>NC_058386.1:95910936-97196770 GCF_018350175.1 Felis catus | reverse complement strand
AAATTGTTGACCCTGGTGACTAGAGCTGTCTCAAATGCATTTTCTTTTTGACCCTCACATTATGTTAATTTTTAAAATACAAAATGTCAGGGGCGCCTGGGTGGCGCAGTTGGTTAAGCGTCCGACTTCAGCCAGGTCATGATCTCGCGGTCCGGGTCACGATCTCGGGGTCCGTGAGTTCGAGCCCCGTGTCAGGCTCTGGGCTGATGGCTCGGAGCCTGGAGCCTGTTTCCGATTCTGTGTCTCCCTCTCTCTCTGCCCCTCCCCCGTTCATGCTCTGTCTCTCTCTGTCCCAAAAATAAATAAACGTTGAAAAAAATTAAAAAAAAAGAAATAAAATACGAAATGTCAGCACTCCACCAAAAGATCGTTACCTAAACCTGTACTTCTGACTTCTTTACTGGGGGAGACAATCTGGCATTAGATCCCCTTGTGGCGACGACTGGCCGAGAGCTGAGCGGTGGCCGCCTCCTTCAGAGGGCACCCATAAGGGAGGCCCACTTTTCCTTACTGTACCCCCAACGCATCAGTTATCTTTTATCACCTTTGTTCCGTTTTTGTTCGTAGTAGAGAAGATAGTCAAATGTTTTTTGTACTCGTGACTCCATGGAAAGTGGAAAATACAAGAGAAGAGGGTTACTGTTTCTTAAAAAAAAAGGGGGGGGGAGCATGTTTCTTTGTGAATCCCCGCACATACTATGCACTCCCACACCCACCATCGTCCTGTTAGTCATTCGTATTGCTCACCTGGAGTCTACAGGTTGTTGAGAAAAAAGAGGGCCCGGGATAGAATCTCGGGGAAGATTCACATTGTAGGGATGGGTAGAGAAGGAGGAACGCACCAAAGAGATGGGAGAGTAAAAACTCGGAGGGTGTGGTCCGCGACGGAAGCAAAGAGAGAAGAGAGTTTCCAGGAGGGAGAGGTTCAGGACGTTGAGCACTGTGGAAGCATCAGGAAGGGGGCGGACAGGGGCACCCGGGTGGCTCAGTCGGTGGAGCCACCGACATCGGCTCAGGTCATGACCTTGCAGTCTGTGAGTTCGAGCCTGGCGTCAGGCTCTGTGCTGATGGCTCGGAGCTCAGAGCCTGGAGCCTGCCTCGGATTCTGTGTCTCCCTCTCTCTGCCCCTTCCCCGCTCATGCTCTGTCTCTCTGTCTCTCAAAAATGAATAAAAGTTAAATTTTTTTTTTTTTTTAAAGAAGGGGGCGGACTAAAGGGCAGGTCGGCCAAGGCCATTGAGAAGTCCTGGTTTGCCTTAGCCAGAGTGCTCTTAGTATTGCGTCAGAAGCGACCTCAGGAGTGAGTGGGCTGCGAGGCGGGAGATCTAGCTCTCAAACAATAAGGTTTAGAAACTTGACTAAAGGGAGGGTGGCGGGGAGTGGAAGACAGGGGACTGGATTTCTTGGTTTGGTTTGTTTTCCCTGAAAGCGGTTAATAGCCTCAGCTGCACGACGACGTGGCCAGCAGCTGCTTAGAGACCGAAAAGACAAGAGAGAGGGGATACTAACCAACCTTGTGGCAGGAAGTGAGACAAGGAGACCTTGAAATCAAAAGGACGGGCAGGGTGATGTGCCTTGTCCTTTAAGAGGGGAGGGAGAGAGATGTGGGGCCCTCAAGGTCGAGGGAATTTACACCTGACAGCCTCCATGTTTTCCGTGAAGCAGGAGGCAAGGTCAGCTGAGGTGGGGGGGGGGGGGGAGTAGGGGGGGGCGGGGGAGAGACAGAGCCGGGACTTGAGTGCTGGCCAAGGTTAATATTTTCTCCATTCCCACCATAGGGGCTTTTAGAGACAGGAAGAAACAGGAGAAATGCAGGCAATATGTTGCCTAGGAAACTCAGTGGTTTGCTAAAGCAACAGTAGGTTGTTTTTAATCGTATTAACCCATTCATATCCATTGTCACCCAAAAGGGAACCAGTGGAATAGAATTCTGCGTCACAGGGCACCCAGATGGCATCGCTCTGTAGCCTAGGGAAAATACGGAGATAAGAGACTTAAATAAAAGGGGAAGGATCATCAAATAAGTGGCAGGTGTAGAATAGCAAAAGCAAATTTTCCCTATCTCCTCTTGCTTGTGCACACACACACACACACACACACACTCCATACCTCAGCATGTGTATGCATTGTGATCCCGCTATCCCATCTAGAACTATCCAGGGTTAAAATTCGGGAATCATTCCTTCTTTTATTTTTTGTGTGTGGCAGGATGATCCAACAGCGGCTTCACTAAATAAAATGGATTTTTCTCTCCCGTACTCGATCTTGCCCCAGAGCGTGGCCAGGGCTGGTGACGAGGTGGTCTGGACTTTAATTGTCCCAGGAGGAGAGTAAAGAGGACTTGGTTTGCATAAAGTCTAGGTCAGGGAGAGCTTGCAGTGGGATTGACAGCGGAGGCCTCTCGGGGGGAAGGAATGGAGTGTGGGTGGCGAGGGCTTGATCCCCTAAGTCTGAGCACCTGCTAGGGAGGGAGGCAGAGTCCCAGAGTATCTGGGATCTATGCCCTGGCCCCTTCCACTCCCTACAAGCCCGAAGCAGGAAGTGTATACTTCTCCTTTTCCTCCAGACTCCGTTGTCCCCTTCAAGCTGATACTGGTTCATCGTTCTTGGTGACTTTAACATCCACATGGATGACCCATCCCACACCCCGACCTTGTCCTTCCTTGACATTCTTCCACTTCCACCATCTTTTCTGTCTGCCCACCCTTGGCCACCTTCTCTCTTGTTCACACACTAGACCTTTTCGAAACCGACCCCCCGGGTTAAACCTGACTGTCCCCTTGTTCCCTAACTGCACATAGACAACTGCACACAGTGGCAGAAAAGTACAGTGTCCTAACTGGCTGGTCTCACTTAAGAAAATTACTTGTATGGGGCACCTGGGTGGCTTAGTTGGTTGGGCGTCCTACTTCGGCTCAGGTCGTGATCTCGAGGTTCATGGGTTCGAGCCCCTCATCGGGCTTGCTTCTGTCAGCATGGAGCCCGCTTAGGATCCTCTGTCCCCCCCTCTCTCTGGCCCTCCCCCGCTGGGGGACCAGAGGGGGAAAAAGGAAAAAAAAAAGACAAAAATACTTTTTTTTTGGAAAAGAAGTAAAACTTTTGTTCATGGACTCCATGCTCATTTATATGGGAAATCCAATGGATTCTACAAAGAAGCTACTAGAACTAATGACTGAGTTTAGCAAGGTTGAAGCATGCAAGATTGACCATGTTATATGGTTCCATTGACCTAAATCTCCAGAAAACGCAATCTAATCTGTGGTGACAGAAAACAGATCAGTGGCTACCGGGGGACTGGCGATGGGGAAGGACTCACTTGAAGATTTGGACCGTAAATCGCCAAGAAAATTTTTGACCACGATTCGTAAGTCCGACAATTATGCTACACGGCCACAGTCCGTCCTTCCCCCCCCCCCCCGCCCCGTTCTCTATCACACCATCGCCATTCTTTGCAAACCTCCAATATCCCTTCTGCCTTCACTCTCAACTGATGACCTTGCATTTTATTTCGTTAAGGAAAAAAAGCAAGGACATGGAAACTCCCTCATCATCCCACCACCAAACCCGCCACCCTCGATGTGTGTCTCCATTTTCTGTTTTCCTCCTTGGGCTTTGCATGTTAATATCATCCTGTCTGCTTGATCACGCTCGTGTGCAATAGACCTGCTTTAATATGTCTTCTCTTTTGAACATCCCTCTCTTGACCCCAGATCTTCCTTCTAACTACTGCTGTATTTTTTTAAACATTTACTTATTTTAATTTGAGAGAGAGAGAGAGAGAGCGTGAGCAGGGGAGAGGGCAAGAGGGAGAGAGAGAGAGAGAGAGAGAGAGGGAGAGAATCCTAAGCAGGCTCCACGCTGAGCTCAGAGTCAGACGCGGGGCTCGACCCCACGACCCTGGGGTCAGGACCTGAGCCGAAATCAAGAGTCAGGTGCTCAACCGACCGAGCCACCCAGGTGCCCCCGGCGACTGCTCGATTTAGCCGCTCCCTACATATCCATACTTCCTCCACTCACTCCACTGGGCTTTGGCCCCCACCCCTCCTTCAGAACCATTCTTGTCTATGTTCCCAATCCCAGGGACATTTCTGTAACCTCGTCTTTGTCTCTCAGCAGCATTTGACAGAGTTCCTTACTGCATCTTGAGTTACTTTCCGTATTGGGTTTCTGGGATACATACTCTGATCCCCCCGTTTTCTCGCTGGATACTCCTTCTCAGCGTCCTTTCCCATTTCTTCCTCTTTTATCGTCTGCTCTAATGGCTTGAAATGTCATCCATAGACTAAGACTCATATATTTAACCTGCTTACCCTTGTCCCGCACCTAGATCGCGGGCTCCCACAATCTGAGGCACCCCTGACGTCAAAAGGCAGTAGCATCTTTACGTGTCCCAGACCGAAGTTTTTATTTCCTCCCTGTATCTGTCAGTGTTCAGTGGTGAGAAACAGGAGTTGTTTAGTCATTTTGAAAAAGAGACTTAACACAAGGAATTAAGTGCTGATAAGATCATTGGAAGAACTGGAGGAACAAGACATTAACAACGACTCCCAGGGCTCCACACGGGTCTGTGACCTCCGCCCCGGTCAGGGAAGTGGGCGATTTGGAAGCCTCTATTAGGGTTGCTGATGTCAAGAGCACGTCACCCTGGCCGCAACCCAGAGAAGCCTTCCGCTGTGACGATAAACTGCTTCCCAACATCCATGAAACTTTGGCAAGATGCGGGAACACGGAGTTGGGTTGCCATCATTATTGCAACTGTCTCTTCACTACTTCTCTCTCTCCCTTCATGGGCACACACACACACACACGCACGCACCAGCTAATGCCTAACACTTTGTACGCGCAAGGTACTAGTCTAAATTCTGTTATCATATTAGCCCCACTTTACAGATGAGTAAGCTGAGATAGAGGTCAAGTAAGTTGCCAAAGATTATACAGCTGGTGAGTTTTACATGCAATTATCTGCCCTGTTTTTGTTGTTTTGTTTATTTCTTATTTTTTGAGAGTGTGAGCAGGGGAGGGGGGGGCATCAGAGAGAGAAAGAGAATCTTTTTTTTTTATTGTTAAAAATTTTTATTTTTGAGAGAGAGACAGAGCGAGAGCAGGAGAGGGGCAGAGAGAGAGGGAGACACAGAATCGGAAGCAGGCTCCGGGCTCCAAGCTGTCAGCACAGAGCCTGACGCAGGGCTCGAGCTCATGAGCCATGAGATCATGACCTGAGCCCAAGTTGGAAGCTCTACTGACTGAGCCAACCAGGCGCCCCGAGAGAGAGAGAATCTTAAGCAGGCTCCATGATCAGTGGTGTTGGGCATGATCCCACAACCCCGGGATCATGACCTGAGCTGAAATCAAGAGTCAGAAGCACAGTCGAATGAGCCACCCAGGCTCTCCTAGCTGCCCAACTTTTATCCATGAGCATTCCTTTGTCGGTTTCTCTTATGTGGTAAACAAACTCCAAGGTCTTGGTGCCCACAGTTATTCCATTCCCCCATGTTAATACCATCCACTCTGCTTGATCAATTAGTTATATCTAAAATTCTTTTCTCGGGGCGCCTGGGTGGCTCAGTCAGTTGGGCGTCCGACTTCAGCTCAGGCCATGATCTCGCGGTTTGTGAGTTCAAGCCCCGCGTCGGGCTCTGTGCTGACAGCTCAGAGCCTGGAGCCTGCTTCAGATGCTGTCTCCCCCTCTCTGCCCCTCACCTGCTCACGGTCTGTCTCTCTCTGTCTCTCAATAATAAATAAACGTTAAAAAAATAATAAAATAAAAAAATAAAATTCTTTTTTCTTTTTTTTAAAGTTTATTTATTTTGAGACAGAGAGTGAACAAGCAGGGTAAGGGCAGACGGAGAGGGACAATCCCAAGCAGGCTCTGCACTATCAGTGTGGAGCCTGACGCGGGGCTCGAACTCACGAACCGTGAGATCATGACTGGAGCAGAAATCAAGAATCCGAAGCTTAACCAGCTGAGCTACCCAGGCACCCCACATCTAAAATTCTTTGTGGGATGCCTGGGTGGCTCAGTCCGTTAAGTGTCCCACTTCGGCTCAGGTCATGATCCTATGGTTCGTGAGTTCGAGCCCCGCGTTGGGCTCTGTGCTAATGGCTCAGAGCCTGGAGCCTGCTTCGGATTCTGTGTCTCCCTCACGCTCTCTGCCCCTCCCCGCTCGTGCTCTGTCTCTCCCTCTCAAAAATAAAACATTAAAAAAGAAATAAAATTCTTCATAAACATAATTTTAATGACTGAATAATACCATCACATGCCTTAACCATAATTTATTTAATCATTCCCCTATTTGCATATTTAGGCTTATTTCCAATTTTTGTTTACAAACAATAACTGTAACGAGAACTATGTGTATAAACTATTGCCTATTTCTGATTATTTCTGTAAGACAAACTCCTTAAAATTCAACTCCTGGGTCACAATGAGCCAATGGCTAAGACAGAATTCTTGAGACGTCTTTGGTGTAAAAAGGTGATTTTTTAAAATGTTTTTTATTTATTATTGAAGGAGAGAGAGACAGAGCATGAGCGGGGGAGGAGCAGAGAGAGAGGGAGACACAGAATCGGAAGCAGGCTCCAGGCTCCGAGCTGTCAGCACAGAGCCCGACGCGGGGCTCGAACTCACGGACCGTGAGATCATGACCCGAGCTGACGTCCAACGCTTAACCGACTGAGCCACCCAGGCGTCCCAAGTGTGAAAAGGTGATTTTATGAAAGCACAGGGACAGGACCCGTGGGCAGAAAGAGCTGCCCTGGGGTTGTGAGGAGTGACTGATTATATACTTTTAAGTTAGTGTGGGTTAGGGAGAGCGTAAGTCTCTAAGGAATTTGAAAGCAAGGCTTGCAGGACCTTGAGGGCCTAGCTGCTGTTAAGATAAGGTTACTTTTAGTCTTTAATAAAACAAAAACAATGCAGTAAGGCAGACACGAATGGCTCGAGCAAGGTCACACTCTGCGTGTTTCAGGTGTCTATCAGTGGGCTGCAAGCTGTGCGGAGATTTAATTTCAGCTACATTTCTCTTGCCTTTGTTTCCCTCATCATTTCCCCCCCTGTACAACGCTGACCAAGTCTTTAAGGTTTTTGAAGGTGGAAAGTCTCATCTTCTGTACCTTCTTCTCGTTGAAAAGGGGCGTAGGGATGTTCCTACCTATGGGCCAAGGTTGGTCAGTTGAGAACTTAATAGGAGTTAGGAAAGGCTAAGGCAGCTGTATCTAGAGTTGATAACGTATGACAAAGGATCATCTGTTGACTTGCACTTCGGGCAGCGAAGGAGCCTCAGCACCAGGTAGACAAATGTGGGAGAAAACAGCAAAACATGATGAAGACAACAAAAAGAAAAAGAAGCCCGAAGAATAAGAGTTCTCTGGTAGTCAACAAACATCTTTCTTTAGTTCAGGAATTCAACCGATTATTAAAGGAAAGAGAGAGATCACGTAAAGTGCCAATTCGAGTATTCATGGCAGTTAGAAATCCAAAAATATTTTCGTGGTCATCTGGAATGTATACACAGCGTTCTGTTTCTATCAGAGCTCAAGTTCCACCTCGTGCAGCAGCTAAAACATCTAATGCCATTCTATTTTGTAGAACGGTTCTATGCATTTGAGTTATTTTAGTGTTTGGTAATATAATGTGATTTTGAGAGTCATTTAAGGCCTTGATTGGGCAACAGGTGGTGTTAACCATCATCTAGGCTTCGTTTTGTTTAGGAAACAATCAGGTAATTAATAAGAAGGACTTTCACAGAGACAAGAAAAATATGGGTGAATGGTTGGAGCAAGTTACAAACCCAGCGGCTGCCAGTGAGAAGACTTTTAGATGTCAGGCTTGCGGCATCTCAGAGGGAGTGGGACCAGGCAGCGGGAATCCGATGGGTTTTTCTGGCTTGTAACTCAAATGTCCGTGGCGATCCTTGGAATGGCCCATCGAGCACCAGGCACAAAGATGGTCTATATATGAGTTTTGTGATAATTTCTCTGAAGTTTACCTCGAGTTGTCTAGCGCAGGCAAACAACAAACATTTAAAGACGATCAGAACTAGAATTTAATACCCATAAAGTGTGTTATTAAAACAGAATTTTTCTCTCCAATAACCCTCACTTCCAGAGACAGCCAAATGGAGGCTAATTCGTTTGTGGAACAAGTCCAGTTTTTTTTTTTTTTAATTTTTTTTTCAACGTTTTTATTTTATTTTTGGGACAGAGAGAGACAGAGCATGAACGGGGAGGGGCAGAGAGAGAGGGAGACACAGAATCGGAAACAGGCTCCAGGCTCCGAGCCATCAGCCCAGAGCCCGACGCGGGGCTCGAACTCCCGGACCGCGAGATCGTGACCTGGCTGAAGTCGGACGCTTAACCGACTGCGCCACCCAGGCGCCCCAACAAATCCAGTTTTAACAAACTCGGCCTGATTACTTACATAAGCTCAGCAAGAACAGCGACTGATCATAAGGATCTTTTTAAAATTCGCTTTGCCGGAACTTCGTATAAGGAAGCTGCAGATTGAACTTTTACTAGTCTCCCCAGGCCAGGAGCCTAGCCTCCCCAGGCCAGGAGCCGGACGTGCCAGCAATATCTGTAGAATTGGGTGAATTCCTGTTCACGAGGTCCCCAAGATATCCTGAGGTTCCTGCCCCTGCCAGGAAGTGACATTCTTTACTCACCTGGTAAGCCTGGCAGGAATTCTGTAAGCAAGGTATCAGCCCAACATTTCCAAGGGGCTTTATGGCTCCAGGTTTCATAAAGTCAACCTTAGCTCCTTAGAGCCGTAGGGTCATATCTGAGTCTATGCATGTCTCGCAAATATGACATTCCAGTCAAAGCCTTGGTAAAATAACCAGCCTTTCCAATGGTGACCTGTTACAAGGAGAATAGACTCTCATTGAACTTGTGCAAGTAACTGATTGTCACGAAAGAAAGAATACTTACGGAGAGCTTTTGAATTTCAGAGGGTTCAGCCAGAGAGAAAAGTTGAACGCCTCAATCTGTACACAAATGAAAACTTGAACACATTTCTATATGCCACAGATATTTTAAGGGAAAGTTTCCTCAATCTGGAAGAGCAGTCATCGGAGAGCCAGCAAAATTTCCGACAAGAGTTACAAAAACTACAATCTTCCTCCGTTTAGTCCCCTGTTACTAATTCTTGTTCAGTTTTGAACGCAGCTTTTTAGTTCTGGAAATCTTTAGCATTGGTTTTACTGTCTTAAAGATGTCAAATACCTGTATTTGTCCTAAAAGTCCTTTTTATAGATCTCCTTGAACATGAAACACATTTTCTAAGTGCATCAGAATAATAACTATAAATGACAAAAGACTCAAAGGTGAACATGGTTAATAATCTGATATGGGAGTTCATCACGATGCAATTCACAAGGAAATTTCGTTATTTCTGTGACACATAACACTTCAGTAATCAGAATATCAAGTGATGACCTTATACCAAAACATATTAATATCTTAGGAATTATATATATATATATATATATATATATATATATATATATATTTGAGCAGTTATAGCATTTACCCAAGCAATACAACCTAAGGTTTACCATTATTTGTTTGACAGGGCTTTCTAAATTTTTTTTTTATTTTTTTTTTCAACGTTTTTTATTTATTTTTGGGACAGAGGGAGACAGAGCATGAAAGGGGGAGGGGCAGAGAGAGAGGGAGACACAGAATCGGAAACAGGCTCCAGGCTCCGAGCCATCAGCCCAGAGCCTGACGCGGGGCTCAAACTCCCGGACCGCGAGATCGTGACCTGGCTGAAGTCGGACGCTTAACCGACTGCGCCACCCAGGCGCCCCTGACAGGGCTTTCTAAGTAACATACCAAGTAAAAAGGCCCAATTGGTTAAAAAGATTTCATTTATAACTTAAATCGTGGGAAGTTTGCTAAAACCTTAGAAAGATATAAAGCACATCCTAAACAGGATTACGGGTCATGACAAATCTTAATTATTTACTTTACCAAGGTGTCAATAAGAGATTCTAAAGGCAAATATGTAGGGTTGTGTAGTTGTTAGCAAAACCTAGCTCCTTTAACATTGAGAACTTTTAACTAAGTAATCAAAGACCTGATAAAGACAAAACATAAAGCTTTGGTTTCCCTGGCAGACAAAAGAGAAAAGACCTTTGTTTACGGGTTTTTTTTTTTTTAATCAACAAAAATGTACTTCCATTCCTTACACATTTCTTTTTTAATTTTTTTAAAATTTTTAATGTTTTTATTTATTTTTGAGACAGGGAGAGATAGAGCACGAACGGGGGAGGGTCAGAGAGAGAGGGAGACATAGAATCTGAAACAGGCTCCAGGCTCTGAGCTGTCAGCACAGAGCCCGACACGGGGCTCGAACTCACGAACAGTGAGATCGTGACCTGAGCCGAAGTCGGACGCTTAACCGACTGAGCCACCCAGGCGCCCCTTCCTTACACATTTCTAACGTATCTCCGGCTTTTCTACATACAGAGTTCCTTTCCTTATTTTCATCAGTCTTAATTACATTTCGCAGAAATTTAACTCTAAGAAATCTTAGTCTCTAGTGAAAACTAAGCGCTAACCAATTGTGAGCTGTGACACCAGAATTCTTCAGATGGCAAATTTATGAATCAACTAAGCATGAAGCAGGTTTTCCAACAGACCCAAATATCCTTAGTTTCTCTGCAATAAGTTAAACACACAAACCTACAGGGGCGCCTGGGTGGCTCGGTCTGTTAAGTGTCTGACTTCAGCTCGGGTCATGATCTCACGGTTGGTGGGTTTGAGCCCCGCGTCCGGCTCTGTGCTGACAGCTCGGAGCCCGGAGCCTGCTTCGGATTCTGTGTCTCCCTCTCTCTCTGCCCCTCCCCTGCTTGCACTCTGTCTCTCTCTGTCTCTTGAAAATAAATGAATGTTAAAAAAAAATTAAGAAAAACCACAAACCTACATTTAATCATTAATGCTTTAGCATTTTATCTGATTTGGAAAAGGCCTAAATGCCCAATGAATTCAATCCAGTTTATCATCGAAACAAAACTCAAAACTTTCAGGTTACCAAAGACCTTGAAAGCTATCTGAACAATGACCCATGAATTGAGACAGAACTGACCATCATTTTAATCATCTTTTTGTTAACAAGTTGCAACAGAGATATTCATGAGCTTATCCGACCTTCAGTAAATCTAGGTTAGAGAAAGTTTTACATTTAATGCTGATAACTCTAAAGACATGTCTATCTTAACTGAACCAACAAACATAAAAGTACCAAATATGTTCCGTTTGGGTCCACTTAAAAAAATTTTTTTTTACATTTATTCATTTTTGAAAGACAGAGAGAGAGCGCAAATGGGGGAGGGCTAGACAGAGAGGGAGACGCAGAATCCGAAGTAGGCTCCAGGCTCTGAGCTGTCAGCACAGACCCTGACACGGAGCTCGAACTCACCAGCCGCAAGATCGTGACCTGAGCCCAAGTTGGCCGCTTAACCGGCTGAGCCACCCAGGCGCCCCAACTTGGGTCCACTTTAAAAGGTAATTGCTTTGTTCACCATTGTTATTTTTTACCTGGGGCCCCAGTTGGGGGGGGGGGTCCGAAGTGGGCAGTGTAAGTCCAAGGGGGTGTTCTTCACTCCTTGACAGCGAAGGCAGGAGGAGGGACTGATGGTGGCAGTGGCATGGAAGATGTAGGGCGCTCCCAAGACGGTGCAGACGCAGGAGGAGGGGCAGGAGGAGACGGAAGAGGTGAGGTAACTCCAGGAAGGCTGGAGGTGATAAAAGCCCAGAGGACAGAGAAAGAAATCTCTCCGTCCTAAAGCCCATCAGCTTCGACAGATGAGCAGATTTTTTTTTTCCCCACCCACAAGCGGAAGTGGGCAGTCCATGTGGGGCCAGAGAAGACAGGGGACTTCCCCCAGACACAAGGAGTTTCGGGATAGCTGCTTGGGAATATTCCATAAAGTCTCCTTCCCAAGGTAGACTAACCAGAGGCAATAGGCTCCAATTTTAATCGTCATTAACCCAGGGAATGAATGAGGGAGAAGCCCCCACATACAGCTAGAGGAACCTGAGTCTATTAGGAAGGAGGAAGGGTGAGAGAGAGTGTCGGAGTCCCCTTCATCAGGGCCTGTGTTTGCTCCAGCAACGTGGGTTTATTCGGAGGAGGCCTGTTTAGAGAATCATCCAATATATCAGGAGGGAGTTTAGCAGCCTGGTTAGTGGCCAAACACATTCTGCGAGAGGCCCCCGGTTCTGGACCCTGATTTAGGACCATGAAAGCCTAGACATAGGGTACTTCAGTCCATTTGCCCTATTTCTTGCAGAAGAGATATGACTGATAGATTATATTAAAATTTAATGGCCCCTTAATGGGCCATTTTTCGTCATCTGCTAAGTATTGAGGCCAGGCAGTATTACAAAAGATCAGTTTTTTCCTTCTTAGATCTTGCAATCCAAATTGATTCCAGTGCGTTAAAAGGCATCCCAAGGGAGAGTCCTTGGGGACTGAAGAAGATCCCATGTTTCTAGAAAAGTACAGAAAGTCCCTTACCAAAATCCTCCCTGACTCCCAGGTGGCGTCCCACGCAGGATATGTCAGAGTTTCCTCATGTCAAAGCGACTGGAGGCGTCCCTCAAACAAAATTGCTCTGATCCCCGAACAGCCACTGAGGGCCCCAGAGAAGGGATGTTAGTGTCCCTTCGCTTCCCCATTGCATCCTGGGCTACAAATGGGTGCCTGGCGTGTGGTCCGAAATACCGTGCTGTGCTGTGCCTTGAAAGCCATCCCGTAAAAGGCTGTACCTTAGTTTACCTTGCCTTGAGGAGCATGCCATGAAGGTCATGCCTTAGTTTCCTTGAAGGCTGTGCCTTTTTTTTTTTTTTTAATATTTTTTTATTTTTGAGAGACAGAATACAAGTGGGGGAGGGGCAGAGAGAGAGGGAGATACAGAATCCGAAGCAGACTCCGGGCTGTCAGCACGGAACCCAACATGGGGCTTGAACCCACAGACCACGAGATCGTGACCTGAGCCGAAGTCTGACACTTAACGGACTGAGCCACCCAGGCGCCCCGAAGGCGATGCCGTTTTTAACCCACGGAAAACACTAGAAAAGTTTTACAAGGGGGAATTACCCAGTTCTGTAATTTAAGTACTAGGTAGAGGACATTGACAGAAAACAATAAAGATAGAAATCCATCATGATTTAAAGCGACATTCTAAAGTCTTTACAGCCAACTTCCCTAGGAAACAGTCCCCCGTTGGGTTTTAATCCAAATGGGTACTGGTTTCCGCCGGCTCCCAATGGTGGTCTCTTGGCCAGAAGCAGCTAGACTAAGTATAGGGAGGGGATCACATTAGACCAATGAGGAAGAAACCTCACACGGGAGTCTTAAGATTGGCAGCCATCCCGGTGACTTAGGTGGCTGTCCCGCGCCCAAGGCAGACAACTTTGTATGAGGACAGGAATAGAGGGCATCAAGTTTCCGGGTCTTACTACCATTCCGGCCAGGGTACTAACTTCCAGCCGAAAGGCCGGCTTTCTCCTCCCCGTCGAGTAGCCACGGGCTAGAGGATTGCGACCTGAGCAATTGACATGAAAGTGTTCCAGTAAGACCATACGCCTCGAAAAGCCCCTGAAATGGGAGTAAAGGGAGAAAAGAGAAAGTACTCACCGGGTTTGCACCAGCTCAGAGCCCAGATGAAAAGACTCCAAGCCCCACGTAAGGATTGCAGAAATGATGGGGTTCTTGAGCCAATGGCTAAGAAAGAATTCTTGAGACGGCTTTGGTGCAAAAAGGTGGTTTTATTAAAGCATGGGGAACAGGACCCGTGGGCAGAAAGAGCTGCGCTGGGGTTGTGAGGAGTGACTGATTATATACTTTTAAGCTAGTGGGGGTGAGGGAGAGCATAAGTCTCTAAGGAATTTGAAAGCAAGGCTTGCAGGACCTTGAGGGGCTAGCTGCTGTTAAGATAAGGTTAGTTTTAGTCTTTAATGAAACAGAAACATTAAGGAAGTGAGGCAGACAGGAGTTCCTTGAGCAAGGTGACACTCTGCGTGTTTCAGGTGTCTATCAGTGGGCTGCAACCTATAAGGAGATTTAATTTCAGCTACATTTCTCTTGCCCTTGTTTCCCTCATCAAAAGACTGTAACGATTTCTAAAAATAGAATTATTGGGTGAGAGCTTGTCGATATTTTTAATGCCCTCGGTGTGATGGTTGATTTTATGCGTCAGTCTGATGGGGCCGCAAAGTGCCTAGATTTCTTTCCTTTTTTAAATTCAGTTTAAAATTTTAATTCTAGTATAGTTAACATAGAGTTAACATATTAGTTTCAAGTATACACTTATAGTGATTCAACAGTTCTGTACATTACTCAGTGTTCATCATGATAAGGGTACCCTTAATCCTTTTCAATTATCTCACCCATCCCCCCTCTCCCCCCACCTCCCCTCAGTATGTTCTCTATAGTTAAGAGTCTGTTTCTTGGTTTGCCTCTCCCTCTTTTTTTTTTCCTTTGCTCATTTGTCTTGTGTCTTAAATTCCACATGAGTGAAATCATATGGTATTTGTCTTTCTCTGACTGACTTATTTTGCTTAGTGAGATAGTCTCTAGCTCCATCCATGTTGTTGCAAATGGCAAGACTTCATTCTTTTTTATGGCTGGGTAATATTCTATTTATATATATACACACATATACATATATCTGTATATATATTATATTCTATGTATCTATCTATATTATATTCTCTCTATATGTCTATATATCATATATATAATATGATATATATTATAGTCTATGTATCTATATTATATTCTATATAAATGTCTATATATATCATTACATATGTGTCTATATATATCATATATATATATATATATATATATATATATATAACATGTCTTCCTTATCCATTTATCTGTTGATGGATACTTGGGCTGCTTCCATGATTTGGCTATTGTAAATAATGCTCCAATAAATATAGGAGTGCATGTATCCCTTTGAGTTCGTGTTTTTGTGTTTTGGGGGTAAATGCCCAGTAGTGCGATTAATGGATTGTAGGGTAGTTCTGTTTCTAACTTTTTAATTTAATTTTATTTTGTTTTTGAATTTTTTTTTACTGTTTACTTTCTTGAGAGACAGAGACTGAGCATGAGCAGAAGAAGGGCAGAGAGAGAGGGAGACACCGAATCTGAAGCAGGCTCCAGGCTCTGAACAGAGCCCGACGCGGGGCTCGAACTCACAGACTGCGCAATCATGACCTGAGCTGAAGTCGGACGCTTAACCGACTGGGCCACCCAGGTGCCCCTTTATTTTTTTTATTTTATCTAAAGTTTATTTACTTTGAGAGAGAGTGCGTGTTTGCACGCGCACATGGGGGACGGGCAGAGAGACAGAGGGAGAGAGAGAACCCCAGGAAGGTTCCGCACTGTCAGCACAGAGCCCGATGCGGGGCTCGAATTTATGAACTGTGAGCCAAAATCAAGAGGAACTTTTTGAGGAACTTCCATACTGTTTTCCACCGTGGCTGCACCAGTTTGCATTCCCATGAGGTACTCAGATTAAAAATTATTCCTGCGTGTGTCATGTGGGCGGGCGTCATCCAGTCCATTCAGGACGTGAATAGAACAAAAAGCAGAGGAAGGGAGGCTTCGCCACCTTCCTGCTTGCTTGCTTGCTTGAGCTGGGACATTGGTCTCTTCCTGCCCTCGCACTGGGATTTACACCATCGGTTCTCTGGGTTCTCGGGCCTTCGGGCTCAGCCTGGAGTTACACTTGTGGCTGTCCTGGGCTTCCAGCTTGCAGACGGCAGACTGTGGGACTTCAGCCTCCATAATTGTGTGAGCCGATTCCTATAATGGATCGCCTTTTATGTATTTCTCCTACTGGTTCTGTGTCCCTGGAGACTCCTGACTAATACACTTATACTAATAAACCCAGCAATGTATGAGACTACTCGTCTCCCTGCGCCCTCCTCACCTAAACTAGGTGTGATTGTCCAAGTTTTTGCGTTAAGTATGTTCCATGCAATATTTGCATACTTGTAGCAAAAAACCATCCAGGGGCTCCTGGCTGGCTCAGTCGGTAGAGCGTGCGACTCTTGATCTCGGGGTTGTGAGTTTGAGCCCCACGTTGGGTGTAGAGATTACTTAAAAATAAAATATTAAAAAATAAAAGCATTCATTTTTTTCCCCCTGAAATTCACACTCAGCTGGGCGTCCTGTATCTTCTATGGTAACTCTTCCTGCAGTGGGTATCCAAATCCTTTTTTTTTTTTTTCAAGATTTCAAAAAAAAATTTTTAAGTAATCTCTGCACCCGACATGGGGCTCAAACTTACAACCCTGAGTTCTACCAACTGAGCCAGCCGGGCGCCCCAAACCTTCTTTCGTGAGGCAATCCTTCGCTGTGAATCTGGAAGGCTAGGTCTCACCTCCCGCCATGAAACCCAAGGGAAGCTCATTGCCTCTTCTCACGCCCCAGGCAGTTAGCGCACCACTAGGGGACCCAGGGTCTCACCAAAGACTTTAAATCTTGAGAGATTCATGCAGAAAGTGGCGGTTTTTGGATTCATTCGTGGCACCTGCATCTAGCCGAGGCCCCAGCAGCCGATATCCGATCAGTGGGGTCCAGAGGCTGGAGTGATTTGTGATGGCAGTATCCAGAAGCAGTAGAAATCGCCTTTGCCAGTAGTGATACACCAACCAGGCCAGTCCTATGGCATGACCTTAACTCGGGCCTCCTTTTCTTCCTACCCATTTTCCCAGGCCGGCTCATCTGCCTCCCTGTTGATTCTGCGAAATTCTCAATAATCTGCCACGGTCAGTTTCTGTTGCTTGTAATCAAGAACATTGGCTGTTAGGAATACAAGACCAGGTCCACGAGAGAAGAAGGTGAAATCGTCCTAAGGTAGTTCCAAAAAAATTTTTGTAGCCCTAAAAATGGTTCTTATTACTTTTGGCACGATATTCTCCCCGGGCGCCCGGCTGGTTCGGCCAGTAGAGCACGTGACTCTTGGTCTCCGGGGTCGTGAGTTTAAGCCCCACGGTGGCCACGGAGCTTACCTAAAAAATAAAGTGTTGTCGCAAATAAAATGTATGTATATGAGGAAGCTAGTCTCCCAACCCAATGATGGTTGCGTGAAGGACAGATTTGGAATTTCCCAAAATAAGCCCTAGATGGTGCTATGAGGTAACGTATTCTTGGTTGTGGCATGTGACCGACTAACTAGGTTTAAGACTGTCAGTAATATCACCACCAAGGGCGCCACTAGGAATAACTAGTGCTTTTTTAAGAAACGTATTTTAAGTTTATTTATTTATTTTGAGAGAGAGAAAGAGAGAGAGAGAGGCAAGGAGGGGCAGAGAGAGAGGGGGAGAGAATCCCAGGCAGGCTCCACACCATCAGCACAGAGCCCGATGCGGGGCTCGAACTCCTGAACCCGTGAGGTCACGACCGGAGCCGAAATCAAGAGTCGGACGCTCAGCTAATGTTAATCGAGTGCCTAATATGTTCCAGAAACTCTTCTGGTTTGCAGCATGAACTCATTCCCGACAACCACTAAGGCAGGTACTTTCACTACCCAGATTTTGGAGAAGAGGAAACTAAAGCATGTTCAGGTTAGATAACTTGTCTACAATCTGGAAATTAGCGATGAAAATCAGATTTGAACTCCGGAAGTCTGGCCCCAGAGCCTGTAGTCTTCTATGCTCCTCTACCTCTCATAACCATGCAATTTACCGATCGCCTGCTCCGAGTCAGATTCTGAGCCATTCTGCATCATGAGATTATTACCGCCACTTCGCAGATGAGGGGACTGAGGCTCAGAGAGGCGAAGTAACTAGTTCGTGTTCCACAGACAGAGGCAAATCCCAGAGCATTTGTGAACGCACTTCCCTCACGTTAACGATAGAAGTAAGTTAAACAGAAAGAATATTTGTCACCCGAGGGAGTCATTCCACTTTGGAGAGAGGGAAAAATAAGCTTTAAAAGGGGTCGGCATGGCAAACGATTCCTTTGCATTTCAGCTTTTAGACGAGTGTGGCCAAAATATTCTCCCTCTTTAGACCCCCTCCCTCTACGGGCTAAAGACAGCATGAAAGCTAATGGCTCAGTTGGAACCTGGTTCGTGTGGGCTCTCGCGTTGTTTATTCTAAGGATGGGGGGCTCGAACTCACAAACCGTGAGATCATGACCTGAGCGAAAGTCGGACGCTTAACCGACTGAGCCACCCAGGCGCCCTCCAAAACCACGGCGTTTAAAACAGTGTGATAGTTCCAGCAACAACATAAAACCTAGAGAAATGGGCCCTTTGGACTGAGATTCTCAGAAATACCCATGCTGCCTCTTGGCCCCTCTTGGCATCGGTAGGGTCAGTCCTACCCGGGGAGCTGGACCCTGGGCGTTTGGGGACAACTTGCTCAGCCATAGGGCTCTTCCCCATGGGCTTGATTTTGCCCTGGGTAGTTGGGCAAAACTCCGTGCTGAGTTGTTTTCTTTTTGTGAATCGTTGCATCTTATTTAATACTGACTTTTTCTATGACAGAGGATCAGAACAGCACAGAACCTACAATAGCTGAAGGATATCGAGAAACAGGAAAGCTAGAAAGTGGAGGGAAACTGGTCACCACCGAGGCACGGAGCTCTGTGCATGGAGCTGTCTGCATCGGCGCAGCTGGGCCTGGCCTGTACCCCTCGGGGCCTGAAGCTTTCTGGGGCTCCCAGGAGGCGGCGTGGGAGAAAGATGTCCTGAGTTTAAGCGGCCTGATATCCTTGTCACAGGGAAGCCCTGTGACCTGGAAGCCAAAGGGCCGGCGTGCCCTTGTTCACTGTGTAAGCAAGAGTAGAAGAACGTCTCGTGTATGGCAGAACCTTGTACAGGACAAATCCCGGTTTCGAGAAACAGAAGGGTAGTGGCTCAAGCTGAGACAAGTCAGTGGGATGGAATAGACGGCCCAGAAAATAAACAAGATAAAAACATGTGTGGATGCACAGATGTATACACACATATACAGGAATTTACAAGGTAGAGGAAAGGTCACAAATCAATGGGAAAGGGAAGGATTATTGAAGAAACGTGGTAGAACTATTGGCAATTTGGGAAAAATCACCCCATCATACACTGAGCTAAATTCTGCGTGTGTAAAAGATAAATGTTTAATTTTTTTCATGTTTTTATTTATTTTTGAGACAGACACAGAGCACGAGCAGGGGAGGGACAGAGAGAGAGAGAGAGAGAGAGAGAGACATGCACACACACAGAATCCGAAGCAGGCTCCAAGCTGTCAGCACGGAGCCTGATGTGGGGCTCGAACTCACGAACTGTGAGATCGTGACCTGAGCTGAAGTCGGTCGCTTAACCGACCGAGTCACCCAGGCGCCCCAGATAAATGTTTAATTTTTTTAATGGTTATTTATTTTTTGAGAGAAAGAGACACACACAGAGCACGAGCAGAGGAGGGGCAGAGAGAGAGAGAGAGAGAGAGAGAGAGAGAGAGAGAGAGACGGAGGGAGAAAGGGAGACACAGAATCGGAAGCAGGCTCCAGGCTCCGAGCCGTCAGCACAGAGCCCCACGCGGGGCTTGAACTCATGAACGGAGAGATCATGACCTGAGCCGAAGTGGAACGCTGAACCAACTGAGCCACCCAGGTGCCCCTAAAAGATACATTTTTAAAAGGAGAAAATGAGATTATCCATCTGATTCCTGGATGGGGAAATGAGTTCTGGGCAGACGTGATAGAAGAGATCATAAAGGAAGAAAGTGTTGTGCTTACATAAAACAGAAGCCTTCTGGACATTAAGAAACAACATAAACAAAATTAAGGGCAAAAAACTCCCCCCTGAAAATTCTTACAATAAATATCGAAAACAATTGATAAAGAGATGATGTACTTCAATAGGCAAGACACTGGGACCCCTGGCAGGCTCAGTCGGAAGAGCGTGCGACTCTCGATCTTGGGGTCATGAGTTCGAGCCCCATGTTGGGTGTAGGGATTACTTAAATAAATAAACTTTACAAAAATTGAAAACATAGGAAAAGACACTAAAAGAGCAAAAGACAAATGGGCAAAGAACTGAACAGATGAATCGCATGCAAAGAAATATAAATGTGTCATGAAATATTAACAAACTTTGACATCGCTTGAAATTTCAAAATGACAGCACGTTTCACCTACCCAGTCAGCAAAGATGTTTTAAGAATCATAAGCCCCAACATTATAAAGCGCTCTTAGGTACCGATGAGCAAAACGAATTGGTCTGGCCTTGTGGGATATTAATTTGGCCCAGATGCTTCAAGAGCCGTCTTTTGTCCCGGAAATTCCATGTCTAGGAATTTATTTTAAGGAACGAGTAATACAGATAGGGATTTTTGTACAAACACATTCATTTCAGCCCTGTGATTAACCTGAGGAGAACCGTTCGGGGGATGGTTAAATAAACCATGGGACAGCCATACAATAGAATATTGTGTAGCTATCAAAAATAATGTTTATCAAGGACTTTTAATGATAGAGGGAAATGTACAGCAATGAACCCGATAATCCAGATGAAATGGACAAATTCCCAGAAAGACACAAATTACCAAATTGACTCAAGAAGAAACCAGAAAAGTTGAGCAGGCCTATACTAAATAAAGAGGTTTGTGTTTTAAATGTTTATTTATTTATTTTGAGAGAGAGAGAGAGAGCAGGGGAGGGGCAGAGAGAGAGAGGGGAGAGAGAATCCCAAGCAAGCCTGACGTGGGGCTTGAACTCACGAACCGTGAGATCATGACCTGAGCCGAAACCAAGAGTCCGACGCTTAACTGACTGAGCCACCCAGCTCCCCCCACCCCCCCACCAAAGAAAGAGATTCAATCAATAATCAAAACCCTCCCCTTGTCACCCAGGCCACTCCCACTCCCGGTCTGTACCTTTCATAAAGAAAAGTCAATTTTTTTTTTAATTTTTTTTTCAACGTTTTTATTTTATTTTTGGGACAGAGAGAGACAGAGCATGAATGGGGGAGGGGCAGAGAGAGAGGGAGACACAGAATCGGAAACAGGCTCCAGGCTCTGAGCCATCAGCCCAGAGCCCGACGCGGGGCTCGAACTCACGGACCGCGAGATCGTGACCTGGCTGAAGTCGGACGCTTAACCGACTGCGCCACCCAGGCACCCCAAGAAAAGTCAATTTTTGATGAAACAAAAACTATAAGTAGTTTGAGGTTCAGGTTCTGGACCAAGGCAACACTGGAGCTAAATAACATTTCTCTTTACCTCCTTCTTTATATGCTTTTGCATCATCACAAGGCCACTATTTTCTCTTTCCAGTGGCCCCCTGGTACCACCCCTTTTCCCTCGAACAAGATTTTCTCGAAGGCGAAGAGCCAGGAAATGAATTAATAGTCGTAGTTGGCTGATACTGCGCATTTCCTAGGAATATTTGCGCTTTGATAGAGGCCAAAGCCTTAGCCGACAGAATGAATCCTTGAGGGGCTTGAATTCAAGGCACCTTCTCACCTCCTCTGGCCAGCCTTCTCTCCGACTACCCCCCCTGCAACCTGAGTCAGCCTTCTGACTACCCCCCATCTTCCAGCGCCAATGGATATACTGGCTGTATCCCCGGCCCCCGCTCCGAGAACCTTATATATGCTCAGTTTTCTCAGGATTTCCATTTGGAATCCTTCTTGCCTACCTTACCTAGCCAGCTCTCACCGCATCCTCTGGGACCCCCTAAATCCCGCATCCCTACCCGAATGCTTCTTTCGCGTGTTGAATAATTCAACAGTCATTTCTTGGGCACTTACTGTCTTCCTGACACCCTCTCAGCTACAGGAGATACGTCCAGGGTGACTAAATCACACACGGGCCTGGCCTCATGGAACCCAGTATACTGTTTGTACACTAAGCACAAGTAACAGGTAAACCAATACACGTCTGATTACAAAGTGTGCTATACGCATTGAAGGAAAAGAACATAGTGAGAGAGAATAATGAAGCCAGAGGAAGCAGCTTCCTTGCACAGCCCAGCTGACCCTGACCTCTCCCGAACTCAAGCCTCTAAAGCTTTATTGTGGGAACCCCTTAGGTGCTCACTCTCATATATATTTCGCCTCCTTTAAAAAAAATTTTTTTGGGGGGGCGCCTGGGTGTCTTGGTGGGTTAAGCGTCCGGCTTCGGCTCAGGTCATGATCTCGCGGTCCGGGAGTTCGAGCCCCGCGTCGGGCTCTGGGCTGACCGCTCGGAGCCTGGAGCCTGTTTCGGATTCTGCGTCTCCCTCTCTCTCTGCCCCTCCCCCGTTCATGCTCTGTCTCTCTCTGTCTCAAAAATAAATAAACGTTAAAAAAAAAATTAAAAAAAAATTTTTTTAAAATTTATTTTAGAGAGAGAGGCAGAGGGAGAGAGAGAGAATCTCTCAGTGTGGAGCTTGATGTGGGGCTCAATCCCCTGACCCCGGGATCACGGCTTGAGCTGAAATTAAGAGTTGGATGCTCAACCGACTGAGCCACCCAGCCTCCCCTGTATTTGGCATCCTTTATTCGCCAGGCCCTGTGCAATGATGATACTAAGTACCACTGAGTGAGCAATTATTATATGCTAAGCCCTGTGCCATGCCCTTTATATATATCCTCGCATTTAATCCCTAAAATGATTCTTAACATGAGAGAAGTCCGAAGGTCAGTCATTCCGTTCGTGACAAAGCTGGGTCTCAACCTCAAGCTGTCTGGTTCCTGAGCTGAGTCACTTAACCACAACAGTCTACTGGGCTCTGTAAGATGTGGTGTGTGTGTTTGGGGCGGGGGGGCTTGGTTGAAGAGATGGGCCTAGCTGGGCAGTCTGTCTGCAACACCCTAGTCCTCTCCTTGGTGCACATGGGAAAGGGAAAGGAATCTAATCTGCTAGGACTGGGGCAGCGGGGCGCGTGGGCAGTGGGGTTAGCGAGATGCCGTGATAGTATTTGAGCTATATCTTGGCTGAATCTGGAATTTGCGTGTGGAGAAGGGGAAGAGAATGAGAAGCCTCGAGAACAGTGTGTCCAAAGGCATGGGGATGGAAAGAACATAATGTGTTTGAGGAATGAGCAGTCTGCTCTTGACCCTGTTTGGGGCCAGGGCCAGGGCGGGAGACCGGGGAGGCCGGGTGGTGTGGACTTGTCCTCTTTCCTTCCATTTTTGGAAATACATGTTCTCTTTTCCCAGGGAAGGTGCCCGTTTCTTCACTTGGCAAGGCCGAGTTCATTTCACAATGCAAAGCCTGGCCTTGAGGAGGCATGGAGATAGGAGGTCACATGCCACCCCTCCGCTTTCCAGAAAGTGAACCATGGTAGTCGTAGAAAGTACGAGAAAGGCTGTTAAAAGCGCATTCGATCTCTTACAAAAACAGAGACAAGCTATGGTTCTCTTTGTTCCGGGGTAGTATGAAAACGGGAAATTTGTCCCCAAGCTAAAAGATGAAAAGACCACTGGCAAAGCATCTCTGATCTTCTTCGGCTCTTGCAAATCCTTTTAGTGACTTTAGCCCACTGTAGATGCCAGGGCACGTGCATCGCCCACAGTTCCTGGATGAGTGCTGGGCACAGACAAGGTGCCTCAGTTTCCCCGTATGTAGGACAGGCGTAGTGATAGCCCCTACCTGGTCGAATTGTCAGGAGGATAAGATAAGCTTTTGGATGAAGTTCTCAGCCCGGATCCCCTCCCCGCAGCACTGTAAGCCCCTCCCCCGTTTATGTTCATCTGATTGTTGAGGTCTGTTGATCGCAGGTGGACTTTTTGTTTTGTTTCGTTTTGTTTATTTTGTTTTATTTTGTTTTGTTTTGTTTTTGTAATAGTTAAGCCGGGAAAAGAGGTATTTGGTGGTGGCAAAGGAGTCTTTCTGTTTCCAAAACTCCTAAACAGAGACAACTTATAAGGTCCATCCTCCTGGGGTTATTTGAACCATTATGAATTTTAAGAGAAGCTCCTAACCCGTCACCAAAATAACCCCCATTTCCCTTGGCTTGCTTCTTGACCCAGGGCAAACAGAAATACCCTGCAAATCCCTGGCTTCTTTCTCCGTGGAAATCAGCCTACATAAACTTGAAACTGAACCAGCCACACCTTCTTGCTTCCTGCCCCCCTTTTTCTTGGCCGCTGGAAGCCTCCCCCGCTGATTCTCAATCCCAGGCTCAGCATTAACCCCCTCCTGGCTGCTCTGAGTTGGCACGCCTCGCCTCGTTAGCTTTGGTTCTGTAAACCATAAAATGGCCAGGCTGGAAAAGACCCTTAGATAACAAGCCGTCATGCTCCTTGCCTCATTGTACAAAGGAAATGTACCAGAAAGGGGGGAGGGGTGTGATTTTTGCCAAGGCCACACATCGAATTTGTGGCAGAGCATTGGTCCTTCCAGGTGCTTGGGGGCAGACCCCAGTTTGCCCTGGGTATAAATTAAAATCAAGTCTTGAGAGTGGCCAGGCGTGACCAGGAACTATCCCACGGAGGCGGTTCAGGGCTCTCGGGCTGACTCAGCAGCAGAGCTAGCCTGGGACAGGAGTGAAGGTGGATTTTGGCCGGTGTTCCTCACACCTTTCCCTCCTCACGGGGGTATTTTGGCGCCCAGTAAGCACTGCTCTGGACAGCGATTATGCAGCCAGGGGTGGGGGGAGCTAGCCCGGTGAGCCAGCTTGTTCTTCTTGTGCCTCGTATGGCGGGCACTCAGCAGCCGTTTGTTGAACTGAATTTCTTACAGTTCTAAGAAATATTCAGTGCGGTGTAAATGAGGATGTGCGCCAGAGGGTGCATTGCAAACCGCCTCAAGCAGCACATTCAAAATGGGGAGGTGAATCAGACGCCAGCCGCGTGTTGAGGGAAGACACGTTCGTGCCCAGAATCCCAGGGAAAGGGATGTGCAGACTTCATTCCTTTTATATTTATGTATTTTGAGACAGGGGTGGGGAGGGGCAGGGAGAGAGGGAGACAGAATCCCAAGCAGGGTCTGTGCTGTCAGCGCGCAGCCCGACTCGGGGCTTGATCTCACGAACTGTGAGATCATGACCTGGGCTGAAATCAAGGAGTCGGACGCTTAACCGACGGAGCCACCCAGGTGCCCCGAGCACGGTTCATTCTTATGTCAAGATTTCTCTGCGGTACTTCCGGGGCCGAGGGAAGCTTAGGTTACCTGAAACGTAAGCGCTGATCATTTTCATGGGGTTTGTTGGGCTTTTGGTTTCGTTTTGGTGGGTTTTGCTTAGGCCTTTTTTTTCCTTTTGAAGCCAGTAGCCTCGTCATCAGAGAAAACGGCCCTCCAGCAAAGGACCATTTAGACCACGTAAACACAGTGGCTGAGTATTAATATAGTAATATCAACTCTTAGGAGCAATAGGTGAACGAGATTAAGAGGTACAGGCTTCCAGTTATAAAATAAGTAAGTCATGAATGGGGCGCCCGGGTGGCTCGGTCGGTTAAGCGTCCAACTCTCGGTTGCGGCTCAGGTCACGATCTCACGGTTCGTGGGTTCGGGCTCTGTGCTGACAGGGCAGAGCCGGCTTGGGATTCTCTCGCTCTCCCTCTCTCTCTGCCCCTCCCCCCCTTGTGCTGTCTCTCTCTCTCTCTCTCAAATAAACAAATAAACTTTTTAAAAAACTTAAAAAAGTGAACTTTCCAAAAAAACAATTTAAAAATAAGATAAAAGAAGTAAGTCATGGAGATGAAAATTGTAGTATAGGGAATATAGCCAATAATATTGTTGGGGCGCCTGGGTGGCTCGGTCGGTTAAGCGCCTGACTTCAGCTCCGGTCATGATCTCATGGTCCGTGAGTTCGAGCCCCGTGTCGGGCTCTGTGCTGACAGCTCAGAGCCTGGAGCCTGCTCTGGATTCTGGGTCTCCCTCTCTCTCTGCCCCTCCCCTGCTTGCGCTCTGTCTCTTTCTCTCAAACGTAAATAAACATTAAAAAAATTTTAAAAATATTGTGATAATGTGTTTGGTGACAGATGGTGACCACACTTACCGTGGTGAGCACCGAGTGATGTATAGAACTGTCGGATCACTGTGTTGCACACCTGAAACGAATGTAACGTTGTATGTTCACTCTACTTCAGTAAGGAATTTTTTAAAATTGCGACCTGTCAGTGAAAATGCAGCTACCTCTCAGTGTGTATACACATTTGTGGGTTTCCTATGAGACACGGAGGCAGAAACCTGCTCTACCGTTTTCTTAAATAACAGATCTAATTTATTGAGATATAATTCACATATCATAAAGTTCATTCCTTTGAAGTGTGTAATTCAGTGGCTTTTAGTACATTCACAGTTATTCGACTATCGGCACTGTCGCGTTCTGGAACATTCCGTCACGCCCGAAGGAAACGCGATAGCAGCCACCCTCCATTTCCTCCTTCCCTGCCCCCCGAGCCCGCACTCCCGCTCTGGCGACTACTAATCTGATTCCCATCTCTATGGATTTGACTGTTTTGGACATTTCATACAAATGGAATTGGACAGTATGTGGCCTCTCTGATTTCTATCTCGTGTCCCAGTAACGAGCCCTTTGTATTAGCCTCTGAACACTTTTGTCTATGTCGTTTTCTAGACAACAAGCACAAGTGACAGTGCCACTCGGGTCATCATGACAGGGGAGTTAGGGATGTACCCAGAGTAATGAAGACCTGGAAAGTTGTTATCATGGAAGGTCATCTCTCTTCCCACCAGGGAGACCTGGGATGGTGGAATCCCAGGGCTGACCCCACAGCCCGCGCTTACCAGGCAGTGTGGTGCGGCTGAGACCTTCCAGAACTACCTCCACAGCCTCACAGGGTACGGCCCCTGGTCTGTGCCTCGCCCAGCTCACACTATCAGACAAACTGAACCGCTCAGAACCTCTGTTACCAGGCAGCACAAAGGAACACAACCCCAAGAGAAGGTTGATGTCCAAAGCATCACGTTCATCCTCATTGCCGTGGCAATGCAGACAAGTTCCCTAATCGCAAGTTGAGCTCTAAAGCCACATTCTGCTTCTCCCTCTCTCCTTTTAGGCCAATTTTTAAAAGACTTTGTTTTTGAGAGACAGAGCAAGAGAGAGAGAGAGCGTGTGTGAGCACGATCGGGGGAGGGGCGGAGGGAGAGAGAGAGAGAATCCCAAGCGGGTTCCAAACTGTCAGCACAGAGCCCGAGGCGGGGCTCGATCCCACAAACTGTGCGATCGTGACCCGAGCCGAAATCAAGAGTTGGATGCTTCTCTCACTGAGCCACCCAGGCGCCCCAAGGCAGATTTTTTGTGGTCGCAAACATCGGAGGATCCAAAAACCAGGGACCTGGCCCAGTATCTTAGCATTCCCTAAGGATACGCAACCTTTCCAGTTGTGTTCCCTGCCTGTACGGCCCGCAGAATCAAGTGACCTACTTCAGTGGCATATTTTGCTTCACTTTGCTGTCCCCAGGACACAGCTGGCACGTACCCCTAGTTCCCCCTCCAAACGGAGCCCCGCTTCCTTGTTCTCTTAGAGGCGGCGCCATAGCCCCCTGGCGAGAAGCCCCATGGCCACCTGGGATTCATCCTTTATTTTCTGCACCCAACAAGGCACCAGGTCTCAGAACCTGTCACCTTGCCTCAGTCCTTACTGGACTCTCTGCCTCTAGTCCTGTCTCTTTCCACATCAGCCTCCACGCTGCTCCTGTATGAATCCTAGGGACCATGACTTTTAGCGTGTCATGGTCAAGCCCACAAACTCTCAGAGCCCCTCCCCCCCCTCTTCCCGGCCACCATTTCCCACCCCAGCGGTCAACTGGGAAGCTCAACTCCATGGATTCAGTATCAGCTTCCACATGTAGATAAGGCTCTCTGGTCTCTCTCCCTGCTTCCTCCCTGCTCCCACTTCTTTTTTTTTTTTTTTAATTTTTTTTTTTAACGTTTATTTATTTTTGAGACAGAGAGAGACAGAGCATGAACGGGGGAGGGGCAGAGAGAGAGGGAGACACAGAATCGGAAACAGGCTCCAGGCTCTGAGCTGTCATCACAGAGCCCGACGCGGGGCTCGAGCTCACGGACCACGAGATCATGACCTGGGCCGAAGCGGGACACTTAACTGACTGAGCCACCCAGGCGCCCCCCTGCTCCCACTTCTCAGAGCCCATGAACCTGTCAGTACCTTCCACCATACAGACACCTACACACGCCCCACCCCCACCCCCATACACTCACCCCCCCCTCACTTCCACTTCCACTCGCACACACACACTCACACAACAAGCCCTTCACACACACCCCCACACACACTCACCCCCCCCCACGGTGAGCCCAAGTTTTATGTAGTTTCTTTTTTTTAAGGTTTAAAAAAAATTTTTTTTTAAAGGTAACCTCTACCCCCAACATGGGACTCGAACTCACAACCCCGAGATTAAGAGTCGCACGCTCCACTGACTGAGCCAGCCAGGCGCCCCTGGAGCTTCTTTTACAAAAAAGTACAACCAACCCACTTTTGAGTACCCATTGTATGCGGGTGCCGTACCCCCATCATCTCATCTACTCCTTACAACGAACCTATGGTAGCAAAGATTTATCTTTATACTACAGGGGAAGAAACTGGGCCTCAGAGAGGTCAAGGAAATTGATCAAGCACCAGAGTTGGCATCAGAACCTCGATCTACTGACTCCAGTGACATTTAATCGCCAGGTTCCTAAAGACAGGCACTACTGAGGTCACACTTCTCCCGGCATTCAAGGCTTTCCCTAAACCCGTCCCATGAACCCCCAACGCACCCCCATCTGCTCTAGCCATTTATTTCCGGTGGGTAGTCTTGGGTCTCCAACTAACAAAGGAGTCCCCTAAGGGCAGTGACAAAGGCTTTACTCATCTTGGGGTGGCTCACAGGGCCTAGCGCAGGGTGCAAGGTATTAGTTCTTGTGGAATAGAATCGACTTGTTTAAAATGGAATCCAAGCACTAGCAAGTTGTGTAGACGGGTGCTTTGCAAAGACTCGTTCCGTGATCTCTGATTACAAGTGAGGAGCCAGCACCTTTGTGTTTGGGGCAACAAACTGGAAACATTGAAAAGAAAAACCAATTAAGACTTGGAGAGGAGGTAATAAAGCATGAAACTAGGCGGCAGAGGAAGGGCAGAGAAGACACAGTGCTTGCCTCCGGTGAGAGAGCCTGAGGGGGGACAGACTGGGAAGGAGGCTTTTCCCTGAATGCCTTTTGGTACCTTTTGAGCTCTGCACCATGGAAATACCCTGACAATTTCAAAAGTAAATGAAAAAGAAAACATTTTTTTTTTTTTGAAAGAAAACACTGCAGAGGCGCCTGGGTGCCTCAGTCGGTTAAGCATCTGACTCTTGATTTCGGCTCAGGTCACGGTTTCACGGGTGGTGAGATCAAGCCCCGCGTCAGCCTCTGCCCTGACAACGCAGGGCCTGCTTGGGATTCTCTCTCCCCCTCTCTCTCTCTGTGCCTCTCCCCTGCTTGTGCTCGCTCTCTCTCTCTCTCTCAAGATAAATGAATAAACTTAAAAAAAAATAAAACACTGCACTACTGAGTGACATACAGGACGGTCTGATTTTCAGCTCTTGTCCTGAGAGGTTTCATTTTTTTTTTTTTTTTACTGTTTATTTGTGAGAGAGAGAGAGAGAGAGAGAGTGCGAGCAAGGGAGGAGCAGAAAGAGACAGAGACACGGAATCCGAAGCAGGCTCCAGGCTCCGAGCTGTCAGCACAGGGCCCGATGCAGGGATCGAACTCACGAATCGCGAGATCATGACCTGAGCCGAAGTCAGACGCTTAACCGACTGAGCCACCCAGGCGCCCCGTGAGGGGTTTCATTTTACTGGACTCTGCAAACCGGAGCTCACTGTGCCTCATCTGGCTCCAGGGTCTGAGGCCAGTACCCTAGGGTGCAATGTGTCCCCGGCATTGCTTAGCATCACACTATCCCACTGCTTCCCCTGATTTGAACACCGTCTCTGGTTATCCCTCCGAGCCACTGGAGCACGGAAGTCAGCACGTGGTAGAAATACACACACATGGGCAGGAATCTGATGCAACACTCAGTGAATCCACAGGTAACTTCCAGGCCCCGGAGCTAGAGCTACGTGGGTACAACTATTTATATTTGTGCCAGAGCAGAAGCCTCGTGTTTGGGACGGCGGCTACTGAATGATCCGGGTACGTGGCAAAGGGGAGAGACCAAGGCAGGTGAGGCTCTCCATATCACTCAGCCACAGTCCTTGGAATGTTCCCGACAGAAGGCTCACTGGGCCGACGGAGGAGGTGGAGCGGGAGAGCCAAGTCAACTGTCGTGTTCCTCTTGCCTGATGCAACAATCCAAGGATGATCTTGGCGGAGAAAGCCTGACATAAATCAGCGACTATAGAGTGAGTGACATCATAAAACGAGGCAAGATGCCTTTTGATCTCATTTCACTTAGCATGATGCCCTCAAGGTTCATGCTACTATGTCCTAGCGTAGTGCAGGATTTCCTTCCTTTTGAAGTCCGAATAATATTCCATTGTATGTGCACACCTCGTTTTCCTTATCCATTGACCCATCGCCGGTCACGTGGGTTGCTTCCCCGTTTTAACTCTCGTGAATAATCCTGCCGTGAACACTGGTGTGCAAATAACTCTTCAAGACCCTGCTTTCGATTCTTTTGGGTATGTATACCAGAGGTGGAAATGCTGGATCCTATGGTAGTTCTTTTTTTTCTTTATGTTTATTTATCTTTGAAAGAGAGAGACAGAGTGCGAGAGGGGGAGGGGCAGAGAGAGAGACACAGAATCAGAAGCAGGCTCCAGGCTCCGAGCTGTCAGCACAGAGCCCGACGCGGGGCTCGAACTCACAAATGGTGAGATCACGACCTGAGCCAAAATCGGACACCTAATGGACTGAGCCACCCAGGTGCCCCACCCCTTGCCCCTTTCTGAATGGGTTTGTTGTTGTTGAGTTTTAGGAATTCTCTATATATTCTGGATAATAATCTTTTCAGATACATGATTTGCAAATATTTTCTCCCATTTTTGGGGTTTGCCGTTTTATTCTGCTGATCATGTCCTTTGATGCACGATATTTAAAAATTTTCATGAAACCCAATTTGTCTATTTTTTCTTGTTGTTCCTTGTGTCTTTGGTGTCATATCCGAGAAGTCATTGCCAAATCCAATGTCATAAAGCTTTTGTCCTATGCTTTCTTCTAAGAATTTTATTTTAGATCCTTGATCTGTTTTGAATTCGTTTTTGTATATGCTGTTAGGTAAGGGTCCACTTTCGTTCTTTTGTGGGTGGATATCCAGTTTCCCAGCACCATTCGTTGAAAAGCCTGTTCTTTCCCCCATTGAATAGTGTTGGCACCCTTGCCAAAAATAATTTGCCCTTCTATGTAAGGGTTCATTTCTGCACTCTATTCTATTCCATTGGGCTCTATGTCCGTCTTAATGACAGCACCACACTGTTTTCATTACTATAGCTTTGTAATAAGCTTTGAAATCAAAAAGTGTATCTTCCAGTTTTGTTTTTCTTTTCCAAGATTGTTTTGGCTATTTGGGGTCCCATAAGATTCTGCTTACCGTCTTTTGCCATTGGATATAACAACAAGAAATCTTGGCCACTCAAGATGGAGGGGATGCTTTGGGGGGACAGAGACAAAGGAGGCTTTCTGCCATCTGAAGGGAAAGAAGGACACAGAGGTTGCGACTTTCTCTAATCCAGAAGTTCTTAGGATGGGGTACAAGGAATACTCCTCAGGGGGTTGCAAACACACCAAAACTAAGGGCATAACTGTAGGCCCATCCCAAGGGCATTTTCCCCCTGGGAATAAAGTCCACAACTATTTTATCAATTTCTCAAAAGACTGTGGGACCCATTGATGGTTAGGAACCACTGCCTTTGACTGCTTTCTCTTCTGGTGTCCCTCTCCTCTTCCTGTACCTGGCCCCTTTGGGAGACCAGATCTGAGCTCCAGCCATACTTTGGGAGTTTGGGAGTGGAGGGGTGGGGAAATCTGGTTAAAACTTGGGGTTCTCCATGTACCCCCCTCCAATTCCTTACACTTTTAGCCCCACCTCACTGGGAAAACTGCAGCAGGGGGTATGAGGGTCGGGGCTTGTGGGGCTCAAGCTCGGACAGGAGGTGAGGGCAGCGAGGGCAGTGTGCTCCTTGAGGCTGGAGCAAAGGAACAATAAATGCTAGGAGAAAATCGTGGCCCTTACTGGTGCTGCCCCAGGGAAGAAAGGAACGAAGGTGCTCTCTTTGGTCCTTTGGCTTTGACCTTCTGAGCTACCTGCACCCTGGAGAACTGTGCCCAGATGAGCATGGACATCGGGCTGGAAAGACCATCCCAGGGTGGAGGCCCAGGCCTGGCCAGTTGAGAAACATCAAGAGTTCCTTCATTCCCATGTGCCTAATGGGAGCCGCCATCGTCCCGAGGGCCTTCACACCAGGCTCCCACAAGCCCACCGGGCCAGGAGGCGGGCCTTAGGCAAACAATAGAATAGGTAATAGAAACAATTTCAATGGAAACTCCAGTGTAATGCTTTCTCTTTCTCATGCCCCCTTCTCCCAATCAAAATCCTCTTGCAGACCAACCAATCTCAACATCCCTCTCTGTGGGTGGAAAAGACTTAGACGCCTAAATGTATCTTCTCCCAGGTGCTTCGTCCCAGAGAACGTGGAGCTTTAGGTCAGCGAAAACCCTCACATTCTGCATGTGCATGGGAGAGACTTAGGGTCAGGGAGTCCTTTTTTCCTGGTGCCCCTTAAATCAGGTTTTCATTTCCGTTTTAGTCCCCAGAGTGGTGGGTCTCACGTGAGGGCTGCGCTTCATCTCCCCAAATCTGGTTAAACATATGGGTGCCTGAGACAAAATCAGCAAGGGTGAAGAAGAACTCAGTAACATCGCCGACCAACTAGATCTAACTGACATTTCTAGAACACTCCGCCCACTCCAACAAAATACACATCCCCCTCCTCCACCAAGTGTACAAAGAACATTCCAAAAGGGGCCATATCCTGGGCTACAAAACAAACCTCAGTACATTTAAAAGCATTCAGGGGCACCTGGGTGGCTCAGTCAGTTGAGCCTCGTGACTCTTGATTTTGGCTCAGGTCATGATCCCAGGGTCACGGGGTCAAGACCCGCATCGGGCTCTGCACTAAGCATGGAGCCTGCTTAAGATTCTTAAAAAAAATTTTTTTTTAACGTTTATTTATTTTTGAGACAGAGAGAGACAGAGCATGAACGGGGAGGGTCAGAGAGAGAGGGAGACACAGAATGGGAAGCAGGCTCCAGGCTCTGAGCCATCAGCCCAGAGCCCGATGCGGGGCTCGAACTCACGGACCGTGAGATCGTGACCTGAGCCGAAGTCGGACGCTCAACCGACGGAGCCACCCAGGCGCCCCTAAGATTCTTTATCCCTCTGCCCCTTCCCCCTGCTCACGCTCTCTTTCTTTCTCTCTGAAATAAAAATAAAATAAATAAAATTTAAAAGCGTTGAAATCATATGGCGTATGTTCTCTGCCTACAATGGAATCAAACTAGAAGTCAATAACAGAAAGTTAAGAGAAAGTATCTAAATACTTGGGAACTCAACAACAGATTTGTAAGTAATCCATGGGTCAAAGAGGAAGATTCAAGGGAAATGAGAAAATATTTCGAACTGAATGAAAATGAAAGTACAACGTATCAAAATGCATGGGGTGCAGCTAAAGCAGTGCCGAGAGGGAAACTGATAGCACTAAACTGCTTATATAAGAGAAGAAGAAAGGTCTCAAATCAATCATCGAATTTTCCACCTCAAGAAATTGCAAAAAGAACAAAATAAACCTAAGGCAGACAGAAACAAGGAAATAATAAGAGCAGAAATCAAAGCAATTGAAAACAGAATAAAAAAAGAAAAAGAAAAAGAAAAAAGCAATAAAATCAAAAGCAGTTTCTTTGAAAAGATCAGTGAAAATGATGGACGTCTAGCAAGACTGACGAAGAAAGAGAAAGACACAAATTGCTAATATCAAGAATGAAACTGGGGATATCAACACAGACACGGTGGGTATCAAAGGAATAGTAAGGGAACACTTCTAACAGCTCTGCACATAAATTTGGCAATTCAGTTGAAATGTTCCAGCTCCTTGAAAATCACAAGCTTCTAGGGGCGCCTGGGTGGCGCAGTCGGTTGAGCGTCCGACTTCAGCCAGGTCACGATCTCGTGGTCCGTGAGTTCGAGCCCCGCGTCGGGCTCTGGGCTGATGGCTCGGAGCCTGGGGCCTGTTTCCGATTCTGTGTCTCCCTCTCTCTCTGCCCCTCCCCCGTTCATGCTCTGTCTCTCTCTGTCCCAAAAATAAATAAACGTTGAAAAAAAAAATTAAAAAAAAAAAAAAGAAAGAAAATCACAAGCTTCTAAAGCTCACTCAAGAAGAACTAGATAATCCAAATAGGTCCATAATTATTAAAGAGATTAAATAAGTAATTCAGAACATTCTCCAAGAAAGCTCAGACCCAGCTGGCTTCGTTGGTGTATTCAACCAAACATGCAAAAAAAAAAAAAAAATGATAACACCAGTTCTACATAATGTCTTTCAAAAAATAAAGGGGGAAGAAGTACTTCTCTACTTATTTTATGAGACCAACATTAGCCGGATACCAAAACCAGACAAAGATGGTCCAAAAATCAATCACTCAAACCACAGGCCATACCCCCATGAATATAGGTTCAAAAATCCTCAACGATGTATTGGAAAATAGAATTCAGTAACATATAAAGAATAATATACCACAACCAAGTGGGGTTATCCAATAATTTGATGTCAGGAAGATTCTATATTTGAAAAATCCATCAATGTAATCCATCATATTAACAGTTTAAAGAAGAAAATATAGATGCCTGGGCCTCAGGTTGAGGCCAAGCGAATCAGCGTCTCTGGGAACAGAAGTGGGAAACCTGAATTTGAACACCCTTCCCTGCTCCCCAGGGTTTCTGGGGATGCTTCAAGATCTACAACCCTTCAGGATAAAGATTGCCTTTCTTAGCTTGGCATGCAAGGCCCTTCATTAGCAGGTCCCTGCTTACCACTCTGCCCTCATTGTTTCTCTCTTCCTTTTTTTGTTTAAATTTTTTTTAACATTTATTTATTTTTGAGAGACAGAGAGTCAGAGCATGAGTGGGCGAGGGGCAGGGAGAGGGAAACACAGAATCCGAGGCAGACTCCAGGCTCCGAGCTGTCAGCACAGAGTCTGACGCGGAGCCGGAACCCATGAACCTTGAGAATCGTGACCTGCGCCGAAGTCGGCTGCTTAACCGACTGAGCCACCCAGGCACCCCTCTCTCTTGCCTTTTAAAGCTGGGGAAACAGTCAACGACATAGGTTAACCACCATCTTCCAAACACAGACCGTGCAACCCCATCCACCTGTTCCAGAGCCCTCTCTGGCCTTAGCCTAGCCCAGCCTAGCCTTTGGCTTGCAGATTCTCTTTTTTCACAACTTAGCTCAAATATCACCTTCTCTGGGACCCCATCCCTGACCTCCCAGGCTGGTCCCGGTGCCCTTCTTGGGGATCCCACAGTCTCCTTGGGCTTTCCTCTCTGAGACCCCTGGCCAAACTGCACTGGGATTGTCTGTTACTTGTCTACCTTACCCGTGTCTTTCAGGCACGGCCGACACAGAGTAAATAGGTGCCCAGCACTTAGCACTTAGCGGCAAGGCAAGTGTCCCTCAAACAACTGTAGGGCAAAGGGCATCAAGCAAGCAATGGACACCTCTGGAAATTCCTCCAAGGCCAAGTGGCTAGTGGCAGACATCTGGAACCCCTCCTCCATAGCAGAAGGCCGAGTGGGATTTTGTTCTGAGCCTCATTCCCCCAGCTGCGCCTTACTTTCGTGTGGTCCTTTCATCCGTGTGGAGGCAGCAGTAGGCCAAGGGCAAGACCCCGGATGACGGTCTACTATCTATTTTAAGTGAGGGGGGAGGTGAGGCTAAAGGGATGACAGGTGTAAGCCATTTAGCGAAACTGCAGGCTTAGCACAGTGATTCTCAACGGGAGGATTTTACCGCCCAGGGACCTCTGCCAAAGTCTGGAGACAATTTTGACCGTTTCACGGGGGTGCGGGGAGGTGTGCTACTGGCCGCTCATGGGTAGAGGGCAGGGATACTGGTAAACATCTTCTAGTGCACAGGAGAGTCTCCCTCTGCCCCCAGGGATCTAGCCCCAGTGTCAATAATGTGAAGTTGAGAAAGCCTGGATCAGAGACGCGTGAGACAGGTGGCTCAGAACTGCCCCGGATGTGGAAGAGATCTTGTCTGGCAAAATGGCCTAGATAACGGTATGGACTCATGTGCCTTGGCCCCATGAATGAATGGGATAACGCTGAAGGTATGCAGTGGGTAGCCGGTCTCACAGTTTTGGAATGGTTAGTAGGTAAAGGCCCTCTAGCATAGTCCCATTCGCAGACTGTTTACAAATAAGTGACTTCCAAGTAAAACAGAAACCCCAAATAGTGCCTAACGGGACGACACTAAGTAGAGGTTCCCTTGACTTTTTTTTTTAAAAATAATTTCCTTTTCTTTTTCTTTTTGATTTTGTGAAAGTACTCTTCACACCCATCGCGGGGCTCGAACTCGCGACTCCGAGATCAAGAGTCACCCGCTCTACCGGCTGAGCCTGCTAGGTACCTACTCCCCCTTGATTTTTATGAATGAATAGATCAGGTAGGGTAATCAGCATGCAAAGGATGCTGCTTCTGAACTAGATGAAGCCATTTTTATTCAGATGGTTAATTTCCATAGCCGACTCCTTTTTTTTATAGTTACGACAAGGGTAAACTTCAGCCGCCTCTCCTCCTCCTCGTGTAGAGTGGATTATGGTTCTTGCCATTAATGAGATTTTGCTCCGCTGTTCAGACGTCCAGCCAAGGTTCCGTTTTCATGTGAAGTGAAGACTTTGAAACTGAGACCAAATCGTGTAGGAAAAAAGTATATGTGTGTAAGATACATTTACATCTCCATTCATGTAATTCCAACTAGCACACGCACACGCACCACACTCGATATTTTCCAGCAGTGGGGGAACCATGGCCAGCTCAAGAAGAGGGTGTTAGAAGGTTCTTCTAGGATTTGGGCTCGCGTTCTGTGATTTGGGGAGGGTTTCAGGAAGGCGGGGCTTGCTCTAGATTGGATACTATTAGGAAGCAAGGCCACTTCTATGATGGGAGACTCCAATAAATCTTATCTCGAAGGAAGGCAGACCCGAGCGAGGCTAAAATTGTACTTGGTAAAGCAGCAGCAGCCACGCAGGAAGCCAAGAGAAGGGGGTGTTTGGTCATTTCTGTGGTTTAGACAACGTTCGTGTTTTGTCCGGGCTCGGACATGATTAAGGAGCGGTCTTGTTTTTGCCTTGGGCCATTACTGTCACAGAGTGGCCTTGTCTGATGTTGCTGTTTGTGAAATTGTTTATGTTCAACAGGAGAACACCAAGGCCTAGCTGTGCGCGCAAGGCCAGTGGCTCGCCACGCCAAAGCCATCCTGGCAGGGGATGCTTTTCTCTTTCTCAGTATATTCTATTGTATTCTATTATATATATTCTATGAATATGTTATAGACACATACATGTATGTATATCCGTATTCCCATACCAGACTCGACTACTATTAACCTAGTGTTCTTTGCCCCAGTCATTTCATCAGTGCCCTGGCTTTCATTTGTTGGTTTTCATTTTTTTTTTAATGTCTATTTATTTTTGAGACAGAGAGAGCATGAGCAGGGGAGGGGCAGAGAGAGAGAGGGGGACAGAGGATCCAAAGCGGGCTCCATGCTGACAGCAGTGAACCCAGGGTGGGGCTTGAACTCATAAACTGCGAGATCATGACCTGAGCTGAAGTTGGACCCTCAACTGACTGAGCCACCCAGGCGTCCCACATTTATTGGTTTTCATGGTCCTTCTCCCTTCCGATCTGCCCACCTATCTGGATCTCCACGTGCGTTAGAAGATTTTCCTACTTGAGAACGCCACAGTATGGGTTCTTTCCCGGGGCAGGGGTGGGGGGCGGATTGCATTTTGGCAGCTGAGGGGACCTAGCTTGTCCCCACCCCACACAGTAGAAAGGAGGTCGTAAACGAAAAGGATGGAAGTTGTGGCTTAGCAAATGAGGGGAGGGGCAGGCATCCTGAAATTATACCATTCAGATTTTGGGCCACCTCGGTTTCTGGTTGAGGATTGGGGGATGTCCAGGTTGATGGAACAGGAGGCGCGAAACCGAACTTGTGACCGCGTAGGGGGCCCCAGCATCCCCTGGCTCATTAGCTGATCGCCATCTTACAGACTGAAAAGGGGAGCTCTGTGTGAGCATACGCTGGTTTACTGTCGAGGATGGAGGGAGTGTCCGGAGAACAGTCCCGTGGACATTTCCTCTGGAAAGCCTTCCCTGACCCCTCCATTGGATGAGGTCGTCCCTATTATGGTTTCTTTCAAAGCAGTCCTTTGGGGCCAGACAAGACTTTGGCTCCTAACCTGGTTATACCATGCTTCTTGGTTTCTCTGAAGCTGTTTCTATACCTTTGTTTTAATTTTTTTTGTTTTAGAGAGTGGGGAGGGGCAAAAGGAAAGAGAGAGAGAGAGAGAGAGAGAGAGAGAGAGAGAGAATCTAAAGCAGGCTCCATGCTCAGCTCAGAGCCCGACGCGGAGCTTGAACCTATGACCCTGGAATCATGACCTGAGCTGAAATCAAGAGTCGGTTGCTCAACTGTTTCTACACCTTTAAAGAGGTGCTAACAATAGTGTCCTCTTTGTGAGATTTGTTGTGAAAGTGAGAGAAAATGGCACGGTTGTTGGCACCTAGTGGATGCCTAAAACGTGGTAGTTCCCATCATCATCCCCATCATCCCCATCATCATCATCATCAATCTGCTTGCTCTGCTGTGCTCAATTGAGCACTCAGCAATGAATAAGAAGGGTGAGGAATGTACCATGACAAGATGAGTCGTCCACAAAAGCCACTAAAAGAAGTCTTCTCTCCCTCCTTACCCATATCCTCTGTTCCCTTCTTCCCTTAGCCAAGAGCTGGCGTGGTCTCCCCTCATTGAAAATCTACTCTTAGCTAAGATTGAGGTTGTAACAGGGAGTCTGGTTTAAGCCGAAGGAATAAATCCCTAAGGGCGAAATAAGTACCAATCAGTGGATAGGAAAGAACTGGATGGGGTAGATTCACCGCAGTGCCCTCCGAATCCCAGCCTACTCTACACACGCGAGAAAAGTGAGTATTGGTCAGAAAGAGTTATGAAAGTAACATGGTCCTAGTAGGACACGGTCATTGCCACTGACAAGCTGCCAGTGGGAGTTCCAAGCTTTCCGGCTAAGATGTCCCTGATCTTTGCTCCTAAGACTTTCGTTAAAAAGTTACTATTCTGTAAACAAATTCATAAATGCAGGCTGGTGTTTCAAGGACTTTTAAGGGGACCCCTTCTGTAATCTCACCTTGTAATTTGCCTAATTTGTACTTTTGATTTAAAAAAAAAAAAAGCCCTTAGGGGCACCCAGGTGGCTCGGTTGGTTGAGCCTCCACCTCTTGATTTCGGCTCAGGTCATGATCTCATGGTCCAGTTAATGAGTTTGAACCCTGAGTCAGCTTCTTTGCTGACAGCGCGGAGCCTGCTTGGGATTCTCTCTCCCTCTTTCTCTGTCCCTCCTGTGCGTGCACGTACATGTGCGTGATCTCTCTCTCTCTCTCTCTCTCTCTCTCTCTCTCTCCAAATAAATAAGGGGTGCCTGGGTGGCTCAGTCGGTTAAGCGTCCGACTTCGGCTCAGGTCACGATCTCGCGGTCCGTGCGTTCGAGCCCCGCGTCGGGCTCTGTGCTGACAGCTCGGAGCCTGGAGCCTGCTTCCGATTCGGTGTCTCCCTCTCTTCCCCTCCACCACTCATGCTCCGTCTCTAAACGTTAAGAAAATTAAAAAAAAAATAAACATTAAGAAATTAAAAAAATAAACATTAAAAACAATGAAAAACGATAAAAAATTTAAAACCAATAAAAAAAGCCCTTATGGATTCCTTTCACCTCTCTGTCCTCCTTCTGCCCCCTCTATTTAACACAGCCTAAGTCCCCCCAGCTCAGAATGTCACCACAGCCTCATGCCTTTTTATTTCCCTGCCACAGGGCTGACTTAGAGGGTCCTTGAAAACAGGGGGCAACCTCTGGTTTTAACAGTAGCTACGTTTCATCCGCTACTTTCTACAAGCCATGTCTTGTCTCTTTCTTCGCCAACTGTAAAAATTTTTTGAAGGACAGAGTCACAGGAAGCTGTGGAGATAGCACAGGGAGTTCTTGTGTATTCTTTGCTTAGTTTGCCCCAGTGGCTAAATCTCCTATTACTACAGCACGATGTCAAAACCAGGAAACCGGCGCTGGTACAATGTGTGTGTGTGTGTGTATGTGTGTGTGTAGTTCTGTGTCATTTTACCACATGTGTAACCACCACCGCGACCTATCCCCCGAGCTACCCTTGTATAGTCCCCCGCCCTCCATCCTTCACCCCTGGAAACTACTAATCTGTTCCCAGTCTCTATAATTTTGTCACTTCGAGAATGTTACATAAATGGAATCATACAGAATGTGGCCTTTAGAGGTTGGCTTTTCCCCCGCAGCATAATGCCCTTGATGGCCATCCAAGTCATTGAGTGCATTCGTCGTTTGATTTCCTCTTTCATTTATGGGTGGTGCTTTGGTATCTAGTTTAAGAATTCCCTCAGGCCCTTGATTCTGGAGGTGTTCTCTTACGAGTTCTCACCTGCCACTCTAGATAATGGGAAAGATAATGGGAACGGATCCTCCCTTCCCTGAAGCCCCATGGCCGACCCACCAAAATGGCCTGGGGGTTGCACTTCCCCCAAGCGTCTAGACTCTTGGGCTGCCTTCCATCTTCCCCACACCGTGTGGATCGAGGCTTCCGACTTTGCTTCCCACCCGAATGACTGTAAGCAGGTTTCCAAGTGTCTCCCCACATCCACTCTCGGCTGCTCCCCCCCACCCCCCGCCAAAGCCAATGCAAACCTGATTCTGTCTGTCCCCTGTCAGGAGCCCTTCCGTGGCTCCTCAAAGTTCTAAGGCTGCAAGCGAATGCTTCTCACGGCCTGTGAGGCCCCGCCTGTCTGGCCCCTCCTTGCCTATCTCCCAGAATGCACGTTGAGTCTCATTCTCCTTACTTTGCTTACTTTGCTTACTTGCTTTGTGTTTGCGGAAAGCACCGCCCTGCGTGCCGCCGCCCCAGCCTTCACTTGTCGCGTCCCCCATAAGACAACGCTTCCTCCCTTCCCGCCTCTCAGCCCAGCCAAATCCTGCTCACCCTTTGGGTTTCACCTTTTCAGGAAAGCCTTCCCTGACCCCTGCCTTGAGTGAGGGCCTTCCCATCAGTCTCCTTCAAAGCATTGAGCGTAACTGTAGTTGATTAGTTAGGCGTGAAATGAATGCATCTCTGTCGCTTCCGCTGATCGGACTGTGAGCTCCCCCAAGAGCCCATGGCCGTCTAGTTGGCCGTCGGGTCTCCAGCTGCCGGAGAAGCCGCAGCAGCTCTTTGCGGCCGCGCCACAGATTCCTGTGCAGCCCGCGAACGAAGGGAGGGAGAACCAACTGGGCCTAAGTTACTGACTGTCGCTTTAAAAGACAGGGAGGAACTTCTGGAACCCCGTGGAGGGGGTGGGGGGGGGGAGGGATTGCCTGCTCTACAGCTGGGTGTTCAGGAGGCCTCAGTGCGAGCTCTCAGGCTCCTCGGTTCCCTCTTCAAAGCTTCCTTCACGGGTGAGAGGCCCTGCGAAGGGAGAAGGTTTTTATGAGGTGCTAGGGACCCATTTTTGAGGCTTACATGTCTGCAGAATGTTGGCAGTTTCTTCGGGACACTTAGGTTTCAGGTTTGGCAGCACTAACTGGAAAGCATCTGTGGGTCTTTAAGAAGGAGGGTGCGGCCTCGTGGCCATGAGAGGCCTCTTTTAACCACCCTATCTGAGGGAGCCCCCTCCGGTCCCCCTGTCCCCCTCCTCCCACTTAGGCCGGAAGCTCCAGAAGGCTCAGAGCCTGCCGGGTCGCCCGGCACAGAACAGGCACCTGATAAATATTCATGAAGTGAAGGAATGGGCAGCGAGTGAACGAAGGAATGAGCAAACGAATGGTTAGGCGAGTCGCCAAAGGTTCCGCCAGTCGCCTGGAAGCCGACTGGCTGGCCTGAGCCTGTGTCCTCGTCCTCAAACGTCCTGCCTGCCTTGCACCTTGCCCGGGCCCTCTGGCCCCTCATCCCAGACTGACTGGCAACCCGAGGGCGGGAGCAGTGGCCCCGGGGACACAGCGTGGGGCCAGGCACAGGGGGGCTATTCAGTAAGGGCTGGCTGCAAAGTCCTCACCGCCCCCCCCCCCCCGCGCCCCCATTCGAACCTTCCCCAGGCCAGAGCGCTCTCTGCTTTCCTGCAAATGAAGACTCCAAGCAGCTTGTCTTCTCAGAGACCGGGTGGGGGGGGGCAGTGGGGAGAAGGGGCCCTTGGGGGAAAGCATCCAGCCTGGGGGGACAGGGTGGGGCCGCGTAGGACTGCCATCCCCTCCTCAGCCTGGGTTCTGGAAAGGCCCTGACTTGTTCTCCTCAGCCTCTGAGTGAGTTTCCAAGGACACTCTGGGCTCTCAGGGACAGGTAAGAAGAACAGTGCCCGCCCGACCCCACCCTCAGCTGTCACCACCGAGGATAAGGTGGAAGAGGAGCCTAGGAAGGCCCCGGGGAGCCGCGTGGGAGAGGCACCCGGGGAGACCCAAACCCCAAACTGGTTGCTCTGTCTTTAAATAGGTCACTGAAAGCTCAAGGCCGAAAGGGAGGGAAGCCGTCTCCCAGGGCAGCACCCTGCCCGGCCCGCTGGGACAGCAGCTCCTTCAGAAAGGAAGTTGGGTGGAAAGGCCCGGCGACCTTGGCCGCAATTCCCTCAGGAGAGGCTCCAGGTCCGGGCAGGGAAGAGCTGTGTTTTCTGTGGCTTAGTTTTTCCATTTGGACACCATCCCTGCTGTGGAACATCTCCGGCTCCTGGGTCTGGGCCCGGCCGTGCCGCTGACTCATGGGCCGGGCGAACCTGGGGCAGGCCTCAGCCCTGTCTCCCTTCAGGGTTTGCCCATGGAGGACGGGGCTGCCCCCCCCCCCCCCCCGCCTGCCTCAGGAGGGTGGTGGGGAGCGAAGGTGGTGACGGGTAGGGAAGTTCTTGGTCCGAGCGACGAGCTTGTCTTCTCTCCAGTCCTCCCTGGTCCCCCAACCTGGCAGCTGGTCTGTCCCATGGGCCCTGCCTCTCCGGCCCATGATGTCTCTGGTGCAACGATTTCCAGGGCAGGGAGCTATTCCCAGGGGGTGCGAACAAGTGTTCTTCAGAGTCTCAGCCAAAGACACAGCCAAGGCCTGTGTCCCGCTGGGGGCAGAACCTTCCTTCTTCCTCCGTTAGAGCTAACCCCTGGTTTAAACACTCTGCCATTATCAGCATTAACAAGCACTTCCTAAGCGCCTCCTGGGCAGGGACTTGGGCTAAGTCATGGGAATACAAGGAGACCTAGGACACAGTCCCTTCCTCTAACTGGAAGTAATAAGGACAGGAAAGGAGGAAGGCAAGGAAAAAGACCTTGTTTGGGGGGCTGCTTTACAATTTACCACGTGTTTTCATTTTTTTCGTTTAATCTTCAAAAATCTGTTTACAGGTGATGAAATGGAATCTCAGAGAGGCCAAGCCATTTGCCTGAGGTCACAAAGCATTTTCAGACCAGGCCCCAAGGTAACCTGATTTTTAAATTCAAGGCAATTTCTTCTGTAAAGAGTTACCTTTTGTGATTGCCAGGACCCCCCCCCCCCCCACCTCCCCGTTGAGATAGGTAGGAACTGGGGACAGTATCGGTCCCTTTACTACCCATTAGCATCTCCTCATGGATTATTAGAGCAGGGCCCAAGAGAAGGGGATAAACAGAGGAAGAGAAAGGACTTTTTTTTTTTTTAATGTTTATTTATTTTTGTGAGAACGAGCTCAAGAGGTGGAGGGACAGAGAGAGAGGGGGGCCGTGGAGCCCAGCGTAGGGCTCGAACTCACGGGCTGTGAGATCACGACCTGAGCCGAGCCCGACAGTCAACACTCAACCGACTGAACCACCCAGGCGCCCCAGAAAGGTCTTTTCTTTTTCAGCTGAACCTTTTATTTTGACCTAGGTTCATGCGCAGTTGTACGAAATAGCACAGAGAGATTCCATATACCTTTGATCCTGCTTCTCCCAACGGTAGCATCTTGCAAAACTATAGAATGCTGTTCACTCCCAGGCTGTGGACATCAGCACCGTCAAGGCACAGAACGTTCCCGTGGCCACAGGGGTCCCTTCTGTGCTCTTTTTATAGCCACACCCACTTCCTTGCCACCTCAAACCTCCTCAACTTTGGCGATCGCTAATCTGTTCTTCATTTCAAGAATGTTCTCCGAGTAAAATCATAGAGTCCGCACCTTTTGGCTTTTTTCACTCGACAGAGTTCTCTGGAAGTTCATCCGGGCTGTTTCATGTGTCGACTTGCTTCCTTGTTGTTGCTGAGTGGTTTTCCATGGTATGGATGCATCACTGGGGGCTTAACCTGCTGGGGGACACCCGGGCCCATTCTGGCTTTTGGCTTTTAGGAATAGAGATGCTACGAACATTCGCTGACCGGTGTTTGTGTGAACGTATGTTTTTATTTCTCCGGGATACATGCCCAAGAGTGTCACTGCCGGATCGTCCCGTAGCTGCGTGTTTATCTTTTGAAGAAGCTGTTCAAACTGCTTTCCAGAGTGGCTGTGCCATTTTACAACCCCACCAGTAACATAGGAGTGATTCAGTTTCTCTAAATCCTCACCAGCATGTTGGGTGCTGTGGCTATTTTTTTTAAAGTAAATTCTACCCCCAATGTGGGGCTCAAACTCACGACCCCAAGATCGAGAGTCCCATGCTCTATGGACTGAGCCAGCCAGGTGCCCCATTTTGTTGTTTGTTTTGACCTTTCTGATAGGTATTGTGGTTTTAGGTTTCATTTTCCTAATGGCCGGTGATATTGAACATTTTCTTTAAGAGTCTACGGTTTATTTCTTTAAATTCCAGTTAGTTAACGTACAGTGTAGTCTTGGTTTCAGGAGTAGAGCCCAGTGATTCATCTTTTACATATGACACCCAGTGCTCATCCCAACAAGTGCCCTCCTTAATGCCCGTCACCCATTTAGCCCATCCCCCCATCCACCTCTCTCCGTCAACACTCTGTTTTCTGTATTTAAGAGTCTGTTATGGGAGGTGCCTGGGTGGCTCAGACGGTTAAGTGTCCGACTCTTTGTCTCAGCTCAGTTCATGATCTTGAGGTTCGTGGGATCGAGCCCCGCATGGGGCTCCGTGCTCAGCACGGAGCCTGCTTGGGATTCTCTCTCTCTCTCTCTCTCTGCCCCTCCCCCATTTGCATGCTCACTGTCTCCCTCAAAATAAAGAAACTTAATAAAAAATTTTTTAAAAATTAAAACAAAGAGTCTCTTACGGTTTGCCTCCCCCTCTCTATCTTATTTTTCCTTCCCTTCCCCTATGTTCATCTGTTTTGTTTCTTAAATTCCACGTCTGAGTGAAATCATATGGTTTCTGTCTTTGACTTATTTTGCTTAGCATAATGCATTCTAATTCCATCTACGTTGTTGCAAAGGGCAAGATTTCATTCTTTGTGATCACCAAGTAATATTGCATTATATATATGCAAATACATATATAATATATATAAATCATGTGCCCTTTGAGTCTGCATTTTTGTATCCTTTGGATAAATACCTAATAGTGCAAATGACTGCTGGCATTACCTTGATTCCAAAGCCAGACAAAGACCTCGCTACAAAGGAGAACTACGGGCCAATATCCCTGATGAACCTGAATGCAAAAATTCTCGACAAGATACTAGCGAATCAAATTCAACAGTACGTTACAAGAATTATTCACCGTGATCAAGTGGGATTTACTACTCCTGGGCTCCTGGCTGGTTAAATATTCGCGAATCAATCAGCGTGATACATCACATTCGTAAAAGAAAGGAGAAAAACCATGCGATCCTCTCAACGGGTGCAGAAAAAGCCTTTGACAAAATACAGCATCCTTTCTTTTTTTTTTATTTAAAAAAAATTTTTTTTAACGTTTATTTATTTTTGAGACAGAGAGAGACAGAGCATGAACGGGGGAGGATCAGAGAGAGGGAGACACAGAATCGGAAACAGGTTCCAGGCTCCGAGCCATCAGCCCAGAGCCCGACGCGGGGCTCGAACCCACGGACCGCGAGATCGTGACCTGAGCCGAAGTCGGCCGCTTAACCGACTGAGCCACCCAGGCGCCCCCCTTTCTTGATAAAAACCCTCAGCAAAGTAGGGATAGAAGGATCACACCTCAACACCGTAAAGACCGTGTATGAAAGACCCACAGCTAATGTCATCCTCGATGGGGAAAAACAGAGTTTCCCCCTAAGGACAGGACAGGAACATGGCAGGGATGTCCACTCTCACCACTGTTGTTCGGCACAGTCCCGGGAGTGCTAGCCTCAGCAGACCGCAAAAAGAAGTAAAAGGTAAACCAATCGGCAAAGACGAAGCCAAACTTTCACTGTTCGCAGACGACACGATACTCCACGTGGGAGACGCGAGAGCCTCCATCAGAAAGCTGCTAGAACTGATCCATGAATTCAGCAAAGTCACAGGATATAAAATCAATGCACACAAATCGGCGGCATTTCTACACACCAATAATGAGGCAGCAGAAAGAGAAATCCAGGAATCGACCCCCTTTACAACTGCAACCAAAGCCATAAGGTACCTAGGAATAAACCTCACCAAAGAGGGGAAAGATCTGTACGCTGACCGTGTTTTCAAAGTTCTTAGTGGCCATCTGTACATCCTCTTTGCTGAAATGTCTGTTCATGTTATTTGACCGTTTCCTAATTGGGCTGTGTGTTTTCCTGCAGTTGGGCTTGAGGGTTCTTCGTGTGTTCTAGATACTTGTCCTGTGTTGGATATGTGGTTTGTAAATATGTTCTCCCAGCCAGTCGCTTGTCTCTTCATCCTCTTGACAGGCTCTTTCAGAGAGGGATGGGAGGAGAGGAGAAAAGTGCATCCAGTTCATCTCCCCGGAAGGAGAAGCCACCACAAGGGGGCGCCTGGGTGGCTCAGTCGGTTGAGCGGCTGACTTCAGCTCAGGTCATGATCCCTCGTTCATGAGCTTGAGCTGCATCTGGCTGTGTGTTGACAGCAAGGAGCCTGGAGCCTGCTTTCAGATTCTGTTTCCTACCCCCCCCCCCCCCCCCGTGTTCTCGGTCTCTGTTTCTCTCTCAAAAATAAATAAACATTAAAAAAACAAAACAAAACAAAACAAAAAAAACAAAAAGAAGCCACTGCAGGAAGGTTTTGTTTGGTAAGGGAGGCAGGAGGGAGAGGAAGAGATTTGGGATACAGATTTATAACCCCGCCTAGGTATGGCGGGCCTGCTTCTGGGCAGGGACCATCGTGAGCCCAGTTTAAGTCATCCCGATGGTCCTGCCTGCCTGAGGTAAGAGGTGTTGAGAGCGATGCATAAAGGGGCAGGTGGGAGGCCCCCAAACATGGCCTTGACCCCACATACCCAGCTGGACCATGCTGGGGCTTCAGGTGGCTTGGGGAGGCCCCCCGGCAGCCTGGGCCGGGGTTCCTGAGTGAGTCGGCCACATTCCCAGCAGCCTGTGGGCGGCACCGGGCACGAAAGAATTGGCATGTGGGCCTTCCAGGGAGCCCAGGGGCTGTGGCCATGGCTGGTTGCTTCCAAGTGTGAGCTTGGGCCCTTCAACCGGTCTTCCTTCCCCTGAGCCCACAGGGCCCCGCGGTGAGACTGAGCCCCTACCTCCGAATGCAGAGATTACGTTGGACAACGCTGCTCAGAGAGTGGAAGGTTCTCACAAGGCATTCTGAACAGTGCTTAACACGGGCCTGCTGACCTGCGAGCACGGTGCGGGCCTTGGGGTCGGGCTTCTGAATGACAGTGTGGTCTGGGGTTCTCAACCGGGCCCACGCCTCAGAATCACCCGGGGTGGGGGGAGAGTTGTTAAAAATGTAGCTTCTTGGCCCTTTTCTTTCTTTCTTTTCTTTCTTTCTTTCTTTTTCTTTCTTTCTTCCTTTCTTCCTTTCTTCCTTTCTTTCTTCCTTTCTTCCTTAAATGTTTATTTACTTATGTTGAGGGAGAGAGAGAGCGAGTGGGGGACGGCAGAGAGAGGGAGACAGAGAATCCCAAGCAGGCTCTGTGTGTCAGTGCAGAGCCTGATGTGGGGCTCCAACCAACAAACCGTGAGATCATGACGTGAGCTGAAATCAAGAGCCGAACTGAGCCACCCAGGCTCCCCTTCTTGGCCCTTCTCTAAGATCTACGGAAAATGACTGTCTAGGCCTTCTGTCTGTCTGCCCTTCTGCCCTTGAGCGAATCGAGCACTGACTCATTCAGTCAGGGTCTCTGCACTCGGTCTTCCTTCGGATATAACACCCTTCCCATGGCTGGCTCCTTCTGTTCCGTCAGGCCTCAGGCAAATGTCACCTTCTCAGAGACGCCAGCCTTGGCCATGCTCTCTAAAATCACAACCACACCCTGGCCTCTCCGTATCACATCCATGGGGTTGTGCTTCCTGGCACTTGTGGGTATTTGCAGTTAGCTTCTTTCTTCCTTGCCGATCCCATCCGTCAAATTGTAAGCATCCCAGGGACGGGGGCTCTGTCTTGTTCACTGTTGGATCTCTAATGCCTACAGTAGTGCCTGGCACAGAGCACATGTTCCCTGAATCTCAGCTGACTACCCGGTTGGAGTGACTGGAGGCGACCCCGGGACTCTACCTGTTAAACAAGTGCCCAGGCGATCCTGACGCCCATGAAAGGTTGACAGCCATGGCCAAGAACCAGAGGTAGAGAAGGAGGAGACCGGGCTGAATGGGGGTGGGCTCCAAACGTTCCCCACTTAAAAATTTTCCCCACTATCTCGTCATGTGGCTCATTTCCGTATAAGGGGTTGGGGCAAGGCAGGACAAGGCTGCTGGTTATTTGAAGTTGCTGGTCAAGACGGTTTCCATTCATTGAGGTCCAGGTCTAGCAATTGAAATATTTAAAAAAAATTTTTTTAGGGGCGCCTGGGTGGCTCAGTCCGTTAAGCATCCGACTTCAGCTCAGGTCACGATCTCGCGGTCCGTGGGTTCGAGCCCCACGCGTCGGGCTCTGGGCTGATGGCTCGGAGCCTGGAGCCTACTTCCGATTCTGTGTCTCCCTCTCTCTCTGCCCCTCCCCTGTTCATGGTCTGTCTCTCTCTGTCTCAAAAATAAATAAAAGTTAAAAAAAAATTAAAAAAAAATAATTTTTTTTTTATGTTTAATTACTTTTGAGAGAGAGAGAGAGAGTGAGTGAGGGGCAGAGCGAGAGGGAGACACAGAATCCGAAGCAGGCTCCAGGGTCTGAGCTGTCAGTACAGAGCCCGACGCGGGGCTCGAACTCAAGAACTGTGAGATCGTGACCTGAGCCAAAGTCAGATGCTTAACCGACTGAGCCCCCCAGGCGCCCCAAGTATAGTTGTTTTGAAATCCACCACAGTGACGCACAGAGCACACGAGCTGCGGGTGCCTAAGGACAAGTGGGCTTTGTCGCATCTCTCGCCCAGCTCTGTGCCCTCCCTCGTGACCCCCACGTTCATAGCTGGATCCACGTTGCCCAGAGGAACGAACTGCTTTGCTAACACACGGGCTCCCGGTCCCACCCCACGTGATGTGTCTATCGCTTTGGAACCCGGCCTCGGGCTCGGGGAGAGAGGCAGCGATATGAAAGGGGGTCTGGGGGCACTGGGCCGCAAGGCAGACAGTGGGCTGGTGGCCGAGTGGCTCCGTGGAATGACCGCTCTGCTCCTGCAGCGGTCACGTGGCGGAGGCGCTGAGTGTCCCTGCAGTAACACCCTCTGTGAGCAGGGCCCGGAGTGCATATGCCACGATTTCCCCTTGTGGCTTTTCACAGGCGAGCCTTTCGTCAAAGACGGCCGGAGCCTGCCCCTGAAAACCCGGCTCCGGAGCAGAACAAGGGGACCAGGAGAACAACGAGGCCAGTGTCACCCAGAAGGTCTATTGTTGGAGAGATGCTAATAGGGCTCCTTGGACTCCAAGCCGCACACAGTTTGTCATCTGTCAGCCCCTGCTCGCCAGGCCCCCAGAGCCTGTGGCTCTTTGCAGATGTGGTGTCCAGGGTCCCGGAGGGAGGTGGCGGTGGGCAACGGCAGGCAGCGGGGTCTGTTTTGTTGTGTAGCTGGCTTCGCGCCGAGCGGGGTGCTGACTCTCTCCTTATGGTTTTTGATACAGCCACTAAAGAAAGGTGGTTGTTTTTTTTTTAACATTTATTTATTTTTGAGACAGAGAGAGACAGAGCATGAACAGGGGAGGGTCAGAGAAAGAGGGAGACACAGAATCGGAAACAGGCTCCAGGCTCTGAGCCGTCAGCCCAGAGCCCAATGCAGGGCTCAAACTCACGGACCGCGAGATCATGACCTGAGCCGAAGTCGGACCCTCAACCGCCTGAGCCACCCAGGCGCCCCTAGAAAGAGTGTTTAAAGAGAGGCGCCTGGGTGGCTCAGTCGGTTGAGCATCAGAATCTTGATTTTGGCTCAGGTCGTGATCCCAGGGTCATGGGATGGAGTCTCCACCCCCCCCCCCCCGCCCCCTGCCTAGCGCTCGTCCGGATGAAATGCAAGGAAAAGGTGTTTGAGTCACAGCGGCTGTCACGCCGTTCTAGCCAAGGAATGCCTGGGCCGGTAGTGTGGCCGGCCAAAGAAAACACCATGAACGAGAATTAACTAACTTCTACCCAGGGTTCACTCTGTGCTCGGGCCCTGTCCCTGGGGGCTTTCCCTAGACAGGCTCGGGGAAACTTCATGTCAACATGTCAACCCTCCGAGGTGGGGACCGCTGTCAGCTGTTTTGCGGAGAAGCTATAGAGGTGGAGGGACACGTGCTGTAAAAAAGGGAGTTGTATGAGGCCATCTCCGCGGATGGCTGCGGGCTTAGTCACTTCCCCAGCACAAGGGCTACAGTGTTTTGGGGGGGCGGGGGGCGCACGGGAGAGGCCTCTTTAGGCTCCACCCCATGAAGGGAGATGAGGGGACTTTGCAGATGTCTGCCTATAAGCACTGATGCCACTCCTTACCCCCCACCCCCACCGCCTCCTCCATGGCAAACCCGTGGGTGATTATTTCGGTGTCGGCTTGCTCGCAAAACTCGCCACCAGTTGCTAGCTTTAAGAAGCGTTCATTTTTAGGGGCGCCTGGGTGGCTCGGTCGGTTAAGCGTCCCGACTCTCGAGTTCAGCTCAGGTCGTGATCTCGCGCTCTCAAACTAAATACACGTGAAACAAGGCCTGTGCTTTTCAAAATCCATTCAAGCACCTTCTGGCTTCTTCCGGGCTTTAGGCAGCAGGGACGTAGATGTGGGATGTCTGCTACGTTTCGTGGCCCCTTGAGAGAGAGTGTGGGTTCCTGCCGGCGAAGTTTCTTTTCGTACAGTGCTCTGAATGTGGATGGTCAGGGATAGTTATCACTATTGGGCTCAGCAGCAGCAGACTAATGCCCATTATTAGAGGCAATTAGGCCTGTGTCTTGTGGTCCTTCGTATTCAACAACTGGTCTTCTCAACCCTCCAGTGAGACCTGCTTAGAGGGGTTCCCGTCACCTTAGCAAGGCCAAGACGTTGGGACTACCTGTTGCCGTGACCGCAAGCAAGAACACTCTGGAAAGGACACGATTCTCTCTTGGCCTTTAGTGTGTCCATTGGCAGGTCCAGAACAGGAGGTTAATTTAAAAAATAAACAGCTTTATTGACATATGATTCACACAATGTGTAATTCAACTTAATCGTCTCCAGCTTTTTATTATGGACGTTTAAAAACACATACGGAAGCAGAGAGAACAGTAGAGGGAACCCCCGTCTACCCCCCTCACAGCTTCAACGGTGAACAATTCGTGGCCAATCCTCTATCTATCCTACTGCTCCCCATGCCCCATAACCCTCCATAACTGAGAATATTTTATTATTTGTTTAATGTTTATTTATTTTGAGAGAGAGAGAGAGAGACAGAGAGAGAGTGTGAGCAGGGGAGGGGCAGAGAGCAAGGGAGAGACAGAATCCCAAGCAGGCTCCAGCACGGTCAGTGCAGAGCCCGACGTGGGGCTCGAACTCACGAACTGTGAGATCATGACCTGAGCTGAAACCAAGGGTCAGGCGCTCAACCGACTGAGCCGCCCAGGCACCCCCGGGGAGTATTTAAAAACAAATCCCAGACAACATATCATTTTGCCTACAACACTCTGGGGTGTATCTCTAACAGAGGGGATTAGAAAAAAAAGACCACCACGGGACCTAGTCTCTGTCCAGATTTCTAGGTCAGAAGGTTCTGTGACGTGGGCTCCTTGGGCTGATTGGGCAGGCAGTTCATAAAGGAGCCTTTGATGATCTGTGTGCTTCCTGAAAATATGCAAAGGCGCGCGCGCGCGTGTGTGTGTGTGTGTGTGTGCGTGAGCATTTTGCGAAGGGGCCACCAAGAGACTGTGGGCCTCCGCGTGTATGTTCCTGGGGAGGGGGGAGGGGAAGAACCAGAGGTCTCAAGTTCTCAGATATGAGCCCAGAGAGGCTTTGAGTCCACGGTGCAGGTGAAGGGTCCGCCTAAAATAGCCCTGACATTCAGTCACGGGTCCTGGGCGGCAGGTGTGCAGGGAAGATTGCTGAGTAGCGTGAGATCTGACACGCAGGCCTCAGCATCCCGGCCCGTGCCCTAGACCACACTCAGGAGGCAGCACAGTGTCAACCAGGCCCCGGAGCATCCCAGTGCTCCAGGACCCCCCTCCCCCACCACACACACACACCGGGGTAGTTGGTGTTAAGCGTTTGCATTCCGGGGCGCACCCTTCGGGATTCTGAGTCAACAGGTGTCGGGCGGGGCCTGGGAAGCTGCTCCCCCTTCGAGAAACGCAGGCACAGTGGCATAGAGCGTGCATCTCTGGGTTCCACAGCCCTGGTTCTGAACCTTGGCGCTGCTTCATATCAGCTGTGTGGCCTTGGGCAAGTCATTAAACCTCTCTGCGCGTGGGCCCACTTATAACACCTCTGCCCTCGGGTTGTTGTCAGAGTTAGGTTAGATGGGGCCCCTGGGTGGCTGAGTCGGTTAAGCGTCCCACCCTTGATCTCAGCTCAGGTCACCATCTCACGGTGGGTGACTTCGAGCCCTGCGTCGGGCTCTGCACCGAGCCTGCTTGGGATTCTCTCTCCCTCCCTCTCTCTTTGCTCCCCTCCGCAACTCGTGCTGTCTCTCTCGAAAATAAATACATGAACTTAAAAAAAAAAAAAAAAAGAATTAGGTTAGATACCATACGTAAAGGGCACGCTTAGTGCCTTACACGGAGAATAGTGTCCAGTTGGATAGTAGGTCCTTATTTTGTTAAAAACAAGAAGACCTTGGAAGGGCTCCCTTTATTTCCCTCGGGATTATAAGGGTTTATTGTCATGTTCCTACAATCGAGGAGATTTAAAAGAGTATCGGAAGGTTTATCTGATTCATGGGTCCCCTGGGCTCTTCTGACTCCAACGGACGGGAGTAAAGCTCAGAAAACTGATGGGCTCGGGTCGTACTTTCACCCTGCAGGGGTCAGGGGGACACTGGAAAGTTTCTTTCCGTACGTCCCTCCCGGGCCTCGGTGGTCTTGTTATCTCCGATGTTCGGAACACGGTGCCTCTGTCAGGAAACTCTCTGATAGCAAGCCAGCCCGATTTGGCAAATATGTTTCCTTAAGCCACACTGAACGCTCCATGCGAGAATGTGGCTGAATCTCACTGGTGGAGAAAGAGCCAAAAGTTCACGTCCAGCCGTCGGGGGAGCGGGGAGCGGGGAGCGGTGACGTTAGCCTCCTCTCATGCACACTAGGGCTCACTGTAGCCCAATGACTTTCTCTAGCTTCAAAACAGTGGTGGCCCTTGGGGACCCAGAGCAGGGAGGCACCAATGCCGGGACTGGGTTTCTTTCTTTCTTTCTTTCTTTTTAAGTTTATTTATTTATTTTGTGTGTGAGAGAGGGTGTGTGAGCAGGGGAGGGGTAGAGAGAAAGAGAGGGAGAGAGAGAATCCCGAGCAGGCTCTGCACTGCCAGCATGGAGCCCCACACGGGGCTCGAACTCACGAACAGTGAGATCACGACCTGAGCCGAAACCAAGAGTCAGACATTTAACTGACTGAGCCACCCAGGCGCCCCCGGACTGGATTTCTTTAGATGAGGGAAAGGCCCTGCTAGACTTCAAACTCCCTGAGGACAAAGCCCTGTCTAGACCCCACCAGAAAACTGTAGCCTCCCCCCGGGACCTCCCGGCTTTAACCCAGGATGACCGACCCACAAACCCTGAGGCCTATGGCTATGTCTCAGCTACCCCACTGCCAGCCCTTAGTGTTTACCTGGTCTGGCTTTTCAGGTCTTACCTCTTGTGGCCGGCTCTGCACTAGCCCTTGGAAATTAACAACTGAACGTGGCCTTCTGCTCCCCCCACCCCCTGCCCCTGCAGACCCTCTGCTCTCCCAGGAGACAGCTCATACTTTTTGGGGGGACTTCAGGTAGTTGTCCTGCCTCAGAGCCTCCTGCTCAGAGGTGCTTACAAGGTCCCCTCCACCTCCAGAGGCCCCTGCAAATGGGTGACCAGTGAGTTAAGTGAGCAGCTTGTCCTTCTTCTGGCCACCGCCCCTCCCTGTCCAACTGTGCTGAAAGATCCACGGACGGGGCAGCGGCCTCTTGGCAATGGAAGGAATTTGAGGCCAGGCTGGGGCCGGTCTTGTGTCTGATCTGTGTTGGTTGACAAGCAGGTAGGCCCCTCTTCTTCCCAGAAGCCTCTGGCTGCAAGGTCAGTGGAGCCAGTGGTGGGGGGGGATGGGGTAGGCCTGAAGTGTCTCTGGCCTTCTTAGCAGAGGGAAACCTTGACTGCTCAGAATCTTGGGGAAGGGGCTTGGTGGGAATTTCTGGGAAACTGAGGCTCAAGGAGAAAGCGTATGTTGTCATCCTCCTTGTTGGAAGAGTTACCAAAGTGCCCGAGGTCACCTTCCCTGCCTTCATGAGCTCGGCCTGTGACTGTAGTGAGCCTTTGTGTGGTCATGAAGCTTCCTGACTACCTGGGATCACTGCCCAAGCTGGGCACCCACAGAGTATAAGATGGTGACCCCAAGGGGCGCCTGGGTGACTCAGTCGTTTAAGCGTCCAACTCGTGGTTTCGGCTCAGGTCATGATCTCATGGTTTGTGAGTTCAAGCCCTGCGTCGGGCTCCGTGTTGACAGCGTGGAGCCTGCTTGAGATTCTCTGTCTCCCCCTCTCTCTGCCGTTCCCCTGCTCGCGCTCTCTCTCTAAAAATAAATAAACATTAAAAAAAAAAAGATTGTGACCCGAGTAGATGTCCAGGTTATCATGCATTTGTGTGTGTGTGTGTGTGTGTGTGTGTGTGTTGGAATGTTGAGTTTCCTCCCAAAAAGAGAGTTAAGAAAAATGTTCGAGGGGGTCCCAGTAATCGAATCTTTATTTTCCTAGGAAATAGAGTCTTCTGACCCGAAACCATTTTGGTCAGGGATGACCTGGGCACCGGGACCATCGGTCAGAAAGCAGCATTTGGGAAGTCCGGCCAAAGCTACCTCTTCCTCGGTGCCTTCAGACAGACTAACGTCAGGTTGGGCTTCTTTGTTCACTTGAGTTTGCTCGTGAGGACACAACCCAGCAGCTAAAGGCTGAAGACAGCTTTATAGGGCACCGCTGTATTGGATGCCACGGGAGACACAGAAAGTGAAGACGAAAGCCTTTGCCATCGAATAGCCTCTGGTGAGCCAGTCGAGGAGACACAACACAGATGGAGCATAGGACAGCCCGAGGCTTCTCAACAGACAGATACCACCCAGACCCTTATTTTGATGTCATGGGTCTAGGGTCGGGCCCAGGAATCTATTTGATCACACTCCCCGGGAGACTCGCCATCTACGGCAAGTGGTTTCTCCTTCCAAGCCTCAGGGTCCTTGGCACTGGGAGACAGTCAGACCAGATGATCTTCCCAGGGCTCTTCTTGCTCTGACATTCTGAGATTCCCCTGGGAAAGCCAATTAAACTAACCCAACACGCTGTCAACGATGGGTACCAGACTTGTGCAGGCAAAGAGCCTTCCAGGAGTTCAGAGGTGGAGAGGTCCTTTGCTGGGTGGGGGGGTGAGAATGGTCTTTTTTCTTCATGGATTAGCTGTAAGCCAGGCCTCCTGGGATGGAGGACAGATTTGGAGAGGGAGAGGAATTCTCTGGCCAAAGGCTCAAGGCCAAGTGGTATTTCTTCTCTAGTTCTCTATGTGCTTTTTATCTGGGGTTAGGAACGGGGAAGTTGAATTGAAGATAAGAAGTTACACGGAGCACCAGCCAAGGCCTGAGCTCAAGTCTCCCGAAATTTCTTAGATCTTGTCCCCGACAAAGTCCAGTAACCCTCATTCGGCACTGACCTATTGCTATTGTGGATACAGACTTCGTGAGGCCGTTTGTTCATTTCCCAAGCCTTTATTGAATGCCTACTTTGGCTAGATCTTGTGTTGCATGCTAAAGATACAAAGATGAGTAAGATATTGACATGAGAGGCCTGTTTGAGCAGACAAGTTCAATGTGATGGGGGTGTCAAGGACTTCTATGAAACTTAATGTGCAAAAGAGGGACTGTAGTTGTGGGGAGAGGACAGGGGAGACCCTGCAGTGGGGGTAGGTTAGATTCACCAGATTGGGGGAGGAAGAGGGGAGCACTTTCTGGGCAGAGGTGGGACAGAGGGTAAAATAGTATGACACATCAAAAATGAACCGGGGCAGTTTGTAGGCTTACGGTTGGTCCCTTGAGGCCCCCAGGGGACGAGGGAGTGGTGGGTGCCATTTAGCTGGGGCCATTGCTTGTGTCTTATCAAATGTTTACACTTCACCCTGAAGGCCCAAGGGATCTGGGGAGGTGCTTTGAAAGCAGGCACTGACTTGGGCAGATTTGAGTTTTAAGACGTTCCTTCCGGTGGTCTTGTAGATGGTGGGGATGGAATGAATGGAATAATGGCAAAAGCCCTATCGAGAAGACTGTTTCTCTGAACTAAGAAGAACTGGTGAATTGGGGCAGCTCAATGGGGAGGGTGAGCTATGGGTGCACTGGGGAGCTCCTTAGGAGTTCAAATCTACACAGTTGATTAGCTGGCAGTGGAAAGTTGAGGGAGAAGGGGGAGCTGAGGATGACTTCCCAGTTCTTGCCTTGGAAAATCGGGTGGTGGTGGGGGGGGGAGGAGGTGTAGCAGATTGTGGATTAAGGAGAGAAAATGGGTTCCGTGTTGGACAAGTTGAATTGGAAGTACCCGCGGGACATCGAGGCAGAGATATCCAGTAAGCAGCTGGATAGCAAAAGAGAGGCCTAGCATAGAGGTGCTTCTGAGGAGGGATTTCTGGATCCTGTGTGGATTCTTCCCTTTGCACTTAAGAAAAAAAAAACCTTTTAATTCCAGTATAGTTAACATACACTATTGTATTAGCTTCGGGTGTACAATAGAGTGATTCAGCAATTCTATACGTGACTCAGGCCTCATCATGGCAAGTACTCTTAATCCCCCTCACCCATTTCAGCCATCCTCCCACCCTTCTCCCCTCTGGTAACCATCAGTCTGTTCTCTCTAGCTAAGTGTCTGTTTTTGGTTTGTCTCTTTTTTGTTTCTTTGGTTTGTTTCTTAAATTCCACATAGGAGTGAAATCATATAGCATTTGTCTTTCTCTGACTTATTTCACTCAGTGTTATACTCTCTAGATCCATCCGTGTTGTTGCAAATGGCAAGATTTCATTCTTTTTATGACTAAGTCATATTCCATTCTATATATACATATATATGTATTTATGTGTACATATATATGTATACACACACACACACGTATATATGTATATACACCACTTCTTTACCTATTTATCTACCAGTGGTGGATACTTGGGCTGCTTCCATAATTTGGCTATTGTAAATAATGCTACAATAGGGGCACCTGGGTGGCTCAGTCGGTGGGGCGTCCGACTTTGGCTCAGGTCGTGATCTCGCAGTTCACCAGTTCGAGCCCCGCGTCGGGCCCTGTGCTGACAGCTCCGAGCCTGGAATCTGCTTCGGAATCTGTGTCTCTCTCTCTCTCTGCCCCACCTCACCTGTGCTCTCTCTCTCCTTTCTCAGGAATAAATAAACATTAAAAAATTTGTTAAACACATAATAGTGCTGTAATAAACATAGGGGTGCATTATCTTTTTGAATTAGTGTTTCTGTATTCTTTGGGTAAATACCCCATAGTGCAATTGCTGGGTCATAGGGTAATTCTATTTTTAATTTTTTGAGGAACCTCCATTCTATTTTCCACGGTGGCTGTACCAGTTTGCGTCCCCACCAACGGTGCACGAGGTTTCTTTTTTCCCCACATCCTGACACTTGTTGTTTCTTGTGTTTTAGATTTTAGGCATTCTGACAGGTGTGAGGTGCTATCTCATTGTGGTTTTGATTTGCATTTCCCTGATGAAGAGTGATGATGAGGATCGTTTCACGTGTCTGTTGGCCATCTGGATGTCTTCTTTGGAGAAAGGTCTGTTCATGTCTTCTGCCTATTTTTTTTTTTTTTATAAAATTTTTTTTTCAACGTTTTTTATTTGTTTTTGGGACAGAGAGAGACAGAGCATGAACGGGGGAGGGGCAGAGAGAGAGGGAGACACAGAATCGGAAACAGGCTCCAGGCTCTGAGCCATCAGCCCAGAGCCCGACGCGGGGCTCGAACTCACGGACTGCGAGATCGTGACCTGGCTGAAGTCGGACGCTTAACCGACTGCGCCACCCAGGCGCCCCTCTTCTACCTATTTTTAATTGGATTCTTTTTTGTACTGATTCGTATTAAGTTCTTCATACATTCTGGATACTGACCCTTTATCGGATATGTCATTTGCCAATATCTTCTCCCATTCCATCCATCGCTGTCTTTTAGTTTTGTTGACTGTTTCCGTTGCTGTGCAGAAGCTTTTTATTTATAGTCTTTTTTTGCCTTTGTTTCCCTTGCTTCAGGAGGCGTATCTAGAAAGACATTGTTATGGCTGCTGTCAGAGAAATTACTGCTTGTGCTCTCTTCTAGGATTCTTACGATTTCAGGTCTCACATTTAGGTCCTTAATCATTCTTTGCATGTCGCTGTCCAGTTTTCCCAACACCATTTCCTGAAGAGACTGTCTTTTTCCCATTGGATATTCTTGCCTCCTTTGTCAGAGATTAATTGACCATGTATTTATTCTGACCAGAATTTATTTCTGGGCTCTCTATTCTGTTCCATTAATCGATGTGTCCATTTTTGTTCTTTGCATCCCTAACACACTTCTAAGAACACATTTTGGTGATATCCAAGGTTGTATACTTTCTACTTTCAAGCACCCTCCTACCTGCCATTCATGAGACATCACATAGCCATTGAATTCCCCTTATTCGTAAAGACCTTTCCTCAAATCATGAGGGCGATTAGAAGGGGATTTCAGGGGCGCCTGGGTGGCGCAGTCGGTTAAGCGTCCGACTTCAGCCAGGTCACGATCTCGCGGTCCGGGAGTTCGAGCCCCGCATCAGGCTCTGGGCTGATGGCTCAGAGCCTGGAGCCTGTTTCCGATTCTGTGTCTCCCTCTCTCTCTGCCCCTCCCTCGTTCATGCTCTGTCTCTCTCTGTCCCAAAAATAAATAAAAACGCTGAAAAAAAAAATTTTAGAAGGGGATTTCAGATCATCACTTGCTGACTCCTATCACTCAAGTGTGGATATTCCAGCAGGCGAAGCAGGCAACCAGACATTTCTTAAAGCTTCTGGAAGTCACTGTACTTTTTTTTTTTGGCATGGGAAGGAAGTAACAGTGGACCAAGCCCATGGACATTGTGCTGTGAGGTCTGGCCTCCTGGGATGAATTGAAATCGTCACCATCACCATCATCATCATCGTCACTAAAGAACTAAGAGCTTGAAGAATTTCAAGCTTGACGCAGCGCTGAGGGCCTTTCATGCATGATCTCGCTGAAACGTGGTCATAGCCCCAAGGCGGCACTATTACTGTGCTTACTTTTATCGATGAGAAAACTGAGGCGCGGGGAGTATGAGTGAGTCGCTCAGGAACCTTAGTACTCAGGAGAGCTGGGTCTCCAAGCTGCTTCTATCTGACTCCAGAATCCCCGCTCTTAACTGTATGTGGCCTGCTAAGAAAGGCTGTTCAGTTGTCATTGGCATTGCTTTTCCTTCGGAAACCTTTCTAGCTTTCTTTCACCTTCAGTATGTAGCCACCTGAACGGGGCAGCCAGTCAATCGACAGCCGGGATCGCGTACCCGTTTTAAAGGAAGATGGCATACGCGTGGAGGGTGGGGCGTGGGACAGAAGCACAGTTCCTGTGACCCAAGGACCTACCCGGCCAAAGACACCCGAGCGATGAGTGAGACTGTGCACTCCGGGGCTACGACAGGGTGGAATTCATAAGGCGGGGCTTCCTGGAAAAGAGGCGTACTCGCTCCTTCCGCATCTAGAAGGAAGAGACAGACAGATGGGGAGAGGCGCGCTGGATTTCTATCAGGAGAACTCAGGAGTCCTCGGAGCTTGAAGGGACCACAGAAAGCATCTGGTTAACTAGATTCTGGCCCACCCTTCTCATTTCCTAGGTGAAGAAACATAGGAAGAGAAGAGTGGGGACCTTCTCGGGTGAGGGTTCATGGCTCCCCAGCCAGCGTTCTGTCTCTGGGACAGGGGAGGTGGGAGACCAGTACGAGCAGAGTCCTGGGGATGCTAAGAGGTCACGGGCCGGGAAGAATCAGACCGGGAGCGGCCACAGAGCCACCTTGTTCAGAACGCCCTTCAGCAAAAGTCTGGGAAGTTCTGTTGTTGTTGTTGTTGTTTTTTAATAATTTCTTTTTTTTTTAATGTTTTTATTTATATTTGAGACAGAGAGAGACAGAGCGTGAGTGGGGGAGGGGCAGAGAGAGAGGGAGACGCAGAATCGGAAGCAGGCTCCAGGCTCCGAGCTGTCAGCCCAGAGTCCGACGCGGGGCTCGAACTCACGGACCGCGAGATCATGACCTGAGCCGAAGTCGGACGCTTAACCGACGGAGCCCCCCAGGAGCCCCTGGGAAGTTCTGTCTTGACGTCCACCTGCTCCGGGGGCTTCCCTCAGCTCAGGGGACGCCGTGTGGCTAGCTCTTGCCACGTGCCTCCGCAGTCCAGGCTGACAGTGAACATTTCATCGGCCTGCCCAGGCCGAAGCCACGCCGTCGGTGGCACCCGCTTACGGGTTCTGTTTACCCAGCACGGAGAATTTCCGACAGGGAACCAAAGCTTCTTTCCTCCAACCACAACTGACACATTTTCAAACAAAGGAACCATAGAGTCCTCATTTATAAACTCCTGGCTGCCCTGGTCTTTGGTCAAGAAATACCAGGTTTTTTTACACGGTGTCAAAAATGAATCGACTGCCCCGTCTCCTCCCACAAAAATGTTGCTCTGCAGACATCACGATGTGGGGGTTGGAATCCCAACCTGCCTGCCTCCCACGCTGCCTTGTCGCGGAGCCCTCGTAAATCAGAAGGCAACCCTTTGGGCGAGGCCCCTGTTTACCTTTGCAGATGAACCGAGGTGCCACGTTGCGGACGAAATCCTTGACTCCAGAGTGGGGGTTCTGGGTGCCTTTTGCCGCCCGCCCAGCCTTGTCCTTTAGCTCTCAGCCCTGAGCGGGGAGCTCAAAGGAACGGCTGTTCTCTTGCTGTGTCTACACCGAGTCTGGATCCTGCTTTATGCTTGTTGGGCTCAGGAGTCGCCTCACTCTGGCTGGACGTGGGCAGAATGCACCCCTGATGTATGGGGAGGCGATACCTGCCGGCCATGGGATGGGGGTGGGGTAGTAAGGATCTGGAGGGAGGGAAGTGGATTTAGTGTCCATGAACCCGTCCCTACCTCATCAGAACACAGGCATTTTAAGAGACAGGGTTTTGAGGAGCTTTAAGACCCAGCAAAACACCCCACTGCTTTTATTTGGGATTCTTTTTTTTTTTCCCTCAACATTTATTCATTTTTTGAGAGAGAGAGAGAGAGAGAGAGAGAGACAGTGTGAGTGGGGGAGGGACAGAGAGAGAGGGAGACACAGAATTCGAAGCCGGCTCCAGGCTCTGAGCTGTCAGCACAGAGCCCGACGCGGGGCTCGAACTCACGGACCGCGAGATCATGACCTGAGCCGAACTTGGACACCCAGCCGACTGAGCCACCCAGGCGCCCCTATCTGGGATTCTTAAGATTAGACATCTTATAGTTTGGAAACATGACCTTCTGCTATTTTAATGTTTGTAAATGTTTCATTTTGTTCTTTCATTGCTCTCTGCTCTGGCCAGGCACCGTGCTGGCCATAGTGATGAGCAAAACCACACATGGTCCCAGCCCTCATGCAACTTATAGTCTGGTCGGCAAGCCACATATGAAGCACATAAACGCAGGAGTGAACGCTAAGATGCACTTGCGAAAAGTTCTAAAAAGGGGTTCTGACTTGTCAGGAGATCAGGGAGGCCTTCCTTGAGGCAGTGAGGATTTTGCCAACACCGGAGGGATGAGTGGACTTTAACCAGGGGAAGAGTGGAGGGAGCGGTGTTTCAGGCAGAGAGAACAGTACAGATCTTCTTTGCCTTACGATGGGGTTACGTCCCAATAAACCCATCGTAAGTTGAAAATATCCTCAGTTGAAAATGCATGTAAGACACCTAACCTACAGAACATCACGGCCTCGTCTAGCCTACCTTAAATGTTCTCAGAACACCGACATTAGCCTGCAATTGGGCAAAGCCATCCAACGCAAAGCCTACTTTATAATAAAGTGTTGGGTATCTCGTGTAATCTGTGGAATACTGTACTGAAAGTGAAAAACAGAATGGTCGTGTAGGTAGAGAATGAGTCCAGGAAAAAAAAAATCAAAATGCAAAATTTAAAATATGGTTTCTACGGAGGGTGTATCGCTTTCACACCATCATAAAGTCAGGACATCGGAAGTTGAACCGTCGTGAGTCAGAGACCATCTGTATGTGCAAAGGTCCTGTGGTGGGTCCTCAAGAAGGCCAGGCTGGTGGAGCAGAGGGAGGATCAAGGGGAAGCACGGTGCAAGCTGAAGCTGCAGTGGGCAGGCCTCCGAGGCCAAACAGTGCGGGGCCTTGAAGGCCCCGCTAAGGAATTTGATCTTTGTACTAAAAGCCACAGGAAATTCTTGGTCAAGTTCCTTTCGAAAATGTCAGGGGAAGTTTAGTACTTAAGAAAGAAAAGTGTTATTTTCTTACTCTGAACATATGTGGGTACCTGAATATGTAAATACATCTCATTTCCTACCGTCTTGGGTTCCCAGGGGAAAAGTCCTCCTGAAACGGAGCAGAAATCTTTGGATTTCTAGGAATTGTGGGTCTGGCGCTGTTCCTTTAACAGCGCTTTCCCAATTGGCATCTCCCTTTTGTAACCTGGCCTAGGTGTTGATCTTCCCTCCAGCCACTGCACTCATTTAAATTTTTATATTAAAAAAAATTGTGGTTGGGGCGCCTGGGTGGCGCAGTCGGTTGAGCGTCCGACTTCAGCCAGGTCACGATCTCGCGGTCCGTGAGTTCGAGCCCCGCGTCAGGCTCTGGGCTGACGGCTCAGAGCCTGGAGCCTGTTTCCGATTCTGTGTCTCCCTCTCTCTCTGCCCCTCCCCCATTCATGCTCTGTCTCTCTCTGTCCCAAAAATAAATAAACGTTGAAAAAAAAAATTGTGGTTAAATACACATAACATAAACTCTACCACCTTAACCATTTATTTTTTATTTAAAAAATTTTTTTTCACATTTATTTTTGGGAGACAGAGCAAGACAGTGAGCAGGGGAGGGGCAGAGAGAGAGGGAGACACAGAATCCGAAGCAGGCTCCAGGCTCTGAGCTGTCAGCGCAGCTCGACACGGGGCTCGAACTCACGGACCGCGAGATTGTGACCTGAGCCGAAGTCGGACGCTTAACCGACTGAGCCACCCAGGTGCCCCAAGATTTGATTTTAAAGTAATCTCTACATCCAACTTGGGGCTCGAACTCACAACTCCGAGATCACCGACGGGTCCACCGACTAAGCCAGCCGGGCGCCCCTCCACCTTAACAATTTTTAAGGGTCGAGTTCAGTGGCATTAAGTACAGTCACGTTGTTGGGCTCCCATCACCACCACCCATCCACACAACCTTCAGTTTACAAAACTAAAACTCAGAGCCCGTTAAACAACTCCCCATTCTCCCGCCCCCAGCCCCTGGCAGCGGCCATTGTACGTTCTATCAGTTTGACTGCTCTGGGTACCTCACGTCAGCAGACTCTCATTGTCTCTTTGTGACTGGTTTATTTCACTCAGCGTAATGTCCTGAAGGGTCATCCATGTTGCAGTATGTGTCAGACTTTCCTCCCTTTTTAAGGCTAAAATTCCATTATATGTACAGACCACATGTTGTTTATCCATTATGTCAATGGACATTTGGGTTCTTTCCACCTGTTTCCACCTGACTGATGCAAATAATGCTACTATAAATATGGGGGTACAGATCTCCTTTCAAGTCCCTGCATGTATTTATTTATGTATTTACTTATGAGAGAGAGAGAGTGTGCGAGCAGGGGAGAGAGGCAGAGAGGGAGAGAGAGAATCCCAAGCAGGCTCCGCCCTCAGCACGGAGCTCGACGTGGGGCTTGATCCCACAACCCTGAGATCATGACCTGAGCTGAAATCAAGAGTCGACGCTCAACCGACTGAGCCACCCAGGTGCCCCTCAGGTCCCTGCTTTCAATTCTTTTGGGTATATATCCAGAAGTGGGATTGCTGGATCATATGTTGGGTCTATTTTTGTTTTCTTTTTTTGAGGAATCTGCATATTGTTTTCCATATGGTTGCACCAGTTTACATTCCTGCCCATGGTGCACAAGGGTTTCAATTTCTCCGCATCCTTACCAACATTCATTGCTTTATGTTTTTTTCTTTTAATAGTAACTATCCCAATGGGTGTGAGGTGGTATCTCATTGGATTTTTAAAAAATGTTTATTTTATTTATTTTGAGAGAGAGAGAGAGAGCTTGGGCAGGGGTGGGGGAGGCAGAGAGAGAGAGAGGGAAACAGAATTCCAAGCAGGCTCTGCATCATCAGTGAAGAGCCCGATGCAGGGCTCGGTCCCACAAACTATGAGATCATGAGCGGAGCAGAAATCCAGAGTCGGATGCTTAACCACTGAGCCATCCAGGCGCCCTTCACTGCTGTTTTCATGTGCATTTCCCTACTGATTAGTGATGTTGAGCATCCTTTTGTGTGCATGTTGTCCATTTGTGTATCTTCTTTTTAAAAAAAAAATTTTTTTTAAGTTTATTTCTTTTTGGGACAGAGAGAGACAGAGCATGAATGGGGGAGGGTCAGAGAGAGAAGGAGACACAGAATCTGAAACAGGCTCCAGGCTCCAAGCTGTCAGCACAGAGCCCGACGCGGGGCTCGAACTCACGGACCGCGAGATCATGACCTGAGCCGAAGTCGGACGCTCAACCGACTGAACCACCCGGGCGCCCCAGTTGTATATCTTCTTTGAAGAAATGTCTATCCAAGTCCTTTGCCCATCTTAAAAATTGAGTTGTTTTGGGACACCTGGGTGGCTCAGTCGGTGAAGCATCCAACTCTCGGTTTCGGCTCAGGTCATGATCTCACGGTTTCGTGAGTTCGAGCCCTGTGTTGCCTCCGTGCTGACAGTGTGGAGCCTGGTTGGAATGATCTCTCTCCCTCTCTCTCTGCTCCTCCTCCATTCTCTCTCTCAAAGTAAATAAATAAACTCAAAAAACTGGGGTTGTTTGGTTTCTGCTATTGAGTTGTAGGACTTCCTTATATAGCCCGAATGTTCATTATGGTTCGCAAATACGTTCCTCCACTCTATGGGTGCAGTCATTTTTATAGAATGACTTTTTTCAGAACAAGAGTCCCAGGAATGGTCTTGGTGCTAGAATTGCCTTAAAAGGGGATAACACACCCCGCTCGGTGCAGTGGTAACAATAACACACATTTATCAAGCACTCACTCAGCACCAGGTACTGTTCTAAGTGTTTGCACATAAATAAAGTAGGTGCTACTTTATTTGCATCCTGATTTTACAAATGCCAGAGCTGGGACGCTCCCAAGCAACCTGCTTTTACAACCCAGGCGCTCCCCCATCCCACCGGGCGACTCTCTTACTCTGCTCTCGGGACGGGCCATGGTGTGAGGCAGCCCTGAAAACTGTTAAGGGCGTGAAAAGACCAGAGATGGCTTTCATTTCTGGACATATTCGGAGAACCGCGAGGCTCCGTTGACATGGACAAGCCACTTCTTGGCACACGAGGATCATGAGCATTCAGGGAGAGGCTCTTTCAAGGGACACAGCCCTTGGTGTGGACAGTGGGCTCCAGAGCCCAGCCGCGAGACACAAAGAACACAAGAAGACGAGCCCTCCCTCGTCTGGCCTCTCTCTGTCACGACCCCATTGTAAATATTTGTCCCCTGAGAATACTTGCATCTGTATAACACTCAGAAGATGAAACATATTCACGCACACATTGTTCCCTCAGATCTTCATAGTGTTCTGGCCAGCCAGGAAGGGTGGGCTGGTATTGTTACTATTTTATGGATGGGAAAACGGAGACCCAGGAACCTTCGATGGCTTGCCGAAAGCCCCAGTGGGTGGGCAAGTCAGACAAACAAACAAACGTCTTGGGATCTTTTCCTTCCTTCTTTAATAAATCTTCCGTACACCCATCGAAGGAGCCCGTCCCTTCCCCAGCCAGTAGGCCAAGTGGGCCCGAGAAACCAGGTGTGTTAACCTCGCCGCGACCTGGACCAGAGCCTGACCCCTGGTTCCCACACGAAATCTTTGCAGGTCATTACGTGTTTGCTTTCTAGCCCAGTGGTCAGCTGTGGGCGCTTGGCTGAGACCGCTGCTCTGAGGGGCGGGGACCCAGGCATTTAGATCCTTCTCTAAGTCAACATTGTCTCCCTTCGGAGATGCGATGACTCTATGAAAGAGGCCCAGAGGACATTATTGCCTCCACCTAAGAGATGTGGAAACTGAGGCCCAAGGAGGGTAAGTAACATGCCTGAGGTCCTATAGCTAATAATTGCTACAGTATCTGGTTTCAATATCAATATATATATATTTTTTTATCACGACACCGAGCTACCAAGTTGCCCAAAAGCCCCCTCCCGGGAGGGAGAGCGACTTCACCACGAAAAGTGCTGTATCACAATGTGGTCGGGGACGGTGCAGGTGTGCCCGTATAGACATTCTGGGCAGTCCTGGCGGATGGCAGGGAGCACGCTGGAATAGGCAGCCAGCTCTGTGCCATGGCATGGTGGACACAAACAAGGACTGCGCCAATGAGAACCAAAAGAGGCTATTGATCCCGAGCTTTCTATACGGGAGAGTCGGCCACCGTCATTTGGCTTTGGCAGAGGCTCAGAAGCAGGCAGGGGAACGGGAAAGCTTTATGGTGAAAGAAGGGAAGGCTTCGGGTATGACCTGACTGGAGGCCATAGGCATGGGGAAGCTGGGGGTGGGCTAACTCGAGGCGGGGTGTCCCACGTGATTGGTTGGTGATGCCCTACTTGGCTTCCTCTGGCTCTTCCTGAATTTGGAGGGGGTAGGATAGCGGCAAAAATGGGGAATCTGGAGTGATTACTGAGGGGTTGTAGCTTGCTTCCCTACCGGTTGCTGTAGAGGCATGGGTCAGAGTCCTGTTGTCATCTATGGTCTGGCTATTGTCCATTTGTACGTTCACCCTCTCAACACAAGGGAGTGAAAAGATTGCCCTTGTTGAAAAATCTATTGCGGTGGTCTCAATGTCCATTTGTCAGAATTAAAGAGAACGAAAACGGGGGCACCGGGGTGGCTCAGTCAGTTAAGCGTCCCAACTTTTGATTTCAGCTCGGGTCATGATCTCGCGGTTCGTGGGCTCGGGCCCCGCATCGGGCTCTGTGCTGACAGTGCGGAGCCTGCTGGAGATTCTCTCTCTCTGCCCCTCCGCCACGCTCTCTCTCTCTCTTTCGTTCAAAATAAATAAATTTAAAACAAAGAATGAAAATATTTCCTAAGGTTCTGAAACCTATGTGTCATTTCCCACGGGCTTAAGGTCCTGGGATGCGGGAGATTTTTAACACCAGCCCGAACAGAGTTTGCATTATTTGATTGACTTTGATTGACCCCTCGTGCCTGTCACTGTCGTGCAACACAGAGCAGTTTCCTGTGTATGGGAGAAGAGATTTCAGATAAAAGGTGCTGTTTGGTGCTGGGGAGTGGGGGTAGTATCCGGACTCTTGGAGCTCTGCTCAGTCTAATGAGACAAGGCTGGGGTTGGAGGAGAGCACTCAGGAGTGAGCAAAATGAAGTGGGGTGGGCATGAAGGAGCCTCCAGGAAATTTTTCAGCTGGGGCCCTCTATTCAGAACAAATCAGTTGTTTTCACTCTCCCATGCCATGTCTCACGGTGACTTCTTTCTCTATTTACCTTAATTAACTTTTGTAAAGACTTCCTTTTTTTTAGAGCAGTTTCAGGCTCCCAGCAAAATTCAGAGGAAGCTACAGAGATGTCCCGTATACTCCCTGCCCCCACGACCGCGGATCTTTTTACTGTCTGCACGCTTTTGCCTTTTCCAGAATGTCACGTAGTTGGAATTACACACTATATACAGCCTTTTCAGACTGGCTACTGTCTTAGTTCTTCTGGGCTGCCGTAACAAAATGCCAACCACAAACATTTCTCACAGTTCTGGAGGCTGGAACTCCAAGATTCGGGTGCCAGTACCGTCAGCTGAAGGCCCTCTTCTGGGTTCTCGGTTGCGGACGGTTGACTGCTCAGTGTGCCATCACATGGTAGGAGGAATGGGCTAGCTCTGGGGCCTCTTTTATAGGGGCACTAATCCCCTTCACGAGGGCTCTGCTCTCATGACCCAGTCACCTCCAAAATGACCTACCTCTTAATACCATCACCTTGAGCATTTAGGTTGCCAACATGTGTATTTTAGGGGGATACGAACATTCAGACCACAGCAACTTCTTTCACTTAGTAGTATGAGCTCAAGGATCTTCCAATTCTTTTCATGCGTTGGTAGCTCAACTCTTTTTTTGTGCTGAATAATATCCCGTTGTCCGGATGCACCACAGTTTATGTATCCATTCCCTTGTTGAAGGGCATCTTGGTTGCTTCCGAGTTTTGGCAATTATGGATAAAGCTGCTATAAACATCCGCACGTATGTTTCCGTGTGGACATACGATGTGGAACATCTTTTCAAGTTTCTTTGCCATCTGTATATATCTGTATACATTCTGATGAGTTGTCTGTGAAGGTCTTGGACCCATTTTTAAATCAGGTTGTTTCTTAGTGCTGAGTTGTCAGAGTTCTTCGTATATTTTGGATAACGGTTCTTCATCAGATGTGTCCTTTGCAAATATTTTCTCCCGGTCTGTGGCTTGTCTTCTCATTCTCTTGACATTGTCTTTCACAGAGCAGAAGTTTTTCCTTTTAACTAAGTCTAGTGGATCAATTATTTCTTTCACAGATTGTGCCTTTGGTGTTGTATCTAAAAGGTCATTGCCATACCTACGTCATACCATGGTCATGTAGGTTCTTTCCTATGATATCTGCCAGGAGTTTAACAGTTTTGTGTTTTATATTTAGGTCTATGATTCACTGTGAGTTAATTTTTGTGAAGGGTGTGAAATCTATGTCTAGATTTATTTTTTCATATGCGGCGGTCCAGTTGCTCCAGTACCATTTGTTAAAAAGACCGTCTTTGCTCCATTGTATTGCCTCTGTTCCTTTGTCAAAGATCACTTGAGTATATTTATGTGAATCTTATTTCTCGGCTTTCCATTTTGCCCCACTGATCTATGTCTGTTCTTTACAAATACCACACTGTCTTGACTACTACAGCTTTATAGTAAGTCTTAAAGTCATGTAGTATCAGCTCTTCAACTTGGTTCTTTTCCTTCAATACTGTGTTTGGCTGTTGTGGGTCTTTTGCCTCTCCATATAAACTTTAGAACCACTTTGTTAATAGCCACAAAATAACTTGCTGGGATTTTTATTGGGGTTATATTGACTCTATAGATCAAGGTGGGAGGAACTGAAATTTTGACAATATTGAGTCTTCCTATCCATGAACATGGGATATCTTTCCATTTACTTAGGTCTTTTTTGATTTTGTTCATCAGTTTTGTAATTTTCCTCTTTCAGGAAACTTGAAGATCTTATACACGTTTTGCTAGATTTATAGGTAAGCATTTCATTTGTGGGGATGTTAATGTAAATGGTATTATGTTTTTAATTTCAAATTGCATTTGGTTATGGCTGACATACAGGAAAGCAAATGACATTTGTAGATTAACTTTGTATCCTGCAACCTTGCTATAATTGCTTATTAGTTTTAGTAGTCTTTTTGTTGCTTCTTTGGGATTTTCTGCATAGACAATCATGGTATCTGTGAACAGGGACAGTTTTGTTTCTTCCTTTCCAGTCTGAATACCTTTTACTTCCTTTTTTGTCTTATTGCACTAGTTACTATTTCCAGTATGATGTTGGAAAAAAGTGGTGAGAGGGGACATCCTTGCCTTGTTTCTGATCTTAGTGGGAAAGCTTCAAGTATGATGTGAATTGTAAGTTCTTTGAACATATCAAATTGAGGCAGTTTTTTAAGTTCCTAGTTTATTGAGAGTTTTTAAATTTTTTTTTTTCAACGTTTATTTATTTTTGGGACAGAGAGAGACAGAGCATGAACGGGGGAGGGGCAGAGAGAGAGGGAGACACAGAATCGGAAACAGGCTCCAGGCTCTGAGCCATCAGCCCAGAGCCCGACGCGGGGCTTGAACTCCCGGACCGCGAGATCGTGACCTGGCTGAAGTCGGACGCTTAACCGACTGCGCCACCCAGGCGCCCCATTATTGAGAGTTTTTATCATGGATGGGTGTTGGATTTTGTTAAATGCTTTTTTCTGTATCTATTGATATGATCACATCATTTTTCCTTTTTAGCTTTTTTTTTTTTTTTTTTTTTTTTTTAAAGAAAGGCAGACTGCCACGTGCAGCGCCTCATTTGGATGTGTCTGGAGTCTTGGAAGCTTGACTACCCTACGTTCTCCTACAAATGGACCTTGAGAGCTTGTTTGGAGGTTCTAGCAGGGGAGCGCAGCTACTCGTATACCCTTGACCGAAGAACGGTCCTCCTCTATCGGGGAAGGTCGTCCTCTTCGACCAAGCGCGCAGCTTCGGGAGGGACGCACATGGAGCGGTGAGGGAGGAAGGGGACACCCGCCTAGCCAGCCAGATCAGCCGAATCAACCCTGGCGATCAATGGGGTGACAGATGTCGCAGCCAGATCGCCCTCACATCCCTTTTTAGCTTTTTAATGTGATGGATTACATTAATTGACTTTTGAATGTTGAACCAGCCCTGTATACCTGGAATATCTACCATTTGTTGTGAAATAAATATCATTTGTTTATATGTTGTTGGATTCCATTTGGTACTATTTTGTTGAGGATTTTAAAAAAAATTTTTAATGTTTATTTTTGAGAGAGACAGAGCACGAGTGGGGGAGGGGCAGAGAGAGAGGGAGACACAGAATCCAAAGCAGGCTCCAGGCTGTGAGCTGTCAGCACAGAGCCCGACGTGGGGCTCAAACTCACAAACCGCAAGATCGTGACCTGAGCTGAAGTTGGACGCTTAACTGACTGAGCCACCCAGGCGCCCTGAGGATTTTTGCATCTGTGTTCTTGAGAGATATTGGCCTGTAGTTTTCTTGTAATTTCTTTGGTTTTGGTATTAGGGTAATGCTGACCTCATTGAATGAGTTAACAAGTAATCCCTCTGCTTTCATCTTCTGATAGAGATTGTAGAGAATTAGTATAATTTCTTACTTAAATGTTTGGTAGACTTCACCAGTGAACCCATCTGGGCCTGGTGCTTTCTGTTTTGGAAACTTATCCTGTCAATAAGTAATTTAAATTGTCAATATCTATAACAGATACAGACCTATTTAAATTGTCTACTTCTAGTGTACATTTGGCAAATCGTGTCTTTCAGGGAATCGGTCCATTTCATCTAGGTTATCAAATCTGTGGGCTTAGAGTTGTCCATAGTATTCCTTTATTACCCTTTTATATATATATTTTTTTTCAATGTTTATTTATTTTTTTTGGGACAGAGAGAGACAGAGCATGAACGGGGGAGGGGCAGAGAGAGAAGGAGACACAGAATCGGAAACAAGCTCCAGGCTCTGAGCCATCAGCCCAGAGCCTGACGCGGGGCTCGAACTCACGGACCGCGAGATCATGACCTGGCTGAAGTCGGACGCTTAACTGACTGTGCCACCCAGGCGCCCCAATATTCCTTTATTACCCTTTTAATGTCCATAGGATTGGCAATGATGTCCCTTCTTTCATTTCTGATATTAGTAATTTGTGTCCTTGCTCTTTGTTTCTCAGTTAGCCTGGCTAGTTTTTAACTCACAGAGTTGGCCATACTGAACCTCCATCAACTTGTTAGTTATAGTGCAGGGTCCCCAACCCCCGACCCCCGCCCCGGCCCAGGTACCAGTTCCTGCGGCAGTTTTCTGCTAGTGAATCTTGGCTTGGGGAAGCCATGTCTCCTTGTATTTGCTTGTCTGTCTCTCCAATCTTGGGGGCAACAGTTTGCCTTAAGTCCTCCCCTCTCTTATAGATCCAAGAGGAGTTGTTGATTTTTCAGTCTGCTCAGCTTTGTACTTATTAGGATAGAACGGTGGCTTCTAAGCTCTTACGTGCAGAACTGGAAAGTGCAGTGCAGTGCAGTGCAGTGCAGAAGTTCTACTGTGTCATTTTTTTCCTAGCTTTATTGAGATATAATTGACATATAACATTGTGTAAGTCTAAGGTGTACAACGTGATGATTTGAGATATATATATACATACACACACACACACACCTTTTTTCTTTCCTGGAAGGAACCCAAGAAGTCGGGTAATGGGCTTTGGGAGATGAAGAGTCGAGAGGGGTGTTCATGTTTCATTATTTTATTTATTCTTTTTAATTTTATTTTTTTAATGTTTATTCTTTTGAGAGACAGAAAGAGAAAGGCAGCATGAGAGGAGAAGGGCAGAGAGAGAGAGGGAGACCCAGAATCCGAAGCAGGCTCCAGGCTCCGAGCTGTCGGCACAGAGCCCGACGCGGGGCTTGAACCCACGAACTGTGAGATCACGACCTGAGCCGAAGTCGGACGCTTAACCGACTGAGCCACCCCGGCGCCCCATGTTTCATTATTTTATACCTTTGTGTGCCGTGAGAGTTTTTCTAACCATTTTTTCTTTCTTTGGGGGGAGTTCTTAGAGGCCAGCTGCCCTGGCGACATGCCTTTACTTGTCCCACTGACCAGTCACTCAACTCAGGCCTGGGAGGAAGGGCTAGCAACTCCTTCTCCAGGATGTTAGGTAATGAAGGAAGTAAAATGACAGCAGGAGGCTGTTTGGGTAGCCCCCCCCCCCCCCCCCCCCCCCCCCCCGTGAATCACCGATTCCAGACCCAGCGGGGGTCGCTTCCCTCTCAGCTGCATGGGCAAGGAAGCCAGAACAGTTCTGTGCCCAACTGGGTGGTAAAAACCCAATTTACTGTGCCAAGCAAGTGTCCCTCCTCCAGTGGGGTGGCGTTCCTGGCTGCGTCTTTGCTCCCTGGGCTGAAGGCTGGGGGGGGGGGGCTGTGGGCTGCCCCATAGGGGAAGCGACACTTGGCAGGGTCTCCACCACGGAGGTGGCAGCTGGGGGGCCCCAGCTGCCTCACGCCTCCAGGCTCTGGGCTAAGCGAAGTGTGGGTGATACATGTGTGTGCTTTCTCTTTCCTGGTGATTTGCAGGTTGGAGATCATCAGTTTGGCCATGGCTGGAGGTGAGGGGGAAATCGGCCTCCTTCCTTACTACTCCTGAGGGCCAGGGAGAGGGGGTGAGTGGAGGGGATCATTCCAGAGTTTTCGCATAACCCGGGGAAAGGAAGTGAATGCGTCCAGAGAGAAGCTGGCGAGGACCTTCCGCATCCTTGCACCTTTCCTCCCAACAGCATTGGCCCCCTCTGGGCTCCAGTTTCCACTCGAGAAAGGGAAAATCTGAAAACAGGCCAATTTAGCAGGCAGGCCGGTGGATGGGGCTGCGTTTAGAAACTTTCCACAACGTCTGTTTACAAACTCTTGTCTGTTCAGCCAGGCCCTGGAGCCAAGTCTGTGTGATTGGATGGATAGCCTGAGAGTAAATAAAACTACATTCGAAACGTGCTACACAAGACAGACTTCCTCCAAATCAGGTTGCTCTTCTCCAGCACAGGGACAAGTGTGGCAAGTGATGGTGACTTTCCCGATTGTCCCCTCCCTTCCCCAGTCCAAGGTGTCCAGGCGGAAGGAGATCCTCAGTGAGTCTGAAAAGGACCTGATAGAGGGGGAGGGGGGAGGGGGAGGAGGGGGAGGGAGGGGGAAGGGAGAGAAGGAGGGGAGGAGGGGGAGGGAGAGGGGGGAGGGAGTAGAAGGAGAGGGGGAAGGGGAGGAGGAGGGGGAGGAGGGGGAGGAGAGGGGGGAGGGAGTGGAAGGAGAGGGGGAAGGGGAGGAGGAGGGGGAGGAGGGGGAGGAGAGGGGGGAGGGAGTGGAAGGAGAGGGGGAAGGGAGGAGGAGGGGGAGGAGGGGGAGGAGAGGGGGGGAGGGAGTGGAAGGAGAGGGGGAAGGGGAGGAGGAGGGGGAGGAGGGGGAGGAGAGGGGGGAGGGAGTGGAAGGAGAGGGGGAAGGGGAGGAGGAGGGGGAGGAGGGGAGGAGAGGGGGGGGAGGGAGTGGAAGGAGAGGGGGAAGGGGAGGAGGAGGGGGAGGAGGGGGAGGAGACGGACGAGGGGGAGGAGGGGGAGGGGGAGGAGGCAGAGCCGGGAACTGCTATTAGAAAATACCCGGGTAAGCATCACTCTGCAAGCATTCTGCCTTTTATCCCTCCAACCCCAGGGAGGTGTCTCCCCTCGCCCCAGCCCCACCAGAGGATTGTACTGGGTTCCTCCTCCCCATTCCTTACCTCCGTAGCCCTGAACACCAATCCCAGTCTACATCAGCCTCGACCTGTCTGTAAACGTTGGGGGTTGGGGAGGCCCCCGCTCCACCCAGTGTCTGTCATTTTCCCCAGGCCAACTCCCTGAGAGATGGTCCTGGCTCTGTTGGCCTTTGATGCCTGAATCCCACCGGCCCGCAGACGCCCTAGGACGTTGTGAGAGCAGATATTCCGAAGACAGGCTGAGATGTCAGGATGAATGGCTCCACAGAGGCCACAACCCACCTCTCTAGCTTACCCTCCGAAGCCTTCGGAGATGTCGCTCCATCTGGGATGCTGGGAGCAGCAGTCACGTGGATGCGGACGCGAAACCGCTTTGTCTCTGTCATCCCAAACCCCTGAACCCACTGCTTCTTTGCCAGCCTTTAGCGGGGAAGGGAATTCGTTTAGTGAGCCTCGGGAGGTAGGGCTGAGGGGAGAAGGAAAGAGGAAGGAGGGAGGCGCCTGGGTGACTCAGTCGGTTAAGCGTCCGACTTGAGTTCACGAGTTCGAGCCCCACATTGGGCTCTGTGCTGACAGCGCGGAGCCTGGAGCCCGCTTCGGATTCTGTGTCTCCCTCTCTCTCTGCCCCTGCCCCAATCACAGTATGTCTCTCTCTCTCTGTCTCAAAAATAAATAAACATTAAAAAATAAAAAATAAAAAAAAAAAAGGAAAGAGGAAGCAGGGAGACAGGAGCCAAAAGGAAAGGGAGGAGAGACCGGGACTGAGAGGAACCTTCTGGAATGGTATGCATCTACTCAGAAGTCAGGGAGTCTCACCGTTCTCCATTTCAGGCTCTAGGGATTACAGAGATTTTTCAAGAGCCAGATGTTCAAAAGTCCTAGCAGGGTTTTTTGAAGTCAGTCCTGAAGGTTTCAGTTGAATTTACCCTGCATGTTTTCGGCTCACTGGAATCAACGGTTGGAGCCAGGAAGATCAGATTCCTTCCAGAAGCAATGGAGGCATTTCTCCAAGAACCGGCGTGGGGGGTCACCTGCAGTGTTTGTGTTCTCCCCGTTACTGGGAGGGGGCATCTGTACCCTGCCACCCCTGCGAATCTGCTTTATTGCCCTGGCGTCCTAAGGATGTGCCTCAGCAGAAGTCCTCCTCATCCGGCAAGCCACGTAACCGAATGCACGCCCTCCTGGAACGTACAAAAGGTGGACGCTCTTTCCAAAAGTCTGGCTGTGCACGAACGTATCTACCTTCAACCTGAAGAATTCCCAAAGCCTATTCCCCGAGACTTGTCTCGGGCGCCTGCTTTCTTCCCCAGGGCCCACCGTGCGGTGCTAACGTTCTCTTCTACTGGTCTGTCATCGATGATGCCTGGCCCGTGGGCACGTGGGCATTTCCAGGGCAATGCTATGGCCACCGATTTCACAGAACGGTAACATCGAAGTCAACCCAACGAGGCCCTCAGTTCGCTCGCTGTGGTTTCCGCAGTGCTGTGCCCGCTACTTTGGTAGACACTAGAAAAAGGGTAAGGGGTGCGTTTTGCCCTCTGGAGGCTTAAAATCGAAGTGAAGGATATAGGCTATCTGCATGCGAAACACCTTGAGAGCACGAGGAGACAGTACGTCATCGCATGTTGAATGCCACTCGCATGATAACAGCAAATCCTAGCAGTTATGGACAGGCACCGTGTCAAGGGCAGGACATTTATTATCTCAATTTCATCCCCATAAACAACCTAACGGGATAGGTTCTATTATCTCCTTTATTTGTTTATTTATTTATTTTAGCAGGGGAGCGTCAGGGGCAGAGAGGGGGCAGGGGGAGAGAGAATCCCAAATAGGCTGCGCGTTCAGCATGGAGCCTGATGGGGGGGGGGCTCGATCTGCGACCCTGGGATCATGACCTGAACCCGCTATCCAGCCAGACGCTCAACCGGCTGAGCCACCCAGGCGTCCCAATATCTCCACGTTAGAGCCAAGGGAACTCGGATTTACGAGAAGTAAATAATTTGCGGCTGACGCAGTTGATCGAGGCGGGCAGAACCAAGATGGCAGCCCCAACTTTCCATTTTGAAAACACCTTCCAGGCCGCAGGCAAGTTGAAAGAATAGTCTAAGAAGACACGCGTAGGCTCACCTACAATCGTCAACTGTCAACACCTCCCTACACTTGCTTTATCATTCTGTCTCTCTCTCTCCATACACACACACACACACACACACACACACACGTCCCTACCCATTTGTTTTCCTGACTTACTTGGGCACAAACTGAGCCATCATTGCACTTCGCCTCTGAGAACTTCAGCATGGACCTCCTGAGAACATTTTCTACGAAATCCCAATACGGCTATCACACATCGGAAACCTAGGCAGGATTTGAACCCAGTTCTGGCTCCAGAGCCCTGACCGCAAACGGAGCCATAGTTCAGGAGAGGGAGCCATCAGTGCGGTCTGGGAATTCCAGGATGGATTTTCTGCGGACCCTCCACTCCTGGTGATTCATAGCAAAGCATGTCTAGTCAAAGAACAAAATTCTGGGGTTTTCGGGGCGTGGTCTATTTGGTTGGCGGGGGGGCGGAATGCCACAGATTTGCCTTCCTACCTAGCTTCTTCTCTGGCCAGCATCAAACCTGGGCTTTCCTACAAATAATAGTAACAATGATAAAAATAATAAAATCGGTCTTTCCTAACCCTCCACGGATATTCCAACCCGGGTAGGTAGAAGTTGGTTAAACCATAATCGCAGAAAACCCACCAAGGGGGTAAGCCACCTATGAATCATGGAGCACTGACCATACATGCTTAGCTAGAAAGGCATTCTTCCAGAAATCTTAGCCACAGGTGAGGATTCAGCATGCTCCGCGTAAATCTAGTCCTTGGGCAGCTGTGCTTCCCTTTCCTCACCAAGTTAAGCAGAGAGGGGCCCATGCACCACCCTGCTCCAGAGACCCCAGTCCCCTCACCGGGTGAAATTCCAGAAGCAGGGTGTGGCCTCTTGCAGACTGAAGAAGAAACAAGGCCCTCGGCTACAGACTGGCTAAGACCCCCTGAGGGGCCGGGACCTGGTTTTCTTTTTCTTCTTTCTCCGAGTTCAGGGAAGCCAGATTCAGAAAGGCTGCCAGATTACGCCCAGTCCTGCAGGGTTGAATGATCCCCCCCACTGAATGCGCACACAGGAGAAGCCTTGACCTTTCAAAACCTCCATTTCTCTCAATTTAAAAAAGCCAAAAGCCTACATCTGCATTGGCTTTGCCTTTCACACTCTCACCAAGTGCTTTGAAAGTCAAAATATTGCAAACTGTTGCCTCTGCATGTCAGATGCCAGGGCGGGGACACCTGTTTCTTGAAGCGGGGGTGGGAAGGATGCCCTACAGGGCAGCAAGCATTAGGTGGCATTCGCACTCTCGATCTCATTCTTACGGTCTGATCAGCGAATCCAGGCAATGTAAATAAACCGTGTTAGCACATGTACACAATCTTTGCTGCGGACTTCTATCTGAAGGACTCGGAGATTTCACAATTTTAAGGATATTCATGCTTTTTTCTTTCCTTCCTTCCTCCCTCCCTTCCTTCCTTCCCTACCTTCTTTTTTTCCTTCCCTTCCCTCCTTCCCTCCCTTCCTTTTTTTCTTTCTGTCTCTCTCTCTTTCCTTTCTTCTCTCCTTCTCTCTTTCCTCCCTTCTTCCTCCTTCTGTTTCTTCTTTCTTTCTTCCTTCTTTCCTCTCTTTTTCCTCCCTCCCTCCTTCCCTCCCTCCCTCCCTTCTTCCTCACTCTTTCTTTTCTTTCTTTCTTTCTTTCTTTCTTTCTTTCTTTCTTTCTTTCTTTCTTCTCTCCTCTCTCTTTCCTCTCTCTCTTCTTCCTTCCTTCCTTCCTTCCTTCCTTCCTTCCTTCCTTCTTTCCTTCCTTCCTTCCTTCCTTCCTTCCTTCCTTCCTTCCTTCCTCCTTGCTTAGGGTGTATAAATCATTTTCCTTAAGATTGAACAAGAACGGCTTGGACGGGTCAAAAATAGTGTTCAGACTGAGGTGGAAATGTATGCAGCCTTGCCTGCCTCTCTCTTCTCCCCTCTGTCCCTCCTGCCCCCCTTCTCCCTCCCCCGCCCCGAAGCCTGCAGAATCAAAAATGCCAGAAAGTGCTTATTTACATGGCCTTCCCAAAGCTGTTGCGTGTCCCCCTCTGCCTGGGTAAAGGCCTCTGCTAAGTCCTTAGGGCTCCTCGCCCTCCTTAGCCCTGCAGGGACACAGACGGCCTAAGAGCACCTGGCAGTTTGCACCGAGGATGCTGTGGTCGCGGGAAGTCGGAGGCAGAGGAAAAAGGGGAGTTAACAGTTCCCAGTCCTGTAAGGAACAAGCCCAGCCCTTCTGGAACCTCGTTCAGAAGACAGCGATAGAGTCCTCGGAACAGAAACTTTATCTGGGTTAGTGCATCAGCCCGCGGGCATCAGAGCGGCCCCACCTGCCTTCCCCCCCGCTGCGCGCAGCGCCGGCCCCTGAGCGGGCCCTGCGGCTCCGAGGCGCCGTGGCTGGGTTCTACGGCCCCCCGAAGACTCCAGAGTAAGTGGCGGGCGCAGTCAGGGCTCCGACTAGGCTCCCCGGAGCCGAGGGTGGCAGAGCCCTCGGCCTCCGCCGCGGGGACCGCTCGCCGCCCACAGCACCAGCGCGGAGCGAGTCCGGGCCGGGCCGGGGCTCGAACCCGCGGCCTCGCGCCCGCCGCCTGGGGGCAGCACGCTCGGGGAGCCTGGCGCAGGTGGGCGTGGGTCCGCAGACTCCGTCCTCCCCCAAACTCCTCCCCCCCCCCCCCCCCCCCGCCCCGCTCCGGCAGCCGGGCGCGCACCTGCCTCGCCTGAGTCCCAGGGAGCCCGGGACCGGCCAGAACGCAGGACGGTTTCTCCGGGGCTGTGGCGGTTGTGGATTCATTTCCTCGCCAAGGTGAGGAGGGGACTCCCCGAAGGGAAGATGTCGCCCAGCGGTAGGGATGCACGCGGCAATACCCTTATTCCCGGAGTCCCCTTCCCTGCGCGGGGGTGATGCCCAACCTCTCGGGGCGAGGGTCCTTTGCGGCACTCGTGCAGCCTCGCCGGCGCCAGCGTGTGTGATAAATGGCTCGAGGGTCTTGAGAAGGGACAGCTGCACGAGGACGATGTTTATAAACCAGGCGGGTTAGGGAGAGAGACGGGGGCAAAGCTACAGGTTGCAGCTTGCACGTGTCCAAGCGTAGCCCAAGTCGTCTTGAAATAAAGCACCCCATCGATCTGGATTTTACAAGGTTAATTTCCTTGACTAGTAGCCCCGTTAGAATAGCCTTCGCAGTAATCATTCAGTTAAAAGAACGGGCTTCGGTTCCACGGAAGCATTTCCTTCTGGCCCTAGTCAGCAGCCAGCGGGACTGAAAAGACAGATATTGGGGGTGGGGAGAAGCAGGGGCAAAACAGGAGACAGAAGGACAGAGACGGAGACATCAGCGAAAACGGATCCGGTCGTAGGGTTCGTTAGCGGGCACGCGAGGGTACACGATTCTTTTCCATTTTCATTCGTGAAGCTGGAACCTGGAATCACGGCCAGAGATTCACCTCACTGGCTGCAGGTCTCCAACAGCTGAGGGTTGCAGGGGTGCACTTGGCCCCGGCCGTGCTCTCTCCTCTCGTGGAAAGGCATTTCTGTAGACCGGGACTGACAGCCCCTGACCTGCCGGCCCAAAGCACTGTTCCGTGTGATTCTTTGCGGCCCTCCATTTGGAGTGCTGAACGGAGGTGGTTCAGACACGGAGGTGTGCGTAGACTGACTGCCCCCTTTTGCTGCCGCTTCAAAACTGGTACCGGGCGCCCCCGGGTAGACGTCTACGCCTCTGTGTAATTCCCCGGAGCCCCAGATGACAGAGAGGTCGGCGGGCATGGCCGGGCGCGCCTGGGAGGCCAGCGAGATAGAGCCATTGCCGTGGGAGGTGATCATGGCAATGTCATTGCTCCCAGGCGAGCGTCCAGCCCTTCTTCCCCGGGCGCTCATATTAGATTCTCCTGTTTGCGGCCGAATGACCAGCCTTCCTCAGGGCCCCTTCATCCTGATGTCTGCTTTCCGTGGAGGGGATCAGGGGGAGCCTGAGGTCGTTGGGGGTGGACAAGAGACACTCGTGGACCAATGGCTACTCCTGTAGCCACAGTTGAAGGCCTGAGCTCATCAGACGGCTGAAGAGATGGGAGAAGGTACAAGAAGGCATTTAAGGAGGTTAAGGAGCCACAGCCTCTGTGAGTAAGTGGCTCGGAGTCCCTCGAAGGACCTAACAGGCACAGAGGCTCCGTAGACGTTCCAAAATACTGTGTACCTGCTCCGGAGCAGGCTTTGTGCTCAACACTGGAAGAAAGTTTGCCTTTTTTTTTTTTTTTTCTGGAGCCAGGCCACAAGCACGTGTTGAAGGCATGCTCTCGACTGAACCGGGACACCCTTGAGAAGCTTTTGCAAGAGGTGGGGTGGGAGGTATGAGCGCAGGAGGAGGGAATGTAAGGGAAGACCGGAGCAGATGGAGGAACCCGGGCCAGAAATGGGAGAGCCGAGAGGAAGGAGGAAGGGACGGAAAGAGAGCGCGGGATTTGGATGAGTGGAGACACCGCGTTAAATTTGCCCGAGTCGCCTTCGTTTTCCCGAATATGTTGCGCGCTGGACGGTATTCGGCCTCCCAGCTGGTGGAGTTTTCCCAGGGCTCCCTCCCTCCCTTCTTCCTCCCTTTCTTTCTTTCCTTGGCTGCCCCCTCCCCCCACCGTAAGCTTCGCTTCTCTCCCACCTTCCGTCCCCCAACGGCCCCAACAAGGGGGCGTCCTAGAATCACGGCTTGGCCATATCGGGAGGGTTTGTAGCCTTTCGAGGGGCCCCGGTAGGCAGGCTTTGGAAGTTGAAACGCAGGGTGGAAACACAGGCTTGGCTCAGGTTCCTGTCCAGATCACGCCTGGGGTCGCGATTTTACCCGTAGGTGGGTGCCTTTATTTTATGAGTCGGAGGTGTTCGAGGTGTTTGGCCACTAGGGGAAATGGCTGTGTTCGGAGCCCGATGTGGGTGGGACTTGAACTCACGAACCGTGAGACCACGACTGGAGCCGAAACCTAGAGTCGGACACTTAACCAGCTGAGCCCCCCACCTCCACTCCCGGCGCCCCTAAGTCCTGTTACTTTTATGCACATGGTATGACAGCCGGTGACAGCGGGAATTTATCAAGGGATCAGTGAAAATGCTTACTGGTAGAAGGGAGAAAATACTAGTAGTCTTGCCGTAACTACGTGCCCGTGAAGGAGGAGACGGGGGAAAAGCAAAAGAACTTGCCAGAAAAGATCCCCTAATGGTGGCACGGGTGAAAATGCCTTTATTTTAAGGGTGAAGAAGTTGGACCCCAAAGATGTTAAGTGATTCCCCTAGACCAGCACACTGCCACCAGTGTGGGCTCCAGTCAGGGCTCCCAGACAGGGCTCCAGGGCCTGTCTCCCGGTCAGACTGACAGGCGATGATGGATTATTCCCGACAGCGCGCGTGTCCATGGGACTTCAGTGCTTTTGCGTCACTCTGGTGCTTGGTGGTCATCTCGGGGAGCGTGCCGGGCCGGTGGGCCCCTCCTATCGTACTAGTGGGCTTCTCCTCATCTAAGGACAGGAGCCGGCAAGGTGAGGCTTAGCGCCTCGGCGGGAGGGCACCTGACCGACCAGGGCCCCTGGCACCCAGTGCTAGAAGAGGCCTGACCCCGCAGATCCTTCCAGTAGCTGAGTCTCCCACTGTCTCCCCGTTCCACCTGCCTCCTGTGCTCCTGAACGCAGAGCCTGGCCCTGCATGAGCTTCCAGCTGGGGAGGCCAAACGTGAGCCGGCAGAAAGCACCAGAAACGTGTATCCACAGCCCCCCAGCTTAGACCCGACTTCCACTCCTCGCTGGAATTGTGTAATGTGGTCATTAGAGACCCCGGAGGCACTCTGCTTCCTTCTCTTCTTTCAGGTTTTTGTTTGTTTGTTTGTTTTCCTTCTAGTTTTAGAAGAAAGGCTGTTAACTCCAGTTCTTTTTGTTCTTTTAAGTTTATTTATTTTGACAGAGAGAGAGAGAGAGAGAGAGAGGGAGGGAGGGAGAAAGAATTCCAAGCAGGTTCCACACTGTCAGCCCCGAGCCAGACTTGGGGCTCGAACTCACAAACCAGGAGATCATGACCTGAGCTGAAATCAGAGTTGACGCTTAACCGACTGAACCATCCAGGCACCCCGGAATTCATTATTTTATTCATTCATTCATTCATTCATTCATTCATTCATGTATATATTTTTAAAACTTATGTATTTATATTGAGAGACAGCGAGCACAGGGGAGGGACAGAGAGAGAGAGAGAGAGAGGGAGAGAGAGAGAGAATCCCAAGCAGGCCCACATTGTCAGCACGGAGCCCGACGCGGGGTTCAAACTCACCAACTGTGAGATCATGACCTGAGCCGGAGTCGGACGCTTAACCGACCGAGCCACCCAGGGGCCGCTAAAATGTTTAACTCTGTAAAAAGTCATTAGGAGGAAATGGTTTTAAAAGCTTCTTTTTTTTTTGTTTTAATTTTAAAAAAGCTTTTGGAGATTTCTCAGAAGATGTAGTTGGCAGGTTTAATTTGGTCTTTAGCAGCATTCCGAGGGTTCCATTTGCTGCAGGGAGGTTTCGCTTCCTTGGGAATATATTCTAAATGTGGAAAAGTGTATGATTTCATCAGTAGCCAATTTCAGCATTTTCTATGAGAATGCTTAATCCTTTGCAAGCCTTTCTGTTGGGCCCACTTGGGCGTTTGGGGGATTCTTTCATTAATTTCTCAAGTGGCACAATTTTTGGTTGTTTGTTGTTTCCGGAAATCCGTAGCCAAAATGTAATATGCAACTGCTTCTGTCATTTCCTAATTGATTTTTTTGCTCTAACGTTCTTCTAGGTTTATAAGCCAATCTATTTTTTTTTTTTTTTTAGAGCGAGAGAGCACGAGCGAGGGAGAGGGGGCAGAGAGAGAGAGAGGCAGAGAGAATCCCTGGGATCATGACCTGAACGGAAATCAAGAGTCGGACGCTCAACTGACTGAATCCCAGACCGATCTGTTTTTTAAATCTTTCCTTTCCAAATTCATAGTTACGGTCGGCGGCTAGGAAGTTTGAGGAGCTGATCGTACAGAACATTAGAGTAACCCCCGGTTGGCATCTCCACTCGGGTTCTGCTTTAAATGGCTTTACTCTTTTCATGAAATCTCCAATAGCTATGAAAACCACCCACTCAATGCAAATTGCTGTAAGTCACGATTCAGTAGGAGAACCGAGGTTGGGTGAAGTAGCTTGTTTTCAGAAGGCCAAGTTAAGGTCCGAAAGAGTTGCCGTTCGTTCGTATACCTTACTAACCTTAACCCACAGGCTCCCAGCAGGGACACGGGGAGTGATTTTGCCCCCCTCCCCACCAGGGAGCTTTGGCCCCGTCTGGAGACACCTTCAGTTGTCACAACGAGGGGGAAGGCGTGCTACTGACATCTAGTGGGTAGAGGCTAGGGATGCCTCTGAACATCCTGCCGTGCTTAGGAAGAGGTCCCCCCCCCCACCGCCCCCCCACAACAAAGAATTTTCCAGCCCCCAGTGTCAGTCGTGTCAACCTTGAGAAGCCCTGCCTTAAAATAATAACACGTGACCAAAGTTGTGGTCTGAAGAGGAACACCCTAAGTGTTTACTTAGACCAGCAACGTCCAATAGAAGTTTCTGTGGTGTTCTCTGTCTGTTCTGTCTGGTAATGAGAAGCACTAGCCACCTGTGGCTACTGAGCATTTGCAGTGTGGCTAGTGTGACTGAGGAACTGAGTTTTGATTTTATTTCATTTATTTTTTAAAATGTTTATTTATTGATTTTTGAGACAGACAGAGAGAGAGAGAGAGAGAGAGAGAGGGGACAAGTGTAGGAGGGGCAGAGAGATTGGGAGACACAGAATGTGAAGCGGGCTCCAGGCTCCGAGCTGTCGGCACAGAGCCCGACACGGGGCTCGAACCCACCGACCGTGAGGTCAGGACCTGAGCCGAAGTTGGACATTTCACCGACTGAGCCACCCAGGCGCCCCGTGGGCTTGAAGTTAAATAGCCCCATGGGCTGAGTGGCTTCCATATTAGACTCAACTTCAGCGGACTACCACTTTCTAGCTTTATGGTCTTGAGTCATCGAAGCCTTCCGAGCCTCAGTTTCCTCATCTGTAAACTAGGGGTAATAATGGGACCCTCACGGCATTACCACAAGCGTGCCTCTTTGGGCCTTGGTTTTCTCATCTGCCAAATGGGAATAATAAAAATGATCATCACAATAATGCTACTTCCCTAACGGTCTATGTCAGAGAATTGCTGGGAGGGTCAAATGGCTATGAAGTGGGTTTTGTTTTTTTAAGTTTATTTATTTATTTTGAGAGAGAGAGAGAGAGAACAGGGGAGGGGCAGAGAGAGAGAGGGAGAGGGAGAGATAGCACCTCAAGCAGGCTCTGTGCTGACAGTGCAGAGCCAACGTGGGGCTCGAACTCATGAACTGTGAAATCATGACCTGAGCTGCAACCAACCAGGAGTCGGATGCTTACCCAACTGAGCCACCCAGGCGCCCGGAAGTGGTCTGAATAGCACAAAGCCCTCTGTAAGTGTCACATTTATGGTATGAGTCTGCACACAAGAGTGCTCTTTTTTTAGACGGCACAAAATTCCTGCCTCGGTAGCGTCGCCTTAATATTGCAGATGACGTGGGGAGGTTGTGTCGGAGAGCAGACGGAAACCGGGAGCTCTTCACGACGTCGGGTCCTCCTCCCTCTGTCACCCAGTCAAGCGTGTGGCAGGAGAGTCCAGGAGCCACTCTAAGTGCGCGCAGAAGCTTGGCATTTGGAGTTGGGGGGAGAGACACAACATCCGAAGCAGGCTCCAGGCTCCAAGCTCTGAGCTCCAGGCTCTGAGCCGTCAGCACAGAGCCCGATGCGGGGCTTGAACTCAAGAGCTACAAGATCATGACCTGAACTGAAGTCAGATACTTAACCGACTGAGCCACCCAGGTGTCCCTGTTTAGTCCTTTCTTGAGAGAAGGAAAGAGGGAAAGGATTCTCTGTGCTGGGCCACTGTCATGTCCGGAAGAGCAGGCTGAACTGTTCAGGGACAGGTGAGGACAAAGGACAGAGCACCAGGCTCTGAGGTGGTCACAAGTATAGTGTTAATGAGGGACGTGAGCAGCCTCACCTGAGCCTGGGGGTTCCCTGAAAGAAGCCATCGTGCTCTGTGTGCTCAGAGAGAGGCTTTCTGGGGACAGTGGGTTTCCTAGGCATCTGGAATTTATTTCATTAAAAAATTTTTTTTAATGTTTATTTGAGAGAGAGACAGAGTGTGAGCAGGGGAGGGGCAGAGAGAGAGGGAGACACAGAATCTGAAGCAGGCCGCAGGCTCTGAGTTGTCTGCACAGACCCCGACTCAGGGCTCGAACCCACAAACTGGGAGATCATGATCTGAGCCAAAGTCCGGGGCACCTGGGTGGCTCGGTGGGCATCTGGAATTCAAACTCAAGCCGTATCTGTGGCCGGTGGGCCCAGTGGCTAATAACGGGCAAAGGGCAGGGGTTGGATCCAGCTGGCTTCGTGCTCACGCAGCCCTGGGCCGTAGCCCTCGGTGCCGATGGTCACTTTACAAAGCGGGCCACCAGGGGCGTCCTGGAGAGTGTGGATAACTGCAGGAAGTCTTATCCCGTGCTTTCGGGACACTGACGAAGAACAGGGGCCATAGGTCATTAATACCTTGGGAGAGTAGTCATGAGAATAGCTTACATGTACTGAGTGTTTACTATACGTTACGCTCATGCCCAGAGCCTTCCGTGAGTTAGTTCACCAAGTCCCCTGTGAGAGCAGGACCCTTCTCTTTTTTTTTTTTTTTTGCGCCCTGTTCTGATCTCTTCTTAGCACATAGCAGGTGCTCAACAAACAGTTCTTAAACGGATGAGTCCTCACAGGTAGCCTATGATGAAGGCACTGCTCTTAGCCCCACTTGACAGAGAAGGAGGTTTAGATTTTGAGTAGCTTGGTGACTTGCCCAGGAAGCGTAACACCTACTCCCTCCGTCTCCCAAATTCTGTTCGCAGACAGATTCATTACGTGGCTGAGGAAACTGAGGCATGAAGAAATGAGATGACTTGTTCTAGGCCACACAGCTTGTGAAGGTCTTCGTTGTTTGAGGATCTGTCCTTAAAACCCTCAGAGCTTTCTAGGGAGAGGAAGAGTTCCATCTACTGGGGCCCAGGCTAAATGGGAAAAAAATTAACAAAGGGCTCCGTATGGTTAAGGCAACTTACTTGAAATTTTTTTTTTTTTTGAAAGGAGAAACAGAACATTTTACTCCTCAAATTTGAGCATTCGAAGCTGTTTTCCTTGTCGCAAACACAACAAGATTATAACAATATCGTTCAGTTATCTGCCATAGCGTACGAGGGAGGCGTTCAAAATAAAGAACAGAAACAAGAAAGGACAGAGAGAAGTGATACAGGCGTGGGAACACCTAGATAGGGGTAAGGAAAGAGCAACAAACGGTAGGCACTGTATTTCAGAAAAGATTGTTGCGTTTTTACATCAACCGGCTCCTTATCTCTTATTTTCTGTCCTGTGGGCCCCAGGGGCCAAGGCCCGGCCCATATAAGCTGTGGGTCGTGTCACCTCCCCACCCTCCTTCAGATCGTGCTGCATCAAATCTTCCTTTGCCCTAAACCCAAATGTTCCGGGGGAAATGGACAGAGAAGTAAGTCGGAGGGAGACTCTCCTGACGTCCATGGGGGGGTTGGGGAGAGGAAACGGTCCGGGGAGCCCGCCGGCCTACCCACATGTTAAGCAGAGCCTCGTAGAGAAGGCGGGGAACGTCTGCTCCCGTGAGTCTACGTCAAGCATACGGACGAGGCCTCTGTGTTAGTTCACTGTTCATTTGTGATACTTGGGGGGGGGCGGGGTCTCCAGTCCCCAGTCCCCACTCCTCCTCCGTCACCTGTTGTTGAAGAAGATCATTTTGCTGTGACAGGTGATGAATGTTTGTTTCTCCTGTGCCCGTGGCTCCAGAAGTCAGTTGTCAAAGATCCTTATTTCGTGCAGAAATGGCCTGCGTTTGCTTATTCCAACTTGGAGGAAGCAGGGAGCTCTCTGATTCGAAAAGATTTTTTAAAAATATGTGTTTTGGGGGGAGGGGTGCGCCTGGGTGGCTCAGTCAGCTGAGCGTCTGACTCTGGGTTTCGGCTCAGGTCATGATCTCCTGGCTTCGTGGGTTCGAGCCCCGTGCCGGGCTCTGTGCTGACAGGGCGGAGCCCGCTTGGGATTCTCTCTCCCCCCTCTCTCTCTGCCCCTCCCTCGCACTCACGCTGTCTTTGTCTCTCTCGAAATAAATAAATAAACTTAAAAAAAAATAAATGAATAAAAATATATTTTTTGAAAGGGAAGAAATAACGAGTGGGCAGGTTTAAGTCAAATCTCCTGCAACCCTGTGCTTTTTATTTTTGCTCTTTTTTTAAAATTGAAGTGTAATTAACATACAGTGTTATATTAGCTTCCGGTGTACCATGTAGTGACTCAACAATTCTATACGTTACTCAGTGCTCATCGTGGTAAGTGTGCCCTTAGTCCCCTTCATCTGTTTCCCTCCCCACCCCCTACCTGGCAACCACCGGTTTGTTGTCCGTCTTTAAGAGCCTGATTTTTGTTTGTCTCTTTTGTTTCTTCGTTTATTCTTTTGCTCTGTTCCTGAAATTCCACATATGAGTTGAGTCACTTAGCATAATGCCCTCTACGTCCATCCATGTTATGGCAAATGGCAAATGGCAAGATTTCAGTTTTTATGGCTGAGTAATATTCCAGCGTGTGTGTGTGTGTGTGTGTGTGTGTGTGTGACGTCTTCTTTACCCATTCATCTCTCAGTCGACACTTGGATGGCTTCCCTATCTTGGCTCTTGTAAATAATGCCGCCATAATTATAAGGATGCGTATGTCTTCTTGAATTAGTGTTTTCATTTTCTTTGGGTAAATACCCAGTATTTACTGGGTAAATACCCAGTACTGAATCGTATGGTGATCCTATTTTTATGTTTTAAAGGAAACCCCATATTATTTTCCACGGCCTGTGCGTTTTTAAAATGGCAAGAATAGCTGAGGTTTCTAAACAATCTGAAAGTAGGAGAGTTTTCTGAAAATACTCACAGGCTTCTGAAGGGTCTGCTCTGTAGGCTGGTCCCCTGTTGGCCAGCTCAGGCGGGGTTTAGAGTGGGCCTCGACAGAATCTGGCCTCTCTGGGGATGAACTGGGGATTTTGATCGATTGTCTATCTCAATGAATCAGAAAATCCTAGAATGCCTGGGATAAAAGGAATCCTAGACTCCAAGTTTAATTGCATTCCTTAGCTCTTCGGTGAGGAAACAGGCCCAGGGGAGGGACTTGGCGGGCCAAGGCCTCACGGCTAATTAACAGCAAAGCTGGAATGTCAAATCTCCAAAAGTTGCTATGGGCCCCGCTGGGGGCTCACGTGTTAGAGATGTTTATTAGAAAAACAAAATACCTTCCTTTGTGATCACAGTTCTTTCGAGATATCATTCAAGTTGCTTTCTCTTCACTACCCTTGCCCTGCCATCCACTTCTGGGACATGGCTGCCCCAGTCGTGATTCACAACAGGGTTTCCCTAAAGCGGGGTGCCTGGGACCCTCTCCCTCAGACCCACCTGGGAGCTTATAGAACAAGCAGATCTCTGGGCCCACCGCCAATGGGGAATCAGAATCCCTGGGGCTGGGGGCCCACGAATCCATGTTTGTTATATGGGATGTCGACTTCCGCCTCAAACTCATTTCCCACACCCGTGTCCCTATCTGTTGTAGTTTTTAGAAAAACCCTACTATTGGGGCGCCTGGGTGGCGCAATCGGTTAAGTGTCCGACTTCAGCCAGGTCACGATCTCGCGGTCCGTGAGTTCGAGCCCCGCGTCAGGCTCTGGGCTGATGGCTCAGAGCCTGGAGCCTGTTTCGGATTCTGTGTCTCCCTCTCTCTCTGCCCCTCGCCCGTTCATGCTCTGTCTCTCTCTGTCCCAAAATAAATAAAAAACGTTGAAAAAAAATTTTAAGAAAAAAAAGAAAAACCCTACTATTTAGTGAACACTTACTTTGTGCTCTTTTTCACGGATTATCTCATTTATTCCTCGGATGCTGGCTGTGTGTTTCCAAGTGGAAATCACCCTCAAGTGGACAACAGAGCGGTGTCCGTCGGGGTTGGGGGGGGGGGGGGGAGGGGGGCCGGCCGTCTCCCACCCCCATTTAAGCGCTGCTCCTGGGCACTAGAGCCAGGCTCCGGGGCGCCCCTTTTTCCAATCAGCTGCTGTCTAATGTCCCCAGTCCTAGAGCCTCCTTCCTGTGGCCCGTCAGGAGCGCTCCAGGAGCTTCTGGCTTCTTTTCCAGGCACTGGACCAAAGAGGTCTGAGAGTCAGGTATGAGAGCAGACTTGACCCCGAGGCAGAGGGGATGTAAGGGAGGCAGGTGCCGCCCGTGACTCACTGCTCCAAGCACATCGTCGTGGGCCAGAGTTTCCAGGCTCTTCCCGGTCACCCGGGGTCCGTGGCTGTCATTTGCCCTCGCTGCCCCCACCCTAACTCACCCACGCTGACTTTCCAGTAAGGTCCTCAGGGCTTAAGCTGTGAACAAATTTTCTTCCCGGCAGAGGGCCCATCTTAAGTTGGGTCTCATCTATCAGGCCTCTCATGATTACCCCAGCCTTACACGGATAGGTCCCTTGTAGTCCCTTTTGTCGCTTTATTTAAGAAAAAAAAAAATTTTTTTTAATGTTTTATTTAGCTTTGAGACAGAGAGAGATAGAGCATGAGCAGGGGGAGGGGCAGAGAGAGAGGGAGACACAGAATCCAAAGCAGGCTCCGAGCGGTCAGCACAGAGCCCGACACGGGGCTCAAACCCGTGAGATTATGATCTGAGCTGAAGTTGGGCGTTTAACCAACTGAGGCACCCAGGCGCCCCCCCCCTTTTGCTGCTATAAATGGAGCCACCCACAAAAGCAGCCTTTAGAACTTCCCATGGCTGCACGAGTTCGATTCCCTGATTCTTTGGCCTGCCCTTTCCCCTTCACTCTCGCCTTCCCTTGTTCTTTTATGTCTCGATCTCAGTTCTCTGGCTTGGCTTTGCCGGTCCCCGCTGGACTTGGCTTTGCAACGTGTTTCGGACACGCTTCTCCGGCCTCACCTTGGCCCCCTGTACCACACATCCAAGCAACGCACATTCCGGCTTCCTGGTCCCAGACTCTCGGGGCTACAGACCCCTCCGCCGTGTCGTCACTACCCTAGAGTCTAGCTTTTGGGTCCTTGTCATAGGATGTCATAAGAGAACACGTGATAGGTTTTGGTTCACCTCCTCACGTTACACGTGGGGGAACTGAGGCCCAGTGAGGAGGCATCGCTGTGCGGCAAGGCCACAAAGAGAAACTGTTGGAAGGGGAGAGTCAGGCCCCAGGCCTCCCAATTCCTAATCAAACACCGTTCTCGCGTTCCTCACGTGTCCTGGTCCGTCGTCACCAGGGAGTGCGGCATTTTATGCAGCGCTCTTGGGCCCTCGGCCACTTCGGCTCAAATCCTGCCTTCCCCGCGTACTCGCGTGGGACCCTGGGCAGCTACTCAGCCTTTCAGTCTCCCTCATCCGCAGAATAGGGAGGATCATTGCAGGTCTGTATAAGGACTTCGGGGTGGTAAGGAGGGGGGGGGGTCCTGGGAGAGACCGTTCTGACTTTGGTTCGGAGGGAATGATTGCAATGGTGGGTCTTTGGGGCCGTGTGGCAAGGGACGGCAATGTCACGGCTGGGGGAAAGAGAGAGATTTCGGGGTCGGGGAACCTTTGGGTAAGGCTTCCTGTGACTCCCAGGCGGCAGCTGCCTCCCGCTGCCTGGCTGCAGGGCTGTCTGTGGGGCTCAGGGCTAAGAAAAATCTGACGCCTTAGGCTCTCAGGTATCACCTTGACCGAGAATGACCAGGGCTCTCGGATTCTCGGGTGCGTTTTCATTTCAGGAGGCGTGTGCCTCTTGCGGACGGCGGCGTCCCCTGTTCTTCTCCCCTCTCCTCCCTCCACCCCTGTTAAGGCACAGGGCGCTCTGAGACCCCTGTCTCTTGCCCTTCAGAACAGGGAGGTGAAAGGCTAGTTACGGTACCTAGGAGGTGAAGCTGAGATGACCTCCCCCCGCCCCCACCCGTGAGCTTAAAGGGCCTTGATGAAACCAAAAAGCTACAAGGTAACTTCATAGAAGGCGGATAGTGCGGCTTGTTGGCTTGTCGTGGGGGCACCTTCCTGTGGCCTGGTTTTCTTCCTCCTTTTTATCTCTCCTGGTTCCCCCTCCTCTCCTCCGTGCCTTTCGAATTCAAAGGCCAGGAAGCCTCTGTGTCGTAGCGCACAGAATCCCCACGGCCACGCAGAACTCACGCCCGGCCCCAGCACCGCCACCCCCTTTTCGCCCTTTGCCTTTTCCCCCCTCTTTGGAGATTTTTTCACACACACACACACACACACACACACACCCAAAACAGATGGATCATTGAATGCTAGGAGCTGTAATCACAGAAACCACAACAAATACGTCATTAAAATTAAAACCCACTCTGCTGGGGAAGGACTTGAGCAGCGAAATCCATCCCCGGGGGGCCCTTGACTCAATTCTGGCTCTACCCTGAGTCCCCCAGGGTCCTCATGCTTCCTGCTTCCCTTGTGGGTGCCCTACTTCAGCCTGGCCACCCAAGGGGCTCATGCTGTAGACCTGTCCCCTATAGTACTGTGTGACGCCTCCACCATAAGTGTGTCCGGGGGCCCCGTTTTGAGCAGGACTCTTCATTGTTAACATGGCCGATGAACCTTTGCAAAAGATGTTAGGGGCTGATGGTGACCTGACTAGTTGTCCGATTTTCGGGTCCTAGCATAGGCCAGGACCTGAGATTCTTTGGGGGCAGGAGCAGATTTGGCCAAGTTACGAAGAGGAAGAGTACGGTGGCTGAGTCCTGGGCTCTGAAATCCTCCGGAACCGGATTTGAGTCCTAGCCCTTCTGGGACTCACTGCTTGTGCGACCTTGCACGGGTGACCTCGGGTGACCTCATTTCGGCGAGACTCCGTTTCCTCCTCTGGGAAGCGGGGATGAAAGTAGCAATGCCCACCTCATAGGGCTTTGTGAGGATTCAGTCAACACTGCACGTGAGACCAGTTTTCACAGCGCTTGCCCCGGCACCGAGTAAGGACTCGGCAGTTTCGTTCATTGTATTCACTGTAATGCTCACTGTAAGACCGGAGCCCTCCCTTAATCGTAGGGTGGGTGGACTGACAGGACAGAAGGGGGCTCCGCATCAGCTAGGCTTTGAGGCCACTAGACAGATGGCAGAAAGAACGCTGTAGGCCAGGTTCTTTGCATTGGCAGCCCCCCGGAGGATCTAAAGTGTTGGGGGTGGCGTCAGGTGGCTCTTTCTGAGCCTCTACTGGTTTGCCCTGGGTGGGGGGAGGGGGAGGGAGCGTGAGGAACGATGGAGGGAAAGAAAAGGCAGAACTGGGGGCATGCTAAGTATCTTTTTTTTTTTAATTTTTTTTAACATTTATTTATTTTTGAGACAGAGAGAGACAGAGCATGAATGGGGGAGGGTCAGAGAGAGGGAGACACAGAATCGGAAACAGGCTCCAGGCTCTGAGCGGGTCAGCACAGAGCCCGACGCGGGGCTTGAACCCACGGACCGCGAGATCGTGATCCGAGCCGAAGTCGGCCACCCAACCGACTGAGCCACCCAGGCGCCCCCTTAAAATGGAAGCACTGGAAGAGGAGAAGACACCAAGAAGGAAAAAGAAGGAAGAAGACGGGGAGGAGGAAGAGAAGAGGCTCTCTTCTAGTGGCGGGAAAGATCTACACAGAAATTTCCAGCAGTCTTCCCGCCAGGACACCTATTCTTTTGAAGCTGCCTCCAGTCTCCGGGACAGAGACATGCTCCTTGGCTGACGATCAGGGAGAGAAGAGGTATTCCTGAAATGGGCTTCCCTGTGGCGGGGAAGCGGAGAGCGGCGGGCTTTCATTTGTCTCTGGCCTCCTAGAGCGGGAGAAAGTCCCTGGTGACAATTTCTCTAGAGCAGGTGTCCGAGGTGGGAGTCCCCTAGGGCGTGATTAGGCATCTCCTTCATGGTTCCGGTGGTCAAATGCCCATAGGCGTGAGTGTGGAGCATAGAGAGGTGACCCTGTATCCCTCGTACGTCTTCCTGCTGACACCCGTGGGCTTGCGGAAGTCCCTGAAGGTGTCCTATGACATCACGTGCCACCAAAGGCCACGCGGCAGTTTCCGCGTTGGGCACACATCCACCCAAGGACTCTCCGAGCCAAGATAAATGACCATCAAGATTGTTTCCCTCGGGGAGCCTGGGTGGCCCAGTCGGTCAAGCATTCGAATCTTGGTTTCCGCTCAGGTGGTGATCTCACAGTACATGAGTTCAAGCCCCGCATCGGGCTCCGTGCTGACAGCGCGGAGCCTGCTTGGGATTCTCTGTCTCCCTTTCTCTCTCTGCCCCTCCCTTGCTCACGCTGTCCCTCTCTCAAAACAAATAAATAAACGTTAAAAAATATATATTGTTTTCCTCTACCCAGGGTACCGTGAGGGCGCTCACATCTGCTCCTAGGAGCATGAGGAAGCTAAGCGGGCTGGGGGACGAGAGCAGAGGATCCCCTCAAGGACTGCTTCCCGAGTTCTGTGTTTCATCTTAGGTCCTTACCCCGCGTCTGCCTTCTTCCCCAACCGGAGCTGAGGCCTGTGGGACTTGTATTTGTTTTCTCTTGCCGTGCAACAAATGACAAGCATGTTCGTGTCTTACGCAATGCAAATATATTACCTCTCAGTCTGCGAGAGTCGAGAGCCCAGGCGCGGTGTAGCTGCGTCCTCTGCTCGGGGGGTCGTCAGACTGCAATCGGTGTATCAGCCATGGCTGGGGGCGCCTCTGAGGTTCAAGGGTTTCTTCCAGACTGACTGGTTGTTGGGAGAATTCGGGTTTGGGAGCCCGTAGGGCTGAGGTCCCCACTTTCTGACTGGCTGTCGGCCAAGGGTTGGCCTCAGTTACTGGAGGCCACCTGCCATTCCCTGCCACGGGGTCCTCAGCACGACATAGGTGTTTGTTCCTTCCAGGCCAAAAGGAGAGTGTCTGCCGTGGCTTCGAATCTCTCTGACTTCTCTGTCTGACCTCTGGACACGCTTTTCAGAAGAGCTTACCTGATTAGGCTAGGCCCACCCACACTCAAGGGGAGGCGATTTATGGGGATGCACACTAGGGGGGGAGCAGCAATCTTCGGGGCCGTATTAGAATTCTGCCCACCACGGGCTCTATGTAAAAAAAAAAAAAAAAAAAAAAAAAAAAAAAAAAAAAGCATTTCAGCCCTTCCAGATTATTTAAAAAAAAAAAAAAAAGAGGCCAGCTGCTTCCCATTAGCATTCCCCACTCTGGGAAAGGGGACAAAGCTATCAGGCAAAATCTTCTGAATCTTTGAACCTGAACCGGGCTGTGGTTAAAAAATGTCAACAACCTTGGAAGACAGGCCTTATTCCCTTTTTGTCTTTCTTTTTTTTTTTTTTTTACCCCCTAGAGCCCTTGTTCAGCCCTCAAGTCAGACAGTCTGAGAAGCGAAAGTCAGCTCCGAGGCCTCAGCATCTAGGGTCGGCCGAGAGAGAGCGAGCAAGCATTTAAATGATGACCCATAACGAAACTCCATGTCTCTGCGGGGCCAGGCTTCCCAGTGACCATTATTATTATTTTTTTTCAATATATGAAATTTATTGTCAAATTGGTTTCCATACAACACCCAGGGCTCATCCCAACAGGTGCCCTCCTCCATGCCCAGCACCCACCCTCCTCTCCCTCCCACCCCCATCAACCCTCAGTTTGTTCTCAGTTTTTAAGAGTCTCTGATGCTTTGGCTCTCTCCCACTCCAACCTCTTTTTTTTTTTTTCCTTCCCAGTGACCATTATTACATGACTTTATGTTCCTTGGAAGTGGCTCTGGATAAAAACTTACATTATCTCCTCTTTCCTTACTCAGCTGGCCAGCTTTGACATGGGTTTCGCGCACAGGGGACTTTTACCGAAAGTGTGAATCGTCTTGTCCCCGTCTGTTTGAAAAGGGCGCCACTTTGGCACCGATTTCCCATTCGTCACCGCAGCCACCCCCCACTCCCTGCCCCCGGGTCCATCCAGAAGAACACGCAGTGGGCACCTTCGATGCGCCTGGTGTCGCGCTAGGTGTCGGGGATCTCCAGATGAGCAAAATGCGGTCCCGGTCTTCAAGGTGATGTCAACTATGACAGAGGCGTGTGCAAAGGACCGAGAGCATGGGGCATGCGTGGGTGGCGACCTTTGAGGAACGCGTAGGATTTCAAGGCGCTGGGGATTAGGGCATTGGTATTCTAGGCCAAGCAGCCTGTGGAGAGCCCAGAGTGTGGGAGGACGTGGCGTGTTTGGGAATGACTGGCGATTCTGGACGTGAGGGTGTGAGCGGGGGTGGACTTCTGGGACAATGGAAGGGGGCGGGGGACCCCAGATGGCGGAGGGCCTTGAGCATCAAGAACTTGGCTTTCATGCTGAGGGCGGCAGGAAGTTGAACTCGTGGAAGCAGGGGAGGCTCGTGGTCAGAGTGTTATCTGAGAGCAAACATTGTGACTTTTTTTGAGATATCAGTGAGGTGACAGTTTTTGCTGAAAGTCATAAATAAATAAAAGTATAGACCAGAGGCCACTCTTTTATATATATATATTTATTTTATTTTGGGGGGGAGGGGCAGAGAGAGAGGGAGACACAGAATCCGAAGCAGGCTCCGGGCTCTGAGCTGTCAGCACAGAGCCCGACGCGGGGCTCGAACTCATGGACCGAGAGATCATGACCTGAGCCGAAGTCGGACGCTTAACCCACTGAGCCACCCAGGCGCCCCCAAAAGGTCACTCTTGACGAGCCCCGGTCTAACTAAGGAACACATTCACTTCAGATTTATATTAGTCTTAATGGGACACGTGAAAGAAACACATGGATGCTTCTCGGAGGAGATGTTCGGAAGGCCAAGCGCTGGTTAAGAAAGTCAGCCTGAAGGCAAAGGGAAAGAGGGTTGCCGGTGGTGGGGGCTATAAATAGAAGGAGGCAGCATATCTGCTCCTGAAGCTTCTTCCCTGAGGATCCGGGCCCAGCCCAGCTGAGTGGGGCTCCACACCCAGGGTTCTGGAGCTGGGAGACGAGGAGTTTCCTCCCCCAGGACAAATGTTCCTCTGCCTCTTACAGATGCCTCTACTTGTAAGACACTTCTGGCCGCAGGGGTGCCTGGGTGGCTCTGTCGGTTAAGCGCCCCACTTCGGCTCCGGTCATGATCTCACGGTTTGTGAGTTCCAGCCCCGCATAGGCTCTCTGCTGTCGGCAAGGAGCCCGCTTCGGATCCTCTTTCCTCCCCTCTCTCTGCTCCCCGCCCCCCCCTTGCATGCACTCTGTTTCTCTCAAAAATAAATAAACATTAGAAAAAAAAGAAATTTCTGACCACAAAGACGGCTTTTGCATTCCTTCCCCTTCCTTTATTGAATGTAGGCATTCATTCAACAAACCTTTCTTGGGTGCCTGCTACGTCTACGTACCGTTCTAGGGGCCGGGAGACTCAGTGAGGAACAAAATTGACAACGCCCCTGACCTTAGGGAATTTAAGTTCCAGTAGAGAAGACAGACAAGAAACAAGTAATACAGAATATAATTTCAGGTGGCCCTGAGTGCTATAAAGATGTTAATAAAGGGTCATGTGACGGAGAGAGACAGGAGGCTCTAACTAAGAGGGTCACGGAGGTCTTCTCTGGGAGGTGATGGTTGAGCTAGCCTTAATGCTACGAAGGAGTCAACCATGCAACTAGCGGGGGACAGAGCCCTCCAGGCAAAGGGCGCAGCAGGTGCAAAGATCCTGAGACTGAAAGTGTGTTGTTGATTGTGTGTTGGAGTGTGTTGGAGATTAGTGAGCAGGCCAGTGAGGCCGCAGCAGAGGGACAGAGGAGGAGGGTAGCAGAACTGACAGTCAGGGGGCGTGGGGGTGGGGCCACATCTCATAGGGCCCAGGATAAGGAGCTGGGATTTTGCTCTGAGCGCGATGGCAAGCCACTGGGGTGTGGGGAGGTTGAGCAGGGGACTGACGTGACCGATGTGGCCACTGTGTGGACAACAAGAAGGCAAAAAGGGAAGGAGGGAGACCAGTGGGGTCATTGCGGTAATGCAGCAACACGCTAATGGCGGTTCAGCCGAGGCAAGAAATGGTTGGATTACAGAAATACGTAGAAGAAAGGAGCTCCTAGATTTCAGTCTGAGCATTCGGTTAGTGGCATTTTCTGAGCTTGAGAAAACTGGGGTGGGAGAGGAGTGAGTACGAGTGAAAGCAAGAGTTCCATGCGCTGTTGGTTGGAGATGTTGGCCGGGCAGTTGGTTATAAGAATATGGAGTTCAGGGAAGACATCCAGTCGAGAGGGAGAAACTTTGGAGTCCAGTGTATAGAGGGTATTTCAACTCTGAACGAGATCATTTAGGGGATGGTAGCCAGTAGTCACATGGGACCCTTGAGCACTTGAAATTGGCCGGCTCGAATTGAGACGTGCTGTGCACGTCAAATGCAAACCACATTTCAGACTTCGCATGAAAAAAAAAGAATGTAAAATATCCCATTGACATTAGTTTTAGAATGGTTACACGCGGAGCTGCTAATATTTGGTCTCTGTTGAGTTAAATAAAATATGATAATGTGTTGGTTCTATTGAGCTAAAACTTCAGCGTGGCTCCTGGAAATTTAAAAATTACAGACGTAGTGGGGGCACCTGGGTGGCTCAGTCAGTTGAGCATCCGACTTCGGCTCAGGTCATGATTTCACGGTTCATGCGTTGGAGCCCCACATCAGGCTGTCTGCTGTCAGCACAGAGCCCGCTTCGAACCCTCTGTCCCCCTCTCTCTGCCCCTCCCCCGCTCGAGCTCTCCCCAAAATAAATATTTTTAAAAATTCCATACATGGCTTGCAACTGTGGCTCATGTTAATGTTTCTATTTAATGGCACTGGTCTAGGAAATTATTGTAGAATGAAGAGGGCCAAGGACAGAGCTTTTAGGTGCAACAATGTTTCATATCTGGGGCGAGGAGAAAGATTCAGCAAAGGAGACTGAGGACAGCCAATGAGGTAGGAGGAAAATTCAGGGAGTGTGATGTTCAGAAAGGCAAAGCGATAACATTATACAAAAAGGGGGAGTGTCCAGTGGTGCAGGGAAGTCCAGGAACTGATGGTTGCATTTAGCCAGAGCAGTTTTTGGTAGAGTGGTTTAGAAGTAGGTTGGGTTGGAAGCCTGAATAGAGAGAACCCAGGAGAACAAGAAGTGAAGACGTAAGCCTAGTAAGTATAGATGAGGTAACTCTTTAGCGTTTTGCTTTAAAGAGATGCAGAGAAACGGGTGGTGATGGGAAGAGAATTTCTCTAAAAAAATTTGTGCTCCTGGCCCAAGGAATCTCTTGCTTTAAAGAGATGCAGAGAAATGGGTGGTGATGGGAAGAGAATTTCTTTAAAAAAATTTTTGCTCCTGGCCCAAAGAATTCTCCTGTCTTCCCCTGGGATTTCTGAGGGGCTTCTGAATTTCTTCACTCCGTTGCTTCTCCCATATCTCCAGGTGGAACTGTGTGTGTGTGTGTGTGTGTGTGTGAATGGATACACATCCAAGTACAAAATGAGTGTGTAAAATGAGTGGATAGCAGACGATGATCTTTTGCTTTTTCACTCAATATTTTACTGTAGTGATCCTACTATGGCTGAATCCCTGAGGGAAGCTTCTGGAAGCCTGGAAGTTCTAGAGGACGGTGATGAGGGTAAGTAGCCCAGTAAAATGTTGCTAACTAGACCTAGCTTTCTTTACTGTGTTGAACCCCTAGGGGAAAAAAAATGAAGTCACAGGCAAACGAGTTCATATCAAATTTCTAATAATATTAGACCCAGTGCACATTTACTTTGCAGTCTTTTCACCTCTTCTCTTTCATGTCCAACTCTGGTATCAGAAGGCTTGTCTGCTTAATCATGATCCAAGAGATTTGACTGAAGTTATAGATAGTAGGCCAGATTTAACCAACAGATAAGTTTGTAGTTTAAGGAGTAAAGGGGGGGAGTACAGATAAAAGATGCCACCACGAGCTTCTGTTAAATACGACTCAATTTACAAAACTGCTTTTTGTAAAACTTAGTCGGATGTGAATCCATTCCGTAAACTGTGGGGCCACCTACGAGTGATGAGTGGCCACGGATAGAGTATCATGTAAGGGAGGCAAAGGTCACGAAATGATGAACTTCACTGACACCCCACCCCCGAAAAAAAGGAACCATCAGACATAAAATAAGACATTGAATCTAAAGACAGAACTAAATGGAACAGTTCACTGGGTGGTTTTTCAAGTTTCGTTGAGTGTTCTTTAGCAGTTGTATGATGTGGAAGACTTGGTCTGGAAGAATAGACTGGAACTCTGTTGTGGCTTTCCAGGGGCATGATTTCAGTGATGATGGGAGGCAGGGGATGCTGAACTTGGTGCATGGATCCTTGAGAACAGAGCTTGGGTCTTCGTTTCTGTGTCACTAATGTTTAGTAGCGGGTCTCAGAGAGAGTAATTAGACACCCCAAATATTCGATCGATGAATGAATAAATAAATGAACGATAGGCCTCTCCACCAAGGCAGCTCCAACAACCAAACCAACTGACCTCTTTGGATATGAGTTAGATGCCTACAAAAAAAGGTGGCAACGCGGTTCATCTTGATGAAGAGTGGAGGTAAGGAAATGCCTTTTCTCTGTTCCCAAGATTTTGTTTTCAAACGACCAAACATTTGGGTATGTTTTTAGAACTGGTCATTGCTAACCAGAGAATGACATGGCTGTGTGGGGGTTGACGGAAAGAAAGGCTAGTTAGAAATGTTTTCTTTCTAACCAGCGATGCAAGAGAACAAAGTCAACCATTATGCGATGCATTTTTACAGCCCATTAAGTTCAACCCAGATGGGCTGCCTGTGTGCGTGGTGGATAAGGAAATCTACAAGCCGGAAGCAATGATTTCTTCCTTGGAGTTAATGGTGTTTTCCTCTCTGGGGGGCAAAACTGCTTTCCATGGGCTGTTTTCTGGCACGTGACAGGCCCTCATTGGATGAGGATGGTGAAAGCCGCTGACTGTTTGGGAATACATAGTCCTTGGACTTGGACAGGGAAATCGATGGCTTTGTTACAGGAGAAGTGCAGACAGCTGTCAGCTGGCAGCTCACTGACCACCACTGCTGTACCCTGTGGGGGCACGAGTTGCCCAGTGTAGAGGTGACCTACGTAAACATTGCTGGATACAAATGTGGGTTTTGACCTCTACCTGCTGCCTAGGTCCACCTACCCTTTGCACTTAAGCAGCTTTTGAAAACGAGCCTGTGCAGGGCTCAAAAGGCCAGCTGGTGCACTTGGATATATGGCCACTGTGTCAGATTTCATTAGGGTTGCAAAAAAAAAAAAAAAAAAGTAGCATGTGGACAATTCCCAGATTTGTATCAATTTCCCAGGGCTCATCTCCATACATGGGATCTGATGTGGTTGAGGGTAGGGAGCTTTCCTAAGCCAAAACAGCTTCCACCATCCCCTGCGAGACCAAGTCTTGGCTTCCAAGTCCACTGCCCTGGGTCAGTGAGCCACCAACCTCCCACGTGAGGTGGTTAGCATGTCTTGGTGCCCCGCCCCCCTCCCCCCAGCTCCACCAACAAAGCTCTACCCCCGCGGTACTCAGAGCTACCCCACAGGGACGAATGGAAACATAAGTTTCTTTCTAGTGCCCATGGTTGAAAACAGACATGCATTACTTAAGGTATTTTGGACCCTCGTGGGAAAACAAGTTGTTGTTGTTGCCTGGCAGGAATGGAAAATTGGGGGGAGATTGAAATACATGCAGAATTAAATTCTTACGGTTCTAAAGTCACTAGACACGTTGCTAATTTAGGGGCATAAAAACGTGTGAGCGCAGTGTCTTGTCCGCCCATACAACGACTGTGCTTGGTGCGTTCAGTTGTATAGCCTGAAGAGTTTATAGAAGTGTTTTTATTCAGTTATTAAGCGTTTCTAGATTGTGTCACAAGTGGAGAGCCACCGGCCGCCGATGCTCTCCTGCCTTCTGTTTGGGGATTTTGAAGCGAGAGGGGCAAAACTCACCGTGTTTCTAAATACTCTTGAGCATCAGGTTGTTCCTCTGCCAGAAGGGGACTGCCGGGCAACAACCAATAAACCTTATTCCTTCTGGGTGATAAACGGCAGTGTCTGCAGAGGCTAAAATGATAATGGTGTGCTCGTTCCCACTTGGTGAGGGGACGCTGGCCAGTCCGTCCTTACTGGGCAGCAATGATTTAGCCAATTGGGGCTGGCGCACTCTGGTTCGGGAGATGGTGCACATCCGTTCCCAAATGGCATGTGGTAGCTTGCCCTTGACCGCGGTGCGAGTATTTATACCAGAGCAATGGGCAGATGCCACAGATAAGGGCATTCCCCGCCCCTCCCCCCCACCCCAAGGTCCAGTTGGTAAACCTTTGCCGGCAAAGAACTGGTTATAACAATTGGTATAATGTAGTAATGAGGATTTTTCATAAAGATCTCACTATTGAATCAATTTTAGAAATCATTCGGGGACGGGGAGATCAAGAGAGGAGGCCAGAGGACAAAATGTCGGTCATTTTTGAGCAGCCTCCACTGTACAGCATGTTCCTCGGCACCTTTGCACTGAAGGTTCAATGAGGCCACGCATCATTGAAGATAACTTATTATTTAATGATTATTAAGTAATGTATCGTAGAAATGAGTTTCATTATTTTCTGAAACAATTACAGACGCAAGCTTGGAAAAATTACGTTTCCTGCTATATCTTCATGTTTTATCCTTTCTGTCTGTAGGTAGATTTGCCAAGGTGGTCCCAACCGTGACCCTATTTAGGTACATCCTATTAGATGAGAAATTGCCTGAGCCATCGCAAACGGAAATTACTGAAGCGTTGATGATCAGGCAAACAGTCCTATAGTCTTCTTGCCCCACCCCATGCTGGCTTCTGCTTCTAATCATGCATATCGTACGGTTCACTATTGAGTGATCGATACGATATTAACCGTAGATAGATAGAATTGATAGATCAGTTCTACAGATAGAATTGAATCTGGCCTTAATAAACAAGTAATTATTGGGGCGCCTGATTGGCTCAGGCGGTAGAGCATACAACTCTTGATCTCAGGGTCATGAGTTCGAGCCCCACACTGAGCTTAGAGCTTACGTTAAAAAAAGTTTTTAGAAAAGAAACAAGTAATCGTTGATTCCCTAGCGCTAGGCCACATTTATTAACACTTGCAACATGCCAGATCCTATGTTAAGCTCTTTACGTACATTATTTACAATTTATATCAACCCCGGCAAGGGCCAGTGTTTAAATTATAGGATGCTTAAGGATGACTCTGCTCAGTGATCTCAATTTAAGGGAAGTGACAAGCTGTGTTGGTATTCTGCACCCCTCAAAGGACTCAGTTGTCCCTTGGGTGCTACTGTGTGCCTTGTGCTGTGGTGGATGCTAAAGAAGATGCCGACGAGGGCCAGCCTACAGCCTTGATGTCGGGGACAGTAGCTAAGACACAGAACTATATCTCATTCCTTTCTCATTGATACCCAAAGCATAGTGAGTGCTTGGTCTTAAATATTTGTTGGATGGATGGATGGATGGATGAGTAGATGAGAGAGCATTCAGATGTAAAACTTGGAGGGCCAACAGTCAAGCTTTAGGTGTGCAGAGAGAAGGGTTCATTGTCGTGATTGGTGGCACACTGGACTTAAGGCAGGCCTTGAAGTTTAGAAACCTTTCTAATAGGCGGGTTTGGGAGTAATCAGTATGCAAATAGGCCATAGAGTTTCAGAGCTAGAAGGAACCCTAGTTCAGCCAGTGTGTTTTGCCAGACATTCTGCTTCTTTGCACTTGGGAGACAACGCTGTTGCCCAGTATCTTAGTTAGAGCTTCACCGTACACGTGGGCATCTTGAAGTTCCAGAAAAGTCTTGTTGGAAAGCAGAGCTCTTAACTTCGTCTAATCCAGCGTTTTCCAGAACAACCGGACCACAGATCCCCTTCTCATGCAATAGGCATAACGTACGACAGCCCTCTGAACACACTTTGGGAGATGCTGATTAGTGTGATCCCTTCTTTTCCCTGTAGAGTTCCAGAGAGGTTGAGTCACTTATCCGAAGTCACAGAGCTAACCGATAGCAGGGCCAAACCGAGGATTCCAGAGTGTTCTGGCTCTTGGGTGGTACTTTCCATTACATCACTAAGCCTTTCTAGTGGCCGCCCCATCGACCACCCCCCACCCCCCACCCCCTTGCCCAGACCCTTCCCTGCCAGCCCAGCATTGCTATGCTGGCAATAGGCCTTCCAGACACCAGATTGTTAGGAATTGGGATGAGACAGCTACGCTGGTGAACGATTGCACGCGAAAGCAGTAAGAGCTGATTTCTCCCCCTGAAGGCTGCAGCTCGGACTCCCCTGTCCTTGCCCGTCTCCTGCTGAGCCCCGATAAAGGCACATGTGCTTGTTAGGAGACTAACAAAAGCCCAAACAGCCTTAGGAGCATCGACAGCTCCCATTCCGCGCTGCTGCCCTGGTAGTTATTGTAGATCGAGCAAACTTCCAGTTATTTGCGTGTGCAGAGGGCAGGAGCCCTGTCGATAATCCAAACCCACTGGCAGTAATTGACGAACGCACACAGTGCACGTAACACACGCACGCCCACACGCTTGTACGCACGCACGCACACACGCACCCCTTGCAAAACCCTTTGGTGTCTGACTGTCATGCCTCTGGCACAGGCAGCTTCTCTCCCTGGTGGCCCTTTCTTCCCAATCCCCAGCCGTCTCCCTACCTCATAACCCGCCTCCTTGAGGACGGCCTCCAGGGCTGCGCCGCTCCCGACAGCGCTCACCCCGTGGGGCTGCACCCTTTCACACACAAGCTAGGGCAGAAGCAGCCCCCGCCAGGGACTCCGGGGGTCCTCAACTGGATTGCCATGATTCCGGATGCCCGGTGCTGCTTATTATTATCATTATTGGCTTAATAACTGCTGTATATGAATGAACGTCTCAGGTCAGCGAAGAGGTGTGGGCTGGTGGGGGAGATAGAGAGGCGGGCTGATGCCCGGTGAGTTGTGCCAGCTTAGAGGCCGGCCCAAAGGCCGCGAGCTGGGGCCTGAGCTTCCGGGCTCCCCAGAGACTCAGCCGCTTTGTTAGTCCTGAGCTGTGAACAAGAGAACAGGCCAAATGAATGGTGCCGGGGGGTGGACGAAGGCCGAGATCTGCGGGGCACCGGGGACCCCAGTCCTCGTTCCTGTCACAAAGGCCCTGTTTCCTCCCCTGTCCCTCCCTTCCACCGTCACACCCTGCCTTGCTTGCCTTCCTACCTTCCAGGAAAGAAGAAATCCAAGTTTAAAGTCTTCAAGAGCTTCTTTGGCAAGAAGAAGAAAAAAGAGCCCGAGGATGCCCGGGGAGGGAGGAAGCTAAAACCAAGCCTGTCCAGCAGCAACATCAACATCTCTGCTCTGAAGCCAGTTCACGAAGATCAGACTGAGCCTCGGTAAGCTCAGGGGGGCTGTGGCCACCGCCAAGGCAGCCAAGGCCCCGGGGGCAGGGGGGGCGGCGGCGGTTTTCTCCGGGCTCAGGTGTATGCCTGAGCCGCTGGGTGGCTCAGTTGGTTAAGCGTCTGGCTCTTGAATGCGGCTTCGGTCGTGTTCTCACGGTTCGTGGGTTCGAGCCCCCACCTCAGGCTCTGCACCGGCTGCGCAGAGCCTGCTTGGGATTCTCTCTCTCTCTCCCTCCCTCTCTGGCCCCCCACCCCCACTCGTGTGCTCTGTCTCTTTCAAAACAAATAAACTTTAAAAAAAAAAAAGCGTGGGGGAGATGGTTATGGGCGGACGGACGTGTTTCAGAGCTCACAAATCATACCACTATTGAGTGATCGACAGGATATTGACTGTAGATAGATAGAACTGATAGATCAGTTCTACAGCTAAATAAATAAATAAACAGACAAACTTTAACAATAACAACAACCACAAAAAAGAAGTGGCAAGAGCAGACATCCTTGTCTTCTTCCTGATCTGAGGGAGAAAGTATTCAGCCTTTCATCATCATATCTACTTGGTAATAGTGTATCATTCTTTATGTTGTTGGATTCAGTTTTTCTTAATGTTTATTTATTTTTGAGAGAGAGAGAGACAGAGACAGAGTGCAAGCAGGGGAGGGGCAGAGAGAGAGGGGAACACAGAATCCGAAGCAGGCTCCGGGCTCCGAGCTCCGAGCTGCCAGCACAGAGCCCGATGTGGGGCTCGAACTCACGAACTGTGAGATCATGACCTGGGCTGAAGTCGGATGCTTACCTGACCAAGCCACCCAGGTGCCCCCAGCTGTTGGATTCGGATTACTAGTATTTTATTGAAGAGTTTTACATCTATATATTCATAAGCGATATTAGTCTGTAGTTTTCTTGTGATGTCTTTGGTTGAAATTTTAATAAATTCCCACATTCCAAAAGGAGCCTTTTGTGCCTTCATCCTTCCATTTCTAACTTCTATGATTTGTCTTAGCGCTTAATTGTCATCAACCTGGCTTAATTCCCAGTCAGAAGGTATTTCCTTCTGGGTTTAGCAATCTGGGGGTGACAGTGGGGTGGGACGTGTGCATAAGATGACTTAGAGGATAGGACGCATGTATCACAGAACCCTCGTGTGAACGAGGAAAAGATCTGGTGAATGTGAGTCTCCAGTATCTGGGCAGGTATTTGATATTTTAAATCAAAACAAAAACACTAGAGAGAAATTTGGGTGTGAAAGATCTTTTATAACTCTCACATAATAACAGCAAGACTCAGGGGTGCCTGGGTGGCTCAGTCGGTTGAGTATCTGACTCTTGATTTTGGCCCAGGTCACGATCTCATGGCTCAAGGATCGAGCCCCGCGTCGTTGGGCTCCACACTCAGCGTGGGGCCTGCTTGGGATTCTCTCCACCCCCCCCAAATAAATAAATAAACATTTTTAAAAAGATAACAGCAAGACTCAGGGTCTTTTCCCCCATGCCACAGGGCTGCCACTATTGAATTGTACACATTAAATGCGTGAATTGTATGGGACGTAAACCACATCTCAAAACTATTATATAAAAAAGATGTGTGTCGGTAATTTAAAAACTCACAATTATAGAGAAGTACATAAAGTAGGAAATTAAAATCCCCCTCCTGTCCTCAGTGCCATTTCTCAGAGGGAACTACCACTAATTATTTGGTGGATATCCTCGCAGACTTTTTTCTATGATCATGAACTATGTATGTATGTAATACAGGCATATGTATTAAATGGGACCATACTATCCTTTATTTTTTCACTTACTGTCTCGTGGAACACTTTCTTTAAAAAAAATTTTTTTTAACGTTTATTTATTTTTGAGAGAGAGAGAGAGACAGAGTGTGAGCTGGGGAGGGGCAGAGAGAGAGGGAGACACAGAATCTGAAGCAGGCTCCAGGTTCCGAGCCATCAGCCCAGAGCCTGACGCAGGGCTCGAACTCACGGACCGCGAGATCGTGACCTGAGCCGAAGCCGGACACTTAACCGACTGAGCCACCCAGGCGCCCCTCGTGGAACACTTTCTGTGGCAGCACATGTGCCCTCTTTCTGAGGTGTCTATGGTATACGTATCATTCTATGCATATACACGTATCTTCACTTCCTGTGGCCCTTGGGCTGCTTTTATAAGACCCTTTTCTTCCCGTTCAGGGCCATGAGCAACATGGGGAGCAAAGCCCTGTCCCATGACAGCATCTTCATGATGGATCCTGAGCCTGCAAATAAAATCTACCCCTCTCCAGAGCTCCAGAGAGGCAGATCTCTGCAGGTAATAGTGAACTCAAGCCTCAGTGCCTAATTCGGCTGCTCCTCTTCCGTTCCCTAGTCCTGCTCTGCCAAAAAACAAGCACGGGGGGACTTTGGGCTTGCTTCTCGAGCTGTTTCTACCCCGCAGGGCTATTGTAAAGAATGGAGAACGTGTAAATGCATGATGTGCTTCCCTAGCGCCCAGCACGCAGTGTGGCCTGGCATTACCACGTTCACTTCTCCGGACACACCCCAAGAATGCTTCGAGTCTATTAGGGTCGCGTCCCACCGCCAATGTGCAGGCATTCCGACCGCTGTGTTTTTTTCTTTCTTCTACAGAGACCTTATGTTTCCAGAACTCTGCCTAGAACCGGGACTAGTAGTCTGCATCGAGCTGTTTTTGGAGTTACGTTTGGACCTATGCTCCCATATGTACCCAGAAGTGCACTTTGGGCCGGGGGATCCGACATCGCTGAGGTAATGGAGTGGGATTGTTCCGACTACGGTTGGCTGAAGTCAGACAGACTGCTGCTTACCGGCTCCATGATCTTGGGCTGATCGCCTGACCAGAACGAATCATGCTCACAAAGCAAGGTTTTACTCTATCTGTGACCAAGTGCACCCTTCAGGGGTGCCTGGGTGGCTCAGTCGGTTGAGCTTCTGACTTCGGCTCAGGTCACGATCTCACGGTCTGTGGGTTCGAGCCCCGCGTCGGGCTCCGTGCTGACAGCTCAGAGCCTGGAGCCTGTTTCGGATTCTGTGTCTCCCTCTCTCTGACCCTCCCCCGTTCATGCTCTGTCTCTCTCTGTCTCAAAATTAAATAAACGTTAAAAAAAATTTAAAAAAAAATTAAACTCCCTGCACTTGAGTATGGGACATCCCTTTCCTGCCCCTAATAGTTAGGAGATAGGAGTCCACAGGGGTTAAGGACATGGGCTATAAAGGCAAGCAGGCCTTTCAAACGCCTGCTGTGCCGCCACGAGAATTAGGGCCAGTCATATCATCTCTCAGACCACAAGAGCTGATGCCTCAAGGAATTGTTGCAAGGTTCAAATGAAATCCACCTCTGGAGAGCACTTCCTCCCTGTCGGGGAGAAAGAGCTCAAATCAGTAACCTAACTCGCCACCCGAAGGAACTGGGAAGAGAAGAACAGACTAAACCCAAAGCTAGCAAAAGGAAGGAAATAAGACGAAAGCAACGTAGAGGCCTCCGTAAAAGTTAGTTGTCATTATTGTAGTTATTATTATTAGAATTGGGCTCGGGGATGGTGAATCTCTTGAGATTTCATCTCAGGAGCTCCCGGTAGGGCCTGGTAGGAATGAGGGGTCACCTTAGACACTGGCCAGGAGTACCCCAGGGGCAGAACGTTGGAAAAATCCTCATCGGGGCCCCCTTTCTTTGGCTTTGAGGGTTTGAAGTCCATCTGTCCTGAACAGCAGCAGAGCCTATGACAGAAAGAAGCACGTCGGCTCCATGACAGCAAAACTTTTGTTTTGTTCACTGTTACAGGCCCAGTGCTCAGATCGGGGCACGGCACGCTGTGGACGCTTAGCCAGTATTAAAGATAAAACCGGGGATTCTGATTCACGTCAAAATGACCATGGCAGGGACCAGTGCCTCAGATTCAAGTGTACCATGAGCTTCAAGTTAGAATCAACTCAATGAGCCTGCTGAAGCCCCAGGAAAACTCAAATGACCAATTTTATCCCCTTGGGAAAACTAGTAAAGCTGTTCTGCTCGGGGCTGGTTCTGCATATTTTCTAATAACTCTAGAAAAATCAGTCTTGACAGGATTCAGGTAAACAATCGACACAGCCAAGATCTGATCCAGACAATTCCCGGAATGATAGGAGCAAGGCTCGCAGTGTGGATGCCAAGCCTAGGTCCTCACCCCCAAACTCACCTCCGCAAGAACTGGACTTCCAAAGATAGGGCCAAAATCAAAACAAAGATGGGTGGGTTTGTGGTTTTTTTTTTTTAGTAAAACAGGATGCAATATTTTAGAATGATTCAAGTTAAGAACCAGCCAAGATTCTTTGAATGGGGAATTTTATAAGCTAGATGACCTGAAATATGTCAAAATGTTACAGTGCCTGCAGGATTGGATTGTTTTTTCCCTTTACGTTTTAGTCGGTTCCAGACCTTCATTAATAATCATGCATTGTTGGGGCACCTGGGTGGCTCAGTGAGTTAAGTGGCTGACCCTTTTTTGGGGGGGCGGGGGAGTAGAATTTAGTGATTCATCACTTACATAGGACACCCAGGGCTCATCCCAACAAGTGTCCTCCTTGATGCCCATCACCCATTGAGCCCATCCCCCCACCCACCTACCCTCCAGTAACCCCCAGTTTGTTCTCTATATTTAAGAGTGTCTTATGGTTTGCTCTCTCTCTCTCTTTTGATCTTATTTGTCCTTTCTTTCCCCTATGTTCGTCTGTTTCATAAATTTCACATATGAGGGAAATCGTATCGTATTTGTCTTTCTCTGACTGACTTATTTCGCTTAGCATCATACACTCTGGTTCCATCCACGTTGTTGCAGATGGCAAGATTTCATTCTTTTTGATCGAGTGATATTCCGTTGTGTATATATATACCACATATTCGTTATCTGTTTGTCAGTAGGTAGCTATTTGGGCTCTTTCCATAATTTGGCTATTGTTGATAGCGCTGCTATAAACATCGGGGTGCGTGTACCCCTTTGAATCAGCATTTTTTGATAAATACCTAATAGTGGAATTGCTGGGTTGTAGGGTAGTTCTAGTTTTAATTTTTTGAGGAACCTCCATAACTGTTTTCCAGAGTGGCCGCACCAGTTTGCATCCCCACCAGCAGTGCAACAGCATCCCCCTTTCTCTACATCCTCGCCAACATCTACTGTTTCTTGAGTTTTTAGTGTTAGCCATTATGACACGTGACAGGTGGTACCTCACTGTGGTCTTGATTTGTATTTCCCTGATGATGAGTGATGTGGAGCATCTTTTCATGTGTCTCTTTGCCATCTGGATGTCAGATCTTTGGACAAGTGTCTGTTCATGTCTTTTGCCCATTTCCTCACTGGATTATTTGTTTTTTGGATGTTGAGTTTGATAAGTTCTTTATAGATTTTGGATACTAGCCAAACCCTTTATCAGATATGTCATTTGCAAATATCTTCTCCCATTCTGCCGGTTGCCTTTTAGTTTTGCTGATTGTTTCCTTCGCTGTGCAGAAGCTCTTTATCTTGATGAGGTCCCAATAGTTCATTTTTGCTTTTCTTTCCCTTGCCTCTGGAGACGTGTTGAGTAAGAAGTTGCTGCGACCAAGATCAAAGAGGTTTTTGCCTGCTTTCTCCTCGAGGATTTGGATGGCTTCCTGTCTTACATTGAGGTCTTTCATCCATTTTGAGTTTATTTTTGTGTCTGCAGTAAGAAAGTGGTCCAGGTTCATTCTTCTGCACGTCGCTATCCAGTTTTCCCAACACCATTTGCTGAAGAGACTGTCTTTTTTCCATTGGGTATTCTTTCCTGCTTTGTCAAAGATTAGTTGGCCATGTGTTTGTGGGTCCATTTCTGGGTTCCCTATTCTGTTCCATTGATCTGCCAGTACCATACTGTCTTGATGATTATGGCTTTGTAATACAGCTTGAGGTCCGGAATTGTGATGCCTTCAGCTTTGGTTTCTTCTGAAACGTTACTGTGGCTATTCGGGGTCTTTTCTAGTTCCATATAAATTTTAGAATTGTTTGTTCTCTCTCTGTGAAGAATTCTGGCATTATTTTGATAAGGATTGCATTGAATATGTGGATTGCTTTGGGTGGTTATCGACATTTTAACAATATTTGGTCTTCCAATCCATGAGCATGGAATGTTTTTCCATTTTTTGTGTCTTCTTTAATTTCTTTCATAAGCTTTCTGTAGTTTTCAGTGTATGGATCTTTTGCTCTTTGGTTAAGTTTATTCCTAGGTATTTTATGGTTTTGGGTGCAATTGTAAATGGGCTTGATTCCTTGATTTCTTTTTCTGCTGCTTCATTATTGGTGTCTAGAAATGCCACAGGTTTCTGTGCATTGATTTTATATCCTGCGACTTTACTGAATTCACGTATCAGCTCTAGCAGTTTTTTGGTGGAGTCTTTTGGGTTTTCCACAAAGAGTATCACGTCCTCTGTGCAGAGTGAAAGTTTCGACTTCTTCCTTGCTGATTTGAATGCCTTTTGTTTCTTTTTGTTGTCTGATTGCTTTCAACACTATGTTGAACAGCAGTGCTGAGAGTGGACATCCCTGTCTTGTTCCTGACCTTCGGGGGAAAGTTGTCAGTTTTTCCCCATTGAAGATTATATTAACAGTGGGTCGTTCATATATGGCTTTTATGATCTCGAGGTAGGATCCTTCTATCCCTACTTTCTTGAGGGTTTTTATCAAGAAAGGATGCTGTATTTCGTCAAATGCTTTCTCTGCATCTATTGAGAGGATCGTGTGGTTCTTGTCCTTTCTTTTATTAATGTGACGTATCATGTTGATTGATTTGTGGATATGGAACCAGCCCTGCAGCCCAGAATTTTCATTTTGATCAAACAAGCAATTTGAAGTTTCTGTCTTTGTTTGGGGATTGGCAGAAGTGTGCAGCAACCCAGAGGGCAAACCAAAACTCTTGGGCTTCGGCTTGCATAGGTGTAAGAACTGAAGACAGGGAGGTGGGAGATTCTTTTCTTGGCTTGTTTTCTCACTTTGGGTTCTTAGCCCTTCCGCCAGCAAGCAACAAGAGGACATCAGTAATTTGGAAGAAAGCGCACAGGTCTTAACTTTTCCTTCTATTCTCCTCCTTAACAGAGCCCATCACTGCTGCCACGCCAACGAAGCATCAGCCCACCTCTTATCCGTTCTGACACAATCTCTAAGGACTTGGAGGAAATCTCTGTTGATGAGGAGTCACCTGAGAGCTCACCAAAGGACGTTTCAGAGCAGATCTTGACAATGAAGAAGGTGAGTGTTAGCCCCCTCCTAGGGCTTGGTTCGGTTGTGGGGCACAGGTCGGAGGCATGATCTCTGCTTGCACTCTCTTCCGCTGGAGTTGAGCACTAGGGGGACGTTTGGGGAAGGAGCGGCCATTTTTTACTTTTGACTTGCATGGTGGTTTTCTGCCCAGTCTGCAAACCAAATCATCAGCACTTTAGTTGATGAGCAACAGAAGACAGTATTTCAGAAAACAAGAATAGTTTGCCGAGGTTTTCAGTTATTTCGGGAAGAAAACAATGGAGATTTTTATGGGAGTAAAGGCTCTGTGTTTTCGAATGGCAGAATCTCAAGGGTTAGGGCATGTAGTATTGTTTGGTAGACGCACACCCATGTGAAAAATCATTTGACACATGAGAGATCGTGTATGTGCATTTTATGCATCTGGGTTTGTCAATGAAGTCATATCCATCAACAACTGGGAAATTAGTAGATTGTACCCATATCAACACTTCTGTTCTCAAACTAATGAGTGGTTAATTTAATTGGTTGTTAGTGAACTTGAAAGGACTTTTAAATATATATATATATATATATATATATATATATATAATGATTACTTATTTATTTTGAGAGAGAGAGAACACTAGCAGGGGAGGGGCAGAGAGAGAGGGAGAGAGAGAATCCCATTCAGGTTCCATACTGTCAGTGCAGAGCCCAATGTGGGACTCGAGCCCATGAACCATGAGATCATAAGCTGAGCCGAAATCGAGTCGGGTGCTTAACCCACTGAGCCACCCAGGTGCCCTAGGACTTTTAAAGTGAAGTAGCATTTAGAACAATTAACGTTGGGAACTAAAAAGTAAACAGGAAGGTAATTTATAATGACGATAATTGACCAGTCAGCACAAAACCGTTTTTGATGTTAAAAGATCCAATGGAGGGAAGCAGCCTTCAGTTAAATATGTCAACAACAACAGCAACAACAACAAAACCCCAGTCAAGTTAGGAACAAAATTAAAGCATAGGCAAATGGTAGGTGGATATGGTTCCTCACCAGCCAATGGATTTAGACTATGACTATAAGTATTTTCAGCAGAATACTGCTAAATCAGACAAATTAGTCTGAATTGGTGGAAGGATTGAATTAGATAACTTTTATTGTGATAAAATACACACAATATAAAATTTATCATGTTAGGGGCGCCTGGGTGGCTCAGTCAGTTAAGTGTCTGGCTCTTGGTTTTGGCTCAGATCATGACCTCATGGTTCGTGGGTTCCAGCCCCACGACAGGCTCTGTGCTGACAGCGCAGAGCCTGCTTGGCAGTCTTTCTCTCCCTTTCTCTCTGCCCCTTCCATGCCCTCAAAATAAATAAATAAACTTCAAGAAAAATGTATCACGTTAAAGCATACAGTTCAGTGGCATTAATTCACAACCATCACTCCTATCTAGGTCCCGAATGGTTTTGGTTCCCCCATACTTATTAAGCAGTCATTCATCATTCCTCTTTCCTCTCAGCCCCTGGCAACCACCAGTCTGATTTCTGTCTCTGGATTTGCCTATCATATAAGTGTATATAGTACTCCAGTTGTTTCTATGGCTGAATAATACTCCATTGTATGGATATACCACATTTTGTTTAGCTCTTCATCCACTGATGGATATTTGGGTCCTATCTACCTATTGGCTATCATGAACAGTGCTGCTATGAACGTTCATATACAAGTTTGTGTTTGAGCATATGTTTTCAGCTCTTTTGGGTGTATACCTAGCAGTGAAACTGCTGGATCATATGGTAATTCTGTATTTAACCTTTTGAGGAGGCGCCGAACTGTTTTTCTCAGCAGCTATACCACTTTACGTTCCCACCGGCTATGTTTAAGGGTTCCGGTATCTTCACATGCCGGTCAACATTTGTCATTTTCCATTTTTTAAAAATAGTCATTCTAGTGGCTGTGAAGTGTATGTATCTCATTATGGTTTTGATTTGTATTTCACTAGTGACTAATGATGTTAACCATCTTTTCTTGTGCTTATTGGCCATTTGTATACCTTCTTTGGAGACATGTCTATTTAAGACCTTTGCCCATTTTTTATTTAATGCGTTGTTTTTTTGTTGTTGAGTTACGAATTCTTTATATATTCTGGATACTAGACCCTCTTCAGATCTATGGTTTGCAAACGTTCCCCCCCCCATTCTGTGAGTTGTCTTCTAATTCTATCAAAAGAATAAAATTTTTAAAAAATTTAATTTTGGCGAAGTCAAATTTATTGATATTTTTTCTTTTGATACTTGTGTTTTTGGTGTCATATCTAAGAAGCCATTGCCCAACTTACGATCATGAAGATTTACCCCTATGTTTTCTTCGAAGAGTTTTAGCTCTTATATTTAGGTCTTTGATCCGTTTTTAGTTCATATTTATATATGGGGTGAGATAGGGTCTAACTTCATTTTTTTTTTAATTCAAGTTAGTTAACGTACAGTGTTGTCATGGCTTGCATGTGACCATCCAGTTGTCCCAGCACTGTTTGTTGAAAAAACTATTATTTCTTCCATTTAATGTTCTTGGCGCCCTTGTTGGAAATCAGTTAACTGCAGATGAATGGAGACATATATATATGTATATATATACATATACATATATATATGTCTCCATTCATATGTATATGTATATATATATCTGTAGATACATAATTTTCTATATATAAGATCATGCCATTTATAAATGGAGATAGTGTTACTTCTTCCTTTCCAGTTTGCATGCTTTTTGTTTCTCTTCCTTGCCTAATTGGCTAGAACTTCCAGTAGAACAAATAAAAGTGGCAAAAGCAAACATCCTTTTCTTACTCCTGATCTTAGGGGGAAAGATTTCAGTTTTTCACCACTGAGTATGATCTCAGCTATGGATTTTTCATATAAGCTTTCTATCCCTAGTTTGTTAGGTGTTTTTAGTACGAACAAGTGTTGGATTTTGTCAAATGCTTTTCTTTCTTTTTTTTTTAAATGTTTATTCATTTTTGAGAGAGAGAGACAGAGTGCAGGGGAGGGGTGGGGGGGGGGCAGAGGATCTGAAGCAAACTCTGTGCTGACAGCAGAGAGCCTGATATGGGGCTCAAACTCACAAACTATGAGATCATGACCTGAGCCAAAGTCAGATGCTTGACCCACTGAGCCACCCCGGGCACGCCTGTTAACAGTGCTTTTCGGGGCGCCTGGGTGGCGTCCGACTTCAGCCAGGTCACGATCTCGCGGTCCGTGAGTTCGAGCCCCGCGTCAGGCTCTGGGCTGATGGCTCGGAGCCTGGAGCCTGTTTCCGATTCTGTGTCTCCCTCTCTCTCTGCCCCTCCCCCGTTCATGCTCTGTCTCTCTCTGTCCCAAAAATAAATAAACATTGAAAAAAAATTAAAAAAAAAACAGTGCTTTTCTACATCAATTGAAATGATCGTGTAGTTTTTTTTTCCTTCATTCTATTAATATGGTATATTATTACAGTGAGTGATTTTCATATGAAACCTCCTTGCAATTGATTGCCGTGCTATACAATTGCCTTAATATGCTGTTGGACCTTGTTTGCTAGTATTTTTGCGTGTGTATTTAGGAGGGACATAGGTCTAAAGTATTCTTTTCTCATGATACCTTTATTTGGCTTTGGAATCATGACAGTGGTGGCCTCGTAGAATCAGGAAGTGTTTCCTCTTTGATTTTTTTTTTTGAAATATTTGTTAAGGATCGGTGTTAACTATTTAAAAGTTTGGTAAAATTTATCGGTGAGGCCATCTGGTCCTGGTCTTTTTTGTTATTGTTGGGAAGTTTTGATTACTGATTCGGTATCTTTACTCGTTATCGGTCAATTCAGATTTTCTATTTCTTCTTGAGTCAATTTTGATACTTTGGATGTGTCTAGGAATTTATCTCTTTCATCTAGGTAATCTAATTTGTTGGCATACAATTATGTGTAGTATTGTCTTACAATTCCTTTTATTTCTGTAAAGTCCATACTAATTTTCCCTTTTCATTTCTACTTCTAGGGATTTGTGTCTTCGGTCTTTTTGTCTTAGTAAATCTTCCTAAAGATTCGTCGATTTTGTTTTACTCTTCAAAGAACCAACTTTTGGTTTCATTGACTTTCCCTATTGTTTTTTCTATTCCCCATTTCACTGTCTCTGCCTTAATCTTTATTATTTACTTCCTTTTGCTAGCTTTGACATTTTAAGATACAGAGTTTTCTCTTGCTGTGAATTTGAGTAGGCTAACTATGCATTTTATAGGCTAATGAACAGAGTTAAATTATTCATAGTCAACATTTCCAAGCACCAGTCTAAACATTCGTCCTGCTGGAGTGTCATGAACTTCCTATTAGTAAATTCAAGAATTCAGTCAGGTTGCTTGCAGTACGTTAAGCCTTGGGGCTGGCAGACAGAAAGTCTAATCTTTGGTGGTCTAGTCAACCTCCTATCACCCCCAGGCATGAGAGTTTCTTGGCTGTTTCTGCCATGCTTCTTGGTTCATTAGTTCACTGTGGTGAACACAAGGGGGACAGGTGGTGGCAACCGCGTCATCCCAAGAAATCACTGGAATCACCATCCCAACCAGATATGCTGGCCCGGAGGCTTCTCTAAGCTTCCCATAAATTATGACCCCCAAGCAGTCTATCCCTGGAGGCCTCCCCACCAACCCAACTCCTACCGCCGTCTCACTGAGGATCGACTAAGGAGCTCGGCGCAAAACTGAATCCTCCAAATAGGAAAGTCAGATGAAAAGAGGACTCCATCTCCAAGGAGTCTTTCCAAGTTCAAGTTCGCTGTTTCATTTTCTTCTCCAAGCTGCTGCCTCCTACTGGTACCAGGGGGGGAAACACATTACCCTTTAAGGACACCAGGACTCATAATTAAAATGGCAGAAAGTAATGATGAAGAGAGGTTTTTCAAAGGACACCGCCCGACCTTTTACTCCAGGCTCACTTTTTCCTTCCACCCCACCCCCTCCCGGGGCCAGAACAGGAAGGATTGCCTGAGGCCTCGCTACCTCAGCCTGTGTCTTCCACGTTTCCTTCGGTGAAGAGTTGAGCGTTTTGCCCCTCTCAGTTGTGGTTAGCGAAACTCTCCTGAGTGATCTTCCTCTTTCGGCCTCACAGCCCTCTGTCCTGGTTCAGTGGCTTGTGTCCTTTGAGTAGAGGCGAGACTGGCAATGGGGATGAACAGATATCTTTGCAGAGCGCAGGCGACACAGTGACATAGTGAGCCGTGGTGACTCTGTTTGACGTCGGCTCTTACCACACAGAGAGACACAAGCCCAGACGGTCTGACCTAACAGGGCCTGACTCATCCACCCCGCCGGCCATCTTTAGCCCCCACCTCGGACCAGAGGATCTTCCTGCTTAGCACTTCCCTGACCCCCGCCACTCTCCCAACCTGGCTCATGTTCATCTGTATTCCCTGATGAGCCCATAGAAGATCTTTCTTCTTCAATACTGCTTTTCATGGGGAAAAATAAGTGTGCGAAAGAGAAGCCATGCATACACAACCCAATCGCTTTTCGCTCTTGGGAAAGGGGTGTATCAAGTACTTAGGTGCTTATGGTCCGAGCTGATCAAGCACCTGGGCTTTAGCTCCACTGCAGGGTGAATGTTGCTATTGAACGTGGTGGGGGTTAAGCCGCTGCCAGTCCTAACATCGTATAGGCTAATGAAGAGTTAATTTAGAGTCCGGCAGGATTGCCTCCTTACCACGTCTTTTGCTTTACCCCTGATGGCCTATTCCATAGTTCACCATTAGTATTTATAGATAGGTTTTTGAAGCCCAGTGATATATTTTTTTAAATCCCCTGACACATCAAAGGAGGGCGTAATGCCCCCCGCCCCGCCGCTGTTGCATGGAAATTTGTAGCTTACAAAGTGATTTTGCATACATAGGTGCATTTGATTGTCTCAGTAACTCAGTAAGGTAGATAGGGAAGGTAGTATTATTCCCGTTTTAGGTGGAAACAAACCAACCCAAAGAGGTTCAGAGAGGTGAAATGACTTGGCCAAGGCTACAGAGCCAACCGAAGCTGATTCAAACGCGGGATTCCTGCCTAAATCCACACCACTTTTTCACCAAACGATGTGGACTCTAGCAGCTCTCTAAATTTATACAACCAGCGCCCCAAACAGCAACAGCTGCTCACACGTATGGAGACTTTCTGTTTTTAACGTTTAGTTATTTTTCAGAGGGGGGGGAGGGGCAGAGAGAGAGAGGGAGACGCAGAATCGGAAGCAGGCTCCAGGCTCCGAGCTGTCAGCACAGAGCCCGACGCGGGGCTCGAACCCACGAACCGGGAGATCATGACCTGAGCCGAAGCCGGATGCTTAAGCGACTGAACCCCCCGGGGTGGCTAAAATTTTAAATAGGTTAGCCAGGGAAGGTGTCTGTCACTGAGAAGGTGGTTTTTGTATCAAGACCTAAAGGAAGTGAGAGAGGCAAGCCACCGGAACGTGCAGGAACAGCGTGCCCAGCAATAACACGTGTTGTTCCTGTAGATAACGCAGGCAAATATACACCACCAGGAAGAGGTGTCCCATGAATTCACGAATAAAGAAGCTAAGAAAGGCCCGGGACCCCTCCTAATCTTGCGCGATCGACCCTCCAAAAGCTAGCATTCCTTCCGCCTTGCCTAGAACCGGAAACGGAATAGTGACCTGGGCAGAGCGTTGGCCCGACCCGTTAGCACTGTGTTATGTCCCCAGGCACTGGGGTCACAGGCCATACGAGGACCGTATCTGGAGCCCCGTAGGGTATCACCGGACCAACACACAGCAGAGGTGGGGACATGTGAAGAGATGTGAAAGCCGCAGATACCAGAGGGGCCCCGGGTGCCGTGACAAGCCAGGTTGGAAAGAGCCAGCGAGTCCACAGAAATGGAAATTCTGTCCACCCGCGGAACCCGATCGCCTGTCGCTGGTGTCCAGGGAAGAGATGGCTCATCACCTGGCCTTCGGAGGGGCTCCGAGCCCGGATGGTTTGGCAATAGGGGGAAGCCAGCCATCACGAGGCAAAGGTGACAGGATCCATCCCACCTCATCGCGGGTGAGGACGCTCAGTTCCTCAGGGTCCTGCTTCCTCATTCTGGAACAGTAAATGTCAATCAAGGCAGCGTGCTGTTTAGGCAAAAGACAAGCCCCTTTTCCACCCTGATTTTCTCCCCTCCGCGCCCTCCCCCCCTCCTATGGAGAAACCCCAGAACCCTGTTGGGTTTTATTGACACAGACCGGGCCTCTCACCCCAGTCAGCCCCTCCTGCTACGAAACGGGGGGCAGGGGATGAGAGAAAATACAAATCCTCTGACCTTGTAAGCTCCATGAAGTGGCTGAGTTCCTCTCTGAGGGCAGAGGGGAGCCCCCGCATCCTTTCTAAGCAGGGGAGCCCCCTGAACCTCAGGTTTCTTGCCCTCCCCTACGAGGGAAGCAGCAGAAGTGAGCCCGTTGACCAGAAGCGTGAATATTGCTGGAGGAAGGGACAAGTAAAGAAATCAGGAGAGATTTCTTCTCTGGGAAGTCGTCAGCCGGAACAATTTCCAGCACGCGGAGCTGCCTCATTTCTTTTCTCCCACTCTCTCCAGAGCTCCTTTGAGCCCTCACCTGGACCCGTCCACTCACAGTCCTTGACCACATTTACCGCGATAACCTCTCCCAGCAGCGCTCAGCTGCCCTTTGGTTTTAGCACCCCAGCCTCCCCGAAGGCCTGTTGGGATTCTTCAGCCGCTTGACACAAGATAAATCCCCGGAAGCAAAAGCAGAAGGAGAAGAACATTCAAACGACTGTGAGCCCTTCAAGAGGCCTGGGACAAAAACCCTCATATCATAAAAGAATGGGTTCCAACCTTCACAAACTGCTCTTGGGGGAGTGGTATGATTTGGGGGATCCATACCCCGAGGAGGGATGGTAAAGTCGAGGGCACTGTCCCAAACTCGACACCCCGCCCCACCCCCGAGAGGGGAGCGAACCCGCGTGCGGAACTTCCATAAGAGGGACTGAAGAAAGCGGACACAGTGACCTAAACCCCAGAAACTGCTGGGAATTCACTCAGCCTTTCTTTGTAGAGGGCATTCAACCGTAGCCCAGATCAGGTTTCTTTCAATTATCATTTTTGCAACGTTTCTTTGGTTTTGAGAGAGCACAAGTGGGGGAGGGGCAGAGAGAGAGCTCAGCTTGGACACCTCAATTTAGCTTCAGAAAGAGAACAAACTGTGGGTTGAAAGAAGAGGTGGCAGGACAGCAGGTCCGGGGGGCCCTCTGGTGGCCCTGAGAGGATCTCCTTGGTTTGTCGAGCAGAAGGGGATTCATCCTTGTGCACTAAACCCTATTTACGTGCATCGTCGCCTGGACACCTCACCACAAACCTAGGAGATGGGCGGGGGGGGGGGGGTGGCCGAGAGAGAGTTAAGAAAACGCCTGGGCATCGGTCTCTAAGAAGGTCAGCCCGTCTTCTTCCGTGCGACTCTCCCTGACTCGTGGGCGAATACGAAAGGGTCCGGGATCATTTATGACACAGAGGCTGCTGCCACCTGCTCCTTGCTCTGGAATCTCTTGGCTTTTCTCCTCACCCCCTGGCTTATAGATGTGGGTGTAGAGATTTAGAGATAGACGTGGACACAGAGATTTCAAGAATAACTGGCCGAGGTCACACGGTGAGTAAATAATGGAGCAGAGACTTGAGCCCGGGTCTACCTCACCTCATTCACTCACCGATAGATTACTTTGACCTGAGTCTGTCTGCACAGGCACTTCCAGTGAGGGCGTCAATGGTAACACACTTGATACATCAGATCAGCATCAGTATCAGTAATAGATCAGAGGTGTGTCCATAAAGGCTCACACGGAGCAAATTTCGGTCACCGCTCGGCACGCTGCTCCTCTGACATTTCCAAACCTGCGCTGTAATCATCTGTAAACCCGGTCTGTTGTTAAACCAAGCCCAACCCTTTCAGCATAAGGGCTGAACCCCTCGTCGTGTTCTCTCTTCTTTCCCAGCAAACCTCCTATCCTCTTTGCTTCCTTGGAGCTGGAGAGGCCTGATTCGTGCTTTCACTAAATTCCCTGAAAAGAAGCCAAACGGGCTTTGAATGTGGCTCCCGGGTCGGGTGCAACGCATTTGGGAATGCCAGCGTCGCCAAGAAGCTGGTTGCCGTCCGGCCCAACAACCACGGCTGCAGACTGACGGCCTGGTAGCGTGGTTCGGCGGTTCCCGGGGTTAGTTTTAGAAGGTTCCCTGCAGCACATCGCTCAGGGGTCAGAAACTTCGAATTTGCGTGACTCGCTTCTAATAGGTAAAATGATCACTTCCAACAGGGAAAAGGATCAGCGGAGGATGAGTGCCATTGGACATGATTTCTATGGTTAATGGTGTCCTTATGCTCCCAGCTGAGCCATTTGGATATCAAGGACTTTTTTCTTCCCCCTGATGTTACTTTCTTTGGCAACCACGCAAGGGTGGGTGGGAAACCCTTCAGTCGGGTTCAAGCGCTTTCTTTCCCTCTTTTAGGGGGAGCCAAAACAGGGGAAGCCAGGCGTTCCGCTGGTGTCTCAAGAAGAGAAGAGTACAACGACATCCCAAGAAGCTGTCCAAAAGAAGCCGACAAACGACAGTGCAGGTTGGCACATCCTTACCCTCATTCAGAAACGCGTATTAGGAGCTTTATGGCACAGGGCTAGGTGATAGGAGCTGTGGAGTGAGATTCAGCTAAGCCTGCTGCCTCCGGTCCTCGGAGAGCGTTCAAGTTCAGGTGCACACCAACGGGGTCCGGGTTCCTCCATTGAAACTGCCCGGCTAATACAATTGCCCCTTGTGGGGGATTAAGGTAAAAGATTATACCCGGATGTCTATTTTATCTAAATGCGTTTCCAGCCAGAGATCTGGGCAGCTGTGGATAGGTGTCCTTGACAGCCGGCACCTACCAAATCCCCCAAATAACAAATACCACTGGGGTGAAAATCTGTGTGTGTGTGGGGGTGGGTGGGTGGGGACGTTGGTTGCGGCCGATGGCAGCCTAATTTCAAGCAATACTCGATACAACAAAATTCTAGCTCCACAATTAAGTTGAACAGGTATATTTTTGCCACAAAGGATTTCCCCGTGTGGGTTCAAAGACAGGAGATCCCTAGACACATTTCCCCATGAAAATTCACAAAACTCATCTGCAGGAAGAAGGAGGAGGAGGAGGAGGAGGAGGAGAAGGAGGAGAAGGAGGAGGGAAGAGGAGGAGGAGAAAATGCGATGAAAATTAAATTTACTTTTTTCTTAATCTTTTTCTCACATTTCTTATTGTTCAAGTTTTTTAACGTTTAAAATTGTTTTAATGTTTATTTATTTTGGAGAGAAAGAGAGAGAGAGAGAGAGAAACAGAGAGCGACAGAGCACGAGTGGGGGAGGGGCAGAGAGAGAGGGAGACACAGAATCCCAAGCCGCCGAAGTTGGACGCTTAACCGACTGAGCCACCCGGGCGCCCCTCATATTTATTTATTTATTTATTTATTTATTTTTTAATTTTTTTTTCCAACGTTTATTTTTGGGACAGAGAAAGACAGAGCATGAACGGGGGAGGGGCAGAGAGAGAGGGAGACACAGAATCGGAAACAGGCTCCAGGCTCCGAGCCATCAGCCCAGAGCCCGACGCGGGGCTCGAACTCACGGACCGCGAGATCGTGACCTGGCTGAAGTCGGATGCTTAACCGACTGCGCCACCCAGGCGCCCCCCTCATATTTATTTTTAATAGTTGTCCCTATTGTTCAAACATGTATGTCCCTCATGTTCAGGCTTTCCAAGAATTGCTTTGCATGTGCATGACATCAGATTGATTTAATACAAGAGAGTAAAAAGCAAAAGAAAAGGGGGCCGCAATCCTACCTCCCAGATGACCCCCTGTTGGCACCTTGCTAAAAATTAAAGCGACAACTGCACATGATATGGAAATTAGAATTAAGTAAAAAATCTAAATACTAATCAGAAAGTGAAATTCCCAGGGCGCCTGGGTGGCGCAGTCGGTTAAGCGTCCGACTTCGGCCAGGTCACGATCTCGCGGTCCGTGAGTTCGAGCCCCGCGTCAGGCTCTGGGCTGATAGCCTGGAGCCTGTTTCCGATTCTGTGTCTCCCTCTCTCTCTGCCCCTCCCCCGTTCATGCTCTGTCTCTCTCTGTCCCAAAAACAAATTAAAAAAAAAAAAAACGTTGAAAAAAAAAAAGTGAAATTCCCCTTTGCCTGGCCCCAGTCAGTTTCCTAAAGGGTAACACTTGTTATGGGTTCAAACCCGGGTGGCTCAGTCAGTTAAGCGTCTAGCTCTTGACTTCGGGTTCAGATCGTGATCTCACAGTTTGTGGGTTTGAGTCCCCACATCGGGCTCTCTGCTGTCAGCGTTGAGGCTGCTTCGGGTCCTCTGTCCCCAGCCTCCCCCATCTCTGCCCCTCCCCCCCTTGCACGCCCTCTCTCAAAAATAAATAAACAGGTTTTTTTTAATCTTACCAAAAACATTGCCTTTTATCGTGTCTCACGCCTCCTGGTGGACCAGACTACTGATTTGATGTTGACGAGCCAACGTTGTAACCAGTTCGCAAAACTGGGATTTCACTTTGATGTCAAAATTTCCAGCTGCAGAGGCTGACGGTGACCAAGGGGCTCCCTTTCTTCTGAATAGCTTGGTCTTTTCGCCTGAAGAATTCAGTGGTACATAGGTACCCATGGGGCCGGGGCAGAATAGTCTTATTTTAGGAAGTCGAAGGCCCATATGGTTTTCTTTTCCTTGTGTCCTCTTTGGTACAGGTGCCTCAAGCCTGGAACAGAGCAAGAAAACCGAAACTCCGGATGAGAAGACAGCAGAGCAGACCGCAAACCCAGATGCTGCTGGCACTCAGGGCTACCTGTCGATGACGGCGTTTGGAAGACAATGTGCAAGGAGAGGTCCCGGTGCTATGGGAATGAGTGAGTGTGGGCTCGGAGGAAGAACCTTCAAACAGTTTTCTGTCTTCTTTGGGGACCTCTCTCTGGAGCAGTCCACAACTCCACCGGCCAAAAGCGTGACTCCTCAGGAGGGACTTTCGGATACAGATGGCCTGGGAAAGAGAAATACTGGGATGGATTTTAAAGCTGGAACCACAGCAGGAGCCCAATCTGTACCTGAAGACGTGGAAGGGTCCACGGTTGGTGACCCATCAACATGCTGTGAGGACGGGGCCCCGGGAGCCAACAGGCCAGAAGCCATGGCTTCTCTCTCGTCAGCGGCAACCGAGGCCGAAGCGTTTAAGGATCCTTCTCGCACCCAGTCGGAGAGGGAAGAAGCCTGCAGCTCCGATTTGCAAGGTATCCAGCTGAAAATGGAGTCAGTTCAAGATATTCCAACGGTCTGCAGAGAAAAGCCCCCTGGAAAGTGTCTCCCGGCCTTCACAGCAGGTATTTCGGCTCCGCCAAGTGCTTTGGCAAAGAGAGGCTTTTCTGTGGAGACGCCGCCTCTCAGGAGCCTTTCCCTGGCCGTGGTGAAGTTCCAAGCTGAAGAAGAGTCCTCTGATTCCGAGAGTTCTTCAGAGGTGGGGGCTGGTTCTGAGCAGGTGCCTCCCAGGCCTGCTTCCCAGCAGGAGAAGCCCAAAGGTGACCAAAAAGTCTTCCCCAAACCAGGAAGTTCAGCTGTGGAACCGAGCCGGCCCGGGCAGCAGCTGGCTTCTAGATCCTCTTCCTGGGCCGTGGTGCGGCCCGAAGCTGAAGAGACCTCCTTGGATTCCGAGACTGTTCCAGAGGACGAAGACACCTCGGAGCAGCAGGTGCGTCCCGGGCGCTCTCTCCAGTCAGCGGGGAAGCCCGACCGTGGCCAGGAAGTCTTCACGGAGCCCAAGAGCTCCGCTTCCAAGGTCTTGGGGGAGCCCAAAGTGTCCACCGAGTGGCACAGTTACGCTGACAAGTACAAGAGTGCTGACCCTTCCCGGGCCTGGAAGGAGAAGCCCAAGGACCAAGGAGGAACCCCCTCAGTTTCGAAGAGCGTACTTAAGGAGTGGGATGTTTCCATGCAGAGGCTCGCTCTCCAACAGCTTCCTCAGTCCTTCGCGAAGCCGGCTGTTCAGCAGCAAGTGTCGTCCGGCCCGGTGAGGGCTTTGGCACAGCGGAGCGGCTTTGCGGAGCACCTGCTGCCCCAGTCCGGGACGGGCGCCAAGGCCGAGCAGCAAGCCTCGGCGTGTCTGGAGAGCACTGCCAGGGACTGGGGCCTCTCCCTGGAGCCGCTGCCTCCCAGGACCTCTTTGAAGCACCTGATGAGGCGTAAAGTTGGGCAACCGGTCTCCAAAAGTCCAGAAATTGCCATGACCCCAGGGGTCAATTCCGCGGCCCTCAAATGTCATTCTAAGCCTCCCCCGAAACCCATGGCGGGGGATGCATTCCCTCCAGGTCTAGAGCACGTGTCTGTTTCGAAGCAAGTGCTGCCGCCCAAGGGTCATTTCTGGGCCCTGCTGAGATCAGTAGTTGAGGAACAAGTCCTGCCCGGTGCGGAAAGTGCTGTGGTTGAGAAGGACGCTTCTATGCAGCCGCTGGTCCCCAGACATCAGTCCCCGAGGCAACCTCTGGTCCAGCGACAAGTCTCTGCGAGTCCGAAGAGCGCTGCAGCTGAGGGGGCCGCTTCTGGGGGGCCACTGCTCCCCAAACATTCTGCTCGGCCCCTGGTGAATCCTCAAAGCCAGCAGATCTCAGAGAACGCTGCGGTCAAGGAGGGCACATCTGCCTTGCTGCCTCGCGGAGGCCCTTTCCAGCCCTCGGGGAGGCCCAGACTCCAGGCACAGACCCTCCCCCCCGACTCGGTTAGTGCTTCTGAGAGCAGCGGTCCTGAGGAGAAGATGCCTCCCCCACACACCTCCCGGGCCTGGGTGAGCCCCAGAGTTGAGCAAGAAGCCTCCTCGGGTTCAGCGAGTGCTCCCGCAGCACGGAGCACTCCGGTGGAGTCAAAGCCTCCCAAAAGCGCTCTGCAGGCCTGGGGCAACCGTAAATCCAAGCAAGCGGCCTCCACGGGTCTGGAGGGCGCTGTGGCCGAGAAGGGTGGGTCCAAGGCACAGCCCCTCCCCAGAATGTCTTCTCAGTCCCCGATGAAACCCGTGGGGAAACAAGCAGTCTCTGCAGGGCCGGAGAGCATGGCCGCCAAGAAGGAGGCTTCTGCAGAACCACTGCCTCCCAGGCAGTTTTCCAGGTCCCTTGCGGGACACAAAGTCCAGCAAATATCTTCAAATTTTGAGAGCAATGCTGCCGAGGGCGCCGTTTCCAGGAAGCCACTGCCTCCCAAGAATCCTACCCAGGTCTTGGTCAGGTCTAAAGTCCAGGAAATGTCCTTGCGTCTAGAGAACAAGGCCCTTGAAGGAAACACGTCTAAGAAGTCACCGATTCCTAGATATCCTTCCCAGTCATTTGTGAAGTACATGGCAGAACGAGTCTTTTCAGAGAGCCCCGCGGCCGAGCGGGGATTTCACACGAATCCCCCATCTACAAATCCACCTTCCAAACCTTCGATGAGGCCCGAGGCCCAGTGCCAAGTCTTCTCAGGTCAGAAGAATGCCAACATGGGGGGAGGCATTTCCTCACAGCGGCTGCCTTGGAAAGGCCCTTTACAGTCCTCAGGGAGGCCCGAAGACCCCAAACAAGCCTCCTCGCATTCGGAGAGCGCTCCTGCAAAGTCGAGTGGTTCAAAAAAGCAGCCGCCTCCCAGATACCTTTCCCAGGCACTGGGGAAGCTTGAGTACCAGCAATATGGCTCCCTGGTCTCTGTGAGCGCTCTTGAAGACAGGAAGAGTTTTGAAGGCAAGCTGCCTTCTGGAGGCCCTTCCCAAGCCAAGAAGGGGCCTGAATCACAACGACATGTTTCCTCAACAGGCTCAGCCTGTGCGCCTGTGGGGTGGAGTTGTTCTGAGGAGCCCCTGCCTCGCAGATCCTCCTTCTGGGCTTTTGCAGACCCTGAACATCAGCAACAGGTTCCTTCCGGTTCCGTGGGCGCTGCTGCTGAGGGAGCCATTTCTGGGAGCAATCCTAGCAGCCGGTCCGTACCCAAAGGCCCGGCTTCTCCATACGGAACCAAGAAGCGTAGCCACAGCTCTGAAGACCTCATTAAGAATATCCTGGCTTCTGCTGCAAAACCCGTGAAGTTCACTTTTGCTCCCGCCAGCCAAACATCCACTTCCGGGGTCACTTACCCTAAGGAGAAAGTTGTCAAGAGCAGTGATCCAAATAGCAGTCACTCAGACGTGTCCACTACCGAGGCTGATGCTGAAAACGTCTTTGGGATTCGAGTGAGAAAAATCCCTACCTCGGACAAGTTCAAGGATGAGACACAAGATGACCGGACCAAGCTTTCTTCACTCTCCCTGGGCCCAAAGTCATTTCCTGTATGTAAAGGGAAGCGAATCAGAAGAAGCGCTTCCCATGGGTTCCTGGGCACCGCAGATCACCTCATCCCAGGATATGAGTTTGCAGAGAAGCAACAGGACAGGCCCAAATCTGAAATCATAGCTGGGAATCAACCCGCTTACAAGGTCCCAGGTGAGACTTTCTTTTTCCAGAGGGCAAGTACCGAGTGGAGGGAAGCATGAGAAATCAAAGCCTTGAACGGGAGGAAGTCTGTTTTAGCCTGGCCGGCTGAGCTGATGCTCCGATGGGGCTGTCTTGGTGCATTTTCTGAGCAGGGTGGTGCCCCGTTCTAGATGAATGGACGTGGAGATGGTCAGTTGTGAATCTTCCCGTTCCCGAGGAGATCCAGCCATCTGGACAGCTGTCCACGTTCTGTGATGGACACACGACCACCTCCTTATTCCTTCTCCCCTGATCCTCTGTACACCTTACCCTGAGGTGGAATTGTATACTTTTCTCCAAATACTTTCACACGTCCTATGCTCCGCCCACGACACCGTGGGGATTTTCAAAGCCAACTCATTAGTAGAGCGCTATGGGCAGCCTCTCAGCCCGAAATCTTAATTCACTGGGAATGTTCATAGTTCCTTAGCTTCTTCACACCCCTGACATGCCTAAGAATCCTGAGCTAGGTGGTCTTTGGGGCACTGGTCTCTCTCAAAGCCTTTGTACCTTCAGACTGGCCACCACATACTCTTGAGTAGGCCCGTAACCCCACCCGTGGAATCACACACTTGGGTGAGGGGCCATAAGGCTATGAGGTATCCCTTGGGGTTACAGGAGTGACATCAATAGCCTGAGCCCCTGGCCTCCGGGGAGTTTTCACAGCCCACCTGGCAACCACTGTCCTCCCCTGACTTGGGGACAGGAAGAGGGATGGACAAGGGAGGGAAAGGGACCGGTGAGAAGACAGTGTGCAAACGTGAAGGTACAGCCTCTTATCTTCACAAGGAGCTCCTGCCTTTGCCAAGTTGTGGGGATGGCACAGAAGAAGGGGGCCTTTTCTGTGTGATAGCTGTTTTATTTTCATCTGGCAATTAATGAGGATCCCACGTGGTTACGTTACCGTGGGTCGGCCCCAGCCTGGCCCGAGACGCTGCCCGCCTCACTTCGGTTGTAACTACTTTCTTTCCTTTCTCAGGAAAGGCTCCTGGTCGACAGGAATATTATGGCATCTCGGAGCCAACTTGGATAACCGAGCTGAGAACCAAGAACAGAGCCACGATCAAAGAGCCTTCACGTGCGGTAGGACGTGCGGCCGCCCACAGAACACTCCCGAAGGGTGTTAGAACTGGTTGACTAAGCTTGCATTGGGAATTTGGCCAAGCGGGCAGCTTCCCACCTCTGTCGGTGCATTAATCAAGGCCGGGAGGCTCTTCAGGGGGAAGGGTCTTGCCTTGGACTCATACAATAACGTGTCCTGCTGGGGCGCCTGGGTGGTTCGGTCGGTTGAGCGTCTGACTTCGGCTCAGGTCATGATCTCACGTTTTGTGAGTTCGAGCCCCGTATCGAGCTTTCAGCTGGAGCCTGCTTCAGATCCTCTGTCTCCCTCTCTCTCTGCCCTTCCCACGCTCTCTCTCTCTGTCTCTGTCTCTGTCTCTCTCTCAAAAATGAATAAACAAAAAAATGACATGCCCTGCTTTATATGGTCTTAAAGGGCTCATGAAAAGTAATTAACACAAAAGGTTTTGTAAATCCAATCCTGTCCTCAATATTATAGAGCAGTATTCCATGAAGTCGGTTGAGAAGTGAGGAATAAATCATAGAAAAAGCTATAAATGGACTCCAACTAGCCGTATTTTTTTTCCATGTAACATTTCACTTCTGGATACCTTTCCATATCATACATAGCAGTTTACCTTGTAAAGGCAATGTTTGCTATTTGGGGTTTCACATCTTGCTTTGGTTTGGTGTGGCACCTCCTTATAGGTTAGAAGAAAAGTTACGTGATGAGCTAGACTAATGGTCCCACATGCGGATGGGGGGTGATGGGATGGTGTCTTGCTTTCAGTGTCCCATTTGCAATGTCTTTGGAGGTGTTGGAATGAGAAGCCCTCTTGTCGAAACTGTCAAGAAAACAAATCAAATTTGCATATCAAGAGATATATCTACGGGGGCCCCTGGGTGACTCAGTCGGTTAAGCTTGTGAGTTTGGCTCAGGTCATGATCTCTTGGTCTGTGAGTTCGAGCTCTGCATCGGGCTCTGTGCTGACAGTTCAAGGAGCCTGGAGCCTGCTTCAGATTCTGTCTCTCTCTCTCTCTCTCTGCCCCTCCTCCACTTGTTCTCTCTCTCTCTCTCTGTCTGTCTCTCAAAAATAAACATTAAAAAGGGCACCTGGGTGGCTCAGTCGGTTGAGCGTCCGACTTCGGCTCAGGTCATGATCTCGCGGTTGGTGAGTTCGAGCCCCGTGTCGGGCTCTGTGCTAACAGCTCGGATCCGAGCCTGCTTCGGATTCTGTGTCTCCCTCTCTCTCTGCCCCTTCCCTACTCGTGCTCTGTCTCTGTCTCTCAAAAATGAATAAACGTTAAAAAAAATTTTTTAAAAAGAAACATTAAAAAAAAGAGATATGTCTTAGGTCCTGTACTTGTAAGTGCTTCCTGTATTTGTTGATGGATCACGTTCAGATCTGTTGAACTCTGCTTTAAAGAGTTTTTTTTTCACCTTCCATCATTAGTATCTTTGTGGGAACAGGACCATAGAGGGGCCAAGTCCACCTTAGTTAAAGCTGTTGTCAGGGGGAAATGCAGTAGGGTGTATAAACCCATTCGTTGAGACCAGTTGTGCAGAGGTTCGTTTGAAAAGCTTCAACTGTATAACTCCGAAAAGACTCATGGCTACATCTTTTTCTAATGCGAAGAGTGCGAGGCAGATGTCAACAGTTTGGCTAAGTGAGATCCTATGGAACTGCCTTCCATTCGCTGACAAGACTCATTTGTAACCGCCACGTTCCGTCAGCTTGCTGTTAAGTGCCGGTGATGTGCTTGGGAAAAGGTTGTTCTCAGGTTGAATAATCATGTTATTTTAAGCATAATTAAACCATTTGTGGGATTAGAACAGCCTTTTTCTTCCAGATCTCAAAGGTGGTAAACTTGACCCAGCTAAGGTTTTGTGAACCTACATTCTGAACCAAGGTCTCCCAGTGCTATTTCCTTCCTTCTCTCTCTCTCTCCCTCTCTCTGTCTCCCTCTCTCTCTTTCCTTTTGACTAATGTTGAACTCATACCCGGGACGAGGCTTTGCCCCTTGTGGTTTTCTGAATAAGCGATTGGCTCTTTTCCACGTCAGGACTTACAAGCCTTTCATTGTCGTTTTTTGTATTAAAGGGAGATCTCTTAGAAGATGAAAACCAACCAGCAAGTAGTTTGACCTTCAACGTCAATAAACAGGAGCAGGTGGCACTGAAGAAGCTACTTCAGCCTACCAAAGGAGGTAAAAACATACACCCTCCCCCGAAAAAGGACCCTGGCAACAATCCACGCCTTCCTTTTCTCATCCCCCCCCCCCTTGCCCCGAATCAGCTTCATGATTCTCTGGGCTCTTCCATTAGGTGCAGATATTAGCTTGTTTTAGGCAAATCCAGTTATTACTACCACTCTAAGTCCACTGTGAAACTTCCAGAGGGTCTTCCGGTCTCCTGCCTCATCGAGGACACTGTTATAGGCACCAGATTGTGATCACTCACGAAAATGTTCCTGTGGCTGGTATTCAGGAGGAAAGAAGCAAAAGCTACTTTCCAGTCCATGGGAAAACAGTATTTTCTTGCCTCCTACAGCCCCAATGGCACTTTAATCCACTGTGAAGGCCCAGTGGTATTGAATTGTTCCTTTTAACTATTTATTTATTTTTTTGATGTTTATTTATTTTTGAGAGAGAGAGAATGCAAGCAGGGGAGGGGTTGGGGGGGGGACTGAGGATCCAAAGCGGGCTCCGCGCTGACAGCGGAGAGCCCGATGCGGGGCTCGAACCCATGAACCGCGAGACCATGGCCCGAGCCCAAGTTGGATGCTTAACCGACTGAGCCACCCAGGCACTCCTCCTTTTAACTATGTAAAACGCCTGTTTCTCCACCTTCTGAACAAGATGTGAGAAGTGGGGCGATGTCAAAAGCTGAGAGAGCACTGGGCTGGGATAGAATAGAATGCGGTCTCATCGGGACGCCCGGGTGGCTCCGCCGGTTAAGGATCTGACTCTCGATCTCGGCTCAGGTCATGGATTCACTGTTCGTGAGTTCGAACCCTGTGTCAGGCTCGGTGCTGGCTGCACGGAGCCAGCTTGGGATTCTCTTTCATTCTCTCTCTGCCCCTATCCCACTCGTGCTCGCTCGCGCGCTCTCTCTCTCTCTCTCTCTCACAATAAATAAATAAAATTAAGAAAGAATGTGGTCTCATCAGTAGAGTTGTGTGCCAGGGGGATTTTCTTTTCAGCAGGAGTGGGGGGGGGCGGGGGGGGAGCAGGGAGGGGGCGGGGGAGGGGTGGATGGATTTGTATTGAATCATCTCTGTCCTCTCCCTTAGTCCCTTTCGTGAAGAATTTGACGAGCAATTTAGGAAACCATGGTCTGGCCACGGAATAGTAGGACCCAACATTAACACCAGTCCGGTTTCTACTCAAATCTGCGTCTCCCGAAGCAACCAAATGTCTGATTGCTTGAAAGAAAGAAAGAAAGAAAAAAGAAAGAAGGAAAGAAAAGTCCTTGGCGATTCTAATGTGTAACCCGCCCTGAGAACCACGGGTTGAGTCTAAGCCACTAAGCCGTAAAGCGGAATGAAGAGATAACATAACTATCTGCTTCCTCTCCGGTCTCAATTCAGAAGTGCAAGGCCAGCCAGTAACAACAACCGGCCAAAGATTGGCAGTGACAGCTGTAGGTGTTTTCTCTCAGGCCTTCCCATGCCCAGGCCCCTGTGGCCGTAGCCATGTAGATTTTGTCCCTTCGACATCCCACCCGGGGCAGTGCACATGCGCTGACTTTTAGAAGCCAGAGGAAAGCTGAAAGGAGGAAGAACTGTACTGCTCTCCCATCGACGTAGCTCCGTGTCTCTTACCGCGTGTGTGCCATTTGCTGTGGTTCTTGTGGGATTTGAAGATGAGGGGACGTTTCAAGAGCTCGCCGTGGGAAAAGGAATCCGGCACTCTTCCACTCCCCCAGCCATGCTCCAAGAGCCGGTGCAGCCGGAGGAGCCAGTCTGGTTCTCCGTGGCCAAGAAGAAAGCCAAAGCTTGGAGCCGGGAGCCATATAACAGAAATCATGCATTGAGTAGTTCCTGGGTGGAGAGTCAACATTTCAAGTGATAATCGCCAAGCGCTGTATTAAGGCCAAGTCGTGACTGACTGACTTTTAACCGTTTTTCTTCATTAAGCAAAAGAGCTTTAAGATGGTAATGCAAAGCTAATAACCGTTAGAACGCAGCCAATGCCATGAATGCCTAACCTTCAGTACAGTCACCGCCAACATCCGAAAACCCAGCATTTCCTCTATAAAAACGATGTAAAAACGTTTGCACTGCCATGGGGTGGGGAAATCTTGAACGTTGGGCAGTGTGCCTTAGGAGACGGAAAGCAAAAAACATTTTGTGAGGGCAACTAAGACGCGGTCATTTCCCTTGATCAAATAAATTAATTCGAACGGAAATGGCCAGATGGCTGGGCCCAAGGATTGGCTTTTAGGTTTTATGAGCCTGGTTGAATGTTTCAGTTCTTTGGTTCCTGCTCCAAGCTTTGCAAAGGCCCCTAGAGGAGATGGTTGAACTGAATCTCCGAGGAAAATTTTGCCCGGCCTGTCCTCCAATTAGCCGTTGACCTTTGAAGCACCGCCCTTGTATCCCTGGGGCTCCCCAGTGCCTGCAGCTTAGAGCTCCCTCTGTGCACATGTCCCCATGTCACAGGTCTGGTAGCCGTGAACACCTCCCACTGAGACAGAGGATTTCTTGGGGATTATCGTCCTCCCTTAGATGGTTAGTTCATCAGTGTTTGACCTCTTGCCCCAATGCCGCTGTGACTTTTCAGTTGCCGAGAGATGTGCTGAATGCCATATAGATCTTGTTTTTTAAGCACTTAAGACCCAATTCAAAATCCTACAGACGCCAAAAACTGTACTTTCTATCAGGCAGATGGGAAGCCTTCCTGGAGGAAGTCTGGGGCCCCTGGAGAGCTGTCTTCTCTCTGGCTCTAGTTTTAAGGTGGAAACCTCCACGTAGCCCAGTTTCCAGTCTCTTCTCCTCGGCAGCCTCTGTTTCACGAGATTTTAGCCCAAAGCAAGACCACAACCCCAAAGCCATAGAACAGTTCACTTTCTGCCAACTGGAAGCCTTAAGTAATTCCATCCGCGTAGCCTCTCCCTGTCCTCATTCCTGGAGGCACACACCTCAAAAGTCACTCGGCTGGACAGCCCCCACCTCCCCCCAGTGAACCACTCACCCCAGATCCCTTCCTTCCATTCCACCCCCCCAAACACACCGAACACTAAGGGAGAGCTTCTTTTGGGTGCCTGGGCCGTACCTCGCTCGTTTTCTTAGGAGACCCAGAAGTGTCTTCTCGGTATGCCTTTTACTGTGTCTGCCTCTGTCATCACGGGGCTGCTTTGCTTCAACAGAAATGTAAGCCTAGACATCTAACTGTGCCTTTGAATTCAGAGTGGGGCACTGCCTCGTGCAAAAACAAAAGTCAGAGAGGCAGTGAGGTGCCAAAGTGAATTTAAACCCTCGATGCTTGGTTTTGCTGGTGATGGCATGACGTGACCTTGTACAATCATATGCTGGATTTTGCATTTTCTTTATAAGGCAACGATTTTTCCCGATACTGTATCTTTGCTGGTCTGATAATGCTAGGTTTTTGATTGATCGGGTTTGATTTCCTTTATAGTCCCATAGTGAGCCGTTTATTTAGGTGGATGTGCTTTACCCAGTAACCCTGGTACTTAGCTGTTACACCTCCTTACCCCCCCCTTCCCTCAGCGTAGACCACTATTAGCTCATTCTCACTCTGAGAGCTCTCCATTAATCACTTCTTTTCCACGGTTAACAAAACTCTGTTTTTAAGTTAAGAGGTTAAGGTTTTTTTTAATGCATAGATGCGCGTTCTGAGCAGTTTTCAGCTTCTTTTAGCATTCTTGACTTTTATTGTATACGTGCAAAGCAAATAAATTCAATAAAGCCTATTCGGTAGTCTGTCTTTGTCGCGTGGGGAGGGAAGTCGAATAATGTTATTGATAACTCAGAGCTGAGAGCTGTCCGAGAAGCAAAATGTTCTTAAGAGGTTGTGCAGAGCACAGAGGGCCTCCACGCAGATGTGCCCAACCAAGCTGATGGCCTCCAGGTGGGGGTTTGTACGGGGAAGAAATGGTATCGAAGTTTTGCGTATAAATACCTGCTGTTGGGGGTGACGACGGGGGGTAAGATGGTCGGTGGATGTACTCCAGCCAAGACTAGGGACTAGATCTACGTCTTGTAGCAAGATGGGCTATTAGAACAAGTGTTTTCGGAAGCGAGGGGCCCCGTCGTGCACAGGTAATGAAGTGTAACATGGACCATAGAAGGGAAAGGGGTGATGGACGAGGATATTTACCCTGGACCTCCTGTAGCATTTATGGCATTTGCAGTTGTCAGAAAAAAAGTTCAGGGGGGGAGCCACATACCATATATTTATAGATTTAAATCAGCACATTTTATTGAATGGTTTCTCTCCTTCCATGACAAATGTACCTTCCTAATGACCTGAAAGGGCCAGTTGGGATTTGGAATTCTCAGACCCCTCTAAGTTCTGCTCCGATGGTGTAGGTCTTCCTGCCCCACCCCCACCCCCGCCATCTCCTGTTCCAGGCACACGACCCCCTGTCGCCTCGGGCCTGCGAGCACATCCCTCAGCTGTGCAGTCAGCAGCAACCCCCCCCCACAGGACAGCTCCAAGAGGAGCGCGCAGGCCCTGGCAGCAGGCTTGGGACTGTTCCGGCTGCCCGGGGCCTGGAGCATGGGCAGTAGGGCGTACCTCTTGTCCCCGTGGACTCAGGTAATGATGACAAGGCATCTGGGCCTCTGTCTCACCCCCATGCGGTTCTAGCCATAAGGAATACACGATAACGCATTTTAAAAGCTCCTTTAAAAAAAAAAAGGATGGTGAAAGTGTTCAGTTCACTTCAACAGGCATTTGGTGGAGTATCCACTAAGTGAAAAACTCGGTGCCTAGGGCTTTGGGGGGAAAAAGATAAAACCCTTTTAAGGTCCCAATAATTCAGAAGTTCACTGGCCAGGGGGTGGGGAGGTGGGGGGGGGGTAGATGCACATGTGTGTAAGTAACGCACAAACACTTGAACAGGAATGCTCATAGCAACACTATTCACAATAGCCAAATGGTGGAAAACAATGTAAATGTTTAGCAACGGAAGAATGGATAAAGAGATTGTGGCCTATACGTACAGTAAAATATTCTTTGGGGCGCCTGGGTGGCTCAGTCGGTTAAGCGTCGGGCTTTGGCTCAGGGCATGTGATCACGGTTAGTGAGTTCGAGTCCCGCGTCGGGCTCTGTGCCGACAGCTCGGAGCCTGGAGCCCGCTCCGGATTCCGGGTCCCCCTCTCGCTCTGCCCCTCCCCTGCTCGCGCTCAGTCTCTCTCTCAAAAAGAAATAAACGTTAAAAAAAAAATGAAAAAGAAAACATTATTCAGTCAAAAGAAGGAATGGAGTGCGGCTACCTGCTGCATGGTGGATGCCTCCGAAGAGCTTAAGGCTAAGTAAAAGAAGCCGGGGTCGAAAGTTCACATGTTGTATGCTTTCATTTATATGTAATGTCTAGAATAAGGAAATTCTTAGAGATGGAAAACACGCTGGTGGTTGCCTGGGGCTGGGACAGGGCAGGATGGTGGTTGCCTGGGGCTGGGACAGGGCAGGATGGGGCGGGACTACTTAAAGAGTACAGAGTTTGAGGGTGATCAAAGTGTTTTGGAACTAAAGAAGTGATAGTTGCCCAAAATTGTGAACGTCGCTGAATTGTTCAATTGTAGATGGTCAATTTTATTTTTTAAAATCTTGTTTTAACGTTTTATTTATTTTTGAGACAGGGAGAGGCAGAGCATGAACGGAGGAGGGTCAGAGAGAGAGGGAGACACAGAATCTGAAACAGGCTCCAGGTTCTGAGCAGTAGGCACAGAGCCCGATGTGGGGCTCGAACTCACAGACAGTGAGATCGTGACCTGAGCCGAAGTCGTCGGACGCTTAACCGACTGAGCCACCCAGGCGCCCCTGTAGATGGTCAATTTTAAGTGAATTTCACCTCAATGAAAAAAAATGCTAATATAAATTAGCATATGAAATGAGCTACCACAGAATGCGGGAGAAGCTATCTCTTGCCTCCAAGGCGGCACCTGGGAAACCTTAACTAAATGCAGAAATGAGGCTCCCTCCTCTCAAACCCCCGGGCCCTTCCCCTTCTCTGATCCTCTGGTCAGGTACGCCTGTACCTTTCAGCCCCCTTAAGTGGAGTCTAGAGATTAAGCTTATTCTCTCCTCCTTTTGTTTTTTTCATTTTTTATTAGGAAATATTTCAGATCTATACAAAATTAGAGAGAATACTCTATCAACGTCTATGTACCCACCACCCAGCTTAAGAAATGCAACATTGCAGGGGCGCCTGGGTGGCGCAGTTGGATAAGCATCCAACTCTGGATCTCTGATGGCGCAGAGCCTGCTCGGGATTCTGTCTCTCCTCTCTGCCCCTCCCCTGCTTGTGCTCGCTCCAGTGTGCGCAGGAGCACTCTCTCTCTCAAAATAAATAAACTTACATAAACACAGAAATGTAACATTGGAAATACAGTCGAAGCCACTGTGGAGCCCTCCCCAGTAGGATTCTCCTCCCTTCGTTTCCCCAAGAGGTAGTCACCACCCTAAATGAGTTATTTACCTTTCCCACCCACACATGCTACATTTGCAGGCATCTCTCCTATGCATGCTTTTTCCTCTAGATATTTGTATCCACGATGAGTACACGGTGATCATTTTGCATGTGCTGTTAGACTTTATATACATGGTGTCATGTTTGTATCCTTCTGGAACCAGGTTTTTTATTTCTGCAGTTTTCTGCCATCACCCAATGTGAGCCCTTCTGTGTCTCAGCCCCTGTGGGTTCTGGCCCCCTCCCCAGTCCAGCCCTTGCCATCCTGTTCAGTTGACCTGCAAGTCCCAAGCCAGTGAATTAAGGGTGGTTCTACCATAGGTGAGTCTCCTCTTCCCCTGTGCCTCTGAAGCAGTGCTTCTGAAACCGTAGCTGCATCAGAATCCCCTGAAGAGCTTGTGAAAGCACCCATTTCGGGGCCTGCCCTCGGAGGTTCCGATGCAGCAGGTCTTGGGTGGAACCTGAGAATTCCTGGCTGGTGCTGATGAGGCTGTCGTGGGGCCCAAACTTTGAGAACCACCCTCTAAATCAGTGTCTGGGTCGAGGCCCAGCAGCACCATGTGGCCTGCAGACCAGCTGGGCCATCCACCAGGCTTCCTTCCAAACCACACTCTAGAGCAGTGCTGATAGACGTTACGATGCAACTCACGTGTGTCACTTTTTCTAGTAGCCACGTTAAGAAGTAAAAAGAAGTGGGCACAATTAATTTCAGTAGTACATTTTAACTCAATTTGGTATCGTTTCGATATGTCATCAGTATAAAATTATCAGTGAGTTGTGTCCTTTTTATGCCTAACAGTGCGTCTCAAATGAGACCGGGCGTGTTTCAGTAGCCACATGCGGCTAGTTCCTGACACAGTGAGCCGCGTAGCTCTAAAGACCTGACCTCCGTCTCCCTCTTTACAAAAGTTGTTTTCACCCTGACATTTTAATTTATTTGGGGCCATGATAAAATAATTTAAAACAGGCTCGTCAAATGGTAGGCAGTGATACCTTTTAATGAAGGCATGGTGCGTCAAAACAAAGAGGTAAAAGAGAGATTGGAGGTAAAATGATTTCTCTAAATAAAATCTGCCTTCCTTCCAGTTTATTGCTTTAAAACAAACTTATTTTTGATGAGAACACATGCTGTCAAACGTATCTGTCAAGTGTAACAGAAAAGGCAGATTTCATTGGATGTCACTCTTTGGGGGATGCGGTTTGGAATGACGTCAGTGTTAATAAAATTCCCATGCGCTTCTAGAAAATGAGAAACCAGAAACAATGAACAGGTTCTTTCTTCTTCATCTCGTTTTGTTCCTCCCAGCTGCAGGATGAAATGAGAGAAAATTAGCAATCATAGAGCCATAACCACCAACGGTGACTTTCCAAACCTATGAAAACAGCCCTATATATACCTGCTACGTCCGTGGGCTATTTCTCATCAAGGAGAGAACACAGTTTCCTCTTGTACCCTGCACCCTTGTGCCTGGGGTGCTCGTGCGGCCCATGGCTTCGATCACGTGCTCCTACCAACCTGGCCTCCCTCTTGCCTAATACCATCAATGCTTTTTTTCTTTCCCTCGAGAGGATGCTGGGATTTAAGAAAATCTCTTCACCTTAAAAGCCTATGCTGATTCCACAAACGATACTCCCTTACCCTCCCAGACCCTTGATTCTCCATATCTACCATACGAGAAACAGGCTGTTATTGTAAAATACACAGCTTTGAAAATGCAAAAAAAAAAAAAAAAAAAAAAAAAAAAATCAAATGTTAATCATTTAAATATAGTCAAAGACAAGATATACTTCAAGACTTAATTACCAATTCAGTGATAAGTAATAGCCATAGTATGACTAAGTTTCTTTGGACGGTCACATAAAATACAAAAGTCCACACCTGAATACTTAGGTATTAATCATTAAATGCAGTCCTACTTGAAATTCTGAACTTTTTGCCATTTGCATGTAATCACATTCGAAAGGGTATAGTCTCCTAGTTAGTGCAAGGGGGTACATTTCCATGGCCAAGTAATGAATGCCCAAGTAGGAAACAGCCCAGCCACTTTAGCTGCTGCTTCGGCTGTTTTCTAAACAAAGACTGGTCTCAGTTACTGATATGTTTACCATTTGTTAGTAGTCTTATAGGTAGAGGACAAAAGAGCTCACAAGAACGAATGAGGAGCCACGAAATAGATTTCAAAATATACTGTGATTTCTATTACTAGGTACCTGAGTGTTGTGTTAACATTCTAAGTAGGTAAAACTGAGTGCCTGAATTCATTTTAAACAAACTTCTTAATTTATTGGGAGAATTAAGAAAAAAAAAAAAAAACCCGGTCAGTAACAGGTGAATGTCAGGAATGGTTGGGTGATAGGTGGAGCTATACGGATACCTGGATTTTTGGGGCCTGTTCTGTGGTGGGTCCAAATGCTTTTCAGTGAGATCCTTCTTGTTGTTTGTTAAACGTCTCTTCTTCCCCGCTCTCCGAGACTTGTGCCTCCTGATCAGAGTTTTCCTGCTGATGGTTTGTTGTTCCTTTGGTGAAGAATAATACAGACTTTGGAGCAGACATTCACAGGAAGAAATAGCGTGATGCATAAGGAAGAGTGACATCTAGGAGAGTACCCGCAGGAGAAGCGGGAGCATAGAAGGAACTAAGAGAAGAGCTGGGGCCCTTCCTCCTGCTTGATACAGCCCTTCCATGGCCCTCACCCTTCTGCTGCTTGGTCACTTTCACGGTGACATTCTTTCTTCCCAGTCAAGCTGCCACCCTGTGCTGCTATTATAACTGGCCCCCCGGGGAAGAAGGGATCGGAATCATCAGTGTCTGCTGCATTGTGTGGGTTCTTGTCAGAGATTTCTTGCAACCATGTTTTGCCTCAACTCCAAATTCTCCCATGAAGCTCCTTAGTCCCTCAATGCCTGAATATTTCAGTTTTCCCAAGTGCTCCCACGTCAGTTCATAATGATTGGGGATGAACGTTCTAAACCTTGGCATTTTTAACAGCCGTGGACAAGAATGAGGCGTGCCCCTGGCTCGCTCTGTTCCTTCTGGCTCCACCCCCTCTCGCCCTCCTGCGCACCCCTCCCACCCCTTGTACACCGCTGAACTGCACACCCCTCCCGCCCCCTGCACCCCCACCTGCGCTGACCCGCACAGCCCCTCCCGCCCTCCTGCACGTCCTCCCACCCTCCTGCACCTGCACCTGCACCTACCCGGTGCAGACCTCCACCTACCCCGCGGCCTTCGGCTGTCTTAGCCGCGGCTGCCAGAAGGCGGCACGTTTCCTTCTCAAAGCCACTGGTAGCTACGGCACGGGGCCCCCACCCGGGCCCTCGGCCTTCAGTCTGGGGGCGCCCCCAACCTCGGCTTCTGTGCCCGGGCGCCCGCAACCGCCCACAGCCCCGGCCCCTGGGACGCGCGGGTCCCCCTCACCCTCTGTGGCCGCCGGCTCCTCCTTGTCAGGCTCCTCCGCGGTCTCCCAGGTAGCCTCCGACGACGACGACGACGACGACGATGACGACGATGACGACGAGCCCTGGGCCTCGTGGGCCGCGGTCGCCGCTGGGGGCGCAGGGGGAACGTTGAGCTGCAGAGGCCGGGGCCGCACGAGGATGTGGTTGTTGTAGTGGACCAGGTGTAGCAGTGAATACACCAGGTCCAGGAATGTAAAGCGGAAGCCCACCATTGGGAAATGGTGGGCGTCCACAATTACGTCCCCGGCGGCCTCGGGCTCTTCCGCCTCGTCCTCGTCTGCCGGCCCGATGTCCGAGTCCTCGCCAGCCTCGAAGGCGTTCCCGCCCTCGGGGCCCACCGCCTCCTCCCCGAGGCCTTCCGGAGGCGCGGCCAAAAGGGCAGCCTCGGCAGGGTGGGGCCCGGAGTCCCCGGCCGCTCCGTCTCCGCCACCGGCCGCTCCGTCTCCGCCATCGCCATCGGCCGCTCCGTCTCCACCGCCGGCCACTCTGTTGCCCATGGCCATCATGTCTCCACCACGGGCCACTCCGTCTCCGCCATCGGCCGCTCCGTCTCCGCCACCGGCTGCTCGGTCTCCGCCATCGGCCGCTCCGTCTCCACCACCGGCCACTCCGATTCCAGCCACTCGGTCTCCGCCATCGGCCGCTGCGTCTCCGCCGCCGGCCTCTCTGTCGCCCATGGCCATCACGTCTCCGCCTCCGGCCACTCCGCCTCCGGCCACTCTGTTGCCCATGGCCACCACGTCTCCGCCTCCGGCCCCTCCGTCTCCGTCTCCGCCTCCACCTCCGCCTCCGGCCCCTCCGTCTCCACCTCTGGCCACCTCGTCTCCGCCGGCCACTCCTGCTCCGACCACCCCGTCTCCGCCGGCCACTTCGTTCCCGGCCACCCCGTCTCCGCCGGCCTCTCCATCTCCGGCCCCCCAGTTTCCGCCGGCCGCTCCGTCTCCACCTCCGGCCGCCCAGTCTCTGCCGGCCACTCCACCCCCACCCGCCCAATCCCCGCCGGCCACTCGGTCTTCGTCTTCGGCCTCCCAGTCTCCATCTCCGGCCACCCATCCTCCGCCGGCCACTCCTCCTCCGCCCACCCGATCCCCGCCGGCCACTCTGTCCTCGTCTCCGGCCTCCCAGTCTCCATCTCCGGCCACCCATCCTCCGCCGGCCACTCCTCCTCCGCCGGCCACTCCTCCTCCGCCCACCCGATCTCTGCCGGCCACTCTGTCCTCGTCTCCGGCCTCCCAGTCTCCGTCTCCGGCCACTGCCTCTCCGTCGCCAGCCACCCGTTCTCTGTCTCCGGCCACCCCGTCGCCACCGACCGCTTCGTCTCCGGCCATCCCATCGCCATCAGCCGCTCCATGTCCAGCGGCCACCCCATCGCCCCTGGCTACTCCATCACTGCCGGCCCCCGCCTCGCCGCCGGCCACCTCGTTGCCCCCTCCGGCCGCCGGGGCCCCCGCCTCATCCATGGGGCTCTCCTGGCCACCCGGGGCCTGGCCTCCACCTCCGGAGGCGGACATGGCAGCCGGGAGTACCTCACCGGGGAGGCGACAGACAGGGCTGCGGCGATGCCGGAGGCAAAGGTGGCGGCCGCCTAGCCTGCTGCCGCCGACGGGAGGCCGAGGGCAACGGGGCCCGGCGTGAGGTGGCCGCCGAGGGGGACAGCAGTCGGTGGCGGTGCCCGAGGAGGCCCCGGACGGGAAGGGCAGGGGGCGGTTGTGGGGAGCGGCCCACCCAGGCCTCCCCTCGGGCGACGCTGGCCACGGCTGGTGAGAGTCCACCCGCCGGAGGACGGTGGGCGGGGCCAGAGGCGTCAACAATGGGCCGCGTGCCCACCTCTTGAGCTCCACCCTCATTCGTCCAGACGCAAAGAGTGACGTGCTCGGCGTCCAATGAGTGACCGAGGCCCCTAGGCGTTGCTCCCACTTACCTTTCTGTTTGTTCTTTGAGGCCTTAGGGTCTTGCCGTTACATTCGGGTCTGCGCAACCCCCGTCCTTTAAGTTTTACCATTGTCTGAAAAACTGTAGTGGTCCAATGTGGACCACCTAGGTTGGGGAAACTCCTTCTGTAAAGGGCAGAGAGGAAACATTTGGGTTTGGGGAAGCTCACAGGTGAAATCGGGACCATTACGTAGGTACTTCCATAACAAGACAAAAAACACATTTCCACAAATATTTGATTGTTGAAATTAAAAATATAATAGTAACTGGGGTGCCTGGGTGGCTCAGTGGGTTAAGCGGGTGACTCTTGATCACAGTTGAGGTCATGACCTCACAATTGGTGAGATCAAGCCCCAGGTCCGGCTCTGCTCAGAGCCTGCCTGGGATTCTCTCCCTCTCTCCCTTTCTCTCTGACCCTCCCCTGTTTGTGCACTCTCTCAAATAAATAAGCTTAAAAAAATATAATAACAAATTGCATACAGTTTTTTTTTTTTTATCATAAAGGCCTATTAATGAGAAGAATGGAGTTCTTTTGGGAGAATAACACTTTGTTTAATCGGGGTTCACAGTGTTGTAGAGTTACACTAGTGAGTCCCCATTCACAGATGCCTAGGACTCACGGTCTAGAGAGGCAACAGACACTTGGACACCGATGACACAGGTGACAAGTGCTAAACCAGGGATAAACACAAAGTGCTATGGCAATACGGGAGAAAGAATGCTTAAGTGGCCAGGGTGAGGGGAAGAGATTGGGGCCTGAGAAAGTGCTCAACAGGAAGCATTTCACCTGGATTCTGAAAGATCCTTAGATTACCTAGTAAGGAAGGATAGCAAGGAAGGGATAAGGAGGGAGGTCACTGTAGGTAAAAGAAACAGCATCAATAGTACAAGAGATGTGTGTGTGCACGTGTGTGTGTGTGCGTGTGTGTACCTGTCTAGGGAATGAAATGGCTCCAGCATGGGCAGAGTGGCAGAACACTGACACTGGGAGGGCCTGGCTTCCAGAGGTCTGGCTTCCGGAGGCCCTCTGTGGGCCACCCCGTCCCCTCTCACCTAGCACAGTGCCTCCCGGCCTCCTCACCTCCTACCCAAACTGATCAGCTGTATTCATTAAATCATGCATTTACACATCGATGTATTGGGTACCTTCCAATGTACCAGGGCTGTGTCTCACTGGGACTCTCATTTGTACCTGTTCTGGTTTGACACATGAGACACAAAGACGGCGGACCTGTCCATGGTCCCCATCCCAGAGCCTCGCATCACTCCTGCACCCCTCTAGGGGGTTTGGCTAAGACCTCTGGAAACCAGGCCCTCCCAGTGTCGGTGTTCTGATATCTTTGCCAAGACTCTGTTTATACTCAGTCATATCCTCTCTGGTTGGCTCCTTTACTCATCAGCGCGGTCGAAACATGAGATGAGGATCTACCATTGATCGTGAAGTCTCCGGTGAAGAAGTGGGCACCTGGAACCTCTTCTCTGCCCAGAGCAGAGGACCAGGGCGCTAAGGATGCCATAGGGTGGGCTGCTGTTAATGAAAACCTAGGGCTATGAAATGACAGGAGTGAGGAGGACCCTGGAAGAGACGGCCCTTTTACGGTGGCAACAAACCATCCCCCAGGTGGTTGGGGTTGGCTCCGAGTCTGCGAGGGGTGGTGGTGGGGAGAATAATTAACTCCAGCAAACAATGGAGACAGGAAAAAGCTGGGCAGATGTGCGTTCAGCAAATACCCGAAGCAAAGCTGGGGGAGAGTGTCCTCCCAGCTCCGACATTGAGGCTCTCTTCATGACAAGTATGTGGCCCAAGAAGTCCTTGGGACAGTCTAGGGCCTCAGTCATCTTCCTGAGGCTTCCCGGGGGTGCAAACCCATCTAGGGGGTCAGAATCCCTATCTCTGACCCCTGTAGCTGGTGCCTGACCTCCATCTCTAGCCAGCCACCCATGATGTCTGATCTTCTCCAAGCCAGGAAATTAGCACAACCCAGGATTTCAGATTTCCTTGGGGAAAGGTATCCTTTTTGCCCACTCAACTCCCCCTGTCGATCAACAGAAGTGGCCAAGTCCTTTCCATTGGCAGACCTGTCACCAGGGTCAGGGTGGGACAGGGGGAAGGCCCCAAGGCCTCAACAGCTTGAAGGAGTCTCTATTTAATGTCAGGTATGGCAAGGGACACTCCCCGAAGACCAATCCAGAGGTTTCCTTTACAGCCTGGTCCAAAACTCACCGCCTCCAGGAGGCCTTCTTTTCTGTGTCTGCTCCCCACCCCGCCCCCACCCCCACCGCCTCTCCTGAATTACAGTGCCCCGTGTAGACACTGTTTAGCTCCCCTATGAAAGCACAGGCCGTTGAGGGGGAACGTCCGGACCTTCAAGATTGTAACAGCCTTGGTGTCTTTGCACAGGCAGGTGTCTGACAAACGTTTGTTGACTGAATCCCAAGAGCTTTGTAGTCACTGCCACCATCAATGGCGTCTCTCTTCTTTTTTTTTTTTTTAATTTTTTTTTTCAACGTTTATTTATTTTTGGGACAGAGAGAGACAGAGCATGAACGGGGGAGGGGCAGAGAGAGAGGGAGACACAGAATCGGAAACAGTCTCCAGGCTCTGAGCCATCAGCCCAGAGCCCGACGCGGGGCTCGAACTCACGGACCGCGAGATCGTGACCTGGCTGAAGTTGGACGCTTAACCGACTGCGCCACCCAGGCGCCCCATGGCGTCTCTCTTCTACCTGCTGAGGGCTGGGCTGTCTGCAGAGGGCCTCACCCCCTCTTCCTTGCTCTGGATCCTCTCCCCCCATGGCCTCCCGTGAGGTTTCTGCCCTTGTGGCCGGTGTGGGGCCCGTAGGGCCATGATGCTGGGTACAGTGAGGGGTTACGGCCCCCAGGACAGACCCCGCCCGTGCCCCACACAGGGAACGACTCCGCCTGTCACCGGCGTCCTCGTCCACCGTGTCACAGCCAGACTGGGCTGTGGGTGCTCGCCAAAGAGAAGCACCCGCACGGGAGTGCCGTCTCCCGACGGGAGCCTGAAGCCCTCAGGTGAAGGTGCTCCAGGCCAGCACCCCCTCTGTTCACAGAAGCCCTGGGAGGGGCAGGGGACCTCCAGGAGCGCCGGCCTCTGGGGACTTGACCTTGCCTCCCCCGTCCCAACGGGGTCCCTGCACAGGCCTGTGACCTGGAGCCCAGCCCCTGGGAGAGGGCTGGGATGTGGGGGCTCCTCCCTTCCCGTCAAGCAGGAACCGCTGCCCTGCCGGGCCCTGGTCCTGGGCGAGCTGACACGGCCGGAGGCTCTTCTCCACTCGAAGGCTCGCCTGGCTTGTGGGGTTTATGTCTCACCCTCCCAGACTCAGTTGTCCTCCCTAAACTGACGCTCATTCAGCATCCTTGGTGATCCTAACATCCACATGGGCCACTTATTCTTCACCCTGGACTTTCACCTCCATGACTTCCTTATCTGGACTTTTCTACAACCTTACGTCACACATTCATCTCCGTGATACGATCCTACGCTAGCCTGTTTGTTTGTTTTTATCACCGGAAACTGCCATTTAAATGACTTCTACTCTAGTTTTAGTTCTTCAGTCCCATCAGATACTTCTCCAGTCCGTTTTCCATCCCAGTCTCTCCCTCTTCGTGTTCCTACCGTTTTCTCCATTTGCCCCCTTACCCAGCGTAGCGTCCACCCACTGGCTTTTGTTATAATCGCTCTTCGGTAGGCAGAATGTTGGCCCCCGCAAACACGTCCACACCCTAATCCCTGGCAGCCTGGGACTATGCTAGATGACATGGCAAAGGGGAACTAAGGTTGCAGAAGTAATTAAGGTCACTAGTATTGGAGGGCTCAGCGTGCTCCCTCCAGTAGATCCTGTGCACAGCAACCAGCGTGATTTTAAAATATATAAGGGGTGCCCGGCTGGCTCAGTCAGTTAAGCGTCTGACTTCAGCTCAGGTCACGATCTCGCAGGTCGTGAGTTCGAGCCCCAGACTCTGTGCTGTCAGCGCGGAGCCTGCTTCGGATCCTCTGTCCCCCTTCTCGCTCTGCCTCTCTCCTGGTTGTGCACTCTCTCTCTCTCAAAAGTAAATAAACATTAATAAAATTATATGTGTGTGTGTGTGTGTGTGTGTATTTCCCAGATTCTTTCACTCCTGCTTAACTACCTTCACTGGCCTTTCGTGGATTAAATGAGATACTAACCCCTTATTCTTCCCCATAAGGCCCTGCGTGATCTGACCTCTGCCTGCCACTGGTGTCATGGTTTCTAGAACACACGAAATACTCTCCCGCACGTGCTGTTCCACCTGCTTGACGTGGGCCGTGGGAAGAGTTGAAGCAGGGTCCTTACCCTCTAGTCCCACATGAGACAGCACGGCTTGCTCTCGACACAAGGGTACCCAGCTGAGGCCCATGGTGCCCTGAGGTGGAGCCCACGGTCTGCCCTTGGAGCTCTGTGCCCAGGTGTGGGGCCGTGACGGTCTGGAGGAAGAACTCGATCTCTCGACCCCCAAGTGCCAGTGAGCACTTAGCTCGGGTCAAAGTAGACATTGGCTTGCCTGTCGTTCTCCCCGCAAGCCCCGTGAGCGCAGGGCGGGTTTGTCTCCTGCAGTACCGTACGTCTCAGCTCCGGCTGCACAGTCGCTCACCGAGAGGTGGCAGTTGCTGAGACGGAAGGAAGGGCCGGAGGAGAGAATGTATGGGCAACACAGCCGCTCCTCGCCACCACTTTCAAGGTCCCATTCAGTCTGGGTGGCTCCGAAGGACAGCCCAAGTGCAGTGTCGAGACGCTGCCACTGGGTGGAGAGGTGTCACCGTGTTTTGGAGCAGAGGCTGCGCTTTGCTGCAAGGCGGAGAAGACAAATTGGGTTTTTTGTGGCTTGCGGGTTTTGTGGCTGTTGTTCCTTTTTTATTTGTTTGGCCACTCGGACCTCAGATGTCATTACTCCTTCTGCCACGTTCACGATAAAAGGACACCCGCCTAAAGCTTCCCTCACCTCTCCTAAGCGCCCCCCCCTCCCACAAAGCTCAGCCACCATTTTCTCACCTCTGGTGGACCTCTTTCCCTTTCTCCCCCCCAGCTTTATCGAGATACAATTAAAATATAACCCTGTGCAATTTCAAGGCCTCCAAGGCGATGATTTCATACACAGTTAACACTTCCAACATGCCACATAATTACCACGTTTTCTAGTGAAAACCTTTAAGATATACTCTCTCAGCGACTTTCAAGCGTATAATGCAGGATTGTTTTTTGTTTGTTTATTTTAGAGCGAGAGAGAGCAGGGTGTGGGGAGAGGGGCAGAGGGAGAGAGAGAGAGAGAGAGAGAGAGAGAGAGAGGAGAGAGAGAGAATCGTAAGCAGACTCCACGCTCAGCATGGAGCCCGATGCGGGGCTCAATCCCACGACCCTGGGATCATGACCTGAGCCAAAATCAAGGGTCAGACACTCAACCGACCATGTATACATGCTGTATATTGGATCCACAGAACGTATTCATCTTAAACTGAAAGTTTGTGCCCTTTGGCCAACATCTTTCCATTTCCCCAGCCCCTCCCCCGGCTCCCCAGTAATCACCATTCTACTCGCTTGATGAGTTCACCTTTTTTAGATTCCACACGTAAGTGAGATCATACAGTCATTTGTCTCTCTCTGACTCATTTCACTTAGCATAATGCCCTTAAGATCCATTCGTGTTGTCACAGCTGGGAGGATGTCCTTATTTTTTTTTTATGGCCAAATAATATTCCATTGTATATATACCACATTGTCTTTATCCGCTCATCTGTCGATGGGCACTTAGTTATTTTCAGGTCTGAACACGGGCGTGCAGAATGTCTTTGAGACGGTGATTTTACTTCTTCAGATATATACCCAGAAGTAGGATTGCTGGGTCATAGGGTAGTTCTCTTTTTAATTTTTGGACGAACCTCCATCCTGTTTTCCAGAGTGGCTGCACCAGTTTGCATTCCCACCAGCAACGCAAAAGGTTCCTCTTTCTCCGCATCCTCGCCAACATCCGTTGTTGCCTGAGCTGTGGATGTGAGCCATTCTGACGGGTGTGAGGTGATATCTCCTTGTGGTTTTGATTTGTATTTCTCTGATGATGGGTGATGTCGAGCATCTTTTCATGTGCCTGTTGGCCATTTGTATGTCTTCCCTGGCAAAATGTCGAGTCGGGTCCTCTGCCCACTTTTAAATTAGATTTTTCTTTCTGTTTTTATTGAGTTGTATGAGTTCCCTATGTATTTTGAATATTAACTCCTTACCAGACAGATGGTTTTCAAAGGCTTTCTCCCATCCCAGACGGTTGCCTTGTCATTTCTCAATTGCCTTCTTTTACCGTGCAGAAGCACAGACGCACTGAAAGGTGTGACGTGGTCCCACTTGTTGATTTTTGCTTTTGTCGTTTGTACTTTTGGTTCATATCCAAAAGCTCATTGCCAAAACCAATGTCAAGGAGGGGATCTAATTTCATTCTTTGGCATGTGAATATTTAGTTTTTCTAATACAGTGAAACCTTGGTTTGCGAGCATAATTCGTTCCGGAAACATGCCTGTCATCCAGAGCACTTATATCAAAGTGAATTTCCCCATAAGAAATGATGGAAATTCAGATGAGTCGTCTCACAACCCAAAAATATTCATATAAAAATGATTATACTTTTGGGATGAGCACTGGGTGTTGTATGGAAACCAATTTGACAACAAACTTCATATGTTGAAAAAAATGATTATAATACAGTAATGTAATACAGAATAATAAAGAAAATGCAAAATATAAGGAAAAATAAATTAACCTGCACTTTGAAAACTTTCGTGGCTGGTGTGAGGGAGACCAGAGAGAAGAGGGTTATTGTGTAGGACGACTTTCACTATCACTAACGGAATCACTGCTATCTATTGGCTCAATGGAATCTTGTTCCACATGGGGGCCATTGTAGACGCTCGCACGGATGTTGACTATAGTACAGTGTTAATACTCTTGTCCTATGCTGTATTTAATGTGACTGGCAACAAGGCAGCAGAGGAAAGGGCTATATCTGCCGGCAGCCTGACCTAGAATGAAGCAAAGCATTCCGATGCTTCCTCTTGTCTGGAGAAGCAAAAGACTGTCCAGAGGTGCTTTGAAGTGACAAGAAATACACTAGTGTGGGTTGTGTGCACCTTCCAGCGTTTTGAAAAATCACTGATTTCTGCCAAACACCGTGGCCTGAGACCGAGCATCTGAGCATGGGAGATGATCACCCACCCACAATCCCACAGAGAAAGAGAGAGAGAGAGAGAACCATTGGCTCAGCTGTGATCATGTGACCTTCGGCATCATATACTACTCACATCGCAAGACATCGCTCGTTTATCAAGTTAAAATTTATTAGAAACGTTTGCTCATCTTGCGGAACACTCGCAAGAGCAAGTTACTCGCAATGCAAGGTTTTACTGTAACTGTTGTCGAAAAAATTATCCTTTCCTGATTGAATATTCTTGGCTCCTTTGCCAAATATTATATGACCATATATGGGTGGGTTTATTTCCGGGTCTTGATTCTGTTCCGATGGTCTATGTGTCTCTTTTAGGCCAGCACCGTATTGTTCTGTTCACTGTGTGCAGTACAGTTTGAGATCGGGAAGTGCGATACCTACGGCTTCGCTTTTCTTTCTCAGGATTGCTTTGGCTCTCCGGGGTCTTTTATAGTTTCATGCGTACTACAGGATTGTTTATTCTGTTTCCGCAAAAAATACCATTGGGATTTTAATAGGATTGCATCGGATCCGTAGCCCCACTTTCCTTTCTCTCCTCTTTTACTGCTTTATCCTGTGTTCCTCTTTTCCTGGGAGCCACTCTGGGCCTTGGTTTCCCTACCTGTACAGTGAGGACCAGGGTGGCCTCGTGAGAGTCTAAGGAGATACTACATGCCAAATCTCATTGATCTACCTTGGCATAGAGTACGTTCATAGACTTTCCTCTCTCTCCCTGCCCCTCCCCCACTCGCGCTCTTGTCTGTCTCCCTCCGTCAAAAATCAATAAACATTTTTTAAAAATTTAGAAAACGAATGCCTATTTTCAAGAACCTGTGTTACGTAAAGTGGGTTATACGTGAGGAGTGTTAGGGGAGAAAACCACTCCCTGCCTGTTGCCGTCCATCATGAGCCAGCCTCTGACTATACTGGACGGGCACGGGGCAGAAGGGGTAAGAGAAAAGGCTAGGAAGAGGCGTTTTGCCTTTATCTGCAAATGGAGATCATCGCAGTACTTACTTCACAGGCTTGTTGTGAGTATTAAATACAAAACCTTAGAGGGGAGCCTGGGACATCCGTGAGCTCTCAGCACAGAGTTCCCGCCCTCAAGGAGCTGGAGGTTCCGTTGGAGAGGTTAAGACGCAGTAAACGGCCATTAACACTGCCTGCCGCCACTTCCCAGCGCACACACAGATTGCGCGTCGTGTTGGGCCCTAAGCCATGGTAGTGAGCCAGACGGTCTCGGTAGAACCCGAAAGGGCCCACGAAATAGAGCAAACAACAAAGGTGCCAAGATCGGAGCAGAGGGAAAGTCTTTGGCAGTGGAACGGTCAGAGATGGCTTCGTGGAAGAGGCAGGACTTGGGGTAGGCCAGACGGAAACGCCTGTGGGGTGGACAGGGAGGTCAGAGTTATTTGAAATGCACGCAAGGAAGAGCTGGGGGGGGCTCAGTCGGTTGAGCGTCCGACTGCGGCTCGGGCCACGACCTCGTGGTTCCTGACTCTGAGCCCCGAGTCGGGCTCTGTGCTGACAGCTCGGAGCCCGGAGCCTGCCTCAGATTCTGTCTTCGGCTCTCTCTGTCCCTCCCCTGCTCGCGCGCTCTCTCTCTCTCGCTTTCAAAAACAGCTAGACATGAAAAAATGAGTCAATAAAAATACTGAAAACACACTAAACTGAGAAAGAGGAGAGCATCTCTTGACATCCAGGAGCTAGCCTGATACGGTCAGCCGAGCCTGGGTGTTGCAAGGAGCCGACCCGGCACCAGCAGTGACCCTAAACTAGGGCTCGATGGGCTGTTGAACATACACAGTTTCACAGGACACCCGTATCAGACCAGGCGGCTCTAGAACTATGATGGTTCAAGACAAAACTAAGACTAACAAGACTACCCCTCGGTGTCTGAACCCAGACAAAATATGAATACTGTCCAAACCACAGAAATGGCTGAATCTCTCTCTCCCCCCGCCCCTCCCCCCGTCTCTCTCGGATAACACGAGTGACCACTGCTCCTCTACCAATTGTGGCTTCTGCTTGGCTTACGTCTGCCCTCCCCCACCCCAGATAAAATGTACAGAAATAACAATGACAAATAATGCCAATCACAGGATCGTTCTGCTTTCAGACAGCCCCCGGCCTAGAGTGAACCACCGTTGCCCTTGACCTTCGCCCAAGTCACCCAACCGAAGCTTGAATCCTAATACCATACGGCATATTGATACCTCTTCCTTTTTTTCTTTTTTTTCTTTTTTAGGGAGAGAGAGCACGAGCAGGGGAGAGGGGGCAGAGAGAGAGAGAGAGAGAGAGAGAGAATCCCAAGCAGGCTTCACACTTTAGCCGCAAGGCCGGCCTCGGGGCTCAACCCCACGACCCTGGGATCATGACCTGAGTCGAAATCAAGAGTCGGATGCTCAACCTACGGAGCCACCCAGGCCCCCAATACCTCTTCCTTGAGCTGCCTCATAGTTCTCCACGGTGTCCGTTCTCTCTCACTGCAGCAAGAGATAAACCCGGGTCGATCAGTGCATGTGTGTTCCTGGTAGTCTGTGGCTAGGGAACATCGACATTATCGCTACAATGAGTGAGGGCTATGGGTGCAGACCTACCACCCCGTTGGAGTTCGGAAATGCCCGCAAACAACCGAAGAAGCGTCTGAAACGAAAGCGGCCCCACCGCACGCGACACAGCATGGTTAACGAAACGACAGGGACAATCACAGGTGCTGCAGGGACAGAAGGGCAGAAAGACGGAAATGTTGGTAGCAACACATGACAACCCCATGATCCCCTGGGCCTAGTGCTTTCCTCTTATCCTGACCGTGCCCCAGTTCTGTTCCTACACCAACACCGGGGACAGCGCCTTTCCACTTCCCAACAAGACATTCATCCGAGGCTGGGTTTTCTCTAATCGCTGGCTAAGGGCCCAGGGGAGATGGGGCCAAGCTTCAGGCTGGTTAAATACAGAGCCCAACATGATTTGCTTCTGGTCTTAACATTAGGAGAAAATTGCAATTAACGTGCACGCAAGAACCTTCCTCTGTTTTTTTTAAATGCTTTATAGGGACAGAGACATTATGTTTATGACTTCCCCAAGCCCGTTTTAATTGTTTTGAGGGAGAGCCCGCGCACGCATGCATGCGCGCCAGCGGGGGAGGGGCAGTGACAGAATCCCAAGCAGGCCGTCAGCCCAGAGCCAGACTCGGGGCTCAAACTCACCAACTGGGAGATGGTGACCTGAGCCGAAATCAAGAGTCCGACGCTGAACCGACCGAGCCACCCAGGCGCCCTGACACTAATCTTTTTTTCAGGGAGGGTACAAGGTGATTGGGGAGACCACACCTCACTGACAAACAGAATAAGAACATGGACCCAGGAGAAGGTGCTAAATTAACACGGTTCTTTGAGTGCCATCTGAACTTGTGGCACAAATACAGGAGGAATTCAAACAGCAAGAGCTCCCAGTGGGCCGGGTGAGTCTAGGAAAGCTTTGTGGAGGAAGAAGCCGGGGCGGTAAAATACAATTTAGATCAAAGACTTTTGGGGCGGGGTGGTGAAGAAGCATGTTACGCTTTGATTTATTTTTAGTATAAAGAGAAGCGAGATAAGTAATTTTGAGGGGATCATACACCGCTCCCTTAGGACCTCTGGAACCAACCTGGGATGTGCTAGAAATGTCCCCTTTTAATGGCGATCCCAGCTCTCCTGGGAAATGTTGCCAAGCAGCTCTCTGCACCTTTCATCAAATATCAGTTTTCTCACGTTTGGAAAAATCATAGAATCACAAGCATGTAAAGGCCTGCAACTTTTGATTTGAAGGGCTCCCGGGGGGGGGGGGTTCTGTATCGCTGACATCTGTCAACCCCTGCCCCCTCACCCCCCCCCCCCCGCACTGATAGGTGTGTGGTCATATGCTTATTTTTATTTATAACATTTCGTATACTTTGTCCCCGTGCAGTTCTCTGTGGTTTCATTTTTTTCAATACATTATACACAGGATTCCAGACAGTGTGATTTTTTTAAATGCCTTTCTGATGGCAGTGTAATTTTATTTTTCGGGGTGTTATTTCCCTTTTTTTAACGTTTATTTATTATTGAGAGACAGAGAGGCACAGAGCATGCGCAGGGGAGGGGCAGAGAGAGAGGGAGACACAGAATCGGAAGCAGGCTCCAGGCTCCGAGCTGTCAGCACAGAGCCCAACGCGGGGCTCGAACTCACAGACCAGAGATCATGACCTGAGCCGAAGTTGGACGCTCAACCGACTGAGCCACCCAGGCGCCCCTATTTCCTTTTTTGATTGAAGTATAATTAACATGCAATGTCATATTCGTTTCAGGTGTACCACCTATTGATTCGATAATTCTGTATCTTAGGGACCCTGGCGGGATCAGCTGGTAAGAGAATGTGACTCTTGATCTCGAGGTTGTGAGTTTCACCCCTACGTTGGGCATAGACATTACTTAAAAATAAAATCTTTAGGGGCGCCTGGGTGGCGCAGTCGGTTGAGCCTCCGACTTCAGCCAGGTCATGATCTCGCGGTCCCTGAGTTCAAGCCCCGCATCAGGCTCTGGGCTGATGGCTCAGAGCCTGGAGCCTGTTTCCGATTCTGTGTCTCCCTCTCTCTCTGCCCCTCCCCCGTTCATGCTCTGTCTCTCTCTGTCCCAAAAATAAATAAACGTTGAAAAAAAATTTAAAAATAAAATAAAATAAAATAAAATCTTTAAAAAGAAATAAATAAATCTACACAGTACCCAGTGCTTACCACAATGAGGGCAGTCACCATCTGTCACCATACAACGTTATGACAATATTCCCTATGCTGTACTTTTCATCCCCACGACTTACTCCATAACTTTGCTTTAGTTATACTGATGGCATATCTTAAGTGAAACAAAAGTGAAAACTTTTCTCTCCAGCTTGGCTGTTGCAATCATTTTTAAAGTTTTTTTTTTTATTATTTTATTTAATCATGATAAGAATTCAACACGGGATCTACCTTCTTCACTTGCTAAGTGTAGAATACGTTATTGTCAACTGTAGGTGCAATATTGCGCACCTGATCTCTACAGTTTATTCACCTTACTTAACGGAAACCTTATGCCCCTTGATTAGCAACTTCTCGATGTCCCCCTGCCCCCTGGCAACCACCATGCCCCTCTTTGTACGAAATTGACTGTTTTAGATACCTCATATAAGTGGAATCATGCAGTGTCCGTCTTTGTGGCTGGTTTATTTCACTTAGCATAATGTCCCCTAGGTTCATCCATGTTGCTGCCCAATGCAGAATTTTTCTTTCTTTCTTTCTTTCTTTCTTTCTTTCTTTCTTTCTTTCTCTCTTTCTTTCTCCCTTCCTTCCTTCCTTCCTTCCTTCCTTCCTTCCTTTCTTTTTTGAGGCTGAATAGTGTTCCACTGTATGCTGTATGCCACATTTTTTGGTTGTTGATCATTCACCCAGCCTCTGTGTTTTTACTATTAATGTCATTCTTGATCTCTGTTTTTATCTTCAGTTTCTTGGGCTATAGTCCTCATGAGAGAGAAAGGGAAGAGTTGTGTGTTTGTCAGTTCCAATATGTATGTCTAAATGGCCCCACAACATTTGAACTGCTTAACATGTCCGCCGACTGTGAAAACCAGTTCCTATTTGGCTATGCAGTTAAGAGTGATTGGCTTTGTGAATGTGTCGCTGGAAGGTGCATTAATTCCTACTGTTAGGGTTTTGCTTCTCCTGTAAGTATAGGACACTTCTATTACGTTGTAGATGCGGCATGCTTCTCGTTTTCCTTTTCCTTTTTTTCCTTTTTATTTATTGTTTTAATGTTTATTCATTTTTGAGACAGAAAGAGCACAAGCAGGGGAGGGGCAGAGAGAGGGGGAGAGAGAATTTGAAGCAGGCTCTGCACTGTGAACCCGCAAACCGTGAGATCATGACCTGAGCCAACATCACGTGCTTAACTGATTGAGCCACCCAAGTGTACCCACCCCCCGAAGACCATTTTGCTTTTTAAATGATTACAAATATATATGCAAAGAAAAAAGACTAGAAAAGGTAATGATGGCTTCTGGGTAGTGGGGCTGTGGGTAAGTTTAATTTTCTTCTTTGTAAGTTCCAATTTTAACTTTCGAGAATGAGTATATATTACTTTGAAAATCAGAAAAATGTATCATTAAGGGAAACTCCGTTTAATATACAGGGAAAAGCATATCACATAGTAAGTGTTGATTTATGCTTCCTGAAACTAAAAGATAAAATATTTCGCACATTTTATAGATTTTCCTTTCTTTGGTTGTAAGAGGTAGGGTCAAGTTCTATTTCTCTTTTTATGCATGTATATTCCATATTTGACTTTTTAACTTCATTTAAGTCTAATGTCATTTCTTTTCAGTATGATACTCATCATGGGGTGTCATGAGGTGCCTGAGTGGCTCAGCCGGTTGAGCGTCCGACTTCGGCTCAGGTCACGATCTCACGGTTTGTGAGTTTGAGCCCCGCATTGGGCTCTGTGCTGACAGCTCGGAGCCTGGAGCCTGTTTCAGATTCTGTGTCTCCCTCTCTCTCTGCCCCTCCCCCGTTCATGCTCTGTCTCTCTCTGTCCCAAAAATAAATAAACGTTGAAAAAAAATTTAAAAATAAAATAAAATAAAATAAAATCTTTAAAAAGAAATAAATAAATCTACACAGTACCCAGTGCTTACCACAATGAGGGCAGTCACCATCTGTCACCATACAACGTTATGACAATATTCCCTATGCTGTACTTTTCATCCCCACGACTTACTCTATAACTTTGCTTTATTTATACTTATGGCATATCTTAAGTGAAACAAAAGTGAAAACTTTTCTTTCCAGCTTGGCTGTTGCAATCATTTTTAAAGGTTTTTTTTTTTTTAATTTTATTTAGTCATGATAAGAATTCAACACGGGATCTACCTTCTTCACTTGCTAAGTGTAGAATACGTTATTGTCAACTGTAGGTGCAATATTGCGCACCTGATCTCTACAGTTTATTCGCCTTACTTAACGGAAACCTTATGCCCCTTGATTAGCAACTTCTCGATGTCCCCCTGCCCCCTGGCAACCACCATACCCTTCTTTGTATGAAATTGACTGTTTTAGATACCTCATGTAAGTGGAATCATGCAGTGTCTGTCTTTGTGGCTGGTTTATTTCACTTAGCATAATGTCCCCTAGGTTCATCCATGTTGCTGCCTAATGCAGAATTTTTCTTTCTTTCTTTCTTTCTTTCTTTCTTTCTTTCTTTCTCTCTTTCCTTCTCTCTTCCTTCCTTCCTTCCTTCCTTTCTTTTTTGAGGCTGAATAGTGTTCCACTGTATGCTGTATGCCACATTTTTTGGTTGTTGATCATTCACCCAGCCTCTGTGTTTTTACTATTAATGTCATTCTTGATCTATGTTTTTATCTTCCGTTTCTTGGGCTATAGTCCTCATGAGAGAGAAAGGGAAGAGTTGTGTGTTTGTCAGTTCCAATATGTATGTCTAAATGGCCCCACAACATTTGAACTGCTTAACATGTCCGCCGACTGTGAAAACCAGTTCCTATTTGGCTATGCAGTTAAGAGTGATTGGCTTTGTGAATGTGTCGCTGGAAGGTGCATTAATTCCTACTGTTAGGGTTTTGCTTCTCCTGTAAGTATAGGACACTTCTATTACGTTGTAGATGCGGCATGCTTCTCGTTTTCCTTTTCCTTTTTTTCCTTTTTATTTATTGTTTTAATGTTTATTCATTTTTGAGACAGAAAGAGCACAAGCCGGGGAGGGGCAGAGAGAGGGGGAGAGAGAATTTGAAGCAGGCTCTGCACTGTGAACCCGCAAACCGTGAGATCATGACCTGAGCCAACATCACGTGCTTAACTGATTGAGCCACCCAAGTGTACCCACCCCCCGAAGACCATTTTGCTTTTTAAATGATTACAAATATATATGCAAAGAAAAAAGACTAGAAAAGGTAATGATGGCTTCTGGGTAGTGGGGCTGTGGGTAAGTTTAATTTTCTTCTTTGTAAGTTCCAATTTTAACTTTCGAGAATGAGTATATATTACTTTGAAAATCAGAAAAATGTATCATTAAGGGAAACTCCGTTTAATATACAGGGAAAAGCATATCACATAGTAAGTGTTGATTTATGCTTCCTGAAACTAAAAGATAAAATATTTCGCACATTTTATAGATTTTCCTTTCTTTGGTTGTAAGAGGTAGGGTCAAGTTCTATTTCTCTTTTTATGCATGTATATTCCATATTTGACTTTTTAACTTCATTTAAGTCTAATGTCATTTCTTTTCAGTATGATACTCATCATGGGGTGTCATGAGGTGCCTGAGTGGCTCAGCCGGTTGAGCGTCCGACTTCGGCTCAGGTCACGATCTCACGGTTTGTGAGTTTGAGCCCCGCGTTGGGCTCTGTGCTGACAGCTCGGAGCCTGGAGCCCGTTTCAGATTCTGTGTCTCCTTCTCTCTCTCTGCCCCTCCCCCAATTGTGCTCTGTCTCTCTCTGTCTCTCAAAAATAAATAAATGTAAAAGATAATAATGTTGGGGCGCCTGGGTGGCTCAGTTGGTTAAGCGTCCGACTCTGGATTTTGGCTCAGGTCATGAACCCCGCGTCAGGCTTTGCACTGACAGCGTGAAGCTTGCTTGGGATTCTCTCTCTTTGTCTCTCTTTGACCCTCCCCGCGTCAGGCTCCCTCTGTCTCTCTCAGAAAATAGATAAACATGAAAAAAAAAAAGATTAGAATGTCAAGTGTTTGAAATACACTTAATGGTAATTATTAAACTGTGACATGGGAAGAACATTCCTGTATAAGACTGGGACATTCTGTGCCCCAATTTGAGCCGTGAGAATTTTAACATTTAAAAAAAATTTTTTTTTTAACATTTACTTATTTTTGAGAGAGAGAGGCAGACAGACAGACAGAGCATGAGTAGGGGAGGGGCAGAGAGACAGGGAGACACAGAGTCCGAAGCAGGCTCCAGGCTCTGAGCTGTCAGCACAGAGCCCGACGCGGGGCTTGAACTCACAGACCACGAGATCATGACCTGAGCCGAAGTCGGACGCTTAACCGACTGAGCCACCCAGGCGCCCCGAATTTTAACATTTTTAAAGCAAGTAACTCTGATTATAGCTATTAAACGTATTTTCTTTTAAAAATATTCTGTAACATTTGGATACATCATCTTTTCAATTAATAACAGTGATTTTTTTTTTCTAAAACTGGTTATAGTATTTCCTGAGTTAGGAATAAATCACAGACCCACAATAACAAATTCAGATTCATGCTCCTGTACCAATTATCTCCGAAACTTCAAATTTAGATTCCTACTTGAACAGAAGCAGCCCATTCACTGTAGCGACAGTTACAGGAAGGTCTCTGTGCCGTGATTTTAGACACTTTTGAAATATGTTCAGTGTTCTTAGTATTATCTTTCTCCCATTAATGAGTTATTAACAGAAAGCCAGTTCTTTCTTTTTAAATTTTTTAACGTTTTTTTAATTTATTTTTGAGAGAGAGAGAGAGAGAGAGAGACGGAGCATGAGCAAGGAAGAAGCAGGGAGAGGGGAGAGAGAGAGAATCCCAAGCAGGCTCCGTGCCAACACAAAAAACCAACAAACGATGGGGGCACGACGAAAGGACACAGGAGCCAATCTGAAAGAGTTTGCAGTGAACAAAGCTGGAACAAATAGGCAATGCTAGCATTGGATTATAACCCAAAGTATAAAATAAATATCTATGTGTCCCCACTGATAGAAACAAATGAGCGAATAAATAAATACATGTGAGAGGAGAGAGACAAATCTCCTATGCAGAAGGGTTCCAAATAATGTATGTCGATCTTCTGCCCTTAGAGAGGTGGCACAAAGCTCCCCACTGTTCAAGTGTGGGCTGGGCATAGTGCTAGAGAGTGCGGTATGAAAAGGGAGGGTGGGGAAGGGTAATGTTACAGTGAAGACAGCTGATAAACACTCCCTCCAGCCAGGTGACCAACGTCAACATCAACAGCGATAAGTTACATTGATAGCGTGTACCCTTGATAGGATGTGATGAGAATGGCACTTGACCTCTGTGGGTTTCCTCTCCCCACACCCTTTTATAAACTCATGTTAAAAAACACCAGATGTGGGGCGCCCTGGTGGCTCAGTCGGTTAAACATCCGACTCTTGATTTCGGGTCATGTCATGATCTCTTGGTTCGTGAGTTCGAGCCCCTAGTCAGGCTCTGTGCTGACAGTGAAGAGCCTGGTTGGGATTCTCTCTCTTCCTCTCTCTCTGCCTTTCCCTCTGCCCTCAAAATAAACAAACATTTGAAAAACAAAAACAAATCAGATGTAAATCCAATGCGATTCCAACAAAATTTTTCCTTCAAAAGCTAATTGTAAAATCTGTACTAAAAAAGAAAAGGCCAAGAGTAGCCAGGATAACACCAACTGATAATAATACTAATGATAAATGCAGGATTTACCACCCCCCCCATGATACCAAGACTTATTATAAAGCTATGGTTATTTTCAATTTTGTATTGAACACATTTGACATAACGTTGTGTGGAAAAAAAAAAAAACCCATCAGGGGCACTTGGGTGGCTCTTGGTTTCGGCTCAGGTCATGATCGACTGGTTTGTGAGTTCAAGCCCCAGATCGGGCTCTGTGCTGACAGCACGGAGCCTGCTGGGGATTCTCTGTCTCCCTCTCTCTCTGCCCCTCCCCCACTTGCATTATCTCTGTCTCTCTCAAAATAAATAAATAAACTTTAAGAAAAAAACCCATCAGGTGTATGCCAATGAGAGACAGGCTACAAAATACCTGACCAGGATGCCGCAAAACTATAAGGATCTTCAAAACCAAGGAGAGTCTGAGAAACTGTCACAGCCAAGTCTAAGGAGGCATGATGACTAACTGTGATATGCTATCCTAATGGGATCCTAGAACAGAAAAAGGACAGTAAGTAAAAATGAAAGAAATCTGGGTAAACTACGGACCGTAGTCCAATAAATTATGGACACATAATACTATGCTGGGGCACCTGGGTGGCTCGGTCGTTTATGCATCCGACTCTTGATTTTGGCTCAGGTCGTGATCTCCCTGTTGGTGGGATCGAGCCCTGAGTCAGGGTCTGCATTGAGTGTGGAGCCTGCTTGGGATTCTCTCTCTCCCTCTCTCTCTGTCCCTCCGCCACACACACACACACACACATACACACACTCAAAATAAATAAACATTAAAAAATAATAATATGCCAATATTCGTTCTCTAATTGTCACACATGCCTCATACGAGTGCGCCATGGTAAGAGTGGGAGAAACCTCTGTCCTCGGCAACATTTTCTCAACTCGGAAACTCTTCTAAAATTAAAAGTTTATTTAAATAATGAATTGTTTGTTTAGCACGTGCTTAGTTTTTTTTTTTTGTTTTTTTTTTTTTAATTTTTTTTCAACGTTTATTTATTTTTGGGACAGAGAGAGACAGAGCATGAACGGGGGAGGGGCAGAGAGAGAGGGAGACACAGAATCGGAAACAGGCTCCAGGCTCTGAGCCATCAGCCCAGAGCCCGACGCGGGGCTCGAACTCCCGGACCGCGAGATCGTGACCTGGCTGAAGTCGGACGCTTAACCGACTGCGCCACCCAGGCGCCCCTACACGTGCTTAGTTTTTAGTGTGGTTTAGGCATGGGGGGAAACACGGTCATGAATGAAATGGACACACACACACACACACACACACAAAATCCCTGCCTCATGAACCTGACATTCGAGTGGGGGTGGGGAGACAACGAACAAATCATGTCCCATATTAGCTGATGGTAAGTGATATGGAGACACATAGGCAAAAGAGGTGTGGGTAATGGGGAGCTGGGATTTTTTAGGGGGTCTGCTCTAAGGGAGTCTTCACTGAGGAACGCATCAGCATTAGGACAAGGGCATACATTTTAGAAGGAAATTTTTTAAGGGCCAAAAACATGGTAAATTATACAATCTCTCCTCCCCTCCATTAATCAGAACAGGGAGCCCATAGGCATTTCAGTGCTTGGTTTCCCTACACTGTGCAAAGTGGGGTGTGTGTCTTCTACCCATTTGGGTGCTCTTTCCCCCAAGTCTGTGTGGGTACCAGGTAAGAGCAAAAGAGAATTGCTCGAATACAAAGCAAGGTGCGATTACCTCAAACTATTTTAGGATCCTCTTCACTTTTATTTATGGTGAGCTTAGGAAAGTAAGTAAATGTGCCTTCAACAGAAGTAAAAAGATCGGATAACTCCTGAGCTGGCAAATCTGGTTTCGTACCCCCTTTATTACTTTTTTTTTTTTAGTGTTTATTTATTTTTGAGAGACAGAGAGAGCATGAGTGGGGGAGGTGCAGAGAGAGACAGAGAGGGGACAGAAGATCCGAAGCAGGCTCCTCACTGACAGCTGAGAGCCTGATGCAGGGCTCCAACTCACGAACCCCGAGATCATGACCTGAGCCGAAGTCAGATGCTCAACCGACTGAGCCACGCAAGCGCCCCTGTCCCCTTTATTTCTAAGGACATCTGTGGCCTTATTTAAATATAGCTTTTGCCCTCAGTTGGCGAAAACATTCTTAGGCATAATCAGATCAAGCCGGTGATAATAAAATGGGCATTTTCTATTTCTGTGTGTTATTCACGAAATGCAGAGTAACTCAATTAGATGGCTGGAGATCCGTGTCTTCTAAATTAAGAAGCCGCAGGCTCCAACGTATTAGTTTTCAAATTTTAGAAAAGGGACGACAGAAGGTCTAAAATAAATCAATAAACAAAATCAATCTGTGTAAGAGCACGTGAATACATAATCAAGGAAAAAAATAACCAGCACCCATACCCTTGATGAGAATAAGACGCTTGAAAAGCGATGTGTTTGGAAATCAAGCAAGCCAATCTGTCAGTTCCGCATGGCCTCAAAGCATGCTGGGGCAGCTGGGAAGGCCCGTGTGCCTGTAGGAGGAGGCGGGCCGAGGAGGTGAGCGCTGGCGCTCGGAGTGTCTCCCTGCAGGGTATTGCTACTTCTCTGTGCATCTCCAGGTCTGTTGTACCCTCTCTGTGCATGCCCGCCTCCATGTCTACCCACAAAGACTGTGGGCTCTTAATTCTTTATGACTTTGACATCTTGGTACCCTTTAGCACACAATAGATTCTCTTTCTCCTTGCTTCCTTCCTTCCTTCCTTCCTTCCAACTTTCTTTCCTTTCTCGGTCTCTCTCTCTCTGTTTCCAAATTACATACACGTATATATGTTTCATTAAATGGTAGTGACAGGTTAGAAGTCTTAGCGTTCTGTGACCATATGAGTAACGAAAGGCTAGCGGCTCAGCAGGAATTCTGAGATGGCTATGGAAACTATTGAGAGTAGAGGACGGACTAAGATTAAGAACTAAAATTCGAGGGGCGCCTGGCTGGCTCAGTCAGTTAAGCATCCACCTTCGGCTCAGATGATGATCTCATGGTTTTTGAGTTTGAGCCCCACGTTGGGCTCTGTGCTGACAGGGTGGAGCCTGCTTGGGATTCTCTCTCTCTCTCTCTCTCTCTCTCTCTGCCTCTGCCTCTCCCCTGCTCTCATCTGCGCGAGCTCTCTCTCTCAAAGTAAATAAACATTTAAAAAAAAAAATGAAAGTTCGAAAGTTTACACTAACTAAAAATTGTAACCTCCTTCTTATCTTTGTAGCCCCTTCAAAGATAAAAGGACTGGGGGAGAGAGCCAAACCATAAGAGACTCTTAAAAACTGAGGATAAACTGAGGGTTGATGGGGGGTGGGGGGAGGGGAGGGTGGGTGCTGGGCATGGAGGAGGGCACCTGTTGGGATGAGCCCTGGGTGTTGTATGGAAACCAATTTGACAATAAATTTCATATTAAAAAAAAAGAGCTGGGGGAAAAATCTTACGGGGGGGGGGGCTCTTAGTTCAAGGTGAATTCCTTTCAACTCTGAATTGTTGGTGCCCGCTGCTGCCTGGCTGTGGCAAAGCAGACATGAACCATGATCTCAAGGCATTTAAGTTTAATTATGGGCATAAGACACTGACCGATTACTACAAGTTAGAATGTCTGCTCCTTGGGGCGTCTGGGTGGCCCAGTTGCTTAAGTGTCGGACTTCAGTTCAGGTCATGATCTTACGGCTCATGGGTTCGAGCCTCGGAGCCTGGAGCCTGCTTCGGATTCTGTGTGTCACTCTCTCTGCCCCTTTCCCACTCACGCTCTGTCCCTTTCTCTCAGAAATAAATAAACGTTGAAAAAAAATTTTTTTAAAACAGAATGTTCATTGAGAAGCGAATGGAAATGAATTTCAGGAGCTGGGTGAGATTTCCGTAGAGAAATGGGAGGGAGTCAGCTGAGATTGAATGAACGCACAGAAGGAGGAGAGTGCAGGTGATAATCGGGGTTTACTGAGATGTGGCTGGAGGCTAGGGTATGTGTAGAACAGTGGTGAGAAGCAAGGCAGGTGGGAGGAGCCACAGGAGGCCTTTTAAAAAACATATTTATTTATGTATAATTCACATGCCATACAATTCACCTGCTGCAGGTGTACCATCGAGTGTTTCTATATCCACTGACTTGTGCATCCGTCAACACTTTCTCAGTTCTAGAAGTTCTTTATGTATTCTGGCCACAAGTACCTTACCAGAAATACAATTTCCAAATATTTTCTCCCATTCCGTGGGTTGCTTTTCACTTTCTTTAAGATATCCTTTGAAGCAAGAAATATTTTAATTGTGGTGACATCCAATTGATCTATTTTTTCTTTGGTTGCCTGTGTATTTGGTGTCATACCTAATAAACCATTGCCTAACCAAGGTCACAAAGATTTATGCCTCTATATTTTTCTGACAGTTTTATAGTTTTAGCTATGACATTTAGATCTTGGATTCATTTTAAGCTAATGTTTATATATGGCGTGAGGTAAAGACTCAACTTCATTCTTTTCTTTTTATTTTTAATGTGAAATTCATTGTCAAGTCGGTTTCCATGCAACATCCAGTGCTCGTCCCAACAGGTGCCCTCCTCAATACCCATCACCCACCCTCCCCTCCCTCCCACCCCCCATCAACCCTCAGTTTATCTTCAGTTTTTAAGAGTCTCTTATGGTTTGGCTCCTTCCCTCTCTTTTTTTTTCCCTTCCCTTCCCCCATGGTCTTCTGTTAAGTTTCTCAGGATCCACATAAGAGTGAAAACCTATGGTATCTGTCTTTCTCTGTATGACTTATTTCACTTAGCATAACACTCTCCAGTTCCGTCCACATTGCTACAAAGGGCCAGATTTCATTCTTTCTCATTGTCACGTAGTATTCCATTGTGTATATAAACCACAATTTCTTTATCCATTCATCAGTTGATGGACATTTAGGTTCTTTCCATAATTTGGCTACTGTTGAAAGTGTTGCTATAAACATTGGGTTACAAGTGCCCCTATGCATCAGCACTCCTGTATCCCTTGGGTAAATTCCTAGCAGTGCTATTGCTGAGTCATAGGGTAGATCTATTTTTAATGTTTTGAGGAACCTCCACACTGTTTTCCAGAGCGGCTGCACCAATTTGCATTCCCACCACCAGTGCCAGAGGGCTCGCATTTCTCCACATCCTCTCCAGCATCTATAGTCTCCTGATTTGTTCATTTTAGCCACTCTGACTGGCGTGAGGTGGTATCTCAGTTTGGTTTTGATTTGTATTCTTTTACATGTGGATATCCAGTTGTCCCAGCATCATTTGTTGAAGAGCATATTCTTGAATTATCTTGGTACCCTTGTCAACAATCAACTGACCATAGATGTATGAATTCATTTCTGGACTCCAATATGATAGAATTGTCTACATTTTGTCTATATTTATGCTAGTATCACACTGTATAGATTACTGTCGCTTAGTAGTGAGCTTTGCAATTGGGAAGTGAGCATCTTCCGAATTGTTCTTCTTTTTCAAGATTGGGCTATCTAGGGTCCCTTGCCATTTCCATATGAATTTTAGAATCAGATTGTCTATTTCTGTCCAAAAAAATACAGCCAGGATTTTGATAGAGATTGTCTTGAATCTGTAGATCAGTTTGGGAAGGATGCCACTGAACAATATGAAGTCTCCCAATCCATGAACATAGGGTATCTTTCCATTTATTTAGGGTTTCTTTAGTTTCTTTCAGACATGTTTTGTAGTTCTCACCGTACAAGTCATATACCCCCTTGGTTAAAGGTACTCCTGAGTATTATATTATTTTTAATATAATTGTACATAGAATTGTTTTCTTAATTTCATTTTTGGAATGCCCATTGCTAGTATAGAGAAATACAACTGATTTTTGCATGTTAATCTTAATTCTGCTATGGAAAGCTTTTGACTAGGTGCCTGACTTCTTACTATGTAACTCAGAAAGCATTGTATCAGACCTTAGTCTAGATAATCTCTAGGTTTCCTTCCACGTACACTGTCAGCGTGGAGCCCAATGCGGGGCTCGAACTCACGAACCGTGAGATCACGACCTGAGCTGAAATCGAGAGTTGGACGCTTAACTGACTGAACCACCCAGGCGCCCCTAGAGCGATCGTTTATAAATCTGAGGTATCACCAAATCTAGTAATCACTCTCCATCATTTACCTTCTAGCAACATGCTTGACCATACTTTCCTTCATGAAACACTCTCCCCACTTTACTCTGGAAAAGCACTCTCCCATTACTCTGCTCACGTTCTAAGTGTTGGGGTGCCCAGGGACTCTTGTTCTCCACAAATTCTCTCTAGCAAGCTCATCCAGTCCTATGGCTTTAAATCCTGCTGCTGCCGATGATTCTCAAAATTTTACCTCCAGAACTGACCTTTTTCCATGAACTCCAGACTTGTATATCTCGGTCTCCACTTGTATGGCGTCCCAAACCTGATATGTCCCAAAGAGTAATTCTGATTCTCTTCGAGCTCCAATTCCCTTTTTAGTACCAAGCTGCTCAAGCTAAAAGCCTAACAGTCATCTTTGTTCCCTTCCGTTGTTTCCCCCCCACCTGCAATATCTTTGCAAGTGCTATTTTCTCTACCTTCAAAACATACCCCAAATCCATTCACTTATCTCCATCTCAATTACTACCACGTTAGGCCAAGCCACCATCAGTTTCTTTTCCTTTCCTTTTTTGTTTTTTAGCACTTGAAATGCTTTTATTGTTTTTTATATTCAATATAATTTATTGTCAGATCGGTTTCCATACCACACCCAGTGCTCATCCCAGCAGGCGCCCTCCTCCAGGCCCATCGCCCACTTTCCCCTCTCCTCCACCCCCCATCCACCCTCAGTTTGTTCTCGGTACTTAAGTCTCTTATGGTTTGCCTCCCTCCCTCTCTGTAACTTTTTTCTTCCCCTTCCCCTCCCCCGTGGTCTTCTGTTAAGTTTCTCGGGATCCACATATGAGAGATATATCTCTACCTACATTGAGAGAGAATGAGAGAGACGATAGATTTCTTACAACCAATTGGCTCACATGATTATGGAGGCTGACGAGACGCAAATCGTCAGGGGGAGTTGGCAAGGTGATACCCCAGGAGAGCCAGTGGTATGTTTCCAGTCCGAAGGCAGGAGAAAACTGATGTCCTAGCTCACAGATAGGCAGGAAGAAGTCTTTCTTACTTAGGGGAAGGTCAACGTTTTCGGTCTATTCAGCCTTCAATCGGATGAGGCCCACCCATGTTAGGGAGGGCGATCTGCTTTACTCTATCCACTGATTCAAAATTTTTTAAATATTTATTTAGTTTTGAAAGAGAGAAAGAGACAGAGTGGGAGCAAAGGAGAGGCAGAGAGAGAGGGAGAGAAAGAATCTCAAGCAGGCTCCAGGCTCTGAGCTGTCAGCACAGAGCCCGACGCGGGGCTCGAACTCACAGACTGTGAGATCATGACTTGAGCCGAAGTCGGACGTTTAGCCTAGTGAGCCACCCAGGTGCCCCCTGTCCACTGTTGCAAATGTTAATCTCATCCAGAAACACCCCCACAGACACCCCGAGAATAATGTTTGATCAAATATCTGGGCACCCTGTGGTCCAGTCAAGTCGCCACATAAAGTTGACCATCACAAATGATAACGTTCATTTGTAAAATTTGTCATTTTTCAAGGAACATTCTCATATTTCCCCACATGGCCTTGATAGCCACTCTGCATGTTGGAAAAGGAGGTCTTGAATCTAGGGAGAACTGAGCCTCTGAAAGGATTGCTGAGACTAGAGTCTAACTCTATAAACTACCAACTCCATCCGTTAGCTCAAACTCCACTTTGAAAGAACAGTGGAATGTGTACACAGTCTCATGGAAATAATAGGAACTGAAGCGATCCAAATGGGTACCAAAGAAGGTATTCCCTAAATGACCAGACAAGTCCTCATAACCTGTACATTCTAGCATTGTCTCTCTCGTGGCTTTCGCCCGAATGTGGGATTAAATGAGTTGCTTCAAAGTGTTGCCTTATGGTTTACCTGGGTGATATAGAGGGCACCCAGTGCTTAACTGCAGAGGAGGAAGAGAGTGGGAGGTGTGTGTGAAGGAATTTGGGGGGGGGGTGGAATAGGAAATAAAACAGAGGCTAGATCCATTACCTCAAGTGGCTTTCATTCAAGTGGCTTTACTGAAATTCAGTGGGAGGAGATTTATGAATAACTGGAAAGAACGAATGAAATACATAGATGTGGCCTTTCCAAACGGTCCAGGATACCCTATCTATTCAGTCAATGTGGTTTTTCTTTAAATGTTCATTCATTTGTTCATTTTGAGAGACAGCATGAGCGGGGGAGGGGCAGAGAGAGAGAGAGAGAGAGAGAGAGAATTCCAAGCGGGCTCCTCACTGTCGGCGCAGAGCCTGACGTGGGGCTCGAACTCATGATCTGTGAGATCACGAACTGAACCGAAATGAAGAGTCAGATGCTTAACCAACTGAGCCACCCAGGCGCCCGAATTCAGTCAACGTTTTAATTCTTTAATCTCTACCTTTCCGCTCTTAATTCCAACCTGTGCGTACCTGCTATGGCTCATCATGTTACCATTCCTAAACACGGTGTAGCGGTGAGTGTCGATTCAGAAGGGGGAAGAACCTCCTAGAAAAAGACTTGTAAGGTTTTTTTTTTAATTTTTAAATGTCTTTATTTATTTTTGAGACAGAGAGAGACAGAGCATGAGCAGGGGAGGGGCAGAGAGGGAGGGAGACACAGAATCCGAACCAGGCTCCAGGCTCTGAGCCTCTATCTCTTCATCTATAAAATGGGGGAGGGGCGCCTGGGTAGCTCAGCGGGTTGAGCGACTGACATTTTCCGCTCAGGTCATGATCCCAAGGCTTGTGGAGTCGAGCTCCGTGTCAGGCGTGGAGTCTGCTTAAGATTCTCTCTCCCTCAGGATGCCTGGGTGGCTTAGGTCATGTTGTAATGGTTCAAGATTGAGCCCCCATCAGGCTCCGCACTGACGGCACGGAGCCTGCTTCAGATTCTCTGTTCCCCCCTCTCTCTCTGCCGTTCCCCCTTCTCTCTCCCTCCCTCTGTCCCTCTCCCCTGCTTGTGCGAGTGGGCTCTCTCTCTCTAAAAAATAAAAAAAAAAATAGGGGCGCCTGGGTGGCTCAGTCGGTTAAGCGTCCGACTTCAGCTCAGGTCATGATCTCATGGGCTCGTGGGTTCAAGCCCTGTGCTGACGGCTCAGAGCCTGGAGCTGCTTCGGATTCCGTGTCTCCCTCTCTCTCTGCCCCTCCCCAGCTCACACTCTGTCTCTCTCTCTCTCTCTCTCTCTGTCAAAAATAAACATTTTTTAAAAAAATTTTTAGAAAATGAATAATAGCAAAATGGGGGAACTCTGAGTCCCCACCTCTTAGCATTATGTGGTGGACAAAATATGATAATGCCCTTTAGTGCTGAGCACACGTCCTGGCACATGGGGAGTGGTCCGTAATATTACCTGTTATTAAGGTCAAACAAATGCCATTGCAGAGGAAAGCCAGTTATAAATCAGTCACGGGGATGAAACATATAGCACAGGGAGCAGAGTCAACACTGCAATAATTTTGGACGGGGACGGCCCACCGCGGCAAGCGCTGAGTAACGTACAGGAGTGTCGAATCTCTAGGTTGTACACCTGAAACGAATGTGACGTTGTGTGCTAATTATATACTACATTTTAGGAACACGTCCGTGAGGTTATCAGAGGAAACCTGTACAGGCTCCGGAGCAGCCCTTTCCAGCCCTCGGCTGTCGTCTGCTATGAGAGGGGGCGGCCCGCAGGGCTCCTGCAATAACCCTTCGGAGCAGGTTAGCACCTGCGCACCAGTGGTCATTTGGTCATTTGCCTGCCGCACGAGGCCACTGAGCCCACGCCTTATCATCCACATTTATGCGCCGCTCCTCTTTGCATTTGGGACACAAGGGGGTGCTTCAGAGGCGCCCACACAATAGTCCTTTGATGACTGATTCTGGGGCAATTAAAACATCCGCACTGATCTTGCCTTTGGCTGTGTGTGTGTGTGTGTGTGTGTGAACCAATACGGAACCTTTGTTCCTGGGGGGCGGGGGCGGGGGGGGGGGGGCGGAAGCTGCCTTTGGAGGCTGGAAGCCTGTCAATTTCTTATGACTGCAATCTGGGATTGAAAAGCTATGGGACAAATTGGTCATCTTGCTTGGGGGGGGGGGTATTAAAAGCACAACCAGCCCCGATATTGGCTTTCTGAACCTGCTGTAGGAAAGACTTAGCAACACTTCATGGAAACTCACTTGCAGACTTTTCTTTCTCTGGAGGAAAAAATGAAGGAAGGAAAGAAAGGATACATTCTATTGGCAATAACAGATAACACCATTTTTCTTAAAAAAATTTTTTTAATGTTTATTTACTTTTGAGAGAGAGAGAGAGAGATCGAGAGAGCCAAGCAGGGGGAGGGGCAGAGGGAGAGAGGGAGACCCAGAACCTGAAACAGGCTCCAGGCTCCGAGCTGTCAGCACAGAGCCTGACGCGGGGCTCGAACTCACGAACTGCGAGATCATGGCCTGAGCTGAAGTCGGACACTTAACTGACTGAGCCACCCAGATGCCCTTCAACACCATTTTTCGTTCAAACTCACTGAAACCTCGGCTTCTGAGCCAGCCAGGTGCCCTGGTCCTTAGTTTTTAAGGTGCAGAAATCACATTGGGTTTCTGCCTCCTCTTCCGGGGTGATGAGATTCTGAAGAAATAATTCTTACTAACCAAGCTCATCACAGATGGATTTCCAAAAAGATTTCCAAAATAATTTGGGGGAATGACTTAATAATGCCTCCCAATCTCTGGGTACTTACTAGGCGACCGGGACTCTGAACAAATGCTTTACAGGATCGATTTCATTTAAACTTCACAATAATCCTGTGATATAGCATGAGGCACACTGTTTTATCCCCTCATTGTGGGTAAGGAAATTAAGCCGCAGACGGAGGAAGTAATCTAAGGATGGCAAATGACAGCTCTGTGTGACTCCAAACCCTCTCTAGACATTCATGTCATAATAGGAATAGAAGACGCAGCCCCTTCCTCAAGTAACTAGGAAGAATATGGGAGGAGATAAGGAAGAAGGTTTATAAGTGGAAAACACAGCCTCTCTCCTACTGCCTATGACTCAGCTGCAGCTGTGACTCACAGAAGACTGAAGGTCACTGAGCAAGTTGGAAATGACCCTGGACTTCAGTATTAGAGCCAACGCCTGAGTGCGGTAGCTCTGATTGTTAGCCGCGACTGATGCCTCTCACTGGCACTTCCTACGAAGTTAACCATTTCTCAGTCTTCACTCCTACCTTCGCTCGGACAAATGTGATCACGGACAACATAGGAGGTGCCCGAGCGAGCGTGCTGTGTGCGGGGTGGGGAGGGCAGAGGCGGGTTCTGAGACGCAAGGGCAAGTTGACAGAGACACAACTTCCCAGGGTCCGGGAAGTGGTCTCGGCATCGGCGTGGTTGGCGAGACTGGGGACTCCGGCCCCTTTGACGGGGCTGATGTTGATCAGGTGACAGACTTTCCTCCCACAGGATGCTGAGGAAATAGAGTGTGTGTGTGTGCGTGTGTGTGTGTGCGCGCGCGTGCGCGTCTCCTTCATTGTATAACCCAGGCTGGAAACAAATGTCTCTAAGTCCAATCCTGTTCTTATCAGCAGGAGCAAAATCAAATAGCTGCCTTATATAATGCTCTGCAATTGCCCACACTAAGCCAAAGTGGGTTGATTCATCTATTTACATCTGGTTTGCTGAGGTGTCGCCACGATAAAAGAAACTAATGGTGGGTATTCATTTCTAGAAGTCTCTGTATTAATCATCAAGGTTTTTCCCCCCCCAAATGTGTATTACTTTATTAAAAATTTTTTAACTTTATTTTAAGAGGGAGAGAGCACAAGCAGGAGAGGGGCAGAGAGAAGGAGAGACAGAATCCTAGGCAGGCTCCCTGCCATCAGCACAGAGCCTGATGCGGGGCTCAAACCCCACCAACCGTGAGATCACGATCTGAGCCGAGATCAAGAGTCGGATGATTAACCGACTGCGTCACCCAGGTGCTCCTTTAACTTTTTTTTGAAGTTTATTTATTTTTGAGAGAGAGCACGCGCGAGAGCACGGGGGAGGAGCAGAGAGCGAGGGAGACACAGAATCCGAAGCAGGCTCCAGGCTCCGAGCTGTCCGCCCAGAGCCGGACGCGGGGCTCGAACCCATCAACCGCGAGATCGTGACCTGAGCCGAAGTTGGACGCTCCACCGACTGAGCCACCCAGGCGCCACAGTCATCGGTTTTCTACCTGACACTTGTAGGCCTAAGGGGACCTTATGGTTGTCACAGGTCGTGGGATGGGGGAGAATGAGGGCAGCAAGGGATGCGTCACTGGACAGATTAGCCCTTTTAACCTTGCTCAACCCTCAGGTCCCCTAGGTTTGGGTTTGGTTTGTGGGTTTTTAGTGCTTTCTTGCCCACACGTGTCCGCATCTGCCTCGCTCGAAAACAAAGAGGCCCGCCCGACTCTTACCCGGGTAGCACATCGTCAGGGAAAATCACCGAGTCCAACCAAGTAGCACCAGGCTTTCCAGACTCAAGCCTTAGCCCTCCTGCTTGCTCGGGATTTATTCTTCTGTTCTTTAGGGCACCCCTCCCGCCGCCCCCCATCCCGAAGACACACGCACAGCACAGATAATCCCAGTCCCCGCAGCCTTCCCCCAGCCGCAGGCCCTCCCAGCAGCAGGACGGGACGCACAGGGCCTCAGGCATTTGTAAATGCCTCCTCGCCTCCTCGTTGGTGAGCGGCCTTAGCCTCCATTTATTCCAGTGAGAGAACCATTGGTCAGCCTATTCCCATAAGGCTCTTCCCTGACCTACTTGTACCTCGTAATGTAACGATTCCATAGGTTACAAGAGGTATGGCGGCCAGGGTGCTTTAGAAACCTTTGCTCTGGGGCGCCTGGGTGGCGCAGTCGGTTAAGCGTCCGACTTCAGCCAGGTCACGATCTCGCGGTCAGGGAGTTCGAGCCCCACGTCGGGCTCTGGGCTGATGGCTCGGAGCCTGGAGCCTGTTTCCGATTCTGTGTCTCCCTCTCTCTGCCCCTCCCCCGTTCATGCTCTCTCTCTGTCCCAAAAATGAATAAACGTTGGAAAAAAAAAAAAAAAGAAACCTTTGCTCTACTGACCTTCCCCCCCCCCCAGTAAAAAGTGCTTTGTTTTGTTTTTTTTTTTTTTTAAGTTAAATTATTCCATGAGGGATTGGGTAAACTCTAAGGAGCATGTGCTCTCTAGCACTGGGGAATGCTTCTATCTCAGACGCATTCGATTTGTCTCCCGCGTTTTTTTGTGCTGTTTTGTATTTTTTACAGTTCTTCGGTCCCATACTCCCACTGAGTTCCCCAACAGGAGAAATAATCCAGGAATGACCCCTTCGCTGTACCTGCTGTTGCTCAAAGACTCACTTTCTTGTCGTGCCTGGACGCTCCGCAGGCTGGAACGAGGCGAGGAAGGCCGAGGAACCGATCAGACGTGGCAAAGGAAGGTTGCGGGTAGCGGACATGGGACAAGCCTGAGGTCACGTGAAAAACCTCGCGGTTAAGGACTAGGCTCTTGGCCCAAGGGTTGAGGCCACAAAAGCTGCCCCTGTGTCTCAGCTTCCAAGTAATAGAGAACCAAAGTTTACACAGAAATGATGTCATATTATGATTATCCACCAGTCCTCGAAGCTGAGTACAGGAAGGGCTGGATGGGGGGGGGGGGAGTGCATCCTGGGGCAACTTTCGTTCCCAAGGGAAGCCGGACTCAGCCGGGCTCACAGCTCCCATCCTCCCAAGGGCCCCACTTAGGGCTGAACAGTGTCTGTGGAGCTTAGCGGCCTCATCAAAGCATGAGTGGGCCCAAGGACGAGGAATAAAAAAGAAGGACCCAAAAGAGGAGGACAAGGGGAAGTAGGGAAGGCAAAAGGAAAAAACATCTCACTCAGGGCAGGTGTTCCCCTTGGTAGCACCTTCCACGGCCGGAGCACTGCTCAAATTGCCTGAGTCCTGAGATCCTTGAGGCCACCGCCCTTCCAACTTTGAATGTCCCTGACGCTTCGTCGTCGTATTTGTAGTCAAGTTACTCTCGGGATACGGATGTAGGCCTGAAACCATAGCGGTTTCCGGTCTCCATGAGAAGCCCCGGAAACCATCTCTAACCGATTAAGGGAGAAAATGTATTTATTTAAAGGTTCTAAGTAGCTCCCAGGGTCCCTGGGGGAGCTAGGGAGCCAAGCCTAGGCCAGCGCCAGGTAGAATGACGACCAGCACGTGACAGAAGTAGCCCGCTGGGGACACCGCCGCAGCTGTCACTGCTGGGCACCCAACATGACCACCTGCCCCCTAGACACCCTCATCACTGAACTGGAAACCCCGGATGTGACTGTACTGGGGGTGAGGCTTTGCACATACGAATTTTGCAGGGGACACAGTTCAGCCCACAACAGGAACAAATGTTTATTTCCCCAGGTCTGCTACCCTGCCTTGGGCACTATCGGCTTGACGTGGCGCTCGACTCTTCTCTGCCGGTTCTCTACCGAGGTCCCAGCATGCTTTGCGGCGGCACGTCCCCAAATTAAGACACCCGGAGTTCGCAAACCTCCTGATCCTATAGTCTTCTAGATGAGCTATTGGATTCCAAATGGGCACGTCTAATGGCACCTTGTTCCTGCACAAGTATCAACTCGTGCCCCAAGGACCAGATGGGTGAAGATATTTGGGAACGTTTGACTATCGTGTTCCTCAGGACAAACTCTGGAGAAAATAATTCAGAATGTGGTCCCCACCACCCTTGAAAACGAGCCCAGTGTATACGCTCCACTGTTGATCTAAAAAGGCTAGGTACAGCTGTCATGTTTTCATGATCAGAAATACGCTATTTCCTTCTCGCAATGTACTTTTAGGTCGACGAGGCACAGTAACCCAAGAGTTACCTAGCTCTCATTTTGCCAGTGTCCGTAATCCTGTTATGGAAATTGATAGCCCTTCATTTCCCCCCAATGCATGGCTGTCGGAAGACCTGACCTAGCTAAAACGCTGTTTGAAAAGAATCAAATGACGTTATTTTGTTTACGAGCCCCCACATACACACCCCCGGGCTCCATCTGATGACCTCCTTTCCTTTAGCCAAGCAGACGGAACGTTCTATTCTTTAGCTCCACGGCTTTGGGGGTGGGAGAGGTCGGGAGACATGTGATGCTCCTCCCGGCCTCGGAGGGGTGTTGAATGGGGGAAACCAGCGCATGACAGAAGGCTAGTCCGACTAGGCTTTAAAAATGTATCAACGTGGCTTCCTGAGTTGTGGGGTTTTCTATCTATCTATCTATCTATGTCATGTTTGTTTGTTAATTTATTTACTTTAGAGAGAGAGAGAGCACGAGCAGCAGGGAGGGGCAGAGGGAGAGAGAGACAAAATCCCAGGCAGGCTTCATGCTCAGCACAGAGCCCAACGCAGGGCACGATCGTGCGACCCTGGGATCATGACCTGAGCCGAAATCCAGGGTCAGACGCTTCTCTGAGCCACCCAGGCGCCCCGCTGAGTTGTGGGTTCTTTTAAAGAAAACTTACTCTTGAACTATAGCTGACGTACAAGGTTATATTCGTTTGAGGTGTACAACAGAGTGATTTGACGGTTGTACGCATTGTGCGACGCTCGCCCAGGCAAGCGTGGTCTCCGTCGTGGGTTTTGTCTTTGTTTTGGCGAAGCTGAGATCTAGGGGAATCATAATCTAAATGCACGTGTATGTTGAAAAGCCACAGTGGAATGCTTCGGGAGACTAAGGCACAGCCCATTTGTGGGAAATGCTGGGCTAGGCAGGGCTTCGGGGGGGGGTGGGGGTGGGGGTGGAGGGCGAGGGGAGCCGAGACCAAAAGAACGGAGAAGTGTCGCACAAGCCTCAGGAAAATAAGACCTAAAGGAGCAAGGCAGGGAAACCGGTGGAAATAGGATTAGGGATCCGAGACAGGAGGGCTCCCGTGTAGTGAGACAGGGACAGAGGCTTCCAGATGCATAAAACAGGAAGTAAATGTGCAATTGGTCGTAGTCTAGAGTCGGAGAAAGACTGTTTCCAAGAAGGGCCCAGGTCCGAAGCGAGAGAGCAAATAGAGCATGGCGGACGATGGACGCGAGCCAAGGGGCTGGGAGGCCCCCAGATACACGTGCCCATGTGTAGGGCTTTTAGCTGCTTTGCAAAGGCAGAACAATTTATACACGTTTTCTCTTTACGCAGAGCGGCCCGGGGAGATTTGCGGAGTCTCTGCATTTGTTTGTGTGCTAGATGATTCTAGCAACAGCCGACCCACCAGGGAGACTAAGAGGAAAGTGGGGGAGCGGTCCTCAAGCTTGTCAAACGGAGCAAGTTGGGAGTTTGGGTCAAGTACAAACTTAGCATATTGTCCTGATGTGCTAACCCACCACTGGGTCACTGGAATATGATGGGCTCTCGTGGTAAACTCGGTGGCCTCAAACAATTTTGGCTTAGAACTTCCTGTTAAAGACTGTGGACTTTAGTGCGTAGCAAGTTCTTATACAGAGAATGCGCGAATGGACTTCCTTGGTTCGGAGGTCTGTGAACTGTATGCAAAGTGTATTCAAAATAGCGTGTGTGTGTGTGTGTGTGTGTGCGCGCGCGCGCTCAGGCCTGCGCCTTTTTCTAGAGAGCAGATACATAATGTTCCACATTTGTGTGTGACACGATCGTGGTGACAACCCACTGAGGCGCAGCAATATAAAGAATGATGAGGGGCGCCTGGGTGGCTCAGTCCGTTAAGTGTCCGACTTGGGCTCAGGTCATGATCTTGCAGTTCATGAGTTTGAGCCCCGCGTCGGGCTCTGTGCTGACAGCTTGGAGCCTGGAACTCCTTCGGATTCTGTGTCTTTGTCTCTCTCTGCCCCTGCCCCGCTCGTGCTCTCTCTCAAAACTAAATAAACATTAAAAAAATTAAAAAAAAAAAAAAAGAATGATGAAATAAGTTTCAACCATCTGCTCAGATGACCAGATGTCGGGACAAGGTTGCCTTGGCCTGGAAGGTCCTTCAAGCTTGTGCTGCTTCTGTGGAAGCTAGAGTGAGAGCCAGAGCCCCGAAACCGAGTGGACTGACCATGAATTGAGGGACCCTCCACTCCCCGAAGCCTTACGTCAGAGCGCAATACATGGATGGGGCAGCTAAGAAAGCCATTCATCAAGGCCCTACACTCACGAAGGGCCTTGATGTGGCCGGTTATCTTGCAACAAGACTATTTTTCACACATTCACAGAGGTTCACCCACCGGACCAGCCAAAACCACTCATCCTTCAACGTAAAGCTCACGTTCCCTTTCCAGAGCATTTCGCGCAGAGCTCGGTACAAACGAATTGCTACGTAAATCCTGGGTTTATCTCGTAACTAGTAAAACTACACTGTATTAAACTGCTCTGTTTAGCTCTGCACTGTCAGCGCAAAGCTGGTCGAGGGGTGAGGCTCGAACCCACGAACCCTGAGATCGTGACCTGAGCCGAAGTCGGACGCTCAACCGCCTGAGCTGCCCAGGCGCCCCTCGTCTTAACCATCTTTGTGTAAAATTCAGTAGTATTAGTGTAGTCACATTCTTGAATATTCACAACAGATCTCTAGAACTCTTCTCTGGCAAAACTGAAACTCTATCTTCATTGAACAACGCCCTATTTCTCTTGTGAATCGCAAAATTCCATTGCATTAAACTGCTCTGCACTAAATGTTTGTATTATCACAAATTTTGTGAACTTATCTTTGGCATTTCCTCGTTTGTTTTAGTACATTGGAAGGATCAGGGGCGCCTGGGTGGCTCAGTCGGTTAAGCGTCCGACTTCGGCTCAGGTCACGATCTCGTGGTCTGTGAGTTCAAGCCCCGCGTCGGGCTCTATGCTGACAACTCAGAGCCTGGAGCCTGCTTCGGACTCTGGGTCTCCCTCTCTCCGCCCCTCCCCCGCTCACACTCTGCCTCTCAAAAATAAATAAAAATGTTTAAAAAAATTAATAGAAATACATTGGAAGGACCATACAATGGCAATGATCGGGGACTTTCTCAGCTTCTGTGATTTCCTCATGTAACAGTCAAGTTCAGCCTTACAGCTAAGCCCCTGTGAGTGTCACCGCGAAATGGACAGGGAGGAAGAATAAGCTGGTCAGAGAGAGCATGGGATGAGCCCAAGCCAAGCCATGGGAAGGGCCACGAGGACAGTTCTGATGGGAGACGGCTCCCTGCCATGGTGAGAAGTGAGAGTTCTGGAAGCAGACCAACTGCCTGGATTCATATCTCCCTCCAGTGCTCGATTGCTCTGTGCCTTTCAGCAAGTTCCTTAACCTCTGTGAGCCTCAGTTTCCTCGTCTATAAAATGAGGGCGGGGGCACTTGGGTGGCTCGGTCGGGTAATTGTCCAACTTCAAGGTAGCTCAGGTCCTGGTCGCATGGTTTGTGGGTTCCAGCCCCACAAATCGGGCTCTGCACTGACTGCTTGGGGTTCTCTCTTTCTCTCTCTCTCAAAATAAGTAAATAAACTTAAAAATAAATAAATTAATTAAAAAAACGAGGACGGTAATAGTACTTGCCTTATAGAACTGCTGTGAGTGGTAAGGTACATAGTAAGCACTCAATTTATATCAGCTGCTGCTATTATTATTATATTATTAATCTTTGTGTAGTGGTGGTGGAAGGAAACTTCTCTAGCTGGGAGTTTCCGGCTGGGGACAAAATGTAAATCCATTTTGTCACGACCTCAGCGGGGTGAGTGGGATTCAACTGCTTCATTCCACTGAAATCCTCGGCAAGAGGACTAGTTTCAGCCTTGTGGTTTGAAGGGGTGGGTGACCTTAGGCAGAAGCATAGATCGTAGTCTGTCATGTATATTTCACCAGCCTCTGAAAAGGGTCTAAAAAGTATCTCTCACTCGTATCTTCGTGGTGCCTCCAGAAGACTTCTGCTGAAAGAACAAACCACCTACGAGCCCAACCCAGAAATCTGGACCCCTGGCACTTCGCGCGTCCACGTGAATTTGTTTTCAGGATTGTTCTTTCCTGAAAACAGCTATTGGCGATGGAAGGAAGCGTAGAGAGGGAGGGAGGAGGGAAGGCCCAGAGCCGGCGGGGTGCTCGTAAAAATGTAGCCAACGGCGCTCCGGGAGGGGAGCCGTAATTTCTAGGGGGGTACAGATACTCCCACCCTGGCTGAGTGCTGCTACCAACCTGACATCCCCGAACGTGGACTTGGGAATGGCGACATGCCATCATATGGTGTTTCGACCCTGCAGATGCAGTAGGGCCTAAATAACTTCAAGAGCATAGGTAAGAGGAAAAAGTAGTACGATAATCAGGATGTGACAAGCTTTGGGTGTTCGCTACTTTGCGTCTAATGTAATTTATTTCATTGTAAGTTTACACGACTTGCTCTTTAAATAAAGGCTGTGTTTAACGGCTGGCTTGTAAAATTTCCGAAATCTTAGAAGTTGGCTCTTGTTACCACCGATCGCTCTTTCTCTTCCTCCGGTCCAAACCCTGCGGGGGCTGCTGGGCTCGGCACCGGGAGTCAGGCTGTGCCGACAGGTCTCCCATGGCGGTTACGCGGAGAATCCCGACTCGGTCAGCAAGCCGGGCTCTCCTTTGCCCCGAAGCCTGCCGCGCAGGCCTCCCCAGAGACCAGCCGGTGGCCTCCATCAGGATAAAACAAAAGCGAGAGGAACTGGGCCCCTGCTTCGCCGTCAAGCCTTCAGCCCCGTGCTCTGCCAGGCTGGATTGCTCGCAATATTCCCTATGACTGGCCAGTACTTTCCCTGTAGGCCAGCAGATATTTTCCCCCTGTGTCTTCTGCCTGGAATGTCCTCCAACCCCTTTCCCTTCTTTCATCTGGAAAACTTCTTATCCTTCATGAGTCAGCTCCTGCACACCTCCTCCAGGAAGCCTTCCCTGAACCCCTCCCCAGGCAACATTAGGTCCTTTCCTCTGACGGGCCACCAATGGTCTGGGTGATGCTGTATGCTTCCCTCCCCGGGCTGCGAGCCCCTCGACGGCACGGACGGTGTTGTGCTCGCCTCTGCAGCCCCACGCCCAGCGTAGAATATGTGTCCCGTAAACACTTGCGCCCTTAATAAGTGAATGGATTGGAGGTATTACAGCCTGCGGAGGGGCCTGAACTAGGAACCGCCATGGCAGCCGAGCCTCTATTTTCCTGGCGGTTCCTGCAGGTGGAAAGGCCTCCGGCGAACACCCGAGGCATCTGCCGTTGAGGCGGACGCGAACACCGGAAGACTCTTTTCCCACTTCACTGATTTATTTATTTATTTATTTTTTTAACGTTTTTATTTTTGAGACAGAGAGAGACAGAGCATGAATGGGGGAGGGGCAGAGAGAGAGGGAGACACAGAATCGGAAGCAGGCTCCAGGCTCCGAGCCATCAGCCCAGAGCCCGACGCAGGGCTCGAACTCACGGACCGCGAGATCGTGACCTGAGCCGAAGTCGGACGCTTCACCGACTGAGCCACCCAGGCGCCCCTTCACTGATTTATTTTTTGAACGCGTGTTACGGTTTTTGTTTACCTCATCAATTAACGAGGGAACCAGCAAGACGTCACGACCTGCTCCAAGGAAAACTCAAAGCACTTTTTCCCACCGTCAACACTCTAGAAGGTCTGTGCCCTTCTAGCCCCGTATTGCTGATGGCCGACAAAACCCCTCCCCTTCGGGCATCTGGCCTCTGGCAGGAAGGACTGGGTTGAGAGCCTTCTTGGGGAAGCTGCCTCATTCGGGGGCTTTAAGAACGTGGAGGAAAGATGGAGACAGACCGGGCACTGGATGAGATCATCGGACCTGAGCTGAAATCAAGAGTCAGACGCTCAGCCAACTGAGCCGCCCAGGAGCCCCTATAGGAAACCTTCTGATGTCCTGCCCCAAGAAGGCCATATTTGGACAAAGGAAAATGAGGAGAGGAAACCATTAATCACCTGCTAGGTCACATGTGTAGTAAGTGGCAGGGGGCAAGATCCTAACCTGAATAGTTTGACTCTAGAGTCTGTGTTCTCAACCACTATACTTTACTAACCTCTGATCCCCAAATCTGATTTCATTCGTGGCTGGGATATGGACCTCAACTCCTTCGTGATCGTCTGGCTGCAAGTGGAGGGGTGTCTGAACTGGCAGACGGGCTTCTGGAGGATTCCTCTTGCCCAGCCTAAAGCAGCCTGACTCAGACCCACCGAACCCAAACTTCTGTGGGTGGGGTGGAAGTTTCTCCCAAGCAGCAGGTTGTGGGAGAGAAAAGAGAGAATAATTCCCAAAGGGGCCTTACCAAATAGGATATAGCTGCTTAAAAAAAAATTCTTTGGGGGCACCTGGGTGGCTCGGTCGGTTGAGCTTCCAACTCTTGATTTTGGCTCAGGTCATGATCCCAGGGTCGTGGGATCGAGCCCCGTGTCGGGCTCCGTGCTGAGCGTGGAGGCTGTTTCAGATTCTCTCTCTCCCTCTGCCCCTCTCCCCTGCTCACCTGCTCTTTCCCAAATAAATAACAAACAAATCCCTTGTTCTTCCCAGTGAAAGTTCCATGTCCAGGCCGCCCCCCATCCGAACATCCGTGGGGTGAGGGGGGCAGCTGGGAGCGCTCCCTAGTGTGTAGAGTGTGGACCAAATACGAGGATCAAATATGTTGGCTACTGCCTCACGGACAACAATACCGGCTGAGGCCGGAAACTGAGCTACATTCCTTAAGGCCTCTGTCGGCTCTGAGATGTATGACTCTAGAACTGTGGGGTTGCAGCATTTGAAGTTTCTCATTTCATTTTACCTTTTGAATCTCCAGATCTATGTTTATACTTTGGTGACAGAATATTCCAAGCAGCCACGGGAGCGGGTAGGGTAGGGGGAAGAGGTAGCTGGGCAGGCCTTGTTGACAACTGGGGCACCCCTTGAGTGTGTGGTCACTAGGGAGACAGACCTTCCATAGAGGAGGGCTCCAAAGAAGAGGGGCAGTCTTGGGGGGACTAGACTAGAATACACTAGAACAGAGGAATCAAGGCCGGCCATCAAGGCCAAGCAATTTGTGGAAGGCCACGAGGCTAGGGAGGAGGGAGGCCGGGCTTGGAATCCAGGCTGTCTGACCCCACAGTGTGCTCCCCACTGAAGGGCGGGGCGGGGGGGGCGGGTAACGATGGCGTCTGCCTCGGGACTGAATAAGAACGCGCTCAACGCAGTGGCCGCTCGCATTCAACAGATGGGAGCTGCTATGGCTGCTGCTTTGTTGTCATTATTATTGGAAGCTCCCCCCTGGGTAGCCACGAGCTGAGTCCCTCTCCTGGGTCGGTGCCACTGCATGATGGGTGACTCAGAGTAGCAGTTAAGAGTGTGGGCTCTGGAATCAGACTGCCCAGGGCTTAATCCATGTGACCATAGGCAAGTCACATAACCGCCCTGGGCTGCAATTAGTCACTGATAACATGGGAATAGGGATCTACTTTGTAGATTATGGTGTAGAATGAAAAGCTAAATGTTAAAAAAACAAAAACAAAAACAAAAACAAAAAACAACTAGAAAAGGGCCTGGCATGCAGTGAACAGTCAGTGGACATTGGCTTTTGGATGCCCCAGGGTGGAAGAACAGGGCCCATGTTTCCCGAGCACGTGACAGCAGTTTTGGTTTGGGCATAAACGGCGTCCCCCATCGGGATGGGAGGCCAAATCCAGCCACTTTGAGAGGATGCGTGGAGTTCTGCCCAGAGGGAGGTGAAAAGATAGCAACTTCAGTCGCCACGATTAGCCATTTCCAAGTGAACGCATCCCTGCAGACGGCCTGCACAGAAGAGCCCGGTGCCGTGTGTGGGCACGATGTCCTCACCGCCCCCCCCCCCAACCGTAACCGCTGGTCCTCTCATGTAAGAGCTCGTTTGGGCTTGTAGGAGGAGCAGAAAATGTAGTTGTATGCTGGGAGTGGCAACAGGCATCCCGATGGGCCAAAGGGGCAGTGATCCCTCCCCGTCCCCATGATTCTGCTGCATATTCCCGTAACGTTCCCTCTAAAATGTGAGAGGAGCAAGATTTTTAGAGCAAAGCTGGCCTTAGGGCGAGCGGGCTATTTCAGGACTTAAAATTTTGTTGCGCTTGTGGCATCCAGAAATCGTTGAAGTTGACTTACGAGAAGGTAGGCAGGCAGAAAGGGTTCCTTGGGGCTTTCTAACGCAACAGCGACACTTGCTAATACGTGTGTATAAAAGCGGACGGTAAACGTGGATGGCCGGTCAACGCGAGCAGAGGCCGAGATGGGGAAGTCAGAAACAGAAAACCGGAAAGGGGAGGAGAAAGGGGCTCAGAGATCCAGAGGCAGGGCTCCTTGGGGCCTGCACTCTCCTGCCTTGACCAGGGCATGCCTTCAGTGGGGCTGAATGCGGACAAGTCCAGCGGGGGCATTTCTGCATTACCTGGAAGAAGCCAACGAGGGCGGTACGGACACTGGCCCTTTCCCATCCCCCCTCAGCCCCTCCTGGGGGGTGATGAAGTCATGGGAGGAAGGGAAAGTTGAAATTATCTGGTAGCCTGTGGGTCTAGGCCATTTGCTCTTTCCTTCTCTTGCTCTGACCTCATTTTGAGACTGGGGGCTCCTTCCAGGGAGACATCTCTGGCCTGAGAGAACTCACAGGAGCGGAGCCAGGCTGGATCCCAGAGAGGAAGCAGAAAGTGGCAGCTTCGGCTTCGCTCAAGGCCTGCGGGGTGGTTCAGAGTCGTGCAGGCCTTCTGGGCAGGACCGCCTGGGAGGGAAGGGTGTGCCTCTGGCCGAGGTGGGCTCTGTCTCTCGACCACCAGAGAGTGGCGGCCTGGGCACGGAAGTCCAACGGGGCCAGGCATTTCCTCTGGGACCTACTTGGTCAGGAGTTCTCATTTTTCTCAGTGACCCAAAGGGCCCTGTTACACAAAGGCCAGGCCCAAGCGGAGTTTGCTATCCTTTTAATCTTTATTGTCCCGCTCCACTTGGATTCCCACCCCCCCCCCACCCCCCCCAGGGGCAGAACAGAACTTGTACAAAGTCACTGATGGCAGGAGACTACAATAGGTACTGAGAAGACGAGGCATTGCTGACTCTCTCTTGCTCGACTCCGCTCGGTCAGCACCGCTCCCTGCCCCCGTCAAGTTTACCAGTGTTCCTGTCAAAGGGTTCACGCGTTGGGCCTGAGCTACAGCCCATGGTCGAGAAACAGTTTAACTGAAATAAAAACAACGTCATTTACTTTCACAAATGTTTTATAATGCCAAAGAAAACACAGTAGGTAGCGCGTTCCGCTGTAAGCAAACCCAATATATGAATGGACTTAACAAGTAAACTAGGGGCGGATTATTGGCAAGATGCTTCGACAAAATTCTGTAAATAACAAGATTTCCTGGTGCATTTTTTAAAACAGTTTATGGCAAGGTTTTCAGAACACATCAGTCACATTAATTAGCTCGCACCGGCCTCACCGTCAAGTACATAAGAACTTAGTGTCTAAGTGCAAGGCTACTTGGACCAGAGGTCTTCCGGTCAAACGTATTATAAGCAACGGGAACGAGATCAAGTTAAATGGTCCAATAGCTTTCCTTTCTGTTCGGCTTCCAAAAAACGATACCTATTTGGGTAATTCTTGCCCTAAGGTTACGGGTAGAATTCTGTTAGATGCAAAGTGAGACAACGGGAAACATTCCTAATGAACAAACAGCTTTCACAGAGACTGTCTATATCACATTGTTATGACCACGCAGAAGAGCTGAAATCTTGCTTTTGTACAGATTTGGAGGAAAGAAAACCCTAAAGAGAAACCAAGCATATAGAGGTAGTTGAACAGCAATATGGGGGGAAGAAAGCATTGTCTTAATTCCCCTTTCAGTTTATTACAGTGCAAGAGTAAAATGGCTGCTTAACAAACAACTGGGATAACAAATACACAGACACATTTGCCACTGTTTGAATGCCTTGCTTGATATTTTAATCCGGGCATTACTGAGGACTGCATAAAATGATGGAACTAGTTTATCTCGGATAAGCCTATGATGCCACATTGACCTATTTGCTCTCCTTTTATTTTGTTGTTGTTTATTGTTGCTGCTTTTACATTAGCTAAACGTTAGGCGACTTTTAACATGACACATAAGCTACAGTGCTGCTTTGTAAACTTCTGTTAATCACATTTGCTGCGACAAATTTTTAAACGGCTACAGAGTCATGAAGCGAAAGCTTTAAAATGACACCAGGAACAGAGATTACAGGCACTTCTCTCTCAAGGTGAACGTAGCGCGTTGCAAAATACCTATTTGTAAGTGAAAACGTCTTCATTTCGACTCTGGATGTGCTCCACCCAGATTATTAAACAGTTGGACAGTGGGAGCTACCATTCTAAGAGGAACTGAATGTGCACATCTTACATGACTCCATTTCCTTCTTTCTCTCTGCACTAAGGAAGGGCCCCAAGCTGTAGCCCCGTGCAGCTGGCTGCTTTTCAGAACTGTTTTCAATCGTAAATCAACCTCATCCCTCAGGCCCCAGATGGGCTGAAAGAGCTGTTCTTTTCCGCTATGGGGGCTGCCTTCCATTTGCATCCTTGCCCCAACCCCTCTGCTATGATTCTGCCTTGATAAAAGGAAACGGATGCAAAGTCAACATGTTGGGAACTCAAGGAACGAGTCCCTGAATAAAACTCCCATCTTGGAAATGGAGTTTGGCAAGGGGCACACTGTCCCCAGTGGATTCTGGCCCATCAACAGCATGCAGGCTGTGGACAGTACGAGACCTCTGGGTGCTGTGAGCCAGCCTCAGGAGCTCCGCGACTCCGACGGCCAGTCACAGGGGATTATCTGAGCCCAGGCCAGCCCCGCAGGCAGAGCTGGAAGCGCCACACACGCAGCGACTCGACTGGCCCCACGGGGCGGGAAGCAGTCGGCTTTCAGAAAAGGCAAATTCTTGAAATAGTCAGTTCTCTGCCCCCATTAAGTCAGGGGCAAGCACTCTTTTCTCCAGGTTGTCTATAGAAAATTAGCTTTATCATTTTTCATTTTCTACATTTTGCTGGTTATTAGCTAGCAGTGGTAGTACAGTACAAAGCAGAAAGGCATAGTATCTGCCTGGTACCTAATGTGTATACACACACACACGCACACACACACACACACACATATATATACATATATATATACACACACACGTACACACACATATACATATATATATATACATATATATATACATACACAGAAAAAATAATCTAGGTCATGATAGGAAAATTAACCAAATAAATGGCACTATCTACCAAGGGGGAAGTCTTGTACTTCTGGCCTAGATTTAGCTTTATGTCTTTTCTCCGTATTCTCTTCAAACCCAAGCTTTGCAGCAAAATCAATTTATAAGTGGCGAAAATGGCCACATTCAACTGACTGCCACATTCAAGTACATCCCACAGAAAGCCAAGGCTTCGCCTTGCACCCTGCCTCCCACCACTGCTGAAACCAGAGCTTGCTATAAAATAACCCAAACGTCTATTTAGGCCACTGAACGCACAGGGCAACTCTGTTCAAGCCAAGATCTACGTTTGCTGGAGTTAGGTGCTCACTTACCGACATGGAACATTCTAGGATGTGGAACTTTATTTAAAGAAAAAAAAAATCAAACTTCCCTTTCTACCGAGATTAAGTAGAAATGTGTGTGAGGTAACTGAATTTTATTGAGCCTGCAGCTTCCATCTGAACTGTGAGCTTCTGGGGAGCTTTGGTGACTCAGTTGCCATGCTTGTTTAATCAAATTATGTGCAACACAAACTGTTTAAAATGTTAAACATATGCAAAGGAAGGGGTTCAACGTCAATCTTGGCTATGCTAGTAACTGCTTAACTGTGCTATCTGGACTAAGTATTAACATCGCAGAACCTCAGCCTTCTCATCTGTGATACTGGGCGTGATAACTGATCTCACAGGGCTGCTGTGCAGAAGAAGTGATTTAATGAACTCACATATGTGAAATCGCCTGGCTCAGTACCTGGCACACAGCAGGTTCAAAATAAATTTGTTGGGGCAGCATAAGGAAATCCCATGAACTAAGCACAGAAGTCAGACTGTGAAACCCGTTCACCCTGGCACGGCCAAGATTTTTAATACTTTTTGGAGAGCAAGGAGGGATGAGCTGGTTATTCTAATGGAGCTAGAACTTAAGGCTTCCATTATATTGGGAATTCTAGACCTCCAGACAGCACTGCTTTTTAATCTTATTGGAACAGGGAAAACTGGCTGGCCCAGAAGCCTCCCCTGTCTCTGACCCTCATCTCTTCTCGAGTCTTTTCGTTTTCCCAAACGGACGTGGCTCCAAAAGGAATTAACTGTAAAGCATCAAGTTATGGTCCGAAAATCATCGGTGGGGATCTCCCCAACCAAGTTTAAAGGGGCAGATATGGGTACTGCATGGAAAGGCAGTGTTTTATGCAAGTGTGGCCCCTGATGATATTCCGTAACTATGAACAATCTAATCACAGCTATTATTTTTTTGGATGTCTCCTAGGTGCTAGGCACTGTGCTAAGCGATTTACATATGTTACCTCCTACAATGTCCGTTAACATCCCTACACGGGGCATTGGTCACTACCCTTTGCTAGATGAGGAAACTGGGGCCCAGAAGAAGTTCAATCACAAGGGAAAACATCTACCAAGCGCAGATGTTTACGACCTTTCCTCTGCTGCATTTACACGAGATGACAGGAAACTATTTCACGAGGACTGTGCTCTGACCTTCTGGCTGGCTGGGCACCGAGCAGGAAGAGGAACGCTTAATTCCCCGCTCCCCGAGCCCTGCAGAGCTTGCTTGGGCAGTAACCACGCCTATACGTCCATTCTTTGCCGGCCCAGTCTGGCTGCGAACATCAAACCTGGTAACACGACACAACGCTCTGACAATCCAGCACCCATTTAGCAAGTTCAGAAGGGATCATTTGGTTTCAGCTTACGTGGATCACGTCTTTCTCTCTCCTCTGTTTCTGGCTGCAGGTAGTGGGAAGAAGTCAGGTCGATTCCCTGAGGCACTCACGTCTCCTCGAAGGAGTAGATGGGCTGCGCTGGGTCCGTCCAAGGATCACGTGGGGGGATAGTTTGCACGATGGTACGGATGGCGTGATTCACTCCTCGCCTGCCCTCATCTCCTCACGCCGTCGTTGGGACAGCCCCCCCCCCCCCCACAGTCTTTTTCAGGTTCACTGACAGAACCACACTAGCACTAAGCAAGCTAAACAAGGGCTCCCTCTTACATTCTTACCCACTGTTCTTCCCCTACCTTGAAATCTTTGGCCCGCGGCAGCTAGGAGGGAAGGCAGCGTTTAGCTAAAACCACGGGTTCGTCGTCTGTTTCCTTTAAAAAGATGTACAAACCCGAAAGACAGCGCGTCTGTGTTTTTAAGGGTTCTACTGTCTCTACCGGCTTCTTTCCGCCTTCAATGACCGGCAGCCCTTCATCATATGTTTTCACACGCGCCAGCCAGGTAACTAACCCTGGGGAGAAGGGAGAGACCCTTCTGATTAGATTGCTGAAAATAAATGCCTAAAACAGATCACTCACAAACGACGCCCCTCTGAGTCACCTCTTCATTCAAGAGCAATCATTCCTTCGGCCCTGCTCGGTGTCCCACCCAGAAAATGGATTGTTTTCCTTCACCCTGGCCTATTCCATAACGCCTGCCAAATCGCTTAGGTATTTTATATTGTTGAATTCCAAACGAAAGCAACACGGAACCCGTGACGAGCGACGGTCTCAGCGTGATTCCGAACCTCCTTTACACATCCAATGGGGCAGATACAAAAACGGTTCGCGAACCGGGATCAAACACAGCAGAATGTGGTTAAAGCAAAAACGGCACGTTGCTAGCACTGCTCCTTCCCCCTGGGTAGATGGCAAAGCACGTTAATAAATAAAGCAACTGGCTCTTCAGTAACGTACACTTAAACAGTTACAAACAGACAGGTAGAAAAAAGGGATACAGTGGTGCCAAAAAAAAATAAATTATGAAAACGGAAAGGATGAACATTCTTTTCTACACCATGCCGTATAAAACCCGAACCATCTGGAATGAGAACCCAAGTCCGTGAAAATAACGCGGCAGCGTTACCAGAATGTGTGCTTCACATTTCAACTACACGTTTATCTGTGCAAGAAAGAAAATGAAAGCAAAACCATTTTAAACTTCCAGAAAACTGGATGTCAAAAATCAAATGAATTTTTTTTTTTTCTGGGCTCTTAAACACCTCTGCTGAGCATGTAGTTGTGCAGCATGTCAAGAAGCATCTTCAGCCAGGAAGTTTCAAACAGGCCCCGTGCTTCTGGCCTTTCTACACGATTCCTCTCTGCGATCAACAGCAGGGAAATGCCTGTTTGATACTTCCTTCTGTTAAGATGTTATTGCAGTTAGATATATTTACAAGATGACTCCCCCAAGCCGGCAGGGAGGGTGGGGGCTTCTCCTCAGCGATCCACTCTCGCTAGTTTTGGTTCCGGGATATAAAGGCCAGGACTCGCCGAATCCCATTCAGTCTGTCCTTCAAGGACCTCATCGCTAGGAACGGGAGCTGAGCTCGGCTTTCCAGTGGAAGAACCGCTAATGTCCACCAGCACCAGGCTGGACCGTTCGGGCTCACCTACAACAGAGAAACACACGGCTTCACCCCACTCCCGCAGAAGTGAGATCGGCCTGCAGGTTTCCCAAGCTGCAAGGCAAACATCCCAGGTGGAACTGCTTCTGTGTCGGGCAGACGGCTAGTTACCCCCACGTCTACTTCCCCCCTTCTCTGAGCTGGGCCTACAGCCACCCAGAAGACAGAGACTGCGCGGCAGCGAGGGGCGGCCACGAGACAAAAGTTCCGGCTAATGAGATGTAAAGGGAAGGGACGCCCGAAACCTCGGGGCCATGCTCTGGGAAGGGGGCCTGTGCCTTCCGCCTCACTCTTTCTCTCTTGCCCCTAGCTAGCGCGTGAGCACGGTGGTGACCGGCCTTCTTCTATCGGGAAGACAGGGGTAACATTCTAAGGATGATAGAGCTTTGTGATGAAGGAGACTGGGTCGCTGAATGATCTCGTGGGACAGAGCTGCCCTAGCCCTCTACCTGGTTCAAGCTACGGCCATGTTTAGTAGTTGTTAAAGCAAACAGATCGGTGTCCTAACAGATACGCTATACTTCCCAGCCACTGCTCAGTCTGGTCCACTTCCAAGATTCTGTTCAGGTTCTCGGGACGGACACCTAACAGCATATGGGCCTTCAATTCCCATGATCCCTTGGGCTTGGCAGGTCTCTTAACGCCCTGTATTTCCCTGCTTCTGGCCGCAGGCAACATAGTCCACATACGTGCCATGTCGCTGTGCAAGGCCACAGCGAGCCTCTCCTCTGAAACCGGAGCCTGTGGTCCACAGCCCCAAAGCACAGCAACCCCCCTTTGCAAACATTCCAGTTTGAGAACACATTCGTGTCAGAAATGTATTACGTCCCCAGGTTTCTTTCTAATGAGGAGCTTTCCCATCCCACGTGAATCCTTCACCGAAATTCTGTCTGTCAGCAGCTTCCCAGCCGCACGTTTTAAGACACTGGTGACTTACTTCCTATGGAGCCTGAAACAATCACCACTTCCGGAAGGTTGGTTTAGGACTGTGGAGAACCACCTTCTGGTCAGACCACCTACACATGGGATTATCTGCCTCCAAATGGGTTCACCTGGTTCTTCCCAAACCTTGCCGCCTTCTTGGCTTCTCTGTGCCTATAGCTTCATTTGAATTCTTTTTTGTCCCTCACTGTGATCTGTAACAGGCTCTCCCTCCTATTATTAGTTCTGAATATGAAACTGACATATTCTAAACTTTCTTTCCCAGGGCCATTAACAAAGATATTTAAGCTGATGTTAACACTTGTGGCTGCTTCTGAGAAGCCTCCTTCTGAGGCTTAGAACATTCTTATTAATGGCACCGCTGGGGCTGCAGCACTGACTGGATCAAACTGGATGATTTTTTTTTTTTTTTTTTTTTTTTTGCGCGACTGCTGCCAAAGCAACGTGAGAACAGTTCTAATAAGAAAGGAAATGAACCAAGACTTCAACTTTCTGTGTCATCGAGCCCTTATGAATCACTCTGTGGCATCTGTGTTTTCTCTTATGAAAGCTGCTGTATCACTGCTGATCGCTACCTTCTGCCTGACTGAGGGAGAATGCTCTCCAGAAGGTGAAGGGGGACATTAAACTTGATCATGAGCTTGCTCAGAGCTCTGATGTAGTCCTGAGTCATAGTGGCCCAGAGCCAGGAGCTGGGTCACTGGGAAGCACTGACTGGCCTTGCTCCCTTCAACATTCACGATGCCTTTGCACGGAGGCAAAGGAGCCACCTTTGCGGTCTGGAGAGAGTGCGACATTTCAGCCCATCAGGGAACAGACTGGTGTTCTGTAGCCACAGATGCAAGAGGAAGAGGGGACGTTAGAGACCTCCTCATCCACCTCCCTCATTCCAGAGCTGGGAGACAAGTTGAGAAAGGGGCGGGTCTCACCCAAGGGCACACAGCTAGAGCGGTAAGGATCAGCCTGTTGGCAGTGAAATCAGAACATACACATTCTTACTACTGTGACAGAGTCAGGAATGAGTGTGAGTAAAGAATCAAGGAAGTCACGGAGGTGATGACGTAGGGGAGCCAGCTCAGAATGCAGGAAGGGCGACGGTGGGCAAATACTTGACTAAGTTATCTCCAGCCTCGTCCTAGAGAGACAGTATTGTCCGATTTATCAGGCAACCAAAGTTGAGTTGGCGAAACTCAACTATCTCCACTTGCCTGAAGAGCTTCCGATCTGCAGCTTGATCTCTCAAGTGGGCCTGTTCCCCCAGGAAACAGACTTGACCCAGTAGCACCTAATCAACTGCTTTCTAGTATAACTCGGCAAAGGGCAAATTTAAAGATTGGGTCTGTTTGCTCAGGACCTGCTCACCGCTGACGAGGACAACGACAAGGGTCTACATCTGCAGGGCTAAGCAGGGAGGGACCCAGAGATGAGAAGGTGCTGCGGTCTGGCAGCTGGAATCCTGTAAGGCGACTGGTGCCGTCTCCTAGCTCCTAGCTTCTATTATGAAATAGAGGCCTTTAGTCTCAGCTCCCGGGAGACCCTTCTCTTAAGCTTGGCCTTTGTGTGAATCTTGTCACCCCAACACATTACCATGGTGTGAATCTGGACTCCCACTGAAGGTTCTTTGGTGGATGGTGTCTATGTTCCCAGTCTCTCCCCTGACTTATGTCTCAAAGCCGGTCTGGGATCCAAGTTCCTACTGCTTCCCTTTATCACTCCAATTCTGACTTCAGATCCTTGAGTCTTACCCCTGATGCCCACTGCCCGGTGAAACAGTACCAAATTGGATCCATCTCCCTCTCTGCACTCGATCTGCTGAATGGCAACCATGCGCCCACCCAATCCCAAACCCTGGGCTCTCTCATCTGGTGGGGGCAGCCCGTTACAGAGAGACATTTTTATATACCTGAGGATCAGCATCTTTCTCTGGCATTGGACCAAAGTGATTGAGTATCCGATTCTTCAGAGAGGTTTTGAGCGAATGAAACCATGATGACGCTTGCTCATAGACACAGTTATGTAATCCCATGAGCTCAGCCTGATCCTCTCCTTGAACCTGAAAGTATCAAAGTGGAAATGAAGCACTCTGTCCCTTCTCCATCACTCCCAAAGCTTCTGCTGACACCAGACTCCCTTCGGGCACCCGGCCTGCGTCCCTAGGAAGGTTCGCCCACCCAGCTTTCTCCTGTGCGGTGTGTGAAAGGCTCCTCAGCCAGAGGGTGGGCTGTGTGTGACTACTGCTGAGTGCGGAGGAAGAAGAAAGTTTCCGCCGGGCGCATTAGCTGAAACAGCGAGATAGACTGAAGACCAGAGATGCGAACTGGCCTGAGTGGAGGCGTGCTGTTGAGCTCGCTTACGCTAGCTTATGCCTCTCTCCTTTTCACGTTTCATATCTGCTTTCCCAGTGTCCACTGGGAAGAGGGACACAGGTGTGTCTGTTTCTCACTGTGTAACTCTATTTCCTAAGTCCGATACCTTCATTCGTCGATCGAACATTTAATAACCTTATACTATATGGTGAATGTAAATATAAACGAACGTGGGATTTTTTACTTCTTGTTCTTCCAATTAGTCCAGAAAACCAAGGATGAACTGGACATGTTATCTTTCTCCTTGATGGGATGACACGTTATAGGGAAGAACCCTTAGCCGGGTCGCGCATTTAAAAATACAAACGTACGTGTGAATCTACAATCATCTCAAAATGAAATGTTTGAAAACATAAACGAATTGGTACATAAAATACGTGGGTGTAGATATCGCTCCCAGATCTATCCCTTGGTATCTCTGGCAGAAACCTGACCCCTGGGCTGAACGGGCCCCAGGGTTGTTGATCTGGCTTGGCATTTCTTATGCAGGAATACAACTCAGCAACTAGCCAGGGGGAAAGCCAGGGCACGGGGTGCTCCTGCTGCTATATCCTACAATCGAACGGCAAGCCGGCGGCATTCGATGTCGCTGCAGCCATTTGGTGAGAAATCCCAAGGCCCCCCGACAGCGCTGAGCAATTCTTCTGCAAACACCTTTGCCCGCCAAGCTACAGGGATAGCCTGGCCCTGGGATTCTTGGCACGGGCCACCCTCACCTTTTGGTCTTCAATGTATTCAATGTCGGCTGTATTGTAACCATCTCGCTGGCCCTGATGGAGGACCCTGAAGCGCCTCTTGCCTACGCTGTCCACCACCGAGCGGCCATCAGCAAAGAACTGAACATTTCTGATCTCTAGGATGCAGCCATATTCCGCAAACCTGCTTATTGGGAATGCGTAAGAAAGTACATTTTTGGTGAGTTGTTTCTGCGGCCTGGCTCCCCAGCCGTTTCTGTAACCCCGGGCTGTGCCTCCAGGGACTTCTGCCTATTTGCCTGTCCCGGGGGCTACGGCTGCAACTACACCACAGGCAGCGCCTGTGCCAAGAAAAATCTTCCTGTAATACTGTAACTGCTCCCATTCATTGAGCATATACCGCGTGAGGTGTGCTCAGTGCTTTACGTGCATTAACGCACCAATCTTCCCAACACGCCCGCTATCATTGTACCCACTTTACCGATCAGGAAACTGAGTCACAGAAAGGTTAAGTGACTTGCCCAAAGGCAAACTTGCTCCAAGGTTGGAGCCGGAACATGAACCCACGCACGGGACTCCAGGTCCCGCGGTCTTACAGTAAAACAAGTTTTATAGTATATACCACTCGTTTAACAAGAGATTGATCCTTGGGGTTCCTTTAAATGGGCAGCCTGTTACATGGTAAACCAGGGGCCAGAGAGACCCCGGTCTCTATGGGTGCTCACGGTCGTGAGCTGGCTAAATCTCAGAAGCTGTGCCTCCCTATCTCCTGGGGGCACCCCAAATAAGCCCAAATCCCTCTCTACCCAACCTCCCTTTACTCACGTAGCTCCTCACTTACCCTTTGACAGGATCTCCAAGGCACATGCCAAACTGTCTTGTACCTGTTTCGATGCATCTACGGATCATCAGACGGTAACAAGGCTCAAAAATGTGCAGGGGACAAGGAACCGTGGGGTAGGCCATAGTGCACACGAAAATAGGCACGTTCTTATTCAAGCTGTCAGGAAGAGCAAATGACAGATTTCTCAAAGCCGTGAAGCAGAACACAAAAAGGTTGGTCAAATGTCACTTTGTGGTTCCCCCACAGTAAGGCCAGGGGACCTCAGGTTTTGATGGCTGATTAAAAAAAAAAAATCCTGAGATGCAACCAACACTATGGGCTAAGTCCCATTACTGGTGCAGAGGTTAGCCTAAGAGCTAAGAGATTGAAACTGACATTCTGTACATTCCAATTTGGCTTAAAAAACGTCCTCTAGTACCTTCACATCGTGGGTGATAGTTAAACCTCATAGTTCTTTCTTCCTCTCGTGCCCTCTACTCAGAACAATCTCTTCAGGTGTCCTGCTGGCAGTAAAAGCGGACCCAGCTCTCCAGGGGGATGGTGGGAAAATCTCTGCAAGGTCTCATCAGCATTACAAATTTGCAAAGCCCCCAGAAGGTCTGCTCGGCAGGCCCGGCCGGGAGGAGGAGGGAGCAACAAGAGAGGCAAGTGTCCTCTAGCCCAGTGACGTTCCCATGCGTCAGAATCACTGGGGGCCCTTGAAGCCAGACAACTGGGCTGCATCACCCCAGAGACACTGGGATATAAGGTCCGGAGCCGGGACCCAGGGGTCTCCCCTTCAAGTGTCCATGAAGAAGCAGGCACACAGCCTGATGGGAAACCACGCCAATGGGGCCAGCTCCTCCTGGATCACTGTTCTCTTCTTTGCTAAATCCAATACTGGAACTTATCGATGGATACAAGACCAGCTGCCCAAATCCCCCAGAGGATTCAGTTTAGGATTTCTTTAAAGAGAAATCCCTCTTGGCATATTCCAGTGTTTATTAGTAAAGCATTAAATGATATTTGAGACAAGGGCTCAGAGAGGCTCGTGGTGAATTTAAGAATCAGAAGTAAAAATAAAGATGCCCTGACTAGATCTACTGTAAGTCAATGAGAACAATAGGATTTCGTTTCTAGCTTCTCAGGAAAACACAGTATTCGAAGCGAGAGGCCCACTCAAACGAACCAGTGGCAGTTTAGAAAGAAATGTGCTCTACAGGGCGGGCAGAAAACCAGGGCAGCTTTTGCGATCGGGAACCCGGCCCCCAGAATGCCGCGAGGACCCTACTGGGGATCCGGAGGTGGGAGGGCAGCGGTATGAGACGCAGAAGTGAGAGAACGCCTCCCGCTGTTTCTGCCAGGCGGTCCGTCCTTCCAGCCAGGCAGAGAGCTTGGAGCCCTACGGGCACCTCCAGACTCACCCCTCAGCCACAAATGTGCATGGCAGAGGACGTGTGTAACAAGCAGCAGCCTTACTCTTACCACGTGTTGAGTGCTTCCTGTGCACTAGCTCATGTGATCTTCCACATGAGGTAAGGACTTCACTATTCCCAAGCTACAGGTGAGGAAACTGAGGCCCAGACAGGTCAAGTGACCTGCCTAAGGTCCCGAAGGATACTCGCTTTGTGGCAAAACTGGGTCACGAGCCCAGGTCTGGCTGACACCAAGGTTCTTAACCTCCCAGCACCTTCTGAGGTTTCTGCAAACAACCTTCCGCGCGCTGTGTAAGTTCCCCTGATCTAGCTGCCTCGGTTTGCTCCTACCAGTGACACCCAGTTACTAGCGCCAAGACGTGACCTGGTCAGTGGTTTGGCTTATGCGTCTTCAGGGGCGTGCTGGCAACTGCCGAACAACCGGCTGTCGGCGGGTGGAAAGCTCCGGCTCATAGCGATTGCCAATTTCTATATAGTGTAGATACGCCCACCGAGGCCAACATCAAGCTACCAGCACGATATTGCTAAGTGAGCAGTTAGGGAGAAACGTGCACATTCAGTTCTACGAGCTGCTATGAGTGAAACTGAAAAGAGATGCATATACGTACTTAGAAAGTTCTTCCATTTCTTCTTCATAAAGCCGCCTGCGTTCCTTGAATTCTTCTGGCAGGAACTTAGCTATTAGCTCTTCCATTATGACATTTTTGCTATATTTTCTGGATGCCAAGCACTATAGAGGCAACAGGGCACCGAGACATTATGCAGCCATCAGAAAACCACAAAGCACTTCTCATGTAATCAGCAGAACAGCTGAATCAACCACACATTGAGAGTAATTTGGACCCACACATTAGCAGCTGGTAACATCATCATGCACGTATTCTCTGGATGTTACATACGATTACTTTTATAATTAGAAAAAAATACTTTAACAAGGGGAAAAGACCCGCATTGAAGTTTCAAAAGTTTAGCTTTCCCGAAACACTCAAGTTGAGATTATGTTCTTGTCAAAAAAGGGGGGAAACCCTTCCTTTTCCTTTTATTGGTTACTGCATTTACAAGCTGGCAAAAATGGTCTCCATCTGGGATATGCTGGAAGTCTGTGGTCTAAAGGTTCAGGGAACGAGAAAGCCACTGTCCATCACTGATCTTTTCCTGACCTGTCCCACCCTCTCCCCGCCCCGCCCCACCTCAATGCTTGGCTTCTGGATATTGCCAGTCTAAATATTTTTCCCCCTCTAACTTTAGCTGAAAACAAAACAAAACAGCTAAATACTGGGGATTGTGTCTATTTGTTTTTTAAATATACCATCTAGGTATCACTGAAATTATGTTATAAGCCATGAATTCAGAACCGAACTCAGGCCCGAGTGTCACTATTACTATCCTCCCAAACACCCCTAACTAACTTCATGCATATCCAGGGATCCGTAGGTAGAGGGAATTGAGCTGTGTGAACCAGACCACGGGAGTTAAAACATCTGCGAATTGTTTGCTACGGACACTACCCACACAGACCCAGCAGGGGGAGCTCCTGAGTATAAAATTGCTGGTTCGAGACTATTTTTCCTTTCCCAGTAGGGGCTGTGTGTGTCTATTCTGCAGTGAACGCGATTAGAATAAAATATTTATCTCTCTTGGAAATGGTGTAAGTGCGACCCTGTGTGAACACGCAGAGAGAGACGAGAACATTTTCTGGGACCCCACAGCATCTGCTTCTAGGATGCCTTCTCAGCCACTGCCATCGCCTGGCTGCGGAAGATCCACTGCTTTGCCCCGTCCCAGTCTTTGGAGAAGGGCAGTGACTCGGGAGGTAGCTAATCCATGGAGGAGGTGACTCCCCCACTGATGCTGAAACAAAAACCCAGGACAGGCACACAGTAAAATGTTACTGGTGGTTTTCTCCAGGTGCTGAGCATACGGGTAGGTTTTTCTTCTTTCTGCTTATTTGGATGTTGTAGTGTTACCACAACACAGATGTATATTTAAGTATAAAGACCGTGGGCCTCTCCCCCACAATCAGGCCAGGAAAATCCCACCCCTTGATCGAGGCAAGGGATGGCAGGGACCCTCCCCTCCAACCCAATACACACCCCAGGGTCGTCCTGGATGATCATTTTACTCCATTCTCTTAGTTTAAACGTTCAGGTGTTGGGAAAACTCAACATGTGACTTCACTGGACCTACATTCACCTAGACGGTGTCCTGCATCGCTGAGCTCTCCTCAGGGATGACAAGGGTCAAGGAACATTAACACTGGCTGTAATGTGTGCCACACAAGTCCTTGGGGGAGGGAAAGCAAGGTGGGTTCCTGGGCATTCCTGTGCTATAGGAAATTCCATTGGGTCCACCTGAAAAACGATGGTGGCAGTCCGTGCGGTTCATCTGAAAGGACTTGGAAGCCCCAGAGCTTTCCAAGTAGTTAAATATCTGCTAATAAGTACAGCAGCTCCGGGGGGGGTGGGGGGGGGGCGGGACAAGGACCTCGCTGAAGGTCTGCGAGGTTTTTCTGGGGACCCGGGAGTGATCTCTGCAAACCACAGAACAAACATGGATGACAAGAAGATTTCAGAGCTCGTCTAGTCCAATCCCAGAGAGGACAGAGGATTCACCCAAGATGGCAGTGCACCAGGTGCCATGAGGGATGGGCTTAGCACCAGGACCCATGTCTGCCATCGATTTAATACTTTTCTTTCCAACACAAATTAATTTCACTGTTGACAGTTCATAAAAAGCTGGATGTCGCCTCATTTTCCTGAAGGACTTGGCAAAGAGGGGAGGGGTAGCTGTAAGACGGGAAAGATAGACAGGTGGTGTGAGAGGGTATTTTTCCCTAGCACAGTGCACTGGCTTAGGATCAAACAGGACACCATTTTAGTATCCAAGTCCACATAATCTAACCTAATCAAGAAAGAAATAATATTTTACCTGTGAAAGACCATCTTTGCACAGCGGACACTTTGCATTGTGATCTAGGCATCTTTCAAGGCATTTTAAACAAAATGTATGACCACAAGGTGTTGTGACTGGCTCGTAGAATAATCTGAAATTTAGGAATCAAAATGGAAGAAAAATGATGCAATCAGACAAAAAAAAAAATAAAAGAGCTACTCAATGTTAAGGTTCTACAGTGTTATTCGGAAAATTCCGTGTGTGCAAGGGTGGGGGAGGGTCCTTTCTTTTTTACCAGAATTCCCTGCAGTCGCTGTGCTTCAGAAAAGCATTTGCTTTTTATTTCTGAGCTGGATTTGAAAATAATGCATTTATCACCATTTCTGATATAGCTAGATCATTCTGTAACATTAGTTCTAGTCAGCCTCTTCCGACTGGCATCCAGATTGTTTTTCCCTGTCAGGTCTCAGAAAAAGCGAGATTAATGCCCAGAGGGTCTAAGTAGATTACATTCTAAAATATTTAGCCAACCTGCTCGCCTGAAGATATGTAAACACAGAGACAGATAAGCACACACACAGACACACACACACTCCGTCTCACACATTCATTCATTTAAGTACCTTATATCATATACACAACGGAAAAAAGACTTGGCTTATTTGCTAACCTTCATTCCATTTTTACCTAAGCAATGTTTACTGCCTGAAGGATCCCGAAATTGTGCCTGCAACACACACGTAACTGCCTTTTGTATGAATGGATCATTTTCTTGGGGGCAGTAGAGTAATTCTGTCAGTGTGCTTACTGATGAACACGTACACATAAACATATGTAGGTATGCACACATGCACTTCAATTAGATCCTATTTTAATTCCTTTACAGGAGCCGGCTAATTTCAAAGCAACGTGGGGAATCTGTTTAAAAGCCGTTCTACCCATTCAGAGATTCACAGATTTACTTTGCTTTTGGAAAAAGAAAGGCTCACCTGCAGCAGGACCACCGGGTGGGGGCAGCTGACGACGGTGGTTCAGAAGTGGGGCTGGCGCTCACCAAGAGGACAGACAAAAGGGAAAGACAGACGCCTGACCAGCCTGTTTTGACCTCACCAGTGTTCAGTTGCGAGGAAGAGGCCGCCAGCTGCACAGCCCCCTCGTGTGGCCGGGAGGTGTACCAACAGCCTGGCCCACACGGCCAGGCTGAGCAGAATCAAAATGTCAGAGCTGAAAAGTACTGGAGAGAAAAACTGAACCCACCAACCAGAATGAAACTGAGCTCCAGAGGGGACAAAGCGGCTCATCTGTTGGCAGATGAAGGTCTCTCCAACTTCCACTGGCAGTCGTGTGCTCTTTCTGTTAAAACCGCGACTCTCGACCCTATTGGTGTGTGAGAATCACCTGGGGCGCTTTTTCTTTAAACAGCTTTACTGATGTCTAATTGACGTGCAATAAACGGCACGTACTTACGGTGTACAATCTGATAAGTTTTCACGTACGTACACACCTATGAAACTATCTCCGCAACCAAGGTCACGAACACACCCATCGCCCCCAAACATCTCCTCGTGTGCCTTTGTAAACCCTACCTCCTGCTCCTCCCCATGCGCCCCACCATCACCTGCAGACCTTTGAAAAACTACAGGTGCCAGGACCACGCCTGCAGAGGTTCGGGTCAGTTGGTCCAGGGCAAAGGCCAGGCATCAGGATTATTATTTTTTTTTTCTTTTAAAGCTCCTTGGTGGTTTGAATGTGCAGCCAGGATTGCGAATCACTGTACTTCACAATCCTACTAATCTCCGCATGGGCAAATCCTCTGTACAGGTCTCCAAACCTAATTACCAAATCTACCAAGGAAAAGCCTAGCAGCTGCTGGCACATTCCCCTCTTTCTTGATTTAAAAAAAAAAAAAAAATTCTAGTGGAATTTGAGGGGAAAGCATCTTGTGGGAAAGGAAAGAACAGTTTCTTAAGAGAAATCAATTTCGATTTAACAAGCTCTCCACCAAACAGATTCTCACTTGTCCACTCAGCAAAAGTGCTCCGGGTGCCTACTGTGTGCTGACGCGGAGCTAGGCGCCGGCACGTGACAGGGACAGGGTGCACCGGACTTGTAGGAGGTGAGAGGACAGACGTCGAACAGGACGTCGGAAAGGTGAGGTTTCGCAAGTACACGCCTGTACGAATAAAACTTGCTAAAATGTTGAAATTAAGCCAATGAAGGTTTGGAGTAGGAGGGAGGCTTTTCATATATTCACTTCTCCTCCTTTTTGAACGTTTCAATCCTGTTTTAAGAAGCAGTTAATTTGCTTAGCGTAATTAATAGACGCCAGTTATTAAGTTGGCCAAAAACTAAAATTAATTTTCAAAAGCACTCTTTATGATGGAGGTCCTAACCAGCGTACTAAGGCGAGAAGAAAAATAGAGAAGTACGAGGACTAGGATGGAAAAAACCAAATCTGTCCCTATTCACGCACGGTGCGATGGTGGACTGGGAAAATCTAAAGGAATCTGCAGGATGAGTCTTAGAATCCATAAGAACTGCTAGTATGGGCAAGGATGTTAGTTACATATACACACGCCCACAACTGTGTTCCATACAGCAGCGAAGCGACACGAGAAAATACATTTTTAAACACGGTAACATTGACAACTGCTTTCAACAATCAAGCACCCGGGAATAAACCCAACAAAAGCTGTACGAGCCCTCTGTAGGAGAAAAACTACAAACGCCTCACTGAAAGGAAGCAGAGAAGACCTAGTCAAGTCCCGATGAAAATCCCGGCGGCTTATTTCACGCGTTTGTTTTTGCAGGACTTGACAAGTTGATTTCTAAACTGTGTGAGGCAAGGCAAAGGGTCAAGAGGTGCCAGGACACCTCTACGAGCAGCAGTGTGGGAGGACTTGCTCCACCAGACGTGAGACCTTATTATAAAGCAGCAGTGATGGAAACGGTGTAGGGCTAGCACAAGGACACACAGATCCGTGGACAGAATAGAAAGCCCAGGAATAGACCCAGATCCAGATTCTTCATTTATGACAACTGTGGCACTTCAAAGCAGAGCGCGGGATTTTCAATACATAAATAGCATCCTCAATAAATGCTATTTGGGGTAGTGGGCTGTCCATATGGGGAAATGGAAGTTGGACTGTCTGTCACACCGCGCACAAAAAAATCACTTCCATGTGGGCTGGAAAGAGGAACGTGAGACAGTAAAGCTTTTAGAAGATACAACAGAATACGTTTACGACCTCCGGGTAAAAGACAAAAAGATTTCTTGGGCAAGGTAGGCACCAAAAAAAAAAAAAAAAAAAACCCCACTAACTATAAATGAAAGGATTGATCATTTTCATTAAAACCAAGAACTTGTAAGTTCATCCGAAGATGCCACTGAGACAGCAGAGAGGCAAGCCGCAAGTGGCAGAAGGTATTTCCAGCACACGTGACTAACAGAGGCCTGGTATCTAGAACATACGTAGAGCTCCTATAAGTCCGTAAGAGAAAGAGAGAGAACCCGCTCAAAAATGGGCAAAGATTTAAATGCACGAGCATACATAAAAACTGCTCATGGCAATGCTACCCGCAGTAACCCCAAACTAGAGACAGCCCAAATATCCCTCTACCATAGAACTGGTAAAGAAACTGTGCGGTAGGTTCATACAACGGGATGCCATACACTAATGAAAACAAACAAACTTCACCGACGCGCAGCGACATGAATAAATACACCTTAATACTGTGGTAAAGAAGCCAGAACAAAAAGAAACAGGACAATTTGATTTATGTAAAGTTTTTTAGAAATAGGTAAAGCTAAATTACCCCACTTAGAGACGCATACATGGGTGGTAAAACTATTTTTAAACAGAGGAGACAAGGGGGAACCTAGGTGGCTCAGTCGGTTAAGCGTCCAACTCTTGATTTCAGCTCAGGTCACGACGTCACGGTTGGTGAGTCTGAGCCCCATGCCGGGCTCTGCGCTGACAGTGCGGAGCCTACTTGGGATTCTCTCTCTCTCTCAAAATAAATAAATCAACTTAAAAAGATAAAAAGAAGAGACAAAAGTCAAGGTAGCAGTTTCAGCGGGCGGGGGGCAAGGAGTCGTGATTTGGAAGCGGCACACGGAAGGCTTCTGGGGTCCTGGCTGTGTTTTAGTTCTTGAACTGAGAAAGGCTGACTGAGTATCCTCTTTACAATATTTTGTTAAGAGAATATGTTTTTTAATTTTTATGTACTTGTCCAAAGTGTTTATTTCACATTTTACCATGTCTCTCAAAAGTGTGATTGGCAATGGGGCGCCTGGGTGGCTCAGTCGGTTAAGCGTCCGACTTCGGCTCAGGTCATGATCTCGCGGTCCGTGAGTTCGAGCCCCGCGTCGGGCTCTGTGCTGACAGCTCAGAGCCTGGAGCCTGTTTCAGATTCTGCGTCTCCCTCTCTCTCTGACCTTCCCCCGTTCATGCTCTGTCTCTCTTTGTCTCAAAAATAAATAAACGTTAAAAAAAAATTGGCAGGCTGATTTGGAAACCACTGCTGTGATCTACTAGAACGGCCAAACGAGAAAGTCTCATAATCTGCAGTAATCTGACTGCTATGAATCCGAATACTTGTGGTACATTAGTCGATGACGTTAATGGTGGCAACGACTGAGGAGTCTGTACCTGCAAAACTGTTTTTCCCAAGAATTTCAAAATTGGGCCTTTTGTCAAACAACAATATCGCTGGCTAGTTAACTGCAGTAAATCCTGACACTTCACGAGCAGATGGGTGAAACAGACACCGAAGGAAACGGCAACTCTTAGCAAGAACTGCGAACAAAACGCCCTGATCGAGTGGTCACAGACAAGAATGCTGCCACAGATGTGGTATAATGATTGCCTTGAAATAACTCAAAGTTCAGAGGCTTCGAATGTATCACCTTTCAGGACGCAATTCGCTTCTAGCTTCAGAGCTGCTCCGCTCCTCTAGAAAGGCCGACTGAGTAAAGTGGCAAGGAACAGGTGGAGTAGATTTCACTTGCTATTCTGGGTGCCTGTAAAACTGTTTTTCATATAAATTAACTTTGTACATTGATAGGCGGTAATGAGGATTAGTTCCGCTTTACTATTGCGGAAATTAAGACTCAGGTTAGATGACTTGCCCAAGGTCACACAGCTAGCTAGGAAGCGGCAGGGCTTGGGAAGTAGAGTCACATCTGATTCCCTCTGCACTCCGTGACACGGCTGTGAGCATGTGCACATCTGGAACAGACATCATCTACCCGTGTGTACCTGCACGTACTGACAACATAGCTTTCTCTGTCCCTCTCTGTCTCTCTCCCTTCCCTCTCGCCCCACTCCAGAGAGAGAGAGAGAACTCCATAGAGAGAGAGCTCGAAATAGGAATATACTCGAATTCCTCTCCCTTTTATTTACCGCTTTAGGTAATGATTTCAGAAAACACGTCAGGGAGGCATTTATAAATCAGAGTTGAGCCGGATTTTCTCACAAGAAAGCATTTTACATTGTCACAGCGGTGGAGTAAACAATAGTAATAATAAATGCTTTCAGTTAGATGTCAGCCCGGATAAAATGCTTGGCTTGTCTGGAAATAGCTATCTTTGCCCACCAGTTACATCCTTGTATTGTGTTCTTTTGGTGCTATCAAATGAGAGTGAAGAAGGAATAAGAAGGAGGGGGTGGAGAGAGGGAAAGAGAGAGAGAGAGAGGGAGGGAGGGAGGGCAGGAAGAAGAGAGACGGTGAGGGGGTGGGGGGAAGGGAACCGGCTGCTTAACGCCCAGCTATTCGAGTGGCTAAAACGAGGTTAAATACAAAGTTTTCATTGCGATTGACAAAGAGGTCACTGGGCCATTAGGTAACTGGTTCAAAAATCACACATGCTTGCTCCACATCTCAAAATAGCCTTGTCACCCCAAAGGCGCTGTTCCACACCAGCCCCAGAGGTGCCCCCCCACCCACCCCAGCGGCGAGAGGCTCCCACCTCCGTAGATCTCAAGGGAGGGGTTTCGGTCACTAAAGACTGAGGAGCAGAGTTCTGAGGCGTTGGAATTAGGAAGCAGCCTCCCTCGACGGAGCTCTCCCAATCCAGCCAGCGGGACTCGGCGATTATCAAGTGTCTCGTTAACGCACGCTCCAGTTACCGTTCCATTCGTCTTTTCCGCCCCTTTCCCTGCGAGACACGGAAGCCGCTCCCGAGTGTCTCTCCAGAGCCAGGCCGGCTTCACGCTCCAACTTGTCTTCTACCGATGCGGTGCCGCGGGACTGGATTTCGTTCTAGAAACTTGCGCAGGAGGTGCAAATGTCTAGTTTCGTGACCCAGCAGATGGTCTGAAGATATCTCAACCCTTAGCCGCCCTCTCCCCCTGCCAAAGACAAGTGAGGGTCGTGATAGAAGCCGGTACGGATCCCAATGACAATAAAAAGGAAAAAAAACCACTAGCGGGTTGGAAGCAGGAAGTCTGTCAGGGCTGTGTTCAGACCAAGGCATGTCTGTGAAACAGCCTTGTCAACATCTGATTTCCGCCTTGCAGACAAACCCTGCTGGAGGGGGAACTACGTGCTTGTGACCAAGGGCTAGGGCCTTCAGAGCCTCGAGGTCACAAACGCTCTCCGGACTTGGCAGGTTTCTCGGCACCCTAAAGCGGCTGGAGTCCCCCTATAACTTCCTAGGCCTATCCGACAGTTGCCCCCAGACAAAGATGGGCTTTTGTTCTGAAGCCTCACTCAGAGCAGAGGGGCAGGATAAGGGAAGTGAAGGCTTTTAAACTCAGGGCAAGCAACCGGAAGGGGGGTCTCATCCTCCTGGTGTTTATTTCTCAGAGCAAATTTCTAACCCTTCTCCGAAGCTCCCTGTTGAGATCGGGGACAAACAACACGGAAGGGAGAGAGCGGAGGAACCAGAACAAAAGAACTCCAACCTCGGGGTTGTGAGTCCTCAGCGAAAACACAAACAGGATGAGTCTGTGTGTTTGGTTTTGCTGGCTTCGCTGGATGTCGGGAGGAGCGTGAAGAGGAGGGTGAGTCCGGCAAGGACTCGGGCTCTCTGAGCAAGCTGAACCAAGTCTGTCGAAGTCTGACACCTGGAAGACCGCGGCTCACATCGCAGGCTTAGAGCCTCGATGGCAAAGGCCCATTTCTCTGCTTGGCCAGGACCCGCCTACTGCTTTGTTGTGAGGGGGAGAGGGAGATGGCAAAAGGGAACTGGTTACATAACCCACCTCACTCCCGCCCCCTCCACCCAAACCTCCCGTATTACATCCAGAAGGCTCTCCTTGGGTGCTGCTGCGTTCCATCTGCCGAACTGGTCATTTTCAGGTCTGCCTGATCCCAGGAGCAAGTCTGACAACTCAATTTTTTCGAAATGTTTATTTATTTTTGAGAGAGAGAGAGACGCAGAGAGTGAGTGGGGGAGGGGCAGAGAGAGACGAAGAGAGAGAGTCTGAAGCAGGCTCCGGGCTCCGAGCTGTCAGCACAGAGCCCGACGCGGGGCTCGAACTCACGAACGGTGAGATCAGACCTGAGCCGGAGTTGGACGCTTCACCGGCTGAGCCGCCCAGGCGCCCCGCAATTTTTTTTTTTAAGAGAGAAAAAGTACATGTCCAGGCAATGGCGGCCTTACTCGTTTGTATGCAAACAAGAAAAGTCCTTCCGAATACAAATGCACGTGATCGATATGGAAGGCATCGTGCTCGCAAAGGGCAAGAAAACATCTCAGGATCCTTGGTTGGCTGGATCCCAGTGTGTGGTAGACCACGAGATTTTTCTTGACATCTCTTGGGTCAACCATCTTAACAACTTTTGTGCAAATGTCTCAGTCTTCTTTTAATGCTATGTTGAAAAAAAACAACAACCCGCATTTGAGAATCTACTGAATTCTGTGGACCTTGCTCTGGAAACACACACCCACCCACACACATACACACACACACACACACACACACACACACACACATTTTTACATACAACTTGAGGCAATTCATAGATCTATGTAGAATCCACACATAGAACTTCCTCAGGGGGCCGGGGGCCTAAAGTTGAAGAATCTCTGGCCTAGGAAAAAACGTTCCCATTTATGGAGTATTTACTCTATGTCAAGCACTATTCTAATAAGAGAACTGAGAGTCTCTCAATCATGACAACCTCACAGGGTAGGTAATACTCTTCCCTATTTACTGACGAGAAAACAGTGGCAGAGAAGATCACTTGCTCCAGGCCGAACAGCCAGTAAACGGCAGAGCCAGGGCTCAGGCCCACCCTGTCTGGCTTTGGAGCTCATCCTCTTAGCCACAAAGTCACAGCTGTGAAATGAAACAGATGGATGTAATTTTTTGCACGCAGACCATGCTTCTACCGGCTTCCTTTTTTTTTTTTTGAGGGGAGGGGTGGGCAGGTGTGTGCATAATCTGCCTCCCCACTGGGTAGAGAAGAGATGCCAGGCCGAGTAGTACGTGCCTAGTACTAACACTGTTCGAAACAAAAACCAGTTGGGCCCTCTACTTGACTGCCAAAGAACAGGCAGGCCCACGGCATCGACATTAGCCCCTGAGCTTTGAGATCTTGATCGAGCAGTTGCGATTCGTTCCACGGTCAGGAACTCAACTACCTACGAGGTGCCAGGAAAGTAATGCAAATATGAGACACAGGCTGGTACTGTCAGGTGGTGGGGGGAGAGGGGAGCCATGGCCCAACTGGAGAGCGTGTGCCCTGTCTCGGAGCATTCACATTTAACAACAACCAAAAAACTCCCGTGAAGGCCACACTAAAGACATTCAGCCTGTGGCCATCAGTTTGCGACTCTGAGTGGACCGTTTCCTCCCCACTGTCTAGGTATTTCCCAGTCAGGGGTGCAGGGAATGTAATCTGTAAGCAAGGGACACAAGCTAGCCCGTGTGACAACCAAGAGCAAGATTTTCATTTTGTTAGAACCATGCTTTTCCGTGCTAACCAACCAAACGGTAGGTCACTGGCAGAAAGGTCCAGAATCCCCCCAGAGAAAGCAGCTTCAGGCAGTAAGCGATAGTACCCTTCACATACCTCATACACAGGGAGCATTCAAGGTCAGATGCATCAAAGGACGGGAGTGGAGCACTGACCGCAGCTCTGGCCCCCTGGTCGGCGGGAGGATCTGTGATTTAGAAAGCAGTATGTCAGAGGCAGACCAAGCTGGCTTGCACAGTCAGCACTTCTGAGGCAGAACCACCCCACTAGATTTTCAGCTTTCCACCCTCAGCGCCTCCCAGAGGGTTGATTCGGTGGCCACCCGAGCCACTGGGAGTGGGGTCCCCTGAGGGAGGCCCTGGTAGGTTTCCAGCAGGCCCACGGGAAGAGAGATGCGAACCAGGGAACGTCCGGGAGCCCTGGGGACTTCACTCCAACGCAACAGGCACCTCACTCTACAGAGGCAGCGGTTCCCTGGGCCGAGCGAGGCCTTCAAAGCCGACACCGAACCTCGGCACCGCCAGCCTCTCTCGGAAAGACGCCGGGCTGTGGCTGCTGCTTCTCAACTGCCTACCTGCGGGCGCCCAGCTGGGAAGGATGAGCGTGAAGCCTGATCACGCCTCCCTGCCCCTACATTCCTGGAACGGAGAGGAGGGTAGGGACAGGTTGGCCTGGAAGGCGACACCATCAAGGGCACGAGGTGTCAGTACTCGATACGGGGCTTGACCTCAGGCCTCGGCTTTCCGTTATTAGCGAGCCCCGGCAGTATGCTAGCAAACCGTGCGCTCTCACAGAAGCTTCACCGTGACCTGAGGCGGCACAGCTAAGTGCCAGAGCCGGGCCGCACACCCAGAGCCCAGGGAGCCCGCGGAGCCCTTGGATGGAGGCTAAGGAACCCGCATATGCCGGTGAGCCCAGGCACCTCCTTCAAGCCCCTTGGTCCCTGGGTAGAGTCAGTACCTGGCTTTCTGGCTTTAGTAGGCACCTCTGGGTCTTGGGGTCCAAATTGACAACGTTTCCTTTTCTTTTCTTGGCATTTGCCAGCCTTGGCAGAGGCAGCATCCCCCTTCTCCTCCTGGTCTCCTGCCTGGCCTTTCCCGTTGCCTTCTTGCCCCTCCCCCTCTACTTTAACTGGGTTCTCCGGGCTGCTGCGGTCTCCCGCGGCCGCTGCTTCCTCCTGACTAGAGCAGTGCGGGAGCTCCCGGCTTTCCTGGACGAAGAAAGAGCCAAATGTCAGCACCAACTCGGGCCCAGGATCATCCTGTGACATCGCTACCCACCGGGGGCAGAGAGAAAACTGCACAGCCCTGATCATTTAGTGGACACCCAGCTTAAGGAGCAAAGGCATGCCTGGCCTGGGTGAAGTTGACGACCTTCCCTGGGCGAGGACAGAAGGGTATGTAGGGGACAGACTCCTTGGGCTGCGATAAAGGGGACAGATGCAGAGTGTGGCACCACCGGGCCCTCTCCTGGCCAAATCTTTCCCCTTACCACCTGAGGGAAACAAAGACAGGCGGTGAGGGCAGGTCCTGTCACTCGATCCTTCCTGTCGCTCTCGCTGCCCTTCCAGGCCATCTGCGAGCCCCACACCCAGCTCCAAAAGGACTTTCGCTAAGGCTCTGGCATAGGCCTGCAGGGTTACCACAGGTACCAGAGCCCCGTGTTATACGGGTCAAAAGAATCAGGGACAAACCACTCTTTCGACTGGCTTTTGGGCGAAAAGTGAAAAAGAGACAACTCATTTGGCAAAACGACCAATGATGTCTCTAGCCTTTTAAAGAATTTCCGTCCAGGAGGGGGTATTTGAAAATGGATCTAGAAGTAAATCCAAACACCAGGGGGTGTTTGTGCAGATTCACCCGGAGAACCCTGAACCCTACTCTAAATCCACAGTCCAGGAGTCCAAATGCTCATGTGGGTTTTTTCCCCCTCCAGCCCCCGAGCCACCCCCCCCCCCCCGAAATCGGTAGATAGATGGGGAAATGGGGGGCGTCTGGTCGGGAGAGGTCAGTGAGCTTGATATGGGTTTTCTCAGTCTCTAACCTGGGGGGGTTCAGGGGTTCGAGCCCCAGGCATCCACATGGGAAGACACTGCTTTGCAAAGCAAAGCTTGTGTGGAAGCCGGATCCCCGCTCCCAGCTGGCTCACCCTGGAAAAGCCAGGGGTGTGATTTTCCTTCCTTTCTGTTCCAGCTGCAATGGGAAGCCACTCCAGACACTCCAGCTCCCGATTAGTGTTCTCAATCATGTAACAGTGATCTCAAACATGACTGAAATGCACTCGGGGTTCTCTGCTTCCAGGAGGTACTCAGTCCTGCTCCTCCTCTTTTTTCTTAGAGTCAGGCCCACCTGCATTTCGTTCCTTCTCCAGGGTGGGGACAGAAGCAGGGAAAATGGAAGGCCCCTGCCTGCCATGGAGATCACAGGGCTTCCATACAGGGGAAGAACACACCGCCTGGATGGAGGGGAGACGGTTGCCTCAAGGTGCCTCGGTGCTCAGTGCTAAACTTTGCCTTCAAGTCTGGACCCCTGAGCCCCGGCTTCCGCCCACTTGCCCTCTGCTGGGAAAGCGAGGGCCAGGAGCCCATCTCTCTCTCGTTCTGTTCCCTCGTTTTCAAAGACAGGCGCAAATACCCATCTTTCTCCCAGGGACTTAACGCTTCCCAAATTGCTTCCCTCTTCCTGGCTACAAATACATACTGGAAGTCTACACATGTGTAAGACACTGCGAGGGAATATAGAACTACCTCCGCTTGGGGATCAAATGGAGTTGTCTTTGCACAAGGAACTCAGCTGGTGCTCAAAGACCAGCAGCTTGAACAAACAACAAAAAAAAGCAGGAAAGGAGGGGTTGTCAGGCCTCTTTCCAGGCTCCGCCCCCAAGCTGATAAAGCCACCCGGACTGAATGAATGGTTCCAGGGGAAGCGGGCCGATTCTTTTCTACTTGGGTCAAATCTCTCCCTCAGCTGGATCTGACCAAAAACTGAAAAACGACTGTAATAAGGTTAAAAAACAAAAAACAAAAAAACAAAAAACAACCGGGGACCGTGCCTGAAATCCAGTTTTATCTGCAAGAAATATAACCTCCTAGCAAAGAACATGGCCACCAGCGACTCCTTTTCTTCTGTCTCAGGAACCGAAGGAGAGGCAGGGCTCACTCCCATGTCTGCCCACACAACAGCCAAACGAAGCATCACGAGCGAGCTGGGCGAGTTGAGTTTTACCTGTGGTAACTTTGGTAGATTATGACTGGTGCCTTCAGTAGCCATTGACTCTACGTGTTCCTTTAATCTAGGGTGAGGTGCCAACAACTTCAGGATATCGGGAAAATGTTCCTGAGACTCCCCCGGGACTGATGGTGAAAAGAAACTAAGGAGAAGCTGTGACATAAAACAGAAGACTTCACTACTTAAGTTTTCTACAGGTGCTCGGGTGAGAGGGGGAGGGGTGGGAGGGGCAGGGGGCACAGCTTGTGGGGGGACACTCCAGGGAAGCAGCGTGGGACCGGAGACCCCAACACGCCCGGGCAAGGGGCCTCCCTTCGGCGTGCATCGGAACCAGGGAGCGGAAGAACTCTCCAGGCTCCGAGTTCCCACGCCTGGCTGCCCCAGGCCTCAAGTGCAGCCCAGGCACCTGGACTTCAAAAAGGCACCACGGCTGCCTTTGTCGCCCCGGCCAGTTAAGAACCGTCACTCCCATGCTAGCGTTCCATAGAAATATCTACGATGGGAATTCAAAACCTATCTAGGAGGAAAGAGAGAGGTGAAGGCAGGCGAGAAACATCACTGGGCCTGCAGTCAGCTCCGGAGCACCACCACGGGCAGAAGGCTACAAACGTCCTCCAGGCTCCTGGATAGGTCTTTCCCCTGCCGGCCCGTTTCGCGCCCTCCTCCCCGGACCGTCCTCCTTGGATTTCCAATCCCTTCCACAGCAAAGTGGTGGGAAAAGCAGAACCCAGCCTCTCCTCCCCCATTCCGGCCTCCGCTGTGGGGAGACTGTCAGGTAACTTCAAACACTGGAGGCAGGCAGGCTCCAGCCCGCGGCTGGTTTCCCTTGCAGATGGATACGGTGCGGGGCGGGGGGACGTGGCAGGTACGAGACCCAGAACCCCCAGAAGGGACTGGGAGGCAAGGATGTGTGTTCTCGTGCGGACTGCCCGCATTCTCGCTTCCATCCTCCCCTGCGCCAGCACGGGTTACGGGCGGACACGTGTCTCTACGGTACGTAACACGGAACACAAGAAAGCGGGTCGCCTGGCTTCCAAAACACGTTGAAGTGCCTGCCACTGGGCAGCCGCTGTACTGCTCGGAGACCCACTTAAGGGCTGCTCCGTGCCCTTGCTCAGGAGAACAGGGTGTTTACCGATCAAGGGAGTCGGACCGAAATTCTGAGCAAACCCTGTCCAGGTTGATCTGTTCCCTTGCTGGCCCCCAGCAGGGCCTTCACCATGTCCCTTCGGATGTCAGCACTCTCCACACAGCCGAACCCTGCTCGGCCTCTGAGGCTGGCTCCAGTGCCACCACTCCAGCCTCCGGGACCTCACTTGTCCTTTCGTGCTCTCCACTGCACCACGATCGAGCACCTGGTACTGACTACACAGTCCCGCGTCAGCCTCAGATTGTGCCGCGCACCTACGTCTTTCTGACCAGATGGCCAGCTTTTGGAGGCACGTCACAGATGTCCAGTATGTACTCATCACACCGGATGGAATGGAATTAAGACACTTATCCATCCCAGGGCCCAGGGAGAGGCCGAGGGTTCCAGCTGCTTGTGGGGAAACCCACTTCCCAGGTCTCAGTTGGTAAAGGAGGGAGGCGGGGACGTACTCACAGTGCCCAGGGCCAAAAATGCCAGCTTTCAGAGGCCCCTCCTCCCCAGGAGCCAAAGCTGGCCTTCAGAAGCCCTCCTGAGTGGCCCAACAGGACCAACCCGCTTCTGAAGCAGTTTCCCTGGAATCCTCCCCCAAAGAGCACGATACTTGCTTGTGCATCAGGTGACGTATGCAACTGTTGAATCACTATATCGTACACCTGAAACTAACATAACACTATGTGTTAACTAACTGGAATTAAAACAAAAACTTAAAAAAAAAAAAAAGAGCAATGGTGCTCTCCGGTGGCAGCCACACAGCATCCGAAGGTCCGAGGATTAGAGGGCAGAGCATGGAGGGGGCAGGGGGGCAAGGAGGCAGAGGAGAGAAATCGAAGGAAACAAGGGAGAAACAGCGACTGCACTTCGCTTCTTACCTTTACTACCTAAGATCTCATTCTAGACCTTCCCAGCGGCTTTGGAAAACAAAAGTGGGGGTCAACGCTCAGGGAGAATGATCATTCCACGTGAATGAAAGTCAATTCCACCTCAGGGTCAGCCTTGGAAAGGCCCAAATGGGTCAAGAAGGGGCAAAAAGCATCTGCAGTAAAAGCAAACACTAAAAAGAAACCTAGGCCTGTGAGCGTCTAAGGTCGCTAATTACTGCCAAGTGAACCTGGAACGTCTCCGTCAAACCTGTAGCCCCGAAACTGGAACAATCCAGTAAATCAGAACTGCTGAGGGCCCTCAGTGTTCGTACACGGCTGCCGTGCCCTCATCACAGCCCGTGGAAATCCGCCTCTAAATTCTCGCCCCAGCTTCAGAACTCCGGGACACTCATCACGGGCCTAGGCTCCCTTGTAGGACACATGCAGGATCGCGAGGTCCTTAAGGACCGAGGCTGTGGCTTCTGCGTCTTCGGGTCTCCAGAGAGGTGCTGTGCCAGAGCGAGATTCTTCTAACCAACCTTTGTCAATCCCCCCGCCCCCAGAACGGGACAGCCCTGTTGCTCCTCTCCCCTCCACCCCACCAGTGAGCGCCGAGACGCCTGGCATGTCTTCTTGGGACAGAAGAACGGTGGGCCGCCAGGAAGGCAGACTCTGGAAGCAGACGGAGCTGGGTGTGCCTGCCCTTTCTCCAATCACGAGCTGCGTGGCCTCGGGAAAAAGACTCCCGGCCTTGGCTTCCTCACCTGTCCCATCTGTAACTTGGGATTAAATAACATCACCCACCCTCAAAGGGATGCTGTGGAGATGAAATCATATCTCCCACAGAAAGCCCCAGCACAGTGCCTGGTGCACTGGGAATTGCTCGATAAACATTAGCTGTTATTGTTATTAGTCACGCCATGGACTGCACTTAAGATTCGGGGAAGGGTCCACAGCTTGGAGCACATTCTCTGCCACCATGCCCTGCTCAAGAACACCCTGCCCACTTTCCCAAACCAGGCCATGGCAACTTTCCAGGAAGAAATCTGTGTGGGGCAGAACCTCCAGAGCTCGGCTCCCCTAGTTCACTGATTTCGCTAAAGATTCCTTTCCCGAGCCTTCAGAAGCCAGTCCTGTCCCTTGCTCCCTTTCTTCGTCCACGGCTCTGCCAAACCTCACCGGGGCGGGGGCACTGGAGACAGGTGGTGAACAGAGGGAGGGGCACAAGGAGGGAGAGGCGACCACTGTCTGTCAGCATCCAACTTCTAGGCCACTTGGCCACACAGTCTGAAAGCACACTGCAGAACAGTAAGCACTGACGTCCATGAACTGAGGACCCTTGAGCCCTTCACCAGTGCAAACATCTCATGAATTAAACACACACACACACACACCCCAGCCACACTCTCCTGGCACTCAAGCGTCGGAATGGCTGCTTGCATTATACCGTAATGGTCCCTGACTTACATCTGTGAGACAGTGTGTGTGTTCTATTTCTAGCAAAGGCTGAAGGCTAGAGTTCTGCATATAGCAGGGGAGATGGTGACCAACATTCCTGGTGAGGAGCTGGCTGTCCTGTGTGTCCGGTGAGGCCGTGACTCAGCCAAAGCAAGGTTCTACAACCGCAGGCAGCCCCACACCCCTGACCTCTGGTCAACGGCCAGAATCTCCAGAATCTTCCATCCCCCTGTTAACTTATCTGGCTTGATTTGGTTTGGTGCGGTTTTCCCACTCACTGCTCAGACCCTGAGTTTAAGAAGCAAGAACATGCCTCAGAGCCTCCTACCGAAATGCAGGAACCGCTCCAACTGATTGCACACGCCAAGAGGACGGTGTGTTTCTGAGCAATCGATTGGCACCTGTGTCTCCTTCCTGCCCCCTTAACCAAGGGAGCCACCCACTCAGGGCCCTAAATGCCAGGGAGGGTAGTTCCCTCAGTCCCTCCCTGGACAAGACAGACGAGTGGGAGCCCGCTGGGCAGCTGGACCTGATACCATCTCAACTCACCCTTTGGGCTTCAGATCTTGCTCTTTTGTTCTTTCCATCGAGGGACACACAATATAGAAACTCCCTCAGTGCTTCCTCCACCTTGCCTAAGGTGGCCAAGGCCTGTGCTTTTCTGAAGTGTGCCTGGAAGAAAACATCGGCATTCAATCCTGTCCTTATTCGTCTATCGACTTCTTGACACTGGCTAAAGGTTTCGTGAGCATTTGCTACTGTGTGAAGGGGCTTAGAAGGACTATCTCTTGCCAGGGCTCCTGGGTGGCTCAGTCGGTTAAGCATCTGACTTCGGCTCAGGTCACGATCTCATGGTTCCCGAGTTGGAGCCCCACGTCGGGCAGAGCCTGCTTCGGAGCCTCCATCCCCCTCTCTCTCTGCCTCTCTCCTGCTTATTCTCTCTCTCTCAAAATAAGTAAATAAAAACTTAAAAAAAAAAAAAGAACTGTCTTATCTACAGTCCTATACATGTGGACAAATGGTCTGAAGCCCATTTTACAGAAAATAAAACTGAGACCCAGAAAAGTGACGTGCCCAAAGTAACACAGAAGGCAAACTGTGGAATCAGGGTTTAAGTCTGGGTCCGACTGATACCAAAGTCCAATCTCCTAATCCCTGTGCCATACCACCTTCCCGCTGCCCCACTGTTGTATTGGAGGGATCACCAAATGTAGCAAGAACCCTCATCTTTGAAGCACCTACTAGCCAGCTTTTAAGACCCGTTCCAATATGCCTTTCTATTCACTAGCCCATCAAGCAGAGATCTAGTTCACATTACTGGCTGCTGAGTGACCACCCATACTTGCTGATCATTCTTCGGAAGAGGCCCAAGGGAAGGGACATGGCCTCTCCAAGACGTCAAGGTAGTTAGTGGCAAAGCTGAAACTAGAACTGTGGTCACGACGCCCAGAATGCTCTTCCCCATAAAGTAGATTTCCCTTCAGAGGGCCAACCAGGGACCAAGCAAATGCTTTCCGTCCTGTAGGCTCAGCTCACTTCTGTTCCCTCACCACATCTTTAAAAAGTATAAAAAGTTTTAGGGCTCCTCGGTGTCCCCGCCCAACTGCCCTGGCAAAGAAACTCTAGAGGTAGCAGACGAGCATTCTGGGGGAAGAGGCAGGAACAAGAAAAGAGGGGGGAAGAGGGCTATACTCTCTCTGTGCCTTGGGACAGGTGGCCCTTGCAACTTGGCTGGGAGGGCATTGCTCCTGAGTCATCTAGGGTGCCCCTCGGGGGCCTGCTCCCCACTCCCTTGCCTCCACGGCTGACCCTGAGTCTAACTTAGAGAAGGAGATGATCCAGGTTGCAGCTGCTGGGCACTCCCAGCTTCCCCTAACATGCCTCTACAGGCCCTGGTGAGGTGCCCTCTGGCTCCAGCCTGGCTCCAGGCGCCGGCAGGGATCTGCCTTCTTGAGCAGTGGCCCCTGCTCCAATCCTCTCGGGGACCTCCCCCCGTGTCCCCCACCCCACTCCTGGGGCCTAATTTCGGCTGATACTTGGGTGTCGATGGCTTCCCTCACTGCTCCTCCCAGCAGTGCTGACCAGGGGCCCCCTGGAGAAAGGCTTGCCTGACATTTCAGGGCAGCTAGAGAAGATAAGTGTTGGGGGACTGGAGAGGCCTCTGGGACCCCTCCAATCATACCCAATAGCAACCCAGACACGCCACCCGTTCAGGGCAGCCAGCCCGGCCCACCGAGAGCGTTCCACAAGCAGGGTATGCTGAGTACCACTGCGCCTGGCTGGGTTGGCTGGAAAAGGGCTGCAGGAGATGCCCTTGCCCTAGGGACACCGCACAGAGAAATGGCGGGAATGGGGCACCCGGGTGGCTCAGTTGGTTAAGCATCTGACTCTCGGTTTCGGCTCGGGTCACAACCTCCCGGGTTTGTGAGTTCGAGACCGGCACCGGGTTCTGAGCTACCAGTGCAGAGCCAGCTTGGAATATTCTCTCTCCCTCTCTTTCTGCCTCTCCCCTGCTTGCTCGCGCTCACTCTCAAAATAAACAAACTTAAAAAAAAAAAAAAAGAGGAAGAAAGAAGGAAAGAAAGAAAGGGTGGGAAATATGCAAATCGGGGTATGAGCTGGTTTTGAATGGTATGCATCCACTCAAATCTTCTCTCAGCCCCCAAGACAGTTGTTCTCTGGCTTTGGCGCTCTGCTTACCCCAGCAGTTGGGGGGAAACGAAACTCCCGTTTACTACTTCCGTCAACTCTGATTTCACTGAGGAAGTCACTTTTCCCAGTTCATCTGAAACGGTCCACCGCTTCTCAGCCCTGCTTCCCACCGCACTATCCACTATCGAGGCTCCCACCCTGAGGCCCTAGGTTGAGGGTGGGGGTGGAAGAAGCTGCAAGAGGACTCCTCTTACCCCCAGGCAGCTTGCTGACCTGCCCCCGCTGTGAAGTGTGAAATGCTCTCACCGAGGCTCCTTTGGGTCAAGACACTGGTGACTTTTAAAATCTGTTCCTTGGGAAAGAGAATATGCTACTGCACTCCCCCCCCCCCCCCCCCACGAAAACCTTCTCATCCAAGAACATACGGGATTCACTCGGACCCTAATGGCTCCGTGTGCACGTCCACAGATGCCTGATCTGAGCGTCCTAGTTCCAGAAACAGTCTGATAAGACACAGTTTTCCTGCCGTCAAAAGTCATCAGGTGTGGCAAAACCCAGGCTACAGTGATACGGACTGCGTTACAGTCGCTTAGTGTGAATTCTCACGAATTCTCACCTAACGTACTGCAGAAATATTAGCGTGTGTGATTGCGGAGCGCTGTCCAGAGCTCGCCGAGGGTGCCACGTAGCATATGGTCTTTCTGCAATCAGAAACATTCTGGACTCTGAACGCTTCTGGCCCCACGGGATTCAGATAAGGGATCACAGATCAGGACCCGGCTAAGTTGGGGTTCGGAAGAAGGCATCCGGGGCTCACGTCGAGACAGCACTGCACCAAGGCCGGGCAAGTGGTAGCGTTCCCAGCATGGCCCCTTGGCCGCGCTCACCCGTGACCCTCACCACATCCCCAGGAGGCGATCAGGGTGACTAGTAATAGCTGCGCTTTGCCACCAAGGACACTTGGGGGCCAGAGAGTGAAGCGACTTCCCCACGGTCACTTGGCTTGCAAGCAGTAGAGCTCAGGCCCGAACCTAGTCTCCCAAACAAAATATTGACGTGTGGCTAAGGACCGGTCCTGAGGCCCGAGACGCAGAAAGTGATGCTTCGCATCCTAGAATCCTGAGAGATGCCTAACCCGGCTTTCCCCCTACCCATCCAATGTGACTCAGACGTTTAGGGCCACCAGCAGGCGATTATATTAAGGACTGGAAATGACACAACCAGCCAGCCATACTTCGCTCATGCTCCTCTCTACTGTCCCTGGAAAATGATGATTGGACACATAATGCTACGGGCCAGGCATCGTTCTAAGCACCCTACATGTATAAGCTCGTGTAATCCTCACGATTAACCCTTTGAAGTGGGTGCTTTGAATATCCCCCTATTGTACAGACGAGGAGAGAAGGCCCAGAGAGGTTAAGTAGCTTGCCCTGGCCACACGGCTGGTAAAAGTAGCAGAACTGGGACATAACAGAAACTCAGGTGGTCTGACCGCTAAGTCCATGCTCTGAAGAGTTCTGGACAAGTTCTGAACAAAGCCCAGGCTGCTTGGCAGGCCATCAGGTGAGTAAGTAAGCTGGGGAAGAATCCGGTTCCCTTGCAGACTCTTGAGTCACCCTTTGCCAAGGGACCCCCAGCTCCTTTGCAAAGCCTCTTCCCTGCTCTGCTTGAGCTCTAGTGACCCAAACTCCCAGGGAGGCAGCTCTTCCTGCCATTTCCTGTCTATAGTACAACCCATTCCCAGCCCTCCCATCCCACTCACCTTAAAACCCATTGGGCGGAGCTTACATGCTATTTCTGCATCATGCAGTGCGTCCTCGTGAGACTCCAAGGTGAAATAAATTTGAGACCGGTTGCTATAAAGCAAGTGGTCGTTTGGAGCTGCCAAAATGAGGGGGGGGGGGAAAAAAGCTCTCATTAATGGTCCCAGCACAAACACATAGTAAGTCCTGTATGAGGATGGATCTTAGCAAACGGCAAGTTATCTGGGAAGTTTGTTAAAAGTTAATGTATTTATTCTGAGAGAGTGTGAGTGGGGGAAGGGCGGGGGGGGGGGAAAGAGAGAGAATCCCAAGAGACGCAGGGCTCGATCCCATGAACCGTGAGATCATGACTTGAGTCGAAATCAAGACACTCGACCGACCGAGCCACCCAGGCACCCCTAGGATTTTTCTACTGGGGATCCCGATGTCCAGCCCGAATATTGCCCTGCCTGCCACACCCCCCCAGCCGCTCTGGGTCTGAGCTTCTCCAACTAGGAGGAAGTCACGTTTGCTCCTCTCTCAGGTGGTTCCTTAGAGGGCCTGTGGGTGCATTAGTGGCTCTGACATAGAGGAAACCCTAGCCGCCCTCCTTCGTGGCTATGTACGGCTAACTGGAAGCCTGGCTTCGGAGTGAGGATCCCCACGAAGAAACAGGCCAGGGCAGGGAGAAGGGGAGGTGGCCAGATGTGACTCCCATCCTACCCACCAGAAAGGCAAGTCCAGGTTAGTCTTCTAGTGACATTAGCAACATCTCTGTCTACAAAGTCCCACACATACGAAGTTTCTCTGAATGCACTTGCAAGGTTCCATCCTTTCTTTACAGATGGCCACATGTGCGTGAACATAAACAAGGCTGCTTGCTGGGAATAAAGCAAGCTTGGTCCTCACTCACACTTTGAACTTTTTTTTTTTTTAACGTTTATTTATTTATTTTGAGAGAGAACACTAGCGGGGAAGGAGCAGAGAGAGAGAGAGAGGGAGAGAGAGAATCCCAAGCAGGCTCTGTGCTGTCTGTCAGTGCAGAGCCCAACATGGGGCTCGATCTCAGGACCCATGAGATCATGCTTAACCGACTGAGACACAGCCCCCGCGGGGGTGGTGGTGGACCCCTCGGGGGGGGGGGGGAGGACCCCCACAGAGCCCCATCTGGCAGCTGCAGCTGGAGCTCAGTCCCTGGGTCCAAGCAGGAAGTCCCTTAAACCCAGATCTCCAAGGGAGGTGTCATTCCTTCTATTTTAACGTTTATTTATTTATTTTGAGAGACAGAGAGACAGAGAGAGGGAATCCTAAGCAGACCCTGTACAGAGTCCAGACTCAGGGCTCAATCCCATGAACCGTGAGTCCTGACCTGAGCAGAAATCCAGAGTCAGATGCATAACTGACTGAGCCACTCAGGCGCCCCTCTCTCACTAACACTTTGAATCACTAAACGCCAGGGCTGGACAGGCCTTTAGAGATCACCTGGCTCAACCAACCCATTCTTCAGAAGAGGAAAATCAAGCCCAGGGAGGGGAAGGCATCTGCTCGAAGTCATACGGCTAGTTGGTCAGACGCTGAAGCTTTGAAGCTAGGGTGGGGGGCATGTTTTCTTTTTCTGAAGGGTGTGTGGTACTTAGAAAAATGAGACACTGGCCACCTCTCAGCACATGGATACTTGCCTGCTGGGGAGGCCCCTTAATAGGGTAAGGCTGTAGTATGTAAGTGATGAATCACTGAATTCTACTCCTGAAACCAATATTGCACTGTATGTGCTGTAACTAACTGGAATTTAGTTTTTGACAAGTTTATTTATTTTGAGAGAGACACAGAGAGCACAAGCAGGGAAGGGGCAGAGAGAGAGGAGAGTGAGAATTCCAAGCAGGCTCCCGGTGGTCAGTGCACAGAGCCCAAAGTGGGGCTTGAACCCATGAAACTGTGAGATCCTGACCTGAGCGAAAATCAAGAGTCGGATGCTTAACCGACTCAGCCACCCAGGAGCCCCAACTAACTGGAATTTAAATAAAAATTTGAGGGGCACCTGGGTGGCTCAGTCGGTTAAGCATCTGACTCTGGATTTCTGCTCAGGTCAGGACTCACGGTTCATGGGATCGAGCCCTGAATCTGGACTCTGCACAGGGCCTGCTTAGGATTCCCTCTCTCTGTCTCTCTCTCAAAATAAACAAATAAGTAAATAAATAAAAGTTAAAATAAAAGGAATGAAACCTCCCTTGGAGATCTGGGTTTAAGGGACCTCCTGCTTGGACCCAGGGACTGAGCTCCAGCTGCAGCTGCTGGGACGGGTTCTGTGGGGGTCCTTCCCCTGGGGGTCCACCCACGCACAGGGGCCGTGCAGAGGGCTTGCCTGAGGGCTCTTTACTTGCTCTCAAGACGTTACAGAGTTTGCAGTGGAGGCTTCCCTTTTGTTCTGCAGCACTCGCCAGCCCGGAGGAGACTCAAAGTGCGCTTTCCCTGGCCACAGGATATGCATGGGGGTGGGGGTGGGGGTCCCTCTCTCCCTCGGGTGCCAGCCTGGCCCAGCCAGCCCTCGTTCCTCCTCCTCCTCCCCCCACCCCATTACCTGTTGCAATCTCGGGTGGAGATTCAACACGTGGAGACTCGAGCCCACCCCTCTCCTCCGCCCGTCGGGAGTCGGGCTCAGGGCACCCCCGGATCCCAGAGCCCTGCCTGCCCGGCCCTGCCGCCTCCTCCCCGGCACGCTTCGCCAGACACCGCGCCCCGCCGGCCGAGCTCCTGGCGGCCGGCCCGAGCTGGGCACTACCCGGCCCGCGGCTCTGCGGCCACTTCCTGGGTCCGGACACGGAGGGGACCGGGGCGAGCGGCGGGGCGGGAGGAGGGGAGCCGCTACGCGTGGGAGCTCTGGCGCCCGGCCGTGAGGCTTCCCACGTTGCCCTTGAAGCCGCTAAGCGCAGCCGCGGCTCCTCGGGCCGCGCGGCAGCGGGTCCGAGGCGTGTCCCCTCCGTGGCGGGCGCGCGGTCCCGGGGATCCCCGCGCAGTTGACGGCCGGGTCTCCCGCCGGGCCGGCGGGATAGGGGTTCGCGGCGAGGGCGCGCGGGCTGCGGGCGGGGAGGGGGGGGCATCTATTTCGGCCGAGGATCCTGTGATAGGAAGCGGTGACAATGAGTCACAGGGCAGCGGGGCGCGAGCGCTCCCCTCCCCCCCGCACACGCTCGCGGGATGGTTTCCGAGGCGAGCGTGGCCCACTTCGGTTACCTCAGCCGTTACACAATCCCGCCCGCCCGCGCGGAGGAGGGGCCGCCCGGCCCGGGCCGCTCGCGGCCCTTATGCAACCAGTGCTCTCCTGACCTAATTCCACGCCGGACCCACCCCACCGGGAGCCGCGGCCCCGGAAGGGCCAACTCCCGCCGCGGCGGCCGCCCCGGGGCCGGGCGGGGAGCGGGCCGGCCGCGGGCGCCGAGCGAACGTCGCGGCCCCGGCGGGAGCGCGAGGAGGGTGCGAAGTTCCTCCGCCGGCAGGGGAGGGGCGGGCAGGTGTCCGAGGGACCCCGGCGTGCGGAGGGAGAGCGCGGCCGGGCGGCCGCGGCGGCCCCGCGCACGTGACAGAGGGCCAAAACCGCGAGGGGACCAGCGAGGGAGACCCAGAAACAGGGACACCGAGCGAAAGCCGACTGGCAGGCGCAGGAATGAAAGCTACGAGGCGCCACGGACAAAGACAAAGAGCGACAGAGACACGGGCAGGGACACAGAGAGAAAAAACGATGCCTCGGTAGCGACCGAGGCAGAGTCAGAGACCGGACTCCAGACGCCCCCTCCCCCACCCCGGCCCGGGGGGCCTCCGGCGCGGCCCGCCCCCCGTCGCGCCCCCCTCGGCCCCGCCCCCCGGCGCCCCCTCCCGCGCCCCCTCCCCTCGGGTCCTCCGAGCAACCCCCGCCCCGCCTCCCCGCCGCCGGGCCCCGCGGGGGGCTCACCTAGCCGAACCGCCTCGTTGTACTTGAGCAGCGCCGCCTCCACCTGGTGCTCGCGGTACAGCTGGTTGCCCTCGTGCCGGAGCTGCGACGCCCGCGCCGGGCCTGGGAACAACTTGCCCAGGAGGCCACTGAGCACCACGTTGACCCGCAGCGGCGGCGGCGGCGGCGGCGGCTGCGGCGGCGGCGGCGCCGCGGGTGGCGGCTGCGGCGTCGTGGTCGTTGTCGTTGTCGTCGTTGTCGTCGTCGTCGCCGCCGCCTGCTGCCCGTCCCGCTGGGGGGCCGGGCGCGCCTTGCCGCCGGCCACCATCAAGGCCGGGAGCTTGACCCCGCACAGCGCACACCGCCGGTCGGCCGCCCGCCCGCGTTCCAGGCAGAGTTTACAAAAGGTGTGGCCGCACGACAAGGACACGGGGTCTGACAGAAAGCCGTGGCACTTCCGGCACTTGAAGCCGTCCCACACCTCGGTAGCCTCGGCGGCGGTTGGCGCCCCTGCCTCTTCGGCCGCCGCCTCGCGGCTCGCCGCACCGCTCCCGTCCGGGGGCGCCAGCGCCGGAGCCTCGCCTTGCGGGACTTTCTCCGCCAGGCACCGCACCAGCTGCTCCAGCTGCTCGGCCACCAGCTGCTGCCGTTCGGAGAGCTGGCGGTACACCTCGAGGGCTTCCCGGAGGCGCCCCCCAGACGCCAGGGCGTCAGCCTTCGTGAGCAGGACTTTGCACTCCGGCGTCGAAGTCTGAGGAGGCGGCCCCGGCTCCCGCTCGGGCCCCGGCTCCGACTCCGGCCCCGGCTCCGGTCCCGACTCCGACTCCGGCCCCGGCTCCGGTCCCGACTCCAGCCCCGGCTCCGGCCCCGACTCCGGCCCCGGCCCCGGCCCCGGCCCCGGCTCCGGCTCCGGCTCCGGCCCCGACTCCGGCCCCGACTCCGGCCACGACTCCGGCCCCGACTCCAGCCCCGGCTCGGGCCCCGACTCCGGCCCCGGCTCCGGAGCGTCTAAAGGTGCGGGGCCTTCTGTGGCCGCCTCCGGGTGGGGCTCCGTGTCTCCGCGGGCCGCCGATGCCGCCGGCTCCGCCAGTTCTAAGTTGTCGCTGCCGAGCTCGGCGGGCAAGCTCAGCATCTGTCCAGTCTGAAGTGAATCCATAGGGATAGAGAAGCAGGCGTGAGGGGACGAGGCGTCTAGGGGCCGGGGACTCGGAACACAGAGCGAGGGCTGCTGGGAATCGGAGCTGCCTCTGCCGATCGGAGTGGCCTCAGCCGCGCGCTACCGCGCGCCGGTCGCTGCCGCGCCTCCACGAGCTCTCGGCCGGCCGCCGCGCGCCGCCTAATAACTGTCTTGTCTCAGCAAAGTGTTATATAAAACAGCACCACGTGACGCGCCGCCACGCCGCTCATTGGCCGGCGGCAGGGAAATTGTTACAAAACCAGACAGTTTTGTAACAGTGTTGCGCTTGCTTCTTTTGGCTTCGCTTTTCTTGGCTCGTTTTTGAGGTTGTTTGTGTTTACACTCCGCCTTATTTTTCCCCTCGCAGTGTGGTTCCTTTTCGGAAGAGAGGGAGGGAAAAAAACCCAAAGTCTTGCCTCAGGCTTCTCCGTCTCCAAACCCTACCCCATCCCACCTCCAAACCCGCCAGCAAACAGGTCCCCTCTGCCGGCCGCGCGCTAGCGGGCCCCTCCCCCAACCCTTCGGTGGAGAAGCAGGTACCCCGAGGTGCGCAGTCCGCCAGGTCTGTGGAGACGCTGCAGGCTCTCGCGCCTACGGGCTACGGCTGAGGTCTGCGGAGGGAAGCGTGTCGGAAGGGTCCCCGGGAAGCCCACGCCCCTCACCTCCGTCCCGGCCGCGACTCGCGAGCCCTGGGAGCCCCGTCCCGGCTGCTGGCATTCGGGGTCCCTATCCGCCTTCTCGGGGAGCCACCCCCCCCAAAGGAAGTGAGTGTGGACATCCGAGGCCGCTCGGTCCCCTGTGCTGGGAGCCACGCGGAGCAGCGCACCCGGCGGGCGCAGAAGTTGGGTGGCGCTCGCTGAGCGCCGAGGGACGCGCCGCCAGGAAGATGCGCTCGCCGGCCGAGGCCCGAGGGAGGCGCCCTGCGTGCCCCGCTCCTCGCCTCTCCCTTCGCTCAGCGCCGGAGACGCCCCGGGCCCCGGGGGTGGGTAGGGGGGTCCCGCCGGCCGGCCCGCCGGCCGGGCGCGGCCACGAGGACTCGGCCCTCCGGTGTCGGTGGGTACCCGGGGGGCGTGGGAGAACGGCCGGCGGGCCAGGAACGGAGAGCGCTCCTCCGGGGAAACTCGCGGCGGCCCGAGCTGCCTCGAGGTTCGCGGCTCCCGAGTGCCGAGTTCCGACCTCCGCGCGTCACGGGGTGGGGGCGCTGCGCGGGACGGGAGGGCTGCGCGCAGGCCGCGGGGCTCGGCTCACCGTGGCTAGGCGGCCCGGGGGGCGCCGCGCTCACCTCCAGAAGGCCGGTGTGAGCCGCTCGGGCTCCCATCCTCGCACTTCGGACGGGAGCCCCACGCACAAATAAACGGGCTTGGAGCCCTAAGGGAGTAACGCACTTCCCCGTCGGTCCCGCTGCTGCGAGCAGGGAGGCGGGGGCTGGGCTTGCCTCTGGCTAGGTTATCCTCCAGGGCCTGTGGGCTCCTGGGGCCGTGCAGGGGCGGAGCGCCGCCCCAGGGCCTGAACACCTGCAGTTGGCTCCTGCTGTGGCCACTTCTTAGCTGAGTGACCTTGGCAAATGACCTAAACCCTGGGAGGCGTCGCTCTGGGTTCTGAACAAATGCCAGGGATGATCTTGGTCGCGATCGAGTCATGTTTCAGAGCTGGGGACCACAGGCTCCGTCGGGGGCGTGTGTCTCTTTAGATCGTTAATCTCCCCGTTGAGTCAACGCTAAGGTCCCAAGTTGTGCAGCGATTTCTAGAGCTTCCCTCTGGCGAGACAGGCCTGGGGAGAGGGTCAGAGGGGAGAAGGGACACTGGGACAGAGGAGAAAGAGACCAAGAAAAGAAACCAAGGAACTCAGGATGTAGCCAGTAAAGCATAAGGCGCTCATAGGAAAACTTAGCTTGTAGCCCTGGCTTTGCCATTACTTGCTATGAGACTTTAGGCAAGTCCTCCACGGAGGCCTTAGTTTCTCCTGATCTCCAAGGCTCCTTGGAGCTCTCACCCTCAGTGGGTTCTAACCCAAGACCGGATTTCACGATACCAACTCAACTACTTAAGTGCAAGATTAATCCAGATGCTGTGGTGGGGGGGGGGGGGCGTTGACCTGGAAAAGGGGGTGAAGTCAGCAGTAGTAGTGAAAGGGCAGGGGTGGCTAGTCCGCTGTCCTGTTCGTCAGGGTCAGGCCTGAGCTAGATTTGGAAGATCTGGAAGTCAGGGGACTGGCCAAGAATGGAGGAGATGGCCATGCCAGGCAGTGGGGGAGAAGCTGGGGCTCCCTGTAACCTACTAAGGGAAGCTCTTTTTCACCCTTCGATTTCCCCAGCTGTTGAATGGGCCCTTAGTCCATTCCGGTCTCCATAAGAAAACACTATAGATCGGGTGACTTATAAGAAACAAATTTATTTGTCACACTTCTGGAGGCTGAACAAGACCAAGATCAAGGCTCCAGCAGACTTAGTGTCTGGCGAGGGCTCCCTTCCTGGTTCATAGACAGCCATATTCTGGCTGTGTCCTCAAACGGTGGAAGGTGAGGGACCCCTCCAGGATCTCTTTTATAAGGGCACTAATTCCAGGGCCCCACTTCCAAATACCATCACAAGGGGGATTCGGTTTCAGCATATGAATGGGGAAGGGACCAACACTTTCAGTCTATAGCAGAGTCCCCAGCATTAATTCTCTGTCTGCTCCTTCTGATACCTGTGAGGAGGGACACTCTGAGGGGCAGGTAATGAGATTTCTATGAAAGGGTCGTGAGACGAATAATGATGAAAACTTCTTAATTCAAGATCTTTATCCCTTTGACAAGTTTAATTTAAATTTTTTTTTTTAGAGAGAGAGCGTGAGCTTGGGGGGGGGGGAGAGAGAGAGAGAGAGAGAGAGAGAGAGAGAGAGAGAGAGAGTCTTAAGCAGGCTCCGAGCTGAGTGTGGAGCCCGAGGTGGGGCTCAATCCCATGACCTTGGGATCATGACCTGAGCCAAAATCAAGAGTCCGGCGCTCCACCAACTGAGCCATCCAAGCGCCCCTGACAAATTTAAAAATCGATGTTGGTTACTGCCAATTGTCTTCCTGATGCAGAACTGAGATGTGCCTTGCTCCCTGGACCACCTTGACAAGTAAGTATCCCCTGGGTTGGTTTCCCTCCCTTGCCCATTGGGGTTGGAGGGACAAGGAGAAGGCCAAGTCAGGCAGCAGGCAGGGGTCCTGCAGGCATGGGGGAGAGATGCTCTCACCGGGTAGCCCCCTTGGCATCTGTGTGTGCCCAAAGTTGATTAGAAACTTGACCAGGAATGTTAATAGCTGCCAGGGTGATGCAGGGTGTGCTGGTGCAAAAAAAAAAGGGGGGGGGGGCAGCGCCATCTCACTGGCCAGACAGACTCCATGAGAGTTTTCCATTGTATTTGCAAATCACAGGACCGCCTGTAGGACAACACTTTGAAATGGGCTTCTATGGAATGCTGGAATTACCACAGTGGCTTTCTTTCCTTCTTTATTTAAAGTAAAGAAATACGGGGCACCTGGGTGACTCATTCGGTTAAGCAGCCGACTCGATTTCAGCTCAGGTCATGATCTCAAGGTTCCTGAGTTTGAACCCCGCAACGGGCTCTCCACTGACGGTGCAGAACGTGCCTGGGATTCTCTCTCCCTCTCTTTCTGCCCCTCCCCCACTCATGCTGTCCCACCCCCCAACAAATAAATAAACTTAAAACACAAATAAATAAACTTAAAACACAAATAAATATTACCTCGATATACATCTGTGGACCAACTCAGAGGTCTCCTACTCAAAACCTCCTCCCCTCTGTTTTTACTAGAGTTCCTAGAAGGAGGGGACAGAAGCGATTGACAACATGTTTTCAGATGCAAATATTCCCTTTGGAGTCCCTGGTTCTCCAAACCTCCATTTATTTTGCTAGGCCCCACCCCCCAGCCCCACCCACCCAGTGTGGCTAAGGTCAACCAGGAAAAAGAGCAAGGGTTGAGCTGCACCTCCTTTCCAACTGCCTACAGTGAGTTTTCCAACTGGGCGCTGGGAAACCTCTCTGGGGCCCAGAGGAGACAGCTGGCAGGCTCTTACCCTAGCTCCCTCCACCAGGGCAGCACCGCACCCGTCCATCTGTCTGTCTGCTTCGTTGTGAGCTTTGGGTTAGAATTTCATTGAATAGAATTTTATTGAAGACAGGCTTTTCCGTCTTTAAAATAAAAAGTGTGAAAACCGTGGCAATGTCCACCTATTGTTACATATCTGCCGAGCATCTGCTCTATACCAGGCCCTGTTGTAGGCACTGGAGAGGTAGCAAAGCAGCACTTGGCTCCCAGGTGCTCCCTTCACGCATCCAGCTTCCTAGACAGACTGGAAGGTTCCACGAGAGCAAGACTAGTGTCTCATATCTTTCGCCTCCTCCTCAAAGGACAGTATTTGAACAGATCTTACTGAACGTGGCAGTGGACATTTTGGCCCTGGGTGGGAGAGTGCAGAGGGACAAGAGGACATCCACCCAGGAGGTCATGCCTTTGCCCTGGGTCACTCAGAGAGGAGACGGCGGGCACGCAGATAATTAAGAGTTGACTATACAACTCTACACACACACACACACACACACACACACACACACACACGCTACGCATGGAAGCTTGGCCAAAGCACACACTTACTCTTTTCTCGAGTTTCTCCTTTGATAAACTGGGGGTGACCCATCAATTAGGCAGTCCTTACAGGGGAGAAAAAAGGCATCGCGGGCATTAACGGCACCGACACGAAAAAGGCCCCTTGCAGATCCAGAGTAGCCAAAACCCAGAGCCAAAAACTGAAAGTGTAAAAACTTGACAGATCAGCCCTGGCTTCGCACACAAGGGAACTGAGGGCTAGCGGAAGCGGGTGACTTGCTGTGGGTCGCGGTGGCAGTCTGCGGCACAGCCAGGATTGCGAGTGAGGGCTCCTGTCTCTTTGTCGAACCTTCTTTCCGTGTGAGCAGAAAGCTTCGAGACACGGAACGTCTCCCCCAGATGAGCAGGAAGCTACCTCGGGTTTCCGAATTACGACGATTTGCGGTTCAACAAATATTTATTGAACATACACTGTGTGCCTACTGGAGCTGGCATTTGTGGACAGTAGTAGAAGGATATGGCGCGGTGCTTGTGTGCCCGTAGCTAACTGAGAAGATGCCCTTGAGCCCAGCTGGAGAGGATTTATTTAACCAGGGAAGTTAAGGACCACCTCAATTCTCAACTCGAAGGGGTTCCCTTCACGGTAGGGGCCACACGGCTGGAGAAAAGGAGTAGAAATAAGCCGGGCTGGTCGAGGCCCAGGAATTTCTATTCTTAAAGACCACCCATGTGATTCTGATGCTCAGCCAGGTTGGGGGGTCCATCCACGTAAAGGATAGTGCAGAATGGGTTGGTCAGTGCACCCCAACCCTTCTCTCCCTGGCTCATCCCGAGTTTCTCTCCGGGGTGCTGGGTCGCAATAATTCTTGCCTACATTTTACTGAAGGGAAACACTGAGGGCCCGGAGACTTCCGATGATGTGTTGTTCAAGGTCATTCAGCAAGTGGTGGGGGGGGTCTCTGTTTTCCTGCCAACCGGTGGAAAACAGAAAGATCACAAGATACCATCCCAAGGAAGATTCTGCTTCATTTCTCTGCAAGACAAATCAGACCCACTTGGTTGGCCAGAGTTGGTCGCCCAGGGTACAAAAAGGAGCAAGTCTCCGCGGCTGCCAGGTGTGTGGGCGAGCGAGGTGAGTGCCTGGGAGCTCGGAGTTCTAACTTTGCTGTGTGACTCAGCCCGAGCCACTTCCCCTCCCTCTTTGTGTGTCCTTCACCTATTAATAACGATGCCCCGCGTCACTGTTGGGCTTAGCTACCAGGGATGGAAAATGCACAGTGCAGTTAGTCGCGATGTGATTGCTGGGAACAGAAGGGACCCGCAGCCATCTGCCGACTGTTGCGAGTAAAATATGTGCTGACTGCCTTCGGAGTAGAGGTGTTTCCTTCCCTGAAACTTTCCTCCAGAAACGTTTTCATCTTGCGAACCCAAAACTCAGCACCCGCTAAAGAGCAGCCCACCATTCCCAATGCTCTCCAGCCCCCGGCATCCACTATCCTACTTTCCGTCTCTGTGAATCCGACAACTCCAGATAACTTCTGATTGGTGGAACCATACAGTATTTGTCTTTTTCTGGCTGGCTGACTTCACTTAGTACAATGTCCTCAGTGTTCATTCATGTTGTAGCCTGCGTCAGGATTTCTGTCCTTTCCACATTTTGACTGTTGCAAACGGTACTGTTATATACGTGAGTATACAAATCTCTCTTCTAGACCCTGCTTTCACTTCTTTTGGATATCCACCCAGAAGGAGAATTGCTGGCTTGTGTGGCGACTGGCTGGTCCTTCTACTTCTACTTTTGTTGAGGAACCACCATATTGTTTCCCACGGTGGCTGTACCATTTTACCTTCCCACCAGCAACGCACAAGGGTTCCGGTTTCTCCATATCCTCGTCAACGCTTGTCATTCTCTGTTGTTTTCTTTTTATAAAAGCCATCCTCGTGGGTGTGAGGTGGCATCTCATTCTGGTTTTGATTTGCATTTCCCTGATGATGAGTGATTTGAGCACTTTTTCATATGCCAGTTGGCCATCCGGATGTCTTCTTCGGAGAAGTGTCTATTCGAGGACTTTGCCCATTTTTTTTTTTAGATCGGGTTGTCTGTCGTTTTGTTGTTGAGTTTTAAGAGCTCTCTCTCTATTCAGGGCATTAATCCTTTATCAGATGTGTGAGTTGCAATTTTTTTTTCTCCCACTTCTCGCATTCTGTGGGTTGCTTTCCACTGTTGACAGTGTTCTTATCTGAAAACTTTGGCAGAACTGGGAGATGTTAGAATTAGGGTTTGAATCTTAAACTCAAAGCACCTGGATTCAAAATCTAGCTGTTTGATGTTGTGCAAGCGACTTAACCTCTTTGAGCCTGCCTTAGTTCTCTCATCTGAAAAATGGGTATGATGCTTATAATCGAACCTAGCTCATAAGATTACTATGATGATGTATAAACGAGATCATATGTCTCAAATCTTACCACAGAACCTAGCCCAAGTTAAATACTCACTACGAGGTAGCCTTTATGGGCATTGGGTTCAAGAAGGAACCAGCATCCAACTCTGGCTCAGGTCATGGTCTCACGGTTTGTGAATTCGAGCCCGGCGTCAGGCCTCAGAGTCCGCCTCAGATCCTTCGTCCCGGCTCCCGCTCCCCCCACCCTCCCGGCCACTCTCTGACCCTGCCCCACTCACGCTGTCTCTCGAAAAGATATAAACATTAAAAAAAAGAAGGAACCAGAATGATGTAATTGAAATGTGATATTCGTTATTATCAAATGGGTGAGTAGGCCAACAATATTAAATAACCAGCCCGAACACAGTAATGTTACGTAATACTTAACACTCGTGTTGCAAGTTGCCATTTACAAAGCATTTAAACATTCATCATTCATTCGAAAGGCTCCTCTGGAAACAGGATGAAGAGTAAGACAGCCCTACAGAACTGAGTGGGAGAGACCAACATGGGAAAAGGCAGTTTTAATCAGGTGATGAGTGCTAAGACAGACGCACAGCGCGCTGACGGGGGGCACAGAGGAGGAGAGTTCTGACCCGTGGAAGGCTTCTCAGGTGGGTAATATGGACACAAAATTCTGCAGGATTACAGGGCTGAGGGGAGGAAAGGGGCGCTGGAAGGGGCTGCGCATTCTAGACAGAGGAAAAAGCTACTGCAAAGCCTGGAGGTGAGTGAGGCCGGCTCATCAGGGAACCGCTACCAGTTTATCACGGCTGGAGCGTCAGTGAGTTTGAGCCCCACATGGGGCTCTCTGCTGCCAGCCCGCTTGGGATCCTGTCTTCCCCTCTCTGCCCCTTCCCCACTTGTGCACACGCTCTCGTGCTCTCTCAAAAATAAAATAAATATTACACACACACACACACACACACACACACACACGATGAGTAACAGAGAACGAGGAAGGCTCAATGATTTGCACAAGGTCCCAGAGACAGAATATGCTATTTGAGGAGTTCCTAGATCTTTACGTGTAAATCCCTTTTAAGGAATTCAAGTCTTGTTTTCCCATCGACCACTCTGCAACACGTGATCATTTCAGAGGTACTTTATCTGAGTTTTTAGTTGGTTGTCACTGTACTTACGGCTTCGCACCCTTGAGCTTTAAGACATTCTTTTCCCTTCGTTGTACTTAGTGTTTAATGAGTAGTCTGGAAGCAAACCTTCTATCCCAGGGAAGTTCAAGTGAAGAGTCTGGGGCTCAGAAAGAATGAGCTGGATTCCTAGGCTCGGCCACTAATTAGCTATGGGATGGGACAAGTCACTTTCTATAAACGCCTTATCTGAAAGCCCTGGGGAATAGAACAAACGCATGCTCACTCAAATTCAGTAACTTTGTGAATCTCTTCTAAAATAAGTACACCTTCAGGGGGCCTGGGTGGCTCAGTCAGTTAAGCATCTGACTCTCGATCTCAGTTCAGGTCTTGATCTCAGGGTCGTTAGTTCAAGCCCCATGTTGGGCTCTGCCTTGGGTATGTAGCCTACTTAAAAAATAGAATAGAATAGAATAGAATAGAATAGAATAGAATAGAATAGAATAGAATAAAATATAAAATAAAATAAAGGATACCTTAAAACTGTGAAATAACCACTCTCTCATGAATCTGTTTGGTAAGTTGGGTTTCTGACTCTATAATATGCTCATAGTTATTACAAATTTTCCCCGAAACTCTACTGTTTGCTCACCAGGGAGTATGTATCTGCTCTGCAGTTGCTGAGTGGAGTGTAATCAGACTTAACCGTCAACCAAGATACGTGGGTATGTTTGTATTTTTCTCAGACACTTGTGATTGCTAGGGGTTTTTTTTCTTCTTCTTTTTTTTGGTGGGGTTGGGGGGGGGGAGTACAATTCTCTAAGTTATGAAACCGGAAGAGAGAGAAAAAAATGAAAGAAGAAGGTGAATTTACACTTTCTGGAAAACCCACCACCTAATACGCCTTCTGTCATCATCCAAGTGTCTTCCTCTCTAGACCATGAACTAGGGCAAGCCACGAGTCTCAGGCACCTGTGAACCCACAGCCCCCAGCACAATTCCCAGTACATAGTAGGTGTTCAATACAAGCTCAGTGAGTGATTGAATGATGAGGGTCTGGAATATTTTGTCCTGTAACTTCAAGTGGACAGCCCAGTTTTTCGTGATCTCGGAAGATACTTGTCTTCCTATAAAAACCTGTCTCCCTGGGCGCATTTGATTTCTCAGTGGGCTTCCTTATTAGTCATTTCCTCATCACAGGACTTCCATCAAACCCCCCAGGTCTGCCCTCTGGCCGGTACAATATCCCCCCTGTGCCTTCCCACTGCAAGACTCAGGCTTTTCTTACAGCCAAGGAACCTCTGCGGCCTTGTGTGCATTTTCACACACGCCCTGCGGAGACAATGTCCTGCCTTCAGTGCCCCACCCAGTCAGGGGTGCTGCCTGTGTTTTGAGACCCAAATTCTTCCTCCTCTGGGAAACCTTTCCTGAGAAGAGCCCCCGCACACCATGAACCCCTCCTGATCGTCTTGGCTGCAAGTGAAGTGAGCCATTTTATTATATAATAGGTAAATGGCCCAAGCCACAGAGATGTTCCACAGAGAGTGGAGCCTTTTTCCCCAAACAGATGGTGAGCCCCTTGTTGCCAGGGATGATGGCACCTGCTTCTCTGTCCCCAGGGAGTTCTCCCAAACAAGCCTCGCACGTAGGTGTGCAATCAATGCTTGCTGGTTGAGGGGGAGGCAGAGAACCGATCCGGGCCTTTCGGGGATCCTCAGGTCACAGATATTTACATTGTCTATGATTGCTTAATTAACCGTCTGCCATCAAGTTGCCCCAGAAGCTGGACAGACAGGAAGCAATCCTGTCCCGACTTCAGATTAGATATCCGGAAGTCTCGGCTAGTCCTGACTCTGCCACTCACTAACGTGAACTTTGGCAAGCCAGTTAGCTGCGTTGGGCCTCGGTTTCCCCAATTAAAAAAAATAGGGAGACTGCTAACTTCTGGTTACGATGAGTAATAGGATTTGTATTTACCCTCCTGCATGAAACAACAACAACAAAAAAGACAATGTGAAGCAACAGTCTTCAAGATGCTAGGTATTGGGCAACACAGGACAGTGATCCCAGAGAGAAAACAAGCAAGACGAGCCCTGTGAATGCGTCGGCTTGTTTTTTTAACCACTTTGTTGAGATATAATTCACATACCATGCAATTCACCTGTTTAAAGTGTACAATTCAGAGACGCCTGGGTGGCTCAGTCGGTTGAGCATCCAACTCGATTTCCGCTCAAGTCGTGATAGCAGGGTTGTAAGAGCGAGCCCCATGTTGGGCTCCATGCTGAGTGTGGAACCTGCTTGGGATTCTCTCTCTCTCTGTCTCTCCCTCTCCCCTGCTTGCACTCTCACTCTCTAAAATAAAACAAAATAAAATGTACAATTCAATGGTTTTTAGCATATTCACAGAATGTGCAACTTTCACCAATTTTAGAACATTTGAGCGCAGGGGAGGGGCAGAAGGAGAGGGACACACAGATTTCGGAGCAGGCTGCAGGCTCCGAGCTGTCAGCACAGAGCCCGACGTGGAGGCCTGAACTCACAAACCGAGAGGTCATGACCTGAGCCAAAGTCGGACATTAACCGACTGAGTCACCCAGGCGCCCCTCAAAGTGGCTGCATCATTTTAAATACCCACCAACAATGTACAAGTGTTCTAATTTCTCCTCATCCTTGCCAATACTTGTTATTATCTGACTTTTTTTAGTACAGCCATTCTGGTGGGTACAAGGTGGCATGAAATTCATTGTGGTTTCGATTTGCATTTCTCTGATGACCACTGAGCAACTTTTCATGTGCTTATTGGCATTTCGTACATCTTCCCTGGGGAAATATCTCTTCATATTCTTGGCCCGTTTTCAATTGGGTTATTTATATTTTTATCATTGAGTTGTAAGGATTCTTTATATAGCCTAGATACAACTGCCTCATAAGACTGATGACTTGGAAATATTTCCTCCCATTCTGTGGGTTGTCTTTGTACTTTCACGCGTGTTCTAGGAAGCACAAAAGTATTTAATTTTGATGAGCCCAGTTTGTCTATTTTTGCCTTTTGCTGCTTATCCCTTTGGTGTAATAAATAAAAATCCTTTGCCAAATCTGAGGTCATGAGGATTTACCCTTATGTTTTCTTGTACGAGTTTTATAGTTATAGCTCCTATATTTAGGCTTTAAAATCCATTTTGAGTTGATGTTTGCATATGGTGTGGGGCATGGTCCAACTTCATCCTTTTACATGTGGTTATCCAGCTGTCTTAGCACTATTTTTGAAAAGACTATTCTTTCACCATTCAATGATCTTGGCACTCTGGTCAAAAATCAGTTGACTACAGACACATGGTTTTATTTCTGGACTCTCCACTTTATTCCATTGATTTATACGTCTGTCCTCATGCCAGTACCACACTGTCTTGATTGCCATTGCTTTGTAGTAAATTATGAAGCCGGGAAGTGTGAATCCTCCTCCTTTGTTCTTCTCTTTCAAGATTGTTTTGGCTATTCTGGGTCACATGCAATTCCATATGAATTGTAGAATCAGCTCACCAATTTCTAAAGAGAAGCCAGCTGAGATTCTTATAGGAACTGCATTACACCCGTAGGGCATCTTGGAAGGACTTCCATATCCACCATATTAAATCTTCCAGTCATGGGCATGGGATGTGTGCCCACTTACTTAGATCGTTAATTTCTTTCAACAGTGTCTTGACGTTTTCAGAGTATATAAGCGTTGGTCCTTTTCTTAACTTCACACCTAAGTAATTTATTCTTTTTGATCTTATTGTAAGTGAAATTGTTTTTTTAATCTCATTTTGGGATTGTTCATTGAAAATATACAGACATACAGTTGGTTATTGTAGATCGATCTTGTATCCTGCAACCTTGCTGAACTTTTTTACGAACACATAATGCTTGTGTGTGTGTGTGTGTGTGTGTGTGTGTGTGTGTGTGTGTATTCCTTAAGATTTTCTACATACAAGATCATGATGGGGCCCCTGGGTGGCTCAGTCGGTTAAGTGTCCAACTTCAGCTCAGGTCACGATCTCATGGTTCGTGAGTTCAAGTCCCGTGTGAGGCCCTGTGCTGAAAACTCAGAGCCTGGAGCCTGCTTCGGATTCTGTGTCTCCCTCTCTCTCTGCCCCCTGCCCACTCACACTCTGTCTCTCTCTCTCTCAAAAATAAATAAACATTATTTAAATAAACGTTTAAAAGTTTGAAAAAAAGATCATATCATCTACAAAAAGAGATAATTTCCCTTTTTCCTTTCCAATCTGGATGCCTCTTATTTCCTTTTCTTGCCTAAGTACCCTGGCTGCTACTCCAGTAAAATGTTGAGCTGCAGACATTTTTGTTTTGTTCCTAATCTTAAGGATAAAGCACCTATTCTTTCACCATTAAGTATGATGTTAGCTGTGGGTCTTTTGTAGATGTGCTTTGTTAAGTTGAGGAAGCTCCCTTCCATTCCTAGTTTGTTGAGTGCTTTTATCATGAAAGGGTGTTGAATTTCGTCAAATGCTTTTCTGCATTTATTGAGATGCTCATGTGATTTTGTTTTGTATTCAATTGTTATAACACTCATCGATTTTTTTCAGATGCTAAACCAATCTTACATTCCTAGGATAAATCCCAGTTTTCACGGTGCATAATTCTTTTCATATGTCATTACATTCATTTGCCAGTATTTTGTTGAGGATTTTTGCACCCATATCCATAACAGACAATGATGTGTAGTTTTCTTGGGGTGTCTTTGGTTTTGGTATTAGGGTATCAGGCCTCATAGAATGAACTGGGAAGGGTTCCATCCTCTTCCATTTTTGAAGAGTTTGTGAAGGGTTAGTATTAGCTCTTTAAATGTTATAATTCAGTGATAAACCATCTGAACCTGGGGCATTTCCTTTGTGGGCTGGTTTTTTAAAAAGTTACTAATCAGTCTCTTCACTTATCATAGGTCTATTCACATTATTTTTTTCCTTCGTCACTTTCAGTAGTTTGTGTTTCTCTAGGAATATGTCCATTTCATCTGTCTAATTGGTTGGCATAGAATTCCTTTATGTTTATGAAAGTTCATTTCTGATGCTAGAAATCTGAGTCTTCTGTATTTTTTTCCTGGTCAATCTAACTAAAGGTTTGTCAATTTTGTTGACAAAAGAAACAGCTTTTGGTTTCATCAATTTTTCTCTATTATTTTTCTATTCTCTCTCCCATTAATTTCCACTCTGATCTTTACTATTTCCTCATGACTTGCTTTAGGGTGAGTTGGCCCTTCTTTTCCAGTGTCTTAAGGTGGACGATTTGGCCCAATTTATTGACTTCAGGAAGTTTCCAGGATAGGACATGGGGAAGGGGAGCTGAGGCAGAGCCTGGCAGACCCCTGGAGTTGAGAGCACCAATCTGAGGGTTCAGGAAACCAAGTCAGGGAGAGTTTGTATATATTTGTCCTGCTTTTTAGTTGTTTGAAGTGAGAGGGTGAATACAGGCCCATTACTTGGTCAGAAATGGAAATTGTGCACATTCTTACAAAAAGCTTTATTTAAATCCCAGAATGGCCTTTCTAAAAATGGGAGGAAGGAAGGAAGGAAGGAAGGAAGGAAGGAAGGAAGGAAGGAAGGAAGAAAGAAAGAAAGAAAGAAAGAAAGAAAGAAAGAAAGAAAGAAAGAAAGAAAGAGGGGCGCCTGGGTGGCTCAGTCGGTTAAGTGTCCGACTTCAGCTCAGGTCATGATCTCATGGTCCCCGAGTTCGAGCCCCGCATCAGGCTCTGGGCTGATGGCTCGGAGCCTGGAGCCTGCTTCCGATTCTGTGTCTCCCTCTCTCTCTGCCCCACCCCCATTCATGCTCTGTCTCTCTCTGTCTCAAAAATAAATAAACGTTAAAAAAAATTATTGAAAGAAAGAAAGAAAGAAAGAAAGAAAGAAAGAAAGAAAGAAAGAAAGAAAGAAAGAAAGAGGGGCACTTGCGTGGCTCAGTTGGTTGAGCGTCCAACTTCAGCTCAGGTCATGATCTCACAGCTCGTGAGTTCGAGCCCGCGTCAGGCTCAGAGCCTGGAGCCTGCTTCTGATTCTGTGCCTCCCTCTCTCTCTGCCCCTAACCCACTTGCATTCTGTCTCTGTCTCTCTCAAAAGTAAATATACGTTAAGAAAGAAAGAAAGAAAGAAAGAAAGAAAGAAAGAAAGAAAGAAAGAAAAGAAAAGAAATAGAGGAGAGAAGAAAGAAAAGAAAGAGAGGAGGGAAGGAAAGGAGGGAGGGAGAGGCAAGCATTTGACGTATTAGTATTGAGGCTGGCCAGTCAGGTGATCGAAGCCATCAGACACACAGGATTCCAAATTACAAGGAGAAAATATATTATTGAGATATAGCATGTATATACATAAGACTATTTTCTTAGATTTAAAAAGTCACTGGTGCAGGTGAATATATAATTGTTAATTTTCTCTTATTTTGCTCTGTAGCTAGGAAGAACAGAAGGAAAAGAATGGAGAAAAAAGAAAAAAAATCCGTTCTTCACTCTTTTTAGTTTCTTGTTGTTGTTGTTGTTGTTGTTGTTGTTGTTGTTTAGAAGCCCAGGGAAATTTTATCAACACTGGTATTTACTCCAAATCTCATCTCCCAAAAAGTGAGATCCACTAACATCTGACTTTTATCCTAAATTCTACACATATATTTGCCAGCATTCATTTAAGTTAGAAATAAAGGTCTGTTTTAAATGAATAAACTCGAATGTGGACTGATTCCTTGTTAGGTAAATAATAAGAAGTGAAATCTTTCCCTACATGATTTCTTTTGTTTTGGCCCCCCTTACCTTCTTCGAAAGCCATCACTTTCCATCATTGGGTAGGCCTCTTTTGAGTTCTTTTCTTGGTAGCCAATATGAATTAAAATGTCAAGTTGAAACAATTTTTCTAAAGAGAGAGATGCACATCTAGCCGCTGGAATCTTCTCGCTAAATATGTGGTCCATGTATCAACAGCATCAGCGACACTTGAAAGCTTTGGAGAAACAGAGAATCCCAGGCCCTCCCTGGACCTTCGCAATCACATTTTAACAAGGTTCCCAGGTAATTCCTATGCACATTAAACTTTTAGACACATACTGCTGTAGAAAGCAAAATTATCAAAGGAAACCCAAATACATATATATTTGGGATATATTTGGGTTTCCTTTGATAATTTATATATGTGTGTGTACGCATATATGCATCATATATGTATATAATATATACTATCACATATATAATATGTGTGTGCATGTATTTAGATAGGCATGCAAGGGGATGATGCATATAAATGTAGCATATATATAAAACCATATAAAGGAATGGCAGCACATTTAGGATAGTGGTTACCTCTTAGAAGGTGCATTTGTTATCATGTGGTATAACCAATTACCCCCAAACTTGGCTGCTTAAAACATACATTTTCTGGAATCCAGGCATGCCTTACCTGCGGCTTCCGCTTCAAGGTCTCTCGCGAGCGCTGCAATCAGGTGTCAGCCAGGGTTGCAGTCTCATCTGAAGGCTCTACCGAGAGCATCTGCTTCCAAGTTCACTCACATCGTTCTTTGAAGGATTCAGTTTTTCACAGGCTGTTGGACTAAAGATTCAATTCCTTATAAACTGTTGGCTAGAGGTCTCCCTTGACTTTCTGCCATGTGGGTCTCCCAACAAACATCTCATAACACGGCAGCGGGCTTTATCAGAGCAAGTGAGAGGGCAAGAGAGAGTGCCAGCAGGATGGAAGGCAGGACCTTTTGGACCCTAATTACAGAAGTGACATCCCATCACCTTTGTCACATTCTAGTCATTAGAATCAAGTCCCTAAGTCCAGTCCACACTCAAGGGGAGGGCATGAATACCAGAAGATAGGGCTTGATGAGGGTCATCTTTGAAAGCTGCTAGTCAAAGGCAGAGGGTGTCGGGAAAAGAAGAGAATTCTAGGGTGTGGGTACACAGGGAGCTTCGAGTGGATTTGCAATGTTTGATTTCTTAAGCTGAGTGGTGGGCACTTGGGTATTTATTTTAGTGATTTATATACCTTTCTTAGGTCTGAAAGATTTCCTAATAAGGAAAAAAGAAAAAACATTAAGAACGAGCAGGCTTAATCGTTGAATCTGTTTAAGAAAAAAAGGATGAAGGGGTGGTTATTCGGCAAAGGGATGATAGGGGCTCTGGGTGGCTCAGTCGGTTAAGCATCCAACTCTTTTTTTATTTAAAATTTTTTTTTCAACGTTTATTTATTTTTTGGGACAGAGAGAGACAGAGCACGAACGGGGGAGGGGCAGAGAGAGAGAGGGAGACACAGAATCGGAAACAGGCTCCAGGCTCCGAGCCATCAGCCCAGAGCCCGACGCGGGGCTCAAACTCACGGACCGCGAGATCGTGACCTGGCTGAAGTTGGACGCTTAACCGACTGCGCCACCCAGGCGCCCCGGTTAAGCATCCAACTCTTGATTTCAGCTCAGGTCATGGTCTCACGGTCATGAGATTGAGCCCCGTGCCCTGCTCCAAGCCCCGTGCCGAGCCCCACATCGGGCTCCGCGCTGAGCATGGGGCCTGCTTAAGATTCTTTCTCCTGCCCCTGCCCCGCTCATTCATTCTCTCCCTCTCTCTCTCTGTCTCTCTCTCTCTCCCCTTCTCTCAAAAAAAGAAAAAAAAAGAAAAGGGGATGCGATCAGAGTAAGGGCCCAGGGGGTTGAGGGCTCATAGAATCATTTCTACTTTTAGTTAAGGCTTCTTAGGTGCTCTCTAGTGTGCATTAATGCCTTCTTCTCCCATATTATATAGCAGCACATCTCATAATCTGTCTTACATGAATGTTGTGTAGGTGTGTATGTGTGCATTTGTCTACTCCCCTAGGGACTGTCAGGTTTTTATCGATTGTATCGATTTTATCCCTATCCTAGATCAGCCGGCACCGCGCTTTGCAAAGAATGGGTGCCAGATAAATGTTTTGCCAAAGCAAAGTGAATTTATTGCTTCCCCACCTCATTCTGACATTTGTGGTAACAGTTTAAGAGGCATTACAGCTTACTATTCATTAAGGCCAGAACCACAGGGTGAAACAGGAGGCATAAATCCCTTTGTCACCATACAGTTTTCAATTTCAAGTAAGGATTCATGAACTTCCTAGAGTAACTTCTACCCTCGCCCTTCAAAAGACTGAATTAGGACATCGAGGGACCAAAGCACCATTCGTGGATATTTTAAGGGTGAGGGACCATGAAGGAGACATCGGAAAGTGGGACCATGGCCTGGAGAGGGGAGAATTAGGTGGGACCATGGCCTGGAGAGGGGAGAATTAGGTGGGAATTTTCAACACAGAAAGGACCTGGGCCGCCCCGATGTAGCATCCTGACTGAAAGTGTCTGGGTCTGGGGGACCCATGGGAAAGCAGGCAGGGAGGCAAGAGGACCCACAACGGTAGGGAGTCAGGATGCCCCGAGATCCTATGAAAGAACACCAGAAGTCAAACTGCCACTGAACTTAAGCCGCCATTGCAGCAGGCTTAAAAAAAAAAAAAAAAAAAAAAAAAGATCCTGAAGTTAGAAGCACACGATGGGGATTATAATAGCTGTAGTCGGTGAACATGTCATTTCCAGAACCCTGAGGAAGTCCCAGGCGAGGCTGGAAAGTCCAGGCGTCATTACTGGCGTCCAGAAAGGGCGCTAACCATACGCATGCTCGGAGGGCGCGCTTCCTTCCCAGCACTGAGGACACTTTATGAGCTGCCCTACTCATGCTCCGCGCAAGCAGAATAAAGAGCTTCGCTTTGGGACAGCTGCGTGCTCGTTCTGTACAACTCAGAACGGTATCTTGCCCGTTCCCGAAATAGCGATTACAAACTTTAAGCAGGAAACTCACATACAGCACGTGGCTCCCGTCGCCGCCGCCATATTCGCTCTCCCTTTGTTCAGAAGACATGTCGGTGCCTCCATCCCAGGGCTCCACTGAAGAAAGAAATGGCCTTGTTAACTGGAGTGGAATGGGGAAAAAAGGGAATGGCACGGTAACCCCACCTCCTTCTTTTGTCAGAGCGGAACCTTTCGACACACACCGCACCCCTGGCTGGCCCCTTGGGCGCCGAAGGATACAAGCTGCCATGTTGGAAGGGTCGCAGGCCCACGCTGTTCCTCTCTGCAATGACATGAGTTCCTCCCCAAATAATCTCTTGACGTCTTTGAACTTCTCAGAAGAGAGACCGAAGAGATAAGTAGAGGCCAAGTACACGCAGCTAAACCACAGCGTCTCATCTCTCGAGCCCCTTTTCACTTCGTGAAGCTTTTGCAGAATCCATAAAGCAGGGGCTTTTAAAGTACTTCTTGAAAGTTTTCAGAAACAGGAGTTGCCAAATGTTCAAAAATAATTTTGATGAATCACAATCGTGAAGAAACAGTTTTCTCTCTTTATTACAAAGTTATTTTTAAAGCGTTTCTTCATGAATCATGCAAAATAACTGATTGCAACACAAATTGTCGTCTTCATGACTATTTCCGAGAGAGGGAAACTCTAGTTTAAAAAAGGCAACCGGCATTTTCATTAGAAGAACTATTTTCTGCACAGTAAAAGAAATGATACAGTAATGAACCAACAGACTCCCCAAATGTAAATTATATCATCACTTGATATTACTATTCTTAAATTTTGATGCAATTTGAATCCACAGCAAAGCTCTAAATCATCCTGGCGAAATGGCAGATCCCTCCAGACTCCTCAATTCTTTCAGGATCAGAGCACCATTCTGTCTTAATTTTTGAAATTGGAACCAAAATGTTTTTGGAGAGAGACATATTGATTATAAGGGTCTATGAATTCTCTGTCCAGACTGGTTTCTATTCAAAGTGAAGTGAGGAACACTGAATACTTTCACAGTCATTAACACCACATACCATTCCTTTGTTTAAAAAAAAAAAAAAGTATTTTAGTAGAAGAGTGTTATCTCTAGTCGCAGGTCCTTCTGTTCTCATCACTACCGTGAATATCAAGCATCTGGTTTACTGACACTCATATTCTCGGGACACAGTGCTCTGAGTTGCATGGAGGACGTTGGATGCTTATAGATGCGCACAGCGATGGTTATCGCTACTAGACTTCTCCCTGTATCCGATGTTTCTCCCACAGTGACAGTTGGCTCTATATTCTAAGCACTTTTTGTGACTAACGCAATTACTCCTCACAATGACTCTATGTTGGAGATTACGATTTATCCCCATATTACAAATGAGGAAACTGACGTACGAGCAGGTTGAGTAACTTGTCAGAGACTATACAGCTAAGTGTGTTGCAGAGCCAGGACTTGAACCCAAGTAGTCCAGCTCCGGGGAAATGCTCTGAACCTCTAAACGGTATGCTCTGCTCCCGAGAGCAGGCGTTCAGTAATTTTCAACACGAATAGTTATTTGTTTGATTTTTCTCTGACTGCATATTGGACCCTAAACATCTAAATGAATGTCGATTTCAAAGCTATTGTCCTGGGAGCCTTCAATTGCTCAAAACCTTTTGTGATTCCTTCTTTGGAATGGTTTTCAGAGCCAGTTCATGATTCGCAGGAGAAAAGCAGTCAGCTCATTTTTTTTTTTAATGTGTATTTGTTTTTGAGACAGAGAGAGACGAAGCATGAGCGAGGGAGGGGCAGAGGGAGAGGGGGAGGCACGGAATCCGAAACAGGCTCCAGGCTCTGAGCTGTCAGCACAGAGCCCGACGCGGGGCTCGAACTCACGGACCGTGAGATCATGACCTGACCTGAGCTGAAGTCGGATGCCCAACCGACTGCGCCACCCAGGCGCCCCCACCGCTCGTTTTTAAATAAAGACAGTGTTATTCGGTTTGGCCAGTACCTTATTTGCCCAACATGTTTCTGCATAACATGTTTTCCCGAAATCACATTCTCCATTAAAAGAAGAAAGATTTGCTACCGTTGAAGATAGTCCAAAACTGTGATGCAGGGATATTTTCAGTCAGCTAGCAGACATTTACTGAGCAAGATGTCAAACAAGGCATCTTCCCTACCTTCAGAGAGCCCTCGGCCAGGTAAGGGAGACAGACAAGCCAGTGCAATAAGAGCTCTGACAGATGGAAGGAAGCACAGGATCCTCAGGGTGCCCAGAAGAGGGGCATCAAACCCAGGCTTGGGGTGAAGGCCAGCTTCCTGAAGGAGGAGTGGAGGTCTGATTTTAGTTGCAAAAGACAAGTAGCTGTGGCCACCCCACGAGAACAAGGGCACAGACTGTGAAGGTGGCTGTGCTAACTGGGAGATTTTATGTCCTTGATGAGTACACTCATACTCTCCCAAGTTTATTTTTAGAAGATGATAATTGTATTGTTTTACGTTCACACCTGGTACTCAAGTTGTGTTTGCCTTTATTTTTTTTTTTAATGTTTATATTTACTTTTGAGAGAGAGAGACAGACAGACAGAGACAGAGTATGAGCAGGGGAGGGGCAGAGACAGAGGGAGACACAGAATCCGAAGCAGGCTCCGGGCTCCGAACGGTCAGCACAGAGCCCGATGCGGGGCCCGAACCCGCGAACCGCGAGATCATGACCTGAGCCGAAGTGGGACGCCCAACCGACTGAGCCACCCAGGCGCCCCAAGTTGTGTTTGCCTTTAAATGAAACCTGGAAAGATCTGCTGATGGTAGTTTCAAAGTTGCCTAACTTTGGGGCGCCTGGGTGGCTCAGTTGGCTGAGCATCCGACTTTGGCTCAGGTCACGGTCTCAGGGTTCGTGAGTCAAGCCCCATACTGGGCTCGGTGCCGTCAGATCCTCTGTCCCTCTCTCCCTCGGCCCCTCCACCCCTCCTTGTGTGTGCTCTCTCTCTCAAAAAATAAATAAAACCTTCAAAAAAGGTTGCCTAACTTTATGTTTGAGTGTTGTTTGCTTTTGTAACTGAACCATTTGCAGGTCTTCAAGTTTCTCTGAAGAGTTTGGCTGATGGAGTAAACAGAAAACAAACCAATATACCAAGGAGGTCATTGTCAGAATCTATTTGTGTGTGGGAAGTACATGATGACCATTTGTTTGATAAATAAAGAAAGGAGTGAATCTTTAACGTTGATCCTCTGTAACCTAAACAAAATAGCTACTTCCCTTCATTTCCCGTGGGCCAACACAGGACAGAGCAACCCACGCATGGAGATGCCCTAGTAGAGGCTCATTCTTTTCTCGATGTATCAATCTGGAGGACAGTGACTTTGAACCACCAACGGGAGATACAGCAATCTAAGAAGGAGCTGTTCCGTTTCTGTGGCTCATCTGCCCTCGGAAACCAAACTACCCCAGGCTCGTCCAAAAGGATCCCCAGAGAGGGAGAAAAGGGCTCGGGAGGTGGGGAAGTATCGTCCAGCGCCTGTGGGCTCAGTGCTCAGCTATGGCGACCGACGGTGCAAAGTACGATACCCTCGTTGCATGAAGGCCCTCTTCTCTGTGACCCTCATCCCCTAGGTGGCCCGACCGTAACTCTGTGGAATTGATGTGGAGAGCAGGAACTGGAACACACAGCGAGGGAAGAACAGGATTTTCTGGGATTTGAGAGCGAAACGACCTTGGGTACGAGGACACACGGGGCACTTGGGAGAAAGGAACAGTTGGCAGGCAAAGGGCACCAGAGACAACCGGATCTGTTGCCCGAATCAGTCCAGGGCCGGGCCCGCTGAGCTCAACGAGTAGGGGCAAGAGATAGTAAGAAAGAAAAGATATCTGCCTGCCCACGACTTATTTACTCATTTCGCACACCAAGTGTTTTGACAACCGTGCTAGGGAGCTGACGGCTAATTCCAAGAGAATCCATTGAGACATCCCTCCCTGTGGTTCCATGCTACGCCGGGGCAGCCAAAAGTTGTCCCTCCCCCCATAGCCTGCCCTTTATTGACCCTGCCAGGGTGCCTAAAATGTATCCATTGCTTTCCCTGTTCCAGGAGTTTTGGTTACTTTTTCAGATAAACATTTGTTGAAAAAGAATCCCAAGAAAACGGGCCGTGACACGGTGTGGCATTGACGGGGAGGTTAAAAAAAAAAAAAAAGATACTGTGGCAGGCTACGGCTCCGATGGATAGACCTAAGTACTTAGCGGGTGCGGATGAAGAAATGAGTGAAAGGAAAGGATAGCTTCCGAATGCCTGTTAGATGCCAGGTGCGCTCAGATATCCTCCCCAAAACTTCTGGGTAGGAGGCATGACTCTCTTTGCATCTTTCCCTGGTGACATTCTGAGGATTAGAGATGAAGTCGTCTGCTTGTACAGCTAGTAAGTGACAGCTGAACTCATGTCATTGGGATTCGAAGTATTATCGCCATGCCGCCTCGATGATGAAACTGTCTGAATAAATGTATCAGTCAGGGTCTAACCAGGAGAAAAAGCTGCCCGAGCTATTTGCTCAGGGGGGATTTTTTTTTAAATTTTTTTTTCAACGTTTATTTATTTTTGGGACAGAGAGAGACAGAGCATGAACGGGGGAGGGGCAGAGAGAGAGGGAGACACAGAATCTGAAACAGGCTCCAGGCTCCGAGCCATCAGCCCAGAGCCCGACGCGGGGCTCGAACTCACGGACCGCGAGATCGTGACCTGGCTGAAGTCGGACGCTTAACCGACTGCGCCACCCAGGCGCCCCATGGGGGGATTTTAATATAAATACCAATACTGTATAATCTTACTCATACGAGGTACCAGAATCGTCACGTTTACAGAGATGGAAAGGAAAATGGTGCTTGCCAGAGGCCGATGGGGGGGAAAAAAGTGGAGTTATTTAATGGGTATCGAGTTTCAGTTTCACAAGACGAAAACAGCTCTAGAGGTGGACAGAGATGATTAATGCCATGGACCTGCACACTTAAAATGGCTTAGATGGCAAATTTGATGTTGTGCGTATTTTACCACAATTTTTAAAAGTCAAAACAAAAGCGAAGACGAAATAAAGACATTGTAGACACATGAAAGGTTCAAAAAGTCATCACTGGCAGACCTGAACGGTAATAAATGTTGAGGGATATCCTTTAAGCAGAAGGGAAATGAAACCAGATGAAGATATGGATCTACACAAAGTAATACAGAATATTAGCTTGGTGACTAAATACATAAGATATATTTCCTATTTCTTAAATCTCTTTTGAAAGGTAATTGACTAGGGGGCACCTGGGTGGTTCAGTTGGTTGGGCGTCTGACTCTTGAATTTGGCTCAGGTCATGGTCCCAGAGTTATGGGATCGAGCTCTGTGTCCGGCTCTGTCTGTGCTCAGCGTGGAGCCTGCTTGGGACTCTCTCTCTCTCCCCCCCTCTCCCCCTCTCCCCACCCCCCACCCCGCTCACACACATGCTCTTTTTCTAAAAAAAAAAAAAAAAAAGATAATTGACTATAAACAAAACGAATAAAAAAGTATTGCGAGCTTTACAACTTACGCATTAGGAAATTATATGGAAACTCTAGTAGAAAGATCAGGAGAGGGGAAATAGAGGCACACTATTGTAAAGGTTTTACATTATTTGTAAAGGGATAGACTATCACTTGAAGGTGGGCTGCGATAAATTATAAACTCCAAAGCAGCCACTAGGATTAAAAAACAAAGAATTGCAGCCAAAAAGTCAACAAACGAGATAAAGACTAAAGCATCCAATCAATCTGACAGAGACAGAAAAAAAGGAACTACAGATGACACAGAGAGAAAACAAAAAGCAAGATGAAACATTTATACCTAATGGCATCAATAATCGCATTAAACGGAAGCAATCTAAGCAGCTGATACTCGTTTGCCGCCACTGCTGTAACAAACTACCGCGCACTTAGTGGCTCACGACGACATAAATGACCCGACCGCTAGTTGTGCAGGTCAGCAATCTGACACGGGTCTCGTCGAGCTAAAATTAAGGCGTCAGCAGAGCCGCGTTCCTTCCGGAGGCTCTAGGGGGAGAATCTGTTTCCTTGCCCTTTCCAGCTTCCAGAGGCCGCCTGCATTCCTTAGCTCGTGGCCCCTTCCTCAATATTCAAAGCACATCACCCCAACCTCTGCCCTGTCACTACACTTCCTTCCCACTCTGACCTTCTTGCCTTCCCCTTTTGTAGATGTCTGTGATTAGATGGGGCCCACCCCCATAATCCAGGATAATCTTCCCCTATCAAACTTCTCAATTTATCACATCAGCAATGTCCCTTTTGCCATGTTAGGTAATATTTTACAGGTTCGCAGGATGAGAATATGGATATCTTTGGGGGGGGCATTATTATCTACCGTACCCCTCAACTGAAAAGACTGGCAGACTGGATAAAAAAGTAAGACCCAAGTGTATGCTGTTTCCAATACTCTTTAACTATAAATATAGAAATAAGTTCAAAATAAAAGGATGGGAAAAACTATACCACGTGTAGTAGGCCGAATGGTGGCCCCAAAGACTGGTCCATGCTCTAATACCCAGAACCTATGGATATCACCTTATTTGGCAAGCGATATGATTTAGCGCAAGGATTTTGAGAAGAGGAGTTTATCCTGGGGAGTTCCAAGTGCAACCGCACATCTCCTTATAAGAGACACACAGAGGTAGACGCAGACACACAGAGAAAAGCAACATGGAGATAAAGCGCAGAAAGAGATACACTCACAAGACAAAGAATGCTAAGAGACACTGGAAGCTGAAAGAGGCAAGGAACAGTTTCTCCCCTGGAGCCTTAGAAAGGAATGTGGTACTGTCTCACCTGGATTTTGCACTTCTCATCTCCCGAACTGTGGGAGAATAAATATCTTGTTCTAAGCCACCCCAATTTTGGTAATTGTTTTATGGCAGCCACAGTAAACTAATAAGCTTACCCAACTAATAGCCAGATACGGGAAAAACAGATGGCTACGTTAATAACAGACAAGTAGATTTCAGATCCAATGCTATTACCTGGGAATGATAATAATAAAGGGGTCGATTCATCAGGAGGATATAACTATCTAAGGGTTTACGCCCCTAATAATAAAGCTTCAACATACACGGAGCAAAGAGTCCACTTGAGTCCTACTACGTATGTATTCTGACATCAATGGAATTAAATTAGATTCTAGTAACAGAAAGATATCTGGACACTGCCCTAATATTTGGAAGCTAAATGATAACACATTTATAAATAACGCCTGTGTCAAAGAAAAAATCAAAAGGGAAGTTGTAAAGTATTTTTAAGTGAATGAAAATGAAAACATGCCAAATGTGTGAGATACCTCTAAAGCAGTACATCCAGGAAAGTTCAGAGCACTAAATGCATATGTAAGAAAAGAAGAAGGATTTCAGATCACTGACATCAGCTTCTACCTTGAGGAACTAGACAAAGCAGATCAAATTGAGCCCCAGGTAAGAAGAATCAGAAAGCAATGAAACAGAAAGCGGAAAATAAACAGAGAAATTCAAGGATCCTTAAAGTTGGTTCTTTCAGATAATGAGAAAGAAGACAGCAGAACAGATTCTACAGACATTAAAAGGATAATGAAGAATGGGGCGCCTGGGTGGCGCAGTCGATTGAGCGTCCGACTTCAGCCAGGTCACGATCTCGCGGTCCGTGAGTTCGAGCCCCGCGTCAGGCTCTGGGCTGATGGCTGGGAGCCTGGAGCCTGTTTCCGATTCTGTGTCTCCCTCTCTCTCTGCCCCTCCCCCGTTCATGCTCTGTCTCTCTCTATCCCAAAAATAAATAAAAAACGTTGAAAAAAAAATTAAAAGGATAATGAAGAAATGTCAGGAATGGATTTATGTCAACAAATTTGAGGACTTAAGTGAAATGGACTAATTCCTTGAAAGACACAAACTACCAAAGCTCATTCATAGTTCTACACCTATTATAGAAATTGAATTTGCAATTATAAAACTTCTCACAAAGTAAACTCCAGGCCCAGAGGTGTTCACTGGTGACGTCTACCAAAAACTTAAGGTAGAAATAATATCAATTTTACCCAAATTCTGCCAGAAAATTAAGGGCGGGAAATACTTCCCAATTTATCCCATGAAAACAGCATTACCTTGACACCAAAATAACATTATTTAAATAAAAATTAAATAAATAGGGGCACCTGGGTGGCTCAGTCGGTTAAATGTCTGACTCTTGATCTCAGCTCAGGTCATGAGCTCATGGTTTGTGAGTTCGAGCCCCACATCGGGCTCTGTGCTCACAGTGCAGAGCCTGCTTGGGATTCTCTCTCCACCCCCCTGTCTCTCTCTCAAAATAAATAAATAAACTTAAAAAAATTAAAGGGGTGCCAGGGTGGCTCAGTCAGTTAAGCGTCTGACTCTTGGTTTCGGCTCAGGTCATGATCTCACAGTTTGTGGGTTTGAGCCCCGCTTTGGGCTCTGCACTGGCAGCGAGGAGCCTGCTTGGTATTCTCTCTCTCTCCCTCTTTCTCTGAGCTTCCCCTGCTCATGCTCTCCCTCTCTCGCTCTCTCAAAATAAACAAATAAACTTTAAAAACTTAAATAAGCTAAACTACATGCTAATATCCCTCACGTACATAGATGCAAAAACCGGAAATAAAATTTTGTAAAACTGAATCCAGCAATATGTAAAAAGAATAATACATCATGTGCAAGTGTGGCTTACATCGGGTACACAAGGTTGGTCTACATTAAAAAATAACTCAGTATAAGTCACCATATTGGCAAAACAACAAAGAAAAGCCAGAGGACCATCTCAATAGACACAGAAAAATCATGTGACAAAATCCAACATCGATCACTGAAAATAACTCTGGGCAAACTAGGAATAGAAGGGAACTTCATCAACCTGATAAAGGACATCGACACAAAACCTCCACCTAACATCGTACTTAATGGTGAAAGACCAAGTGCTTTCCTTAAAAGATCAGCAACCAGTCAAGGATGTCCCTTCTCACCCTTTATACTCAGCGCTCTACTAGAGGTTCTGGCTACAGCCATTAGGCAAGAGAATGCAATAAAAGTCACTCAAATTGTAATGGAGGGAGTACAAGTTTGTTTACTTGCAGATAACCTGTTTGTACACAAAAAATTGGTTGAAATCTAAAAAAAGTTCCTAGAACGAACACAAGAGTTTAGTAAAGTTATAGGCTACATCATTAAGATACAGATTTTTTTTTTTTGCAGCGAAAACTACGGTAATGAACAACTGAACCAACGAACAACTGAAATTTCAAAACGTCATTTACGATCGCATCCAAAATACTAAACGATTAAGGATTAATTGGACGAAAGAGGTGCACAACCTGTACACCGAAACCTACAAAGTATTGCTGGGAGAAACTGAAGAGAATCTAAATAGAGACTCATACTCGATTCATGGCTCGGGCAGAGACTTCACGCTGTCTTTGTGTGAGTCAGTTCTTTTGAACAGCTTTATTGGCCCATTCGCCTGTTTGTCCATTCACCCGTTGATGGACATTTGGCTGGTCTCCAGTTTTGGGCTATTGCAAATAAACCTTCCACGAACTTCCGTGTACAAGACTTTCTGTGGATGCATGCTTTCTTTTCCCTTGGGTAAATATCTAGGAGAATAATGGCTAAGTCACTTCATAGGTGCATGTGTAACTTTTTAAAAACCACCAAGCTGTTTTATAACCATTTACGTTACCCCCAGCTGTGGGAGAGGGCTCCAGCTTATTGACTTCCTCAGCAACACTTGATGTGGCCGTTCTTTTTAATTTGAGACATTGCGCTTGCTGTGTAGTGTTATGTCGTTGTCGTTTAAAAGAATTTTTTTTAATGTTTATTTATATTTGAGAGAGAGACACACACAGAGCGAGCAGGGGAGGGGCAGAGAGAGACGGAGACAGAATCTGAAACAGGCTCCAGGCTCTGAGCTCTGAGCTGTCAGCACAGAGCCTGACGCGGCGCTTAAACCCATGAACCACGGAGATCATGACCTGAGCCAAAGTCGGACGCTTGATCGACTGAGCCACCCAGGCACCCCTTTCATCGTGGTTTTAATTCGCATTTACGTAGTGACCAATGGTGTTGAACCTCTTTTCACGTGTTTTTGTGCCATTTGTATGTCTTCTTTGGTGAAATGTCTGTTCAGATCTTTTGGCCATTTTATATTGGTTGGGCTATTCATGTTCTTCTTATGGGGCTTTTAGAGCATTTTCTATATTCTAGACACAAGTCTTTTATCAGATACATGCTTTGCAAATATTTTCTCCCAGTCTGCGAATTATCTTCTCATTGCCTTAACAGTGTCTTTGAAAGAGCCAAAGTTTTATATTTTCATGAAGTTTAATTGATCAATTTGTTTTTAGTTTATTGTGCTTTTGGTATCATATCTAAGAAATCATTGCGTCGCTCGAGGTCATGAAGGTTTTTCTCCCGTATTTTTTTGGAGGAGTTTTACAGCTTTAATTTTTATATTCAGTCCTATGGTCCGTTTGAGTTAATTTTGTGTATGGTGCAAGGTATGAATTCAAGTTGTTGTGTTGTATTTTTTCTGCAGAGAAATAGCCAATCGTTCCAGCACCATTTGCTGAAAAGGTTATTCTTGGGGCGCCTGGGTGGCGCAGTCGGCTAAGCGTCCGACTTCAGCCAGGTCACGATCTCGCGGTCCGGGAGTTCGAGCCCCGCGTCAGGCTCTGGGCTGATGGCTCAGAGCCTGGAGCCTGTTTCCGATTCTGTGTCTCCCTCTCTCTCTGCCCCCCCCCCGTTCATGCTCTGTCTCTCTCTGTCCCCCCAAAAAATAAATAAACGTTGAAAAAAAAATTAAAAAAAAAAAAGGTTATTCTTTTTCCAATGAATTGCCTTTGTACCTTAGTGTGCATTTTACTGTATGTCAATGATATGCCAAAAAAACTGTTAAAAACGACTGACTCAACAAATCTATCCAACTGATTTTTGATAAAGGTGGAAAGCAACTCAACGGAATGCGAGGGAAGGCTAAGGCCTCACAGATCCAGCCAAGAAAGACACAATGAGCCACTTTTAGATTCAGTTGATTACTTGCATGGAGAACGAAAGGCAGAGTGGCCAAAGGTACCGGCAACCCCCGCTCCTTGTCCTACGTATCAAAAGGGACGACGCGGAAACGAAAGGTGCCTCCCATCCTCTTGTGTTCTGAGTGCATCACGAGGACTTCTGCTAAGACTCAGATAAACTGCAGGTCAGGCTTTTGCTTCTGTGGCCTAGGTCACCAGATGGCCATGGCAGGGCTGTTCCCCTCCACATAAAAGTCTCAGATCCTGATCCTTGAACAGGCTTCCCTGGGCAGAGCTATTCTGCACATGTCCGTTCGGTTCCCTGCTAGAGAGAAACCACATCCTGTGTGGCTTCGGATGGGGAAGTCGATGCCTGATCTCTCGGAACTCTGTCCAATGCACATAGTTTTCCTATTGCTTTTGGCCTGTATCCTTTGCTGTAATAAACCTTAGCTGTGAGTAAAGCCTGCAATTGAGTCTTATGAGTCCATCCGGTGAACCATTGAATCTGGGTGGTCATGGGACCCCCCGAAACAGGTTCTTTTTCTCAATAAATGGTGCCAGGGAAATTGGAGATTCATAGGCAAAAAAAATATAATAATAAGCCTAGATTTAAACCTCATCCCTTCTATAAAAATTAACTCAAATTGGATCGTAGATTTAAATGTAAAATTATAACCTTTTAGAAGAAACCATAGCAGAAAATATTCATGATTCAGGATTAAGGAGAGAGTTCTTAGACTTGAAACCAAAAGCAATACCTAAAGGAAAAAAATGGATTTTGCACTTCATCAAAATGAAAAACTTTAGTTCTGTGGAAGACCCTGTTAAGAGGATAAAAAGACAAGCTACAGACAAGGAGAACACATTTGCAAATTACATCTCTAACAAAGGATTTGTATCCAGAATACACGAAGAAGCCTCAAAACTCATCTGTAAGAAACCAACCACACGATTTTTAAATGGGAAAGACGCGAACAGGCACTTCACCAAAGATGATATGCAGATGGCAAATAGATGCATGAAAACACGTTCAACATCACCAGCCTTTAGGCAAATGCAAATTGGAGCCACAATGAGATGCTACTATAGACCAAGTCGAATGGTTAAAATAAAGAACGCTGATAACACCAGATGCTGACGAAGATGCCAATAAACTGGATCTCGCATTCGTTGATGGTTAGAATGGAAAATGGTACAGCCATTCTGGAAATCGTTCTGGAAATTATGCACAGAGTTACCCTATGACCCAGCAATCACACTCCTGGGCATTTATCCCAGGGAAATAAAAATTTGTGCCCCCACAAAAAAACTGTTCTCAAATGTTCACAGCAGCTTTTATTTGCACAGCCAACCGTTGAAAACATACCAAATGTCCTTCAATAGGTGAACAGTTTGGGGCGCCTAGGTGGCTCAGTCGGTCGAGCGTCCGACTCTCGATTTTGGCTCAGGTCAGGGTCGTGGAATCGTGCCAGGGTCGTGGGATCAAGTCCCGCATCAGACTCTGCGTGGAGCATGGAGCTTAAGATTCTCTCTCTCCTTCTCCCCCTGCCGCTCCATCGCTCACGCGTGCGCACACGTGCACTCTCTCTCTCTCCCTCAAAAAAAAAAAATAGGTGAATAGTTAAACACATCGTGGTGCATCCATACCATGGAATACCAATCAGCAATAAAAAGGACCAAACCACTGATACACTAAAAAACTTGGTTGGATCTTAAGTGTATTATGCTGAGTGGAAAAAAAAGCCAATTTCAAAATGTTATGAATTGTAAAGATGAGGAGCTCTGTTTGAAGTGACGGGACAGTTTTGTCTTTGACTGTGGTGGCAGTAGTTATACAAATCTCTACAAGTGATAAAATGCCATACTGTCACAGAGGCATACAAAAAACTTGGTGCATGTTAACTGATGAAATCAGAGGGAGACCTGTCGCCTAGGTCGCCATGCTGTGCCAATTAATTTTCCGATTTTGGTTGTGAAAGCTATAGTTATGAAAGATGCCACCAGTGGGGGGAAGCTGGATGGTAGGGGACGTGGAACCACTCTGTAGTATTTGTTGTGCAACTTCTTGTGAGTACACAATGATTTCGAAATAAAAAGTTACAAATCGATACTCAATTCAGTTACTGGCAAACTTTTAAGTATGTTGGGAACACCTCGAAAAATGTGAATCTACATTTTGTTTTTTAAGTAGGTTTCACACCCAGCGCAGAGCCCATTGCGGGGCTTGAACTCACGACCCTGAGATCAAGACCTGAGCTGAGGTCAAGGGTTGGGTGTTCAACCAACCGAGCCACCCAGGCGCCGCTGAATCTACATTTTCCGACTGCAAATGTTATGAAATCTAAATACAGATCAAGGTGGGGTGCCTGGGTGGCACAGTTGGTTAAGCGTCCGACTTCAGCCAGGTCACGATCTCGCGGTCCGTGAGTTCGAGCCCCGCGTCAGGCTCTGGGCTGATGGCTCAGAGCCTGGAGCCTGTTTCCGATTCTGTGTCTCCCTCTCTCTCTGCCTCTCCCCCGTTCATGCTCTGTCTCTTTCTGTCCCAAAAATAAATAAACGTTAAAATAAATAAATAAATAAATAAATAAATAAATAAATAAATAAATAAATACAGATCAAGCATTGCTGGTGAAAACTTATCATTCAAATTGAAATATGCCATTAAGTGTAAAATACACAGTTGATCTCAAAGAAGTCGTATAAAAATATCTCAGAAGCAATTAAAAAATTTCATGTTTATTTTTGAGAGACAGAGCGCAAGCAGGGGAGGGGCAGAGAGAGAGGGAGACACAGAATCTGAAGCGGGCTCCGGGCTCCGAGCTGTCAGCACAGAGCCCGACGCGGGGCTCAGACCCAGAAACCGTGAGATCATATCGCTTCTCAGCCTTTTGGCTAAGATCAAGTGCAGAAACCGTGAGATCACGACCTGAGCCGAAGTCGACTGCTTAACCAACGGAGCCAGGCGGGTGCCCCTCAGTAATAATTTTTATAGTGCTTATATGTTGAAACGAAGCAGATGAGACATGTCGGGCTGCACACAATATATTACTGAAATTCATCTCACCATTTCTTTTTATGTTTTTAACATCGCTACTAAGAGAATTAAAGATCACCGTATGATTCGCATTGTTATGTTTCTATTAGTGCTGCTCTAAGGGATCACACAGGTTAAAACTTCAGGAAGCAGCTGTCACTCCTCGGCTGGGGGTGAGGGTAGGGGGTAAGAGAAGAATTTGTAATTACTGAAACTTGGGGGAGGGCCTCCTTGGAGCTAAAGGTCAGACTTCTGAGGAGGCACCTGCTATCTGGTGCTGTGATCTCTTGACGCTCAGCGCGATGGTTCGAAATTCTCTGTGTATGTGCCCACTGCTTCACCATGAGGGTCTTAAAGCTTCGTAGTCTCTGAGGCCGCATGGTATGGTGGTTAGGTCCCGAAGCGATCACGTCACAAGTCCTCACCAGTGGAATGTTGGTGGACGGGCCGTGTGTGACCTTCAGGCCCATCTCAGAAGCTCACGTGCCTTCTCCACTCTTTCTCTTTTCCCATCTGTTGGCTGGTTGTCAGCCTCCAGGGCGACCTTGGGGGCCATATGCTACAAATGACAGAGCTGGTGTTACCTTAACGGGTACATAATTCTGCAGACACGGTGTCTTGGCTGCAAGGTGGAAGGGGGCATAGTATCCTCAGTTACCAGGAGATCGCCAAGGAGGTTTTTCTTTTTTTTTTTAGTCCATTCATTTATTTTGAGAGAGCGGGAGAGCAGGGAAGGGCAGAAAGAGAGAGAGAGAGACAGGATCCCAAGCAGGCTCCACGCTGTCAGCATGGAGCCCGACACAGGGCTCAAACTCACGACCCGTGAAACCATGACCTGAGCCGAAATCAGGAGTCAGACGCTTAACCAACTGAGCCACCCAGGTGGCCTGCCAAGGAGGTTCTTAAATCCACCAGCAGGGACCTCACAAGTTCTTTTTTTTTCTAAGATTTTAAGTAATCTCTACACCCAGCACGGGGCTCGAACTTACCACCTCGAGATCAAGAGTCACACGTGCCACCGACTGAGCCAGCCAGGTGCCCCGAGCTCACAGATTCCTATCAAAACTCCACTCCCACATACACGCCACATTTTGTGTAAGAAGAAATATTTCTTTTACCTTTTGGACTTACAGATTCGCTGAAAAAAAAAAATGGATACTCTTCTCTGAAAAGTCTTAGAGAGTTTATTCAAAATTGGGAGAGTACTTAGCATTGATAATGCTTCTGGTATAATATTGCAATTAGAGTTATAATAACACACTATTAACGGTGTTAAGAAAATCTGTCTGATTTTATGTAAAATACACGTTCATGGGGGGGGTGAGGTTGAATTCTAGTGCCTCTCTCGTCACTAGAATAAAAGCGTTTTCATTTTTCATATGCCAAATTATTTTTTTTTTATTTTTTTTTCAACGTTTATTTATTTTTTGGGACAGAGAGAGACAGAGCATGAACGGGGGAGGGGCAGAGAGAGAGGGAGACACAGAATTGGAAACAGGCTCCAGGCTCTGAGCCATCAGCCCAGAGCCCGACGCGGGGCTCAAACTCACAGACCGCGAGATCGCGACCTGGCTGAAGTCGGACGCTTAGCCGACTGCGCCACCCAGGCGCCCCAATATGCCAAATTATTAACAAAGGGTCTTCAGGCTCTGATTCGAGTCCCATGTTGACATACACACATGAACTTCCAGCAAGAACTTCATTCAACCAAGGTGTCAAAGGGAATGGGCCTTAGAGATCAGTGTTAACACAAACAACACTCAGAATTCTCTCAGATACATGGGGGCTGGATTCAAGGAGGTGAAGGAAGTAGAATTTTTCTGGGTCAAAGAAAACAGCTGCTTTAAAGCCTTCCATCCATTACAAGAGGAAGCCTGAAGCCTCTGCAACAAAGTCCTAAGATTTACTTAAATTCCTTTTTCGAGTACTATCACGTTTTACATTTCTACCGCTAAATTTTGAAATACCACGAAGGAACTGGTCAAATACATTGTTTTTTAAATTTTATTAAAAAAATTTTAGTGTTTATTTTTGAGAGAGACAGAGACAGAGTGTGAGCAGGGGAGGGGCAGAGACAGGGGGAGACACAGAATCCCAAGCAGGCTCCAGGCTCTGAGCTGCCAGCACAGAGCCCGACGTGGGGCTCGAACCCACGGACCGCGAGATCACGACCTGAGCCGAAGTCGGACACTCAACAGACTGAGCCACCCAGCTCCCACCCCCCGGTCAAATACATTCTTAGAAAGGTACCCGGCAACCCCTTGGGCTCTCATGGTGAGTGTTGGCGAAAGAGGCCAGAGAGAATGGAACCAAGAGCCGTCCGTACTGGTGTGTAAGTGCACCAACAGCAAGATCTTACAGGACTTCACGATTCTGCTTCCCAACGAGAGAGATGCTTTGGAAGAGCAGGGAGGACGTCTTGAAGGGCGATTTCAAGGGCCCTTTCTCTTTCTCTCGGTCCAGCGTCTCTGGTAGCTGAGATGGGTGGTGACTGAGCGAGGGCTGCAGTGGCTTTGATGAGCAAGTACAGGCACCAGAAGGGCTCTGATCCAGTTACTAGGCTCCAGCAGGCATTCCAATCTCTCTTCTATATAAGCCTGAAAACCCGAATTCCCTCTCTCCTCACTGATCCCACCAGACCGCAGATCTCTGCCATGCTCGCTTTCCTTCCACCTGCTTTCTCTCTCCTGACACTTCCCTCCAGAAGTATTTACTGCGTTAAAGGGGCGCTATGTACCTCCCCACCCCAATTCAAAGTTATCAGCTCTCCGTTCCCTCTTCCAAGGTAGGCTTGAAGGGGATGACAAACAGCTCTCATATACTGGAATCAAAATGTATAAGCTTATACAAAACAGTACAGAAGAGAGCTTTATTTTTGTTAGCCTGTGTGTCAGTAGAAGTAAAAAAAAAAGATTACAGGTGGTATCTTCCGGTAGTTTATGGGGCCATCAAGTCACCCAGGGATCATGGGGGTTACGGCAAAGAGATGAAACCACTTATATCGGAGATCAGCTGCCAACCTCCAAACTATTGCCCTCAGGAGCTTTCCACTAACCCTAGAATTCTCACCAAAGGCGTCACTCTTAAGAGGCCCTCTGAAGAGATACAAATAGGTTTCCGGGTTCTTGGAGCAAGGCAGTGGCATAGTTCACATTTGGCTTTGGCACACTCCCTGCTCAACGGCTGGGGAGTGGTTTGGGCTCTCTGAACTTCTGTTTCTTCATTTGTTAAAAAACAATCTCTTCCAGGGGCGCCTGGGTGGCTCCGTTGGTTAAGCGTCCGACTCTTGATTTTGGCTCCGGTCACGATCTCGTGGTTCGTGAGTTCGGGCCCCACATCGGGCTCTGCGCTGACGGCACGGAGCCTGCTTGGGATTCTCTCTCTCTCCCTCTCTGCCCCTCTCCTGCTCTCTCTCAGAATAAATAAACTAAAAAAAAAAAAATCCCTTGTCTTCTCTGTACCCGACACCCATTTCTTAACATCCCTGAGCAGCTGGTATTTATGACCCAGTAAGAAGGAGGCAGACAAGATGGTCTCTCTCCCATGGTGTCCACATTTCATTAATAGTCTCTCAGTAACTGACACTGGATGGACACTTGTAAGCTTTCACCTAATCCTCCCACTAGTGGTAGATTGACCATACATCTATCCTTATCTTACCTGACAAGGAAATGGTGTGAGAGAGATTTACATGTCCCCTCCGTTATGGGACAAATCAGCAGTCAAACCGGATCAGAAATCGTATCTCCTCACTCCCGGCCCAACACGCTTCCTAGAGGTGAACATTCCCAACCTCTGTGTTTCTGGACTCTCCATGTTTCTAACCACGTGGACAGAAAAAGGGACGGGGGTTCCAGGCTTTGCCCTGAGCATAATACCACAGGCCTCACTCCTAGTTTCTTAGACGCACGGTCTGCTCTGACTCATGTCCAACCAACCTTCTTCCACGGAAGCCTTTACTATCTGAAGTCTACCAATTCTGGCCAGACACCTTCTCCAGGCAGCCCCTCTTGGCCAAACCCATACCCCAGTCATTATTCCCTTACATTAAATTCCTTTAGCACCTGAGAATCCAGAACCCTCAACTAGTTGGATGTGTGTGTGTGCGCGCACGTGTGTGTGTGTGTGTGTGTGTGTGTGTGCGGTTCTATACACTTGATTTTAGGACAAAAAAGAGAAAAATGAAAACATACCAAACCATCAGAGGTTTAATCAAACTGCCAGATTTTAGGCTGTGACCAGGATTAATACAAATTCAGTTCCGTTTTCTTCAATTTGTCTCTCCATCTAAAATTCTGCGGGAATCACTGACGGTACCCAGCTCGGCCTAGAGGCTACACGAGATCCACATGGAAAAGACAATCAGAGGTTACTAGGCTGTCTTCTTTTAGGAAGGAAGGTGGGTTCCGATATTACAGAAAGATTGCCCGGCTGAACCCAAATGAGGTTTCTCCTTAGCCCCAAGTACACCAAAAAATTCTACTTGAGGAGCTTCCCAGCCCTAACCCTGGTGTTGCAGGGAGTCGTGAATTCCCTGAATGTGATATATATGTCTATTTCAGCTTTTCAAGCAGTATCTTCTGCTGCTCCTGGGCACAAGAAGATGGGCATTTAATTGACCCCTGGGACGTTTTCGACCACAACAACCCTAGCCAAAGGTGACTTGGCCAAGTCTGATGACTGTAATTTTTCATCCATTTGACAAGCGCAATGTATAGCAGAAGGGATCAAGGCCCTAGGAAATTTGCATGGGAATTTTCAGAACTGAAGAGGCCAGCCACCCATGAGAATGAATGGCCCTGGGGACTTCTGAAGCTCCTGTTCTAAGAAAATGAAATGAAATGGGGTTCTCTTTCATTCTGAAGGATGGTAAAATGGTTTAGGATGACGAGGCTCATTTGGAAGTGGTGAGCTATCCCATTTGAGTTTTAGCTATATTAAAATAAACGGAAGCAAGGACCGACATGATATGCTTGTTACATCGATTGAAGAGCTACAGGGCCATCTGCTCTTTGGAAGCAACACTCTTTTTTTTTAAGTTTTTATTTATTTTAATAGCGAGAGAGAGCGCACGCACATAGGCAGGGAAGGGGCGGAGACAGAGAGAGAGAGGGGGAATCCCAAGCAGGTTCCACACTGTCAGCACAGAGCCCCGCATGGGGCTTGAACCCACAAACCGTGAGATCATGACCTGAGCCAAAATCAAGAGTCTGATGCTTGACCGACTGAGCCACCCAGGCACCCCTGGAGGTAACAGTCTTATGGGTGCCCTAACTACAGGGGACCATCTCTGAAGTGTTACCCGCTAAGTTATACTTTAGATATCTATGTCACTCTAGAGGATTTCCATAATTGTTCAGTCCAACAAATAGCTCTCAAGTGTCTATTTCCCAGGCACTATGCTAGTTGCTAGAGATGTGGAGGTAATAATAACTAGTTGTGAGAGTCAAATATTACCGAGAGTTTTTGCTGGTTTTGGTTTTACTGTGAGAGACCCTCTGCTAGGTGCCCTACATATGTCGTCTCATTTTATTCTTTCCATTACCCTACAGGGTATTCTTAGCCCCACTTTACCAATGCGGATAAGGGTCAATAATTTGTGTAAGGTCACACAGCTAGTACGTAACAGAGGTGGGACTAAGCCCCAGGTATATCTACCTGCATGATCTAACCACCATACCACACTGCCTCAGAGACTATTAAGCTTTAAGACCCTCATGGTGGGGGTGCCTGGGTGGCTCAGCCTTGACTAAGTGTCCGACTCTTGATTTCAGCTCAGGTCATGATCTCATGGCCCATGGGATCGAGTCCTGCGTCCGGCTCTGTGCTGACAGTGCAGAGCCCGCTTGGGATTCTCTCTCTCTCTCTCTCTCTCTCTCTCTGCCCCTCTCCCTCGCTCGCACTCACGTGCAGGCTCTCTCTCTCTCAACAATAAATAAATAAACATTAAAAAAAAAGACCCTCACAGTGAAGCGGGGACACACACACACAAAGAAACAGTTGCAAACTTTTATGTTAAATGCTGAGACAGAGGTGGGCTTAGGGGGATGTGGGAATATAAAAGGGCCCTGGAGAAGCAGCACAGCACACGGATTTCTAAGAGCACAGACTCTGAAGCCAGATGGCCGGGGTTTGAAGTCTGGCTTTGCCGCTTCCCAGTTATGTTCTGTGAACTTTGACAAGTTAAGCCTCTATGTGCCTCAGTTTCCTCATCTGAAAGGAGGGATGATAACAGGATCTAACGCATAGAGCTGCAATGAGGATTAAAAGTGCCTAGAATCGTTCCTGGCACATAATAAGCACTATGCACGTGTTAACATAAATAAGCTTTACTCGGAATGGGATTACAAGAAAGGCTTCTTTTTTTTTTATTTATTTTTTATTTTTTTTTTTCAACGTTTATTTATTTTTGGGACAGAGAGAGACAGAGCATGAACGGGGGAGGGGCAGAGAGAGAGGGAGACACAGAATCGGAAACAGGCTCCAGGCTCTGAGCCGTCAGCCCAGAGCCCGACGCGGGGCTCGAACTCCCGGACCGCGAGATCGTGACCTGGCTGAAGTCGGACGCTTAACCGACTGCGCCACCCAGGCGCCCCAAGAAAGGCTTCTTGAAGGGCCCGATGCCGGGCTTGAGTCACAGAGGATGAGTTAGAGGTAGCCAGGTGAAGGCAAGTGGGGGAGAGAGTGAGCCCAAACCGGCATCGAGGGTGGGGGCTAACTCCATTCAGCTGGTAATTCTAGACGGGAGTGTTAAGTCCAAAGAGGAAAGAGGTAGGGGAAAGATCTCGAAAGGCCTTCTATGTCACTTGAAGAAGTCTGGATTTCATTTCACATGGGCCAGGGAACCATGGGAGGGTTTTATGCAGTGGAACAATACAGACAGATGTACATGGGAGGGTAGATTTGTTATATGGTCTAAAACTTACTTTAAAAATATTCAGCACAGGGCGCCTGGGTGGCTCAGTTAAGCGTCCGACTTCGGCTCAGGTCATGATCTCACAGTTCATGAGTTCAAGCCCCACATCGGGCTGTGTGCTGACAGCCCAGAGCCTAAAGCCTGCTTCAGATTCTGTGTCTCCCTCACTCCGCGTCTCCCCCACTTGCGCTCTGTCTCTCTCTGCCTCTCAAAAATGAATAAAAACGTTTAAAAAATACTCAGCACAGGGGCACCGGGGTGGCTCAGTTGAGTGTCTGACTCTTGGTTTTGGCTCAGATCACGATCGCATGATTTGTGGGTTCAAGCCCCATGTTGGGTTCTGTGCTGACGATGTGAGGCCTACTTGGGATTCTCTGTCTCCCTCTCTCTCTCTCTCTGCCCCTTCTCTGCTCTCTCTCTCTCTCTCTCTCTAAAATAAAAACAAAATACTCAACACAGACACACACCTATGCATATACATGTGTGTATACACGCACCCCAGGGACAGCTCGTATCTGAAGCACCCCAATGCGGAACACACGTCCGTGACCTGCCCTTTCATGAATGGGGCCTAAGAAACTGATGAGCCCAGAACGGCATCTAGGCCCGGGAATCCACTGGGTCCTGCGTCCCGACGCCTAACGGATGGTTCCATTGCCTGATCGAACCACAAGTTTAGCTAAAATGCTACTACTGGAGAGGTTCCAAATGCACTTCAGTGAGCCTTTCCTGCGTGGGGCTTAATGGATCTTATGAGGACAGGGTGGGGCACTATGTCTAACTACTAATAAATACATGCCTGGCAGAACTGGGTCGAGGTCCTGTTTTCACTAGAGTGTGCCATCTCTAACCATTGGAAGCTACCGATATTCACTGAAAATCAGTGGCGATGTGAGAGGCTACATGGGCTTAAATCGATTTCCAGCAGGATTAAAGGAGGGCGAATACAGAGGCTGCTGCAAGGGTGGCTCGATCAATAAACGATGAAATTTCTGAACTACAGCAGTGGCAGTGGGTAAGAAGAAAATGGAGTTGAGACACTGAAGAGGGAAAATCAGGACGTCTTGGTGATCCGTTGGACGGTAAGGTCCAGGAGCAGTTTGTGACAACTTCTAGGTTTCTTCTTTGAGTGACTGGGCAGCCTTTGGTGACGCTCGCTGGGGTAGGGGACAATACAATAGCCAGAGGAAGAGGAAGGTTGGAGGAGGGGCAGGGACAAGCATTTTGGGATACACTGAGCTTAACATCAACATGGAGATGTCCAGCCAGCATTTGGATAATAAAAGCCCGAAGCTCGGGGGCGGGGGGGGGGGGGGAGTCAGGGTTTGAAACATAGATGCGAAGCCATCAGCACATAGGGCCTAGAGAGCAGATGATCCCTCAGTTACCATAATACAAAGTCAGTAGATGATGTTTAAAAAGTATTTGCTGGGGCGCCTGGGTGGCCCAGTTGGTTAAGCGTCTGACTCTTAATCTTGGCTTACGTCATGATCTCACGGTTCATGGGATCAAGCCTTGCATTGGGCTCTGTGCAGAGGCTAAAAAAGCAAACGTAGAATTACCATACGATCTAGCATTTCCATTTCTGGGTACACACTCCAAAGAAGGGAAAGCAGGGAATCAAACAGGTATTTGTACACTTAGGTTCATGGCAGCATGTTCATAATAGCCAAAAGGTGGAAACAACGCAAATGTCCATCAACGAACGAACAGAAGAACAGAATCTGGTGTGTGTGTGTGTGTGTGTGTGTGTGTGTGTGTGTGTATGTGTGTGTGCATGGGCGACCGTGTGTGTATAAAATAGAATATCATTCGGCCTTAAAAAGGAAAGAAAGTCTGATATCTGTTACAACATGGATGATCCCCGAAGACGTTATGCTAAGTGAAATAAGCCAGACAGGAAAGAACAAATAGCATAGGATTGCATTTATAGGACTTTTCCTGGAAGAGTCAAATTCACAGTGACAGAAACTAGCCTAGTGGTTAGCAGGGACTTGCAGGGAAGGGGATCGGAAGGCACTGTTTCATAGATAGCTACAGAATTTCAGTTTGAGATGATGAGAAAGTTCTGGAGGTGGAAGGTGCGGATGGTGGCACAACGGTGTGAATGTCCTTTTTTTCAATGTTTCTTTTGAGACAGAGAGACAGAGAGACAGAGAGAGAGAGCAGGGAAGGGACATACAGAAAGGGAGAGAGAGAATCCCAAGCAGGCCCCGTGCCGTCAGCGCAAAGCCTGACTCAGGGCTCGATCTCACAAACCATATGAAATCATGACCTGAGCCAAGATCAAGAGTCAGGGGCTTAACGTACTGAGCCACCCAGGAGCCACAACAGTGTGAATGTCCTTAATGCCACTAAAATGTACACTTAAAAATGGGTAAAATGGTAAATTTTGTACTGTGTATAGTTTACCAATTTAATTAAAAAAAAAAAGAAATAGCATATTTCTTTTAAACGTGCTATTTAAGATAATCATATTCTTTTAAATGACCGAGGGAAACACTGTAAGGAATACTTCAAGGAGTCACTGCTTCTGGGAAGTAGGAAAGGGGCCTTTTGCTTATCATTAGAAACCTTTGGTACTCTTTATTTATTTTTAGCTCTATGCATGAATTACATTATAGAAATAAAAACACTTTTTAAAAAAAATTTAAAAAAATAAATAAATTAAAAAAACACTTTTTTAATGTCTTGTATTTATTTTTGAGAGCAAGAACACAAGCAGGGGAGAGGCGGAGAGAGAGGGGGGGCACAGAGCCCAATGCGGGGCTTGAACTCATGAACTGTGAGACCATGACCTGAGCCGAAGTCAGATGCTCAACTGACTGAGCCACCCCGGCGCCCCCAGAAATACAAGCGTTTTAAACTGCAAAAAGAAGTGAATGAGATCACTCAGGGAGAGTTTGAGAAGGTAGAGGGAGAAGAGGTACCTCGGGATAAAGGTTGCAAGAAACGATATCATCCACTAAAATGAGATACTAGAAAGGGCTGTTACCAGGCTCCAGGAGAATCACACAGGCACCTGCTGCAGTAAGGCACCACGAGCAGCTCCCAGGATCTAGAAAGTTGTCTCCGTGCCCTCTCCTGGCCTCTCCCTCCACCACTCCCCTCTCCCCGCTGATCCCTCCCACAAAGTTTCCCCTCTCTCCCTCCTATGCTACTCCACGTCTCTCTCAGGATCTCTTCCTCAGTTCTCTGGGAGTATCGGCTTGATTTCCCCATCCCCTTCTCTGCCCAGCAGTGTCTTCAGGTCACGCGCCCTCTCTCACATGGCCAGAATCATAGCTTCAGCCTCTGGGTCTACACAACTTCTCAGTGTTTTTTCCTCCCAGTCACCTTCCTCCGTCTCACTCCATTCCTAGGAGGGACAGAACAGACCCCTGCAGGTCAGGCATCCTCCCTCTGCTTACGTATCTATCCCTAGTCCCACCGGCTATCTGTGTCTGGGGCTCTACCATCCCTTCCTGAGACACGATAGGTTGGGAAGTATTGCAATAAAGGAGATTTAACCCCAAACATAACTACTATCAAATAAAATCCTTGAGGAATACAGGAGTGGGACAACCGGAGAAGAAAAGCCACGAAGAGAGTTTGAAGCAGGTGAGTGGCTGGATGATGCCGAATGCTGCAGAGCAAGATTACTTAAAATACAGACTAACAGGGGCGCCTGAGTGGCTCAGTCGGTTGAGCGTCTGACTTCGGCTCAGGTCATGATCTCGCGGCCAGTGAGTTCGAGCCCCGTGTCGGGCTCTGTGCTGACAGCTCGGAGCCTGGAGCCTGCTTCGGATTCTGTGTCTCCCCCTCTCTCTGACCCTCCCCTGTTCATGCTCTGTCTCTGTCTCAAAAATAAATAAACGTTAAAAAAAATTTTAAATACAGACTAACAGGCGTCCATTGAGTTTGGCATTGGGGTGAATGAAAATGAAGGAAGTAGAACATCAAGTATAGACTCTTCTTTCAGGGAGTGTGGCTGACCAGGGGGGCAACGGGGGAAAAAGATTTTTGTTTTTTATTAAAACAAAACAGACGTTTTGTCATGGTTACAAATGTAGCCGAGTATAAGGGAAGACTAAAGAATTGTTGGGCAGGTGAAAAGGTTGGCATTGAACTGGAGAAAGGATACATTACCCTCAAAGACAGGCAGAAAACGCTAAGAACTGCGGTTAATAGCTTTTCAATCCAGAGTTAGTCTTATTTTGCCACAGAGACCAATCCTGACTGTAGACCTTCTCTTTCTTACTACAAGAAAAGAGGGCCAAGGGGCACCTGGGTGGCTCAGTCCATTGAGCGTTCGACTCTTGATTTTGGCTCAGGTCACTATCTCACATTTCACACGATGGAGCCCCATGTCAGGCTCTGCACAGACAGCGTGGAGCCGGCTTGGGATTCTCTCTCTCCCGCTCCCTCTCTGCCCCTGCCCCGCTCGCATGCACTCACACACTCTCTCCCAAAATAAATAAATAAAACTAAAAAACAAAACAAAACAAAAAGAGGACCAAGGACAGAACATAGGGCAATGCCAACGCTTAACAGTGCAAGTGAGTGGCTGCTTCCAGATCTGATCATTCAGGGTGAATGTTTTTTTTTTTAAATGTTTTATTTATTTTTGAGACAGAGAGAGACAGAGCATGAACGGGGGAGGGTAAGAGAGAGAGGGAGACACAGAATCCGAAGCAGGCTCCAAGCTCCGAGCTGTCAGCACAGAGCCCAACACGGGGTTCGAACCCACAGACCGTGAGAGCATGACATGAGCCGAAGTCGGTCGCTCAACTGACTGAGCCACCCAGGAGCCCCCAGGGTGAATGTTTAATTTGGGTCTAGCCTTCCTTACCATTGCATGGCTCTGGATCCATTTCCCTTAACACCCAATTGGCTACACGCCCCAGAAATGCCAACTAGTAACCTGTACAAATCATAACTAGAAAATATAGGGGCGCCTGGGTGGCTCAGTGGGTTAAGCGACTGACTCTGGATTTCGGCCCAGGTCATGATCTCACGGTCGCGAGATCGAGCCCCACGTCAGGCCCTGCACTAAGCGTGGAGCCTGCTTGGAATTCTCTCTCTCCCTCTCTCTCTCTCTCTCTCTCTCTCTCATCTCTCTCTGCCCCTCCCTCACTCGCACTCATGCACACATGCACGCTCTCACTCTCTCTCAAAAATAAAGAAACTTTTAGGAAAGAAAAGAAAATACGTAACAGTAAAGTCATATATCCTGGAAAAAGGACGGGCAGAGGAATCATGAGGCCAGCTACCTTCCCCCCCCTGGGCCTCTGTTTCCCCATATGTAAAAGTGAATGGGGCTGGCCCCTTCTATGGCTCCTTCAGTTGGAACGCTCTGTTATTCTTTGACTTCTGGTTTATATATGCTTTTCTTGTGGTGGTATTAATACTCTTCCACGTTAATACAAACGGGTGGAAGCTGACCACATTGTTTTCAAGCTCCTGGTAAGAGGCAAAACTCCAAAGGACCGAGACAATCCCAAAATAAGGTCAACAAAAGCAAGTAGGAGGCAAAGGGAAAATGTGAGGGACCTCTGTTGATGTCGGCGCTCAGCTGTGCAACAGTGAGACCGGGTTTCCTTGAGATCAAGTCAATGGCTCAAAAGTGGAACACGCAAAGTGTCTTTTGTACTGCTCAAGTCAAGATGCACGCCCCAACCCTGCCAACTTTGGAGGAGATGGTGAGTATTTTCCTCTCCTCATAGCATCCCTCACAGTTGTCATAAGCATCAAGAATATTCTAATACATATACAAGAAAGGGGGGGGGTCACCGATGTTCTCAAGTGATGAGCTGTTCTTTTTTTTTTAATGTGTATTTATTTTGAGAGAGAGAAAGAGAGTGAGTGGGAGAAGGGCAGAGAGAGAGGGAGACAGAGAATCCCAAGCAGGCTCTGTGCTGCCAGCGCAGAGCCTGACGTGGGGCTTGATCTCGCGAACCGTGAGGTCATGACCCGCGCTGACATCAAGGGTCGGACGCTTAACCAGCTGAGCCACCCAGGCGTCCCCAGGAACCTCCTATTCCTACCAAACCTTCAAAGCTTTCCTGAAGGGGCAATGAGACTAAGGACGCTGTGTCCTGCCCGCCTTCCTCCATCCTGCCAGCTAGGAACAATTTACCAGTGTTAACGCCTGGGTCCCTCACGGTTCTCCTGAAGCTCAAAAATACTTTGGTAAGAGTGGCACTGTGAATAGACCGTGCTGTCCTCTCCACAAAAAGCTGGTACAACTGATCTATGAGTGAGCCACGTCCTTTCAGCTGTTTCGCCGGCCTGAAGATGGGATTATTCTGTACCATCTAGACCCTCTCACGCTCTTGTGCCCAGGTGACCAGGGAGAGAGGCGAAAGCAGTGGTCAAGGAATTCACTTGTCCAGGGCGCCCGGTCGGCTCAGTCAGTTAAGTGTCCGACTTCGGCTCAGGTCATGATCTCAGGGTTCGTGGGTTCAGGCCCCACATCGGGCTCTCTGCTATTAGCACGGTCCCTCCTTGGGATTCTCTCTCTCTTTCCCCCTGCACCCCCACTCATGTGTTCTGTCTCTCTAAAATACAAATGAGGGGTGCCCGGGTGGCTCAGTCAGTTAAGCGTCCGATTTCGGCTCAGGTCATGATCTCACAGCTCGTGGGTTCGAGCCCCGCGTCGGGCTCTGTGCTGACAGCTCGGAGCCTGGAGCCTGCTTCTGTTCTGTGTCTCCTTCTCTCTCTGTCCCTCCCCAACTTGTGCTCTGTCTCCCTATGTCTCTCAAAAAATAAATAAATGTAAAAAAAAAAATTTTTTTTTAAATAAAATAAAATACAAACGAACGTTTAAAAACTTAAGGAAACTAACTTGTTCATGTACATCAGAGCCAGGTACAAGACACCCACGCGCCCGAAGCCTCACACTTGACCATGTCGTATGGTCTATCTTGGCTCTTGACATAGGCCAAGTCCCAAAACTTCAGCACTGAACACCGTAGGCAAAGGCTTCCGCTTGGAGCACCGGTCAAGTTCTCGGTTTCTGCTTCGCTCTGTGAAGCTGAGTCAGTCCCCTGAGCAGGGTCCGGGGGACCACACGCTGCCTTTCTGTTTCTCGTGGCGGGGCAGGTAGAGGCAGGCCCCGAGTTTGGACGACGGGGACCGCTCGGCTGCCAGCTTTTCCGGCAGATGGTATCACCACCACGAGACAATTAGCGTGCCATCCCACAGGGGGGGCTGGGTAAAAAGCACGAGCAAGCGAAAATGGAAAATTAGATGTACGAAACGTAGGGGAGGTGGCTGCCCAAGTTGGAAGCGTTCGTGCCTCGACACGAAAGGCTCCCGGCTCCCTGGCTCTGAAGGTGCCTTTGTTTCCCTTTTGCCATCCGCATTTGGCTCTCGGGTGCCTTAGTGGCTTCCTGCGTGCATTTCGCTTCTGCTCCTTCTCAGAAAGCACCTCTTTTGCGACTGTTACTTTGCCAAGGTTTGGGGTATCTTCTCTTTTTAATGTTTATTTATTTTTGAGGGGTGGGGGTGGGCAGAGAGAGAGAATCCCGAGCAGGCTCAGCGCTGTCAGCGCAGAGCCCGATGTGGGGGCTCGATCCCATGAGCCATGAGATCGTGACCTGAGTCCAAGTCAAGAGTCAGATGCTTAGCGGACTGAGCCACCCGGGCACCCCAAAGGTTTGGGATATCTTACCGCTCCGTTCTCCCGCATCCTGGGCCACACCTGAGCATACCTGCTTCGAGTAGGGGTGCCACAGCCAGAACCCCCCACCCCCCGCCCCCCGGGAACAGCATCCGTGCTTCTGCTGTCGACCTGTTGCCTCGCTTACTTAACCAAGGGCCGCTGTCATTATACGGCTTGAATCTGTAAGGAACCAAGGTGATAAGTGGTGCTTTTGTGGTCTTAAACATTCTTTGGATGCATTTGAGAGCCGCCTATATCCGCATAAAATAAGCAGCCTTCGGTTTTACGAGCCATTAAATTGAAACCGGGTTAATTCAAGCACAATCTACCAATTGACTAATTGCTGGGCATCGGCTAATGGACAGAAATTAGCTGCATCACTGGACACACGCGCTCTTGTTCCATTACTTGTACGTGTCTGTGTCGCGGGAAGGTTGTGGAAGAACGCTGGCGCAAAAGACCAAGGCTCTGGTTAACCCCGGGCAGAGGGGGAGCTCACTTTCCGGGCGCGGGCTGCAAGGGCCGTCCTGTCCCCCTCGGCTCTGGATAAATCTGGCCACCTGACACCGAACCTCTCCTCACACAGAAACCGGTTCCATTTACCCTCCACCTGAAGTCTGTCATACCTGGCCAATGAGCTCCCTTCACGTATAGGACTTTAAGAGCTGCCTGCCTTTGGGGAGAAGGATAAACTAAAGAATAAAGTTCTCCTGTGATCCGAAGGTGCCCCTCTCTCCTTAGCTCTGGCTCAACACACTGGATTCAAACACTTTTTTTTTTCAATTGGGGTTCAGAGCTTTCATTTAGTGTTTACTTGGCAGATAGATAAGACAGAAACGGAATTCGATAGCCTAGATGAGTGATTCTAATGGTAGAAATTTCAGCCATGACTAAACCTTAGTAAAAGACATGTCGGGGTACTCAGGAGGGCCGTTGAAGGACTCCCGAGACAGTTGGACTCGCTCCTTTGTGTGGGACCGGCTCAAGAACCACATAGGAGCTCCAAGGCAAGAACCATATGCATGTCTAGAAGTTCGCTGGTCACTGCTGTCCTGATAGGTTCCCCAAGTGGTGAGAGAAGTGATTTAAGAATAGTTCAGGGGCGCCTGGGTGGCTCCGTCGGTTGAGCGTCTGACTCTTGATTTCGGCTCATGTCATGATCCCAGGGTCGTGGTCAAGCCCTGTGTCGGGCTCCGTGCTGAATATGGAGCTTAAGATCCTCTCTCTCTCTCTCTCTCTCTCTCTCTCTCTCTCTCTCTCTCTCCCCCCTTTCCTCTGCTCGCACACTCTCTCTCTCTAAAATAATAATTAAAAAAAAAACTGAATAGGTCAGATTCTCAGAGATGCTGCTTTCTGGCTTTAGAACTCTTGTAAAGCTGGTTTAGAAATTACCACCTACTTCTTGCCTCTCTACATTTTTCATCAGAAGAAATAGATTAAAAACTGGATAAGAGAAACATGTTAATCACTGTCAGTCACCAAAGGTGATTTAATGGCACAGAAATTATATTGTTACTATACTATTACAGAGCCTGCTTAGAGAACTAATCTGAATAAAATCAGAGAGCAATTCTTAAACTTAAAAATGTGCTTGGGGCGCCTGGCTGGCTCAGTCGGTTAAGCGTCTCACTTCGGCTCAGGTCATGGTCTCGAGGTTCGTGAGTTCGAGCCCCGCGTCGGGCTCTGTGCTGACAGCTCAGACCCTGGAGCCCGCTATGGATTCTGTGTCTCCCTCTCTCTCTGCCCCTCCCCCACTCGCGCTCTGTCTCTCTCTCTCTCAAAAATAAACGTTAACAATTTTCTAAAAAATTAAAAATGTGCTTAAATGAACTACTGATAGATGCAACAGCATGCTGAATCTCAAGGACATTTGCTGAGTGAAAGAAGCCAGTTTCAAAGTTACCTACTGTGTGTTTCCATGAGTATGACATTCTCAGGAAAAAAAAGGAAAAATTGTAGCAATGGAGAAAGACATCAGTGGTTGCCAGGGTTTGTGAGGGGGGGTGTATGACAACAAAAGGGTAGCTGTAGGGAGTTTTGGGGGATGAAACAACTGCTCTGTATCCCGATTTCAGTGTTGATTACATGGAACCATATATATGTGAAAATTCATAGAACTGTATAGACCAATAAGTCGACCTTCCTACATATTAACTTAAAAACTAAATTAAGGGACAATTACTTTTCCCATTGAAAAATCAGATTTACCCCCTAAAAAAAAAATCAAGTGATAAGTTCAAGATGCTCCAGGTCTGGGGGCGGCTGGGGGGAGCTCAGTCGGTTGAGTGTCTGACTCTTGATTTTGGCTCAGGTCATGATCCCAGGGTCGTGGGATCGAGCCCCGCATCAGCCTCCGTGCTGAGCTAGGAGCCTGCTTAAGATTCTCTCTCCCTCTCTGTCCCCCTTTACCCTCTCCCCCATTCATGTCTTCTCTCAAAATAATTTTTTTAAAAATATGCTCCAGATCTGAAGAACAGGCATGAAAAGGGCTTTGGGGAAAAGATTATGGTAACCCTCTGAGCTCCTCCTAAGGAAGGTGTTGAATCTGAGGGGAAGGTAAAGCATGTGTTTGGAGGTGATGGCTAGCAATGAAACGGGGTTTATAGCCAATCATCCACAGCCTCTCACTCCACCTCGAAGTTTCTCTTGTGGTCAGAGCCAGCTGACTGACTGGCTAGGGTTGGGGGTGGCTTTTCACCATGTAGAGTTAACAGGCCCACTGAGGCCTCACATGTTGGCTCCACAAACAGATCAGGCCAGTGATTCGGCTTTTGGAAAGGCTAGAGCGGACACAGGTTGAGATACCGTATTTTGATTTCCTAGGGCTGCCCTCTGATACGAAGATGTAGATGACAAATGCTTGCTTTCTCGTGAAAGTGATTTTCCATTAAATGTGGTTACTGTGTATGGTACCTGGGTGGCTTGGCCGGTTGAGCATCCGACTCTTGATTTCGGCTCAGGTCATGATCCCAGGGTTGTGGGATCGAGCCTCGGTCTGAGTGTGGAGCCTGCTTTTAAGATTCTCTCTCCTCTGCTCGTGTTCCCTCTCTAAAACTTAAAATAAAAAAATAAAATCAATTTGGTTACTGAGAATTTCCAGAAGGTGAACAGTACCTCTCTGGATTATTAAGGCCCTCTAACGTGCTGCATACCCAGGTCTGGGGAGTCATTTTTTTAAAATACTTATCCAGTCTGGTAGCCAGATGGCCAATTAGTTTAATGCACAATGAGCCAGATTCCTTAATCCAGCTTCTGGCAAAATATTCGAGGCCCTAATTTTCTGTCTTTATCTTTGTTTTAATTAAACTTTTTGAGATGATTGTAAATTCACATGCAATTGTAAGAAATAATACAGTGCGATCGTGTGTACCCTTTACTGAGTTTCCTTTAGTGGTAACGTCTTATAAAACTGGAGTAGAATATCACAGCCAAGATATAGACATTGCTATGATCCACTGATCTTGTGCAAATTTCCCCGGTTTTACTCGTAATAATTTGCCTGTAGGTGTCTCTGTATTTAGTTTTATGCAATTTTATCACAAGTGCGTGTTCACGTACCCACCAACACAGTACCGAATTGTGCTATCACCACAAGGATCCTTCCTGTTACCATTTTCAGCCACACCCACCTCCTCTCTGCCCTATTCCCTAACCCCTGGCACTCATTCTCCACGTCCCCATGTCTTTTTGTCATTTCAAGAGTATTATATAAATAATCACATAGTATGTAACCTTCGAAGACTGGCTTTTTCTCACTCAGTGAAATTCCCAGGAGATCCATTCGAGTCATTGTGTGAACCATACCCCCATTTCTTTTATTGCTGAGTAGTATTCCATGACATAGATATACCACATTTTACTTGACTATTAATCGGTCGAACAACACATGGATGAGATATCCGGTTTCTTGACATCCTCGCCAGCATTTGGTGTTGTCGTTATTTTTTATTTTAGCCATTCTGATGGGTGCGTGGTAATATCTCATGGTGGTTTTGATTTGCGTTCTCCTGCTGGCTGGTGATGCTGAACATCTTTTCATGGATCGTTTGCCATCTGCACATCCTCTTTAGTGAAACGTCCGTTCATCTCTTTTGCCCCTTTTCTAATTGTATGGAGTGTTGAGAACCCTTTATATATTCTAGATGCAAATCCTCGGTCAGACATGCAGTTTGCAAATATTTTTTTTTAGTCTGTAGCTTGATCTTTTAGAGAGCAACTTTTTTCATTTTGATGAACTTCAATTAGTAGATGTTTCCTTCTTTCTTTCTTTCTTCTTTCTTTCTTCCTTTCTTTCTTTGCCTATGGAAGTCAATTGCTCTCACATTATTTGTTGAAAAGGCTACCCTTTCTTCACTCGTTTGCTTTTATACCTTTATCGAAATTCAGTTAAAAAATTGGGTTTAGGGGCGCCTGGGTGGCTCAGTCGGTTAAGTGTCTGACTTCAGCTCAGGTCACAATCTCACGGTCCGCGAGTTCGAGCCCCGCGACGGGCTCTGGGCTGATGGCTCAGAGCCTGGAGCCTGCTTCCGGTTCTGTGCCTCCCTCTCTCTCTGCCCCTCCCCCATTCATGCTCTGTCTCTGTCTCAAAAATAAATAAATGTTAAAAAAAAATTTAAAAAAAAATTGGGTTTATTTCTGGGTGCTCTATTCTGTTCCATTGATCTATATGTCTACCGTCCACTATTGTCTTGATTACTATAGCTATATAGTAAGCCTTTACATTGGAAAGAGTGATTCCACCCCCCCCCCAGGTTATTCTTTACAAACATCATTTTAGCTACTCTAAGTCCTTTGTCTTTCAACATACATTTTATAATAATCTTATCTATGCCTATAAAAATCCTTGCTGGGATTTTGATAAGGATTTCATTAACCTATAGATAAATTTGGGGAAAACTGATATCTTTACTATGGTGAGTCTTCTAATCCATGGATACAGTAAGTCTCTCAAATTACTGTCTTCTTTGGGTTCTTTCCTCAGTGTTTTATAACTTTCAGCATATAGATGAAACATGTTTTGTTACGTTTGATACCTAAGAATTTCATTTTCTTTGAAGCAATTATAAATAGTATTGTGGTTTTTATCTAGATTTCCACATTGTTAGTATATAGAAGTGTGATTGATTTTTGTGTATTGATCTTGCGTCATATGACCTTGCTGAATTCAATTATTAGTTCTAGAAGGGTTTTTTTTTTTTTTAGAACCCCTGTGTTTTTTTTTTTTTATGTAGACAACCAAGTCCTATGCAAATAGAGACAGTTTCACTTGATTCTTTCCAATCTGGATGTCTTTTATTTCCTTTTCTTGCCGTGTTGTGCTGGCTAGAACTTCCAGTATAATGTCGAATAGAAGTGATAAGAGCAGACATGCTTGCCTTATTTCAGCCTTCAGAGGCAAAGTATTCTGCTTTTACCATCAAGTATAATGTTAGTGGTAAGTTTTCTATAGATGGTTTTTATGAGGTTAAGGAAGCTCCCCTCTCTTCCTAGCGTACTGAGTTTTTGTCATGATTGTTGAATTTTGTCAAATGTTTTATTCTGTGTCAAGTGATATGGTCATATGATTTTTCTTTAGTTTATTGATATGGTGGTCTACACTGAATGACTTAAAAATAGTGAGCCGGCCTTACATACTTGGAATAAATCCCATTTGATCATGGTATATAATTCTTTTATACATCGTTGGATGCATTTTGCTCATAAGCCTTTGTTGAGGATTCTTGTGTCCAAATTTATGAGGGACTGGCCTGTAGTTTGCTTTTTCTTTTTCTTTCTTTCTTTCTTTCTTTCTTTCTTTCTTTCTTTCTTTCTTTCTTTCTTTCTTTTCTTGTACTGTCATTGTCTGGTTTTGATATCCGTCTGGGGCTCAGATGACATCAGTGTTGGATCTTTCGATATTTCATTAAAAAAATTGTTTTAACATTTATTTAGTTTTGAAAGACAGAGAGAGACAGAGTGAGAGAGGGGGAGGGGCAGAGAAAGGGAAACACAGAATCCAAAACAGGCTCCAGGCTCTGAGCTGTCAGCACAGAGCTTGATGTGGGGCTCAAACTCACAAACCGTGAGAGCATTACCTAAGCCGAAGCCGGATGCTTAACCAACTGATCCACCCAGACACCCCAAATCTTTTATTTCTCACAGGTCTCCAGGCTCTATTTTTTTACCAGTCTATTTTCTCTCTGTTGTTCACACTGAGTGAATGCTATTGATATGTCCTCAAGTTCACTGATTCTATCCTCTGTCGTCTCACTATACTATGGACCCACTAAGTTGCTTTCTTTTCTTAATTTCTGTTACTGTAAGTTTTTGGTTTTATAATTTCCACTTAGCGCTTTTTTTCTATAATTTGTATTTCTTTGTTGTGATTTTCATTTTTTCCTTTGTTTCAAGAGACTTTGCAATTGTTTACTGGAGCATTTTTGTGATGGCTGCTTTACAATTCTTGTCAGATAATTCTAATATTTGATTCATCTCCCTATTGATGTCAGCTGACTGTCTTTTCTTATTCAAGTCCTGATTTTCTAGTTCTTGGCATGAGAGGAGATTTTTCATTGCATTTTGGCTATTATGTCAGGAGACTATTTAAATCTTTTTGCGGGGACGGGGAGGGGGGAGCACCTAGGTCGGGCTCAGTCAGTTAGGTGTCTGACTTCAGCCCAGGTCATGATCTCACAGTTCGTGGGATTGAGCCCCGCATCGGGCTCCGTGCTGACAACTCCGAGCCCGGAGCCTGCTTCTGATTCTGTGTCTCCCTCCCTCTCTGCCCCTCCCTTGCTCGTGCTGTGTCTCTCTGTCTCTCAAAAATAAATAAACGTTTAAAAACAAATTAAACTCTGTTTTTAAATGTTTATTTATTTTTGAGAGAGGGAGGGAGACAGAGAATCCTAAGCAGCCTCTACGCCGTCAGCCTAGAGCCCAACGTGGGGCTCGAACTCACGAACCGTGAGATCATGACCTGAGACGAAATCAGGAGTCGGCCGCTGAACCGACTGAGCCACCCAGGCGCCCCAGGAGGCTATTTAAATCTTTTGTTTTAGTAAGCGGTCACTCCGTTTAGGTTTAGCGTGCAGGTCCTGGCCTACTTTTGTAGGCTGTGATTTCAACGACCATTTACTTTGCAGAGCCTCTGCGATGCTATTTTGGTCCGCTTGTTAATGTGGCGCTGACGGGGGCCCCCCGCCGGCCTGCACCGGTGCCGCCTAAGGGAGCAGAAGGTGTTCCACCAGGCTGGGTGGCCTGAGGCCCGCAGGTGGAGGGAGTGAGTCTCTAGTCTGCGGGAACAGCTAAGCTTCCCTGGTTTTGCTTGCTCCGGTGGAACCCGCAGCCCTTGCCGGTGCCATATGCCATCCTGGTACCTCTCCTTCCTGGGCCAGAGGACTCGTGGTGGTCGGATTTGCCCTTGATGACGATGCCCTGGCTGCACAGTGTCTCGTGGCAAGGGAGGGGAGCCCCGCGTGGCGGGAGAGGAGAGCGTGTCCCCCCCCCCCACCGCTGTTTCGTGTCAGCGGGGCTCCCTGCTGGATTCCCTTTGCCGGGGTTGCCGGGGGCCCACGGGGCCCACGCGGATTGGCGCATCCAATCCGGAGGAAGAAGCTGCCTACTGGGAAACGCGGGGGCCCGGCTCCCCTCCTTCTGCTGGGTGGGGAGTCAAAAGGCGCCCTGCTGCTACGATGTCTCCCGGTCCTGGGGTCCCTGACCATTCTGCCTTCCCCTTTAGACCTTTGGGAATTCTTCTTTGGGTGCCTCTTGAATCATTTCTAGCACTCGCAGTTCTACTTGGCGGGGAGGAGCGAGGAGAAATGAGACTATGCCGTCCTGTCCAGCCTGAAAATAGAAGACCGGTTTTACCCTGGTTTCTGCTGCTGCTTCTCCCAGGAATGACTCAGGCTTTCAGCTGCCACCCTTTCCTGGGCGAAGAGAAGCTCTGGGGGCTTTGCCTTGGTTGATATATCACGCTTCCAGGTTTTCTGGGGGTCTGTGTGTGGGAAAGAGAGAGAAGAAAGGCTGGCAGAGATCAGCCCTGAAACGGAGTGGGGCGAGCGCTGTGGCGGGGCACGGAGTTAGCTGTGGGTCGGTCTTGCCTGAAAGATCCTCCTGTGCCACTATATTCATACGATCCTACCGTGAGACGTCAGAACAGCCAAACTTTGGTATTTCCTGGCAGGACGGAGGCAGAAAATAAGATTTTTAAAATTTATGTATGTATGTATGTATGTATGTATGTATTTATTTATTTATTTATTTACTTAAAATCTTAATGACTTTGAGGTAGGCAAAGTCTTTTCATGTTATTTATTTATTTAATTATTTATTTTTTGGAGACAGAGAGAGAGCACTGGGAGAGGGGTAGAGGGAGAGAGAGAGACAGAGAGAGAGAATCTTAATCAAAATTTGGTATTTCCTGACAGGACAGAGGCAGAAAATAATATCTATCTATCGATCTATCTATCTACCTATTTATTTATTTATTTATTTATTTATTTATTTATTTTCTTCATGACCTTGGGTTAGGCAAAGTCTTTTTATTTTATTATTATTATTATTATTATTATTATTATTATTTTAGAGAGAGGGCACGCAAGCAAGCAGGGAAGAGGGGCAGAGGGAGAGACAGAGAATCTTAAGCAGGCTCCACTCTCGGTGCAGAGCCTGATGCAGGGCTCAGTCCCACGATTGATCCTGGGATCATGACCGGAGCCGCAATGCAGAGTCGAACGCTCAACCGACTGAGCCACCCAGGCGTCCCAGAAAAGAAGATTTTCAAACACGCCCCTCCCTTTGTGTAACACCTTGGGGCATCCGCGTACATGATCCCCCCCACACACACGCCGCAAAATGTCCATGCCCTCATCCTTGGGATGGATGAATATGTCACCTTACATAGTAAAAGGCACTTTGCAGGGGCAGTGAAGCTAAGGATATTGAGATGGGGAGAATGTCCTCAATTATCCTGGTGGGCCCGATCTAACGACAGACTTCATATAAGAGAGAAGCAGGAGAGTACGAGTCAGAGAAGGTGATGCACCTGTGGAAGCAGACCGAGGTCAGAGAGCGTGAGAGAGAATCTAAAGATGCTCTGTGCTGGCTTTGCGGATGGAGGGGGTGGGGCATGAGCCAAGGAATGCTGACGGCCTCCAGTTTTAAGCCATAAAGTTTGCGGTAATTTGTTATAGCAACAACAGAAAACTACTACACTGACAGTGGACAAGTGACATGATCAGGGATGGGAAGTTGGGGGCTATTGTAGGATAGGGAGGAGCGTGGCCTCCGCTAAAAACATGAGGCTCTCCAGTCCGGGAAGGCGAAACCTGACAGGAGATTGGCTCAAAGACTAGGCCACCGCTGTCTGATAGAACCATCCGTGATGATGGAAATGTGCTATGTCTGCGCTCTCCAGGATGGAAGCCCCTCGCCACAGGGGACTGCCGAGAACTTGAAATGTGGCCAGTGCTACTGAGGCCCTGAATTTGTAATTTGATTTACTCATTTAATTTATATTTAAGTTGTAAAAGCCACATGCAGCCAGTGGTGATGATATTAAAGAGTGGGTCCCCACCATGGAAAAGAGTGTGCATAAGGGGGAACACACACTTATTCCTTAACGTCCTCAGTGCCGGAAATCTAGCCTGCCCCAAATAGCTTAGATCAAATTAAAGAGCCACCGATTCTTCTCTGGAGATCAGATTTCTCATAACCTCTGCCATAATGTAACCACAAACCTACAAGAGGAAGAAAAAGCATCGAAACGGCATATAAAATTGCTATCGTGAAACCCATAAACTTCACAGGAGATGCAGGGAGTCCAGTCCTCGGTCAAGAAACTGTATATTAGAAGAACCTACAGTAAGCTCTGACATCGCAGTCTCCGACACCAAAAAGTAAAGATGGAAGTTGAGGCAGATAGGATTTCAAAAGCACAGAGATCTGGGACCCATTTAATAGAGAAAGACATATTCTTACACGCCTCAGAGGTCCAGGGCAAAAGCAGATGGTCACAATGCACACTCTGAGTCACAAGACAAAGTTATGTTCTGTTCTGCATCAGCCGTTTGAGAATGCAAAGCAGTGAATGATGTAATCTTAGGGAGGAAGGAAGGAAGGAAGGAAGGAAGGAAGGAAGGAAGGAAGGAAGGAAAGGAAGGAAGGAAGGGAGGGAGGGAGGGAGGGAGGGAGGGAGGGAGGGAGGGAGGGAGGGAGGGAGGGAGGGAGGAAGGAAGGAAGGAAGGGAGGGAGGGAGGGAGGGAGGGAGGGAGGGAGGAAGGAAGGAAGGAAGGAAGGAAAGGAAAGGAAGGAAAGAAAGGAAGAAGGAAGGAAGGAAGGAAGGATGAAAAGGGAGGGAAGGAAGGAAGGAGGGAACAAAGGAAAGAAAGAAAGAAAGAAAGAAAGAAAGAAAGAAAGAAAGAAAGAAAGAAAGATGGAAGGGGGAAAGGAAGAAGGGAGGGAGGGAAGGAGAAAGGAACGAAGGAAGGAAGGAGATCAACAGAGAAAATGGGTAAATGCAAAACAAGACAAAAAACTAGCTCTCCACTCTCATGCAAAACCTACACTCCAGCTTCTTGTCACTGTCACTTACCAGGACTGATCTGTGCCAGGGCTGATCACTCACTTCGAGTACTCACTTACCATTACCATCAACACCGTTCCTCACCTTATCCTTCTAAGTCACCTGCCACACAACTTCCAAATCGGGATCGGTGCGATCATCCACCACCACCGTTTCTCTTTCCAGGCTGCCGGGCCCTGCGGGGAGGAAATAACACAGTGGTTTAGGCAGGATCATCTTGAAAAGAAGGATCTCTGTGAAATATCACATAGCTTTTAAGTGTACAAGAAATCCGTATGGAAATACGGAAATATGCCATATTGGCATATTGGCATATTTCTGTATTTGGACTACGGAAATATGGAAAACTATTCAAGGCCCATTAAATAAAAAAGCAAGTGACAATGGGGCACTTGGGTGGTTCTGTCGGTTGAGCGTCTGACTTTGGCTCAGGTCGCTGCTGTCAGCCTGGAGCCTGCTTCGGATCCTCTGTCCCCCTTTCTCTCTGCCTGTCCCTCGCTCACGCTCTCTCTCTCAAATAAGTAAACCTTAAAAAAAAAAAAAGTAAGCGATAGCAAACCGCCCAGTGGGGATGGAAAATGGTACAGTGACTTTGGAAAACCGCCTGGCAGCTGCTCAGAGTGTCAAACATAGACGATTCCGTTCCCAGGAATATACTCAAGAGACGTGAAAATACGTGTCCACATCAACACTTGTAATTGAACATTCATAACAACATCCTTCCTAACGGCCAACAGGGGGAACAACCCATCATCCACCCACCACTGAATGGCTAAACACAATGCGGTCTTATCCATACAGTGAAATATTACGTGGCAATAAAAAGAACGCAGTTGTGATTTACAGTACAACATAAATGAACCCTGAAAACACCATGCGAAGTGAAAGAGGCCGGTCGCAAAAGAAGTGTTCTGTGCTTCCATTTATATTAAAGCCCGGAACAGGCAAATCCGTAAAAACAGAAAGGAGATCGGTGCTTGCTTAGGGTTGGGGGCGAGGAGACTGGTGACAGGCAGGGAGAGCGAAAAGCTTCAGGGCTTCTTCTTGAGATGATGAAAACGTCCTAAAAATGGACTATGGTGGTGGTTGCACATATCTGGGAAGATACTAAAAAACCATACACTTTTCTACGCGCGAATTGTACGTTATGTGAATTATAGCTCAAGAAAGCTGTTGTTTAAAAAAAAAAAAAAGCAAGGGGTAGAATAATGCATGTACTCTGAGCTCATTTATATTAAAACCACAAAACTACATATGCATGTAATATAAACATTTGTGAATGTATGTAAATATACAGAAGAGGATTTGGAAGGCTACCCGCCCATCTGCTAGCATGGGTTACTTCTGGAGAGGGAAGCGGGACTGCCTTCTGTAACATCACACTTCCCTGTTTCTCCTCCCACCACTCCCGTTGTTTCTTCAACTTGCTTTTCTAAGCAGTCCTTCCTCTGCCCACCCCTTTGGAATCTCATTTCACTCTTCAGGCTCTCCCTGAAGCCACGCTAACTAAGACCGTATGTTCCCCGTGGCTTCGACAACCTCCATCCAGGCCCTGACCCATTCGGTCCACAGGTACCCACTGAGCACCTGCCGGGGCCCGTGCTAGGACCTTTGGCTGCCTCCCCTCCTTCATCTGCCATCCCTCACCCAGCAAATTCCACCGGTCTCCTCAATTAACGTATTCCTCTCTCTTTCCTTCTCTCCTTGTCCTCGGCCTCCTCCGGCCTCCCGTGTAACCCGAGCCACCGCTGTCTCTCCTGGATCAGCGCAAGTCTCCTCCCTGGCCTCCCGGCCCACACAGGCCATTCTCCACACAGTGGCCAGAGCCAACTTTTAAATATTTAAATCATGCCATATCTGGCTCCCTGCTTCAAAACTCTCCAAGAGCTTTCAATTGTACTGAGTATAACATCTAAGCTCTTTACTTTGACCGAATAAGATAGAGCCTTTGTCTGAATCTCTAATCTTACGTCATCATGCTATCCTTGTTCGCTACGCTCCTAGAATTTGTTTCCTCTTTTTTTTTTTTTTTTAAAGTTTATTTATTTTGAGAGAGAGCGAGGCGGGGAGGGGCAGAGAGTGTCAGTGCAGAGCCCCATGCGGGGCTCAAACTCATATGAACCACGAGATGAGCCGAAGTCGGAGGTTTAACCGACTGAGCCACCCAGGTGCCCCGATTTTGTTCTCTCTTGAGAGTCTGTGCATTTGCAAAGTGCAAAGCTGATCCACATCTCTGCTCCAGTGTCAGCTCCTCCGAGAGGCCTTCCCTGATCATCTTGACTAAGTAGGGCCCCGACCCCGGTCAGTGTCTCATCACATCACCCTGTTTTATTATCTCCCTTACTGTCAATCTGGAATTCTTTCATTTATTGGTTTGCTTGTTTACTGTATGCCTTCCCCACCAGTCAAAGATAAACTCCATGAGAGAGGGGACTCTATCTGCCTGGTCCCTACTGAATCCCTAGCATTCAACACAGGACCCAGCAGGTGCTCGGTGGGTATCTGTGGAACGAATGGGCCAGGGTCTGGATGGAGGTTGCTGAAGCCACGGGGTACATATGGTCTTAGTGAGCGTCACTTCAGGGAGAGCCTGGAGAGTGAAATGAGATTCTAGAGGGGTAGGCAGAGGAAGGGCTGCCTACAAAAGCGAGCTGAAGAAACAACCAGAGCGTTTGACCCCCAGGTTGTTAGCTTAAGCAACTAGACAGACGGTGGGTACCATTCACCGAGAATGTAAGACTAGGGGAGGGGTGAGTGGGGGTGGGGACTGATTCAAGAACTGAGTTTTAGAAATGGTAAATGTGACACGTGCATTAGTTATCCAACTGGGAATCCTAAGTAGCTGGCTGCATATAGAAGTCTAGACCGGGGCGCCTGGGTGGCTCAGTCGGTTGAGCATCTGACTCTTGATTTCAATTCAGATCATCTGACTCTTGGTTTCAATTCAGATCATGATCCCAGAATGGTGGGATCGAGCCCCGCGTGGGGCTCCATGGAACCTGCTTAAGATTCTTTCTTTCTCCCTCTGCCCCTCTCCCTCTCTCTCTCAAATAAATAAAATGGGGGAAAAAAAAAACTAAGAAAAAGAAAAGAAGTCTAGACCTTAGCGAGGTGGTGAGTGCTAGAGAGGAGAGATTGAAAATTGAAATTCACCAGCCTAAAGGACTGAGAGCAGTGGAGATAACCTCAGAAGAAAGTGGAGAATGGGGGGAAAAAATGAGGGCCTGATGCAGAGTTTAAGATCTCCTGCATTTTTTTTTAAGTTTATTTATTTTTGAGAGAGCGCGAGCAGGGGAGGGACAGAGAGAGGGGGGGACAGAGGATCCGAAGCAGGCTCCGTGCCGACAGCAGCAAGCCCGGCGAGGGGCTCGAACCCACGAACCTCGACATCGTGACCTGAGCCGAAGTAGGACGCTCAACCGACTGAGCCACCCAGGTGTCCCAAGATCTCCTGCATTCACACCTCCAGTCCCAACCTCCTTCTTCCATGAGTTCCAGAGCCACTACCACACCACCTTATATTCACCCAACATGTCCTGAAATGACCGCATAGGCTCCCTCTCCAAAAGTGGTCCTCCTTCCGTATCCTCTATCACTTATTCGTCAGCTGATCGGGTCTCTTCTTAACATCTACGGGGCCGTTCCCCACCTTTCTGTCCCTGCAATACTTACTTCACCTCCTCAATCTCATCATCTGCTACGTGGAACTCTACAATCATCTCTTGGTCGGTATCTCTGCCGCCGACCTTGCCCCCCACTGCCGCCACTGGGGTCCTTTTAAAGCGCCTTGATTGTGGTACTTCCCTAGTTAAACCCCTTTGAGGGTTTTCTGTTGTTCAAAATAAAGTACAAATTCCTTTTTTTTTTTTTTTTAGTTTATTTGAGAGAGAGAGAGAGAGACAGAGACAGAGAGAGAGAGAGAGAGAGAGAGAGACAGAGAGAGAGAGACAGCACGGGAGGGGTGGAGAGAGACAGGGAAAGACAGAATCCCAAGCAGGTTCCACACTGCCAATGCAGAGCCCGTCGCGGGGCTTGAACCCATGAACTTCAAGATCTTGACCTGAACCAAAACCCAGAGTCGGACGCTTAACCAAAGGAGTCACCCAGGCGCCCCTAAAGTACAAATGCCTAAGCCCAAAACGTAAAAGGTTTTCAGGACCTGCTCCCTACTGACCTTTTCGACCTTATCTTCCATTTACTCCCTCGGCCTTGTATCCGAGCCTTACCCATCTATCAGTGGCCTTCACTCCTCTAGACCCACGATCCTTGTTTCTGTCCGCAAACATGTACTTGCCACGCACCCCCACTGCCACCTGTTCTCCAGTTCCATGGGGCTTCCAGACTGCTCTCCAACCAAGCCAACTTGATCTCTTCTTTCTTGATTCCCCCTCAGTAGCCTGCGCACACTCCAACTTTATCGTCGGTGACACCATATTGGATTTAGACGTTTGTGTGTCTTTCCCTCTCTGCTAGCCTGCAAGCATAATGAGGGCAGGGAGGGCACTTACTCATCTCGGTTTTTCTAGCACCGGATATAGCCTCTAGCATACCGTGATCACATCGGCCAATCTTTATCAAGTGCTCGTTAGCGCCAAGTAATTCCGGAAGTGCTTTGCACGTGTTGGTTCTTGACGACAGCCCTAAAGACGGGTACTATCACGATGCCCAACTGACAAATCTGGATATAGCGACAGAGAGGTGAAGTAACTTGCCCAAGGCCACACAGCTAGTAAGTAGCAGATACAAGCGCAGGGTCTGTGCCTGTAATCACCCGTCTCTCGGTACAGATTCAGGAAAGGCCCGTTCAATGAATGGGGAAATGGGGAATGTGGGGCATATGACTTTTTTCATGTTGTTATTCTGACCTTGCCTATTTCATCTTTTCTTTCATTTTAAAATCTCATTTCGTTCAAAGCTCAGACACAATAAAGTCCTAAAATCAAATAACGGATCTTTTGCTGTGGCGCTCCAGGGAGTCGAGGAGGGCAAACGCCATTATCCTCATACCTCTAGGCAGGAGCAAGGGAGGTTGATTTATTGGCGTTCCGTGACTAGGGCCAAAGCACAGGAAAATAAGGTAGGAGTAAACCTCATAACACCCTGCCACCGAAAACATCATAAAAGCGACCATTTCCTGAGCGCTCCAGGGACGCCAGGCACTTTGTTAAGAGTCCTACGTGGACGAGGTCATTTCACCTTGCCAACAGCCCTCTGCGATGTCGGCGCTGTTGTGATCTCCATCTTACGGATGGGAAAATAAGCCCCGGGAGGGTGGGTGACTCGCCCAAGGTTGCAGGGGTGGTAAATGGCAACGCAGCACTCGGCCGGCACCGTCCAACGGCATGCAGTCTGCGCCATGAGCCACGGTGACAGACGACTTCCGCTCGCCTGGGCCAACCGTGACTCCAGAGCTGCCCTTCCCCCGTCAGATAACCGCTGGCCACGTGTGCCTCGGCGCATCTGAATTAATTAAAGGCAAATGAAACCTCAAACTCAGCCCCGTGTGGCTGTCCTCAAAAAGCCCCGTGGCTAATGAGCACCCTGTTGGAGAACACGGACGAAGACCATTTCCCTCAAGACAGAAAGTCTTCTAGGACAGTGCTGCGCTACAGCGCGCTCTCTCTGATGCGGCAGCTCCACAAGCTTCTCCCGGGTTCCGAAGCCTTCTCTCCACTCCGCCAGTTGGGCTCCTCTCCCTTCAGAGCCCCGGGGTAACTCTGAGATGTACGGGAAGGTAAGAACTTTCAGTACCGTCCCCTCCATCGTTCGACTCCTTGGCAACATCGCCCTTTCCACCTGCTGCCCACGATTCGTCCTCGTGCCCCGGCCCGTCTGCCCCCTTCTCTCTCTGCTTCTGGGCACGCAGAGGTCCTGTGGTTATTCGTTCTCATTCTGCCCCCAACGCAGATGATTGGGTGGGGGCCACCCACTTCACAGCCACAAGTGCGGAAGGTCCCCCAGAAGCAGAGATCCCGGACTGCTGTCCGCAGCCCCGCCCTCCAGAGGGGAGGGTGCACCCTGACTCTGGTCCGGCTGGCCTCGGGGGGCCCGCTGTGACTCCAATGTGATTTGGGGGCTAGTAAAAGAGACCTGGAGCCCTTTTTAAAATCCCGAGTTACCCGATGCAGATGAAATGGGATAGGATGCGAGAGGGCAGGCGGGTTATGATCTGCTCTGCACACAGGGATGGGTGGAGAAGAAAGGAGACAGAGCACCCCAGGGATAGCAGAGCTAAGGAAGACTCACTCACTCACCCACAGTCGTGGAGAACGACATGGCAGGTTCTTAAAGCCAGCCGAAAATCCGAAAGGCACTCTGGAATACGTTATGTGACCTATCCACGCCCTTCCTCTGAATCCCAGGAGACTTATGCCTCTAATTCACTTTTCTCAGCTTGACATTAAAATGGGTAAATATTAGGGCGCCCGTGGCTCAGTCGGTTAAGCGTGCGACTCTTGATTTCGGCTCAGGTCATGATCTCACGGTTCGTGGGTTCGAGCCCCGCATCCGGCTCTATGGCGACAGTGCTCAGCCTCCTTGGGATTCTCTCTCTCTCTCCCTCTCCCTACCCCTCCCCCGCTCATGCTTTCTTTTTTCTCTCTCTCAAAATAAACAAACATTCAAAATATATTTTAAAAAATAAGTACATAGATAAAATGGGTATATATTTTCCAAGCTGATTCTAACTGATGGCTAGAGGAGGTGGGCAAGCGCGTGTAGACTGAGAAGGGTAGAGACAGCCTGGAATGATCGATTCGCCATAGAAAATCTTAACGTAGGTATCTGAGAGTCAACTATACACCCTGTCCAAAGAGGGATTCTGCCTGTCCAGGCAGCTAAAGAGTTGAGCCAGCCAAAACTTTTCTCGGAGGCCCACGCCAAAGGTGTGTTAAATAGTCCAGTCTGGGGTCTCAAGCTAGATATCTCTCAGTCCATACTGCATCCAGCCACGTGGTATGCGGTGGCCAGAGTCAGAGGCGCCCCGCAGATTTCCAAAGGACTCTGATGCAGAAGCAACCTTCAGTCTGGTTCGTGCCACTTGACAATGAGCCACGGCAGGGAAACGAAGGCCGGGAAGGCTCTGCCCCCATCCCTGCGACGTGCGGGCCATGCTACCTCTGAAAACACGGCCGTAAGCAACATTTAGGGTTCTGATTCAGTCGTGCTCGCAGTGGTCATAGCAGAGCGATGATGGAGCAGGCAAAGGACGAGGGGCCAGAAGACAGAATCAATGTTCCTGAAAGCCAGAGGACTCGCTGGAGACGTTTATTGGTTTCTGTCTTCCCTCTGAAGGGGAGAAAGTAGGTCAGCACACTCAAAGAACTGTGACCAGGAACAGTGGGTCTGAGAGGGAGTCACTCGCTGAGCCCTGCCAAGATGAAACAGTTGGAGACACGCCTTTCGTTTTAGGGCATTTGGCTGAGGTCACTTGGCTTTGGGGGAAAGTCGGGCTGCCGATCCCCTGGTGGGTATTCTCCGCAGGTCCCAGGAGCTGGGTGCAAGGGGAGGCTCGCATTTTAAAAAACCAACATCTAAATGGTTGGCAAGCACAGGAATGTTTACGAGCAAACTGTGTGCCTACTTTGGCTCTCGGACAAGGTGGACAAGGCTCGGGGCAGCCTGGCTAAATATAGACGGCACAGGGGGGCCTGAGAAGCAGGAGAGCTGGGTTTCATTTCCAGGTCTCTCCGTTAACCTTGGGGCACACTCCCTGGGTCCCTTCCCTTCATATGCTGACTCGTCCTTAGTAAGGCAGGGCTATGGAGTAAGTGTTCCCGGGCCTAGAGAACAGTTCCCACTGAGCCTGCCATGTTTTCTCGCCTCACCTTCCCTCGAAAGATCCGAGTCCGGGGAAGAGACTGGTTGTGACCAGGTAGAAGGCGGAAGAGGTGATATGCTTGTGGCAACAGTTACGCGGCCCACGGTGACCCACGGGGAGCCACAAGTCCTCCTGGACTAACCAAGGGGGTTGCCTAACCAGAGCCAGAGGGAGGCTAGCCCTCCTCTGAACTGGTCACGGAGCCCGAGAGGCCGAGCCCAAGGAAGCGATTGTGTACTTCCTGCGTCAACACCCTGGGCCCCGCTCCCGTGCCTGGCCACTTGGCACTACGAGTCAGTGCGTCCCTGTGTGGCAGGAGCTACTATCTTCTTCCGATTGTAATACTGACGAGTGTTTATTTTACGAAGTTAGATCACAGAGGAGAATATAAAGTAGAAAAATAAAAACCACTACGCCCCCACCACCTAAATATCACCACTATGAACAGCCTAGATGTAAGCTCAAGTAGTCAGGCCTGGATTCAGGCCCTGGCGTTCTTGCTTACTCACAGTGTGACCTTGGATGAGTTATATAACCTTTCTGAACCTCAGTTTTCTTGTCTGCAAAATGGTATCATACTCCTCACCGTCAAGTATTGCGAGGATGAGAGAACCCAGGTAAAGAGGGCTAGGAGTCCCCGGCAAATAGTAAGCGACCAATACCTGTTGGCCGTCATCATCATTGTCATTATTTTACGTGCTTGTGTTCAAAACCGTCACACGGATGCATCGTATTTCATTTGGGAATCGTTCGACTTCCCGACTGGCAAGCACGTCCATTGTTTCAAAGCTGCGGCAAGAACATCCACCCTTGTACATATATCGTCTCGAACGTCTCTGATCGAGCCCTCAACATAAACTTCCCAGAACTGAGTTTACGGGGTAAAAAAGAAAGCAGGAATATTTTTCAGGTCCGTGTTACAGACCACAAAGTGGCCCGCTGGCAAGACCGTACTGTATGTTGCTCCCAGCGGGGCACACAAGTGCCCATCTCTTCATACTTCCATCAACACTGAGTAACAACGTCTTTTCGAATCTTTGCCAATTTGATAGGGGGAAAATGGTGTTGTTTTCACTCACAGGACTTGGATTACAAGAAATGACACGCGTCGTAAGCTAGCCCTCTATTAAACTTATACAGGAATTCACTTGTTCGACGGCAAAATCTGTGACAAAGTCTTAGGAGCTCCTGAAATGAAAACACACAGGGACGTGTGCATAAAAAGAATTCACATCTGAGGGGCGCCTGGGCGGCTCAGTCGGTTAAGCGTCAACTCTTGATTTCCGCTCAGGTCATGATCTCACAGTTCATAGGTTTGAGAGCCCTACGCTGGGCTTTGAACTGATAGCATGGAGCCTGCTTGGGATTCTCTCCCTCTCTCTCTCTCTCTCTCTCTCTCTCTCTCTCTGTCAAAATAAATAAATAAACTTAAAAAAAAAGAATTCACGTTTAAGTAGTTGATATACTCATTTTTTCCACCATTTTTAATTGCAAAATAGAACTTACGGAAAACTGCAGATCTTGATCGCGTGTTATGAAGTAAATCCCTTTTTTATTATCGTCTACGTCAAGAAATAGAACTTTGCCAGCTGCCTCAGAAGCCTGACACGTATATTCCAATCCTAAAATTAATCGCAAAGCTGTATTTTATGATAATCTCTTCCTTGCTTTTGTTTATGGTTCTGTATCACCCAAGTTACAACTTTCAACACTGCAGTTTAGTTTCTCCTTTTAAAAATATTTTAAGTCTCTTTCACTTAGGAACTGGTACACCTGTAATCAAAATTACACTGTATTATAACAGCATATAACTTAAAGAAGCAGATGCTCACTTTTTTGAATGGTGCTTTACAAATGCATAAAAATATAAACGATTTTCCCCAGGCATATGAGTAAATAAATTATTCTGCCTCGAGTTTAACATGCCACTTTGATATAGTTACATGTGTTGGCTCCATTTTGGAGCAATATCTCCAATGTCTGTATAATTCTAACATTTTCCATTCAAGCTTAAATGTCAGTTACAAGTCAGGATTCTGATTTTCGACCTTTTTTTTTTTTTTCCTTCAACCAACTGATACATCAGAGTTCTTAGTTGCAAACTACAGAATCCCCTCTGACTAGTTTAAGCAGAACAGAAAAGTCTCAAACAATATCAGTCCACAGGATCTTTCTTTTTTTAAGTTTTATTTATTTATTTGGAGAGACGAAGAAAGAGAGAGAGACCGCACGAGTGGAGGAGGGGCAGAGAGAGAGAGGGAGAGAGAGAATCCCAAGCAGGCGGGGCGGGGTGGGGGGGGAGGGGTTTGAACCTACAAACTGTGAGATCATGACCTGAGCCGAGATCAAGAGTCGGACGCTTAACCGACGGAGCCACCCAGGCGACCCCACAGGACCTCTTGAGACCCACCCAGCCAGGCTCTGAAGAACCATGGTGCTACTCTGGCAAAAACAGCACTGCCTCTACCCTGGGTAAGACATCAGCTCCCCTGATCTTTCTCTTCCATTTGGGATTGCCAGGCTGCCGGTATCTCCCCTCAAACAGCCCCTGCAAGCCCATCAAAGAGAACACCGGGCGGGGGAGACTTCAGCTGCGTGAGGCTTGCCCCTCCGTGGCCAGTTTCTCCCGTCCAGGGCGCTGACATGTCCTAGGTTGGTAGCTAGATAAGGTGGGCAGAGAAGGTCTCCATTAGGGACTAAAGTCTGAATTTGGGGGCGCCTGGCGGCTCAGCCGGTTAAGCATCCGACTTCGGTTCAGGTCATGATCTCACGGTTCGTGAGTTCGAGCCTAGCGTTGGGCTCTGTGTTGACTGTGTGAAGCCTGCTTGGGATTCTCTCTCGCGCTCTCCTTCTGTCCCTCCTTCCCTCGCCCCCCCCCCAAAAAAATTAATAAAATAAAACATTTTTTTAAAAGGTTTGAATTTTAACCCAAGTGTGTTGAGAAGCCATCCGAGGTTGTGAATACTACACAGTGATATATCGGGTGTATACATCTGGAAAGATCACTCTGAGTGGTGAGTAGGGAGAACAGGCCATCGGGGAGACAGAAACATTTAGAAGGTGAGTAATGCAGATGGAAGTCGATGGTGGTGCAGACTGGGGTGGTTGAGAGAATGAGAGATGGTCACACTTGGGATGCGCCTCAAAGTCAAAATCCACAGGAACGGCCGACTGGCCACGGGAGGTGAGCGGAAGAGAATCAAGGGCAACAGCCAGATTCGGGCTCTCGAGCAACAGCGTGAGTGAGGCCAACCGCTACTGAGACGGGGAAGAGAGGGGAAAGGGAGGGACCGGAGCTCGCATTTTGCCATGCTGAGGTGCCGGCCTTTACGGGACGGGACACGGCAAATAGATAGTGAAGTGTACGCGAGTCTTGAGGTCAGAGGAGAGGGTCAGGTCTGGTGCTACTCCGTGCTAAGAGGACACGCCCAGAGGATACGAGAAATGTGTAAGACACAGTTGAGAAGCAAAAGTTCACGCAGAAGATCTAGTTGGTTACTCCTTGCATGTCCCCAGGAGAGCCTGGACTCAGGATGGACCCTGGGTCTCCCCTGGGAATATGGCCCTCAGAAGGTTCTTTATGTCGCTGATTGATGAGATTGTTTTCTATGTTCAGAGCAATGGGGCGCGTTGTACCAGCTCGTCGGGACCTCTCAGAATTGTCTATCAAGATTCAAGATGTACCCGGTTTCAATGTTGGAATCCTGAGTTTTGTTCCGCAAAAGCCCTAGACCGAGGGGCTCGAGCGGGCTCTCCTGGGCAGAGACATGTCACAGGTGTCCCTGTGGTTTGCTTCTACTTGCTCCTGTGTCGTCCTGGATAGGGAAGGACTTGCTTAGGTTTTAGCCAGAGGGGACGGGCACGAAGCAAACAGGATGACAGAGTTCAGTCAGCCTGAGGCTAGGGACTAAGCCTTTATTCATCTGTGTGCGCCGCAAAGAGGGCTGGGTAAGCGGGAGGTCCTCAATGCAAGTTTGCTGAACGTAGTGGAAGAGGTGGGACTGGCTGGACGGGCAGGATTTTGCATAAGCTTAGAGGAGAAGGAGGGCACGCCAGATGGAGGAAACAACTCGATGTAGGCCCCAAAGCAAGAACAGGCCGGGTTTGTTTGTGGAAAGCTGCCCTCTCGGTCTCCCTACTCCACAATGCCTGGCTCAGTCACCAAGCAGTGGGCATTTAATACAGTCTGCCACTTGCCGGGCATCCCTGTCCCAGCTTGCTGCCACGCCCTTCTCGGGCGCTCCCCTGCTTGTTTTCTGGGCAGCGCTAAGGGCGAGAGGTGACGGCACGGCATACTCCTCCCGCACCCACCCGGTCACTTGCGAGGGCGCACGCTGAGGCCGAGCGGTCTAGCTCCGGACCTCACCGCGTCGTGGACGGTGGGCCGGCCTCGCCTGCCTGCGATTCCGTGATTAGGATTCCAATTGGGACTACGCCAACTATTCATCCTCCATCCCTTACGTCGGTTCCAAAGGCAAAACTCCCAGCGCTTACGCTCGTCTAAACAGCCTTTCCTTAGTCCCAGGGCAGCCTCCAAGAGAAATCCATCAAGGAAAAGAGGAGACGCTCTCGGGGATGAACCAAAAGCTTTCTGTCTGTATGAGCAGGAACGAGAACGGGAGGTTTCGTGCCTGGGCCTCAGGGATCACCTGACATAACCATCGCCCCCTCCCGCACCGGCAGGTGCCTGAGAGATTTGTGTCCGATCACGCGGCAGCCCGTGGCCGATGCAGGACCAGAACCGAGTTTTCCCAGTTCCCGGCCCGGTGCTCTACCACGGTTTGGTGCCCTACTCGCTCCGACCGCCGGCAAGAATCGTCCCCAAAGAAGGTGGGTGCAGTACATTTCCCAGTGAGCAACCGTCCCTCCGTGAAGCACGTGAAGGGCCGGGACAGGGAAGGGCGGCAAGAGGCCGAGCCAAGGCATTACAATTACCAGGGCTGAGCGAGACATGTTCCTGACTGCTTTATGGGCTCCGCAGCCGCACTGCACCTTTGCTTTGAGCCAAGTCGAGCGTGCTCTGTGTCGTGGGATGGGGGCTCAGGGAGAAGAGCGAACAAAACAGACCTTCCTGCTGGCAAAAGTGTGAGGCCGCACTACGAAATGACCAGCAAAGGCGGGGGCGGGGGCGGGGGGGGGGGGGGGGGGGGGGGGGGGTGGGGAGCCGGGGCGACCGCTGCTACAAGTGGCAGCCGCAGAAAGCCCTGGCCCAACCGGCATCGCCTCCCACCCCGAGACCTGCCAGTTCACAGCAGCTGGTCAGAGAGTTCACGGCCATGCAAACGGGACAGGCTTGCCAGAGTGCCTTCGGCACCCCAGCCTCCGTGCCCTGCCCCGGTTTCTGACTCAGAGCGGGTGACGAATGGGCTGGGCCGGTTCATCAGCACGGGGAACCCAGGCACCGGCGAGCTGCCAGGGACTTCTTTTGGGATTGAAGTCACTTCCTGTATGGGACCCCCAAGCACTCGGCTGCACCCCCACACAGCTCAGGCTTCCTGGGGGGATCACAGGCGGGGTGAAGAAATGTGAGCAAAATCCGACAGGCAGCCGGCAGCGGAGGGAGCCCACATGGGGTCTGAAATGTGACACCTCTCCTTCCAAGCACCAAATCAGAGAATCAATGAATTCAGCATGCAGATCACATTCCTCCCCAGTGCCGGCACCTCTCTCACAGAATGAGTGTTAGTTTCGGTCCCTCACATGGCTTTGAATCTTTACTAGGGAAAAAAAAAAAAAAAAAAGCATTATAATGCCATTACAGTAAATACCTCATAAGTCTGGTTTAGGTGAGGTATTGGCAGAGTTAGAAATAATTGGATTTGAGCAGATAAGGGAATCTTATCCTTCAAACATCCAAACTTTGAAACAGTATTTTTGATGACATGAAATGGACGTGTATATACTGCAGGATTGATTCCCACGTTTCTTAACTCACTCAAATCTTTCTCCAGCTAACTCAGGGGAATCAGAAGCAACATCCTTTATTATGCTCTACCTCTTTGTTTCTCTCTTTTCAGGATATTGGGCCTCCGGCAGGCGCTTCCCCCATCTGTTTGTCTGAGCTTCTTTCCCCCCACCATCCCTCACTCCACCATTGTAATCTGTATGGCTAGGAAACAAGGCCCTAGAGAAGGGCCCGGGGAATAAAATTTGCGGCTTTGGTGCTATCTTTGTGTGCTTAAGGGAGTTGGTAGCTATTTCCTCCTTCCAGAATCGGGGCAAATCACCAGAGAACAGAAGGTGCCAGAAGCCTGGCCTAGGGTTAAGTGCTGTGCTACTGAATATCTGCCTGGGATCAGGCCAGGCCTCAAAATTCCCTGTCCCCATACCAACTCCCTGGCTCAGACAGCTCTGAGTGACAGAAAATTGGGAAGAATAGCTAAGAATAAACACGAGGCCATGCCAGATTCTTCTTTCAGCAGATGAAGTGCTGACAAAGCAGGGGCAGCGCTAGCTTTGGGAAATCTGCTCTGACCTCCGACAGAGGAGCGTCTCTGCCTTATTCCCAGAGCTGTGAAGCGCTGAGGACATTAAAAAGGTGATTTCTCGTGTTCAGGCAGATCTTTAGGGAAACCCAATGACATTTTTTCAAAAATGCACTAATCGGGGCACCTGGGTGGTTCAGTCGGTTAAGCGTCCGACTTCGGTTTAGGTCATGAGCTCGCAGTTCAGGAGTTCGAGGCCCGCGTCAGGCTCTGTGCTGACAGCTCAGAGCCTGGAGCCTGCTTTGGATTCTGGGTCTCCTTCTCTCTGTCCTTCGCCTGCTTGTTCTCTTTCTCCCTCCCTCCCTCCCTCCCTCTCTTTCTCTCTCCCTTTCTCTCTGAAAAATAAATGTTTTCAAAAATGCACTAATCAATTTTTAAGTGCACAGTACTCTATTGTTAACTAGCAGTATGTTCTAAAGCAGGTATCTGGAACGTACTCATCTTATCTTGTATAACTGTAACCTTATACCCCTTGAACAACAACATGCCATATCCCTGTCCCCTCAACCCCTGGGAACCGCCACCCTACTGTCTACTTGTATCACTTTGACTATTTTAGGCACCTCCTATAAGGGGAATTGTGCAGTATTTGTCCTGTGACTGGCTTATTTCACATAGGATAACGTCTTCTAGGTCCACCCATGACTCACCAAATTATATATATTAGTTAGCTGCAGTTCTTTGTATGCCAATTGTACCTCAAGGAAGCTAGGAGGAGAATGATGAAGAAGCCATGGGTTCAACCTTCAAGCAAAAAAAAAAAAAAAAAAAAAAAAAAAAAAAAAAAAAAAAAAAAAAGGGATATGCACTTATCAGAAGCAAGCTGAACAAGGTGAATTCTGAAGTTTCTTAACTGTAGCAAAACTTGAGATCTTTGAGGTCTTTTCTTAAAAATCTTAGGAGAAAAGCAGCACGTGCAAGTTACAATGTAACAGCAACAGCTATCATGTGTTCCTTATTTTTATAAGTCAGAAACCACTTTCAGGGTCATTGCTTCCTTTGACAAGCTGCAGAGAACACCATTCTCCCTCCCATCCTCAGCCATTACTTACTTTGGGAAGCAACCCTTGAAAACTTTCATTACTGACAGGTGCATATCGCCACTGTGTCCACAACCTCCACAGGCAAGAATTACCATGGGGTGTTGTGGGGGGAGCTGGGCCAGCCCCCGAAGGCCCAGATATGCACAAGATAAAAAAAGGGGGGGGGGATTGCCTAGATGCTGGGGTTCCTGCCTTCTGGGGAATTCTAACCCCAGAGTTCTGCCTCTGCCAGACCATTAACCCCCACAGGATGTAGAGAAGTCTCCCGCAGCCTGTCCAGTATCATTGCTAGCCCAGGATGGAAGTAAAAATGCAGAATCCACAGATCGTCATTATTTCGGTTTGGACGTCGACCAACTAGCGGGATGATGATAACGGAAAAGTTATTTATCATCTCTGATCCCTGATTTGACATTTGTAAAACAGGGGTGGTAAAACTCACCCCTACCTAGTTTCCAGATATTTGGAGAGTTAAGCATCCAAATAAATGAAATATTACAATGCAATATTTTAGTTTTTAAGGTCAATTCCTTAGAAGTCCTTGGAATGATCACATAAGTCCGGGAGATCCTTTTTTTTTTTTTTTTTTAAAGTCTGAGAGATTGTAACATTGGGGCACCTGGGTGGCTCAGTCGGTTGTGTGAAATAAATTTAAATGGGAAACTCCAGCCCAAGTGACTGTTGCATGTGGATCTTAGAAGCCCTTTAGCCAGAACGAGTTTGGCAGTGATTCTATAAGGGGATATGTGACTTACATTTAAGAACGGACTCTTTGGGTGAGTCTCCTCCAGATTCAAGAAAACAAGACCCACACAGAGCAGGGCAACGAAGCCAAAGAGGCAAAGCGAAAACGAGTCATCATAACCTCTTTCAGATACAGCCCTTCCCACCCCCTGCACCTCCTTACATCTCTGCCCCTCCAACCCCTTCTTAACCAACCAGCCGATCAGCCAACCAGCCACCGTGTGGACAGCTGACCTGTACCTGGTTTAGGGCCCACCTGTCAGAAAAGTGGAGCCGCGGTTCTGGCAGATCTACACGCCGTGGGCTGATCTACACGGACTCCGGCCCCTCTTTTCCTACGGGAGACACTAAAGGCAGTAAGAGCAGATGATATCCTTAATTTGCTCATGCCTGAGATTCGAAGGGAAAACAACGACAGAAGTGAATTGTTACAAGGGCTGGGCAACCATAGTCACCAAGTACGCCAGATTTACACACACACACACACACACACACACACACACACACACACACACACACAGAAACTCTAGGATACCCTAATGGTTATGGTTCAATTAAACACTGAGTCAGGGAGTCAGGTCAGGAACAGTCACCCACTTTCTACCTCTCAGGGTCTTGTGGGAATTTGGCCTTCACTTCTAGGGAGAAATCTGCAAATGGCTCCACGAAGTCATTGTCCTCCTGGGAGAAGGACCACCTTGGGCAGGGAGACCTTGGCTTTGGGAGGGGCGCAAGTTCCCTCTCTCAGTGATACGCAGGGACACCGAGGGAGTCTGCTCGCTCAATCTGGTCAGAGCATTCGCCGTCGGTTCATTTCTGCTGAATCAACCCTGGGGCATTTAGGACCACCACAGGCACTGAGAGCTGCCCGGCCCGTGTGAGAACAACTTCACAAAGAACAATCCTCAGGCTTTCTTATCAAACACCGCCACGGATGGCTCCACTCAGAACCAGCACCTGGGACTCGTGATAAAGGTATTTGGCCTGGAGACAACTCTTCGGTTCGCATACATCGTGACTCTTGGGGACAGAAGCAGAAGGGCGAATGTGTGTTTCACGGTCAGTAACAAGGGAGGGAAAGTACCGTAACTGACAGATGGGGGAGTGCTGCCTGTCCTGTCTCCTCCCGTAGATGAAACAAGCACTCTCTATCTCACGAAAAAGGTGGTTTGGTGCTTGCAGTCCAGTCTGTTACAGAATTAGAACATCAGCATCACGCACACATTCCCTGAGAGTGGGATGGGGAGGCGACGGTCAGTTGGTCCCCAGGGAATGTAGCGAAGGCTGTCGGTAGTCGCCAAATATACCAGGGATGCCTCTCCATGCCCCAGTCTCTCTTGCAGGTAGGTTGGGGCAAGGGGATTAGTTCCGGCCACTGAAATGGGCACGGAAGTGATACGTGTCCCTTGTGGGCTGAGGCAGTTAAGGTAGGTGGGCTTCTGGCTGTCTTTTTTCTCTGCCATGGTGCCCTTGGAGGTCATGTGTTCCAGATGGCATTGCTGCATGATAGAAAAGGGCCAACCAGTCCACGTCAAACTTTATTCATGTGCTATTTGTTACTGCGTCAGAGTCTTGCCCATCCTGACTATTACAGGAGGCAAGGCAGCAGCCCATCCAGGAGACCGGAGACTTTAGTGCAAGAAACTAACCTGGCCACACTCACAAACTCTATGAGGATGACTGGGTTTCACATTTCCCGAGACTTTCTTCAACAAAATGCTACCTCTGAGGGAGCGTGGTTCGTCCCAAGATAGTAACTTCAAGGGTAAAGGCCGCCTCTCCCAAGACACATGTCTCCGAAATATCACAAACCATCCACAATTCATTCAAGAGCTCATGAAATCTCTTCCTAGGCGCCCATCACCTCCTGCTACTTCCCGTTTGAGGACCATCACTGGACACAGAGCTGGTTTAGAGCCTCTGTATCAGAACTTCCTCATAAATTCGGGTTCCCATAAAACCAAAATGAGAGAAAAGTAAAAAAGAAGAGACACAGCCAAATTTCTCTCTATCGAGATCTTCTCAATTCCTTGAGGGCCCTGGCTCCATCCACTTGTAAAGTTCAGAACAGAAAGAAAAGAAACTTCCCTCGTTCACGGTTTCGAAACTGTCTAGATCTCAGTGAGCCAGCACGACCAGCATAGGACTGGAGGCACAACGCTTTAAAGCGCGAACCAAAAGAGCCAGGGACGAGGTTGGCTTGGTACTCTTCACAAAGAAGGGAAGACATCTGGACTACCTCTCGCCGTAACCAGCAGAAAGCCCCACCTTTCAGAACATCTACTCGCTGAGATGACAGCGACCCCATATCTGACTGCTTACTGCAAATGACCAAACTATGGTCTTAAAAAGCATTTCTTTCAAAGGCCTGTCACATTACCAGTACAAGTTTGCAAAGCCATACATAGGCATTCTATTTCCTTGAACTAGGACTTAATGAAAACTTTGATGTATTCAACCCCTGTGGAATGAAAAGGCCTGTCTGGTGGTCGGGAGCACGCAAAAGCCACGGCCTGGGCATCGTCTGGGAGCCTGCCCCTCACTCTGAAGCTAGAATCTGGTTCCATTGGGAGGAGATGGCCAGAAAAGTCCCTACTCTCTGACCCAGAAGGCCTCTTCTGAGCATTGCCCAATGCTCTGTTATACAACATGCAAAATAAATAATCAACTTGAAAAGTCAGGCAGCCAAAGCTCTGCTCAAATAATAAGCCCTTTTACAAGCTTCTTATCACCTGCCAGAGTCAGCTCCAGAGGAACACCAGGAACTCGAAATTCTATTGTTCTCATTAACTACTTGGGGGAAACGGACAAACTTCAACGGCTTTCTGAGAGGCAGAATCATAAAGGTTTTCATCCACCAGCACCCTGTCCTCGATCTCAGTAATTTAGTTATGGCTCCCATCCGACTGTCTCTGAGAGGTCTCCGTTACCAGTGCGAGCTAGAAAGGGGTCCTGGCCTTTTCAGAGAAAACATACCCCTCTTTACTTTCCCTCTCGCCTGACTGTTGGGGTGAGAAAGGGAAGAACATAACTGCCGACCTTTTCAGAAAATTCGTCGGGAGGGAGTGAAAGGGCAGGGCAGAGGCATCTCAGGTGCCCTCCTCTGCCTGTGAAAGCTCTCTCTGGCTTAACTAAAAAAGGAAAGACAAGCTCTGCTCAAGGAAAACTTCAAAAATCATGTTTGGTGCACAACATGATGATATGATGAGGATAGACTGTTGTTAACCCAGAATGGTCTCTCTGGGTTGGAAAACACAGGATGGGATCTCTCTTTTTTTTTTTTTTTTCTTTTTAAGTTTATTTCTTTATTTTGAGAGGGGGGAGGGGCAGAGAGAGGGAGAGAGAAAGAATTCCAAGCAGGCTCTGCACTCTCAGTGCGGAGCCCGACACAGGGCTCGAACTCACAAACTGTGAGATCGTGACCTGAGCCGAAACCAGGAACTGGATGCTCAACCGACTGAGCCACCCAGGCACCTGAGGATGGGATCTCTTGTGAAGGGGTCTTGTTAAGGGAATCTGGTACGAAAAATCTGCAATAAAACTCATTTCTGATGGCCCACAAAAGGGATTTTCGTATCTATTAGGACATGAGTATTCCAGGACCCTCAGCCCACAGATGCAAAGCTCAGGATGTACCTTCTATATAAACCTTACTATCCTCCCTCTACCCCTGGCTGATCCGTCTTTCAAAATCGGCTTGTCTCTATACCTAGCCTCCACACATACTGCCTTGCCCGCACTTGTGTCCTTCGCTCGCTTACGGGTTTTCCGAGAGCAGGGACCAAGCGTTACTGATCTCTGCATCTCTACTGTCTAGCACGGTCCCTGAAAATCATAGGTGTTCGTTAAATCACTGAATTAACAATAAGATTAATAGTAAATATAGTTCATACTTGAGTGTTCAGTAACTGTTTAAATTGCCTGTATTTTTTCCTCATTTTCCAGCCGAGGAAGCTGAGGCACTGATAGGTTAAGAAGCTAACACGTGGCCAAGCAACCACATAAACTATGTGACGAGGCTCTGGACCGCTCTTCCTTCTTGGCCACTACATGGACGAGTACACGGGAATAAGTGAGATGCTAAAAGGGGTGCACACATATGAAACCATTGAACATGAACTGAAATTCATCTGATTTCGAAGCCTGGCGTATTCCCACGGAAACTCACTAAACGCCTAGCATTCTGTGCCGAACCCGCTGGTAAGAATTATGGTCGTATTCCTCAAGAAGAGAGACAGATAACAAAAGCTGGCTGAGCCATTTACTACGTGCACTGTTCTAGGTACTTCACGCGTATTCACTTCTCTTCTTTTACTTGTTTTTGAAAGAGAGAGAAAGCACGAGCAGGGGAGGGGCAGAGAGAGGGAGACGGAGGATCCAAAGCAGGCTGTCACTCGGGGCTCGAACCCACGAGCCGTGAGATCATGACCTGAGCCGAAGTCGGACGCTTGACCGACTGAGCCTCCCAGGCGCCCCGCATTCGCTTCTTTAATCTTCACAAAACCTCAACAAGGGTAGCGCTATTATTACTAAATCGAGACAAAGTAGATGAGAGACTGAGGCCCAAGGAGGTTAAGCAACTTGCAAGAACCACCATTTGAACCCAAGCGGCCTAGCTCCAGAGCCCGCGCGCTTACCCACCACTCCTGTGCCGCCTGCCTCTTCCATGTACAACCATGCACGACTCCAGTTCAGTGAAATATGGGCGCCACGACACAGGAAAAGTTCTATGGAAACTCTGAGAAGGAAGTGATTCATTTTGCCTGGGGGGGGGGGGGGGCGCTCCCAGAAGGCTCTGCGGAACCAGGGACGCTTGAGCTGGGCCTTGAAGACATGAGACGAGGAAAGAAATGCGAATGCGAACAGCACATGGAGACCAGTGAAACCTCTCTGTTTCCGAAGCCATCACGAACTAAAACACAGAGCTAAGCACGGAGCCCGGCTCTACCCCATCTTCTGGTGCCGAGGCGACTTCTCAGAGAGGAACAGGGGAATAACTCGTGGAACCGTGGCCTGGATACTTAAGTCCGTTTCCCCACTTGGTTAGGACTCTGCCCTGGGGTTTAGTCGTCCTCAAAGTATCGGTAGGAATCTCTTCTCCTCTTCCTTCCGTGCAATAGATCATGTTTCCGGAAGGGGACCCACAGGCTCACTTTAGTGTAACTGAAGCCAGACCCTCCAAGGTTGGCAAAGGAGGCTGGAATCACCACGTGGGCAAGTTAGAACAGCCAGATCTCACGGCTCCATTTTTTTTGTCCCACACGTGGAGATATTCTCTCCTCTGTTAACCATGGGGGTTCTAAGTCTGGCTTCATTAAAGGCTTTCCAGGGGCTTCCTTAGAGTTTGTTCTACCCAAATCTGCTGGCAACTTCCATTCCCTCAGCCTCTAGCTTCTCTGAGGACTACTGGCTACTATGCCAAGAAATGCAGGTGAATGAGGACAAGTAAACCCCAACAACCAGTGGGCACTCTGGGGGCAAACGTCCAACTATTCTTCCCATTCTGAACACCTCTGCTAAATATCCCACACTCCGTACCATTTGCTGCTCCCTTTCTCCACTCTTTTTTTTTTTAATGTTTTTATTTATTTTTCAAGAGAGACATTGACAGAGCGTGAGCAGAGGAGGGGCAGAGAGAGAGAGAGGAAGACACAGAGTCTGAAGTAGGTCCAGGCTCTGAGCTGTCCGCACGGAGCCCGACGCGGGGCTGGAACTAGTGAACCGCGAGATCATGACCTGAGCCGAAGACGGCCGCTCAACCGACTGAGCCCCCCAGGCGCCCCTCAAAATCTAACTTCTGATATACTTCCAGCCTTGTTCTTGGTAGGTTAGACTTTGAGGGGCGCCTTGGGAGCAGCTCGAACAAAACTGCTGTGTTACACAACTCCAGAGGGCGCCAGCCACATTTCATTCGGTGCCACTGATGTTATGCAACGTGGTGACCCTGTTTCCCTCGAGTCCTCTTTCTCCAGCATCCTACACCTAATCTCTTAGCAGGTTCGGTTGGCTCTACCTGCAAAATATATCCAAGAATCCAACAACTTCTCTCCAGTTCCACTGCCAGCAGCCTGGTCCAAGCTCGTCCCCTGATAACTTATTATCCAAAAAAAAAAAAAAAAAACACAAAAAAACAAAAAAACAAAACCCACAAACAAACCAACCAACCACGAGAGCAATCCTTTTTAAATGTGTCAAACCACACCACTCCTCTCCTCAGAATTCCCCAATGCTTCCTATCTCGCTCAAAGACAAAGTCAAAATTCTTACAATGGCCTATAAGACCATGAATTGGTTTTTTTTTTTTTCCTCTTTGGCATTTATCGATCTCTATCTATCCTGTGTATTGTATGTATTCATCTCATTTATTGTCTTGCCCCCAGATGAACGTAAGCTTTACGGGTCAGGAACTCGGTCCGTTTTGTTCACCGATGAAGCCTCAGTATCTACAATAATACCTGACGCAAAATGCACACTCAGTACATATTTGTAGATGAAATAAATGAAGTGGGTTAGGAAGGGGGAAATCTCTACGCACAGGCCAGCATCCTACCAAAACACAATATAACAAGTGAGATGCTATTTGAGTAGCCAGCTAGGGCTGGGACCAAGTCAAATCCCAAGAGATGCTCAGTTCCTATTTCCTACTGTTTGTGTTTCCACTGTTTTGCTATTTTACCTGATGAAGTCTCCTTTCCTCTGCTTCCTAAAGAAAAAGAAATTCGCCTATAGGTGGGAAGGAGCGCCCCCTGGTGGAAGCCAGCCTACAAAGCAATGGAAAAGAAAATCCTAGAGCAACAGTCTCTTAAGTTATAAAGGAGGGTCACTGGGGACAAAAGGACTCCCAACATTTCACAGAAAGAGTCCTCAGTAGAAATAAGGGAGACTAAAGATTAGATTCAAAGCATATGGCGGAACTTACTAACTTATTTTACTGTTGAAATTCTTCTGCAATCTGAAAACAAGAAAAAAAAATTCACTGAAAGCTGAATAATGTAAATACCGACTCCCAAGGAATTTTTAATCTGGTAGAGGATGTAAGTCATGAATACAAACAAGTACAAAGCAATGGGTATGACTGTGAATGAGAGAATGGGGGCCAAATAAGAGGAATAAATTAAGAGCTATGACTTACCCAGGAAAGAGAAGGCTAACTTTGGTGCCGAGTAAATCCAGGAAGACAACTTGGAGGGGGTGATTCTTGAGCTGAGCCTTGAAAGACAGACAAAATTTTATTTTTATTTATTTTTTAAAAGACATTTTATCTTATTTTTATTTTTTTAAAGTTTATTTATTTATTCTGAGACAGAGAGAGAGAGAGAATATGAATGGGGGAGGAGCAGAGAGAGAGGGAGAGAGAATCCTGAGCAGGCTCTGCACCTCACAGCGTAGAGCCTGATGCGGGGCTCGATCCCACGAACTGTGAGCTCATGATCTGAGCCAAAATTAAGAGTCGGATGCTTAACCGACTGAGCCACCTAGGCACCCTGACAAAATTTTAATAAGAGAGTATTCCAGGTAAAGACCTGAATGTAGGGAAGGGTATATCATGTGGAAACCCAAGCAGGCCAACAGGGCTCTGCACATGTCACAATTTGGGTGACAACACAACTGAAACCCCTCCTTGAAAAGAGCAGAGATTCAAGGGGTGCCTGGGTGGCTCAGTCGGTTAAGCATCCGACTTTGGCTCACGTCATGATCTCGCGGTTCGTGGGTTCGAGCCCCGCGTCAGGCTCTGTGCTGACAGCTCAGAGCCTGGAGCCTGCTTCGGATTCTGTGTCTCCCTCTCTCTCTGCCCCTCCCCTGCTCACACTCTGTCTGTCTGTCTGTCTCTCTCTCTCTCAAAAATAAATAAACACTAAAAAAAAATTAAAAAAAAAAAGAGCAGAGATTCTCAAGAGAAAAGTCGTTGCCAGAGGCAAACACAGGAAGGAACCAAAGAAGTCCCCCTCCCCCTGTCACTTTCCTTGTTTTCCCTTGGATGAGAGGAACACTACTCAAAACTATGGGGAAGAAGAAGATAAAATGCAAAGTCCGCGATAAATTCTCCAGCTTACATACCAGAGGATTCTGAATCCACGATATCGAATGAAGATACTTACATCGCGGGGTCTATTCTGTCCTGTATTCTATCTAACGGTAAAATAAAGTGGTACTCCCTCCATTCCCTCCTGTGCAATGACCTTCCCATGGAGATGCCAAAACGCATCCTGAATCCATCCAGCCTTCTCCGTCTCAACCGTCATCCCCCTAGTCTGAGCCACGATCCTCTCTCCCCCAGTCCAGGGCAACAGCCGCCTGACTGGTCTCCCCACTTAGTCACTGGCACCTTCTATAAGCCGCGCCCGCACACCGCAGTCAGATCACCCAGGGATATCTTGGGATGAGGTAAACAACTCGCGTTTCATTTTCAACTTTTCCTTTTGAAATGTTACAGACTTACCCGTCCCCCCAAAAAGTTGCAACAACAGTCCAAAGAGTCTGCTCACCCAGATTGCTCAAGTATTAACATCTTATATAACCACAGTACATTATAAATCAAGAAATTAATATTCATGCAGTTCTATAATCAATAGCCAGGATTTTATTTTCTCCATTTGCCCCAACAATGTCCTTTTTCTGGTCGGGGATCACATATGTTTTCTTTGACGCCTTTAATCTAGAAGAGTTCCTTGGTCTTTTTTTTTTTGTCTTTAATGACCATGATACTTTTGAAAAGCACCCGCTGGTTTCAGTGTGGGGTTTATCTGATGGTTCATCGTGTCTCTATTTCAGTTACGTGTTTTGCCCAGAACACTACAGATATGATATTGTGCCCTTCTCAGTGCATCCTACAAAGAGGCACGTGGTAGAAGTTTGTTCAATTACTGGCGATGTTAACTTTGACCAGTTGGTTAGGGTAGTCTGCCCGGTTTCTCCCCAGTGGCGTTCCTATTTTGCCCTTTGTAATGAGTAAGCATTTTGTGGGGAGATGTTTAAAACCTATATAAATACACTGTTTCCATTATACTTTTGTCCATTAATTTTAATATTCTTCCACGATTCTTGCCTGAAGTGGTTATTACTGTGGTGCTTGCCGAGTAAGTTTCTATTTTCATTACTCTTGTTACATTTTATTAATTGGAATGCTATTGTAAACAAGCGCTGTTCCTTCTCCCTCATTTATTTACTTATTCAGTTATTTCTTCATATTCGTGTGGACTCATGGATTATTTTACTCTATGGCTTATAATCCATTACTGTCATTAATCATCTTGTTGCTTACGTTGTCACAGGTTTCGGCATTAGAAACCCCCTCAAATGGACTCCTGCACCCTTTCTAACACATCCCCATGGCCCTCCTTACTTTCTGGCGACGGAAGACATTCCAAGCTCATCTAATGGTCTCCTTGTCCCAGCCCAGGAATCGGCCGTTTCTATAAGAGTTCTGGTTCCTTTCATTTGGAGAGTGCTATTCTATATATACATCATATATATATATATCATATATATATATATATATCATATATATACTATATATATTAGTACATATATGATATATAATACTATAGTATTACTATAGTAAATACTAATATATATAGTATATCATACTAATATATATATGATATATACATTAGCACATGTGAGTTGGGGAGAAGAGCAGAGAGAGAGAATCTTAAGCAGGCTCCACACTCAGCATGGAGCCAGACGCGGGGCTCGATCCCATGATCTGGGATCCAGATCTGAGCCAAAATCACGAGTTGAACAATCAACCAATGGAGCCATCCAGGAGCCCCTAGAGAATGCTATTTTATTTTTTTTAAGTTTATTTGTTTGTTTTTGAGAGAGGGAGAGAGAGAGAGAGAGAGAGAGAGAGAAATAGAGAGGGAGGGGCAGAGAGAGAGAGAGGGAGACAAAGAATCCCAAGCAGGCTCTTTGCTGACAGCGCAGAGCCCGACACGGGGCTCGAACTTACCAACCCTAAGATCATGAGCTGAGCCGAAATCAAGAGTCAGACACTTAACCGACTGAGCCACCCAGGCGCCCCAAGAATGCGGTTTTAAAACCAAGATCTGAATGTCTAGTGTGCCCATTGGTATTGCGGTATCATTGCTTCTAAGCCTCCTCGGCAGACAAAGCTAGGAACCATATGTATATATACAAACAACTCTATCTATTTCCATATCTATCTCCGCGTGAGTGTGTGGTGTGGGTGTGCGCGTGTAAAACACCGTATTCATACTGATACCTCTGATCGCTGCCAGTCTCCTGTCTCTTCTTATGTGTAACTCCTTCCTCTAAAAGCGTAAAGTCTGGCTCTCCTTATTCACAATGTATCCTTTGCTCAATACTAGAATATACATAAAGCAGATTCAGAATTGCTAACCCACACCCCTGTGGAAAACACACCTACTATCTAGAGTACAGTATTTACTTACGGTTTGGGGGTGATTTTTTTTTTGTCTTGAGCCTTAGAACAGCGGTTCTCGAAGTGTGGTCCCTGAACCAGCATCATTAGCTGCATCTGAGGACTTGTTGGAAATGCAAATTCTTGGGGTATCTTGGGTGGCTCAGCCGGCTGAGCATCCAACTTCGGCTCAGGTCATGATCTCGTATTTGTGGGTTCGAGCCCCCCATCAGGCTGTGTGCTGACAGCTGGGAGCCTGCAGCCTGCTTTGGATTCTGTGTCTCCCCCCCCCCCCGCCCCCGCCCCTCCCCTGCTCACGCTGTCTCTCAAAAAGTAAAATGAAACGTTAAAAAAAATTTTTTTAAAGAAATGTAAATTCTCGAGCTCCACCCTGGACCTACTGAATTAGAAATGCTGGAGGTGGAGATGGTCACCCAGAGCTCTTCAACAAGCTCCCCAGGTGACTCTGACGCACCCCAAAGTTTGAGAACCACTACTGTAGAGCACATAGTCAAAATACTCTTTTCCGAAGTTATTTAGTGCATCGGTCTGCTCGGGTTGACAAAACTAAATAGCCCAGGTGGGTGACTTAAACAGTAGAAATTTATTTCTCACAGTTCTCTAGGCTAGAAGTCCAAGATCAAGGGGTCAGCAAGGTTTGTTTCTCCTGAGGACTCTCTCCTTGGCTTGCAGATGGCCGCCTTTTTTAATGTTTATTTCTTTATTTTGAGAGAGAGAGAGAGAGAGAGAGAGAGAGCGCGAGCAGGGGAGGGACAGAGAGAGAGGGAGAGAGAATTACAAGTAGACTCCGTGCTGCCACCACAGAGCCCGACATGGGGCTCGATCTCGCGAACTGTGAGATCGTGACCTGAGCCAAAATCAAGACTCGAACACTCAACCGACTGAGCCACCCAGGCGCCCCTAATGTTAATTACACCCTTAAAGGCCCTACTGGCAAATACCGTCACACTGAAGGTTAGGGCTTCAACACATGAATTTTGAGGGGACACATTTCAGCCCATAACACTCGGGTTAGTTATTTTCGCCCACTCCTTCATTACGTCTGTTATTCATTTGTAATACAGTTAGTTCCTTTGTTTCTGTCCATATTCCATTTTGGGTTCCCTTGTCACCCACCCTCCCTCCCTCCCTTCCTTTTTAGTATGTGAAACATTAACATAGTCCTAGAAATCAGAACTCAATACAAAAGAACAGTTCCCGTCCCTCCTACCTCATTCCCTGCCCTTTCTACCCTCTTCCCATCCACCCCTGCCAATTCCCAACCGCATTACTTTTTGGCGTATCTTTCCACACAAGGAGTATTGGTTTTCCATGGCTCCTGTAACAAGTGACCACAAATTCGGGGGCTCAGAATGCCATAAATGTATTAGATTACCGTTTTGAAGGTCCGAAGTCCAGAATGAGATTCACGAGGCTAAAGCTGCAGGCATCAGCAGGGCTGTGTTCTTTCTGGGGGCTTTACGGGAGAATCTAACCCCTTGTCTTTCCGGCCTCTATGCGCTGCCTACATTCCTCGGCTATGGACCCTCCTTCCACCTTCTGGCCAGCAACACAGCATCTTCAGACCTCTCTGTGAGCCCTGCTACCATCTGCAAACCTCTGTCCCCTTCCGCCTTCCTCTTACAAGGACCCTTGTAATCCTACCAGACCGCCAGGGGAATGCCCTCAGGTCTCCATCCTTAACTTAATCACAGTTGCGAAGTCCCTTCTGTCATGTAAAGGAGGGCACTCAGTTCCGGGGTTTAGTATGTGAACACCTTCGGGGGAGGCCATCATTCTCCCACACAGATATTTGCTTAAGTTTTTAAAAACGCAGAGTGACAGATCTTGGAATTCGCCTTCTTACAATCATGAAAACAGCTGCCCTCTCTTCTTAGAATGAGCCCCACCTCTTCACCCTCTGGCCTCCTTTGCCTCTTTCCATCTCCTCGACTCTGCCAAATCCTTTACGGCTTCAAGCCTTTGCACTTACTCTTTCTCCGCCTAGAACATTCTTTCTTCCAGCTCCTCTCATGGTTGGCTCATTCTTCCAGTCTCCTCTCGAATGTCACCTCTTTAAAGGAGTTCTCCTGGATCGCCACACAGATCACAGCCCGTCTCGGTAACTGTGGTTTGGCCTACGTATTTTCTTTACGTGGAGCACAGTCCGTAATAGATTCTGTATCAGTTTGTAAACTGGCCCATCTCTCTCACTAGAATGTAATCTCCGTGAGGGCGGAGGCTGTGGCTATCCCTGTATATCCGTAATATCTGGCACGGTATTGGGCCCACAGTAGGCACTCCATAAGTGTTGACGGGATGGATGAATGCGACTCCAGTTCGGGGGCCCAATGTAGGATAAGTGCGTTGCTGGTCTATACAGACTAAACGTAACAACCTGTTACCGTACCCTGCTGCTGGGGGCTTTCACAATTCCCAGTCCAGCGCGACATCCTATATGTCATTCATTCATTAAGTGTTCGCTGAATAGCTGATACCCACACACAACACTACGGGGGAGCAACTATTGCTATTGTCCCCATTTTATCGACGAGAAAACTGAGGCTCAGCGCAGTCGCGTGGCCAAGGACGCGCGGCTAGGAAGCTACCATATGCTAGGCTTCAGGCTGGGCTCAGGGGCTATACCAGAGAGTGCGTGCACATGGTCCTTGCCTTCTCTGGGGGAGAATCCGAGAAGGAATCCGTGCTTACGGGGTAGGGTGCTAAGTGTTATGAAAGAGGCCTGCCAGGGTGCTGTGGGAGCACTGGCGTGGGACGGTGAAATCAGGGTGAGGAGTCAGAGGGGGCTTCTGGGAGGAGGAGGCATTTGAACCAAACGTGAAGCCTACGGAGATCTTAGCTAGATCAAGGGAAGACCGACTAGCCAGCTGTGATAGGGCTCACAGGCTATCGTTCACCTCGCTGACACGTCCGTCTTCCTGCGGGCTGGCCTTCGCCTCAGCCTTGCAGGATGAGAAACCCAATACTGTAAGTAACCTAGAATTATCCAGAATTGGGAATACTGGCACACGCTAATCCAGCTCAGGAGAGAACGAGGTTTGTAAATCAGAGCATACGTTTGTTCATTTAACGCGCGAAGCCGGGCATTCCCTCCCACAGGCCTGTGTACTGAGGCGGTCTTCCAGCCAGCCTAGAACAGGGCTCCGCCCACTTTTTCTTTCAAGGGCCAGGCAGTAAATACGTTTAGTTTTCGGGGTGATATGGTCTCTGCACCCCTACCCCACCGTGCCATTGCCGGGCAATAAAGCAGTGATAGATACCACATAAACAAATCAGTGGGCCTGTGTTCCGATGAGACTTTATTTACTAAAATAGGGGGGAGGGTTTATGGACCCCTGGCCTAGAATAAGAGAAGTAGTTACAAGATTGAAATGCTAGGGGCGCCTGGGTGGCGCAGTCGGTTAAGCGTCCGACTTCAGCCAGGTCACGATCTCGCGGTCCGTGAGTTCGAGCCCCGCGTCGGGCTCTGGGCTGATGGCTCGGAGCCTGGAGCCTGTTTCCGTTTCTGTGTCTCCCTCTCTCTCTGCCCCTCGCCCGTTCATGCTCTGTCTCTCTCTGTCCCAAAAATAAATAAACGTAGAAAAAAAAAAAAAGATTGAAATGCTGAATCACATCGATGCATCCACTGATACAAGAGAGATAAACCTACCTCTGGTATCAGATTGGGCACGTTCATTTGCCTCTCTAGCCCTCTGTTACCTGCAGGGGGAAAGAGCAGCCTCCATTTTTACAGATGTTTCCCCCATAAAAAGTGACAGATCCGGCAATGTGAACACTTACGAGAGGCACTCGCATGTCAATTCCATGAAGAGACACAGACGATTTTTTTCAATTAGACAGAATCTCGTATTTTTACAAAAGCGGTAAATGTCCAATGTAGAAAATTAGAAAAGATAAGAAAACAGAAACATCATATTCCCACCACCCGGAAATGACCACTATTAAGAGCTTAGTATAGGGGGCGCCTGGGTGGCTCAGTCGGTTGAGCGGCCGACTCTTGATTTCAGCTCAGGTCATGATCTCACAATCATGAGATCGAGCCTTGCATAGAGCTCGGCGCTGGGTGTCAAGCCTGCTTAGGGTTCTCTCTCTCTCTCTCTCTCTCTCTCTCTCTCTCTCTCTCTCCCTCTCCCTCTCCCTCTCTCCCTCTGCCTCTCCCCCACTTGCACTCTTTCTCTGTCTAAAAAAACTTTAAAAAAAAAATTAGGGGGCACCTGGGTGGTTCAGCGAGTTAAGCGTCAGGTCACGATCTCGCGGTTCGTGGGTTCGAGCCCAGCATCGGGCTCTCTGCTGACAGCTGGGAGCCTGGAGCCTGCTTCAGATTCTGGGTCTCCCTCTCTCTCTGCCCCTCCCCCGCTTGTGCTCTTTCTCTCTCTCAAAAATAAATTTAAAAATTTTTTTTAATTTTTATTTAAAAATCAACATTTAAACATTGAAATTAGGCAAAAATAAACATTAAACGTTATTTTTCATGTTTTTACTTTAAAAAATTCTTTTAATGTTTATTTATTTTTGAGAGAGAGAAAGAGCACAGGCGCAGGAGGGCCAGAGAGAGGGAGACACAGAATGTGAAGCAGGCTCCAGGCCCTGAGCTGTCAGCACAGAGCCCGATCTGGGGCTCGAATCTACGAGCCATGAGATCATGACCTGAGCCGAAGTCAGACGCTTAACCAACTGAGCCACCCAGGCGCCCCCCCCCAAATTTTTCTTAATAAAAATAAAAAATAAAATTAAAAAAAGACCTTACTATATATATCCTTCCAGATCAAGAATTCCTCCAAGTTTACATAATACGTATATGCACTTTCTACCAAAATGAGATAATACGTGTACATATGCTTTCTAACTGCTTTTTTCAGTTAATCACCTCTACCATTTCGTGTTAGTCAATGTTCACCTCATCTAATACCTATCCATAGTCAAATTTCCCTACTTTTCCCCAAGTGTCCTATAACGCTAGCCTGTTCAAATCAGGATCCAATCTCAGACCACACATTGCATCTTAAGTCTCTTCATTTGGAATAATATCCTTTTTCAGGACAGGGGTTTTGCTTCCTGCTGTATCCCCAATGCCTTTAACAGTTCTTAATACACGATAGTATCTCAATAGACGTTTACATAATTATTTTTTAATGTTTATGTATATATTTTGAGAGAGAGAGACAGAACGCGCGCGCAGGGAAGGGGCAGAGAGAGGGAGGGTGGGAATCCCAAGCAGGCTCCGCGCTGTTAGCGCGGAGCCCGATGCAGGGCTCGAACTCAGGAACCATGAGATCCTGACTTGAGCCGAAATCAAGAATCAGGCTCTTAACCAACTAAGCCACCCAGGTGCCCTAATAACTAACGAATGAATACAAAACTTGGGGGAATGGGGGTTTCACCCTAGAGCTTATCTCACCCACCCATCACCCTTTATCTCCATTTTACAGATAACAAAAATCAGGACCAGAGAAGTGAAGCGACTTCCCAAGGTCACCCAGCAAGTATGTGGCAATTGCTTTCCGTTTCTCTGTTTATTAAACCAAGGGCTGTCAAACTTTTTCTGTGAAGAGCGGAAAATAAATATTTGAGGCTTTATAATATGATGATAAAAATAACTGCACGGTTTTGTAATACAGGTCTACTGATGAAAAAAATGGAATAGAAGAAAAATATTTTGTTTAATTGTGGTTGAAAGTTCATGTTCCCATGATCAAACTGTTTGTAAATGTTCATCTGATAAAACGTTCTTAGCTCGTGGGTCATAGTTGGCCAATCTATGTCTTATACTATGTGGCTTGTCTGTGATTTGGCTTTTTCCTTGTACGTTTGAGTGAAAGTAACATCCTTTTTTTTTTTTTCTTTTTTTCCTAATATAATTTATTGTCAAATTGGCTTACAACATCCTTTTTAATGAACAGTTAGAATTGGGTTCTGGCCGGGGCGCCTGGGTGGCTCAGTCAGTTGAGCAACCGACTTCGGCTCAGGTCATGGTCTCAAGGTTTGTGGGTTCAAGCCCCGCGTCAGGCTCTGTGCTGACAGCCTGCCTGTGCTCAGTTCCATCAGAGCAGGTAACACACGGTACTACGATTATGTTCCTCTGTCTCCCTCTTGGAGCCATGAGCTCCTTGCACGGATGGGCTATGTATTATTCATTTCAGCAACTCGATTTGATAACATTGAAAAAGCCAGTCATTAAAGCAAAGTGAAACTAGTTAAGCAAATACCACACCGTCTAGGCAAACGAACATCACAGGGAGATACCAAACGAAAGACAAAACAAGTGTTGGTGAGGAGACGGAGAAACTGGAACCTTCATAATTTACCACTAGCAACATTAAATGGTGCAGACACTTTGGAAAAGAGCCCGGAAGTTCCTAAAAATAAAAAAGCTTAAGCATAGAGTTGCCATAGAGGACCCAGAAATTCCACTCCTACCCCAGGGAATGGGTGCACATGGTCCTTGCCTTCTCTAGTGGAGAGTCAGAGAATGAATTCAAATTCATTCGCAGGGCAGTGTGCAAAGTGTTGTGACAGAGGTCGGCAAAGGGTGTTAAGGGGAAACACCAGCAAAGAAAGGGCAGCGAAAGCAAGAGAATTGAAAACACATGTCTACACAAATGTTCTCAATTATTGCATCACTCTTAATAACCAAAAAACGAAAGCAACCCAATTGTCCATTGACTGATAAATGGAGAAACAAATGTGGTATATCCACACTATTGAATATTATTCAGCAATAGACAGGAATTACATGCTGGTAAGTGCTACAACACAGATGAAACTAGAAAACATCACGCTAGGTGAAAGAAGCCAGTCCCCAAAGACCACAGAGTGTATGATTCCATTCATATGAACTGTCCAGAAAAAGCAACTATATAGAGCCAGAAGAGGGATAAATGGTTGCTTAGGGCTAGAGGTCGGAGGGGAGATTAACTGCAGACAGCTTTATGGGCATTTGCTCCGGGGTGGCTGGGGATGAAAATACTCTAAAACCAGAATGTGCTGACAGGTGCGCAACTCTGCCAATTTACTAAAAATAATTGTACACTTAAAATGAGTGAAGTTTCGGGGCGCCTGGGTGGCTCAGTCGGTTAAGCGGCCAACTTCGGCTCAGGTCACGATCTCGCGGTCCGTGAGTTCGAGCCCCACGTCGGGCTCTGGGCTGATGGCTCAGAGCCTGGAGCCTGTTTCCGATTCTGTGTCTCCCTCTCTCTCTGCCCCTCCCCCGTTCATGCTCTGTCTCTCTCTGTCCCAAAAATAAAAATAAACGTTAAAAAAAATAAAAAAAAAATGAGTGAAGTTTCTAGCGTGCAAAGCGTAACGCTCTTTTGAAAACCCCTCAATCTATCACATTATTGAATCTCTCTCTAAATTAACCCCCCCTCCCCCAGCTGGACTACCCCCACTACAAGACCTGGTAAGGACGGTGGTGAATGCAGTTTCTCAGGCATTTTTGCCGGTTGGGGCTGGGGGGTGTGCTGATAGAGACATCAAAGTCGGCAGAGGTTGTGTGTGTGTGTGTGTGTGTGTGTGTGTGTGTGTAACTGTAAGACATCTTGAGGTGTACGATGCGTTTCCGGCTGAGTGTTGCAAGCGTGCAATGCGGGCGACCCCGCGGCCTCTGCCAGGTCAAGCGGGAGCGTCCCTGAAGTCCCTACTCCAAGTGAGAGACGTAGTCACTTTTTGCAACTCTCAAGCCCCCGTTCACGACCAAGTGAATGTCCCATCGGGGCATATCCGTGAAAATGTCGATTTGGGGGTACGGGGCGGGGGTGATTTGCTCAGTGCTTATTGGGCAAGGAGGTCCCGCCAGAGCAGCCACATGATCCAAACTCGCCCCCCACCCCCGGCGCTGGGCGCGCTCCCATGGGGTCCTCCAGGGGACAGCGCGTCCCTCCAAGGGCGGCGGGGAGGTGCGACGGGATGTGACAGCACCTCTCCGAGCTAGGGGAAAGCCTGGCACCGAGCCCCCCCTCTTTGCCTTGCGGGGAGGGCCAAACCGGCCACAAAGCCGGAGTGAGGCGTCTCCTGGTGCCCGGGAAACTCACGCGGCTGCTCGTCAGCGTCCCCGGGAGGTTACAGGTCATGGAGCCCGGACCGGAGTCGCCGTCGCCGCCGCACCACCTCCGAGTGGCCCGCGCGGAGCGTTAGGAGAAGGTGGGGGGGGGGGGCGGGAAGCAGGCCGAGCGCGCCCGCAGCCGGAGGGGGCCACCGGGCGGACGCCGGGACCCGGGACCCGGCGCGCGGTTGTCCGGTCACGTGGCCACCGCCCCTCTGCGCCCGAGGTTGTGGCGCACAGCGCCCCCTGGTGACCAGCGGCGGGCACGGCCGCGGGGACCGGCGGGGGCCGGCTTCCGGTGCACCAGGCAGCCCAGGTGAGGCCTCTGCGGGGGAGGGTGGGGGAGGGGTGGCATTGATCGCCGCGGGCCGCCACCCACACCCCTCCCCCCGCCGGCGATGCAGGACGCCGAGGGGAGCCCACCCAGACCCAAACTGGCGTCTCTGAAGGCCTTTGCCTTCCACCCTGCCCTCCTTCTCCCCAGGGACCCCGAAGAGGGCTGAGGGGCCCAATGATTGTCTTGAACCTGGACCTCAGCTCCCTTCTGCAAAAATGGAACAGAATAAGGCAGGTTGGTTGAAGGTGGGCCTTTCTTGATGTTCCTGAAAAGAATGTATCTGCAGGTGCTTGGATGTGAGCTCATTACCTCCCTGAGCCTCAGTTTCCTCCTCTATAAAATAGGGATGATAATAGCTTGAGGAGGTGTTCGGGAGGACTAAATAAAAGAATCCACCTGTTAAAAATAAGATAGCCATCCCGCAATGGAGTCGCTTATGCTAAGCTTGGAGGTGGGGGGGGGGGGTTGTGTCACAAAACCCAGATTTAATTTGGGCTTCAGCCTCTCCCAGAAATGGAATCCTAAAGCAGTGGGGAATCACCTGGTCAGTACCAGTGAAGTAGCCTGGCCAACCTGCCATCCCCGAAAGAAAAGCGACCTCCCCACATCCAGTCCACTTTTTGCTAGTGTCTTCCTTGTTCCTGCTCCCTTCGGTGTAAAAAAAAAAAAAACAAAAACAAAAACAAAAACAAAAAAACCTTTCATTTTGTACAGCTCCTCCAAACTTCTTTCTGTCTGCTAGATGGAATGCTGCCCAAACAGTGAATCGTTAAAGAAAGCCAGTAAGATCTTTAAAATTTCCTCAGTTGAATTTTGGGTTTTAACATACCTAACAGGTTGGGCAGACTGGTGAAAAGCTAGTTATGTAAATTGTTCCTCCGGGCTTAGCAAACACCTAAGAATAGGGGTCATTTTTTCTCGAGATTCAGGGAAACAGAAGAATTTCACCACCACAAAATAAACACATACCTAAGGTGAGTTGTTCATAAAAATGGTAAATATATGAGAATTAAGACAGTCTGTTGCCACACTCAGCCTCCACCCTGAGAAATAAAACCGCACGGGTACTGGCTACATCAACAGGACTTGGCTAGTCCGCTGTCTTCATGTGAATTTCTTTCCCAGGACAGTCCTGCCCAGGCAAAAGTTTCTTCATTACAGGAACTTTCCCAGAGTACCGTCAACTCTTCAGCGGAAAAGCAGCAACAGTTTGCACTGTTCAAATCCTTCCCTTTTCTCAAAATCCTCCCTTGCTGCTTCCACCAGTCCGAGCCTGTTGACATCATGATCCTTATCCAATTGTAATCAAGTCTCTGTGTTGAAAGACCCTCTCTGCCTTAAATCAAACCTGCATTTCTCGGTAAATTCTGACCTTTCCTTTCCTCCCTGAAACGCTATCAAAACTTTGGGAGGTGGGGTTCTCCCTGACCAAGGTAAGGAATGCATTCTGCTTTGTCAAATCCACAGGTAGTGTTGGTGGTATTTCAGGAGTCAGCATTTGACAGCCTCCATCCCCGAGCCCCGCAGAGATCCCCTGGGGAAGCTGGGACCTCCTCACTAGAGCTCAAGACCTTCAGCTGGAATCACTGGGCTCCTCTGAGGCCTCTTAAACTTCCTGTTCGGGGCTCTTCTGACCACAAAGGTGGGGTGTGTAGGTTTCACGCCCTTTGAAGCTCTGATCACTTTCCTGAGCCCCAGTTGCTAAGGTTGCTAATCCTGGGGTCGTCAAATCCCCCCCCCCCCCCCCCCCCCCCCCCGTGAGAAGCCAGTTCTCTCCACGGGCACTCCACCATCCTATAGCTAAGCTTGAAGTCTCTCCTTCCATTCAAATCTTCGAAGAGAGTGCCCAAAAGAGTTTTATCATTTTCTTACTGTTTCAGATTTTATAATAATGCCTGTCCCTTGTTATTTGCAGAAGTTTCCACCAGTTAATTCTAATAAATTCATTGCTTTTCCTAGGACAACATTCCTACTTACTACAACGAATGCTCAGTATTTGTCAGGCAGTAACAACAGTGTTTATTGCTTGTAGGGTTGTTTGGGTTTTTTTGTATGTTTTTATACTTGCTTAGACTTTACTGCCCCCCCCCACACACACTCCTCTTCTTACAAGCCAGCTTTAATTTCTGCTCTTGAAATTATTCCATTTATCATTAGAAAAAGAACAAAACCATTGTAGCTATGAATGTGTAAAACTATACAAAAAGCATAACCTCAGTAAAGTAAATTATGTATGTATGTACACTCACAGAGTAGGAAAAACATTAAAAAATTTTTTAATCTTTATTTTTGAGAGACAGAGAGAGAGGGAGTAGGGGAGGGGTAGAGAGAGAAGGAGACACAGAATCCGAAGCAGGCTCCAGGCTCTGATCTGTCAGCACAGAGCCCGACGCGGGGCTGGAACTCACAGACCGCGAGATCATGACCTGAGCCAAAGTCAGACGCTCATCCGACTGAGCCACGCAGGCGCCCCTAGAAAAACATTTTAAAAGAAATATGCCAGGGGCCCCTGGGTGGCTCAGTCGGTTAAGCATCCGACTCTTGGTTTCGGCTTGGGTCGTGATCTCCCGGGTTCGTGAGTTCGAGCCCTGCATCGGGCTCTGTGCTGAGGGTGCGGAGCCTGCTTGGGATTCTCTCTCTCCCTCTCTCTCTCTCTGCCCCTCCTATGCTCTCTCTCAAAATAATAAACTAAAAAAAAAAGGAATATGCCAAAAGATTCAATGATTACCTATACTTTATTTGCTCTTTCTGTATATTTTAATAGCTATTTAAATCTTAACCATTCAAAATCTTTTACATACTCTTGTGTCGTTCTGAACATCCTACTTTTATAACAGCTCAAATTATTTAATAAATAAAATAGTTTTACAAAACATTCTGGCCGGCAGTGAAGGAAAAAGTTTGTATGTCGTCTCTTAAGTGTCAGGTATGAATGATACCAAAGAGATTTTTTTTTAATTTTTTTTTTAACGTTTATTTATTTTTGAGACAGAGAGAGACAGGGCATGAACGGGGGAGGGTCAGAGAGAGGGAGACACAGAATCTGAAACAGGCTCCAGGCTCTGAGCAGTCAGCACAGAGCCCGACGTGGGGCTCGAACTCACGGACCACGAGATCGGGACCTGAGCTGAAGTCGGACGCTTAACCGACTGAGCCACCCAGGCGCCCCGAGATTTTTTTTTTTAATTTTTTTCAATTTTTTTTTTTTTGAGAGAGAGAGAGAGAGAGAGCATGAGCAGGGGAGGGACAGAGAGAGAGGGAGACACAGAATCTGAAGCAGGCTCCAGGCTCCGAGCTGTCAGCACAGAGCCGGACTCAGGGCTGGAACTCATGAACTGAGCCGAAGTCAGTTGCTTAACCAACTGAGCTACCCAGGTGCCCCCAAAAGATTCTATTTTCAATTATGTTTTCTTGAGCTAAATTAGATCTTGGTTTATCCAGGATATTTAAAATCAACCTTCATCGGGGCACCTGGCTGGCTCAGTTGAAGAAGCATGCAACTCTTGATCTGGGGGTCATGAGTTTGAACCCCATGTTGGGTGTAGAGATTACTAAAAAAAAAAAAAGGAAATAAACTTAAAAAAATGTAATCACCCCTCATCACGTTCCCTCTAATAAAATTTAAGTTCTTTTTTTTAATGTTGATTTATTTATTTGGGGGAGGGGGTGCACGAGCAGGGGAGGGGCAGAGAAATAAAATCCCAAGCAGGCTCACAAACCGTAACATCACAACCTGAGCCAAAATCAAGAGTCACATGCTTAACTGGCTGACTCACCCAGGAGCCCCAAAATTTAAGTTCTTTTACTTCCAAATTCTCAGACAGCTGTAACCTCTGCTTAACGGACAGGAAACTGGTCAAATATTTGTATCTGCCTATCACCCCTGCCCCAATAACCGGTCTTCCACTGTGATACAGTTTTTTCTCAATAATGTCAGTACTTTTCCTTGGAAATATATGATGGGAAGTTCACAGGCTTTGGTTCCGGGCTTACCATCTGTTTACTGCTATATAGCCTTATCCTGTGGTGATCTCTTACTGAGACTCATTTATATCCTCTAAAATGAGGTTAGGGGGCGCCTGGGTGGCGCAGTCGGTTAAGCGTCCGACTTCAGCCAGGTCACGATCTCGCGGTCCGTGAGTTCGAGCCCCGCGTCGGGCTCTGGGCTGATGGCTCGGAGCCTGGAGCCTGTTTCCGATTCTGTGTCTCCCTCTCTCTCTGCCCCTCCCCCGTTCATGCTCTGTCTCTCTCTGTCCCAAAAATAAATAAAAACGTTGAAAAAAAAATTTAAAAAAAAAAATAAAAAATAAAATAAAATGAGGTTAGTAATTCTTACTGTATTATTGACATGTTCGACACATAACAATTGAAAATATATTCATTGTTATTGTCATTACTCTTGATTATTCTTTATTATAAGGAAAATAGCAAACAGTACCCCAAACATTCATATTTTACCGGGCAGTTGGGTTATTTATTTATTTATTTATTTTGAAAGCGAGACAGAGAGCAGGGAAGGGGCAGAGAGAGGGAGGGTGGAAGCGGAGCCCAATGCAGGGCTCGAACTCAGGAACCGTGAGATCAAGACCTGAGCCGAAATCACGAGTTGGGCGCTCGACCAACTGAGCCACCCAGGCGCCCCCGGGGCAGCTGTTTTTTAATATTTGCAGATGCACATGGAGTGACGGGGAATCTGAAACACCAAACCTAAGGTCTGACGACGCCACAGAGATGAAGCCACAAAGAAACCCATCTCTCACTTTCGGCCCCTGCTAGGACTGGACAGTCCAGCTAATAAGCCACGGCCCGGGTGGGGGGAGAGAGAAGCAAGCAACCGATCTCGAATGTCTCCCAGGTTTCTTATCCCATCCATTAGGCAGATGGTGGTTCAGCGACGGGCACCGTTCTCTCCCTGACTGTCTCTTCCCCGGCAGCAGCGGTTCCAGGAGGGCAGAAAGAACAAAGGCGGCCACTCCGTGCACACCTACTGTGTGCCAGGCGCGTCGTTCCAGCTACATTCCAGCTACGAACACGTGATGAGAGGCAGTGTTCTAGCTGGGGAGGCACCAGTGAACCAAGCAAGCTAAAACGCTTTTGAGTTTATACTCTAGCGAGGAGAGACAGGAATAAATGACTGATAGAATACATCAGTAAATTATGTAGCATGGAAGACAGGCATGTGATGGGGAAATAGAGCAGGGAAGGGGTATGAGGGTGCTGGTGGCCAGGTGCGTCGCCTTTAATGGGCCTCACTGAGGAGGTGCCATTTGAACGTGATGAGGGATCGAGGCACGGGGACATCTGAAGGGCCAGTACCAACCGCCAGAGCAAACACATGACGTGGGAGCGTGGCTGGATTCTGTACCAAGACACCCAAACAACACCGCCAGGCACCAGGGTTATTATAAGCCTAGAGGGGAGGGCAGATCATTATACGAGCAATTACGGCAAAATGCCAAGTGCTACCTAAGATATAAAGAATGACCTTGAGTGGAGTCAGGGAAAGCTGACCCAAGGGAGTGCCGGGGGAAATGGTATCAGAAGTTGGACAAGAGTTTTGCCAGATGAAGAGGCCTGATGGGACAACACATTGGGAGTCAAAGATGACACAGATGACCTAGCCGACTGGTGATCTTTGAAAGCGCTTCCCCAGAGGGGCCACGCTTCATTTGTCTGCTCAGGCCCCAGGATGTGAAGGCACACCCGGACTTCCAGATGCCCGGCATTGCAGTCCAAGGGAGGAGCCTAATTTCTTCAGCCAAACCTTCCTCCTGGTCTTTCCACTGGTGTGCAGCTTTCCTACTATTACCCAAAAGGGCTAGGGTAAACATCTTGATTCATAACCTTTGTTACACTTGTTCAGTTATTATCTTAGCGTCAGTTTCAGGAAGTTAGACTGCCCCATTCAAGGGTTTTCCTATTTCCACCTTTGATACATTTCCCACTTGGCCTTCCAGAAAGAATGTGTCAATTCTCTGCCCCACCAGCAGGTGGAGACAGACTCTCTTTGCCCATATCCTTACCAACAGGTTGTTATTTTTAGTGTCTTATCCCAGAAATTGGATATAAAAATAAATACGAGGAGAAGATGGTTTCAGGCTCTTAGAAGGAAGTTTCCTGAACTGATCATTTTTTTTCTGTCTTGTTCAATAAAAGAAATGAGACTGAGGCCGTCCTACCGTGCAGAGTTTCAATCATGAATATGACGGTCCAGAAATGGAAACTCACTGGTGTGCCTGGGGGGCTCAGTCGGTTGAGCGTCCGACTCTTGATTTTGGCTCAGGTCACGATCCCAGTGTCGTAGGATCGAGCCCCACATCGGGCCCTGAGCTGAGCATGGAACCTGCTTAAGATTCTCTCTCTCCCTCTGCCCCTCTCCCCCACCTCGACTCGTGCTCTTTCTATCGGAAGGAAGAAAGAAAGAAAGAAAGAAAGAAAGAAAGAAAGAAAGAAAGAAAGAAAGAAGAAAGAAAGAAAGAAAGAAGAAAGAAAGAAAGAAAAAAGAAAGGAAGGAAGGAAGAAATGGAAAAGAAATCCAACCTCAGGATGCGGCCAACAGAATGATCAGATCATTTGTACCCATTACCTTAGGAAGGACTCCTCCAGCTTAGGAAAGATTTCTGGCTCTAGGGAGGGGCAGATCAATTCCATCCCAGCTCCAGCCCTTACAAGCTGTCTCATCTTAGGCAAGTGACTATAACCGGGTGGGCCTCGACGTCCTGGTCTGTAAGATAGGGGCAGTGGACAGAGTCCCTACCTGTAGGAGTGCTTGCGAGAGACCGTGTGTAACAAGTTGTGAGTTCGTGTCTGAGATGAGAGGCTGCGGCTGGAGAGCCATGCATCCTGTCAACGGATGGCCTGAGACCGGCCCTGCTCCCTTTTATGATGCCCCTGAGATACCCGGTAGTGACAGGATTTCAGGGTCACCCGGATTGTAAAGGACTCCTCCGACCTCAGTCATGTCCCCTTCCCACCACACACTGGGGAGCCTCTGTGGCCCTCTGGGATGAGCTCCCCCCACCCCCCACCCCCACCCCCGCCTGCTGCTCAGGGGAGCAGCTTGGGTAGAGGAAGGCATGGCTGGTCTCAAGCAATCTCCAAGGATCGCATGCCTCTGACAGGTAGGGAAAGAAGACTTTTCAAGTAAAACTAGAAGTCCATCTCGACATTCAGTAAGCGTTCCCTTATCCCCCCCATGTCATCACCATCATCATCACTAAACTCTCAGGCATTTCAGACTGTCACCTTGCCCGATCAACACTAAGTAAGCCCTGTCTGCATGGCGCCGATAGCCTTTCATATCCCAACCCACCCCCGCCCCGCCCAGCAGAGCAAAGCAAAGCATTGTAGCAGAGCAGCTACCGGATGTTGTGGGCCGACCCCGGCCCGGCCCTGTGCTAGTGACTCCGTTTACTCACAGGTCATACGCAGCCGATCACAGCCGCGCGGAGTTGTGATCACAGGCCGGCTGAGACCTTTAAGAAGCAAGTGCCCCTGACCCCGGAGTCTGACCTCCGGCTCCCCCACCAAGTACCCGCAAGCCCCTGGGCAAGTGCCTTAAGGTCCCAGCTTGTTTCTTCTGTCTGAAACGCGCGCTAATGGTAATGCCTACTTTAGGGGGTTAACAAGAGGATTAAAAGAGCTAATGCATTTAAAGGACTTCGGTAAGCTCTTCATAAATCACGGTTGTCGGGATTTTTATTTTTATGACTATGGTGGAGGGATCAAGGAGAGGACGAAGATTCGGCCAAGGAGACGGAGAAGTGGCACCAACCACAAGACCGGGGAGGGGGGAGCCACGAGAAAAGGGTGTCATGGAAACCAAAGGGAGAGAATGCCAAGAAGGAGGGAGATCTAACACAAAAGGGCACTCAGAGGCCGGTTTCTTCTGACAAGACAAAAAGAGCAATTTTCATCTCTTAGCGACCGATGAGAATAAAGGCAGAAAGGAAGAAAATTAGCCTCTAGCTTTCTTTTTTGTTTTTAAGTTTTCCTTTAAATTCCGGTGAGTTAGCACACGGCGTAACATTAGTTTCAGGTTTACAATATAGTGAGTGATTCCACACGTCCATGCGTCACCGGGTGCTCATCGGGACAAGTGCATTCTTAATGCCCGTCACCTATTCCTCCCCTCCCCCACCCCCGCTGTCCCCCGCCCCTCTGGTAACCATCAGTTTGTTCCCTATAGTGGAGTCTGTTTCTTGGTTTGCCTCTACTCTCTGTCTCTTTCCCCCTCCCTTTGTTCCTTTGCTTTGTTTCTTCAATTTCACATAGGAGTGAAATCATATGGTATTTGTCTTTCTCTGGCTTATTTCACTTAGCGTTAGACTCTCTAGCTCCATCCGTATCAATGCGAATTAGCCTATAGCTTCAAGTGAAGCCTTTTGGAGACCAACCTCATCAAGCTGATCAGAATGCCCAGGTGTCATTTCCATGTCTTCTAATCAGGGAAAATATGTATCTCTTGGCTTTTCTTGAAATGAAACAGACAAAAAGAAATGTCAGGCTACATCAGGTGGGTGAAATGAAAATTTAGACAATCTCAAATTTACACGGCAGAGGGGAGGGGCGGGGAAGGGAGGGAAACAGGTCGGATCACAGAACAGGTTTTCAAAGCACAGGTCTACACCGGACCCCCACACTGACTCCGGTGTAAAGGAGGGTCGAGAAATGGGCCGAATGTATGGATTTTTCTTTCCGTCTTTCTATTCTGCCTGGTGCCAGAAAGAAATTACGACAGCACAAGCTGTGTCTTTGGACAAATATTCAACAAGTGTTTATAGAGTGAAGTCAGCGGGGGGCGGGAACGATCCGGAGGTGGACTGATATTCTAATCTAGGTAGAGACCTCCCAAGGGGTGATTTAGGGAGGCATAGCAAGGAATTAAGGGTTAAAAATCTACATACACTGTGAAGTGGTTTTGCAGGGTCTGAGTGGAGCTGCCACTTGCCTGGGGTCGGGAGGGGGTCCTCTTCGGCTTGGGAGAGATAGGGGTGACTTTCCCAGAGGTGCCCCAGAGGGATGCAAGGAGGGGGCCCTCTCCTGGCCAGTCGTCAGCTAAAGGATCCCGAGGCTGAGGGCAAATTCGGGGTGTGAGGCGTGGGGTGGGGGAGGGGTGATGGCGGAGCACGGAAGTATGAGCCTCCGACCCTCACCACCACCACCACTTCTGAGAGGGGAGCGTGGGTGGTTGGAGTGGAGGGTTTTAGGGTCAGATTGTGAGGTCATTGATGGGGCAGGAGGGAGAGGCCTGGGAGGGGTTGAGGGGCTCTTTCTGGAAAGAGAAGTACTTCAAGGCAGGCTCTGAGTACGGCAGCCCAGGGAAGGCTGCCGTGGCTTCTCCTGCTCCCTCGGGGCCTCAGCCCCCAGCCCTGTGTCCCTACGGAGCTCGTCATCCCCACTGAGCTGTCATCAACCGCCAGCCTAATTAAAACCCCAGTACCTCTCCCTGGGCCCCTAACCTCCCCTCGGCCCCTGCTAGGACAGCACAGCCCAGAGTTCTGTAGCGTCCCCTGGAACCTGCGATTCCCGCCAGGCTTCCTGTGGCTGTCAGCTCCATGTGTCTTCCTGGTCATCACGCCCTCACCCGCTCTCCCCTGTGCTTCTCTCTGCCCCCCGCCCCACGCACCATCTCCCACTGCTGCAAACGCTACCCTCTCAGCTCTGTGAAGTCCCTACTTGATGCACGACCAACTCCCCCGGGCCCTCGGATCTGCGCATTCACTTCCCTCTCCGCACACAGCCCTCAATGCAATCATGCCCCCCCCCGCCCCCCGCCTCGTCCTGCTCACAGAAATAGGGACGCACGCACCTACGCAAAACACAGGGACCCTCAGGGGCTGAGGTCACCCACGTCCTCGCTTACCACCCTCCAATATGAGAGGAGGAGATGGGGGGGGGCAAGCCAGCTTCCAGGAGGGTCCGCCCCTTCTTTCCCTCCCCCGCGAGTGCTCTCCACTCACTAAAATGCTGTATGGGGCCTCTCGGCTTTCTGATGGCCGGGTTCCTGCAGGTGCCCGGCTGCTAGATGACTTCTCATCCCTCCCCAGCGAGTCTCAATTCTTGGGGTGAGGAGGGGGTTAGCTTGGCGTCCTCGGGCGCCCTTGTCCTCCAGCAAATCACTTCAGGGCTGATGGGGGGAGGCCCTGACGCTCCCGGCGCTGGGCTCTGCTCTCTCCTTTCCTTCACCGGGGAGTGAGGCTGGGGGGGGGGGGGGTGGTGAGGAGAGGGTGGCGTCAGGCCACAGGAGACATTCCCGGTTGTGACCCGGGATGTCCACAAGTAGCAGCAGCAACAGCAATCCCAGGGATGCACCCAGAGGAAGAAGTGCTCTTCCTCAAAGTGACCAGGAATGGTGCCCCTGGGAGCCCTATTTTGGGGCTAGTACCTCAGCACCCGACTCCTTTGAATCCAGTAGAGGAGAAAGCACCGCCCCACTGCTATCCAACTAGCGGGCACCGTAGCCTGGCTTGTCTGACCCGAGGGGCAGGCCCGTTGTAAGGGGCTCCGTCCATCTACCTTTGGGAACAGTTTCAGCCCTCTCTTCTTCCTTCTTCCCTTTTCCCTTCCCTCTGCAAATTGAGGTCGATAAAAACCCCACCTCGGGGTACAAACCCATCCCTGTATAGCTTTCTGCTCTGTTGCTCCTTTTCCCTTTACCTCTCCCTAAAATAGTAACAGAGACATTAAAATCGATGCTGATAAATATTTATTGACATAGAAAGAAGCCCACGACATAGATCATTTGGTGAAAAAATACAGACTATAGAACAGCACTTCTATGTGATCATTTTTATCTATACATACGTCTATCAGGGTACACAGGTATAGGGAAGTATCTAGAAGGACGTCCATCAAAGGGATGACGACGGTTAGGCCGGGGTGGAGAGCTGGGGGTAACTTGTACTTTACTTTCTTGTACTTTTCTCTGTTTGAAGATCTAACAATGAATGATGCCACTTTCACAAAGAGAACAGAGCCAGCGAGGAAATGAGTGCGCAAACAGGCCCTTAGGCAGGGGGGCTGGGGAAGCAAGGACAGAGGTCAGGCTGTCTCCCTCCACTGTGCTGGTATTCAAGACCCTCTCTACTCCACTCCCGAAGGAAAGCTGCTTTGTGGATTCATGCAATTAGAAGCGCCCCTCCCCAGTTGTCCCGTTGCTGGACTCAGAATATGGGTTAGGGTTCATTTAAGGCTACGGGACACCAGCTCACTGCAGCTCAGAAGGGTCATCTTGTTGGCCAGGGGCCTCTCTGGGTCCCTCCTCCTCTGTATGGGTCAGCTCCTGCAGGGTGATGATCAGATTCTCAAACACCTGGGCCCGGCTGCTGTCATTGTCACAGGTTTCCTTTGAGTGGCCCTCCTCGCCGCAGTAGGAGCAGCGGATTGTGTGTTTTCGCTTCCTGGTTCTACGCAGGTGCCTAGAACCATCATTCTTATGCCCAGAACCCCCGCTGGTGGAAGGAGACTGAGCCCGGGAGCTGCTAGGGGAATCGATGACTAGCACTTGGTCCCGAGGCCTGGCCCTGCGTCTGGGGAGCGGAGAAGCCGTGAATGACAGTGGAGGGTCCTGAGACTCCACCAGGATCACATCCTCATCTGAGTCATCGAGGGCATCATCTATCTCTATCACGTTGCAGTCGGGACTGCCGACCACTATCTGCGGGGAGCCCTGAAATGCCATCAGGCTGGTGGCCCTCTCCACCAGTGACTCGGATCTTTTGGGCCGTTTCTGTTTAAGGAAAGTGTCATCCCAATCCTCTTCCTCCCTGACCATCTTGATCAACTCGAGGAAACTGGGGAGGCGCTCCTGCTCATTTGCATACATCCTGAGAAGATGCTTCAGCCTAAAGCGCAGGTCCCCGTTCAGCTCGGCCCCTAAAAGGAGCTGGTGCAGGCGGGTCTGGTTTGCATCTTTCTGAGCTATGATCCCCGCCTGAATAGCATTCTGGAGCTGCACCTCTAAACGGATCACATAAAGGGAGGCTTTCTCCCCTTGCGCCTGCAGGGTGTTAAAAAATTTACCGTGAGCCGACACACTGCTTTCCGATTCTCCAAACACCAATTTCATGGCACGCAAGAAATCGGCCACACTTAGATTGGGGTTGGCCGCCTGCAGCAAAAGCATGACCTCCCTGGCGGGGCCTCGAAGCGTTTTCAGCAAGCGCTTGAGCTTCTCCTCCTCAGACATATTCCAATCCGGCAGGGCCCCATTGACTTGGATGAGCCAGTTTTCAAAGGTTTCTTCCCCCTGGGCTGGCACCACCCTCCCCGAGAACAACTTCATATTTCTCTCTGCCACGCTGGCCATTAAAGGGCCGAGGCTTCTCCCCAGGGACCTCAGCATAGAATGGGCCCACGGCGGCAAGGGTGCGTTCTGCCGCCGGCTATTACCCATGCGCGCAATGATGCTAGCCATGACTGATGACGATCGGGGTGTCCGAATGGAACAAGACGCTCAGGCTTTGTGGGTTAGCCTAATGTGCAGGCGTGCTGGGGGACTCTCCTATCTCAGTAGGGGCTGTAAAGAAGAAGAAGAAGAAAAAAAACCGGGTAGTAGTTAATAAGGGAATTGGCTGCAGTCGTATTACTCTCTCCCTTCCTGCATATCCTGCAGTGCATCTTATATATGCCCACCTCCCTAAAAATATCTGGGAGACTGGCGATTACAACCTCACGGAGCCAGCCGGTGTCTCGGTGTAAGCAGGGTGCTTTTTACGGCCACATCCAGCCAGTCGTCCAGGAGGGAGGGCAACTGTTGCTTCTAATTCTAAGTGTAATCGTGTGTACGGAAGCTGATATTGGCCTCTCAAGATAGAGCACAGTGGTCACAGATTTGGCGGAATCCATAAGATCTCGTTAACCTCTTGGTCTCAGGTCCCAACCACACCCCCTTCTGAAAGTCCCCCCGCCCCACCCCCGCCCCTGTTATGTCTCAGATTCTTACAGGAGCGCAGGAACGGGCGCGCGCGCGCGCCTTTATTTCACTTCCAGCTTCTGCAACCGGTGGCCTCCGCGAGAAAGCTCGTCTCCAGGCTAACAGCCGATCTTTGTCCACCGGGGGGTCGCCGATCCGAGACCTCCGGGCGCCAAGATTGCGCCGCCGCGGCGGAGGGCAGGGAAGGGAAGGGTCAGGAGCAGCCTCCTCGCTCATCCCGCTCCCTCCTCCCCCCTCCACCCCCGCCGCCTCCGCTGTGGGTAGGCGGAAAATTCCCTCTCCCACCTTCTGAGCACAAGCCAAAGCGACCCCCGCCGCATTACATTTCCCCCGGGAAGTGGTCGGCCTACCAGCTCTGCAATCAGCCGCACAGAATTCAAGTTCGGATTCGGCTTTGATGGCCTGCCACGGAGATAGGGAATAGGAGGTGAGCACGCACACCCACACAGCCCTCTCCAGAAGAGATGAAGGGATGCAAGGGGGGTTCAAGGCAGACAGCTTGCCATCCTTCCCTCCCCCCACCCCGACCCTTCGTCTCCCCTCCCCGAAAAGGCCCCGCCGCTCAATCCAGGCAAATCCTACCCATTAGGCGGCATCCAGCGCAACCCCACCTCCTCCCTCAGCGCTGCCGGTCCACGGGCGTGCTCCTCCCCCCGCCTCGCCGTCCCCGGTTCCCCCAGGCGGGGAGCCACCCGGGATCGGTGTCCCTCCTCTCTCCGCCGCCGGGCAATCGCGCCCCCCTTTCTTTACCTGTGCTCGGCTCGGTGGGCTGCGGACCCTCGGGCCTTGCCAGCTGCGGATGCCGCCTTCCGGTCTCCGCGGCCCTGCGAGGGAAGAGGACGGGCACGTCCCCGGCCGCTTAAGCGACCCGGAGCTGCCCGCGGAGCTGCTCCGCACGGCGCCCCCCGCCACCAGCGAGGGGTAGCTGAGTCCAGACAGCACGGTTCCCACGGCAGCCGCCGCTGCTTTTATCTTCGGCCCACGGAGACAAAAGAGCGTGACGAGAGAGCCGGCGCGGCCAATCAGCGGGGCGCGGGGGCGGGTCCCCGCGCGGTCTCGAGCCGGATGCAAATGTGCGCCCGAGGGGGGCGGGGTGAGGTGGGCAGAAGGGCCGGCGGGCGTCCAAGGCCGCTTCGGAGCCTGGACTGGAAGCGTTTGCGACTCTTGCCCGCTTCTCCCTCTTTTCGCTCTTGGCTCAACTCCGCGCCTTGGGGCCGGCGCATGAAACACCGAATGGGATCGAAATCAAACACACAATAAAAGCGGCTCACCTTTGTATAGGGGGAAGGGAGAAAAAAAAAAAAAGCATCAGCGCTTGCTCTGTGCAAATAGACTTACACAATTCTTTTACTGTGAGGGAGGTGGTAGGGTGTCCATGTCACAAGGAAGGCACTCGGGCATCCGGGCCCTTAACCAGTACTCACTAAGGTATGGGTGCAAGTCTGGCTGCAAGAGAATCATTTGGGGGGGGGGGGAGGAGGGAGCTGGTTAGAAATGCAGATTCCCGGGCCCCGCTTCCGGGTGATTCCGATCGACTAGGACAAGAGCTGGGTGTGATTTTTGTTAAGTCGCTGTAGTTAAGTCGCTGTAGGATGTAGGAGGATGGTGAATTAGTAAATGGACCTGCCTCCAACGTATCTGTTTGTAGCATATCTAGGGTGAAATGCAGCTCCAGAGCGGACGCTCCTACCTGGGGTCCACGGTCTGCCTGAAATTGGATGCAAAGATTTTGGACTCTGTAGGAAGCTGAATAATGGCCACCCAAATATACCAAGTCCCAATCCCCGGACCCTGCAGATGTTAACCTCGTATAAAGTAAGAGTCTTTGCAGATGTGGTTAGATTAAGGATCTCGCCGGCAGGAGATGCTCCAGGAGTATCTGAGTGGGCCCTCGATGCAATCTCGCGTCCTTGTAAGACAGAAGAAGAGGGAGAGCTGACGCAAACAGAAGAGGAGAAGGTGATGTTGAAGACTGATGCAGGGATTGGAGTGGCGTGGCCACAGGCAAAAGTGCCCGCAGCCACCGGAAACCGGAAGAGGCAAAGAACAGAGCACAGCCCTGCCCACACCTTGAATTGAGCCCAGAGAAACTGATGCTGAACTTCTGATCTCCAGAACCATCGGAGTATAAATTGTTTTAAGCCCCTGAGTTGGTGGTAATTAGTTAGGGCGGCCACAAGAAACTAATACAGACGCTATATTTCTCGGAGTCCAGAGCTTTGCACACGTTTAGATGGGCCTGTGGTCCAGTAATGGTTAAAAACCACCCCCCTCCAACCTTTCTCCATTTAATATCTTTCTCCTTCATTTTGTACTTGAGGAAGAAGTATGAGGACTAACACCCAAGGCAACCCGCCTAGACCCCCCGGAGCCACAGCTCTCTGCCAGTGATGGAGCTCTTCCATTTCTCAACCCGAGGACTGCATTCTAGGTCGCCCTTCTGTGAGCTCTTGAGCGGACCCCTCCTTTGCTGGGTTGGGCATCACTGGCCTCAGAAGGAGCAACTCCGTGAAAGGGAGTCTGTCCGGAGTGAATGGGTCGGAAGTCAGTGGCTTCACGTATGAGACTGCTGGGGCTGCCATAACCGAGGGCCACAGAGCCGGTGGCTCAAACAGGGGACACTTATTTCCTCACACGTCTGGAGGCTAGGAATCCAGATCAAGGTGCACACAGGATTGGTGGCCCCTGAGGTCCCTCCCCTTGGCTTGCAGACAGCTGCACTCTTGCTGCCTCTTCACAGGGTCTGCGTGTGCCTCCTCCCACCTTCAAATGTCCTCTTCTTCTAAGGACCCCAGTCAGATTGGACTAGGACCCACTCTGACAGCTTCATCCTGACTCAGTCACCTGTCTTACGGGCCCATCTCCACCTACAGTTACGTCCTGAGGTACCGGAGGCCAGGGCTCCCGCACGTGTGCTCTGGAGGGACACAATTCAGCCCGTAACAGCCCCGTTTCCCTTATTCTGAAACAGCATGGCTCCTTTCCCCACTTGGGACTTTTCGGGGGCCAGGGTGCTGGGGGCATGCGTTGCACGAGCGGACGGCCCACGCACAAAGCAGTTGCCGTTGCTTTTTCGTGACTGGTGATGGCTGGAAGTGAGTCAACAGTGGGGTCCCTTCAAGCTACTGTTGGGTTCCTCTTTAGCACTCAAGGTACTTCACCTGCTCCTTTCTGCTTTCTTTCTTTTTCTTTTTTTCTTAAGTTTCTTTATTTATTTTGAGAGAGAGAGAGAGAGAGAACATGGGCAAAGTGGGATCGTGACCTGAGCCGAAATCAAGAGTCGGATGCTTAACCGGCTGAGAGCCACCCAGGCACCCCCCGCCCCCCCCACTCCTGCCCTTTCTGTTCTCTTCTTTCCAACCTTAGTATTTAGAATTCCTCAAAGTATAGAATCCAGATTTGGAGGCGAAGCACCTTCCGTCTCAGGATTGTGGCCTGTCTCTTGGGGACGGGATAGAGTAGGATGGGGTGATAGAGGTGGGGAGAAGGCAGGCTGGTCACCTTGCAGACCCAGGGCTGAGGCCAGCAGTAGCTTATGGGCTAACTTCACACTCTTCCTTTGGCCCCCCAGGACCACGACATCTGCCCCTGGCCTCTCAGCAGATTCTTTTTCCGAATTTGAAGGGCCTCATCACCAAGTCAGGTGATCTGCAGCCGGCCCTGGCGGCATCAGAAAAGACAAAGACTAGACCTCAGAGCTCTACAAGATTGCTGAAAAGAAACGGACTGTGTGGGGGGTGCCCGGATGGCTTGGTCGGTTGAGCCCCCAAGTCTTGGTTTTGGTCTCGCAGTTCGTGGGATCGAGCCCCGCATCTGGCTGCACGCTGACAGCGTGGAGCCTGCTTGGGATTCTCTCTCGCCCTCTCTCCCTGCCCCTCTCTCCCTGTCTCAAATGAATAGATAAACATAAAAAAAAAAAAGAAAGAAAGAAATGGATTGCGTGCCAGGTGCCTGGGTTGGGCCCTGAGAACAAAAAGAGGGTCTTTCCATGCAGACCTGGGAGGAGGGTGGCTAAGCTGGCTCCAGTCGGTTATTGAACATCCCTTATCTCTGGCTGCATGTTTTGGGGTGTCGGGGGCCACTTCCAATGGCAAAGATTCAGGCTCTGGTGGCTCTAAGGGGGGGCCGCATTTTATTTTCCAATTGCAAAAGCATAAACTTTCGAAAAGTTGATGGTTAGGAACTAAAACTTTCGGTTGAACCAATAATAGCTACCTTTGGTTGCTTTGCTCCTCTCTGTCGGGAATTTTCCATCCATTATCTCACTTAAGCCTCTCCAGCAGCCCTGTTGAAATAGACATTGTTCTCCCATCGAAGTAGCTGAGGGCTTACAGACACTTCACGCTGGAGCTCTTTGGCTCATCAGAAGCCAAAGCCCGGATGCGGGACGCTTATGAAAGACCCCTCCCCAGCCTAAGCTGAGACCCTGAGGGCGGCATCTTTCATGGAAATACTCAGCGAGAGGGTGATGGCAAGATATTTTTAGGCAAAGAAAAACTAAGAGAGATTGCCACCGGTAGACTGCCCTAATGGAGATTCTAAAGGATGTACTTCAGGGGGAAAATTATCTTAGAAGAAGGAAACGCAGGACGGAATGGAGAGCAGGCAAAGTACGTGGGCAATATGAGTGAACACGGATGGAAGAAGGAATCACACAAACGTCCATTCTGTTTTTGAAAAAAGAAACTTGCAAGGACCTTACGATAAGAAAAGACGTCAGAAGCAGCGTAAATGGAGTTCAAGTTTTCTAAGGGCCTTGTATCACATCGGAAGCGACTTAGGTACTTACATCTAGACTTTTATCAAAGGTAATTATGTATGTAGGCAATAATAGGATGTAATTATTAAAATAACAACAACAGGATGTAAATCTTCAAACTAGTGGAGATGGAAAATAACCGAAAAATTTTTAAAGATTCCTTTTAAGTCAATTCTTTTTAAATCAAGAAAGAAGAGGCAAAAGAAACTCAGGGGGAACCAATACAAGCACAAAATAAAATGGTAGCTTGAAACCCCAATATATCAATGATTTTATTAAATGTTTATGAGCTAAGGGGCGCCTGGGTGGCTCAGTCGGTTAAGCGTCCGACTGCGGCTCAGGTCATGATCTCGCGGTCCGTGAGTTCGAACCCCGCGTCAGGCTCTGTGCTGACCGCTCAGAGCCTGGAGCCTGTTTCGGATTCTGCGTCTCCCTCTCTCTCTGACCCTCCCCCGTTCATGCTCTGTCTCTCTCTGTCTCAAAAATAAGCAAACGTTAAAAAAAAAACTTTTTTAAATAAATAAATGTTTATGAGCTAAACGCTCAAGTATTATCAAGTAGGATGAATAAGTACGTCTGTATGCTGTTTGAGAGAGACAAATTCAACATATAAGGATACAGATAGGTTGACCATAAAAAGATGGGGAGAGCTAAGTCACCCGAATAATGACATAAGCAATAGAACACTTGTATAGCGATATTCAAACAAAATACACTTAAAAAGCGAACAGCATTATTCGAGATGTAGAAGGACATTTCCTAATGATAAAAGACTCAATTCACCAGGAATGATTATGCATTTATAACAAAACCTCAAAATATATAAAGGAGAAGTTAACTTACTAAAAGGAGAAATAGACAAATACAATAATCCGAGTGGGAGGTCTCCCCCACCCCGTACTTCAGCCAAGAGACATAAAAAGGGTCTCCAAGGATATAGAATTTTTATACAACATAATCAATAACTTGAGCTTACAGCCATTGTATAGAACACTGCAACCAACAACCACAGAATACACGTGCACAAGGTTGATGAAACGTGACCACGTCCCAAGCCGGAAAGCAAGCCACATTTCAAAAAGTTGGAATCTGACCATAATGCAAAGAAGTTACAAATCGATAATTACAAAAGACAACTGAAAAAGCTGGGTATTAGAAAGGCAATAGTGGAGTCACAGAACATTTGTAGTTGAACAACAGTGAAAAGACATCGAAACTGCTTCGGATGCAGCCAAAGCAGTGCTTAGAAGGAAAAAGTGTCTTTTAGCAATGATGAAAGGCCAAAAGCTAATGAGTTAAGTATCCATTTGCAGATATGAAAAAGCAAACAAGAGGGGCACTGGGGTGGCTCAGTCGGTTGAGCGTCCGACTTCAGCTCCGGTCATGATCTTCCGGTTTGCGAGTTCGAGCCCCACGCGGCCGGGCTCGCTGCTGTCAGCGCAGAGCCTTCTTTGGATCCTCTGCCTCCCTCTCTCTGCCCCTCCCCCGCTTACACTCTCTCTCAAAAATAAATAAGGAGAAGGTCGCTGGAACCTCCAACGTGTAGCCAGATAGAAGCACAGGTAACAGCCTGGGCTTGAGACTGGCATCTGAGGTGGGGGTGGGGGACTGTCCTGTAAGGCTAAGCCCTTTAACTATGGCGTCTGATGCCGCCTCCGGGTAGACAGTGTCAGAATTAAGTTGAATTCTCTGACACCTTGGTGGTATCTGAGAATTGTTTGGTGTTCACTGGGGGATCAGCCCCCACCCCAAGTTAGAATTGGGTCTAGCAACCCTAAGAGATGGGGTTTCTAGCCAGGGAAATTAGGGCAGAAAAAAGCAATAAGCAACATCCACATTGGAAACAAGTAACATGATCTCTATTTGTGGATGATATGCTTTTGTATATAGAAAAGCCTACAGAAGCCACTGGAAAACTAGTTCAGCGTGGTTGTAAGATACAAGATCGATATACAAAACTCAGTTGTACTTCTATACGCTAGCAGTGAACAATCCAAATATGAAATGAAGAAATCCATTTACAGTAACTTCAAAAACGAACATATTTATGAATAAATTTTAAAAGTGTGAGACTCCCACCATGAAAACCACACATGATCACTGAAAGAAAGGAAAGATCTAAATAAATGGAAAGATACGTTATTTTCACAAATTGGAAGACTTCATGTTGCTAAGATCGTGACCTCCAGATTGATCTACAAATTCACCGTGATCCGTATCATAATCTTGGTTGGTTTCTTGGTAGAAATTGACAAGCTGGTGGTAAAAGTCATGTGGAAATGCAGGGGACCCAGAATAGCCAAACAATCTTGAAAAAGAAGAGCTTGAAGATTAACCCTTCGCAGTTTCAAAACCTATAAAAAGCTACAGAATCAAGACTGTGTGGTACTTGCATGAGAAGAGATATGCAGATCAGAATAGAATAGAAGTGAGAGTCCAAAAATAAGTCCAGACATTTACAGTCAATTTTCGACACAAGGGTGCCAGACCGTTCCTTCAGTGGGGAAGAACAGTCTGTGCAACAAATGACACGGGGACAGTTATGTGTCCAAATACAAAATAATGAAGTTGGACCCCCACTTCGTACCATGTACAAAAATTAGTACAAACTATGGGGTGCCTGGTTGGCTCAGTCGGAAGCATGAGACTCTCTATCTCGGGGTTGCGACTTAGAGCCCCACATTGGATGTAGAGATTACGGAGATAAATCAAACTTAAAAAAAAATAATACAAGGGGTACCTGGGTGGCCCGGTCAGTTAAGCGAGCATCTGACTTCGGCTCAGGTCATGATCTCACGGTTCGGGAGTTCAAGCCCCACATCGGGCTCTCTGTTGTCAGCGCAGAGCCGGCTTCTGATCCTCTGTCTCCCCCTCTCTTGCTCTTTCCCTGCTCACACGCTGTCTCTCAAAAATAAATAAACGTTTTGAAACATAAAAAATAAGCAAAACATTAATACAAAGTAGATAATGGAAAAAAAACCAAAAATTAAATACAAGAGCTAAACTTTAAAAACTTAGAAGAAATCATAGTTGAAATAAATATTTGTGACCTTGAGTTGGGCAGAAACTTCTAAGACATGAAAGCACAGGCAAGAAGAGAACGCATGGATAAGTAGACTTTGGTACATCAAAGGACACTACCGGGAAAGGGGAAAGACAATCCGCAGAACGAGAGACGATACATGCAAACTGTATATCTGAGAAGGGACTTATAGCTAGAATAAATAAAATGCCTTTATAATTCAATAACAAAAAGGCAAATAACCCAATTAGAAATGGGCAAAGGATCTGAACAGACATTTCTCTAGGGAAGATACAGAAATGGCCGATAAGCACATGAAAAGATGCTCAACATCATTAGCCATCAGGAAATGCCAATGGAAACCATAATGAGAGACCACCCTATACCTACCAAGATGTCTATAATAAAGAAGACAGACAATGACAGATGTTGGCAAGGATATGGGGTGGAATGCTCAAATATCGCTGGTGGGAATGTAAAATGATACAGTCACTTTGGAAACCAGTCAGGAACTTCCTCAACAGGTTGAATACAGAATTACCATACCGCGCAATAATTGTACACCTCAGTGAATACCCAAGAGAAACGGAAACATATATCCACATCAAAACTTGTACCCAAGTGTCCATAGCACCATGAGAAGCAATAGCCAAAAAGTGGAAACAACCCAAATGCCCATTAACTGATGGATGGATAAAAGGAATAAAGTACTGATCCACAGATGAACCTTGGAAACATCATGCGAATTAAGAGAAGCCAGTCACCCAAGGCCACATACCGTGCGGTTCCATTCACAGGAGTTGTTCAGAATAGCCAAGTCCAAGGAGACAGAAAGTAGGCTAATGGTTTCCAGGGGCTGGGGAGGGGAGGGAGGGAGAGGAAAGGGGGTGACTGCTAACGGGTACAGGGTTTCATTTCGGGCTGATGGAAATGTCGGAAAATCGATTGTGACAATGATTGTACAGCTCTGAAAATATTTTAAAAGACACTGAATTGTACACCTTAAAAGGATGAACTGTATGAGTGTGCGGCGTATCACAATAAAGTTGTCTTTGTTTCATTTTTTCATTGTCATTTATTTGTCTTTATTATTTACTTTTTTTTTTTTCAACTAGGCTCCACGCCCAACATGGGGCTTGAACTCACGGCACTGAGGTCAGGAGCTGCACGTTCTACTGACTGAGCCAGCCAGGCGCTCCCTACATTTTTATTTCTTGTCTTTTTTTTTTTTTTTTTTACATTGCTTTAACATCTGTGTTTTTAAAAATCATAAGTGGCTTACATTTGCTTTTATTATTGAAGGTATAGGTGACGTACAAGACTCTATGGGTTTCAGGTGCACAACATAGTGATTCGATAATTCTACACGGTACTCAGTGCTCACCACTAGGGTGGTCCCCGTCTGTCACCATCCAGATGTTATTACAATACTGTTGGCCGTCTTCCCTGTGCCGTGCTCTTCAACTCCATGACTTATTTATTTTATAACCGGAAGTTGGTAGCTCTGAGCCCCCTTCACCTATTTTGCCCATCCCCCCACCCCTCCTCGCCCGCAGCCACCAGTTGGTTCTCTGTGTTTAAGAGCCCATTTGGGGGGCGCCTGGGTGGCGCAGTCGGTTAAGCGTCCGACTTCAGCCAGGTCACGATCTCACGGTCCGTGAGTTCGAGCCCCGCGTCGGGCTCTGGGCTGATGGCTCGGAGCCTGGAGCCTGTTTCCGATTCTGTGTCTCCTTCTCTCTCTCTGCCCCTCACCCGTTCATGCTCTGTCTCTCTCTGTCCCAAAAATAAATAAACGTTGAAAAAAAAAATTAAAAAAAAAAAGAGCCCATTTGGTTGTTTGCCTGTTTTTGTTTTTTAGATTCCACAGAGAAGGGAAATCGTACGGTATTTGCCTTCCTCGGACTGCTTTCACTTTGCATAACGCCCTCTAGGTCCATCCGTGTTGTCACAAATGGCACGATCTCATTCTTTTTAATGGCTGAGTGGTATTCCACTGTGCGTGGAGAAAACGGAGCCCTCGCGCGCTGTGGATGGGAAGGTAAATGGGAGTAACCCCCGGGGAAGACGGTATGAAGGCTCCTCCACCAATTAAAAATAGAGCTACCACATGATCCAGCAATTCCACCTCTGGGTATTTAGCCACAGACAATGAAAACGCTAATCTGAAAAAGAGAGTTGCACCCCTATGTTCAATGCAGCATCATTTACAATAACCAACATAGGAAAGCAACCCAAGTGTGCGTCCACAGATGAATAAAGAATATGTAGTGTGTGTGCATACACCTATATGTATATATTTATATAATGTGTGTGTGTATATATATAATGCGTATATAAAGTATATATGTATAATGGAATATTAATCAGCCATTAATAAGCTGGGGTTTTTGTCAAAGCTGGGTTTTTTTTAATTCTTTTTTTTTAATGTTTATTTTTGAGAGAGAGAGAGATGCATGGGGGAGGGGCAGAGAGAGAGAGAGAGGGAGAGAGAGGATCCGAAGCAGCCTCCGCGCTAACAGCAGAGAGCCCAATGTGGGGCCAAAGTCAGAGGTAAGAAGTCGGTTTTTTAAAAAGAAGATTGGGGCGCCTGGGTGGCTCGGTCGGTTGGGCGTCCGACTTCAGCTCAGGTCATGATCTCATCGTCCGTGAGTTCGAGCCCCGCATCGGGCTCTGTGCTGACAGCTCGGAGCCCGGAGCCTGTTTCAGATTCTGTGTCTCCCTCTCTCTCTGACGCTCCCCCATTCATGCTCTGTCTCTCTCTGTCTCAAAAATAAATAAGTGTTAAAAAAAATTAAAAAAGAAGATTTATGGCAGGGCTCTGGGTGGCTCAGTTGGTTGAGCGTCTGACTTCGGCTCCTGTCTTGATCTCACGGCTCGTGAGTGAGTTCGAGCCCCACATCGGGCTCACTGCCATCAACACAGAGCCCGCTTCAGATCTTCTGTACCCGCCCCCCTCTCTGCCCCTTCCCTGCTTGTGCTCTCTCTCAAAAATTAATAAATCTTTAAAAAAAAATGTATGGCCCAGATCCATTCACACAAAGCTCAAACACAGGGGAGACTGTATTGCTTAGACATGCACACGGAGATGATAAAACTAACAGAAAGCAAGGAGAGCTTACCAGAAAAGTCAGGGTGGTGGTTACCCCTGGGGAAAGAGAGCAGTTTTGAATGAAAAGAGGCCTGCAGAGGGCTTCTGTGGTGCCCCTCAGGCTCCGCCGGACCGATTAGCTTCCATTTGGGCGTCTGTCACTGAGTTCTCAGTTTCTTAATCCTCCTGTGCCTCAGTTTCCTCACCTGTAAACAGAGTGTATCATTGCATCCGGCTCCGATGTTACTGTGAAGGTTAAGGGCAGTGATCCTTGTAAAGTCTGAGTCTCTGTTGCATGCCTGTTTTTGTTCTGTTTTCCATGTGTTGTCGCTCCATGAAAAGATCAAAATTGCATTTTAAAACCTCCTGTTTAAAACCTCAAGGCGTGTGAGTCTTGCTCAGACTGGTTCTGCCTCCTCCGCCCAAAAGAGGTGGAGGGGAATAAATATTTATTGACCGTTCCAAAGTCCCAGGCATTGGGTCAAGGGCTTCGCATCCGCTTTACACACTCCCTTAATCTTCCACCCTAGCCCGTGGGCCGCTACGTTTAATAGAGACAGGCACTCAGAGAGGTTAAGAACGGAGCCTAAGGTAACACAGCTTAGGTGAGGTCACGTTTTGAAAACAGGTCCATCTAACTCCAAAGCCTAGCTATCTAAGCTATAAGGCACATCCTATTACAGAAACTGCCTTGGTTCCTGTTGGGGTCTCTGTTCTCAGGACTCTTGTAGGCACAACCCAAACCCAAGCTCAACTGTGTGTGTGGCAAAGGTCCTGGGATCGATGGGGGCGAGAGCAGAGGCAGGGGTGCCGCTGGGGCTCTGGGACCTGGGACAGTCCCCGGCTTTGTGATGAGTGGGCTAAAGACGCCTACCATTGACCGGTTCCAACCTGCACCAAGGGACCGAGGCTATCCCAGTTCTTTCATAGTTACATCACTGGGACACAGCAGCTGTCATTCAAATCCAGGTAATCTCTTTTCAACGCGCTGTGACATTTAAGGGAACAGATGGAACAACTTGTCAAATGCTTGTCCGAGGCTGTTCACCTGGGCTCACAAATCCTTCCCCTCGGCCAACAGATTTTTCATAAAGGAGTGCTAATCTCTCTGGCTTACTGCCCTCTGCATCCCTATGACCTTAGATGCTGGGGCCACTGGCTAGGCTCAGAACCTGCTTGTGAGCTCCTCCTAGTACCATCTCTATTCTTCCTTTACAATTCTATCCCCGGCAGAAAGAATAGAACTTCTTGCTGATTACCCCTGGTCTCCCCCAAGTGCCCCCAAGTTCCACGAGAGCCGGTGGAAGGGACTATCTCCTCTGCTGTATCCACAGTGCCCCGCTCTCGGCCTGGCCCAAAGCAGATGCTTAATTGATCTTTGTCGAAGGATGAATGAATGAACGAACGAACGAACGAACGAACAAGTGACTGAAAGAGAAAAGTAGCATCAGATAAATGTGATCATTGTTCGCAAAGCCTTTCAAGAGCTCTCCTATGGAAGAGGGAAGATTGTTTTAATTAACTTTTTGTTTTGAAATAATTTCAGCATTACGGAATAGTTGCCAGACTACTACGTAGAATCCTCCCATGCCGTCTATCCAGATTCCACCAGTTTTGAATATTTTGGGACTCTCTCACTACTTACACACTAATGTTCTTTTTTTCGGAACCACTTGCAGAACTATTGCATATATCATTCCACTCTTCTTCTTCGCACTTCAGTGGGTAATTTCCAAGGACGAGGACATTCTCAGAGATAGCCCACAGCACAGTGATCACATTCAGGAATTTTAACAGTGATACACTATTGCACTGTAGCGTCCTGTTCCATTGTTGCCAATTGTGTGGGAAACTTTGTCTGTCCCCTTCCGTCCCCCCTGGGCAGAAGGATTAACAAGTAGATAGATTCGTGAGGAATATGATTTTTGACTCTAGAATGGAAAGATGATGTAAAAAGTGAGAGTTGGCTATCAGTGAATGAAATGACATATCCCCAATAATAGAGAACCCCCTGCTGCTAGGGGTATTTAGGCAGAGACTAGATTACCTGTCAGGAATGAGGGAAGACGAGATCCCTTAGGAAGAGGAGCTGCAGAATAGCTCCCTGTGTCCCTCCACAAACCAGGTAACTTACATGAAACATACTTGGCTTTTTTTTTTTTTTTCACTTACCACTTCAGGGTTGGCTTTTTGTGTGGCTGGAGTAGCTGTTTTTTTTCCATGGCAGGGTGTCAAAGCAACCTCAGTGTTCCATCGACCTGAAAGTTCTATGAACAGGTCAGCCCTGAAATAATAACACTAACGTGTATTTTGTCCTTACTATGAGTCAGGCACTGGTTTAGAGTGCTTTGCAAGTGTGAACTCCATTATGTCTCCAAAAAACCCAAGGATGTAGCTGCTATTATTATCCCTGTTTTACTGATGAGAAATCTGAAGTTCGAGTAGGTTTTGACATCTTACTCTGGTTCAGACCTAATGTTCTGATCTGAATATTTAAGACATTATGTTCCAGTTCAAGTGAGTGTACGTGGAGATTTTTTAAATTGGCTCAATTCTTAGAACCTAGTACTTTAAGACTTCAAGAATATTAGTATTTCTTTATCTACTTGTATGTATTCCTTTCCAAAAAGGGGAGGCTAATTTGGAATTTGGTGGGGAGGGTCTCTATTTCTGTTTCCCAACTTTCTGATTGTTGTTTTTTTTAAGTTTATTTGTTTGTTTTGAGACAGAGCAAGAAAGAGAGAGAGAGAGAGAGAGCACAAGCAGGGGAGGGGCAGAGAGAAACGAGAGAGAGAATCCCAGGCAGGCTCTGCGTTATCAGCACAGAGCCTGATGCGGGGCTGAAACCCACAAATCGTGAGATCATGACCTGAGCCGAAATCAGGAGTTGGACACTTAACCACTGAGCCACCCAGGCACCCCTGACTACTGCTACTGTAATTTTTATTTTTATTTTAGACCCATACTTGTCACTTTAATTGACATGCCAACTCCAGATTCCAGACTGTCCCAGGGACTGTCTGTATAAAGCTGTTGAATCTCCCTACTGTGCTAGCCTTGTGGAGTTCATATTTTTCAGAATCTTTACCTCCTGGCTAATTCTCACTAATCCTTCAAATTTCAGCTTAAATATCGCATCCTTGGAAAAGCTTTTGCTACCTACCCTTCAAGACTTGGTCAGATTCCCCTGCTACCCGCTCCCACCGCATCATCAACCTTTCCCTCAGAGCAGTGATCACATTTCATACGATTGTTTTCTGTTTTTACAGTTAGACTGTCATACAATTGTTTTGACGGGCCGCGTCTGTGTTTCTCCCTAACGTAGCCTCAGTGTTTAGCACACCGTGGCCCCTCGATAAATGTTTCTCGAAGGAATGAATGAAAAGACGAAGACCCGCTTCCACTCCAGAAAAGGAGGTTGGCAAAAGAAAACATCAATGAGTAAGCGGTGCCCCTGGAGGCAAAAAGGAGGCTGTTCTAGTATCCAGAGTCAAAGCCAACCAGTAAACAAGGGATTTGGTGGGCCCAGCAGGGAGTTGTGGTCCAAGCCAGAACCTTGGTCGGTAGCTATAGGACAGCAGCAGCAGCAGGAAAGATCTCAATTCAGCGCTAGGATGCCATAGCTGACCGGAAGTAGTCTGCTGTCAAGGGTTAAACCCTTCTGGAAAGACAGGGTACTAGAAAACACGTGCCCCTATAGTTTTCTTCATCAGGGGCAGAGAAATAGAGGCAGGCTAAAAAGACTTCAAGGAAGACCTACAAAAGGGTTTTGAGAGGAGGGGTTTCACTGGCGCCAAAATAATGTCCCCTCTCACTAAGTGGCATTCACAAAGCTGCCATTACCATTTCCACACGCAGCCCCCAGATGGCGGCACTGTATCACTCTTAAGCTGCAAGTTGCCGGTAAGCGCTCTCTCTACCCTGACGTCTTGCTTGCCATCCCACGACTGCCCCGTGGCAAGCTCGGATTTGGAGTTTCTTCACCCTGTGCCAAGAGGCTTACAATGTATCTTCTTCTGGGGGTGACGCCATTGGTCTTTCCCAAGTGGCCGGCTCCCACAACCCCGACTCTCGAAGCTTGCCTCTCATTGCCACCCCGGGTGCCCTCCAACCCTGTTGGAAATCATGACCCAATGGTTCCCTCCAACAATCCATAGTCAGCATGTCCAAGATGGAATCCATATTTCTCATCCACCCCATCCCGCACCCCCCACTCAAGCCTTTGCTTCTCTATAGCATCTTGAACATCTCCCGTCCGTTCACAAAGTCCCGGTGAGTCCACCGCTAAAATAGTTCAGACCTGAGCTCTCCTCTCCAATGTTTCTGGCACAGGGGATCCTCACCACCTCTCAGCTAAGCTCCTAACTCATCTGCTTGTCTCCACCATCTTCCTCCCACGATCCATGCCGCCGCCCCCATCTGTGACTTTACGCAAACTCCTCCCAGGACAAGGATGCTCCCCTTTCTTAATCTGTTCACGTTCTACCGACACGTCAAGCTGCAGATCAACTAACCCCTTCCTCAAAAGCTTTTTCTGGGTCTCCTCCCAGCCCCAACATCCCTGCCTACGGCACTTTATTTGGACCTCCTTTTATAGCTCTAATTTTTCACACTCTGCCTTGAAGATCATTCATTATTTATATACACGACCATCTCCCTCCATCCCTTAGCCCAGGAGGGCAGCTATGGGGCACAAATCCTTCAGGTTCCCCCCGACCAGTACCCAATGAGAGACCTCACTAATGGATCTTAGCTGTCTTCCTACGGAGCCCAAACTCACTCACAGAATCCTTCTCGAAACAGTATCTCCAGGCAGAACTTGTCCACAAGATGAAACAAATGTTCCATCCCTCCCTCGGACTATAAGAAACAATGAGCCAGGAAGCAAGCCCTATCCTTCTGTGAACCCACCACGGCATCTTGTACCTAATCTATCCTCATTTAGAGGCTTCTGGAATGAAGGAATAAACACGTGGAATAGCGCAGACCCTCGCAGCAGGAATGCGGCTCCCAGACTCCACAGTTCAATTCAGTCAGCTTTGTTTCACTCCAACGTGCCTACTATAGCCTGCTGGTGACGGTCACGTGGTGTAGACCAAAATTTCCCAATGCTATTCAGGACAGCAACTTACCAAAGACTGCATGACTAAGCGTACACTCAGCAGGTTGAAGGAGCACGTACTTAACCACACGTAATTTTCCTGCCCCTGCCCCTCAGATTCAGAAGCTTATTTTTCCACCCTGCTTTCCAATTCCCAGTACATTTACAAATACCAGAAACAGGTTGCACCATTTTGGCCCAAGTTAATCCATGCTGAAGGGCCCTTTCAATAAGACACTTCCAACGTGCTTATACTGGCCCTGATTCTGAGGGGGGGAAAATGGCACAACACGGACAGGCTTTCTATTGCCATTTGCACAAACATTCTCTACACATATTAAAAGTTGGCATTTGGTTGTGTGGGGGGTGGGGCGGGGTGTGTGTGTGCGTGTGTGTGTGTGTGTAGGGTTTTTCTTTCCCCCAGGGAAACCTGGGTGTTGGTTGCGTAAGAACTTCTGAATTTCAAGGCCAACCTTGAGTTTTCACTTCTTTCATAGATGACTTACTGTCCCTTGTAAAAACTTTCCAGGGTTCCGTGGAATACAGTTACAGTAGTGTTTAGTCACAGCAGCCTGAAAGGGGGGAAAAACTACTGTGTGAGGACAGGGCCATATTCACGACTAGACGCCAACGCAGAGAGGGTTCGAGGGCCAAACAATCATTGGCTCCCGAATCCTTGCCCCCTGTACATAACAAAGCATCGGCATTCAAAAATTGACCATGAGCCTCGCCGGATCCCGGTTTGAACACGTTATAGAAACAACAACAACAACAACAACAACAACTTGAGATGGTTGGGGAAGTGCAAACACCGACCGGATATCTGATAGTATTAGGCAATTATTGTTAATTTTTTAAAGTATGATGATGGCGTTGTGGTTTATTGATTAATTTTCACTACGTAATGTTTTCTTCTCTTACCTTTTTGGAAATGATCTAGATAGTCAAGAATTTAACTTTTTTTTTTTTTTAATTTTTTTTCAACGTTTTTATTTATTTTTGGGACAGAGAGAGACAAAGCATGAACGGGGGAGGGACAGAGAGAGAGGGAGACACAGAATCGGAAACAGGCTCCAGGCTCCGAGCCATCAGCCCAGAGACTGACGTGGGGCTCGAACTCACAGACCGCGAGATCGTGACCTGGCTGAAGTCGGACGCTTAACCGACTGCGCCACCCAGGCGCCCCTAACTTTTTTTTTTTTTAAAGTAGGCTTCGCACCCAGCATGGGGGCCAATCCGGGGCTTGAACTCATGACCCTGAGATCAAGACCTGAGCTGAGATCAAGTTGTCAGGTGCTTAACCGACTGAGCCACCCAGGTGCTCCTCAATGAATTTAACTTTACTCGTCATTTCACTTCGCAAAACTTTAAAGATTTTGGAAGCTATTTAGAAGTTTGCCTATAAACCTTTTCATCTTATTTACATGTATTTAACTTACTTGTTCCTAACAATTACATGTAGATTATCCACAAAACTTCATGAGGCAGTGGACAAAGTCGATCATTATATTAAGGTTTTTTTTTTTTTTTCCTGACAAATTTGCAACAGAGATAACAGGAACTTAAGTGATTTTCAGTAAACAGGGGCAGGATAAAAGTTCTCTATTTAATCCTGATAACTCTAAATTTTTTTTTTATGCTTATTTTTGAGAGAGACAGAGACAGAGTGTGAGTGGGGGAGGGGCAGAGAGAAAGGGAGACAGAATCCAGAACAGGCTCCAGGCTCTGAGCTGTCAGCACAGAGCCTGATGCGGGGCTCGAACCCACGAACTCACGAGATCACGATCTGAGCCGAAGTCGGATGCTTAACCGACTGAGCCACCCAGGTGCCCCGTAATCCTGATAACTCTAAAGACATGTCCATTTTAATTAAACCAACAACCTTAAATAAGCTTTGATAATGTGTATTTTCCATGTTGTAGTGTTTTGTTTTTTTTTAAGATTTTATTTTTCTGTAATCTCTACATTTCACATGGGGCTTGAACTCACAACCTGAGGTCATGTTGGCCTTTCTTGATCACAAGAGCACGGATGAAATGGTCAAACGTCTTATAAGGAGGCAGAGGTCAGAAGGAAGAGGAAATGAGGCAGGGCGAGTCTGAAAAGAGAGGAAGTTGGGAAAGGTCTAGAACATGGACTCTTGCCAGACTGGACAAGCCACTGCCCGCCAGTGAGAGAGCCCTGCAGCTGGTAGCTGCTGGAGACAGAAGCCTACAAGAAAGTAGTAGGGGCGCCTGAGCGGCTCAGTCGGTTAAGCATCCGACTTCGGCTCAGGTCGTGATCTCCCAGTTTGTAAGTTTGAGCCCCACATCAGGCTCTTGGAATTCTCTCTGTTTCCCTCTCTCTCTCTGCCCCTCCTCTGCTCTCTCTCTCTCTCTTACGCTCTCAAAATAAATAAATAAATAAATAAATAAATAAATAAATAAACAAATGTAAAAAAAAAAGTAGTAGACTTGGAAGGGGAAAGGTATCTTGTCTACGCATGCAGGTGGGGGCTAGTGTGGGACGCAGCCGCAACATCAAAGCTGTGAAGCAAAAAAGCAAACTCACGTCTTGGGTAGGGCTATCCTGGTCTCCCTTCTAGTGCTTTTGGAGATGTCATGGACATAAGACATTCGGTGTTCATTCTTAGTCCAGTTCTCGAGTCAAACAATAACTCATAGGATCACCGTCCGGTTTGCTCTGCAATTTTCAAATCTATTAAATCTTAGGTCAGCTGCTAGTTTTCTACATCTGCTTCCATTCTTTTCTAAAAACAACCCCAAGGGGCGCCTGGGGGGCTCAGTCGGTTAAGCGTCCGACTTCAGCTCATGTCACGATCTTCCGGTCCGTGGGTTGGAGCCCCGTGCCGGGCTCTGTGCGGACAGCTCGGAGCCCGGAGCCTGCTTTGGATTCTGGGTCTCCCTCTCTCCTTGTGCCCACCCTCACCCTGACACTCACACACACACACACACGCTCTCTCTCAAAAATAAATAAACATGAAAAAAATTTTAAAAGTAAACAACCCCAAATTGCCATGTATTGATTGTTAATATTAGACCTGAAGGGCCCCTGTGGATCGCTTACTCCTTTTCTCACAGGTGACAAATGGAGACAAAGAAAAGGGAAGTGACTGGTCCAGCATCGCACAGCACAGGCTGGCATGAGATCTGACTGGTTGGTGCCCATGTCATATAGGTTTTTTTTTTTAAGTTTATTTATTTTTTGAGAAAGAGAGAGAGAGAGAGAGCAAGGGAGGGGCAGAGAGGGAGAGAGGGAGAGAGGGAGAGAATCCCAAGCAGACTTCACGCTGTCAGCCCAGAGCCCAATGCGGGGCTCGAAGTCCCAAACCGTGAGATCATGACCTGAGCCGAAATCAAGAGTCAGACGCTTAACCGACTGAGCCACCCGGGCGCCCCTATGTCATACAGTTTGAATGTCACTCCTGGTTGAAAGAAAACGATCAACTAAATAGAGCGAACCTAGATTGCTCCTGGCTCATGTACCTTCTTCCTCTATAATTCTAGGTCTAGTTTCCACGGGGCCCCTGTTTACAGACTACGCAGCTCTCGGGTGTAAAGCTCACAGTTAAGCCAGGCCTCCCCTCGGGGCTGAGGTTTGTCAATTGCCCGTAAGCCTCCTCAGCGCCCCCACCTCACCTTAATCCTCATACAATGTTTACACGGCACTCGCATCGGGAGAAAATGGTTTGTTTGGGCTCCAAGCCAACCCATTTCACTGCCAAGGAGCAGCTATCCAGCATTATTTTTCCAGTTTCCATCTACCCCAGGGGAAGGAAGGAAAGGAGGGAGGGGAAGGAAGGAAAGGAGGGAAGGGAAGGAAGGAAGGGAGGGAGGGAGGAATAAAAGAAGGGAGGGTAGGATGGACGGATAGGCAGATGATCGATGGATGATAGATATTAGGTAGATAGATAGGGAGGAACCACTTTTGATTTTAAGTGTTTTTAGAAACACAAAAAGAGTTCAGATTCTAAGTCTAACATTCTAAGATTCAAATGTAGAACTCTTTTTCTTTTTTTTTTTTTAATTTTTTTTTCAACGTTTATTTATTTTTGGGACAGAGAGAGACAGAGCATGAACAGGGCAGGGGCAGAGAGAGAGGGAGACACAGAATGGGAAACAGGCTCCAGGCTCTGAGCCATCAGCCCAGAGCCCGACGCGGGGCTCGAACTCCCGGACCGCGAGATCGTGACCTGGCTGAAGTCGGACGCTTAACCGACTGCGCCACCCAGGCGCCCCTAAACAATCTTAAATGGTAAAACTCTTTTTCTAAAAGCAGGGCGATTGGAAAACGTCATGCAGCTACCACAATTCTGTACAATGAGGGTAAATAGTGTAACATGATGTTGTAAACGCCAGATGCTTTGCGGCCGCCAGAATGATCATTTTCACACAAGGGGGGGGGGGGGAAGGAGGGGCGCCTGGCCGGCTCAGTCGGCGGAGCGTGCAACTCTTGATCCCACGGTCGTGAGTTCAAGCCCCGCGTGGGGTGTAGAGATTACTTAAAAATAAATCTCTCAAAAAAAAAAAAAAAGGAGAAGGAAGTGGTGCCAGAACAGCCGCATGTGCTTTATAAAAAGCCACCGTTTATTAAAGTTCGCTTGCTATGATTTATTCCATCCACACCTCACAATACCGTTTGAGGTAGGTTCTCTTAACACCCTTTTACAGATCAGAGCTGAGGCTCAGGTAGCCCGAGTTAAGGAAACTTCCCCAAAAGTGGAACCAAACGATGATTGAGTGGAACGTGAGAGAAAGACATGAAACTTAAAGAATTCATCCAGGACATCCACTATCCCGCTCACAGGAGTTCTAGGAATCAAGAAGATAGAAAGGGAGATTATTACGTGAGAAATCACACAAGGTGATGTGTCCAACATGAAGGACAAGTTGTGAGACTCAAAGGGCTCACCAAAGCCCAGCTCAGGGAATGGCAGGATATGTGGAAGAAGGCTTAGCACTGTTACATTTTAAAGCACTAGAGACCGAAAGAAAACGCTTAAAGCTTGCGGAGAAAGAAGAGGTACGCACAGAAAATTGGAAATCGATCGGGGAATCAGACCTTTCAAAAGCAGCACTGGAGAGAAGCAAGAGAACATAGTGGAATATGGTTTTCAACATTCTGAAAGGAAATGGCTTCTATTATGTTTTAATGTTTATTTTTGAGAGGGGGTGCAGAGAGAGAGAGAGAGAGAGAGAGAGAGAGATAGGGAGGGAGGGAGACACCAAATCCGAAGCAGGCTCCAGGCTCCGAGCTGTCGGCACAGAGCCGGACGCGGGGCTCGAACGCACGGACCGCGAGATCGTGACCTGAGCCGAAGTCGGCCGCTTAACCGACTGAGCCACCCAGGCGCCCCTGAAAGGAAACTGTTTCTAATTAGAAATTCGTCACCTAGGGCAAATTTTAATCATATGCGAAGATGTATTCAGACACGGAAGGGTTTTATGAAAATTACCTCCCGTGCAACCTTTCTGAGGAAGTTAGCGCAGGGTGTAGTCCAGCGAAACCCGGGCGTAACGCAAGAAAGAGGGCAAAATGAAATGTAGGAAACAGAGTCTAGCAAAGAAGAGAAGCAAAGGAGGACAGCTGGGTGGCAGGCTGGGAGGGCAGACATTCCGGAATGGATCAGGAGGGCAGCAAACTCCATGAGGACTGCCTCCATGAAGAAAGAAATGGAACTCATCAGTTACTTATTTTTCTTAAGTTTATTTATTTTAAGAGAGAGAGCATGAGGGAGGCCTAGAGGGAGAGGGCGGGAGAGAGGGAGACAGACAGAGAGAGAGAGAGAGAGAGAGAGAGAATCCCAAGCAGGCTGCTCACTATCAGTGCAGGGTCCCAGGCGGGACTCGAACCCACGAACTGCGAGATTGTGACCTGAGCCGAAATCAACAGTCTGACACTTGACTGAGCCCCCAAGGCGCCCCTCATCGATTACTTATTATACGTGACCATGCTCAACGGAGTTTTGTGGTTCTATCAGCAAGTCTGGTTGGGGCTGATCTCACGACAGGTACGTAGAAAAACAGATCAAGCCAAAAAAAGAGACAATTGGGGAAAAAGAAAAGAAAGAAAATACAATTTAATGGTACTCCACATGGATCAAGTGTGCACCATTATACGCTATGATGCAAATATTGACTGTTTGAACCAAAATTGTTTATATGTATGGGAGAGAGGTGTGAGTATGTATGGGGGGGGGAGACACAGAAGAAAGCTAGTTCCCCATGTCCCGTCGCAGAGATTCCGAAATCGGTAATTCCTACACCTAAATAAAAACAAGAAATATCCCGAAGTATTAGGGCGTTATTCAGAAGAGTTATATACCCAAAGAACCCACCAAAACTAGTAGAAGCAGCTGAATACAACACAAATGTATGATCTCATACTTCTGTGGGTCAGAAGTCCAACACGGTTGGACTGAATTTTCTGCTCCGGGTCTCGTAAGGCTGAAGTCATGTAGTTGGCCAGCCTGGGCTCCTATCTGGAGGCGCTGGGGGAGATTCTGCTTCCAGGCTCCTTCGCCTTGCTGGCAGGATCTAATTCCTTCTAACACTTCCGAAGGGCCTCTACTGTCTTTGAGCCAGCGGCAGCCCTTTGAGTGAGTTCTTTCTGTGCTTTGAATCTGTCCTCCTTTTCTGCTTCCAGCCAGAGAAACGTCTCTGCGTTTAAGGGCCCAAGCGATTAGGTTGGGCCCACCCAGATTATACAGGATAATCTTCCCATTCGAGGATCTATAATCCTATTTTTTTTTAATGTTTATTTATTTTTGAGAGAGAGAGAGAGAGAGCAGGAGAGGGGCAGAGAGAGAGGGAGACATAGAATCCAATGCAGGCTCCAGGCTCTGAGCTGTCAGCGCGGAGCCCGACGCGGGGCTCGAACCCAAGAACTGTGAGGTCATGACCTGAGTTGAAGTCAGACCCTCAGCCGCCTGAGCCACCGGGGCGCCCCGAAGATCTCTAATCTTGATCACATTTGCAAAGTCCCTTTCGCCACATAACAGAACATTTTCACGGGCTCCAGGGATAAGGGGGAGGGTGTCTTTTCTGCGAGCAGGAATCAGGGGTCAGGAGTGGTAGGGCAGGGGCCTGCTTGTTTGTTTTTTTATAAGCCCCGTGGTATTCTTTGACTTTTTCACTTGAGTACGTGCTGCATTTTGACCGAATAAAACCCCAAAAGTTTAATTCCGTAGCCAAATTTGTGAGTATCGAGTTCCAAGGGACCCTATGTTAGGTCGCGTATCAAATGTAGTCACTAGGCACGTGATCGGTATTACACAAAATCCATTTTTGTGTTTCTAGGCAAAATGACGTAAGATCTGCAACACGTGTTAAGGAGTATTTGTTGGGCGCAGTCGTGGCGGGGGCCCTTGTGAAAATTCCGCTTTGGACGGGCCACCGGGCTCATCCGGTGGCCCACCTCCTGCGTTCTTACCGTCGTGTTAAAGGACCCGCTCTGGTTACTACTGGCAGCTGCTGCTCGTGGCTAGCTACTTCCTGTAGCAACGGTAGGTGACTGTAAATATAGTCCCTTGGTATGTAAAACCAGCCATTATCTTAGTTTGTGTCAGCTGTCACAGTAGAGCTAACCTAGTCCGACCTGCCCATTTTATAGATGAGAACACGGATGCCCGGGGAGACGAAGGGGCCCTGCCCACGGCATTGCTAGCGTCCGCAGCAAAGACCCTCACTCCGCAAGTCACGTTGCTCTGTGCAAAGCAGCCTCCCCCCGACTAACCACCTGAAGCTCAGCCAAAACTTACTTCTAAGTTCCTAGCGCCTCGTCCGTTGCCTAGAACGCGCAGATGAATCTTAAGATGCTGTGAAAAGCTCACGTGAATGATTTAAATTCTCCAACGGCTTCCGTTTGCCAGGCCAACTTGGCCACAGTTTGCAATAAAATGTTTCTTCCTTATTTTTTTTTCAAGTTTATTTATTTTTGAGAGAGAGCGCGTCAGCAGGGGAGGGGCACAGAGAGAGGGAGAGAGAGAGAGAATCCCAAGCAGGCTCCGCACTGCCAGCTTGGAGCCCCATGCAGGGCTCAAGACCCATGACCTGAGCCCAAATCAAGAGTCGGACGCTCGACGGACTGAGCCACCCAGGCGCCCCCGAGTGTTTCTTCTTCAGGCAGCTGCCTTCTCAGGACAAATAAATATATCACTGGCCGTCTTATACGGGCTCTAACCTTGGGCCGACTTGGTTAAGTGTCTCCGTCACTTACTAGCTGTGTGACCTTGCATCTGCACAACTCATTTTATGTCTGGCTCCTCATCTATAGAATGAAGATAATAATGGCCACCTCCCTCATGGGACTCACATGGGAATTTAGTGAAATAAAACACGTAACTTGGCACGCGTTTAGCCGCTCAGTAACCATTTTCTTTTTCTGTAATTTTTTATACCTAATAACTGTTGAAAACTAGCAGAGAAATATTTTTCTGTTGCTAATAGTAAACTAATAGTATGACCATTAGGAAAGAGTGTTAAAGGCCAGAGAATCTTCAGGAAGAACTCATCTGGGGATTCATGTCAAAAATGGTGGAGCACGTCCAACTGTCAACACAACTCCCTTCCTTAAAGCAAAAGCATGCCAAGATTGAGCTGCAGTATTTACGAAGAACTTTATTGCTTGATCTAATCATCCGGGTTTCAAAGAAGAGTCTCTGAGATAAGTGTTCTAGTTTCCTTGTTTTCTTCTAAAACGACTAATACTCTAAGAGCATAATGTGTTACTCATGTGAGCACAGAGTCATGCTTGTAAAAGAGGAGGACCCGACGGAAAATTACTCTGGAAATCAAATGTGCTTCGATCATTCCGGCTCCTCTCCTCCTGAGACAAGGTGAACATGTTTATGGCTGCAAAAATTTGTTTTCCATAGATCTCATATAGATATAAAACCCCAAAGTGTCCGCACTCAAATGTTTCCTGTCAGAATATTCAGTACGCTGATGTAGGAAGCAGCAAAGCTTTCTTGCTTAAAACAAAACAAAGCGTACCTGGAGATAGATTTCCAGAATCTTCTTGGATCATTCTAGACAGTTACAGAAATAACCTCACCAACATCAGCAGCCCCTACCCACACCCTCGGCTTGGGGTTTTGTAAAGATTCAGGGTAATTAATAAATGCGGTCTGCCCAAAGACTCACTCTTAGAGCTTAACAGTGTTAAATAACAGAAATTCTACCAAGTCCACTTTAAAGCTCTAACTGGCTTTATTATTCGAATCATGAACTGAGCGTAGAGAGGAGTTCCAAAGGGCTATTGAAAAGGAAAGGCTTTTAAAGGTAGAGAGGGAGTGGAAAAAAAAGGAAATTAATAGCAAGGAAATCCGTGGTTTTAGGCAAGGTGTCCGTGCTAAGGGGAACAGGAGGGGTCTATCAGGAAAATTCCTAGTGCTGACCAGAAAACTCCACGTTGACTGGTTACAGGCTACACATTCTTGGAGGCTGCGACTGCAGTTAGGTTAGGGATTAGATCTTGTTTTACTGACTTGGGGCCATAATCTAAGTGACACCATTTTGGGCCTGTGGTTTTCTTTTGAACGACACACATGACAGAAAAAACCCTCCACGACGTTCAAACCATCTTGCTGTCGTTCTAGAAAATTTGAGACTACGTTACCATCTCTTAAGAGGACAGCTATTGAAAACTGATTTTCTTGCTCTCGAATCTGACCTGCTAATGTGGCTAGTTTCTAACTAGAAATTATATATATAATTTATACCATCAGAGTCTCCTTTGTGTGTGTGTGTGTGTGTGTGTGTGTGTGCGCGCGCGCGCGTGCATTTGGATTTTGTTTTTCTTTTCCTACAGGTTTTCTGCCACTGCTTGGGGGGTCACAATTAGGATGGGGACAACAGACATTCTCTCTCCGGGGTGGGATGACATAATGGGCTCCCGGGGTTCTGAGGTGTTGGTGAAGGTCACGCCCTTGACTCCGGTGACGCGCCGCTCTGCGGGGAGGTGTTGGTGTCACGGTAGCCCTGCTTCACCACGAACCACCGGGGTTGTGTACGTCAGGATGGAGACCTGCGACAGCCGGTAGAGCAGGCCCCCTTCTTGTTCTTGGCAATGACCTATTTTTCCGTCCTGGGGTTGGACGACAGCCGCTGAAGCCCCTCTTCAGCTGCCAGCCCCGTGATGCCGCCTCCCCGGCGCCTGTGCCACCAGCTGCCACACTCTTGTCACGTGGGGAGCCACTCCCCCTCCCGGGCCTCCTACCTCCGCATTTCCCTTAATTATCAGAACTACGATTTATCAAATACTTCTGTCCCTTTAGGTTCCGCTTGCACAGGCTGTGCTCGTAGTAAACTGAGTGCATGCTCTTATCAGAAAACATAGGTGTTCCTTAAAAAAAGGTTGGGGGGGGGTGCCTGGGTGGCTCAGTCCATTGAGCGTCCGACTTCGGCTCAGGTCATGATCTCACGGCTGGTGAGTTCGAGCCCCGTGACGGGCTCTGTGCTGACAGCTCAGAGCCCGGAGCCTGTTTCGGATTCTGTGTCTCCCTCTCTCTCTCTGCCCCTCCCCTGCCTCACGCTCTGCCTCGCTCTCAAAAATAAATAAACATTAAAGAAGGAAAACACAGGCATCCCGAGAACAGCAGGGAAGCTTGCGAGAAATGGCTGTAAGACAAAAATCACTGTCTTCGTTTTTTTTTTCCCACAACATCTATTCTTTTTTTTTTTTTTTAACATTTTATTTATTTTTGAGACAGGGAGAGACAGAGCATGAATGGGGGAGGGTCAGAGAAAGAGGGAGACACAGAATCCGAAACAGGCTCCAGGCTCTGAGCTGTCAGCACAGAGCCCGACGCGGGGCTCGAACTCACGGACCGTGAGATCATGACCTGAGCCGAAGTCGGACGCTTAACCGACTGAGCCACCCAGGCGCCCCCAACATCTATTCTTTTAACTCGGATTTTTCCACCACGCGCTCCTTACGACACGTTACCCCAAAATGAGACCACAGGAAAACACGTGGGTGACATACAAAAAGACAATATTTATTTCACTCAAGCTTTCCTATTAAGAAGTTAAACAAGATGACCCCGAGTTTGAAGGCATTACCAAAAAATATTCTTCACGTTGTTTCACGTATCCCTTCAGTGCCCAGATAAAGGAACAACTTAATGAAAGAATAAGAATGACCATCCTTACAGTGGGTTTACTTAGGTCTGTGGAGAAAAACAATCCATAGAGTTGAGGCATAAAACAGCAAACGAACCTACCAGTTTCCTACGGGTGATGGAAATCCCACTGACGTATTAAAGTTTCCCACACGCTCCCAGACCTGGGGGTCGCTTTTCCTGAATTATAGAACGGCCCTAGCTAGTCCCGGAACTCGCTGCCCCCTTTTCCCTCGACTATCTTACGGCTAAAAGAGGAGAATGGCACCGGATACAGCTTCCCCGCTTCCAGGCTGTGACCGTCAACACCGGCAGCCCCTCGGTGACTCGTAATACCAAGGCATCCCCCTGGCTGCTATCTACATAGAAAACCAGGGGAAAAAATGGCTTTCGGGGAGGCCTTTAGTGGGTGTGTTGCTTTCTAGAAACTGCAAAAGACTTGACGAGGAAATAATCTCGCTCCTACACGGGGAAACCAAGTGTCCTTGCCAGAGAACCTGAGAACGAAGTGGGGACATCTACTACGCCCACCCCAATGTGACCTCCAAAAAAAAAAAAAAAAAAAGCAGCCCAGGGAGGAAACCCGTTGACATCTACCCTTGGCGAGGGATTTCCTCAGAAAGGCCGGGCACATCCCTCCTCCACCCCAGGGCCGGCAGGCTGCCACTCTCGCCCAAACCTGCGGCGAGCGGGCATCTCCCACCGGAGCGGCACCGGTCACGACGCCTGGGCCGCATCCAACAGGTGGATGTCTGCAGAACTGGTGGTCGTCGGGCTTTCAAGTTCCTACCAGGAATCTGAGTCCGTGTGCCTGAGGTGAGAAACACTGGGGGGCGGGGGGGGGGGAGGGCGAGGGGGACCCCTCACTTCCACGCTTCGTTAAACCTGGAGGAAGGAGGAGGAGCAGAGGGGAACGTCTCTGTCCATGTGTTGTAGGCCTGGGCGCCGGTGGAGCCCTCACTTGGTAGGCCAAAAAAAACCCAAACAAAAATGGATACAAATGTTAGAGCCTCAGAAACTACCGATATAAGATGCAAAACCTACTCGTAACCACTTGGGGCAGCACGGGGGAAGGGGAAGACGGGACTCTCCTCTTCTGAAGCGAACGGCGAAGTTCTTTTTTTTTTCTTTCTTTCTTTTTTTAATGTTTATTTAGTTTTGAGAGAGACAGAGACAGAATGCGAGTGGGTTAGGGGCAGAGAGAGAGGGAGACACAGAACGCGAAGCAGGCTCCAGGGTCGAGCCGTCAGCGCAGAGCCCGACGCGAGGCTCGAACTCACCAGCTGTGAGATCACGACCTGAGCCGAAGGCGGACGCTCGACCGACCCAGCCACCCAGGCGCCCCTACGAACAGCGAAGTTCTAAGTGAGGAGAATACCTCCTTTCTGCTTAGAAAAATGCATAGAGAAATAGTAAGCGCTGAAAACCTTCAAACGAACGCAGACTCATGCAAGAAGTTACATACAAAACATGCAAGAATCAGTCATTGCTTCTTAGTCGCCTCACACTTTACCTGAGGTGCAGAGTCCTCCCTGCTCTTCTAGGTGTGCTGAGCAGCTTTATATTCTAATTTCTAGCGAAAGGGGACAGAAGGACACAACGGTGGGAACGGGGGGGGGGGGGGCGATGGGGCAGGGGAAACGGGTACGGGAACCAGGGAGCCGAAAGCTCTGGAAAATGACTGGTGGAGAGAGAGGGGTCAGAAGAGAGGCGTCTCAACTGGACCGTCAACCCTTTGAGTGGTGCCTCCCACCCGGGGGCCTAGCACAATCTGGACACAGGCGGAGTATTTGACTGGAGTAGCAGAGGTGAAGAAGAAACAAGACACCATGAGAGATGGCATGGGGCAGATCCCAACGCCCAATAAGGCATTCGACCTCCACTGCCCTTAAAAGCCTGCCACGGCTCTGAAAGGCTCTTGCTGTAGTGGCCACGCTCGTGGCCAACACTGACGCCCGGGCCTTCCAAAGCGGGGCAAGCTGCTGCTCAGGGGGCTGACGAGTCCGGACTGCTAAGGGTTTACAGAGCCACGAACACGCCGTGAGATCCCGAACAACGGATAATAGGTTTCATCAATTTCGTTTGTGATAGATTCCATCAAGTTCGTTTGGTTAGATGCTCGCCGTGACTCAAGTCTGGCATTAGCGCCTGCATCCAGAATGAGTTTCCTCCCCCCGCCCCCACATAAAATGCATCGGTGTGGTTGGACACAAAGCGTACAAAGCAGGCACAGAACCCTCAGAAGTCGTCACAACTCTGGATAAGATGAACTCTACCGCCATCACCGCTGTTTGCTTTGCCCCCTACTTTGAAGCCTTCGCGAGGGAGGTCTGCTTTTCTAATTCAACGACAATGACTCCGCTCTCTTCGCCAAAGAGCCCCTTGTGTTTAGTTTCTCAGTGCACGACTTGACATGAAGACCGTGGCTCTTACGAGCTGCCTGTTTTTAAATGGCCCAGTAGTTTCGCTTTCCTTTTAACACGTTCCCAGATAACAAATGGAGAGTGGGATGAATCGTCACGTCCAAGGGTAAAATAAATTAGCCCCATCACTGAGAGGCTCTCTTCAGGTTTTCTATCAGCACAACAGAGTCAGTTTCTTCTTTGGTTTGCTTCTCATAGATGTCGTACTTCTTCCAGTGCTGGAAGGGAAGAAAACACACACACGATGACTCTCCTAAACAATGTTCTCTCCCTGAGGACTCCCAGCCAGGGCTTAATTTTAGGTTTGCGTGCATGGAACCATGAGTGTATGCCTTCCTGTTACGGTTTTGATTTTTTTTTTTTTTTTTGACCTAAGAATCTTCGTCTATTTGAACAATGAAACGAAACAATCAGGAATTAACATGCGAGGTGGGGGGAGAGCGTGGGATCGTGACGCAGCGTTTAAGAGCTATCTCAGAGGGAAAAAAAAAAAAGAGCTATCTCAGGAGATACATTTGGGCATCTTCAAAACTGGAAACCGAGTCTTTTGAAGAAGAATAATAGGGTGGCAGTGCTTTTTCTTACTTTCACTGTCACTTCCTTTATTTTCTTACTACCCAAATGTGACCTCTGTTCCAGAGATAGAATAGGCTCCAAATGTCAACCAGCATCTAGGCCAATGGTGGTATATAAAATGTCCCCAAAAAAGTCTTACCGCAGTTACAACTTTGTAAAGACCCTATATTAACAGTTTCATGTGACAGCATTTGCTAGAACCAGGAATTATGCGTAAGGTGAGCTCATCTTGAGCTCAATGTTAAGTGTGTCTCTTATGGTAAAAGCCAAGATCCTGGCCTTTGCCTTCTTTACTTATAACTCAAGGGAAAGGGTGGAACCTGAGCTCAGTCCCCTCATCTGGAAAATAAAGTCACTAGACGAAACCTGGTGTCTATGCAAACTATGGCGTAAGAGCAGAATCCAGCAGGCTGTTTTTGTAAATAAAGTTTTATTGGAACGCAGCCACGCCTATTGGCTTCTGTACCGTCCGTGGCCGCTTTCATGCTACTGCGGCGGAGGTGAGTTGCCGTGACGAAGACCGAAGGGCTCGGTAAGTCAAACATATTGACTATCTAGCTCTTCACAGAAAGCATATGGAGGGAAGAGTTGAGAAACGATGCTTAAAATTTCCAACTTCTTCTAAATTATTTAACCCTCACACCCCTAGTAGAAGGGCTAAAATAAAAAATACTGACAATTCCAAGTGCTGCCACAGACACGGAGTAACTAGATCCCTCATCTATTGTTGGTGGCAATGTCAAAGAGTACAGCCACTATGGAAGACAGTCTGATGGCGTCTCAGAAAACGAAGCATACACTTACCGCATGACCCAGAAATCCCACTCCCAGGTATCCACCCAAGAGAAATGGGAACATCGATCTACACGCAGACCTCTACATGAATGTTTACAGTAGCCTTTGTTCATAAAAGCCCCAAACTGGAAACGAGCCCAACGCCCTTGAACAAGTGAGTGGCTAAGTCAACCGTGGTACAGCGCTATAATGGAATGTCGTTCGGCAACAAAAGGAAATAAATTACTGCTACGTGCAACCACGTGGATGTCTCTCAGATGCATTATGCCTAGTGAAACAAGCCAGACTCGAAAATGTATGTATTTGATGATTCCATTTGGAGGACATTCTGGAAAAGGTAAAAATTTAGGGACAGAAAGCAGATCAGTGGTTGCAAGGGTAGAGGGTCAGGAGCGAGGGGGTTGACTACTAAGGGGCATGAGGGAACTTTGCAGAGGACAATGAAGATGTTCTGTATCTTGACTGGAGCAGTGGCTACAAAAGTGCATACACTTGCTAAAACTCCTCTAACCGTAGGCTCAAAGAGTAAATTTTATTTGGCGTGAATCGAATCAACAAACCGGGAGTTCTGAAAACATGAAATGCAGAGACTTCAACTAAAAAAAAAAAAACAATCTGAAAAAATTCCATGACCTTGAAATAATGGCTTATTCAATAAATGGCACTAAGACAACTGGCTAAGCGTTTGAAAAATAAAGTTAAGCCCCACTTGACGGCCCACGTGCGTAAATTCCCTGTGGATTAAAGACCTAAATGTAAAAAACAAAATCAAGTAAGTTCTAGAAAAATACACTGGGCAACAACTACATAAGTCTGAGATACAAAGAGGCTTCCTACACATAGAAAATAAAGATCTGCATGCACAAAAAAGAAAAAACCTTCCGTACATCGTTAATCACCCTAAATTCCATACAAAGGCAATCAGATGACAAGCAAAGGATTAATAGCTGATAGACCCAAAGAGCTTCACAAACTACAAGGTTTCCAAAAGATGAATATGGAAGGGAAAAAATGGACAGTGAACAAGAATTTCACAACAGAATTACTTCAAGCCGATGGACATACCAAAAAATATGAAAGTTGATACATAAAATTAAAACAAGATGCCCTTTGGGGAGCCTGAGTCAGTTGAGCGTCAGACTCTGGATTTCAGCTCAGGTCATGATCCCGGGGTCCTGGCATCGAGCCCCGCATGGGGCTTCGTGCTTCGAGCGTGGAGCCTGCTTAAGATTCTCTCTCCATCGGGGCGCCTGGGTGGCTCAGTCGGTTGAGCGTCCGACTTCAGCTCAGGTCACGATCTCACGGTCCGTGAGTTCGAGCCCCGCGTCGGGCTCTGGGCTGATGGCCCGGAGCCTGGAGCCTGCTTCCGATTCTGTGTCTCCCTCTCTCTCTGCCCCTCCCCCGTTCATGCTCCGTTTCTCTCTGTCTCAAAAATAAATAAACATTAAAAAAAAAATTAAAAAAAAAAAAAAAAAAGATTCTCTCTCCGTCTCTGCTCCTCTCCCCTGCTCTCACCCGCTCTCTCAAAAAAAGAAAAAAATCTTAAAACAAGATGCCCTTTTCTCATTTGTCAGTTGGCAAGATTTTTTTTTTTAAATTAGATACACTCACGCTAGCAAAGGCGTGGCAAAACCACCACTGAGACACCACGGAGACACTGAGACAGGGTATATAAGTTGGTACAACCCACTTGTCATCTACGCTTCTTGTGAACGATTTCAGAGTGTGTGTTCTAGCACTCCCCTTTCCTTAACACGAAGGAATCAGACTCTACATCTGAAACCAGGGTGTTTCATTTGACAACATATATTACATATTTTTATATATCAGTAAAACACATCTACCTCATTTTCTTTGCCCTGTGCATAATATGTCATTGCCTGAATGCACCATAATTTATTGAAACAGTAACCGTAATAGATATTTACCCTGTATATCCTTTCTGGATGATAATGTGTCGATATTAATCACAGAGTTTAAAAAGTGGAATCTCCTTTGATCCGGCAATCTTACTTACAACAATTTATCCCCTCAAAATAATAAAACGTATATGCTAATATAGCTTGGAAATGATCCCTATGATAATGACGTTTAGACGTCATCTAAATGCCCAGTAATAGGGACTTGGTTAGATACGTTATGATATAGTCACACGATGGAATACTATTTAGCCATTAAAAAGTATATTATAGGCCAAGGTTGGCAAACTTTTTCTGTCAATGGCCAGATGATAAATATTTTCAGCTTTGAGTCTCTGTCCCAATAACTCACTCTGCTGTTACAGCACGACAACAGCCATAGATAACATGTAAATGAACAGGTCTGGCTGGGTTCCAACAAAACGTTCAGGGACACTGACATTTGAATTTCAAATAGTTTTCATGTGCTAAGATGTAGTATTCTTCTTCAGATCTTTTCAACTCCTTAAAAGTATAACAACCACTCTTAGCTTGCAGGCTGTAGACAAACAAGCAGCAGACGGGATTTGGCCCGTGGTCTGTAGTTTACAGAGGAATTCTGGGAGAAATGCAGTGGTCGGCGGCATAGCTTCTGAATCTCCGCAGACGCCACCATAAAGAACACAGCAGGAAACAGAAGTAGGGTAAGTAGAGAGCAAAACTCAGACCCACAGACACAATCTACAACAAAACCGGAACAAAATGATGCCCCCCATGGACCCTGAGATATGAATGGACAGAACAGATCAGAGCCAGCGACAAGAGCACAGTGGAATCCGTCATGGGGGAGGATGGGGAGGGGAACCAGCAGGACATTTGACAGATACGAGGACTCTAAAATAACCCGGACATCAGCAAGCCAATTTATGAACAGCAAGTGAGGCCGGCACGGGTCTGCTCTTTCGAATAGTGACTGGGTACGAGGAGTCCATGGTATAGCCTGGGAGCTGCCCGGGCCTACTGAACTCTTGAAATCACCCCAAGCTCCCTTCCCGGGCAAAGGGCCACTCTGAGGAGCCACCAGTGCACACAGACTCCACACTGGCCAGGACAGAGACAAGAGAGATCAAACAGAAAGTCCAGCTAGAAGTAGAGGAGGCAGGGGGCGCCTGGGTGGCTCAGTCGGTTGAGCTCAGGTCATGATCTCGCAGTTCATGGGTTTGAGCCCCACGACAGGCTCTGTGCTGACAGCTCAGAGCCTGGACCCTTCTATGGATTCTGTGTCTCTCTCTGTCTCTCTCTGGCCTTCCCCACTTGTACTCTCTCTCTCTCTCTCTCTTTCTCTCTCAAAAATAAATTTCAAAAAAAAAAAAAAAAAGTAGAGGAGGCAAGACAAGGTGGGGGAGATTTCGGTAAGAAATTCACTATATTTTGAACAATTGTGAAAAGTGCTAGAAGATGGAACTCCATAGCCATGAAACTGGGACAAAAGAAAACTATCCTAAATCAAGCCTCCTTCTAAAACATCAGGGAAATGAATTTCATGTAAAAATCAGCAACAGAATAAAAAAACCCTGGCAGAATTAAAACGTGCAAGAATGTCCCCTCAAATTACATGAAATTATAGTCCAATATTTTAAAGCTAGCTCACATATATTAAGAAAAAGTTATATGATATGAAAATAATGTATATGATGTGAAAGAACATAAACATTTAGAATAAGAACAACTCAGAAATGACCTGTTAAGATTCAGGAAAGAATGAGAAGGAAAAGAAAATCATTTCAGAAATGAAGATTAAGCTAAAAGGAACACAGGGGTAAATGAACACAACAGATAATACCTCAAGAGAAACAGAAGATGAAAAGCAGGGGTTTTTTTTAACTAAAAAAAAATGAGGGGGCACCCGGGTGGCTCAGTCGGTTAAGCGTCCAATTCTTGATCTCAGCTCAGGTCATGATCTCAAGGTTCGGGAGTTCGAGCCCCAAATCGGGCCCTGCACTGATGGTGCAGAGCCTGCTTGGGATTCTGTCTCTCCTTCTCTCTGCACCTCGCCTGCTTGTGCTCTCTCTCTCTCTCTCTCTCCCTCCCGAGATAAACAAATAAACTCAAGAAATTTTTTTTTAAAAAAGTGAGAGGCCCCTGGCTAGCTGAGTCAGAAGAGCATGTGACTCTTGATTTCGGGGTTGTAAATTCGAGCCCCGTGTCGGGTGTAGACATTTAAAAAACACGAAGGCAGGTAAAGATTATTCAAGAGGATGTAACAAATACAGAAGATGGGCAAAGAAAAGGGAACACAATAACTGAAATCCAGAAGTGGAGACATGTTGACTGAAATTAAAAAAACATCTGAAACTACATACTGAAAGGGGCACACCATATCCCTCAGAGAATCAGGCCAGGCTGACCAACACCACCACCAAGGCACGTTCTGGCAAAATTATTGGACATTGAAAAAAAAAAAACTTTTGACAACCAGACAGAAAAGACCAAGTGTTTGTTTGTTTTTAAGTAAGCTCGACAGCCAACGTGGGGCCTGAACTCACAACCCCGAGATCGAGAGTTGCACGCTCCACCGACTGACTGAGCCAGCCAGGTGCCCCAAGACCAAGTGTTTTAACGCAGAGAGAAAATTATATTGTCAGCCGACTTCGACATTTTATGCCAGAAGAAAGTGGATGCCATATTTAAGATACCCGAGGCAAGAACATGTGAGCCATGGATTTTGTACCTAGCTAAACTGATTTTCAATTATTAACGCAGCAAAGTCCATCAATGTGCAAATGATTCAGGAAATGTTGGTCCCCTGAATCCTCCCTGAGAAAACTTTTAGAGCTTCCAACCACCAAAGTGACTGGGGAGACATGAACATAAAGACCAGTAGTGAGCAGAAATACCCCCACGGAACGAAGACCAAATGTAGGCTATAGGGGACACACCGTAGTATGTAAGTTACATGCGCTGACAATGCAGACACTGGACAGCTTTCGAAACAGAGACAGAGGGGAGGACATAGGGAAAAACTGCCCTTTTTAGTGATCACTGAAACTTATTTTATAATTTGTCAAATGCTCAGAAATTCCTTCAGTTGCACCTGCTACTTTCTCATCTGTTAAATTCAAATAAAATTAAATATGAGCATGTCGTTAAAACATATCATATGGTTGGCTAAGAGTCTAGACTGGAGAATCAGGATGCCTGGGTTCGGGTCCCACCTCTGACGCCTGCTCGTTAAGTTTGGATCCTAGCTCTGCTGTGTCCTCGCAATGTGATCTGGAGCGAGCCACACATTACCACCACCCGCCCCCCCTCCTCTCCCCCCCCCCCCCACCCCGCCGGCCACCCTGCCATAGTACCTCACCGTCCTCATCCGTGTACTGGAGAGAATACCAACTGCAAGAGGGGATCAAATTAACAAGGGAAGTGCTTAGAAGAGTGTCTGCTACAAAGCAGAAGTTCAGTAAGTACAAGCCATTATTATTGTCGTCATTATTACCCCACTGACCAATAAAAGTTCCATTTCTCTATGTTGTTCCCACAACATTCAAGAGGGTTCTGTCTGGGTCACAGGATGAAGAGTGATTTTTACCCTTTTCTCTTTTGGTCTTCTGTATTTCTCATGTCTCTGTAATGAATACATATTGCTTTTAAAAGGAAAAATATTTTCATTTTTAAAAAATGCGTGCTGAACATCACACCTTCATTGGTTTCTAGTCATTAGACCCAATGGGTTAGCTGTGGTGGACAGGAAGAAAACCAATTTATTTTAACAAAGTGAACAGCGCAGAAGAGATAGCTTCCAAGAAGACATTCATTTTGTCGATTGCCTTTTTTTGTTCCTAAAACTTGGACTATTCTCATTCCCACCCATTATCAGCATCATGGCCTTTTCCTGAGGACTGCTTCTATGAATATGTCTATGTAAGAAAAGGGAACAAATGCTCTGACCTGTTGTTCAGTTTCGTAAATTATATGCCAGTCTCATTTCAAAATTACTCGTAGAAAAAAAACTGAACCCACAAAATTACCAGTCCATAATTCAGCTCACACTGCCAATTTTTAAAACAAGGTAATCAACAACAGAATAATGGCCAAATATGAAAAACATCGTGGATGGAAAACAAATCAGTGTTTGGGAAGCTAACATGACTGGCTTTTGGTTGTTAGTCATCCAATTCTAGAAAAGGCAGCACGCTATACAGGCTTTTAAATTTTAAAGAAATCAATTTCGTGGCACAGTGGAATGCTAAATCCCAATTTAAGAAGACTTTCAAGATTTGGTTATTTCCCACAGTGAATTTTCCATAGAAGTGAAGTGGGCCTCAAGGCCACCTAAGCACCATGCAAAACACTGGCCTTTGGTAGGAATACAAGTCAACAGATTACATGCCCCAGTCTTCTGCAGATCAACGTTCACAAAGAAAGTGGAACAATATGAATTGTGGATCGCCATGCCTCAAAAATCGCTGCAGCTTAAAACAGACCCAGTTGAGGGGCACCTGGCTGGCTCAGTCAGTAGAGCGTGCAGCTCTTGATCTCAGGGTTGTGAGTTCGAGTCCCACGTTGGGGGCAGAGATTACTTAAAAGCGGCGGGCGGCGGGCGACTGAGTGGCTCAGTTGGTTAAGCGTCCTACTCTTGACTTCAGCTCCGGTCATGATCTCTCGGTCATGAGATCGAGCCCTTTGTCGGGCTCTGCAATGAGTGTGGAGCCTAACTGGGATTCTCCTTCTCTCTCTGTCTCAAAATAAATAAACATTAAAAGAAAAAAAAGAACCAGTTGAATGTGGTGTGAAGGGAACTAATTTGGTACCATTTGAGGTAGCGATGGACCCAAACCCCGCTTCACAATGAAAATGAAAGGGAAAGAATGAAAGGCGTATCTGCCTTCCTAGCAGAAACAGAATTTCAGAACAACCAAAGAGCCTTAGAGTACTAAGGGCCAGCTTATAAATGTAGTTTCGATGATAGGAAAATCATCATTTCACAACGCCTGCTGAAATCACTGATTTGATCGATGAGACCGAGCGGCACAAAAAAGCATCCGCTAAAGAGCTGACAGGGTGCTAACTTAGCACCACGAGGACTATCTTCAGGCGGCACGGGGCTGGAAATCAGTGTAAATGGCTAGAGGGGACACCCCGTCAGCACCTTAAACACAGCGCTCAATCTCAGCCTCCCAACAAGTGGAAAATTTTTACAATGGACTGTTATACGATAGTAAAGAACGAATCACTCTGAAAGTGTAGCCATGCTATTTTGGTTACGTTCCTGGTTTTTCTTTTCTTCTTCTTCTTCTTCTTCTTTTTTTTTTTTTTTTTTGCATTCCTTGTTTTTAAAGATACACACTGAAGTAGAAAAAAAAAACCCACAAAAACCAACAACTCAGCAGTATTTGGAAGTCAACTCCAAGTTATCAAGCCGCTTTCCAATCAGGAATGTCAAACTGGCACGGCACTGAAAACATAATTGGTTTCCAAGAAGCGGGGGAAGAATAGATCATTTTTTACGGGTGAAAAAGAAAGGCAGATGCAGGAGGAGAAGCAATTCCCTCCGCACAGCCCCCTGCCCCCAGACATGGCCTGCAGCCCAATTAGTCACAAAGAAAAAGGCAAGCGGCGGAGCAACAGGAAGAAACGCTGTTGGCCACAGCGTTACCATGGAGACAAGCAAAACACTGTCAAAACAGTGGAAACCTTAAGGAAAACTATACGGAGGATTTCATTTATTTGCGGCCACACCTACATAAGTTTCTGAAAAGAACCACTACAGGTGGTGTGGCGTGGAAGACGAGCGTTTAGAAAGGGCATGGCTTATTTTTCAGGCTCAGGAGACACCAACTTTGGGCTACGATGGCTTCAGGTTCAGGTTCTGCAATGGCCTCTCTGTATGACAGTCCTGGAGAAAGGTCTCTCAGGCCCCCACTGCCCCCATCTCTAAAATGAAGGGGTAGGACTAGCATCTAAGAGTTTTAAAAATTGACAATTAAAGGTAAATAATTCGGGGCGCTCAGATGGCTCAGTCGGTTGAGCGTCCGACGTCGGCTCAGGTCACGATCTCGAGGTTTGTGAGTTTGAGCCCCGCGTGGGCTCCGTGCTGACAGTTCAGAGCCTGGAGCCTGTTTCGGATTCTGTGTCTCCCTCTCTCTGGCCCTCCCCTTCTCACACTCTGTGTGGGTGTCTCTCTCTCTCAAAAATAAATAAACATTAAAAAAAAAAGATAAATAATTCAACATGTAAAACATCCACCTCACTGGATGACCCCTAGGGCCATGTTCATTCTATAATTCGATAATTCTAGAAGTAAAAGGCTCATCTTTCTGCTGCATATACAGTTCAATTGATAAGGCTTGGTGCCGTGCAGAGAAAAGATTACTCATTTGCTTAAAAAGAAAACATGAAAATTTGTTCCATTCCCCTTTCCCCTGTCTGGCATTTGTATTACACTTTTAGTTTTAAACCCTGATTTCATTTAATGGTCTGCAACCACCACAAACAAAAACATCTTATGCTTTTAGCGGTCCATCTTGTCAGCGTATCCGCCTCGCTAAATTATAGAATTCTCTGACTCATCGGGATAACATATTATCCTCTAGACAGCAAATTGAAAAAAAGCAATTTTCCCATCTCTGAGACAGATAATTGATCTGATTTTGCTGTCGATGTTACTGCCGTTCACTCTATCACTCAGGCTTGAAACCTTGAGATTATTTTTACTCTGTACCTTTCATCGCCCAGAGTCCCCAAGTTGTAATGAGTCGCCTTTAATAATGTCTCTTGCGTCAATCTCCCCTGCTACCACCTAAGTTCAAGTCCCTATTATCTCTCAAACTCAGATGGCCAAAATATTCTCTTTTCCCTTAATAACTTGTACAGGGCTTCTTTTATTACAAAAGTAATATGTGCTCATGATAGGCAATCTGGAAATTTCAGAAAGGTAGAGAATAACATCAATTATCCACGCGGTCCTTCTGCCCAGATGATCATTTTGACTCCTTTCTTTCCACTCACTGTTCTATGCGTACAGTCGTGTGGTTTTATAAAAGTTAGGATTGTAATGTACTCTGCAGTTATGATGTTTCTTACTCTTGTACCAGGAGCAGTTCGCTGTGACATCAAATGCTTTGAAAACCCAACCTGGTTTTTCACTAATTCTCCATTGTGGGTGTCTCACTGGCTTCTAAAGTCTTCGTGTTAGAGACAGACGCTGCACTGACCATCCCGGTGCCATTGTTGGATTATCTCCTCATCCTAAAGATATGATTGTAAGATCACAGATTCTTGTTACGTGTTCCCAAGTTGCCCTCCACAAAGGGTGTGAGAAGTGCCAGGCCCCCACCCCCACCGTCCCACTTGCTGACATGGGCCACTATCGCTCTTTACAAATTTACTGGGCTGGAAATTTATCTTATTGATGCTCGGGCTGTATGTCCTGTATGCGTTCGTGAGTCCAAACACGTGTTCACAGATATTGGGCATTCGTTCCGTGGCACTTGGGCTCGTCTTCATTCTGCTGAGAGGGGTAGCAAACTCAAAGATGTTTCAGGGGTCTGGCACGTGAGTTACCTCAACATGTGAAACCACGGTGGGAACCGGGAACGAGAGGGCCAGAGATGAACTGGAAGAGTGTGCGCCATGCCAAATGGAAAGATTTTAAATATGCCACGCTGGCCAAACAAAGCGTGTATGTGGCAAGTTCAGGACTGGGTTCCCAGGTGGCTCCCATGACTACCCCTCTAATCCATTCCCTTCAGATCGATGTCAGAATGGTACTCCTTTTACCTCCCCATATAAGGCCAGCCGGAATGCGACTCCAAACCTTTTTCTCGGAACTCCCCTACCCCAACCCTCTCTATCAAACGGAACTCTCAGAAGGTAGTGAGGTTCCTGGGGACAAACACTCTATCTTACAAGAGGCAATGCAGCAGAGTGGAAAGAGAGAGAGAGAGAGAGAGAGAGAGAGAGAGAGAGAGAGAGAGAGACAACTCCAGGATCAGACAGTTCTGGGTCAAATCCCACCTTACTACCTACTAGCTGTGTGACTGCAGTCAAGTGACTTAGCCTCGCTGAGGCTTCGTTTCCTCATCTGTACTAAAACAAGAAAATGGCACTACGGCACCTACACCAAAGGACGGTTACGAGCATGCAAGAAGGGAACAGAAGCAAAGCACCGAATAAATACACTGTATAACGTAGTAGCCTTTCCATGACTGCTTAGAGGCGCTCATGTACCTGCACAGACCCCAACCTCCTTCCTAAGGAAAATAGCCATGCCAGCATTTTTCTTTCTTTCTTTTTATTTGAGAGATAGAGAGAGAGAGAGAGAGAGAGAGAGCAGGCATGCGAGTGGGGGAGAGGGGCAGAGGGAGAGAGACAGAATCCCGAGCGGGCTCCACACTCAGTGCCCAGCCCGACACAGGGCTCGATCCCATGACCCCGGGATCATGACCTGAGCCGAAATCAAGAGTTGGACGCTAGGGGCGCCTGGGTGGCTCAGTCAGTTGGTTGACTGACTGGCTCAGGTCATGATCTTGCAGTTCATGGGTTCGAGCCCCGCATCGGGCTCCGTGCTGACAGCTCGGAGCCTGGAGCCTGCTTCAGATTCTGTGTCTCCCTCCCTCTCTCCAATAAATAAACATTTAAAAAAACAAAAAGAGGTGGACGCTCAACCAACTGAGCCACCCAGGTGCCCCAGAACAGTGTTCTTCAAAGTGTCTCCACAAACTATCTTGCCAGAACAGGAATCATCTGTGAGCTCCCGTTCACTACGCGGATTCCCGGGACCCATCCCAGACCTCCTGAATCAGACTTTCTGGAGGCGGGGTCCGGGGGTCCCTATTCTTACAAGGGTTTCAGTTGGTTGCGACTCAACTAAAGACGAAGAACCAGTGGTTGCCGTATTCACCTGAGTTACACTTGACTTCTGCCTCACGGTGCCCCACCCTCAGGGTCTGGCAGTATGACCATGCCTTGATGAAAGACTGATCCAGAAGAATCCTCCTCTGAAAGCGAATCAGCCTCCCTGCCTTCCTTCCTTAGCTGTACATCATCGCTGCTATTGTGAATCACTTGCTATTAAGAGAATTGTTTGGGGAGGGGCGCCTGGCTGACTCAGTTGGTTCGGCGTGTGACTCCTGCTCTCAGGGTCATGGGTTTAAGCCCCTTGTTGGGGGTAGAGCTTACTTAAAAAAGAAACCGTCTGGGGATGCAGCAGAATGGGAAAGCATCCACAGTAATACTAATCGCTAACGCTCACTAAGCACCAGTAATTGTACCGGGCATGCTAAGCAGTCTGTATGTATTAAATTAATCTAAACCACAGAACGACACCAAGAGGCGGGCGCTATCATTACCTTCATGTTACAAATGAGAAAACTGAGGCACAGAGAGGTTAGGGAAGCTACCTAAGGTCAGACAGATGGTAAATGAGATTTGAATCCAGACAATGTGACTCCAGAGCCCAGGCTATCATGTACTATGCTGTACTATTTCACTAAATTAACTGCCCTGGGCCTGATATTACTAATTTAAGATATATGTAATAATGCTGATATTTATCCCATTTAGTGTCCTTATTATTTTCTTTGGGTGAATGTACTTAGCGGAGAAACCTGAAACTCTTCGGCTCCCCTGGGGTCTTCGCTTTTCTAGCCACAAATTCCAGCATGAGAGTCTGCAGCAAACGAACTGTAACAGTTGGGGTGAGTTTGTCTTTGGAGGCCAGCTTTCCAGGCACCAGCATGAACATAATCTATGTCCATGTTTACCCTATCTTTCTATTTCCCCAAATCACCAAGAAGCAGAAACCCTGCCCTTTGGACTGCTTTCATCTGGAAGGCTCCTCTCACTGAGGGTTTGGATTAAACAGACCCCCTACCCCGGAGAGAACAAAGCCCAGTGATATGAGCTGGGCAAAGTATCCCGAGGACTTCTCAAATGGTCTGCGTAGTCTGAGATACAAAATTTTTTAACTTATTTTTTAAAATTTTTTACTGTCTGTTATTGAGAGACAGAGCATGAGCAGGGGAGGGGCGGAGAGAGGGGGAGACACAGAATCCGAAGCCGGCTCCACGCTTCGAGCGGTCAGCACAGAGCCCGACGCGAGGCTCAAACTCACAAACCGTGAGATCACGACCTGAGCCGAAGTCGGACGCTCAACCGACTGAGCCGCCCAGGCGCCCCTTATTTTTTATTTTAAGTGGGCTCTATGCCCAATGTGGGGTTCAAACTCATGACCCTGAGATCAAGAAGTGCATGCCCCACAGACTGAACCAGCTGTGCACTGTGAGATGCAACATTTTAAATCACCTCTTCCTTAATCTTTTAGGTAAAATGTAGTTTAAAATAATCAATTTTGCATTTTCTTTTAGAGAGAGAGACAGCAAGAGAGCGTGTGCAAGCGGGGGAGAGGCAGAGGGAGAAGGAGAGAGAGAATCTTGAGAATCTTAATCCACACCCAGCGCAGAGCCCGATGCAGGGCTTGATCTCATGACCGGGAAATCATGACCCGAGCTGAAATTAAGAGTCGGACACAACTGACTGAGCTACCCAAGTGCCCCAAAATAACCAATTTTGAAATAAAGTACTGACACATGTTACAACATGGATGAACCACATTATGCTAAGTGAAAGAAGCCAGACACAAAAGGACAAATATTGTAGGATTCCACTTACACGAGGTACCCAGAATAGGCAAACTCATAGAGACAGAAAGTAGAAAAGAGGTGGCCAGCTGCTGGGGGGAACGGGAAGTCCGTGTTTAACGGGCACGGTTTCTATCTGGGCTGATGAAAGAGTTCTGGAGATAGCGATAATGGTTGCACGACACTGTGAATGTACTCAATGCCATTGAGATGTATACTTAAAAAGGGTCAAAACGGCAAATTTTCTGGGTTTGTTTTTGTTTTTTACAAATCCCACAGCCTCCGAACAAAACCCAGTTTCGAACTTCATGGAATCAGTGCTTACCAGGCTGTCATCATTCTGGTCTCCAAACATTTCTTTAAAAATCTTGCCAGGATCAGGAATTGGAGGGAATATAATGATCTTGAGCCTTTAAGAAAACAGAGACATTTTTTAATCAAATCTTCCAGTCCACAGGAACGTCCCATTTAAATAAAGGCACTTTATTTTTTTTTTCAACGTTTATTTATTTATTTATTTATTTTTTTAAAATTTTTTTTTCAACGTTAACGTTTATTTATTTTTGAGACAGAGAGAGACAGAGCATGAACGGGGGAGGGGCAGAGAGAGAGGGAGACATAGAATCCGAAACAGGCTGCAGGCTCTGAGCGGTCAGCACAGAGCCCGACACGGGGCTCGAACCCACGAACTGCGAGATCGTGACCTGAGCCGAAGTTGGTCACCCAACCGACTGGGCCACCCAGGCGCCCCACTCTCGTCGTTTTTAAAACTGTTTTCCAGCTTGGGGCATCTGGGTGGCTAACTGGGTGAGGCGTCTGACTCTTGATTTTGACTCAGGTCATGATCTCGTGGTTCATGAGACTGAGCCCCGCGTCAGCACGGAGGCTGCTTGCCTGCTCGCTCGCCCCCCCCCCCTCTCCCAAGATAAATTTGAAAGAAACCACAAATGTTTTTTCCAGCTTAAATGAGATCTATTCAAGGGAAAAGAATTGTATACACGTGAGGTGAACATGATGTTGTACGTTATGAAACGATAGCCATGATCAAGCAAATTAACACATCCATCACCTCACACGGTTATGACTGCGTGCGTGGGTGTGTGCGCGCGCGTGTGAGCCGTCCCCTATAATTGAATAATAACGGTGCTTTACTCATCATAGGCCAGATGGGGGTTCATTGCTTATAATTTCAAAAAAAAAAATCTTCCGGGAACAGGGTTCATTCCTCTTTAATTTTACTTTCTTCTTTTCTCCTCTCCCCATCTTTACGCCTCAGACTACCCTTTGGTGGCCCCACCTCATCTCCCAGGCTCTGAACATCGGCGTGGCCCAGGGCTCTGTCTCTCACCCTCTGGCCCTCTCACTGTACGAGCGCTCTCTTCCAGTCTTAGGGCTTCGGGTCCAGTTACACGCCGAGGGCTCCCCAGATTCCATCTCCGGCCCAGACCTCTCCCTGAAACTCCAGATTCATCGCACGACTACCCCTGTAACATCCCTACTTGGGTGTTTAACAGTCATCTGGAACTGACATTCCAAACTGAGTCCTCCCCTTTGCCCCAGGGCCAGCGCTCCGCACAATCTTCTCCCTCTCAGCCGAAGGCTCCAGCGTTCACCCAAACCTGAGCTCTCCGTGAACCCTCAGTTTCCCTCGGGCCTCACGGGCAAGCGGCCATCAGCAAGCGCTCTCAGCTCTACCTTCTGAATGCGTCCCACCTCTGACCGCGTCTTACTACCGCCATCACTAACCTCCTAGGCCAGGCTTCCTACGTCTTTACCCCCAAAACGCGGCAGCACCTTCTGACCAGCCCACCCGCTTCCGTTCCTGCCCGAGCCAGTTCTTCATTCGGCAATGTCGGTGACCTTTCATGACAGTAAAATCAGGGCGGGTTCCTGTCCCCGCTTAACACTCTGCAACGATTCCCCCTCATGCTTGGGACGAAATCTCAATTCCCCCGCCACGGCCCACATGATCTGGCTCCGCCAACCTCTCCAGCCTCATCTGGCGCTCGCCCCTTGCGCGCACCGAGTGCCGTCTCTCTACCGACCAGAGACAGACAACTTGGTGAAGTTCTCTTTCCCGCAGCTTTAAAGGAGCAGCTTGCCCTGCATTAATACTGGACGGGTCATTGAATGCATCACGCTAAGACTTCATTCCAAGCGCTACCGCCTTTGGCCGTATTAGGCATCTGAAAGAGCAGGGTGAACACGGGGCCTGTCGATGATCCCAAACACACGCGAAGGAACGGTGCCGGAGCGGGGCCGCGGGAAATTAACGCGACACCTTCCTCCCCAGAAAATGGGCACGGTAATCCCTCTGGGCCGCGCCATACTACCAAAAGCCGTCGATAGCCAAAGTGCTCCTAATACGTGGGGCGAACGCCAAACGCTCTCACGAACAGTAGTAACTGGAGAGGCAGGGCCAACGGAAGCCAAGCCGACTGGGGCGGCCGCCTCACCTTTTGAGATAAAGCAGGAGGACTATGATGGCACCCGCAACGATGACCGGGGTGGCGAGCAGCATGGTTATATAGAACGTGGGGTCGGTGTTCTCACCTGGCAAACGGAAAGCAAACAAAAAGACATGAGAAATCAAACCCTTTTGGGGGCGGGGGGGAAACAACAAGCAACGGTTGGATCAAACTAGCGAGATCGCAGCTATCTCTGCACTCTACCCCAACCTGTTTTCCAACTCTTCAATTCTATTTTTAAGGTTTTTTAATGCTTATTTATTTCTCAGAGAGAGAGACAGAGAGACAGAGAGACAGAGAGAGAGAGAGAGAGAGAGAGAGAGAGAGAGAGACAGACTGTGAGCAGGGGAGGGACAGAGAGAGAGGGAGACACAGAATCCGAAGCAGGCTCCAGGCTCCGAGCTGTCAGCACAGAGCCGGATGCGGGGCTCGAACTCACGGACCATGAGATCATGACCGGAGCTGAAGTCGGACGTTTAACCGGCTGAGCCACCCGGGCGCCTCCAAAACGCTTCAATGATCTCATCTTCCGTTCCCTTAGCAGCGAAAAACAAAGTCCTGCTCTAGTGTCCAACATGCCACAGATGAAAAGACACCTTGAGGGTTGTCTGAAGCCAGGGTATCTTAACTAGTTCCAGACACTATTCCCAATGCTATTACACCTGTTAGAAAGATCATGTCATTAACAGTGACTCTCTCTTCTTGTTGGTCACTTAACCACTACTAGAACACCTAAGGCACTCCTAACTACCACCACTACTATTTTTAACTGAGCATCTACTACATATGTGATACCACCCGGAGTGCCTCGATGTGTTTCTATGTATGCTATGGAGAGAGACGATGGTGTCTCCCGTTTATACAGATGACAAGGATAAGGCTCAGAGAGGGTTAGTGGCTCGTTCAGAAGGGTTTAGTAAGTCAGGCCTCAAATCCGGCACCGTCCAAGTTCCAAAGCTTCTCGATCACTTGAGAAGTTGACTTGCTACGCTTCACATGCAGAATGTCATGTCTGCTTACGTGCTCATCTTTTCCATGAGGGCATGACCACCTAGGAAGCATCGTCAGGGCCTAGCATCCCTGTGTTAGCCTCTAAGATGGCCCCAAGTGATCCCTGCCTCCTGATACTCACGCCCTTACGTAACCTCCTCCCCTTGAGGGTGGGCCGGACTGACTGACTTGTCTGTAAAGAATTGAACGGCAGCGTTCATGTCATTGCCAACATTAGGTTACAAAAGACTGTGGTTTCCACACCGGGTGTCCTCTCACACACTCTTACTTGAGTCAGTTGCTTGAGCAAGCCAGTCGCCGTTTCATGAGGCATGAAATGCCTCCCTGCATGAAAGGCCCAAAGGGCAAGAAACTGAGGGAGGCCTCTGCAGTAGCTCCCTAGGGCTGCTGGAGTGAATCGCCACATATCGGTTGGCTTAAAACAATAGACATGTGTTCTCTCACAGTTCCGAAGGCTAGACATCCAAAAGCAAGGTATCCGCAGGGACGTGCTCCCTCTGAAGGCTCTGGAGGCGAATCCCTCCTTGCCTCCTCCTAGCTTCTGGTGGCTCCCGGGAACCCTTGGGGTTCCTTGGCTATACCTGCATCACTCCATCGTCTGCCCCTATCCTCACAGGGCCTTCTTCCCTAGGAGGTCTCTTCGTGTTTCTGTGTATCCTCTCTTATAATGATACTAGCCATCAGATGCAGGGTCTACTTTAATGGTGTGACCTCATCTTAACCTGATCACATCTGCAAAAACTATTTCCAAATAAAGTCACATTCACAGGTATAGGAGTTGGGAGCCGAACGTATCTTTTTGAGGGATACAATTCAACCTGCCACAGCCCCCAACCAACAGCCAGCAAGGAACAGAGGCTTTCCGACGACCACATAAGTGAGCTTGGAAGTGGGTTTCCCAGCCCCAATCAAGCCTTCAGATGAGACTGCAGTCCCACCCAACAGCTTGACTGTAACCTCATGAGAGAACCTGGCACAGAGGCACCGAGCCACGCTGTGCCCAGATTCCTGACCCACAGGAACTGTGAGATGCTAAATGTGTTTTCTAAGCCACCAAATTTTGAGATTCTTTGTTATGCAACAATAGATAAGGAATACAACCATGCCTGGCACCTAGCTTGCTCAGTCCCTCAATTAGTAGGGAACCGATTACCTCAATAACCGGTCTCTCTGACTGTCAGAGAGCTATTAGAAAGTTCTTCCGATGGTCCTATTTTGCCCCAAGGAGCCACAAAAGAAAATAACCTATCTCCTCTTCTACTTAAAATTCAGCAATCAGGACTCTTCACCCCCAGGCTTGCTTCATCCAACCACTTGTCCCTAAGTTTTGTGATTCTTCAACATCCCGATGACCCTCTCAAGGATAGGTTCCAGTTTGCCAATGAAGCTCCTACAACGTGGCGCCCAGAATAGAACACTGCACGCTTCTGATGTGGCCAGGACACTGTGTCCCACCCTGTAGTATCCCCTTGTTCTGGGTGCTACACTATCACTGAGGCCTGTGGCTACACACTGGGGGTATTTAAGGATCCAATGCTGAGTCACTCCTATACTCCACCCCACAACACATACACACACATCCATGAAGCGTAGCTCTTTCTAGGGGCGCCTGGGTGGCTCAGTCGGTTAAGCGTCCGACTTCGGCTCAGGTCATGATCTCACGGTTGGTGGGTTCGAACCCCGCGTCAGGCCCCGTGCTGACAGCTCGGAGCTCGGAGCCCGGAGCCTGCTTCGGGTTCTGTGTCTCCCTCTCTCTCTGCCCCTCCCCCTACTCACGCTCTGTCTCTCTCTCTCCCAATATGAATAAAAATTAAAATTTTTTTTTTAAAAAAACAGCACAGCTCTTTCCAATCCTGTTCTTGGGCCTGACACCCAGTTTGCTCAGGCACTCCGTTGATACACGAAACTGTTGTCTTCAAACCCGGACACGGTTTGATCTCTATCAAACGCCATCAAGGTCACTGTTCTACTCTTGATTCTGTCACTAGCTCACAGGATGGTCCTCTAGCAAAGCATGAGCTATGGATTTCATCATGCCCGCCTCCTGGTATGTTGTTCAGGTTGCTAAAAACATAGAGATAGGACAGGAGAGAGAGAGTGACGCCTTTTGGGTTGTGGGTTTTCAAAGAGCTGCGCGGTGTGAGGTAAACCTGGGTGATCTGGCTGTAACTGAACAGCAAATGCAGTGCGATTGCAGCTTCCCCTGGAGGATGTCGGGAATGCGGTGCCGCCCCCTCCCCCAGTCGATCTTCCGCTTCGGCCCCTCGCTGGTTTCCGTGGCACCCGAGGTCCCGTCCCCTCACCTATGCTCATCGCCTGGCTCCAGTTGCTCCACAGCCTGTCGTCCTCGTAGCACAGCTTATTCGTCCTCACCCGGATTCTCACTGTGTTCAGAGTGTCGGGGAGGATGCCGGGGACCATGAAGCAAATTGTACCCTGAGAGGGGAGAGAAACACACACGAGGCATGTCACTGGGCGGTTCTCTTTTTCTGCTTCTGAATCCCGCGGAAATAGAATTCTCTGCCAAATTCTGTACGTGATCAAGACTTGGATGGCGGCCCCCATGATCTGACTTTAGCTCCTCAAACGAAACTTGGCAATAACCCGCAAAACAAAGGAGTTTCTTTTGCTCAGAGCAGTTACCGTTGAGGCCACAGTCACCCCGCCCCACCCCCAGTCACTCTGTGAGCTTAAACCCAAAGAGAGAAAGTTGAATTTACTGACCTCCAGGTTTCCCTCAAATTCTGAATTCTGACACTTGGCTTCTTCAACCTGGAAGATATAAAAAACAAATACATTCAAAAAGAATTAAAAGACTCCATCGCATCATTTCACCATTTCTAACAAGGTTTCCTTTCATCCCATCTGAAGGGGACCAGGTGCCGTGAAAGGCTAGTTTTGTTTTGTTTAATAAGATGCGCTGGATCAATTATATACACATACAGGAAAAAAAAAACCTCTTGACCCCTACCTCACAGTATTTACAAAGTCAATTCCAAATGGACCACACATCTAAATGTGAAAGTTAAAATAAACTGAACAAACAAATACATAAATACGGCGAGATTTTAGAAGAAAACGTAGAACATCTTCATGACCTTGAAGCAGGAAAAGATTTCTTAAATAAAACCACACAATAGTAACCCTAAAGGAAAAATTGTTATAAAGTCATCTGTATCAAAATTCCAAACTTCTTCTGTTCATCCAAAGATATCCTATTCAGGAAATTTGAAAAGTGACGCATAGAGTGAGAGAAGATGCCTGCAATCGCTGACAAAGAACTTACATACATACCTATTTATAATATATACTTATATTTATATGTAACACACCCATGCACATATACATATAGCCCACCAACTAACGAGGAAGAGGCAGACAACCCCACAGAAAAACTGGCAAAAGATTTGAGCAGGCATTTCACAAGAGGGTATTCCAAGTTGCCAACGAACACGTGCAAAAGCGCTCAACTTCATTAATCATCAGGGAAATGCAAATTAAATCCACAAGATAATGACACACGCACGCCTATCAGACAACACTGAGTGCTGATGAGGATGGGAAGCATCTAGCGTCCTCAGCTTTTGCTCTTCATGGTGTAAATGGGCACAACCATTTGGGAAAAGTCTGATCATCACTTAGAGACCATCACATATAACCCTCTGACCCATACAGGCTCAACAGAAACGTACGCACATGCGCACCAAGAGACAAATATGCAAATGTTCATAAAAACTCTATTCATAAAACTCCTAACCAGAAACTATCCAAATAGGCCCCAAAGGGAGAATGGATAAATCAAATGTGATAATACCGACATGATAGAACCAATGCAGTGAGAACGAAACACTGACAACTACAGGCAACGATATCTGTGGCTCTTCCTAAACGGAACGCTGGGTGAAAGAAGGCAGACGCGCACAAAAAGCAAATGCTGGAGAATTCGTTCATACAAGGCTTCAAAGAGGCAACAGAGGCACCCGGGTGGCTCAGTCAGGCACCCAACCCTTGGTTTTGGCTCAGGTCACGATCTCACAGTTCATGAGATCGAGCCCCGCATCGGGCTCTGCGCCAACAGCATGGAGCCTGCTTGGGATTCTTTCTCCCTCTCTCTCTGCCCCTCCCCTGCTCCCTTGTTCTCTCTCAAAATAAATAAATAAACTTTAAAAACAAATAAATAAAAATAAAAAGAGGCAACAAAACTAATCTATGGGATCAGATGTCAGGGTAACAGTCATGCTTTGGGAGAGTGACTAAAAGGGGTCATGATGGGGCTTCTGGGGTGCTGGTTACATAAATGAAAAATCATTTGCAAAAATCACTTGTGAAAACTCATTGAGCTATGCATAACCACTTGTGTGATTTTTCTATAGGATACTCTACATCAATTAAAAGTTTAAAAAAAAAAACAGTCTCCCTTGTTGAGAGTATGATATCAAAAACGACTGAGTCAGAGAAAACAAAGTATAATGCAAAATTCTCTTCCACACAATTTAAATCACTTGCTGTCTGATGTAGACAGAAAGATCAGTTCCTAAAATGCAAATATTTCAAAAGTGGAGTGAAAATCAATAGTGAAAATCTGTTGCTTAGTATAAGTAGTCTACTTCTGGCCAACAGGTTATATGAAAAGATGTTCAACATCATTAATCATCAGGGAAATGAAAATCCAAACCATAATTAGGCATCATCTTATACCTATTAGAATGGCCAACATCAAAGACAAGAAATAACAAGTGTTGGTGAGGATGTGGAGAAAGGGGAACGCTTGTGCATTGCTGGTGGGAATGCAAACTGTTGCAGCCACTGTGGAAAACGGTATGGAGGTTTCTCAAAACATTAAAAATAGAATTGCCCTATGATCCAATAATCACACTACCCAAAAGGAACAAAAACACTAATTCAAAGGGGTACATGCACCCCTATGTTCACTGCAGCATTATTTACCATAGCCAAGATATGCAAAGTGTCCACCCATAGATGAATAAAGAAGATGTGGTATGTATATATGATGGAATATCATCCAGCCGTGAGAAAGAAGGAAAAATCCTGCCATTTGTGACAACATGGATGAAACTCAGGGCGCACTGAAAGACAAATACCGTATGACCTCACATATATGCGGAATCTAAAAAAGTTGAGTTCAGGGGCACCTGGGTGGCTCAGTGGGTTAAGCATCTGACTTCGGCTCAGGTCGTGATCTCACAGTTCGTGGATTCAAGCCCCACGTCGGGCTCTGTGCTGATAGCTCGGAGCCTGGAGCCTGCTTCGGATTCTGTGTCTCCCTCTCTCTCTGCCTTTCCCCTGCTCACTCTCTGTCTCTCTCTCAAAATAAATAAACATTAAAAAGTTAAAAAAATTGTTTTTAAAGTTGAGTTCGTAGAGGTTAAAAGTGGAATGGTGGCAGAAGGGGCTGAGGGACAAGGGGGGAATGGGGTGACGTTGGTGAAAGGGTACAAGCTTTTAGTTATAAGTTCTGGGGATCTAATGTACAGAGTGGTGATTGTCATTAATAATGCCGTATTGTATAATTGAAATTTGCTAAGAGAGTAGATCTTAAGCGTTCTCACTACTTAAAAAAAGGTAACTGTGGGGGCACCTGGGTGGCTCCGTTGGTTAAGCATCCGACTCTTGATTTTGGCTCAGGACATGATCTCATGGTCATGAGATCGAGCACCACATCAGGATCCACGCTGAGCACAGGGCCTGCTTAGGATTCTCTCTCTCTCTCTCTCTCTCTCTCTCTCTCTCTCTCTCTCTCTCTCAAGTCCCCCCCCCCCCCCCCCCCCCGCCTCGTTCACGCAGGCACACATGCATGCTTTCTCTCTCAAGGTAAATAAATAAACATTAAAAAAAAGGTAACTGTGTGAAGTGATGGATGTGTTAATTAACTTGATTGTGGTAATCATTTCACAAGATATACACATATGAAGTTATCATGTTGTACACCTTGAAAGTAATCACACTGTACAACCCAAATATATATACTTTTTCCTTGTCCATCATACCTCAACAAAGCTGAAAGAAACAGTCACCTTTTATCAAAGAGACGCTTAGACATGAGACAAAAGCCAGAACACAGAGCTATGATTTTTGACCGTGCATGTTATTCACTAAATGGTTCCCTGCAGCATTTGTGATGAGCTGGAAGGCCAGCTGAGTGATGGAGAGTTGTCCTATCGCTACTTCTTCCAGGGCAGAGAAGAGGCCACTTGGGAATCAGAGACCTGCTGGGGAATCACAAGCGTCAACTACCACTTGATGGATCGGGTTGCAGGTTCGTGTCTCCCTCCTCACGACCATCTCCCAGATATATATGTATTCCAAACATCAGCAAATCACGGCGCAAAGGGAAGGTTCTGGGCTCTTGTTCAAATGTAAATTCCCTTGCATAGTTTATGGGCTGCTCAGATACCCCTGTGGGAGAAGGAAGACAAGGGCACAGAGGACCAAGCAGAGAGTTTGTGGAGAAGGGGGGTGGTTAAACAAGAGTCATTCTTTGCTTTGTGATTCTGTCATGAGTTACTTCTGACCACAGCCCCCATGTGATGGCACCAGCTCATGTCCCAGCCTACTTCCCCCTCTTAACTAGAACACCAGGCGAAATAATTCCTCAAAAAGGCTCGCAAAAAACAGGGCGGGGGGGGGGGGGGGGGGCGGGGGGAAGGGTCTAACCAGAGGAGCTCAAAATCAGTGAGCGTACAAAAAGCTGATGACATTCTGGGAGAGGAAGCAGCTGGTGAACATCTGCCAGGGGAAAGAACGTTCGGCTCAAATGTGTAAACAGAGTTAATTCCCAATAGGCTACAGTTCTGACTTAGGAGGACAAATTCCATAGCATGTACACGCTCTTCAGTTCAAAAGTTTGTAAAAAAGATTAACTCAGTTCGACAATAATTTATTAAGTGATGACCATGCCCATGGTGTTAATCCCAAATATTCTCAAGGTTTAATACATCAGGACCAACCTTTGACTACATAAAGACCAACTGATTAGCTGTGTGGCCTATAGCAAGTTACTTACCCTCTCTGAGCCTTAGTTTCCCAATAAAATATAGATTAAAATAGAACCACTTCACAGACTGTTATATGCTACCGTATAAGAAGCACCTAGAAGAGTAGCTTTGTAGCATATCATGAACACTTAACAAGGGATGGCTGTTACTATTAAGAGGAAGTATTGAGGTGGTCCCCAGTGCTTACGAGCACAAGCTTTGGGGTCAGATCACATTTGCTCATCTGTGAAATGGGGACAAAATGATAGGACCTAGATCGTCAGGGTAACCGTGAGGATTACAAGAAAGGGTTGAGATAATGTGTCCATTAAGATGCCTACCACAGGGGGGCCCGGGTGGCTCAGTCAGTTGAGCCGCCGACTCTTGATGTCTGCTCACGTCGTGAGCCCGGGGTCGTGGGATCGAGCCCCGCATCGGGCTCCATGCTGAGCGTGGAGAGGCCCTGCTCGGGATCGGGATTTTCTCTGTCTCCCCCTCTGTCCCTGTCCACCCCCCACTCGCATGCTCGCTCTCTCTCTCTCTCTCTCCAGAAAACATTTAAAAAATAAAATGCCTAGCACACAGTAATCGCTCGATCTGTGCTAGCCACTGTTAGCGGGAGTGGCACAAAGTAAACACCCCCGAAGTCCTCCCTGCAGGAGCTTTTATTTTTAGTCAAGAGAAAAGGCTCAAACATGTGATCGGGGTAACTCGCAGGACACAATTCGGTGCCAAATGAGTAATACGAGCAGCATGTGTCTCAGGATTTCAGGCAGAAGAGAGCAGGAGAGGCTGGAGTAGTCAAGTATGCTTCAGCGCTCTGACAAGCTGACTCCGCCGTAAATCCAAGCCTCACCTTCTCCCCACTTGGAAGCCCTTTGCTCTTTCCCTTTGCAGCACGGTACGGGGACACCACTTTCTGGTACGGATAATGGTGGTTCTATTTCGGCAAACAGATTCACCTGCAGATGCCCAGAAAAGCCCCGGTCAGCTGCGGACCCGGCCACTCCCTCTGGAGTTACAGCCTGTCAACAGTGGCTTATTTTAGTAAGTATTTTGAAACTCCCACGATGAGCCAAAACAACTGGACCAAAGCATGTGCCCACGTGCGAGATGCCGGGGTCCTTTAAAAGCCAATACGAAACACTGGGGCTCTAACCTCTGAAATGCAAATGCACACGCCCCCCACCCCCACCCCACCCCCACCCCCACCGCAGGCAGGTGGCACACCAGCCACGGCCCGGCCCCTGTGGTCTTGTGGCGCCACCTCATGGAAACAACACTCCTCGGGGGCCAGGGTATTTGAATCTGGGCAAAATTTCCCAATTTTGTCGTCGTTGTTGTTTTGGTTTCTTAAATGTATTTATTTCAATTCAAGTGAGGCTTCGGGAGTAGAATTTAGCGATGCATCACTCACACAGAACCCCCAGTGCTCATCCCAACGAGCGCCCTCCTTAAGGCCCGTTGCCCGTTTAGCCCATCCCCCACCCACGTCCCTCCAGCAACGCTTCGTTTGTTCTCTGTATTTAAGCCTCTTATGGTTTGCCTCCGTCAAATTTAATAAACGAAACCCCACCGTGCCTGTGGTCCAAACAAAAATGTTTAAGGCCCAAGTGTGTGACCTCTCCTGTAAAGCGGAAGAATGGGACTGACGCCCTGAGGTTACACCACATCCTGTTATGGCCGGTGGCCCACGGGGACCTCTAATTAGTATGTTTTGTATTAGCTTCCCAGGAGCGTAAATGTACGTACGCCAACAAATACGGACTCCTCAAAGTGGACTACCTTAGTTGCCACAAACTCCAAGAAAAGGGAATGGCCATACCAGAGCCTCGAAGTATCTACCCGATCTGACCCCGGCCTCCCGCTTACGCGTCTTTTCCTACTGTATCTTGGCCACCCGAGTCTCCGCTCTGTGTCTCACACAGGCCAAGCCCATTCCTGCCTCAGAGTCTTTGTACTGGCTGTTCCCCCCACCCCCAGATCTTCACATGGCTAGCCCCTGCTCGTCATTCTGGTCTCATCTCCAATGTCGTCACTTCAGATGACTGCCCAACCTCATATTCCCTCAGGCCCGCCTGTCATGCCACTACATGACCTATTTAATTTTCCTCACAGCCTTCGTGCTCTGAAATCAGCTTGCTCATTTACATCCTCATTTTCCAGTAGGGAGGTTTCATGGGAAAAAAAGACCTTCGCGTCAGGGTCACGTGCACCTAAAACAGCGCCCGGCACGTGGTAGATATGTACTGAAAATGCGTTCAGCAAATGAATCAACGAATGGCTTGAATCTGACGGCCAGTGCCACTACCATAAACCCTCAAAGCTCCCACCACGCCCTATTTCAGACGAGAAAGTTCATTACTGTCATCATCAGGTGACAAATCTAGGAGCTGCATTTCACTGACATTTCAGTATATTAACCCTGTAAGAAACTCGAGTGACAGAAAAATAGCCAAGTTACATCAACTAGCTAAGAAAAACTTACGTAGAAAATATCATGCGTCTCTGTTTGGCTGTTGTTGACTTCTACTTGATAAGATAAGCATCTGCTATAAAAATTCTGTGGATTCTTCCATTGCACGTACAAGTTACCATTTTGGAAGAAGAGCCGTTTAATATGTGGGGGATCAGGTTTCACTGAAAGACAGAAATAGAAGCATACAAGTTAGCTTCCAGGGTTCATTTTGATGAGGTTCATACACGGGTAGAGATAATGAAGGTCACAATGAATGGAGAAAGCTTATTTTAAGCTGCCTCGCCAAATGGATCTAACGAACATCTTCGGGGTGTCTGGAAGATGACGTGAACTCTGACCTGCATCCGGTTAGAACACGGATGGGGTATAATCAGGACATCTAGCTGTGACAGAGAATAAAGAAAAGAAGCCCTTAGGTCCACATGTGCATCCACCTAATGGATAACGGGGGGCACCGGGCACAAGGGGTTTCCCCAGGCGTCACTCACTTGCGCAAAGACCCCAATTAAAACATTAGCCTAGTCTCTGTCACACGCCACGGCACGGATGAACCTCAAGGACCGTATGCTAAGTGAAATAAGCCCATCACAAACACTGTAGGATTCCACCCAGAAGAGGTACCTAAAGTAGTCGAAATCATAGAAAATAGAAAGCTGGTTACCAAGGGCTGGGGAGGGGAAATCAGTGTTTAGTGGGCATCGAGTTTCAGTTCTAAAAAGATTTGAGAAAGTTCTAGAGATTTGTTGCACGCCAATGTGAATATACTTGACACCTCTGAACCGTATAGTCAAAAATGGTTACGACGGGAGGGGTGCCTGGGTGGCTGAGTCAGTTAACCGACTGACTCTTGCTTTCAGCTCAGGTCATAATCTCACGGTTCATGGGTTCGAGCCCTGAATCCGGCTCTATGCTGATGGTTCGGGGCCTGCTTGGGATTCTCTCTCTGCCCTCCCCCACACTCACTTTCTCTCTCTCTCTTTCTCTCTCTCTCAAAATAAATAAACTTTAAAAGCAAGTATTTTTAAAAAATGGTTACGATGGGAAATTTAATGTTATATGATTATAACCACAATTAAAAATAAAGTAAAAAAAGGGGCATCTGGGTGGCTCAGTTGGTTGAGTGTCTGACTTCGGCTCAGGTCATGATCTCGTGGTTCACAAGTTCGAGCCCCGCGTCAGGCTCTGTACTGACAACTCAGAGCCTGGAGCCTGCTTTGGATTCTGTGTCTCCCTCTCTCTCTGCCCCTTCCCTGCTCATGCTCTGTCTCTCTCTCTCTCTCTCTCTCTCTCTCAAAAATAAACATTAAATTTTTTTTTTTAAATAAAGTAAAAAAACTAGCCTAGTCCATTTACTTTTTAATGAGTCAACTATGCTTAAGACTAAGCAACAGAAAAGAATTCGGATGAGGGGGTGCCTGGGTGGCTCAGTCAGTTTAGAGTCCGACTCCTGATTTCAGCTCGGGTCACGATCTCACAGTTCATGAGTTTGAGCCCCACATCAGGCTCCACGCTGACAGTGCGGAGCCTGCTTGGGATTCTCTCTGCCTCCTTCTATCTCTTTGCCCCTCCCCCACTTGCACGTGCTTTCTCTCTCTCTCAAAAATAAAAAGAAGACGACGACGACGAAGAAGAGGAGGAGGAAGAGAATGGACAATGACAGAAAACAACTTGAAGCTATCATCTTCCAGCTGCGGAGGAGCTCCCTTTTTGGCACCACTAATCTCCAGGAAGAAGGGTAGGGAAACGAGCTTTGAAAGGTCCATCAAGGACAATCGGCCAAGCAAGAGGCAGGACAGAGAAGGGCTCAGATCATCCCACTTGGCAAGTTACCACGACCTCACTCCCCTGGCCTTCGGTCCACTAGTAGAATTCCCTTCCACGACTATCTGAAGGAGTGGTAAACAGTGTTCCAGTCGCAGACTTGGGAACCTGGTCAGTGCATGGTTATCTGCTGATACATTTTCTGTATCTCTCTCAGCCAGAATCTGAGCTCCCTGTTGGGACCTTGCAACATACAAATACACGTGATGCTTACAGTAGCCTGCTTTAGGGACTTACAGAACACGTATATACCTCACATCATTTGGAACTCATGACAATCCTTTGAGGTCAGAGGGACTCTCCAGGAAACGCTGAAAGAGAGCATATGCTTTGTCCGATGTGAAGACCTAGGACCTCAAGCAGACATTTTGTTTTCAACTCGAGGCCTCTTTCTAATGGGCCGACACTCGGCTGCTTTGGTTGTTCTGACTGCTGGCTGCCTGTGCTGCCCAGCACGTCAGCTGGTTTGAGTATCACTTCTGGTCACTCCTCCTCCAGTCCAGTCCTTTTTTCAACTAAGAGACTCTCAAGTATCATAAGTAAAAGAAGAGATTTTTTTTTACGTTTATTTATTTTGAAATGGGGGGGGTGGAGAGGGGCAGAGAGAGAGAGAGAGAGGGAGAGAGAAAATCTCAAGCTGACAGTGCAGAGCCCGACACGGGGCTCGATCCCACGAACTGCAAGATCACGACTCGAGCCGAAAGCAAGAGTTGGACACTTAACAGACTGCGCCACCCAGGTACCCCTAAAAGAGAGCGGATCTTAAAAGACAGAGAGCCTGTATCCAATCTCGGTTCTACAGCTAACTGTGTGCTCTAAGTCTGAACACACTCAGAAGCAATTAAGAACAAAACATGTGACACACGGGCTTAAGAACCATTAGAATTTGCAAGCCTGCTTCTTTTAAAAGAACTCAAATAAAGGTATACATAAATGCAATGCTTTTTTCTGGGAAAATCCTAAAACCAGAATCGTCACTTTTTTAGTATCTGTATCGATGGTTCAAAAGACGTAATGCTTTTTATCCACAGTGTCGTGCGGGACTTCTAAAACTTACCATGAGAAGTTAAAGGCACTATATTGAAGGATGGTCTAATTTTCCCCGCATTATCCTTGACCACTATTTGGACGCTGTGTTGTTCAAAACTGGAATCCTTCAAATTAGTCAAAGCAAAGGAACAACCAATGTGTTGACCTTCTCTATAGATGTTTTCACATTGAAGAATTTTTCCCAGGCTGCTGTGCCTGCAAGATATAAGGAGACGACCTTCTGGATTATTTGTAACAAGGTATTCAGGAAACAAAGGCAGACATTTGCTTTTCAATGACTGAAGAGGACCACGAAAAGCAGTATTTGCAATATGGAAAGATAGCTTTTCCCAAAACCCTGTTTTATAATGTGGCTCTGTTTCATACTCTACGAAGAAACGAAGGTTCCTCTTCGATGAACACTTGTTTGTTTGTTTTTTTAAGTAAGCTCTACACTCAGCGTAGGGCTCGAACTCACAACCCCGACATCAAGAGTCACATGCTCTACCGACTGAAGCAGCCAGGCGCCCTGACCCCTGCTACTTTCAATAGCTATGGAGCCCTGCCTCCTTTCCCTCGTCTGTATGAGGGATCTTCCGAGGCCAGGATGAGAAGTCGTATGCTTCTTGAAAATGTCTCACGTGCCGAATTCCGTGGCTCTCCTGTGGCCCTTCTGTCTGCCTGCATTGTTTTCTTGGCTTCTCCTCCCCCTTCTCTCTTCTCAGAGGATTCACATCCAGTCCTCGGCCCTGTGCACATTCCTTTGTACTGCTTACGCCCTCATCCATCTTTCCCCGGTTTACCATTTCAATCCCTCAACTAGAATTTCTACACTGGGGATTCCTTGGAGCCAGTCCCAGATTTTTAACTGCTCCATTTGTGTGTTCCACTCTGGAGTCAAAGCCAACGTCCTTATGCCCTCTCTTCCCTGCTAAATTGCCTTTCTTCTAACCTTCCCCGTTCCCATCAGTCAGAGCTCGTTTTCTCTGGGCTCCTAGATTACAGCCTTTGAAATCACCCTTTCCCCCCTCCGTCCCCCCCTCTTTTCCCTATATTGTATCACCAAATTCTGTCATTTCTTCCTCCACAAAGCTTCTTGGAGTCTCTCCTGCGACATTTCTGTGACCCTCACCTTGTCTCACGCCCTAATCACTTCAGGCTTCCTGTCCTTTTCAGACTGACCGCCCTGACCTTTGTTATTAGTGCCTTCCAATCACTGCCAGGTGAACGTTCCAGAATACAGTGGTTTCCTAAGTGTCTTACTCCACCACGTAGCTTTCAATGCCTTTGTAACCAGGTCTGCTGGCGTCTCATTTCCCATTTCGAACCTCCACACATACCTTTCCCCATTGATCACCAGCATCTAGCACAGCGCAGGCAGACAGAAGGCACTCATTACACTTTTCTGTCTAGGCTATCCAAGGATTCTCTCTTGTACTACCTGGCAGAAGACAGAGTCAAGCCTTACGTTAGCCACAATGGGAGTCGTGCAAAGGTTTCTACAGAAAGGAAGACAAATTTAAAAACGAACCAGGAGTAACGAGTCCCAAACTCTTGACTTGTTATCTCAGAATCACCTATAGCCGAATACAATGAAGATTCCTCAAGCCCTCTCCTGAGATTCCTACTTAGTGGGTGTGGCCCAGGGCCTAGGAGTGAGCACTTTGGCAGCAATTCTCCAGGGGATTCTGCTGCAAATCAGGTTTTATAAAACTCAGATCCACTCTCATAAATAGAGTCAACTGATCTTTGACAAGGGAGCAAAAGCAATACAATGGGGGCAAAGATAGTCTCTTCGACAAATGGTGCTGGAACAACAAGATGTCCACGTGCCAAGAAGTGAATCCTGACACGGTCCTTACGCCATTCACAAAACCAACCTCACGATGGATCACAAACCTAAATGTAAGGTGCAAACTTACAAAACTCTTAGGAGATAACACTGGGGAAAACCTAGATGAGCTGGGGTGTGGCGGCGACTTTTTGGATATAACACCAAAGATGTGATCTATATAAAAGAAATAATCAATCACCTAGATTTCACTCAAATTAAAAATTGCTGGGGCACCTAGGTGGCTCAGTCGCTTAAGCATCTGACTTTGGTTCAGGTCATGATCTCACAGTTCCTGAGTCTGAGCCCCGCGTTGGGCTCTGTGCCGACAGCTCAGAGCCTGGAGCCTGCTCGTGCTCTGTCTGTCTCTCTCACAAAAATAAACATCAAAAAAAAATTTCTGCCCTGTAAAAATGAATAGCAAGAGAGTAAGAAAAAGAAGCCACAGACTCGGAGAAAATGTTTGCAAAAGACATGTCTATCTTATAAAGGATAGTTCTCTAAAATATGCAAAGAATTCAGGGTGCCTGGCTGGCTCCATCAGAAGAGCATGTGACTCTTGATCTCGGGGTCATGAGTTTGAGCCCTGATGTTGGGTGTAGAGATTACTTAAATAAAAACTAAATAAATTAAAAAATATATATATACAAAGAATTTTTTTTTTGAGAGAGAGAGAAAGAGAGAGTGTAAGCAGGGGAGAGGGGGCAGAGGGAGAGAGAGAAAAGATCTTAAGCGGGCTTCCAGCTCATGGAGCCTGATGCAGGGCTTGATCCCATGACCCTGGGATCATGCCCTGAGCCAAAATCCAGAGTCGGACATTCAAGCAACTGAGCCACCCAGGCGCCCCAAGAGTTCTTAAAATAATAAGAAAACAACCCAATTACAAAATGAGCTAAAGAGTTTCATAGGCACCTCACCGAAGAAGATTAACAGATGGCAAAGAAGCCTATGGAAAGACGTCCCACATCATATGTCATCTGGGAAATGCAAATTAAAGCAACAAGATATCACTACACACCTATTAGCATGGCCAAAATCCGGAGCACTGACAACATCAAATGCTGGGGATGGTATGGAGCAATAGGAACTCTCATTCACTGCTGGTGGGAATGCAAAATGGTACAGCCACTTTGGGACACAGTTTGGTGGCTTCGTACAAAACTAAACCTACTCTTCCTATATGATCAGCAATTGTGCTCCTTGGTATTTACCTAAAGGAGTTGAAAATGTACATCAATTTTATAGCAGTTGTACATCAAACGTTTATAGCAGCTTTATTCATAATTGCCAGAATTCAGAAGCAACTAAGACATCCTTCAGCAGGCGAATGGAGAAATCAACCGTGGTGCATCCACACAATGGGATATTATTCAGCATGAAAAAAAAAAGAGGTATCACGCCATGAAAAGACATGGAGGAAACTTAAATGTATATTAACTAAGTGGAAGAAGCCCATGTGCCAATGTGAAAAGGCTACACGCTGTATGATTCCAACTATGACATCCTGGAAAAGGCACAATTATGGAGACAATGAAAAGATCAGCGGCTGCAGGCGTTGTAGAGGGAAAGATGAATAAACAGGCAGAGGACAGGGGGTTTTTTAGGACAATGAAAATACTCTGCATGATATTATAACAATAGATACATGTCATAATACATTTGTCCGAACCCACAGAATATACAACACCAAAAGTGAGCCTGAAGGTAAATGGACTTTGAGTGATCAGGATGTATCAGTGCAGGTTCATCAACTGTAACAAACATATATCTCTCTGATGGGGGGGAGGGGACGGATATTGATGATGGGGGAGGTTATGAATTGTGAGGGCAGCGGACATTTGGAAAATCTCTATCTTCCTCTCAACTTGGTTACAAGCCTAAAACTTCTCTGCAAAAAAAAAAAAAAAAAAAGGTCTTTAAAAACAAACCCCCAAAGTCAGATCTAATGTATTTTATTCCCTCAAACACTATGCAAAGAAATATTTAAATACCTAAAATGCTCTTGCCCCTTAAGAGACAGTACATAAAGTTTTTCTCCTGGTTGTAGGCCTCTGTAGTTCATGAATGAACACAGCCTTAAAAACTAAGTTAGTGCCACGGCTAGTTTTTAGCTCAGACAGGCCTGGAATGTTTTCTGTCCACACCCAGAAACAGAAACTGAAGAAACTTATGAGACTTTTGTTACATAACTAAAAAAATATATATGTATATATATATATATGCAGAAAATTAATTTTTTTTCATCTCATGAAAGGAACTTCTCTAGTGGTTAATCTTTAAGATTCTTTTCTCACTTCTGTACCCCAAGTATTTCACATACTCTCATGGATCCCAGATAGGAAATTAAAAAAAAAAAATCGGTTGTAATTTAGAAAAAAGAACAAAAGGGGAAATATTGGCTTTCGAATAGACAACTTTTGGGGCCTTCTTGTGAAATATCAGATAAGAACCTGAGCTAGAAGGCACTCAGGTGCTTCCTGCTAAAATTCACACACGGAAATTCTCCATGGACTCACACTATAGGGATAAGGAGGAAATGGACAAATTTAAAGACTATTTCCCCAACTCTGAAGATGATTAATGTGGTACAAAATTCCCTAAAATTCACTGGCAGAGCTAGTCGGTAGCTATTGAGGTCAGGCTCCGTGTAATGCCAGACTAGCCCTGCAGGACCCGAAGTCACAGCCCTGGAGTTTCAAAGTGATTCTCCATCTCCTAACTGGGGATTAGGGAAACCATCTCTGACTGCTTGACATGATTTAAACTGGTACCTAAACCAATTCCAAGCACTTGATAGCAAACGAGCCATGCATCTGCCTTTCTTTTGTGGTTTTGGTTGGAAAGGATCTCTCTAGGGGAGGGCAGGGGAGGAGGAGGTAAGAACTAGCTCCTGATTCTTCCAAGTGGTGGAAGAAGCCAGCAATGTGTACCGGCTACACCTGCCAAGGGAGCGCGGATGAATAATAAAAACACAATGTAGCTCCCGCGGATGAATAATAAAAACACCATGTAGCTCCCTCGCACGGAGTGCTCACTCGGCCTGTGTTAGCAGTGAGGTACAGCTCCAAACGCTTTTCACACAGTAACAGCCCTTACAACAACCTTAAGAGGCGGCACTAGTGTGACTGTGCCCATTTAACAGATTATAAAACTGAGGCTTAGAGACAGGGGGCCTGCCCCAAATCACACTGCTAGCATAGAAGAGGGCTAAGATTTAAACCCTGGCAGTGTGGCTCCAGAAAATAAGCTGCGGGGTGCTGAGGGCAGAAGGATATACTCTGTACCAGCACTGTCCAACAGAATTTCCCGGGATTATGGAAATGTTTGCTATCTGTGCTGTCCAAGGCAGGAGCCACTAGCCACGTGGGAAACTGACTAGTAAGACTGAGCAACTGAAGTTTTCATTCGACAGATCTTTAATTAATTTAAATTGATATGTAAATAGTCACAGGTGAGTTGTGGCTTCTGTGTTAGCACAGGTCACATATACTGGAGAAGGAGTCCACTCTGATGACCCATGGTGGGAGTACGTATAACAAGAGTGGTATCCCTGTGGTATACCTGTCCCCTCAGGTACCAGTCAACCACCACTGTCTTCAGATGGCTTCCTGAGCCACCTCCTAGGGTTGTAGGTTATACTCTGGGCAGAGGCGGCAACCGAGGGCTGAGAGCCAGCCCAAGCACTCTCTGCTGCCGGCTTTGGCAAGATGCTGCATCGGCCCAGAGGAAGGGAAACGCTTCAACCCAGAGGAAGAAGAATGCTTTTTCAAAATTGGTGGGCCCAATTTTTTGTAATTTATTCACCCAGAGGGGGTGCTGGTTTTGCAGTCTGCAAGACGACTTGTTTTGTGCCAGTGCATGCCTCAAGGCACTGCCCGCTCTTCCTCTCATAGGAACTCCCAGGACAGGGGCGCCTTGGTGGCTCAGTCGGTTAAGCGTCCGACTCTTCCTTTCGGCTGAGGTCACGATCTCAGTTTCATGAGTTCGAGCCCTAGGTCGGGCTCTGCACTGGCAGCGAGGAGCCCACTTGGGATTCCTCTCTCTCTCTCCCTCTCTCTTTCTGCCCCTCCACTGCTCTCTCTCAAAATAAATAAATAAACTTAAAAAAAAAACCTTAAAAAAAAAGAACCCCTAGGATGCGGCCTCCGTTAACCTCTAACACACCTTGACTCCTATATCCCAGTTACTTTCCTGCACAGTCGGCCATGGAATGAGATACAGCTTTAAGGCTTTTCCTTCCTTCCTCTGAACCTTCTATAGACACAGACTTTTTTGAGGTTTTCCCTGTGATTTTTCCCATAACAACTCCTGGGAAAGCAAGGAGTTAACAGCATAAGAAACACAAGGACGCTACCAACTTCTAAGACTGTAGTAACAGCTCTCCCCAGATTGCACTGCAACATTGTCAGAGGCAGTCTTTTCTTTTCTTTTCTTTCTTTCTTTCCTCTCTTTCTTTCCTTCCTTCCTTCCTTTCCTTTTTTCTTTCCTTCCTTTTCTTTCTTTCCTTTCTTTCTTTGCTTCCTTTCTTTCCTTCCTTCCTTCTTTCTTTCCTATCTTTCTTTCCTTCCTTCTTTCCTTTCTTTCTTTCCTTTTCTTTCTTTCTTTCCTTCCTTTCTTTCTTTCTCTTTCTTTTCTTTTCTTTTCTTTTTTCTTTCTCCCATGCATGGAGCCTAATGCAGGGCTTAAATTCACAACCCTGAGATCAAGACCTGAAGTTGAGATCAAGAGTTGGATGCTTAACCAACTGAGCCACCCAGGTGCCCCGCAGGCTTAGGTCTCTGACCCCTTCACTAGCAATTCTTTGGGGAGTCCGATCTACTCAATGCTTGTCTCTTTTAACTCCTGAACTAAAATGCTCCTGGAGTTGCTTACCCGTCCTAAGTCCTCCTGCCAATCCCAAATGTTCTCTAAGCTTCCTTGGATGGTACCACGCATTTAAAACTTATTTCTGGAGCACCTTCCGTGTGTCAGCCACTGAGAGTAACAAGACACAGCCGCTCTTAAGGGAGATAAGTAAACAGGAAGTGACAACACATTGTGCTGAGTTCTATGTCGCAGGAAAACGCAAGGTACCGTGGGACATGACGACCCGGCACGTATCTAGACTTCGGAGGCCAAGGGAGGCTTTCTGTGAAGGAAGCGGTGTGTGAGCTGAGATTAGGGCAAAGCAGAGGGGAAACGACAAGGGCTGGGCTGGGAGGGGATGCAGGGTGCTTCCCCTGTTGTGCTGGAGGGTCTGAAGGGTCTGTTTGAGGAACCGAAAGGAGCTCGGCCCAGGCCGGCAGGCAGGATGCAAGAGGTTGGAGGTGCGCGCAGGGGAGAGGAGGCTGAGGCCAGACAGGCGGAAGGAGCGCGGTCAGAAAGGGCTTTGTCCGTAGTGCTGAGGAGTGTGGGCCTTATGGCAAAGCCACCGGGCCGCCGCTGCCGGGCTTTGATGAAAGCAGAAACGAGTGCCACGAGTGGGCAAGGAAAACTACAATGCCTCACACGAGAACCGTTGATCTCGGAGGAAAGAAAGACACCCTCAAGACTGAACCACACCGTGTCAGTGCCATCTGGCCTCACATGCAGTGCTTCTCAACGCTGTCAGGAGTGCCCTGTGAGCCGGCGGGGGGGTGGGGAGGGGGGAGGTGAATGCAAATCCCCGGGGCCTCCCTGGAAGGTCCTGGCCAAACGGTCCTGTGATTTTCTGCATTCTAGTCCACGAGACACAGAGTGCCCGGAGATACCAACAACAGTTCTCATCAAGTCATCGGGCCAAATGGACATTCTGGGAGCCAGCCCCGTGTTTATGCTATAGTTTCAGAAGTCCCGGACACGGCCCTCCACACCCCACTGTGTCAGAAGCAGTCTGAATGAAGGACCGAAAGGGGGACAGGGCCATGTGGAGAGCGCACAGCCAATGCAAGATCTCAGGCGTCCGGAGCCTGGTATCACAGTGACTAAACACACCCCTTCCTGAACACTCCTCCCCAGAGCCCGGCCCCGGAGAGCCCCCCACCATCTGTGCAGTCCACCCCCTTCACAAAGCCCCCCCCAGCCTTGCCCCGCTGCCACCCCAAGGTCCACACTAGCTTCGAAAATGAGTTTGTGCCTCCACTAGCCTTCATCATACACGTATTTTTATACACGTAACTGCGCCGGGTGATGTCTCTCCCTCCACATCTCAAACTTCACGAGCAAAGAGCCACGTTTCTTACCTCCGCTGCCTATTCAGTGCTGTAGCCACAATGTGTGCCAAATAAAGTTTTATTGGACTGAACTGTTTAACCTGGTCCTTTCTGCCTTGTTCTGCTGCTAATAATTCTAGGCTCTAAAGGAAAGGAAATGCATAAAGATGAATTTAGAAATTTAACAAATTTTGCAGATGTGCTCACAAACTTCAGATAGAAGTTATTTTGTGGGGAGCTAACCTACTTTTTTTTTTATAGCTGTTTTCCGGGCACCTGGGTGGTTCAGTCAGTTGAGCGTCCGACTCTTGATTTCCGCTCCTGGCCGTGGGATCAGGCGCGGGTCTGGCTCCACGCCGAGTGTGGAGCCAGCTTAAGATTCTCCCTTTTGTTCTCTGCCCCTCTCCCCCACCACTCACACCCTCTCTCTAAAGACAAAAACAGGGGCGCCTGGGTGGCATCAGTCGGTTGGGCGTCCGACTTCGGCTCAGGTCATGATCTCGCGGTCCGTGAGTTCGAGCACCCCCGTCGGGTTCTGTGCTGACAGCTCAGGGCCTGGAGCCTGCTTCGGATTCTGTATCTCCCTCTCTCTGACCCTCCCCCATTCATGTTCGGTCTCTCTCTGTCTCAAAAATAAATAAATGTTAAAAAAAATTTTAAAGACAAAAACAAACAAAAATGGTTGTTTTCTTATTGCTTCCTTAATTTTTTTTTATCGACGTATACTTGACATACAATGTTACAATAGTTTCAGGTGTTGAGCCAACCTGTTTTTTATCCCTGGGCATGATATCATTTTCCTTTTGAAAGGTAGACACCCATCATTCGCACATTGCTGGTAGGAATGTAAACTGGTACAGCCACTCTAGAAAATAGTTTGGCAGTTTTTTATAACACCAAATATGTAATTACCATATGACCCAGCAATTGCACTCTTGGGCATTTATTCCAGAGATACAAAAAGTTGTGTTCACATAAAAACCTGAGCATGAGAATTTATAGCAGCTTTATTCATAACTGCAAAAAATTAGAAACGATGGAGATATCCTTCAAGGAATAAATGTTTAAACAAATTGGTACCTCCATACCATGAAATTTAAAAAAATGAACTACTGATACACAAAACAATTTGGAGGGACCTCAAGGGTATTATGCAGAGTTTAAAAAAAAAAGTCACCCTCAAACAGTCATATGCTCTAAGAGTCTATTCCAGTAACATTCTCTTTTTTTAATGTTTATTTGTTTATTTTGAGAGAGAAAGAATGAGCGGGGGAAGGGCAGAGAGAGAGAGAGAGAGAGAGAGAGAGAGAGGGAAAGAGAATCTCAAGCAGAGTCCATGCTTTCAGCGCAGAGTCCGACGTGGAGCTCCGTCTCACAAACCGTGAGATCATGAGCTGAGCCAAAACCAAGAGTTGGACGTCCAACCAACTGAGCCACCCAGGCGCCTCTATTCCAGTAACATTCTTGAAATGACAAAATTATAGAGATAGAGAACAGATTAGTAGCTGCCAGAGGTCAGAGACTTGGGGGAAAGTAATACAGGGTGAGGGGGTGCAGAAAGGAGTAGGGTATGGCTATAAAATGGCAGCTCAGGGGATCCTTGTGGTTATGGAACTATTCTATATTTACACATGTGATAAAATTGCATAGGACTACACACAAACACACACACACACACACACACACACACACGGTTGCATGTGACACAGGTGAAATTTGAATTAGGTGGGTGGATTGTACCCACAGCAACTTTCTGGTTTTGATATTGCATTCTGGTTACAGACAGATAAACGGTACACTGGGATCTCCCTGTGCATTTTTTTGCAACATCCTAGGGATCTACAATTTTTAAAGATATTTTTAGAAAGTAGACACCAAAAGCAGATGCATTTTCTACTGAAGCATACTGCCCCCCCCTTGGGTTTGTGAAAAGAATAGCGATAAAGAAGATGTGATTGTTGGGGCGCCTGGGTGGCTCAGTCGGTTAAGCGGCCAACTTCGGCTCAGGTCGTGATCTCACGGTCCACGAGTTCGAGCCCCGCGTCGGGCTCTGTGCTGACAGCTCAGAGCCTGGAGCCTGCTTCGGATTCTGTGTCTCCCTCTCTCTCTGCCCCTCCCCCATTCATGCTCTGTCTCTCTCTGTCTCAAAAATAAATAAACATTTTTAAAAAATTTTTTTAAAAAGAAGATGTGATTGTTGAATCACTGTGTTGTACACCTGAAGCTAATAGAACATTGTATGTTAATTATACCTCAATTAAAAACAATGATAAATAAAGCCAAAAAAACAGGTGGTTCTTTTTCAGTTTTGGTTTTTTGTTTTAAATGTTTATGTATTTATTTTGGGAGAGACAGAGTACAAATGGGGGAGGGGCAAGAGAGGGATGCAGAGAGAGAGAGAGACGGATAGAGAGAGAGAGAGAGAGAGAGAGAGAGAGAGAGAGAGAGAGAGAGAATCCCAAGCAGACTGTGTGTTGTCAGCACAGAGCCCGACGTGGGGCTCGAACTCACGAACCGTGAGATCGTGATGTGGGCCGAGATCAAGAGTCGGACGCTCGACCGACTGAGCCACCCAGGCGCCCCTCGGTTTCGGGTTTTAATTAGGTTAGAGCCCAGTGCTCGCCAAACAAAAGCAATCCATTCTTCCCCCGCAAGTCTCCTGCGCACACTCACCAGTAGTAGAGAGTATAGTTGGTGTCGGGACTTGTGTTCCTTCCAGGGAGCCAAGTACACTTCATGTAGCTCAGGTTGTGCCAAACGCACTGCAGCTCGGTCACAGCAGACTCAGGATCACCTGCAATATCCAGCCAAGGGTTTAGGCTCCTTCTTTCCCTGCCAGGCAAACCTGCCAATCCCTCTGGGGCATGGGGGACGGTGAGAGTGTCTTCCCAGAAAGCCAATCCCTAATCTCTCATGCCATTTTACCCACAAGGCACCCAGGATGGAGAAAACCCAAATCTGACTCGCTCAAAACTCTCTCTCTCACCTCCAGATACCGAGGAAATAGCTTTACCATCCCTGCGGGACCCTAACTTTGTAGCCCTAACTGGAGAGAGAGTCTAAAGGTCAAATAGTGTTTCAATCGTAGGAAGTGAGTACGGAATTCCTAAATGAAAGTGAAAATACAAACGACCCATATATACCTACCTGTCTTTCAAGAAAACAAGTCTACCGAGTCACCATTCACCTTCCTGTCTTTTGACCCCTACTAACACATCTTGTTTTAAAGACTAAACAAGCAGTCCTCCTGAAGCAACTCGGGGAAAAGTTAAGCATAACATCACTCTTGGTAGTTGTTTGCTGTGGATTATGACTTTACGAGCCCTATCGTCTTTATCATCTGAAATCTCGACCTGTATAAAGCCTTTGGAGTTAGGGCATCATGTCACCAAGTTAAATGCCTCTGTTTAAAATGCAAACTTGCTATCCCTCAGGATTCTTGAAGGGCTACTGGACTGAGCCGTCATCAACTGTTTTACTGGCACAATACGATGTAGGCTTTTTCAGATTATTCCTTAAACTCCCAAAGAAATGAGAAAAGGGGAGCTAAGTTGTTTTAAACCATGTTCCCAGCCTCAGGGCAGTACTGAATTTTATCCTTTTACAAAGACGACTTCATATACTTTTGATCGGTGCAAGGCAGGCAGAGAGGATGGTCTGGAGACCAGGCCACATAGCGCTAAGGTCTGGTGGTGGGAGAGGGAACCCTCCAAACAAGGGGCAACACGACATTAATAGATAGTACGTACACAGGATTTGCTCTTGCCAGGCCCTATTCTAACTACCTCACCTCGAGTGACTTACATCAGCCTTTCAACGGTCCTGGCGGGAGGGGCTAAGTGACCTGCCGAAGGTCACACGGCTACTGGTTGGCAGAGCTGAGACTTCAGCTTGGACATCTGCTCTCTGGCAGCCCTGCTCTTAATCAGTATACACCCCTCCCTCCGTGCGAGCCAAGAGCCAGAAGAATCTGGGTGATGGGCGGGAAGGGAACTGGGGACCAATGACCGACCTGACTACGTGACAGCTGTGCCCAGGGCTGGTCTTGAACTGGAGCAGGGCCCACGGGCCCCTTTTCCTTTTCTAACGCTTTCCCCAAATATGTCCCGTTTATCAAGCTAATCTTTCTAAAGAGGAAGACAGTATTTTGGCTTTTTTAAGGTACTGGACCTGTAATCTAAAGACCTAGGGCAACTCACTCAGTTCCCCTCTTCCTCATGGAATGGGTCCGGGTAACTTGCTCACATCACAAGACAAGCTGGGGCTCCTGGGTGACGCAGTCGGTTAAGCATCTGACTCGATTTCAGCCCAGGTCATGATCTCACGGTTGTGAGACTGAGCCCTGCTTCAGTCTCCACGCTGGGCATGAAACCTGCTTAAGATTCTCTCTCTCCCTCTCCCTCTGTTCCTCGCCTACTTGCAGGCTCGCTCTCCCTACCAAAAAAAAAAAAAAATTAAAAAAAAAAAACACAACAAGCTTATGAGGCTTAATTTAGGGGAAGGGTGTATATGTGTGTATATCACATTCCAAATTACTTATTTTTGAGAGGGGTGGGAGGGGCAGAGAGAGAGGGGGACAGAGGATCCAAAGTGAGCTCTGCGCTGACAGCAACGAGCCCAATGCAGGGCTCGAACTCACGAACCATGAGATCGTGGCCTGAGCCGAAGCCAGACGCTCAACTGACTGAGCCACCCAGACATACCCATATTCCAAATTATTAAGTGCTGTGTAACTACTAGGCATTTACTCAAGTTGTGAGCACTTCGAAAGCAGGGACATCCTCATATTTATCATTGTGTTGTCAGCACCTAGTACAATGCCTGGAGCTTATCAGACTCAGCAAGTATCTGAAAATTGAATGAATTAATGAACACCGAACATGAGCATATGGATAATTTGGATTTATGCTCTAAATACCACCAAACAGTGCTTTCAGCTGTTACCTTCAGGGGGCGGGGTGCATTTTTCCACCAAAATGCTAGGATTGTCACTTTCATTGGTGCTACACTGGGATCCCACTTGCAGACAAATCCTCTCGTTCAGGGGCACTTCTTTTGAACGATGGGTTTCAGGAGCAATTTTCTAAGGTCAGGAAGTTTTAAAAAGGCATTACTGTAGCAAATACACAGAAATACACTCAGCTAATAAAACAATGGCATGTTCAAATGTGTAAAAAAAAATGGAAAGTTATCAGATGGCATAAAACAGTGACTCTCAACCTGGGGTGATTTTGCTTCCCCCGCCCCGCCCCCCCCCCCCTCCCGGAGGACTTTTGATAAAGTCTAAGAATATTTTTGGTCACCGGAACGTAGGAGGGGGCTGCCAGTGGCGTCTAGTAGGCAGCGACCAAGGACGCTGCTCAACATGGTACGAGGCACAAGACAGCCTTCCCTCCCCTTACGACAAAGAATTATCCCGCACCAAATCTCAGCAGTGCCACGGCTGAGAAACCCCAGTACAGATAAAAGACAATTTCCTGCATTTTATATGTACAAACATTATGACATTTACCTATAAACCTACTATGCTAACACATCAACTGTCTAAAAGCAACTTTAAAGGAAACACGATAAGATGATCAATATTCCATTCCTAACCAGATGCAGTATCATGATCAAGATCAGGGTGAAAAACTGCTTTAAGAATCCAGTGACCCTGGTCACCTCTGAGGGCAGGAAGCAAAGGAGGGCCTGGGGACCACAGACTTTTCATTAAACATCTTCCTGCACTGTTTGGCCATTTTTTAAAAATCTTATTTATTTTTGAGAGAGAGGCAGAGACAGAGACAGAGCGTGAGCGGGGGAGGGGCAGAGAGAGAGGGAGACACAGAATCCGAAACAGGCTCCAGGCTCCGAGCGGTCAGCACAGAGCCAGACACGGAGCACGAACCCACAGACCGCGAGATCATGACCTGAGCCGAAGTCGGACGTTTAACCGACTGAGCCACCCCGGTGCCCCATGTCTGACCATTGTGACTACCTCACAGACGCACAGAAATGTCAAGAGTTGTTCAGAGAACCACACCCTTATTCTGAAGAGTAGATGACCATTCCTGACAGCATACAGATGTAAATCACAAATCTGGTGGTTAGGATTTAGAATGAGGAGATTAGAGGGCTCTTTAGGAAATTAACATTTCCCAAACTGACAGAGTTGGAATAATTCTGAAGCTGCTTTTAATCAGGGCTCCAAGGAGCTTCCTGTTTTGCAATAGTTTCTGACTCAAGTTGGAGATAGCACTTCCTTTCATATACGTGCTGCCGGCCCTGAAGTGAAAACTTTGTCACGGCTGCCTCTGTCTGCCGTCCTAAAGAGCTGCTCTGCCATTTCAGAGGCCGGCGGCCAGCTGAGTGTAAGGACAACTGTGAGATACCCCCGAAAGCAAGACATTAAGGGTGCCCTCTGAGAGGGAGCTAGTACATCAACAATTAATGAATCACAGCAGCAAAGACAGGAAAAACATCACATCAGAGACTGAAGAGCTTTAGGCCCAGGCACAACAGCACTCTGAAAAGGGACTTACCTGGTCAGCCCTGAGGAAACAAAGAAAAAGAAAGGTGTGTGAGCAACCTTCTGGCCGGCAGAAGGTTCTGGGGGGGGGGGGATCTAGCTCCACGGACACCATTTCTGTGCCACCGGCAAAGCCCTGCCTTTTCTGCAGTGGGACCTCCAGCCGCTCTCAGCCAAATACATTTTCACAACTCATTTCTGATCCTTCACAAGAAACCGACTCACCATTTGGCTTTCTATGGCGGTGCTGCCTACAGGGATGGAACACGCCGGTTATGCCAACACAAAGCTTTCTGGAATTTTTTTTTTCCCCCGAGAGAGCTCTCACGGCAAAGGAAGGAATCGGCCCTCGAGAGTGGCCTGCGTGCCGAGGAGGTGAGGGCTCTCAGCCTGTGAAAGCGGAGACCGGCCCCGGGACCGTGGGCAGGGAGGCGCGAAGGCCCCGGGATGCAAATGTCACCCACCTCCCAGTCTCACCAAGCACCAGTCCCATGTAGCTCAAGGTAAGTTAATATGCAATTGGCAAGAAAGAAGTAGAAACCCCAACTGTCAACGACCGCCAAGTCCAGCACACCTTTATCAGACAAGGAACTAAACCCCTTCCAGCAGATCTTGATGAGGTACGTGCGATGGCTCCCACGTGACTTTCGGCTGGCTGCGGTGACTCATTCCACGGGTAGCTGCTGTATGACACGAGGCTCCACCCCTCAGGGAATCTGGGCTCCTTTGAAAATTTATCAAAATCCAAGGCCAGAGTCCTGAAATGATCCCTCCCCCTCAGGACCAACGTTCATTTGGCCGGATCACACCTTTCCCAATTCCAGATTCCTTTCTCAGTAGGAAAAGCGCGTCGGCCTCGGCTTTTGCCTCTCTGGAGGCCTGGATGGCACAACAGCTCTTTCATTTATTCACCTAGTGAGACTTGCCTATCTCTTGGTGATGAAAGATACCTAATCTGATGCCAAAGCACATAAATCAACGTTCTTTTAACAACAACCAGCCAAAAAAACAAAAACAAAACCTGATGCCAGATCCTTCTTCGACTCACCAGACTGGGAAACTAGGAGATATTGCTACAACAATGGTGGAGGGCAGCTACTTAAAACTAATCTTGTATTTAAAAAAACAAAAATCGTATATGAATCCCTGTCTCTTGTGTTCACGGCCCTCCAATCTGAAGACTGAAAGTGACCTCAAGGGTTTATCTCATTCAGCAACGTAAGATCTCTAGACGGTCTCACAAGCCCCCCTAACATGTACAAACTATCCTAAAGCCACTACTGCGATCTGCTTCAAAGCGTATACCAGACAATCTGATGATCTTAATGCTTTGTCCAAAGGATGGGAAGGGGAAAGGGAAACCGCTCCTGCCACTCGTTCTCAGCCTCAGGACTGAAAAACTTCAAAAGGTCACATGGGATATCTCCCATCATCGATTAGAAGAGATAATCCGTGTTTCTCACAGCTGTGGCACTGACAGCACCAAAGGTTAGAGGTCAGGTGGCTGGAATATAAATGAGCAGGCCTCAGGCAGAGGTCACTCTTCATGGTTTCCATCTGGTCTCCCCAGGGGCAAAATGGAGGGTGATGTTAGGTTGAACCATATGACCTATAAAGGCAACAATTTCATGTGATCCGACGTAACAAGAAAAAGAAAAGAAAAAGGGACGATTATGGAACATGAGCTCGGGGCCAGGTGCATTGCGAACATCCTCTCCTCTAATGCATGCGCCGCTGACGTCGGGTGGGTCCCACCCCGGCATTTTACCAACAAGGAAATGAAGGCTCGGGGAGGTTAAGTGACCTGCCCAGGGTCACACGCCTTGACAGGGGAAGAGACACGCCGTCAAACCCAATCCTCTCTGATTCCACTGCCTCCTCTGGTCGCTTTCAAGTCTCAGTTTCTGTATCTCTCCTGTGGAGTCGGCCCCATTTCCAGGCTACGATACCACCGTGTCTACGCGACCGACCCTCGAGTGTGCTTGGCTGGCTAATGAACGTGGACCTGTTAGAAGACAAGGTGACTTGGGGCGCCTGGGTGGCGCAGTCGGTTAAGCGTCCGACTTCAGCCAGGTCACGATCTCGCGGTCCGTGGGTTCGAGCCCCGCGTCGGGCTCTGGGCTGATGGCTCAGAGCCTGGAGCCTGTTTCCGATTCTGTGTCTCCCTCTCTCTCTGCCCCTCCCCCGTTCATGCTCTGTCTCTCTCTGTCCCAAAAATAAATAAAAAAACGTTGAAAAAAAATTAAAAAAAAAAAAAGAAGACAAGGTGACCTCCCCTCGGTTTCAACGCGATACTTAGGCGAAGCCCTTAAATAAGGTCTCTTCTGTGATTTCGCAGGGCCTGAAGTACTGAGAGTTGCCCCTAAGAATCCAAATGCCTGATGGCCCCTCCTTAGGAACAAGAGGAAGCCGACAGAGCGGAAGGGGAACTCAACTCCTGAGCTCAACTTCTGCATTGAGGGCATCTCCTTTTTGTCGGCTTGCTTTTTTTCTTTTTTCTTTTTTTTCACTGAAGTATAGTTGACATACTAGTTTCATACTAGTGCGCAAAACAGGGATGCGACATTTATGTCCCTTACTCAGCGGTCCCCCTGACAGTAGGTCTGGTCACCATCTGTCACCACACAAACTTCTTAGAATATTGTTGGCTGTCTTCCCTACACTGTGGTCTTTGCCGTCATGGCTTATTTATTTTATAACCGAAAGCTTGTACGGCTTAATCCCCTACACCTACTTTGCCCTTTCGTCCCCTGCAACCATCAGCTTGTCCTCTGCGCCTGTGAATCAGTTTCTGTCTTGTTTTGTGTGTTCGTTTGTTTTTTTTCGAGTCCACATGAGTGAAATCACAGGGTATTTGTCTTTGGTCCATCAGTGTTGTCACAGACGGCAACATTTCGTTCTGTTTTATGGCCGAGTCACATGATGCTGTATAAATATACCACATCTTCTTCATCACTTCATCTTCCCTGCCGTGACCATTGTGAGTAATGCTGCAATAAACGTAGGGGTGCATGTATCTTTTTGAATTAGTGTCTCCATTTTCTTCAGGTGAATACCCAGAAGTGGAACTGCTGGACCATTTCTTGAGGAACCTCCATATTGTTTTCCAGAACTTACAGTCCCACCAACAGTGCAGGAGGGTTCCCTTCTCTCCACATCGTCACCAACACTTGATATTTCTGGTCCTTTTTTTTTTTTTTATTTTTTTTATTTAAGATTTTGTCTTTAAGTAAGCGCTACACCCAATGTGGGGCTCAAACTTAAAACCCTGAGATCAAGAGTCGCATGCTCTACTGACTGAGCCAGCCAGGCACCCAGATATTTCTTGTCCTTTTGATACTAGCCATCCTGACAAGTATGAAGCAATAGATCTAATTGTGGTTTTGATTTGCATTCCCTGACGATGAGTGGTGTTGAGCATCTTTTCATGTGTCTGTTGGCCATCTGGATGTCTTCTTTGGAAAAAATGTCTATTCGGGTCTAGAGGACCTCTTTTTTTTTAATGTTAGAGTGTGTGTGTAAGTGGGGGAGAGGGACAGAGGGACAGACGGAGAGAATCCTAGTCAGGCTCCATGCTCAGCATGGAGTCCGTCCTGGGGCTCGAGCCCATGACCCTGGGAACATGACCTGAGCTGAAATCAAGAGTGGAACGTTCATCCGACTGAGCCACCCAGAGGACCTCTTAAAATGCAAATATTTCTGGGGTGCCTGGGTGGCTCAGTCGGTTAAGCATCCGATTCTGGATTTTGGCTCTGGTCATGATCTCAGGGTCACGATCTCACGGTCTTGAGGTGGAGCCCCACGTCAGGCTCCACGCTAGGCATGGAGCCTGCTTAAAGACTTTTCTCTCTCTCTAAAAAAAAAAAAAAAAAAAACAAATACCCTGAGTAGCCTCAATTCTCTATCAATGAACACCTAACCCGTAATTAACACCCCAGCAGAAAAGGGGGAAGAAAGGCAGATTAGTAAATTTCCCTCAAGAGGAAGAGCCTGTTTCATCCTTGCTTTATTAAGCTTTCACATACATGATTTTCCACGTCCCAGAAAGCCAGAGAAGAGAGTAGAGCCACACTTTACACAGCAGGAAACTAAGGCTCAGAGAGGTTCAAGAACTTACCCCAGGCCACAGGGATCGCTGAGTGGCCACCAACTAGAGCCTAGTTCTCCTGACTCCCCCTGCTGCCAGGCTGCATGAACATGATGATTCCACGGTTCGCTGATCCAGACAACCGTCACTAGTAACAACTTCTCCCATTCAGCCTTCTCATAGTCCCTGACAAATTCAACCCCAACCACCCCTGACCTCTCCCCTCACTGAAAGAAGGTATAAAGATACAAAATAGTTTTGAACAGCTGATCTGATGCTTTGAAGAATCTGTCAGTTAAAAGGGGCTACAAGACGATAGGGCCCAAGAGAAAATTCCACTGGACAAGACTACCGTAAAGAATCTGAAAATTATCCAATCTTGTTAACAAAAATTCACTTATATCAGTTGACTACATCTGACTGGAAAGGCTGAAAGTTCCCCTCATTTTTCCTCAGGCATCGGGAAACCTAGCCAACCCTATCTGCCACTGATGTCTTAGTTTTTCACTTTCCATATGGCCAATTACTTTTGTGTCACATAGTTCTTACATACCTGCGTGCGTGTCATTAGCAAGACGGTAAATGGGAAAACTCCCTGAGAAACTGGAAGCGTTATATACATGCAGGCAGGAACACAGGAAGAAATGCTAACGCCATGATCTGTTGAGAGCCCAGTCGATAAAGATACCTAGTATTTCCCAACAGAGTATCTCATTGCATTTCATTATCAAACAATGAGCCAACATTTTCAAATGTTCAAACGCTCGATTTTTTTCAACAGTCATTTTCCCAGGTAAAATTTAGACGCAACCCAAGACAAAATTCCCACTTCGAAGTGAGGTTAGAATTCAGTTTATTCTTGGCTCCGGTTCAAAGTGTTCACTTTGCCTCATCAATGCGATACCTTCCAGAAAACTTACCTTATCCTGTTTGTTGTCAAAATGACTAAAATACCGTAAGGTGCAATTCGGGCTGGCTCCCTCAGGAGGGTCCCATGTCCAGATGACCGTGCAGAGGTTTTCAACAGAAACGCTCAAATTTGTCACAGGCGGCTGAGTTTCTGTTCAAATGAAGCACAAGGAGTACATTTATCAGCACTGGCCAGGGTTTTTAGTGGGTCATTGATCCATTCCTCCAAGTCCTAGAGGCCAAGAATAGGATGCCTGAGAGAACAACAGCTCCCGGGTATCGAGCCAGGCCCCGTTCTAAGTCCTGTCCACATACTAATGCACCGAATCCTCACGACCGCCTTACGAGACGGGGACGAGGAGCCTCATCTTGAAGATGAAGTGACCGAGGTCAAGGACACTGAGTCACTTGCCCCATGTCCCCTAGCTCGTCAATGGCAGAGCTGGGATACAACCCAGGAAGTGTGGCTCCGGGGCCACGTTCTTAACTACTTGCTTTAGTGTGGACACAGGGAAGAGTGCAGCCTGAAATTTCTGTTTTCCTCCCGCAGGCATTCGGGGCTCCCTCTGCTCGGGATCTACAGCTCACTCAGTGCAGACACGTCAATCTCGGCAGCTCCGCGGGTGGGTCTCAGCAGCGTGTCTTTAATCGTGCTTGCTAACGTGACCCGGGAACTGTTTTTATAACTTTTCCAAAGAAGTACTGAGAAAGATTTAACAGTGCCTGTCATTCCTCTGAGGTCTGACACTAAACAGCTGGGACTGTAGCTCTGACTAATCTGAAGAGGGAAGAAGAAAGGGAAACTGAACCAGTATCTTAAAAATGTGTTTCATTTGGAGAAAACCCACCACTGCCTCCACCAAATACTTAGTGACTCTATCGTTTTGGACCCAGCTCTATCACCAGGGAAAAGAGTTTTAAAGCTTCTGCCAAAAACAGGGAAAGACATAGAGTGGGGGAAAGGAAACACCATTTCAAACTCTGCCGAGAGCTTCTGAGACCAGGACTACCAAGATCACCCCCGGGGAACCGGATGACAGAACCTCTCTTCTACCTTCGCCACTTTTCTATAAATTGAAAATTATTCCAAAATAAAGTTCATTAAACTCATTAAAGAAAAAACAATCCCGGGGTGTGTGGATGGCTCAGTCAGTTAAGCGTCTAGCTTCAGCTCAGGTCATGATCTCCCGGTTTGTGGGTTCGAGCCCCGCATCGGGCTCCGCTCCGCACTGGTGGTGAAGAGTCTGCGTGGGATTCTCTCTCTCTCTCCCTCTCTCTCTCTCTCTCTCTCTCTCTCTGCCCCTTCTCCACTTGCACTCGCATGCGTTCTCTCTCTCACACACACAAAATAAAATAAACCTTTAAAAAATAATAAAACAAATAAATAAATAAATCCTCCCAAATTGCCCCAAGTTGCAAACTCAGTCCTTATTGATTGCTTACGGGATACCGTTGGCTTTAATTTACCAATCCACAGAGCTCTATTTTATACTCTATGCCAACACACTGGAGTGCACTGGGCCTCTTACATAATCCGTAAATACTTTATGCCATTACCTTCCTCTTCAACTGAACAAAAGATTCCTTTGGTCCCCAAACATCAGCCCCACAGGCACTACGTAGCTGGCATTTCCCCAAAGGCTCTGGACTCTGGATATTCATTCCCTTTCCCGACTCTTCTACCATCAGTGTTTCCCGCAAGGGTGACCAAAAGGCCCAAGTGTGGGGACGCGCAGCCCGCGGCAGGACCAGCGGAGGCAGAAAATTCCCACTGCACTGAGTTAAAACCCAGCTAGCGTCCAGAAGCATCGACGGCTCAGGCAACAGTGCTGGCGTCAGGATTCTAAGCAACTACGGACGAATACAGCGGTTTCATTTTGGCCTTTCTAACGCCACATCAGCACCCGTGAAGACAAATCATTTGTCAGCTCTAGAGCCTCTAATAAGAACTTCGTTCCTCCCGAAGACTACGATCTACTCTAGGCTTATCTGCCATATTCCACACTTTCCAGAAACACCCGGCAGCAAACTTCCTGACGCCCTACCTTCCTACTCCCACACAAACATTAAAGCCCCGATAATAAAAAATATTACCTATTTATGGTAATGTAATAAATCACACCTCAATTTTCAAGGCAATTTAAGACCTTTTAGAATCTATTTTTGGGGGTGCCTGGGTGGCTCAGTTGGTTAAGCACCCGACTCTTGGTTTTGGCTCAGGTCATGATCTTGTGGTTTTGTGGGTTCGAGCCCCGCATCAGGCTCTGCACTGGCAGCACGGACCCTGCTGGGGATTCTCTGTCTCCCTCTCTCTCTGCCTCTACCCCACTCGTGCTGTCTCTCTCGAAATAAATCAATAAACTTTTTAAAAAATCTGTTTTTTAACCTCAGTATTTTAATAGAACAATAGCTTGCACTATTTCCAATCTCTCAGATGGGTTTATTTTTCCCCCCATCTGTTAAGTGTCCTTTAGTCAAATCTTCTAATTGGTTTGCATTTTAGGCTACTTGTGGCTACCTGCCATCCCTTTTTTTTCTCCCTAATGGTTCCTTCCATTTCTCTTGAGGTTTTTCCACTTCCTATACTTTAAAAATACACACACACACACACACACACACACACACACACACACTCTCAGTCATCCTGAAACTTAAAATACAATCTCCGAACATTTAAATATATATGGATACATGTGTATGTAGGTATAACACACGGAGATATGTACGTAAATAACTGGTGACTGTACTTCTCGTACAGATCTCTAATAGCTCCTCATACGTAAGACATGATATAATTTCAGTACAGCGTAGGATTATGAGCATGGACTCTGGAGCCAGACTGCCTGAGTTCCCATCCCAGCTCTGCTGCAGACTGGCTGGCAAGTTCCTTAACCTCTCTGTGCTCCAGGTTTCTCACCTACAGCATGAGGATGATCAAGAATGACCTATCACAAAAGGGCGATTTTGAGGATGAAATGAGTTACTACAGATAAAATGCTCAGAACGGAGGCTGGCACAGAGCAAGTGCTATATAAACGTTAGCAATCTACTTGCTCTCTTTTTGAAGAAACAAAACAGTTCTAAACATGTGCTTGGGGGGGCGCCTGGGTGGCTCAGTTGGTTAAGTGTCCGACTCTTGATTTCAGCTCAGGTCATGATCCCGGGGTCGTGGGATCGAGCCCCGCGGGCTCCGCAATGAACGTGGAGCCTGCTTAAGATTCATTCTCCTTCCCTGTGGCCCTCTCCCCCCACTCATGCTCTCTCTCTCTCTCTAAAATAAATAAAATAATAAAATAAAATAAAATAAAATAAAATAAAATAAAATAAAATAAAATAAAATAAAACAAAATAAAATAAAATAAAATAGCTGCTTTGGGGGGCGCCTGGATGGCTCACCCGGTTAAGCATCTCACTTCGGCTCAGGTCATGATCTCGTGGTTCATGAGTTGGAGCCCCGCGTCAGGCTCTGTGCTGACAGCTCAGAGCCTGGAGCCTGCTTCAGATGCCGTGTCTCCCTCTCTCTCTCTGCCCCTTCCCTGCTCACACTCTGTCTCTCTCTTTCAAAAATGATTAAACTTAAAAAAAAAAAATAGTTGCTTTGGCTGTCTGTGAAAGGGATACGTGCCCACCGCCTGTAAGACAGAACGGGCATTTAATTCCAACCGTTTCTCAGAGGTTGATCACTGGCTTCAGAAAGGGGAATGGGAAGGAGGGACTCAAGTAGCTACCCCCAACTAAACTTCAACCCTCAAGAGAGTCTGTACGGTCACCTCGCACAAGATTCCATTCTACTTAGAAACTGAGACGGTCAATGCTCTAATAGGGCATGTTGCTTAGATAATAGTTTTTGCTCTCTCCTATTCAATCACAGGAGATGGCAGAGGCCTGCATATTTCGGGAAAAGTTAAGGAAATCACAACAGTCATATATGAGTCACCGCCTCCTTCCCTTACATCTACTCAGTCATCAACGTCTGTCCATTTTCTCTTGCAACATCTCTTTTAATCATCCCAATCATACCAATGTGCTCTTCTGGGCCTGCGAGACAGGCTGATACCAGTAAGTCATGGCCCTGGACAGGAGGCATTCACCACGCATCTTTCTTTCTTTCTTTTTGTTTAAATCTTATTTCTTTATTTTGAGAGAGAGAGAGAGACAGAGACAGAGAGAGAGAGAGAGCGCATGAGCAGGGGAGGAGCAGAGAGAAGGAGAGAGCAAATCCCGAGCAGGCTTCGTGCTGTCAGCACAGAGCCCGACACGGGGCTCGAACTTGCAAACCGTGAGATCATGACCTGAGCCGAAATCAAGAGTCAGACGCTTAACCGACTGAACCACACGGGCGCCCCCACAACACATCTTTCTGGTGGACAACTTCAACCCTAGAGTCCTGCACAGCTTTACGCTCCAGCGAGTCCTGTCACCCGGTCAAGTCTCCCTGCTTGCTTCTCCTCTGGTGTCATTTCCCTCACGCTGTGCCCCACTCCAGGCCTTCATGGGCAAATGAAACTCTTCTGCCTGGACTGACTTTGCCAACACACCCTCCTGCCAAGCCGAGCACCGTCTCACCCTCATTTCTGGGTCTCGTCTCTGGCTATTCTGCCCTGACTGGGAAGAACTTCTGCACCTACTCAAATTCCACCCATCCTGAAGGTCTAGCTCAAGTTTTACCTCTTCCCCACAACTACCGGTCCTCACAGCTTCCCCTCTTCGGAACGCCTACAGTGCTTATTATTTGGACCACACGGTCTGGTCTGGCAATTAGAAAGCGAGTCTCCAATATACGATCAATCACTTCAAAACAAATGACCTGTCCATCTGTTCATGGGTCCCAACCAATCCTACCTGCTACTCTGGGAGGTGGCCAGCTCCTCTCCCAGCCAAGGACTCCCCCTCCCTTCTACAGAGGGAGGCAATGAATACAGGGGTCAGGGCATGACCTCTGGAGTCAGGCTGCCCAGATTGGACGCCTAGCTCCACTCTACCACCCACAAGGCTTGGAGCAAGACTCTTAGCCTCACTGTGCCCAGCTACCTTATATCCAAAATGGGACTAACGGCAGCACCTGTAGGATAGGTTTTGTGTAAAGATTAAATGAAACAACACAAATGGAAGACTCAGAACGCTGCCTGGCATAAAGAATATTAAACACTATATAAATGCTAGTTGTTGTTATTAAGACATGCCACCATGTGGACTATCAGACTAAGCAGACTAAATTAAGCTTGTAACCTAATCATTTTATGAACACAGAAGATTAGAGCTGGAAGAGCCCTTAGAACTTACAGGCGAGGCACCTGGGTGGCTCAGTTGGTTGAGCGTCCAACTCTTTAAAAAAAAATTTTTTTTAATGTTTATTTATTCTTGAGAGAGACAGAGACAGAGTGTGAGCAGGGGTGGGACAGAGAGAGAGGGAGACACAGAATCCAATGCAGGCTCCAGGCTCTGAGCTGCCAGCACAGAGCCCGACGCGGGGCTCAAACCCACAAACCATGAGATCATGGCCTGAGCCGAAGTCAGATGCTTAACTGACTGAGCCCCCCAGGCACCCTGAGCGTCTGACTCTTGATACTGGCCCAGGCTGCGATCTCATGGTTCGTGCGATTGAGCCCTGTGTCGAGCTCTGGGTTAACAGCACGGAGCTTGCTTGGGATTCTCTCTCTCTTTCTCTCTCTCTCTCTCTCTCTCTCTCTCTCTCTCTCTCTCTCTCGACCCCACCCCCGCACTCTCTGTCTCTCTCTCAAAATAAATAAACATTAAAAAAAAAAAAAAAAAAAAAAGAACTTACAGATGAGAAAACTGCCACACAAGAAAAGGGAAATGATGAACCCAGAGTCCCACAGCTGGGAAATGTCAGACCACTAAAACTCAAGTCCCCTGCTTCTTTTTTTCTTCACCGTATCTCATTGAAATTTTATCAATATTTCTTTTTTCTTTTTTTTAAAGTCATCTCTATACCCAGCATGGGGCTTGAACTCACAACCCTGAGATCAAGAGTCACATGCTCCACTCATGGAGCCCAGCCAGAGGCCCCGCAATTTTATCAATATTTCTAATGGGAAAAAACTTTCTGTATTCTAAGTAACCAAAGTTACCAAAGAACTGCTGAGACAAAACCGATTAAGTTGGGGGTTGCCGGTATTGCCTAGAAGGCCAGCTGTTGTTTCAGGTGCGTGTGGGAGGCCGCAGGAGGCAGGGTGTTGGAGCAGGACCATGAACACCAGGAGACTAAGGAGACAGGTGACCCTAAATAAGTCCCTTGCCTTCTCTGGATTTCATTTCCCCACAGGATATGGGAATCCGATGTTCCCAACTGAACTACACTCCACGGTTGTCCGCTAACCTACAGAGCTCGGCTCAGTGCTAAACAAGGCAGACGCTTGAATAATTATTAACCGAAAACTTCCAACCTGCCTCCGGCCTCCACTTTCAATGCCACCTTTTCAAGTAAGGCCTTCCCACTTCACCCTGTTTATAATGGCAAACCCCTTCTCCGCTTCGTTTTTCTTCATTGTACTCAGCGCCGTCCCACACACCTGATATGTGACTTTTCCCTCCTCTCTGACTCTGCCAAGAGCCTAGAAGCTGTACAGGGCAGGGGCTGGCTCGGTCTATTTCGCTCACCGCTGCATCCGCAGCCCCGAGAACCCTGGCACGGAGCTGAGTGCATACGTCTTGTTGACTGAATCAATAAGGGGCATCAAGATTTCCTAATCAACGTTTCAACTTGGGTTTCAAAGCACAACACACCGATGGAAATGCAATCAGCAAATTGTGGGTGTTTGTGTCAATATGGTAATAAGACCTCTCCTGATGTGGAGCTACTGTGGTCACCCAACGCGCCCAGAAGGCCGCTCAAGCCAGGAGCTGTCCGTGAAAAAGTCATCAGCCCCCAACTTTTCACAGTGTAACTCCGCCGGGCCGATTAACGAAAAGTTGCCACACGGGGTGAGGGCGACATGTGACCCCTCTGTAGTATCTCTGCAACTCGTCTGTAAGCCGACAATCGTTTCCAAACGTAAAGGTTAGTAAAGAAAACAAAAAGGCATCCACCCGGATGCTGCTCCCGGTTTCCCAACGGATTTCTCGAACGCCGGAGGAGGCGGGGGCCCTCGCGTCTTTTTTCTACGAGGACCGGGGTCTCCAGGAGTTCCCTTCAACTCCCACCGCCTCACTCACAAGGAGCCCCGGCGCGACCCCGACTCGCCCCGGCCTCGGTCGCCGTCCGCGCGGCTTCCTGGCCCCTCATCCCCTCCCGGACGACCTCGCGGGTCCTGACCCGCCGCCCTCCGACGCCGCGGGCATGTTTCCGTCCGGCGCCCGGGCGCCGGGCTCTTCCCGACGGCGCGAGGGAAGTACGGCGGCGAGTCGTCGTCCTGCCCCGCCGCCGCCGCCGCCGCCACCGCCACCGCCTGCGACCCGGGAACGCCCCGTCGCTCCCGGGTCCCCAACCTCAAACCGGGCGCCGGAGGCTGCGGTCGCCGGGCGTCGTGAGGACCGCCCCCCTCCCCCACCCCCCGGCGCCCTCCCTCGCCGCAGCCCTCGACCCCTGTCCGCCGCGACCCCAGCCGCCCCCTCGGCCGCCGCCCCGGGCCCGCGGCCGCACTCACCGGTGGGCGCGGCGCCCCCGCCGCCGCCGCCGCCGCCGGCGCAGAGCAGCAGCGCCCACAGCCCGCAGAGCCGCGCCGGCCGCTCCATGCAGCCCCTCTCCTCGGAGCCCGGCCGGGCTGCGGGCTCCGGCAGTCTCCGCCTCCTTCGCTCCCTCTCCCACTTCCCGGCTCCGCCGCCCTGGAGGCTGGGGGCCGGCGCAGACCGGAAAGGCCGCCCCGCCCACCCGCCGCAGGTAACCCGAGCCGCGAGCCGCAGGCGCGGGCGGAGGGGGCGGGGCGCCGGGGCCCCCGCGCCTCCCGCGCCTCCCGCGCCTCGCGCCGCACCTGGCCCCGCCGCCGCCCCGCGCCCCCCCGCCCCCCACCCACCCCGGAGCCCCGGCTCGGCTCGGGCCGCGCTGAACTTCCTCGACCGCGTCGCGGCCCGGCCCGGGCGCCCGCCGGTCCCGCCCTCCGCCCTCCGCGCGCGGGAGGCAGCCCCGGCCGGCGTCGCCGCTTCGTGCGGACGTGCGGGGCCTGGGTCGTGGCGGGGTCGGGACGAGGGCCACCTACGGGAAGCAGCCTCGGCCCGGGAGTCGGGAGGCGCGGCTGCCAATCGTCGGCCTCTGAGCCCTAGTTTCCTAAACTCTGACTCCAGGTTTAGTAATCCCAACCCCACCTCCCACGGTGGACTGGGCTCCAAGTGCACAGCGGGGACTTCGCAGGGGCGTGCTTGGTGAATAGGCCGAAAGGTGTATTGGGAAGCTGGTAACGCATAACGTGGCGTCGGGGTTGGGGGAGAGCAAAAGTTTTCATGTGAAGGACAGTGCCATACTATGTACAGTTCTTGCATTTTAAAAGCGCACATGCAACTTTCTACATAATTCTTTCTTACCGGTTTAGGCCGAAGGACACACACTGGATACAGAAAGTGGGTGACTATGAAGGCCAATGAGGCTGGGGATGGAGGAAAATGGGAACCCTTGTTACTTTCCTATTGCTGCTGTAACAAATTACCATAAATTTAGTGACTTAGCACAGTTTTATTAGCGTTCTGGAAGTCAGAAGTCTCACCGGGCCAAACTCAAGGCGTGAGCAGAGCTGTGTTCCTTCTGGGGGTTCCGAGAGAGATTCCGGTTTAAAAATTTTTTTTTAATGTTTATTTATTTTTGAGAGAGAGAGAGAGAGAGAGAGAGAGACCCCGACAAAGCCGAGCAGGGGAAGGGCAGAGAGAGAGGGAGACACAGAATCCGATGCAGGCTCCAGGCTCTGAGCTGTCAGCACAGAGCTGGATGCGGGCTCGAACGCACAGATGGAGAGATCACGACTGAGCCACCCGGGCACCCTGAGAGATTCTGTTTTTAGCTTCTAGAGACTTCCCAGTTTCCTTGGTTTGTTGCTGCACCACTCAGGCCACTGCTTTCCTTGTCTCCTCTCCTCTGATTCTGACCCTCCTGCCTCGTTTTTTCATTTATAAAAACCCTTGTGATTAGATTGGACCTACCAGATCATCCCTGATAATCTCCCCGTCTGAAAATCCTTTATATAATCACATCTACAAAGTCACTTTTGCCTTATAAGGTAACACAGTCACAGTTGCCTGGGACTGGGGCATGGTCATCTTTGGGGAGGGGCATTGTTCTCTCACCACCACCCTCCAAAAGGGTCGCATCTGGATGGATGATGAGACCTACTAACCTAGGCGTACATTCTGGTTGAATTAAGCCAAGGTTGAATTAAGCCAATGTATGCACCTGAGATCTGTTGCAAGAAATACATAGCAATAACAATGCTGATAACACACCTAGTCTAGACCCTACCCAAAAGGCATGGGGATATTTTAACGTATCTGAAACAAAGGCCTTACTCTTAGATTTGTGGCCCTCGAGTTCCATAAATATTTACTGGCCTTTCAGGCCCTGTGGTAGCCACTAATTAAAAACAGGCCCTGCCAACGAAGAGCTGCAACCGGTGTAGGGGGGGCTATCGTAAAGGCAAAAGCAAGGAACTGTGGGACACAAAGAAGGGGTCGCCCTCTGGGAGAGAAGAGACAAAGGAGGCTTCCAGAAGGCAGGCCTGCCGGCACAGAATCTTGCAATTCTAAGTCTTGCGCTCAAGGTTCAGAATAAGTCCTTGTGTTATTGAACGACATAATGTTTAGGAAAACACTTTGTAAACCATCGAAGCTGGTAGAACGGAGAGATATTACCGTTGTTTCTAAATCCCCCTGCAAATAGGACAGCCACTCTCTAACCTAAGACCCCCCCCCATCACCACACACATGCGCTTGTTGACATTTGCTATAAACATTATACAATAAGTTTATAATAACATTTCCAAAGTGATTATGTCATCTGCCTTTTAAGAAGTCTCCACTTGGAACTGGAACCCCTGGACACTGGCTTCGTGCCACCGTGGGCACTGTCTGGCATAGTTTGAGTGCTTAATGAAATGAGCAGTAATGGCAGCAAATGATTAGAAAAATAAGGGTCACAATTTGTCATTAGCCTCCAGAAACGTCCCTGTGACTTAAACATTGTGAGGCAAGAGACAAAGAAAGGGCAGTGGTGTGGCCATAATGGTACTGGCCTGCTGACCACAAATACGAGTGTTCTAGCCAATTCTACTTCCTCTCTACCCTAAACTTGAAGCAATGTTTTTTTTTTTAAATGGTTTTGGGGGGCGCCTGGGTGACTCAGTCGGTTAAGCATCCGCCTCTTGGTTTCAGCTCAGGTTATGGTCTCACGGTTTGTGGGTTCGAGCCCTGCATCAGGTTCTGTGCTCACAGTGCGGGGCCTGCTTGGGATTCTCTGCCTCCCTCTCTCTCTGCCCCTCTCCCACTGTCTCTCTCTTTCAAAATAAATAAACATTAAAAAACATTTAAAAAAATGTTTTGGGGCGCCTGGGTGGCTCAGTCCGTTGAGCCTCTGACTTCAGCTCAGGTCATGACCTCACGGTTCATGGGTTCGAGCCCCTTGTCAGGCTCTGCTGACAGCTGAGAGCCTGCAGCCTGCTTCAGATTCTGTGTCTCCCTCTTCTCTGCCCCTCCCCCGCTCACGCTCAGTCTCTCAAAAATAAACTTAAAAAAATTTTTTTAATGTTTTGAAGGGGGTGGTGAGGCTTAGGAATGTTGTTTCTTCAACATCAATGTTTTATTTGTAATTTCTGTGTACTTTTGCTCAAAAAGCATCTTAGACTGAATTAGGCCACTGCTCTGCTCTGCAGGAGGATGAGGACAAGATGAGGACTTTTCAGGAACTGCCACAAACAGCTCTTATTTGGGCTTTGTGTAATCAAAGTCATAATGAGTCAACGTCACGTTTAGCTCTAGTCCTTAATTCTTTGAGCCCTGATGATTCGGCTAATCACCTTTCTTTTCGCCTTGGCCTGACGTGACTGGAGTTCTGGGCTGATCTATGTACCTCGGCCTCTCCAGCTGGCTTTTGGGGTCTTTGCCCTTTTCCCTAAGGCTTTCCCCTTTTTTTGTAAGCGGAGTCAGAAAAGGGCACAGGCTAGGAAATATCTGGGGGAAAGAATGATGTTCCTCTTGCCACGGTCAGGTCTCCTTCCAACCCGTTAGAAACGGCCTCCTGAGTTTCTAAAGGACACAGACACTAGCATACATACCAAGGGCTTAGCTACGAATTCTGGCCCCTTAGTAAAAAACTCACAAAAGGTCTTCCACCTTCTATCAGGCGAAACCCCAACAGATGCTCACAGCCACTGCAGGGCACAGAAAAAAAGGAAATAGCAAACAGGGAACCTCCCTTCTTCTGACATTAGTGTGCCGGTTCCCAATCAAGGTTGGTTTTTCCTCCCCAGGGGACGATTGGCAATGTCTGGAGATATTTTTGGTGGTCACGCCTTGGGCTGGGGTGGGGGGGGAAGGGGGGGGCGTGCTATGGGCGTCTAGTGGGTAGAGGTGAGGGATGCTGCTGAACATCCCTGCCATGCAGGGGACCATCCGCCCCCCCCCCACCAAAAAAAAAAAAAAAAAAAGAATTATCCAGTTCGAAATGACAATAGTACCAAAGTCGAGAAATCCTGAGCTGGCAGACTCTTTGTTTCTTTTGTTCTTGGCTCCTATCCACCCATTGTCCTCATGCCCACCACCAATTAGTGAGAGATTAATGCTAAAAGTACTTGTCCTTGATACCTCCCTTTCCTGTATCTAGTGCTTGTGGTTTTCCCGCCCTGCCTCCAGCCGTGCAGTCGCTGATCTCACAAAACATCTCTCGGGTCTATTCTCCTCCTTCCTCCCTCCACTGTTCTCATCAGGTCCTTATTGCGTCTCCCTTGTGCTATTGCAAGGGTCTGCAAATCTCCCCTCTGCGAGCCAGATCTTCCCAGTGTGCGAATCTGATCATTTCACCACAGAGAACGTAAAGATGAAAGTGACATGGTCAGTGTCGTGCTCTCAACGTCGGGGTTTCATCGACTTGAAGGTTCTCGCTCTTCGGCAAGTCGTTTCCTTTTTAAATTTTGGTTTTGAGAGAGAGAGAGATGGCAAAAGTGAGCGAGGGACAGAGAGAGAATCCCACGAGGGGCAGACGGGGGTGGGAGGCGGAGTGGGGGTAGGGAAGCAGGGCTCACCCAGGCCTCGTATTTTACCAGAAGCAGGGCTCGAGCTCACCCAAAGCGAGGATCGAGCTCACGAACGGTGAGATCGTGACCTGAGCCGAATCAGACACTTAATGACCCAGCTACCCAGGCGCCCAGTAAGTGTTTCTCTTCTACAGGTTTGGTGAAGCTCACCCAAGAGAGTGCTTGTTTGCACAAGGGGCCTGTGACAGGATCCTTTGGGTTTTAGCCTGAGGCAGAGAGGTGTGGTGCTGGGACGTCTGCCTGGGTCAAAGTCCCGAAGCCCATCCACGTCCGGGTCTCCAAACTTTACAGTGGCTATTAAACGGACTCTTGGATTCAACAAGGCACCCATCTGCTCAGAACCGTCCACCGACCTCCAAGGCCCTTCCCTATCCCCCCTTTCTAACCTCATCTTCCACTGTTCAACCCAATGCAAGCTTCTCTGGCCACACCCACCTCTCAGCTATTCCTCACACGAGCCAAGTGCACTCCTGCCTCAGGGCCTTTGCCCTGTCTATTTCCTCTGCTGTTTGCTCCAGCCTCCCCGGATAGCCACAGTCTTACTCCATCATTTCATTTAGGTGGCTCCCTGAGGCCTGCTCTGGCCACCGCGTGGAAAATTGCAAGCCCCACCGACACTCACTTCTAGCCCCCTTTCTGGGTCATTCCGCCCCGTTACACCGGAATGTAAGCTTCGTGTTTTCTGATTTGTTCTCAGCTGTATCCCCAGCACTGAGAACTATACCTGACACGTAGTTCATACACAATAAAGATGGGAATAAATATACAAAGGAAGAAATCACACTGTGCCAAGTGCTCTCAGGGATCCCAACCAACCAACCAACCAACCAACAAAACGCAACCATTCTTGCCGTTGACCTTGGGAGATTCCCAGTCTCAGGAGTGGACAGGTATAGAAGACAATTAAGGAAAATGCAACAAACAAACAAATGTAAATGGCAAACACGTTCGTTTGTGAAACGGGTCTCAGAGAAAGGCAAGACAGGCCAGTGTGGCGGGAACTGCTTTTGAAGACTTCTTGGACTAGATGGGAATTGAACTAGGCCTTGCAGGATGACCAGAACTTGAGAGACACAAACAGGAAGACAGAGAGACAGAAAGAGAAAGAGAAAGAGAAAAAGTGAACAGCATTTTATGGCTGGATCTTATACGCAATAAGGAGCCACGGGAGACTTTTACGAGCAAGGTGGTGACATTGTGAAGGTGATATTCGGGAGGGGCGCCTGGGTGGCTCAGTCGGTTAAGCGTCCACCTTCGGCTCAGGTCGGGATCTTGTGGTTGGTGGGTTGGAGCCCCGCGTCGGGCCCTGTGCTGACAGCTCGGAGCCTGGAGCCTGCTTCGGATTCTGGGTCTCCCTCTCTCTCGGCCCCTCCCCCACTTGTCCTCTCTCTCCCTCTCTCATATATAAACATTAAACAATTTTTTTAAGTTAAAAAATATCTTTAAAAAGTGCTACTTGGGAGATCTGGTTTTCTTGAATTATGAAAACTTCCCTAATTCTTGCCTGGAGGCAAGAAGGCTGGAGAAAGACTGAGGGGTTGGCACTCCGGGACAGGGCCGGCCGCCAGGCCAACTTCGGGCTCCTCCACCAAACCCCAGGGGCCGTGAGGTTGGTTCTTCCCTGGGCCCCACTCCTCTGTGAAGGAGCATGCCCTTGGGGTCTGGCACCCCGTTCTTTCTTGCACCCCTTCAAAGCGGGCGATATCCCCTCCAGTCACTCCCTTCAGGCTGCAAGCTCTTCCTCTCTGGCATCGGCCCTGTTCTGCTTTCCGACGCTTCGGTGTCCGAAAGAGGAAGAAGAGCCTCCATGCGTCAGCATCCAGGGCCCCACCTCTGGCTCTGGGTTTGGGGTGTTTTCACTGCTGCCACTACCCCAGCATCTCAGCCAGGACCCCCCACGACCTTTCACTGCGCCCTCTCCCCCAACCTTGTGCCTAACCCAACTTAGGCCCTGCCCCCTACCCTGGCCCAGCCACGATCAGTCTAATCTTTGCACGCTGTCGAGGGCGGCCTTTATTTTTTAATTTTTAAAGCATTTGTTAAGTGTATTTATTTATATTGAGAGAGAGAGAGGGAGAGGGAGAGTTGGGGAGGAGTAGGGAGGGAGGGAGGGAGGGAGGGAATCCCAAGCAGACCCCGCGATGCCAACACAGAGCCCGATGCAGGGCTCAAACTCACGAACCATGAGACAGTGACCTGAGCCCAAAGCAGCAGTCAGACGCTTAACCGACTGAGCCACCCAGGCGCCCCAAGGGGCAACCCTTTTAAAAAACAAAAAAAATTTTTTTTTACGTTTATTTATTTTTGATAGAGAGAGACAGAGCACAAGTGGGGGAGGGGCAGAGAGAGAAGGAGACACAGAATCCGAAGCAGGCTCCAGGTTCCAGGCTCTGAGCTGTCAGCACAGAGCCTGACACGGGGCTCGAACTCACAAACCGCGAGATCATGACCCGAGCCAAAGTCGGACGCTTAACCGACTGAGCCACCCAGACGCCCCTAAGGGGCAGCCCTTTAATTGCGTCACCACTTAGCTATCCTTAGTGTCTGTCTCTCCCATCTCAGCCTCAAGACTCCTCGGTTTAAAGATTCAAATGCTTCATTTGCATGTTAGTTCTCTGCACCTTCTTGCCCTGGAAAGTCTCCATTGTTCATTTGCCTGAAGCATGTGGGATAAACAATATTTACATCTGAACCTAGAAACCTCCAGTCCCTCTGGCCTCTTAGCCACCCCCTCGTTCACAAAGCGCCTGGGTGGTGGCTCAGTTGGTTGAGCATCTGACTTCCGCTCAGGTCATGATCTCGCGGGTTCCTGAGTTCGAGGCCCGCGTCGGGCTCTGTGCTGACAGCCTAGAGCCTGGTAGGATTCTGTGCCCCGCTCTCTCTGCCTCTCGGAGGAGGCCGTTCGCATAGCTGTGACGCAGTGCAGAGGAATCAACGCTCAGAAGTCAGTTTGCCTTTCTACCTGTCATTTCCCTAAAGAAGCAAGGAATTGAGGCCTCAGGGTTCACTTGGAAAACACTGGGCTTGGCAGGGGCAGGGGGAGTGGGAACAGCAAAACTCCTCCTTAGTCCCGAACTGGCCGATCTCTCCCACATCCCTTCACCTGGATCGCCTTTTCCGATCGTGCCGTTTGGAACCAGACCCCTGCGTGGCTGCAGCCCTCCCTACTTGGTGGCACCCCCAGGGCTGAGCCGGCGCGTGTGCACTGCGGGGGCCGTGTGCACTCTGTGCTAAGAACCAAAGCCCAGCCTCGCCGCCACTTCTCGGCCACAGAAGCGAAGGCCAGTCGTTGAAACTTCTCTGCGGCCTCAGTTTCCAGGACGGTACCAATCCTTGCAAATTTGACGAGGTGTGCTTTGTGACCCAGTGTATCGTTTACTTCCGTAAATGTCCGCGTTCGAGGATGAGCGTTTGAGGAAAACGTATACGGTTGACTCTTGAACAATGTGGGGCTTAGGGGCGCCATCCCCGGGGGCGGTTGAAAAATGTGCAGATAAGTTTTGACTCCTCCCCCCACACTTAGCCTACTCCCCCCAAATAGCCTACTGTTGATATGACGCCTTCCCAATAACATCAGCAATCAATTAGCACACATTTTGTATGTTTTATGTATTATATGCCGTCTTCTTACAATAAAGGAAGCTAGAGAAAAGAAAATCTTTGTAGGGAAATCATAAGGAAGAGAGAATACGTTCACAGCACTCTGCCGTATTAATTGAAAAACTCCGCGCACAAACGGACCCGCGCAGCTCAAACTTGTGCTGTTCCAGCAGCGACTGTATTCTCAAATTATTAGTGTTCTACCTGTGCCCGTTAAGTCAAATTTGTGAATCCTGTTGGTCACATTAATATTCTTGCTCTTTTTTGCCCGTTGGACCTATCAGTTGCTGAGAGACCAGTTAAAATCTCCCATTACGATACCATGATGGCAGGTTTCTCAAATTCTCTGTAGACAGTAGTTCTTTTTTTTTTTAATTTTTTTTAAGTTTATTTATTTTTGAGACAGAGAGAGACAGAGCATGAACGGGGGAGGGGCAGAGAGAGAGAGGGAGACACAGAATCGGAAGCAGGCTCCAGGCTCTGAGCCGTCAGCCCAGAGCCCGACGCGGGGCTCGAACCCACGGACCGCGAGATCGTGACCTGAGCCGAAGTCGGACGCTTAACCGACTGAGCCACCCAGGCGCCCCCTGTAGACAGTAGTTCTAATACATTTACGCTTCTTTCAACCACCTGATTTTGTGCCATTTGTCCCGCTTTTTTCTGTTTCTTTTTGTCCTTTCCTCTCTTGACTTCTTTCCAATGTCGTGGGGCCCTTGGGAGTCTGTTTCTCCTTACAAGAGCCTGTTGTACCTTCGGGGTTTAGTTGTAAGGATTCAACGAGATGAAGAAGCTCACACCAAATGTTAATCCAGTGCCTAACATATAGTAAACACTAATAAATGGGAACTATTATTAGAAGGTTCTAGTACTCTTTCATCTTTAGGGTTCCCTCGTCTCTTACGGTTCCGCTTCTATTGTTCTCCTTTCTGCTGACATTGTCCCATTTGCTCTCAGTCCCCTTTCTTTCATTTCTCCTTTACTACCAATCGGTTTCCTGTTTCCTCTTACTTTTTCATCCCCAGGCTTCTCTGTGTGCAAGACGCAATGGCGAAGCCCCTCCGGGAAGCGAGTCACTGTGGAGGGGCGTGGTGGCACAGCGGGGTCAGGAGGCAAGACAGCACTGCCTTGTCCCCTGATGCCCGTTCCACAGGGTGACAGAGGCACCGCCCGGCACGAAGCGAACCCTGCGTGTCACTCTAGGTTGGCCACGGTACAATTGGGTCAGCTGGGCTCATTGGCGTCTGTGAAACGGGTACAAAGCCATAGAACTCACCGCTTCGGGTACAGTCTCATTCCTCAGTGCCTTCGCCTGTAGAATCCAGCTGGGGCCCAGGAGTACTGCTGTCGGAACATGGGTGTCACCTCGCTAGGAATTTGTGTATGTACGAACCTGGAAAGAGGAACCATTTGCGCTTGAACACATTGCGGTCAGAGGAACATTTTGTCATCATCGTTGTGACAGAGGTGCAACTAAATTTAGCAAGCTGTGGATTTGTTTGCGCTCGCGCGTGCGTGTACGTGTGGGTGTGCGCGCGCGCGCCCGTATGATGCTTGGAGAAAGCAACCCGTAGATGTTTCCGAAAAGCAAAAACTCCCCAGACCAAAAAAAGAAGCCCTCTTCTGATGTGGTCTTTGCCCTGGCCATCCCTTACTCTTGTTACTTCAGAGTTTTGCTTTTTCTGTGTCCTTCGTAGCATGACAGTCTCTCAAGATAGATTGTGTCACCGGAGGAACATTGGCCCTTGGTGGAGTTTTGGGTGTTTTTCTCTTCTCTGGTGGTTTCCACACTTGGATTGAAATAAACAGGGGTGTCGGACTTCCATATTTTACATGGGCCTCGCTCAACTATAATCTTTGATAGCAATTGAACAGATGCTTTGCCTTTTCACAGGAAATTTTAAAGAGATGCTGTTGATATTTTTGACATCTCTTTCATGCAAAAGTGCCATTTCCACTTCCAATGTAGAGGAAATGCGATACATTCCTGGCTGTTGGCATTTATGATCCCCAAATGCCTCTCTATGATTCAGAAGTTCTAAAAAAAAAAAAAAACAAATGATATATAACATACTGGGTCTGTCTTCGTGAAAACAGGAAACAGGAAAACTTAATTTCTTGTAAGCCGCAGAAAGGATATGGAGTAGAAGGTGAGATAAACATATGCTGGGGGTAGAGGTGCAAAGTGGGAAAAGGAATAGAGATATGAGAGAGAGAGAGAGAGAGGGAGGCAGGGAGAGAGAGTCTTCCAATTTGGGTAGTCAGATAAATATTTGATTGAAGTGACTTTTTTTTTTAACGTTTTATTTATTTTTGAGACAGGGAGAGACAGAGCATGAACAGGGGAGGGTCAGAGAGAGGGAGACACAGAATCCGAAACAGGCTCCAGGCTCTGAGCGGTCAGCACAGAGCCCGACGCGGGGCTCGAACTCACGGACCGCGAGATCGTGACCTGAGCCGAAGTCGGCCGCTTAACCGACTGAGCCACCCAGGTGCCCCTGATTGAAGTGACTTTGAGTGGGTTTTACTTCCCCTAGTATGCTCCAGACCAGGGAATCTCTAAATGTTTACTCTTAGGACCCCTTTAAACTCTTAAAAATTATCAAGGACCCAGGGCGCCTGGGTGGCTCAGTCGGTTAAGCGCCCAACTTCAGCTCGGGTCATGATCTCACAGTTCATGGGTTCGAGCCCCACATCACAGAGCCCGCTTCCGATCTTCTGTCCCCCTGTCTGTCTGCCCCTCCCCTCCATGCACACACGTGCGATCTCTCAAAAATAGACATTAAAAAAGATTATCAAGAACTGTAAACTCTGCCTCAGAGTTTACTTCCTGGGGAGCCTAACCTGTGACAAGTGTCCAGCACAGCACCTATGACATTTGTGTTTAAATTTTTCTTTTTACGTTTATTTTTGAGAGAGAGAGAGAGAGAGACAGAGCACGAACGGGGGAGGGTCAGAGAGAGAGAGGGAGACACAGAATCTGAAACAGTCTCCAGGCTCTGAGCTGTCAGCACAGAGCCTGACGCGGGGCTTGAACTCGCGAACCACAAGACCATGACCTGAGCCGAAGTCGGATGCTTAATCGACTGAGCCACCCAGGTGCCCCTGACATTTGTGTTTAAACTATGGAAGCAACTAGTTTCCTCAGTTACAGGTATACTTGACCTCGAACAAACTACATCTAATAGCTTTTAGACACACGTGGGGATTATTCATTTTGTTAACAGATTTTTTAAATCGTTTAAGGTGTTTCTCGATCCTAGGGTTTATTAAAAACTAAGGTGTAATAATTAGGGAAATGCAAATCAAAACCTCAATGAGATGCCACTTCACAGCCATTCAGATGGCTATTATTTTTTAAACAACAGGAAAAAGGGGGGCCTGGGTGGCCCAGTTGGTTCAGCGTCCAACATCCGACTCTCTTCGGCACAGGTCATGATCCCAGGGTCGTGTGATTGGTGGAATGGAATGTTAATCAGTCTTAAAAGGGAAGGCAATTCGGACACGTGCTACGACGGTGTTGAACGTCGAAGATATTACGCTAAGTGGAATAAACCAGCGACAAAAGGACAAAGATTGTATTACCATTCCTCTTCTAGGAGGTCTCTAGAATGGTCAGGTTCATAGAGACAGGAAATAGACACGTGGTTGCCAGGGCTGGGGGAGGGGGAAATGGGGAGTCATTGCTTCCCGCATACAGTTTCAGTTTGGGATGATGAGAAAGTTCTGGAGATGGAGGGCGGTGATGGCGGCACAACCGTGCGAATGCCCTTAATGCCACTGACCTGTACACTTAAAACAGTTAAAAGGAACCAAGAAAGAAAGAAAGAAAGAAAGAAAATGGTTTAAATGGAAAACGTTAGGTTATGTGTATTTTAGCACAATAGAACAATGGAAATGAGTTTTTTTTTTTTTAATTTTTTTTTCAACGTTTATTTATTTTTGGGACAGAGAGAGAGCATGAACGGGGGAGGGGCAGAGAGAGGGAGACACAGAATCCGAAACAGGCTCCAGGCTCTGAGCCATCAGCCCAGAGCCCGACGCGGGGCTCGAACTCCCGGACCGCGAGATCGTGACCTGGCTAAAGCCGGACGCTTAACCGAATGCGCCACCCAGGCGCCCCTGGAAATGAGTTTTAAGGTATAAATGTCTGAAATCTTGCAATACACTAGTAAAAGGTTGCTTAAAAGAGTTAATGAATCATTCCTTCTTATTGCCAAATAAAAGTTCATTGCATGGATTATACCACCTTGAAAACAGGCTCAGTGAAAGGAGCCAGTCATTCAGTAGGCTCCGCCCCCAACGTGGGGCTTGAACTCACAACCCTGAGATCAAGAATCACATGCTCCACCCACTGGGTCAGCCAGGTGCCCCTGAATTCAATTTAAATGACTGAATTACATCTCAATAAGGTGGGGGCTCACAAAAAGCTTAATGAAAACCAAAATAATAGAAAGCCTCTCTTGAGGAATATCTTTCCGAATTGACCCAGGAAATTGAACTTTGATGCCTCGGTGTGGAAAAGTTCATGGGTTTTCTTGTATTTCCCTTTGATCATCCGGTAAATATTTATCGAAAACTGGTTGTGGGCAAATCACACTATTGAAGGTACAGAGCGATCTCCAAAAAAATTGTTTAAAAATATTGTGCCTGCATAGATCGATGGGACAGAATAGAGAGCCCAGAAATAAATCCATGCTTACACGGTCGGTTAATCTTTGATAAAGGAGACAAGAATATACAACGGGGATAAAGACAGTCTCTTCAATAAATGGTGCTGGGAAAACGGGACAGCTCCATGCAAAAGACTGAAACTGGACCACTTTCTCATACCATACACAAAAATAAACTCAAAATGGATCAAATACTTAAATTTAAGACTTGGAACCATAAAACCCCTAAAAGAAAACCTACGCAGTAATCTCTTGGACGTCGGCCTTAGTAATATTTTTCTGGATTTGTCTCCTGAGGCAAGGGAAACAAAAGGAAAAATAAACTATTGGGCCTACATCAAACTGAAAAGCTTTTGCATAGCAAAAGAAGCCATCGACAAAACGAAAAGGCAACCTCCTGAATGGGAGAAGATATTTGCAAATCATATATCTGATAAGGGGTTAATATCTAAAATCTTATAAAGAACTCATGTAACTCAACACCAAAAAACCCACAAATATCTGATTAAAAATGGGCAGAGGACCTGAATAGGCATTTTTCCAAAGAAGACATACGGGTGGCCAACAGACACACGAAAAGATGTTCCACATCGCCGTTCACGGGGGAAATACAAATCAAAACCACAATGAGATGTTACCTCACGCCTGTCAGAATGGTTAGTATTAAAAAGGCAAGAAAGAAGTGTTGGCAAGGATGTAGAGGAAAGGAAATCTTGGTGACTGTTGGTGGGAATGTAAGTGGGTGTAACCACCACGGATATCAGAATGGGGGCTCCTAAAAAATTAAGGATCAAAATGCCACGACCCAGTCATTCCACTTCTGGGTATTCACCCAAAGAAAACAAGATATAGAAGCAACCTAAGTGTCCGTTGGTAAATGAATGAAGAAGATGTAGCATGTATATGTACCCACACACACCCACACACCAGAATATTCTTTTTTGTTTATTTAGTTTTGAGACAACGCGAGAGACAGAGTGCAAGCAGTGGAGGGGCAGACAGAGGGAGACACAGAATCCGAAGCGGGCTCCGGGCTCCGAGCTGTCCGCCCAGAGCCCGACGCGGGGCTCGAACTCACGAACCGCGAGATCATGACCTGAGCCGAAGTCGGCCGCTTAACCGACTGAGCCACCCAGGCGCCCCCACACCGGAATATTCGTACTCAACCATAAAAAAGAATAAAATCTTGCCATTCGCGACAGCGTGCCTGGACCCGGTACACTATCTGAAATAGACAGAAAAACACAAGACTTCCCTTACGCGTGGAATCTAAAACGCAAAACAAGTGAACAAACAAGCAACAAGCAGAAAGAGATTCGTAAATATAGAGAACAAACCGGGCGTTGCCAGAGGGGAGGGAGGTAAGGGGATGGTTAAAATAGGCGAAGGGGATTAGGAGGCACAAACTTCCAGTTATGGAAGAAATCAGTCATGGGGATGAAAAGTACCACATAAGGAATGAAGTCAATAACACTGCAATAACTTTGTATGGTGACAGGTGGTAACTACCCTTAGGGTAGTGAGCATTTTGTAATGTATCTAATCGTCGAATCACTATGTTGTACACCTGAAACTATTGCAATATCGTAGGTCAACTATATTTCAGTTAAAAATAATACGGTGTCTTTCAGAAGCTTGCTCTCTGATTAAGGGGACAAGCCATACACACGTGAAATGACATTGATCAAGGCGATGCCATGTTGGAGTTCTATTATCAACTCTTGTTAATGATCCCCCTTGCGGGGCGCCTGGGTGGCTCAAGTCACTTGAGCGTCCGACTTCGGCTCAGGTCAGGATCTCGCGGTCCGTGAGTTCGAGCCCCACGTCGGGCTCTGCGCTGACGACTCAGAGCCCGGGGCCTGCTTCGGATTCTGTGTCTCCCCCTCTCTCTGCCCTTTCCCCACTCATGTTCCATCTCCGTCTCAAAAGTAAATAAACATTGAAAAATAATAACTAAAACAAAATGATCCCACTTGCCACATACAACCAGCCGAAAGTATCACTGTAAAATTAGTCATACTGAAAATAAGGTCTTTGAGTGGCTAAGGTCAAGGGATCTGAAGCCAGAGTGCCTGGTGTGAATCCTGGCTCGATCACTCACTAGCTGTGTGACCCTGTGTGAATGATTTAACTTCTCTGTGCCTCTGCTTCCTCCTTTGAAAATGGGGGTGATTATGATAATAACAGCACCCACTTCAGATGGGTCGTTGTGAGTATTAGATGTGTTAATGCACGTAAAGTGCTTAGAGCCGACCCTGGCACATAGCAAATGCTTGAGAAAAGTATTAGTTACTGCTATTTCTGGAAAATGGTGAATATTGAATATTTGTCCCCCGTGAAAAACCTTAAGCATACATGAAAAGATACTTCTTAACCGAGCTGTGGCCCTTTGGACAGAGATTTCAACAGCACATATGACAGGGTGTGATTCAGGAATGTCACAGTGTTATTGGCTTGCGGTATCCAGAATGTTCAGTATCCTGATTGGGCACAAATTAGGGATTCAATTAGTACTAGAATGTAATGAAACAAATTAGATTAAAATGTTATCCAAAAAGTATAATGAGATTATAGTTTTTGCTACTTTCTAATTTTTTTCTCAAAATGACTGGGTTTCTTTTGTCTTTATATTTGCATTGTTAATATTTCAAGTATACAGAAATGCATAGAAACAACATGATGAACACACATATACCCATTACTTAGCCTTATTAAACTGTAACCCTGTTGACCTGAGTTTCCTTTCTCTCTAGGAATTAAAACATCATAAACAGAGTTGATACACCATCTCTCCATAGAGGTACCATTATCTTTAAAAAAAAATTTTTTTTTAATGTTTATTATTTTTGAGAGAGAGACAGTACATAAGCGGGGGAGGGAAGAGAGGGAGACACAGAATCCAAAGCAGGCTTCGGGCTCCAAACTGTCAGCCCAGAGCCCAATGCGGGGCTTGAACTCACGAACCGTGAGATCACGAACTGAGCCGAAGTCGGGCGCTTAAGGAACTGAGCCAGCCAGGCGCCCCATATATCTTGTTCTTCCATTCTATGTGGCTTCTGTTTCTTAGGTCACCTCATGGTCCAAGATGGCTGCTCTTGCTCAAGCCTTCACTTTTACATTCCAGCCAGCAGGAAAGACTAAGAGGTTAAGAATAAGGGACCCGGCAGTTGTCTTTTTTTTTTTTTTAATGTTTATTTTTGAGAGAGAGAGAGAGAGACAGAGCATGAGCGGGGGAGGGGTAGAGAGAGAGAGGGAGACACAGGATCTGAAGCAAGCTCCAGGCTCTGAGCTGTCAGCACAGAGCCCGATGTGGGGCTCGAACTCACAAGGGGCGAGATCGTGACCTGAGCCGAAGTCAGACGCTTAACTCACCGAGCCACCCAGGCGCCCCGCAGCAGTTGTCTTTTAAGGAAAATGCTCAGTAGCTTCCTTATGACATTTGCTTTTATGTCCCTGGTCAGAACTTAGTCACAGTAGCTATTATGCAGGGTGACCATGTATCCAACTGAAAATTAGGAGTTCTCTTACTATGGATGTACGGGAAAATGATGTTGGGGGATAACAGTCTTGGCCACAAGGGTCAAACCTCAAGTCAGTAGGTCACAAGTTGCCTGCACACCACCCTGGGTTTTAGTTCTCTTGTCCTCTCTGGCACCCGATTTTCTTGTACTCTCAACTGTGCCTTTCAGCCATTTATCCGATAAATATTTCGTTAAGCACCTACTATGGGCCGGAAACTGTTTTCAGAGCCGGGGTTACAGCAGGGACCACGACAAAGGCCCTGCCCTCACGATGCTTACATCATAGTTGAGGGAGACAGACCATAAAGGAACCAGAAAAGGCAACACGGAAATGTCGGAGGGTGTGGATTGGTATGGAGACAAATGAAGCAGGTTGCGAGGCAAATGGATCGGGCTGAGAGTAGAGCGAGCAGTTATTTCGGGAAGGCCTCTGCGGTGAGGTGACATTTGAAGAGAACCCCGCATGGAATGAGGGAGAAACCTATGGCGATGTTTCGGGCAAGAGCATTCTGGGCAGAGATAAGAGCAGGTGCAAATGCCCTGGGGTGGAAGTGGACATGGCATGTTCAAGGGCCAGCAAGGTGGCCTGTGTGACTGAAGCAGGCTGGGAAGGTCGGAGAGGGATAGCAGCGGTGTGCCAGAGGTCTGCCAGGGCTTTGTAGACTTTTGTTTTTACTGGAGCGAGTAGCGAGGCCATGGGAGGGTTTAAATGGAGCAAGACGGGGTCTGCCTTATGTTTTAAAAGGATCACTTCCGCTATTGAGTTGAGTTGGTAAATGGTGGATGCAGAAGACCACGGTGGTTGGCCAGGCAGGGGACGCAAGTTATTTGAACTAAGACAGTAGTAATGGAGGGGGCGAGAAAGGGTAAGATTATATTTTGAAGGTACGCCAAAAACTTTGCTGAGGGGTTACAAGCAAGGTGTAAGAGAAAGAGAGAGGCAGTAGAGGCGACTGCTAGGTTTCTGGCCTGAGCCACTGGTGGAGGGGCGATGCCATTTCCTGAGATGGGAAACTGGGCAAAGAGCAGGTTTGGGGGATGGAAATCGAGTCCCGTTTCAACCAGGTTGTATTTGATTTATGGGCATCGGATGTTTGAGTTTAGAGAAATCTGGGTTGAAGATACGATTTGGGAGCCATCAGCACATACATGGCCCTGAGATTGGATGAGATCACCAGGAAAGGCAGCAGGGAGGTTGATAGATTTGGCAACAGGAGGACAAGGACATTCTCTTCTGATTCTTCCTGGGGTTGTTCTTTTTGTTTTAAATGTTTATTTGTTTTGAGAGAGGAAAAGAGAGAGAGAGAGAGAGAGAGAGAGAGAGAGAGAGACAGGGAAAGAGAGAGAGCAGGGTAGGGGCAGAGACGAAGAGAGAGAGAGAGAGTCTCAAGCAGGCTCCACACTATCAGCACAGAGCCCAATGTGGGGCTCGAACCTACAAACTGTGAGCTCATGGCCCAAACCAAAATCGAGAGCTGGACGCTCAACCGACCGAGCCACCCAGGCACCCCCATTTTAGAAAACATTTCTAAGCGTTTGTCATGGGGAGGGGTTTTGCATTATCCAATGAGCAGTTTGTTGTCATAGCTCACTTTTATGAGGAAAAGTGGTCCTTTTTTTTTTTTTTTTATTTTTAGAGAGGGAGAGAGAGAGAATCCCAAGTAGGCCAGGAGCCTGATGTGGGGATCGATCCCACGAACCATGAGATCGTGAGCTGAGCAGAAATCAGGAGTCAGACGCCTAACCAACTGAGCCACCCAGGTGTCCTAAAAAAAGATCCTTTGAAACGAAAAGGCATGTAGCTACTTAAATCATCCTATCCAGCGTAAGCCAAGAGATGCTTTATTAAGAAACTGACCTTATTAGACAACAGAAAAAAAGGAAACAATCGAAAACCTGAAAATGTTTCTTACGTTCCAACAAATGAATAAAAGAGAAATAATAAAACAAAATAAAGGCTTTTTCCTTCTTTACATAGAAGGAGTGATGTCAGAGATTGATTTCTGTTTCTTGCTCCCGCCAAGACTCGGTGACTGTCATGCAGGCAGGGTGAACTCCCACGTTGTTTGGCCTCTGGTCACGTGTCCAGAGAAGGCTGCTTCTGTCCAATGCCGCACTGTATAGGATAGACAGGACGGAGGACTAGAACTTGAGAGGCAGATGTTTCCGGGGTCCTTTGCAGATTAGCTGTGTCCTAGGCACATGCAGATAGTGTGGTTCCAAGCGAAAGTAGGTCCAAATGTCCCATCTGGAGACCACCGGAAAAAAGAGGCCAGACCCAGTCCAGCCAGTCCCTGAGGTTAGGCAGAGTCGGCGTGCGCTCAAGTCGTCTTTCCCATTCTTTTTGTAGTCCTTTCCACTGGGACTGGATTACAGAAGACCATGTACTCTCTTCTCCCGGGCCACTGCAGAAAATGGTGGCATACCTTAACACATTGGATCTCGGGTGCCAGATGAAGGAAGAAGCAAACTCGTCTGTAGCTTATGCTGCATACTGTGAAGAACCTAAAAATATGAGAAGCACAGGTATTTTCATGTACCATAGCTGTAGAGGATCTTTCTTGCAGTCTTCCATTCTGCTTAACCGTCAGAAAGCAATGTGGGCAAGCACCTGAACTAAAACGATGTAAACATGGATGTTTGCCAACCATTTGCAGTTTCCCCTCTCCAAACTGCCCGTTCCTGTCCTTTACCCATTTTCCTATGGGGGAATTCATTTTATTGATTCGTAAGAGCTCTTTTCATATTAAGGTTATTTATCCTTAATCTGTCATATGTGCTACAAATATTTTACTCATTTTTTCCTTTGACTTTACTTATGTTTTTTTTTTAATTTATTCATTTTGAGAAAGAGAGAGAAAGAGAATGAGAATGGGAGGGGCAGAGAGAGAGGAAGAGAGTGAGAATTCCAAGCAAGCTCTGCACTGTCAGCACAGAGCCCGATGTGGAGCTCAAACCCACGAACCGTGAGATCATGACCTGAGCCAAAATCAAGAGTCACATGCTCAACTGACTGAGCCACCCGGGCACCCCTACTTATGTTTTTAATTTAGCTTTTATGTGATCAAATTTATTAGTTGCTTTTCCTTTTTGACTTCTGGATTCTGTGTCTTCCTTAGCAAGACCTTCCCAACCTCAAGATTGTGCACATGGTAATACATGTTCAATTCTATTTCTTAAGGGTCTTGTTTTTTACATAATAAGACTCTGATAAACTTGAAATTTATTTTTTTGTGTAAATAGTGAGGTAGGGATCCCTTAAATATTGTGCAAATACTTAGCCAGTTATTCCAACACATCGGTTGAATAATCCCGACACAATTTATTGATTTACTTCTTGAAATGCAATCTTTGTCATATAGATTCGTACATACACACGGATCTTTTCTGTGACATCCTTCTGCCTGTTTTTATATTGGCAAATGCCCAGTTCCTAAAACGTCTGTGAAGACTTTTTTAAGAGCATTTTTTTAAGGTTCGCAGCAAAATTGAGGGGAAAGTACAGAGATTTCCTACATACCCTGTGCCCCCACATATGCGTAGCCTCCCCCATTATCAACAGCTTCCATCAGAGTGGTATATTTGTTACAACTGGCGAGCCTACACGGACACATCATAATCACTCCAAGTCCATAGCTCACCTTAGGGTTCACTTTTGGTGTTGTACATCTTGTGGATTTGCACAAATCTGTAATGACGTGTGTGCATCATTATGATATCATAGAGTATTTTCACTCCCCTAAACATCCTCTATGGTTCATCTGTTCATCCCTCCCCACCCCCAACCCCTGGCAACCACTGATCTTTTTATTGTGGCCACAGCTTTGCCTTTTCCAGAATGCCATAGTTAGAATCAGACCGTATGCAGCCTTTTCAGATTGGTTTCTTTCACTTAGTAGGATGCAATTTAAGGTTCTTCCATGTCTTTTCATGGCTTGATGGCTCATTTCTTTCTAGCGCTGAATCCTATCCCACTGTCAGGATGTATCGTGGTTTATCCATTCACCTAGTGAAGGACATTTTGGTTGCTTCCGAGTTGTGGTAATGACGAGTAACGCCGCCATAAATATTCACGTGCAGGTTTTTGTGTGGACATGAGTTTTCTTTTTTTTATTAAAAGAAAATTTTTTTGAACGTTTATTTATTTTTGAGACAGAGCATGAGCGGGGGAGGCGCGGAGAGAGAGGGAGACCCAGAATCCGAAGCAGGCTCCCGGCTCTGAGCAGTTAGCACAGAGCCCGACGCGGGGCCCAAACTCACGAACCGAGAGATCATGACCTGAGCCGAAGTCGGACGCTCAGCCGACTGAGCCACCCAGGAGCCCCTGGACATAAGTTTTCAATTCCTTTGGGTACATACCAAGGGAGAGTGCCAGATCACGGTAAGAGCATGTGTCATTTCTAGAAACTGCCAAACTGTCTTTCGGCCGTTCTAACAGGTGCATAGTGTTATGTCGTTGTTGTTGAAATTTGCATCTTCCTGTTGATGTATCACGTGGAATAGCTTTGTAAATGCTTCTTCTTCTTCTTCTTCTTTTTTTTTTTTTTTGCAAATATTTTCTCCTAGTCAGTGGCTTTTCTCATTCTCTTGGTATGGTCTTTCAAAGAGCAGAAGTTTTGATTTTAATGAGGTCCAGCTTATTAATTCTTTCTTTCATGGATCTGTCCTTGGTGTATCTAAAAAGGCGTCACTCTGCCCAAGGTCATCTAGGCTTTCTCCTACGTTATCTCCTAGGAGCTTTAAACTTTCTTTTTTTTAAATTGTTTTTAATTTTAATTGTATTTTTTAGAGAGGGAGAGGGAGGGAGAGAGAGAATGAGCAGGGCACGGGCAGAGAGAGGGAGAGAGAGAATCCCAAGCAGGCTCCACACTCAGCTTGGAGCCTGATGAGGGGCTTGATCCCACGACCCTGGGATCATGACCTGAGCTGAAATTAAGAGTCGGATGCTTAACTGACTGGCCACCCAGGCGCCCCTAAACTTTCTTGGTTTTATAGTTTTGCATTTTGCATTTAGATCTATGATCCATTTTGAGTTAATTCTTATGAAGGGTATAAGGTAGGTGTCTAGATTCATGGGCGGGGCGGGGGGGGGTTGCATGCAGATGTCCGGTTATTCCTTAACCATTTATTGAGTAGACTATCTTTGCTCCATTGTATGACCTTTGTTCCTTTGTCAAAGACTAATGGACTCTATTTATGAGAGTCTATTTCTTTTTAAAAACATTTTTTAGGGGCGCCTGGGTGGCACAGTCGGTTAAGCGTCCTACTTCAGCCAGGTCACGATCTCGCGGTCCGTGAGTTCGAGCCCCGCGTCAGGCTCTGGGCTGACGGCTTGGAGCCTGGAGCCTGTTTCCGATTCTGTGTCTCCCTCTCTCTCTGCCCCTCCCCCGTTCGTGCTCTGTCTCTCTCTGTCCCAAAAATAAATAAAAAACGTTGAAAAAAATTAAAAAATAAAAAAATAAAAAAATTTTTAATCTATTTTTGAGGGGGGCGGGACAGAGGATCTGAAGCAGGCTCCGTGATGACAGCAGTGAGCCCAACATGGGATTTGAACTCATGAACCATGAGATCATGACCTGAGCTGAAGCTGGACACTCAATTGACTGAGCCACCCAGGGGCCCCTATGAGGGTCTATTTCTAAGCTCCCTATTCTGTTCCATTGATCTGTCTCTTTTTCATCAATATCACACTGTCTTCCTATCACCTCACAGTAAGTCTGCAGGTTGGGTAATGTCGGTCCTCCCATTTTGTTCTTCTGCAAATGCCCACTTTTAACTAGCTATAGATTATTTAATTAGCTATATCATTTTAATATCTGATAGGGCAAGCCTTTCTTATTCCTCTTTTTTTAGGGGATACTCTTTTAGCTATTTTTACATTTTTGTTCTTTCTGATCAACTCTAGAATTGTTTTGTCACGTTAAGAAAATCCTTTTGGGGCGCCTGGGTGACTCAGTCGGTTAAGTGACTCTTGGTTTCAGCTCAGGTCATGATCTCACAGTTCATGGGTTCAAACCCTGCATCAGGCTCCATGCTGAGAGTGCAGAACCTGCTTGGGATTCTCTCTCTCTCTCTCACTCTCAAAATAAACATTTTTTAAAAAGAATAAAAAATCCTTTGGGGATGTTGATTGGGATGGCATTGAATGAATTTACAGATAGTTAGGAAAGAAGTCGTATCTTTAGAATCATAACAAGATATGTGTCTCTATTGATTCATGACTTTATTTTTACATCCTTCAGAAGATAGTCCTCTCAGGGTGCCTGGGGGGCTCAGTCGGTTAAGCATCCCACTTCGGCTCAGGTCATGATCTCACAGTTCATGGGTTCGAGCCCCGTGTCGGGCTCTGTGCCCACGGCTCTGAGTCGGGAGCCTGCTTTGGATTCTGTTTCATTTTCTCTGCCCCTTCCCCGCTTGTGCTCTCTTTCTTTCTCTCTCTCTCTCTCTCTCAAAATTAAATACACATTAAAAATTAAAAAAATAAAATAAAAATAAAATCGTCCTCTGAACCTAGTGCTTTTCCTCCGGAGCTAATTTCTTAAGAGGTCTTGGGTTTTGTTTTATGGGAATTAAAGTGCTTCATAGGTGGCAACCACAAGTTGGAGTCTCGGCGGGGGAGAAGGACTTCACCAGAAAGTACAAGAAACAGCTCCAGAGATCGGGGAGCGGACCTTGAGCATGGCCAGCCTGCACACTAAGCGCCGGGTGAGAAATGAAGGTCAGGCCCACGGCTACTGCTTGTGGTCTGCAAGCAGGGGGGTGGGGGGAGGGGCAGATCGTTGCAACCAAGGACAAGCGCAGTCACCAGGAGGAAAGTGATCTCCCAGCGGACTTCCTGGTGGGATGCCCAGCCAAAGGGGCCCTGAGGACAAACCATCTGGTGGAGTGGCCATCGAGGAGTCCAGCGAGGCAGGCGGTCCTTCTTAAGCGGCATGACTGACATTAGGGGCTGGGTAAACTTTTGCGTGAGGGTAGGGGCCGCCTGTGCATAGTAGGATGCTTAGCCACATCCTCGGTCTCTGCCCACTAGCTGGCCTGCTTCCCCTTGGGACAGCTAAACATGTCTCCAGACGCTGCCAAATGTCCCCTGGGGAGCAAACATCACTCCCAACGAAGCACCAAGGTCTCGGAGCCTGTGCGGCAAACCTAATAACCGACGGGAGCGTGTGTGGTCAGCCGGCCGGGTGCCGGCGGTGGAGGTGCCCGTTGGCCTCCTAGAAAGGGGAAGCGCGACATACCCCACCCCCACTCTGCCACATCCTGGCGGCGGGGGAGGGATGCTCGGGTAGCGGACTTGAAGCAGAGCAGGGGCAGAGACCGACGCGCTCATGCCCATCTGATGGAAGAAATCGTTGCCAGGGAATCGCCTGGCAGGGAGGGAACCTGAGGGCAGAAAAGGCATCCATCTCTGAGAACAACTGCACGTTTGGGGTGGAGAAAGGGAAACCATAATACTTCCAGCTCGAGAGGTTTACGTCGCGAAGACTTGGCCAATCCCGACTGCATGTCAGTCTCCCCGGGTGGGGGGGGGGGCGGCAGCGGCAGACTTATGGAGAAATGCCTTTACGTGAGCCGAGCCGGAGTTACGGGTCACGGTTACGGACGCTGGTTCATGCAGACAGCGGGCATTGGAGGCCTGGTGTGAGGAGAGCGCACGGCACACGGGTACGGGGGTGCTTTCGAAGAGACGAGAGAGCTAAGCGGAGGAGGACAGGGTCTAGGGGGGTATCAGGAGGCAGGGGCCAGCACCTTACGAAAGGAGGGTCGCCTGGCTGGCTCAGCGGGTAAAGCATGTGGCTCTTGACTTCAGCGTGAGTTCGAGCCCCATGTTGGGCGTCAAGATTACTTTAAAAAAGTAATAATCAGTGGGGGCGCCTGGGGGGGCTCAGTTGGTTAAGCGTCCACTTCGGCTCGGGTCAAGATCTCATGGCTCGTGAGTTCGAGCCCCACACCGGGCTCTGCGCTGACAGGGCTCGGGATTCTCTCTGTCTCCCTCTCTCTCTTCTGCCCCTTCTGCTCTCTCTCTCTCTCTCTCTCTCTCTCAAAACAAATAAATTCAAAACAAAACAAAACTCGGTTGAAGGAGGCAGTGTGTTAGAGACTCTCTAGAGGGAATATCGAGGGAGCAAGTCTCACCAGTTCAATTTCTTATCCAAAACCACTTTTGTGGGGGCGCCTGGGTGGCTCAGTGGGCTAAGCTTCCAACTCTTGATTTTGGCTCAGGTCATGATCCCAGGGTCGTGGGACTGAGCCCCTCGTCGGGCTCTGTATTGAGCGTGGAGCCTGCTTAAGATTCTCTCTCTCTCTCTCTCTCTCTCTCTCTGCACCCCCCCCACACACGTGTGCACTCTTCGTCTCTCAAAAAAATAAAAAGCCAAAAAACTTGTGTGTAGTTCTGACAGTGGAAGAAGGTTGGAGAAGGTGGCACTAAACAGAGAGGCCATACAGTGGGGGCAGGGAGGGGGGAGGCAGGAGGGAGCACTCACCGATGCTCAGATGTGCATGGCACCCGTAAATAACTAGATTGTGTCCGAAAGGACAGACACAGGGGCAGGGCTGGTTAAGGGCCAGTGTCCGTGTATATTTGTTGGTGCCTGTACCGCAAAGGGAATAATGTCCCCGCGCGTGGGCACAGATCTCCATCCTACAGCGAGATCTGGCGAGGCCAGAGGTGAGCTGTGGAATATCAAATGGTAAAAAGGGCCTGACCTTGACCCATCCACTGTCCCTGCCCCACGTGCACTAACAATGGAGAGAAGGGTCCAGAGACACGGAAGATGCGGTGGCTGGCAAGATCCTGTTACGCTTTGGGGTAGGTTGTAGTCAGAACGAACACGTATGACGTATAGACGTTGCAGACATCATTCTCTACGCTTTACACACGTCACTGAGTTTTCATGTTAGGAGGTAGGCACAATCCATACATCCATTTTAGAGATGAGAAAATGAAGGCATGGGGGGTTGGGGGTTAACCTAGCCAAGGTCCCACAGCTCGGTAAACGAGGGCCGGGATTCTCACTCAGCCAGCGGGCCTTCGGGGTCCCTGCGCTTAACCACCATAGGCTGTACAGAAGAAATGTCCACTCTCTCAAAATGAGAATCATCATTAGAGAACGACCAAAGCTCCTGGGTAGGCTCCAGGGACCTGTAACTAGCCCATCCCCACCAAAGAGTCTCATCTAGAAGCACGGCTGGGCACCTGGGCGGCTCATTCGGTTAAGCGTCCCGACTTCCGCTCAGGTCATGATCTTGGGGTTCGTGAATTTGAGCCCCGCACTGGGCTCTGCGCGGACAGCGTGGAGCCTGCTTGGGCTTCTCGCTCGCTCTTTCTCCCTCTCTGCCCCTCCCCTGCTCGTGCTCTCTCCCCCTCTCTCTCGAAAATAAAGAAACGAGCTTAAAAAAAGAAACTTCCGAAGACTCAATCCAGTTAGTGACAGAAAAAGACTGCCCTTGGATTATCCACTCATCGCCTCCCATCTGCCTGCCTGCCTGTAGATTACTGCCTGGATCCCTCACACCCCGGCTCACAACGGGTTACCAAACGCATACGTAACGAATGAACGACCTACGATTCCCAGACTGCAGCCCTGTTCGTATGATAACTTCTGTTGGTTTTCTATCAAAGGCACATGCAGTCAGCATGCAGGATGCGTCCAGGGCCTTTAAGACTCAACCCTAAGAGATATCCTGAAGCAGTGATGATCATAAATTCCTACAGTACATAAAGTATGAGACTTGTAGATCAGATTTCAACCGAGGTTGGTTGAAAAAAGTTCTCTCAGGGGGATGAAGCGAATTGAGCATGAGTTTTCTGAACAACAACAACAACCAAAAGGCTGATCCATTCAGTTGGAGTCTCAGGCCAGAGGATAAAAGAACCTGGGAAAAACAAGATGAAAAACGTTGCTGATTTTACGTGCGTTCTTTGCACATTCCTCGCAGCAGTGATCGGTTTTAAGGGTCAGAGTTCATATGGCAATTAGAATGAAGAAGTTAGTTTTTCAGCTTCCTGTTAAACTCTTTCTCAACACACACACATGATACTTCCTATTCATCCTTCAGTGCCGTGTTGATGCCCTGTCTTCTCTGCAAAGCCTTTAAAAGAACAAAAACAAAAACAAAAACTTTAAGAACGCTACGTTCAACCCGGGGCTCGAACTCATGGCCCCAAGATCATGAGAGTCGTGATCATGAGCCAGCCAGGCGCTCACAAAGCCGTTTTTTGCTCTACATATAGAAAATCTCTGCCTATTCAAGCACTTGTCATCATCGCCACTGATTTGCTATTATCAGACTTCTTCATATCATCTTTTTATGCGACTAAGTCTTATCTCCCTCAACCACAATCTCTCTGAGGGCTGAGATATCTGTCCACATTGCCTTGCATATAACGAAGGCTCCAGAAGTATCTGCTTGTCTAAACCGGCTTCATTTTCTGGAGACTGTTCACGCACTTATTCCGTGCCAGGAACTTTTTTGGTTCCAGGGAAACAGAGGTGAAAAATCAGACAAAGACTTCACCTCTCTGGAGTTTACCTTTTCGGTAAAAAAGTGGAAGATCTAAACCTTCTTGTCTCTCTAGAAAGTTGCAGGAAGTTGTAGCTGGAGACCATAAGAAATAGTACAGAGCAGTTGAAAATACCGTGGATTGTGAGTCGTGATCTACGTTGGCCTCATCCCTAATTTGATATATATCTTGAGTACATTTCTTTAAAAAATTTTGTTTTAAATGTTTATTCATTTTTGAGAGACAGAGAGCACGGGCGGGTGGCGGGGGTGGGTGGTGGGGTAAGATAGAGAGAGCCACAGAATCGGAAGCAGGCTCCAGGCTCTGAGCTGTCAGCACAGAGCCCGACGCGGGGCTCGAACTCACGAACTGCGAGATCACGACCTGAACCGAAATCGGACGCTCAACCGACTGAGCCACCCAGGCGCCCCGAGTACATTTCTTAACCATTTGTCATCTATTTCCCTGTATGTCATATACAGATTGCATAGTTACTGGGAGAATTGGATCAAAAAAGATGCAAATACCTGCCGGAGGGAACTTCCTCAATCAGACAAAAAGCATCTATGAAAAACCCACAGCTAATACCACACTTAAAAGTGAGACTGGCTGGCTTAGTCAGAAGAGCATGGAACTCTTTCTTGATCTAAGGGTCGTGAATTCGAGCCCCACATTCGGGGTAGAGAGGACTAAAAAACCCAGAAACTTAAAAAGAAAAGTTAGGGCTCCGTCGGTTAAGGGTCCGACTCTTAATTTCAGCTCGGGTCATGATCTCACAGTTTGTGGGATCGAGCCCCTTGTTGGGCTTCACGCTGGCAGCATGGAGTCTGCTTGGGAGTCTCTCTCTCCCTCTCTGGAAATAAAGAAGTAAACTTAAAAAAATAAAAGTTAAAGACTGAAAGCTTTCGCCTATAGTTACTGTGTGACCCAGACTAACGCCATCTTGGACAAATCTGCCCCGATGACCTGTGACATGAAGCCTTCTTGAGCAGTCCCTTTCCCCCACATTCTTTATTTAACCATACCCTGAAGTACACCCTTGGGGCATAATGTCCTTGATAGGGGTCCTCCTGGATGGTCCGCAAACGTGTAGTCCCTAGCCTCTAGGGCTATAAAAGCAGGTCTCATGGGAAGGTGGGATTGCCCTAAGCTCTCACCATAAGTCCTCTTAATAAACCATTTCCTGTCAGGCTGGATTTGTCAGCCTTTTTCTTCAGTCTTAATGGCTCCTACAGCCTTTGGAGGTTGTTTTGCATATACTACCCCCCCCCCCTCTTTCCCCCTCTTTCATGGAACAATCAGTAATAAGACAAGGATGTCTGTTCTCCCTGATGCTATTTAACATTCTACTGGAAGTTCTAGCCAGGTTCTAAGTAAGAAAGTGAAATAAAAATAATGAAGATTGAAAAGAAAGAAGTAAAACTATCTCTATTTTCTTTTTTAATATTTATTCTTGAGAGGGCGAAAGAAAGAGCATGAGCAGGGGAGGGACAGAGAGAGAGAGAGAGAGAGAGAGAGAGACAGAATCTGAAGCAGGCTCCAGGCTCTGAGCTGTCAACACAGAGGCCAACGCAGGGCTTGAACTCACGAACCACAAGATCACGACCTGAGCCAAAGTTGGATGCTTAACCGACTGAGTCACCCAGGCGCCCCAAACTATCTCTATTTTCAGATGACATGATCTTATATAGAAAGCACTAAAGAATCCACCCAAAAAAACCCTGTGTTAAAGCTAGTGAATTCAGCAAGGTTTCAGAATACAAGGTCAATATAATGAATCAGTTGTATTTCTGTAAGCTAGCAATAAACAATCTGAAAATGAAATAAAAGCTTCACTTACAACAGCATTGAAAAGAATAAAATACCAAGGAATAAAATCAACAAAATATAAAACTTGTATACTGAAAACTCCAAAACATTATTGGAAGAAATTAAAGAAGACCTAACCAAATGGTAAAACATCCCGTGTTCAGGGCTGGGAAGGCTTATTATTGTTAAAACGGCAATAATCCCCAAATTGTTTTATAGATTCACAGCAGATCCTACTAAAATCCCAGTTCCCCCCACCCACTTTTTCTTGCAGAAATTGACAAGCTACTCTGATCTTAAAATTCACATGGAGATTCAAGGGCCCCAGGATATCCAAAAAATCTTGAAAAAGAACAAAATTGGGAGACTCACGCTTGCCAATTTAAAACCTTCCTACAAAGCTATAGTAATCCAGACTATGTGGTACTGGAATAAGGATAGACGTATAGACCCACGGAACAGAGCTGAGACCCCAGGGAAAACCCATGCTTTTATAGCCAACTGATTTTCGATAAGGGTGCCAAGACAGTACAAGGGGGAAAAGAATAGTCTTTTCAACAAATGGGTGCAAGGACAGCCAGATATCCACAAGCAGAAGACTGAATTTGGACCCCAACCTCTTACTATATACAAAAATGGAAATGGATCAAAGACCTAAAAGGGAGAGTTAAAACCGCAGAACTCAAAGAAAACACAGGTGTATATCTATCTCTATGACCTTGGATTAGGCAAAGTCTTCTTAGATACGACGTCACAGCACAAGCCACAAAAAAAGAACACAGGTAAATTGGACTTCATCGAAATCAAAAAAACTTGTGCTTCAAAGGATGCCATCATGAAAGTGAGAAGGCGACCCAAAGGACAGGAGATGTATGGAAATCATAGATCTGATAAGGGACCTGCATCTAGCACGTATAAAGAGCCCTTCCAACTCAATAATAAAAAGACAACCAATTTTTAAAAAATCGGTGACGATCTGAACAGACGCATCTCCAAAGAAGACATAAAAATGGCCAAGCGCCACATGAAAGATGCTCAACATCGTCAGCCATCAGGGAAATGCAAATGAAAACCACAAGGAGAGACGACTTCACACCCACTGGGAAGGTGATAACCAAAGAAGCAGAGAAGGAAGAGTGTTGTAGACAATACGGAGAAACGGGAATCCTTATACGCTGCTGCTGGGGATGTAAGGACCGCAGCTACTAGCTTGATTTGGGCTCAGGTCATGATCCCAGGGTTGTGGGATCGAGCCCTGCGTTGGGCTCAGTGCTGCGCATGGAGCCTGCTTACGATTCTCTTTTTCTCTCTCTCTCTGAAATAAAAAAAAAAAAAAAATTAAAACAACAACCACAAAAGCGAAAAGCTGGGGCAGTTCTTGGAAAGGTTAATTGTAGAGTTACAATATGACCCAGTAATTCTACTCCTAGGTATACGTCCCAGCAAACTGAAAACCTGTCTACCCAAAAGCTTGTACGCGAGTGTTTACGACATTAATAATAGCCAGAAAATGGAAATAGCTCAAATGTCTATCAAGTGAGGAGTAGATAAGATGCGGTGTATCCATACAAAGGAATGTCGTCCAGCCTTAAAAAGGAATGGAGTGCCGATCCATGCTACAGCATGAAGGAACCTTGAAAACACATTAAACGAAAGAAGCCAGTCACGAAAGGCCATGTATTGTATGATTCCACTTATATGAAATGTCCAGGGGCGCCTGGGTGGCGCAGTCGGTTAAGCGTCCGACTTCAGCCAGGTCACGATCTCGCGGTCCGGGAGTTCGAGCCCCGTGTCAGGCTCTGGGCTGATGGCTCGGAGCCTGGAGCCTGTTTCCGATTCTGTGTCTCCCTCTCTCTCTGCCCCTCCCCCGTTCATGCTCTGTCTCTCTCTGTCCCAAAAATAAATAAACGTTGAAAAAAAAAAAAAAAAAAAAAAAAAGAAATGTCCAGAGCAGGCAAACCCAGAGATACGGATCGTAGATTCGTGGTTGTCAGGCGCTGAGGGCTGACTGATCGGCATCGGGGAGAGGCTGCTGGTATACATGGGGTGTCTTCTTTGCGGGGGGGGGGGGGATAAAATGGTCCAAAATTAATTGTGGTTGATGGTTGCACAGCTCTGGATATGCTAAAAACCATTGGATTGTGCATTTTAAGGGAGTGGGTTGTGAGGCATGTGAATTATAGCTCGACAAAGAGGAAACACATAAAAAAAAAAAAAAAGCACACTGGAGTAAGTTTTCCAATGCCACACATGGAGGCAAATCTCTCTGTGGGACTCAGTCACCACTTCAACCAGGAGCTAGATAAACACGCATGCACTTAAGAGAGCGACCATTACGTGGTTGAGGGCTAGAAAAAAAGCCTTTATTGTAACTGGAACCAGATAAACAAAGCACTCTTGCTGGCCAACTCTCAGGAGAGGGGAAGAGCCTTTGACACAAACCCACTCCCCATCCCCAACCAACTTTTATTCTATTCCTGGCCCCTGCTGTTTTGATGGCTCAAGCGGTGTACTTTCGGCACAAGACCGAGACTGAAGGCAGCCCACCATTTTGTGGGTCAGAACCCCGAAAGACGTAGCGGATTATTACTATTTTGAAGAGCTTGGAAATGCCTGTTACTCCAATACGCCGCTCAGATTCCTCACCTCCGATAAAACTAGTATTTAGACATGAGAAGCCTGGGTTGTTACACTGACCTATTTAGTTTGTTGATTAACCAGGGACTCATCTCTAGTCCCACGATACGGAGGTCAAGGTTCCAAGGCTATTGCTACCACAGCTGCTTTCTATTTCAGTTTTAAGAAGATGTTTACACGATGTATACAGGCAGGCAAATCACATAAACATGGTCACAATAACAATCCCGTCCACAGAGATGATGCCACTGGCGACAGCTGGTTACCAGGAGAGTTTGCGCGGACTTAGGTTCTCTCCGGGTTGTCACCGCCGCGATAAACAAACACTATCGGGGATGACTTATTCCGGTTTTACAATGTGTTCAAAGACCTACCCAAACAGTTGCTTCCAGGGGGAACTGGATTCAAGCTTGACTGGAAAACAACCAGTAGAGCAGAAGTGTATTCTTTTGAAGCGAGTTAGTTTGTAGAGGCCGGGTCACCTCATGAAATCATTCAACTATACAAACAGTAATACCTAACACAGATCGTGATTCCAAACACACTTTCCTGGCTTCCTCTAGCCCAGCCCACCTGGTTCTCTACAGCTTGCTGCCCTTTGTCCGAAAGCTGGGAGAAATAAACCCTCGTGACACTGTGTCACGACCTGGGGGGACTCGTTGGCCACAGGACACAAAATTATCCTTCAGGTTTCTCTTTTTTCCCCTGAGCCATCAATAGCCCAGGGCCGGTATTTCCACCTAAGGTCTCTTATACTTGGTATTTCTCCATTCTTGGGTCTTATCTAGGGGGTTAGGGCCTCATAATTAGATTGCTGCAATAGCTAATTGGTTTCCACATTTCTATCTCCCTCTGCCTCAGACACATCTGACAGCAATGTAAAGTTTTAAATATCTAAACGTAAGAGTGAATCAAGCGATCTGTCTAAAAACCTTTGACTGGCTCCCCCATGTTTCCTGAGTAAAGTCCAAACACCGTCAGCCTGCCATTCAAGGCCTTCCACCATCTAGGTCCGTGTTTTCATTCTAGGTTTGTATCCTCTACCGCTCCCTTGAACAAAACTCGTCTCCTCGGGGGCGCCTGGGTGGCGCAGTCGGTTAAGCGTCCGACTTCAGCCAGGTCACGATCTCACGGTCCGTGAGTTCGAGCCCCGCGTCGGGCTCTGGGCTGATGGCTCAGAGCCTGGAGCCTGTTTCCGATTCTGTGTCTCCCTGTCTCTCTGCCCCTCCCCCGTTCATGCTGTGTCTCTCTCTGTCTCAAAAATAAATAAACGTTGAAAAAAAGAAAAAAACTCGTCTCCTCGACACCCCCTGAACTCCCGCTATTTCGTTTTGCACTTCTGTGCACGATGTTCCTTCTGCCTGGAGTGCCCTCTCATCCTTAAGAGCCTGTCCAGGGCTTCCTTTTGTCCACAAAGCCATCCCTGAACACCATAATCCATAGCGATCTCTCATTCCTTGAATGTGATGAAAGGTAAGGACAGCGTGGCTCTGTTGGCAAATGCTCAGGTAGGACTTTTCTGGTCTCAGGTTGTCAATTCTTGTATTAGGTAATCTTGTGTGTATCTTGCCTCCGCAACTACACTGCAAGCTCCTTGAGCACACGGACCAGTTATGTTACTTTAAAAAATTACCCACGGTACAGAACACTGTGGTGGGGGCCGTGATATGGGGCCAGCTGTCGACTAAAGACCACTGAAATGTCCCCAAGATGCCTCATTCTAGGTGACGGCTCCTAACACACACACACCAAATCTAATCACTTGAAACGTGCAACTAACTCTACGGGTTACTCCAAGATATGAAGGAATTACAAACTGCTTCTGGAACGCTTTTGAATCCCCTATGAAAATACAAAGTTAACCTTCAATAAATAATTTCAGGCTCCCCTCAAAGCTTCAAAAGGACACGTAAAGAAAAATGGCCAGCCAGGAGCATAATCCCTAAGATTTACTCGATCACAAAGCATTTAAAAAAGCCAAGGCTCCATGCAATTCATTTCTATTTCAGTGTCTTTTTTTTTTTTTCTCTGCAAAATAGGCTAAACTAGATAAGGAAAATATGTCTAGAACCTGAAGTTTACATGAAAGCCGGTCAAAATGACGTGGGTAATTCCAGCAAAAGAAGTTCATTACATCTTGGTTTCTCTTGAATGATTTAGGCAGTCTGAGAGGTCTTCGTGGTTAGAAATGTAATCCCTAGCTAGCAGTCGCTAAGTCTGCGGTGGGTGTGTATCCTGACCCCCACCCGCCAAAATGCTGCAACCATCAAGTTCTATCAAAATACGTGCCAATCTTGCAAACTGGAAAAAAAAGAGTCATTACAAAATGCCTACCTGCCTCTGCTGCTTTGAAAGCTCGGAAGTTGCATAGGGTGCACTCACTGTGAATTCGCAGGAATGTTTTATCTAGCTTTGTGGATGGCCCCCGGTGACGAAACCCTGGCAACAGATGCCGCCTTCCTAGGGAAACCTATGTCATATATGAACCCTCGTCCTGCAAGTCGGAGAGAGCCCGCCTTGATTACCTACCCAGCTTCGCTGGATCAAAACTTGAAGGAACGGTTAAGTGTTGGTATTTCTAGGTACAGCCTTTCCTTGTGCAAGTCTCCGCTTTAAGTAACAATTTTGTCTCCTGGAGCCTCGCCTTGACTGCCAGCAGGCAGGATTTCAAGTGCCCTCCCCACTTTGAAATATCCATGTTTGCTGGAAATCTGATCACTTTTGTGCTCTCCAAGGACTAGCATGATCATGCCGTGGGCTCCTCGTCAAGAAAAATGCTAAGTTCAAAGTATTGTTTCCTTCACTTCTAATTACAAATAAGTTTTACCTTTTATTGTGTTCCATTATACAATTTTACATAGTACCATGGTTACTGTAAGCGATAATTAAGCAAACTGAATTCACGTGGTTGAGCTCTGCTTCTCCGTATATAGATTTACCTAAAAAAGTACAAACCGAGCACAGTGGCGCAATTTACCAGGCACTTTCAAGTTGCTTAGATATTTACAAATATGTAAGCACCCTGTTTGAAAGCATGAAAATTTTGGTGTCAGGAAGAAACACTCCGTGTGTATCACATCTTTACATTGGAACGTTTGCACAGCTCCACTCATTCCTGAGAAAGGTCAGTCTCGTTGTCACTTTATAGTTGCACGTCCTCATATTTCAGCAGTGTATCTTGGGGAACCATAACCTCTGTCACTCGACGTACCGCTAATGGCACAAAACACATGTAACGTGTTCCTCATCCAAGGGGAATGTATTGTGTCTTCTTGTAATATCTAAAACAAACAAAAGAAACGTACGTGTTTATCACGAGGCATAATGGCCGCTGTCAAGAAAGTATGTGTATATGAAATTACAGGCATATTTCAATTTGTCACTGACACTTAGCTATTTAAAATGACATAAAGCAGAAAGAGCAAAGGATAACGTTACCGACTTAAGTCTTCAAAGCTGTATTACAAAGGCCGCATATTAAAAAAGCAGAAAAGATCTGGTTACTCATTTGGAAAAACAAAAGACTGTGAAATGCAAAATTCAAGAAAAAGTGAGAGGTAATGCGATCTTGAAAATATTTTTTAACGAATACTCATAACAAGAGCTCTAAACAGTGGCTCTCAGAATCACCCGTAGGGCGTTTCAAACACACAGATACCCGTGCTCCCTCCCGAGAGACTTGGAAAATAATATCCAGTAAAGTCACAAGTGCGTATTTCTTTTCGAAAGACACACTACAATTACCTAAGCTGATGGATGCAGAGGATTTTTCATGGAAATGAAGAACTCCATACATACAAAATATAAACTTTATATCCCATGAGTATATAAACATATATATTCATATTGATACAGATATTTAAAAAATTTTTCCATCTTGTGTGACCAAAAGCAACAGAAAGCTCCTGCTTGGATTAGATGGAAGAAAAGAATACCATACACATCACATCTGACCTCCTTACTATGCGATCCCCACTTAGATCTCAAGCTTTCGATACTTGGTTCTCAAGTCAGCTTTTGAAAATTCAGTATTAAGCCCACAAACTGGTCTCTGGTGACAGCAATGAGTCACATCGTTTGCGTTGCTACGAATCACGTCTTGTAGAAACTCCATAATAATTTCCTCTTACAAGATCTGTAACTCATGACACTAATCTGAGAGCCAAGCAGAGGTTGGAGGGATGACTAATTATTTATCCACACCTGTCAGATGTGATAAGCCAATATGGGACTCATTGCGTAGAAAACCAAACATAGAGTTGGTAGCACTCTAACTCGTTAAGAAATCTGCAATTATGGGGCACCGGGGTGGCTCAGTCGGTTAAGCGTCCGACTCTTGATTTCGGCTCAGGTCATGATCTCATGATTTGTGAGATCGAGCCCCATGTCAGGCTCTGTGTTGACGGCTCAGAGGCTGCTTGGGATTCACTCTCTCCCTCTCTCTGTCCCTCCCCATTTTGTTCTCTCTCTTTCCCTCTCTCTCTCAAAAATAAACTTAAAAATGGATTTGCAATTAATAGTTTTTTAACTTTAGTTTTTAAAAAAATGTTTATTTATTTACTTTGAGAGAGAGAGAGGGAGCGCAAGTGTGGACAGAGAAGGCGCAGAGAGAGAGAGAGAGAGAGAGAGAGAGAGAGAGAGAGAGAGAGAGAGAGGGAGAGAGAGAGAATCCCAAGCAGGATCCATGCTGTCAGCGTAGAGCCTGACGGGGGACTCGATCTCACGAACTGTGAGATCATGACCTGAGCCGAAATCAAGGGCTGGAGGCTTATACTGGATTCGACTCCTGAAATCATTATTGCACTATATGCTAACTTGGATGTAAATATAAATAAATAAATAAATGAGTTGGAGGCTTAACCGACTGAGTCACCCAGGTGCCCCTGCAATTAATAGTTTTAAGATAATATAAATCCCCTTTTCAGAGTCAAAAGCTTGAAGAAGTTCTAAAAATAACTGTATATTGTGGTATACTGTAACAGATTATACCGAAAAGGGCCAAGGAATCTCCAGGCCATATATCTTTTGTCAAGTCATCATTTATGGAGCACAACAGAATAATTTATATGTCACAACACAGCTACACTTTATTTTATTTTGTATTATTTTATTTTCCTTTGGGAAATAACGTAGGCCAAAGTGTGACTAAAAAAAAGGCTCTCTTTTATGGAGAAAAAAAAGGCTCTCTTTCCTTCTAATAGGAAAGCCTGAATTATAAAAACTCACTATAAAGTCAACATTTACTCAAAACGAGGCACACCTAAATATGATGCATTAGGACAGGACAGCTCACGTAAATATACACCAATAGAAACTAAGATTTTTCTTGGTTATCTATCAATGTATAATGTCAAGGATCTAAAATATAGGTCTCTACAACTAAATAAAATAGCCACGGCTTATGGGAATTAAATGAGAGATGGGAAACAGGACAGCAGAGTTGTAAGATCCATACTTCAGGGGGAAAAGAACTTTATTACAGTGACTGCTCTAAATCTCTTGATCACCGTAATAGCAGTAAATTGAATAATTTGTTTTCAGTTTGAGTAATTTAGAGTTCAAGGCTAAGTCATGCAGTTGCATGCAAATCGAGTAACCGCAATAGACTATACACTGGCTTAAAGCAACGTGTGTCATTGTTGTGTCTTTTGTGAAGAACTTTCTGCTGATTTTCTATGGACTATGAAGAATAGAAACCCATACATACACTAGACAGCTCCTAGGAACAGATCATGTAGTTACTTGATAAAAATACGGTTCTGAACAGTGATGGTAAAGAAAGCTATATCCCTACGCTTCTGAGCTTGAGATACAGACAACAGGGGCCCCTGAGTGGCGTTATCGGTATGTTAAGCGTCTCTTAATTTAGGCTCAGGTCATGATCTCATGGTTTGTGGGTTCGAGCCCCACGATTGAGCCTGCTTGCGATTCTCTCTCCCTCTTCCCCTCCCCAGCTCTCTCTCAAAAAACAAAACAAAAAAAAAAAAAAAGGAAGAAGAAGAAAGAAAATGAGACTCCTGGTCATTCAATGCAACCTGGTGCTAACTAAATTTCCCTAAAGGGAAGCATACAAAATAAATTTGGAGAGGCAGAGCTTGATTCAAAGTCAACTAGCCTGTTTTCCTAGAAATATCTCTTCTTTTCCTCATCATTTCCATGCAGTTCTTTGGACACTAGCCACTGCTGGCTTATTGGTAAGTACACCCTTGGTGTGACAGTCTCATCTGGGGGAATGCCTTCATCAAGCAATCACTGAAATGCAGCTACCAGGACAGAGAAGGTTCTGGAACCAGCTTTAAGAATGTGTTCTCAGGGTGCCTGGGTGGTGCAGTCAGTTAAGCGTCTGATTGGCTCTGGTCATGATCTCACGGCTCGTGGGTTGAAGTTCTGCATCCAGCTCAGAGCCTGCTTTGGATTCTGCGCCTCCCCCACCCCTCCCCCGGTCACAGTCTGTCTCTCTCTCTCAAAAATAAATAAACATAAAAAAAATTAAAAAAGAAAAAAAAAAGAATGTGTTCTCTAAAGAAGGGTTGTAGTTTCCCTTGTTTCTTTTAAGAAGTCTTAATTCCTTAAAAATTCAGAGTCTGAAGAATTTCTGAAGCAAATATTTATCTTATTGGGTGTTTTCATTAGTAAGGATATGAAGGTGACTTTAATAATAAGCTTACTAGGCTCAGTCACTGAGGGACGAGACCATAATGCTAAGACTTTTACAAACATGTTGAAGATGTTAAAATACTTAAAGTAACAATCCGTGTATACAGTGGTCAGGGTTCTGGCATAAAAATTCTGACGTTTAGGGGCACCTGGGTGGCTCAGTCGGTTGAGCGTCCGGCTTCAGCTCAGGTCATGATCTCAAGGTTCACGAGTTCAAGCCCCACATTGGGCTCCGTGCTGTCAGTGCGGAGCCCGCTTCGGATCCTCTGTCTCCCTCTCTCTGCCCCTCCCCTGCTTGCGCTTTCTCAGAAACACATAAACTTTAAAAAAAAATAACCTAGGAATACTCTGGCTTTAAGATAAATAGATGTATAAAAGTCCTAACAACTTAATTATGACGTAATGTGGCTGGAAGTGGCGAACAGGTCTCGACTTCCCTATTTTTTAGGTTGTGGTTTTAATAAAGTAGCTGCAATTGTCAGGAACACTTAGTCATAGATGAAAATGCTAAGAAGTTTTATGAACACAGAGTTTTGGGTAGGCTGTTCAGGCATTAAGACAATTCTCAGGTTTTGGAAGCCTCTTAGAACGTCACCTAAACTATAGTTTCTTATGGCTGAGACAGGGATATTCTTTTTTTTTTAAGTGTTTTTTTATTTTATTTTTGATAGAGAGAGAGAGAGAGAGAGAGACAGAGCATGAGTGGGGGAGGGGCAGAGAGAGAGGGGGAGACACAGAATCCGAAGCAGGCTCCAGGCTCTGAGCTGTCAGCACAGAGCCCGATGCGGGGCTCGAACTCAGGAACCGCGAGATCATGACCTGAGCCGAAGTCGGACGCTCAACCGACTGAGCCACCCAGGTGTTTTTTTTTTTTTTAAAGACAGGGATATTCTTTTAGGGATTTGCCTCCTGTGCTCATTTCACTTCTTGAGAGACTCTCACCCATGTTTACAGTAGAGCAGGTCAGATTTGCTCATTACTTCCAATAGCACTGTGGCCCAAAGAACAAAATGGCTAATGACCGATAATGGCTTTAGCAACTGCTTCAGATAATGACTTCCGAGGCCATTTGCATTACATCATTGAAACGATTAAAGACAGTAGGAGCAAATGTGAAAACACCGACGGGATCATTTCAAGGGAATACATTTCGAACTAACAGATTCGGCTAAGTAACACTTCAGGGGCCCCAGATCATGTTTTCATGTTCAACCACCCTAAGACTTGCCTGCTCGTGGATAATGTCAGACAATTCTTTTACCATGTCTCTGAAATTTGACTTTAGCCCTTCATGGTATTCAATTTGATCCTCTTTAATTAGCCGCTCATTTAGCTCAAGTGCAATGCTGCATGCCTGTATGAATTTCCTGTAGACAAAAAGCAAAGACAATAAGGGTTTCGTCACTTATTCCTACAAAGTCTCACGGACCATCAATTTGATATTCACTTTAACCATGGCTTGCCTAGAAGGAAAATTAGAATCCTGTATTTGCTCACTGCTACTCTTTGCCGATGCCACTTCCTAAGTCTGAAATACCTTTTCCTTTCTTTCCCACCATTCCCTTCTGGTTTCTTACTTTCTTTAAAACCTGGCTCAAATCGCAGGCCTTCTAGAAAGCCTATTTGCTCAGTCACTTGATCTTGCATCAGCTAACGTTATTGTGCTCACGTTAATTTGCATGTGCAGATAATGAGTCGGGCATTCAATTCAAAAGTAATTTATTTGGGGTTAGTATGTACCCAGTACAGTACTGGGTGCTACAGGTAAGAGTTATCTGCCCTGTGCTGGGAGCGGGGACAAAGATTGCAGGGGCGGGGAGGAGTGAAATCGGTGAAGGAGATTGAGAGGTACAAAAACTTGTTATAAAATGAGTAAGTCACAGAGATGAAAAGTACAGCATAGGCAATGCAGTCAATAATGTTGTAATAACGTTGTATGGTGACAGATGGTGTGACCGTACTTCCCGTGGGGAGCACTGAGTAATATACAGAATTGTCAAATCAGTGCGTCATAGGCCTGAAACTAATAACACTGCATGTCAACTACACTTCAATAATTTTAAAAAAGTGGGGACAGTTGATGACTCATTGTAAAAGTCTTTCTCCATCATTTCATGTGTTTATATATTTAAATGCCCACAATCAGGGTGCAGGTCTTAGGGGCAAAGTACCTCACTGCCCATTTGCTTTGTATCCCTATCATAGCAACTAGTAGAATCTTTCTGCACATGCCAGGCATTAATAAATACTGGTGAATGAGTGATTACTGGTTACTCTGCAACCTGGAAGGGCTGAGAACACACAGACAGGAAAAGTAAATGAAATAAACCAGAAGCAAACGAGTGGATAAGTTCTCTTTCTCCTTGGTGTGTTTTACTCAACCCGTCTCTCTTATTCTGAATATAAACTCTACATATTAAACAGATTTGTAATGCAAGACCATTCAGACATGCCTGGGGATGCTCAACTCAAGCCCTGGACCAGCAGAATCCCAATTGGAACTAAGAACACAAGATAGGAGGGGCGCCTGGGTGGCTCAGTCAGTTGAGCGTCCGACTTCGGCTCAGGTCATGATCTCGCGGTTCCTGAGTTCGAGCCCCATGTTGGGCTCTGTGCTGACAGCTCAGAGTCTGGAGCCTGTTTCAGATTCTGTGTCTCCCTCTCTCTCTCTGCCCCTCCCCTGTTCGTGCTCTGTCTCTCTCTCTCTCTCAAAAAATAAACATTAAAAAGAAATTAAAAAAAAAAATAAAGTACCATTAGAGGGTCACTTAGCTATTGTAAAAAAGAACAGAATGTCTTTTTTTGGAAGGATACCATTTGGTGAATATTTTGGTTTCTATGAAGAAGAAAATGGAGTAAAAGATAGAGGTCTAAAGGGAAAATGACAAAGCACTTACCTAAACATGTCTTTCAACTCATTTACTTTCTTTGGTGGATACTTGCTAGCTTGACTATCATTTAAGAAAGCTCTTGCATATGCTAATGGACCAGCATTTACCTAAATTACAAAGGGAGAAAAAGAAGAGAGCTGTTAGAATGTAATCAAAAAGAAATGTCTACATTTCTCTCTTTATTATTTTTTTAAGATTTTATTATTATTATTTTTTTTAAGGAATCTCTACACCCGACATGGGGCTTGAACTCACAACTCCAAGATCAACAGTCGAGATCAAGAGTCGTACACTCCACTGACTGAGCCAGCCAGGTGCCTCTGCACTTCTCCTTTAAAAAAAAAAAAAATCCCTGGGGCGCCTGGGTAGCTCAGTCGGTTGAGCCTCTGACTTCGGCTCAGGTCATGATCTTGCACTCTGTCAGTTCGAGCCCCGTGTCGGGTTCTGTGCTGACAGCTGGGAGCCTGAAGCCTGCTTTGGATTCTGTTGTCTCTATCTCTCTCTGTCCCTCCCCAACTCATGCTCGTGCTCTCTCTCTCTCTCTCTTAAAAGAAATAAAAATTAAAAAGCCCCCTCGATGCATTGAAAATCTGTACCTGAGAACCATATTTACTATTCTTACTATAAGCTTATTCAAAAAAAAAAATGACTAAAGCCAATAATCTGCAAAGATGATATTCCAGTAAGGTCCTTAATGACTTCTGCTCTGTAAATACAGAGCTTGGCTGCAGTCAGAGGAGTTTATGTTAAAGTCTTCTGCCATAACGCAAATTTTATGGCCGCTGAACATTTTTTTCGGTTAATCGAAAACTGCACAGGTGTTTGCACGCAGTAAGCGCAGAATACACACTGCGGTTCATGCTTGCTCTGTGCCCTCAGGAAAGCAAGCCTATCGAGAAACGTTTAAGACGTATTCAGCCACCGACATACCTGCACTGAGACACAACCCTGCAATTTCAGCTGCAGCTGAATCATGTCCACGTCGGCAGAGGAGCAAAGTTTTTTCAGCTCTGCCGTCTTATCTTTGATCTCATCAGTCGCGACATCGATGGGCTTTAAATGAATCTGCTGCTCATAGTTTATAGGGATCCTCTTCTTCACGTACGGAAAGGAGTTTGAAGCTGTTAAAATGTTCAGATTGGTTGTGGTTATCTTTAAAAAAATGATCCGTTCAAACGGCCAAGTCAAAGGAAAAACAAAATCCATGATGCTTAATTGCCCCCACCAGGCTTTTTCTAGAAAGTACCGTAGGGTATCAGAAAGCACCGCAGTACTTCAGGATTGAGGGGGAAATTCTTTTTATCAGATACCCTAGAGCAATCGTGAATTGCATATGGGGAAACTCTGGTTTATAACATTGCCATGTCTGTGCAAGCTAGTGACAGAACAGCAGAAAAATGAAGGATTAAAATTTCAGTTCACACTTCCCTGCTGGCCACCTGCTACTTGTGTGTACCAAAAAGAAGCAAGTCAAACAAATGTTGTCTCGCGAGGTCCTACTTACTGGTCAAGATGGTGCGGCGTTTACACTGTTCTTCTATGCAGCCTTGCTTTTTGCCTGATAATGTATAAGGAGCTTCAAAAACAAATCTGTTGATATTGTGGTTTCTTTCAAACTCGGTCTTTCTTTCTGTGAGTTCTTTGTCATCAAAGTAGGGCTTCACGTAAGTGACTTGGATATGAGCATATTTTGGATCGAGGTCTTTAGCGTTCACCTACCAAGTAAGAAAGTTTGGCTTTTTTTATTCAACGGAAGGGAAGAGCAGGTACAGGTAAGATAATAAACTCCTTGGAGACTACTTGAGGAACACTGTCATTAGGATTGTGCTCCCAACTGAATACACACCCGGAGGAGAGCTTTATTCTTTTCGTAAGGATCATTTCCTCCTGATTGTAAAGAAGTTACAGAAACTTACATGGAAATTACAGAAATGTAGGAAGATAATATAAATTGTAATCCTACCACTCAGCAAGGACCGTCGTTCACATTTTCCCGGATTTCCTTTCAATCTGTACTCTGTGCACACACATTTACAAAGCTGAGGTCACACTAGACGCTGTTTCATATTCTGATTCTTTAAAAATACATTACAATGGTTAACTGTACCTTTGAATTCTACCTCCATAAAAATAAGAATCTGGAGAGGATTCTGAGAAGGCAGGAGAGCACCAGAAACCTATCTTCCTACTTAGGCAACATTTACACGGGCAGAATCTGTCTGCTCTAACTATTTTGGAAGTCTGGAGTCCACTGAAAGCTTGTAACCTGTAGGGGAAGGCCTGGACGGAAAATCGCAGTTAGGCTTGATTTTTGTCAATTTCTGCTCTTGGCACGACAGGAGCTACCCGTATCCTACCCCTCAGCCCCATGGCAGGCAGCTGTGCCCCTGTTCCCGAAACAGCTTGCAGGAGCCAGGGTGGGCAAGAAGGACCCTGTCTTCCAAATACTGGGGACCTGTGCTCTGACTGCTGTTTCTGATTATAGAGGTACAAAGAGGATACAGCCATTTTCGTTATAATCCCCCACCCCTGGCTGAACTGACTTCCAGAGGATTTTTTTTTAAGTTTGTTTGTTTATTTTGAGAGAGAGAGAGAGAGAGAGAGAGAGAGAGAGAGAGCGCACACATGTGTACAAGTAGGGGAGGGGCAGAGAGAGAGAGGGAGAGACAGAATCCTAAGCAGGCTCCAGGCTCTGAGCTGTCAGCACAGAGCCCGACGCGGGGCTTGAACTCACAAACCATGAGATTATGACCTGAGCTGAGATCAACAGTTGGAGGCTTAACCAACTGAGCTACCCAAGTACCCCTGACTTCCAGGGGATTTAAAAGATCTCTCCCCTTTATTTTTCTTTTTCCCTCTTGGGAGCCAGACATTGAAGACTAGGGCACTCAAAATCAACTGCATAGAGGAGGGAAGTGAGAAACTCACTACACATGCCCAGGGGAAGGTGCAGGTTCAGAAAAGACCCGAGAAGACCCTGAATTTAGGCAGATCCGTGATACAGAGACAGCCTACGACAATTAAAACAAAACCCAGCAAATCCTGGAAAAGGGGGAGAATCTGATTTCTGGAATGATCACAGGATCAGATCCAAATGTACAGTTTTCAACAAGAAAAAAAAATCACCAGGCATCTAAAGAAACAGGAAAGTATGGCACATTCGGAGGGGAAAAATAAACCAACGGACACTTGTCTCCCCAAAAAGACCTGATAGCAGACCTACTAGAAAAAGACTTTAAAATAACTGTCTTGATGATCAAAGAACTAAAGGGAGCTGTGGAGAAAGTCAAGAAGACAATGTATGAACAAATGTCAACATCAATAAACAGGTAGGAAACCTAACAAGAAACCAAACCAATTTTTGGAGCTGGAAAGCACGATAAATAAAATGAAAATTCACTAGGGGGATTCAAAGGCAGACTTGAGCGGACAGGAGTAATAGTCACAGAACCTGAAGATATGACAATCATGAGGAACATCACCCCGTGGACCAACACACACACTGTAGGAGTCCTGGAAAGGAAAAGAGATGGAAAGAGGCAGAGGTAATAGTTGAAGAAATAATGGGTGCAAACTTCCCAAATTTGATAAAAGGCAGGACTATAAACATCCAAGAAGATTCCGAGCAGGGTAAGTCAAAGAGACCCACACTGAGCCACGTTAAAACCAAACTGTCAAAGAGTTTTGGAAGAATCAAGAGAGAAGCGACTCATCACACATAATAAGGAAGTCTCAATACGATGATCAGATTTCTTATCAGAAACTTTGGAGGCCAGAAGGCAGTGGGTGAGTGTAGTCAAAGCGCTAAACAAAAAAAATCTGTCAACCAAGAATTCTGCATTTAAAAAAAAAAATTTTTACGTTTATTTATTTTTGACAGAGACAGAGTGCGAGCATGAGCTGGGGAGGGGCAGAGAGTGAGGGAGACACAGAATCCGAAGCAGGCTCCGGGCTCCGAGCTGTCGGCACAGAGCCCGACGCGGGGCTCGAACCCACGAACCGTGAGATCGTGACCCGGGCCGGAGTCGGACGCTCAACCGACTGAGCCACCCAGGCGCCCCAGAATTCTGTACTTGACAAAACTGCCCTTGAAAGTGGGAAAGAAATGAAGAGAGTCCTCAGCAAAGAAAAGCTGAGGGAGTCTGTTGCCACTAGAACCGTCCTACGTAAGATGCCGCAGGAAGTCTTGCAGCTTGAGATGAAAGGACACCAGACAGTAACCTGAAGCGGCGTGAAGAAATAAAGACCTCAGTAAAGGTAAATCCGTGGGCGATTATAATAGCTAATGTTACTGTGACAATGGTATGTAACTCCATTTTTTGCTTTCCCCAAAATTTAAGAGACAAATACATTAAAAAATGATCGGTCTAAAAGCTAGTATTGTTGCAAGTTTGGCTTGTCACTTAAAAATTTCGTTTTCTACAGAATTTAAGAGACTAACGTATTAAATCATTAGCTTATGGTTTTGGGACACACAAAACATGTAATTCTACAACATCACCCACAGGAAGGGGTAGGGAAGGAGCTGTTAAAGAAGCAGATTTCTTGGTATGCTATGGAAATTAAACTGGTATAAATTCAAATTAGAGTGGTATAATTTTAGGATGTTAAATATCATCCCCATGAAAACCATAAAAATATACTTAAAGGATATAGTCAAAAGGAAATGGGAGACAAATGTAACCATTCCACTGTAAAAAAAAACATCAATTAAACCAAAAGAAGACAGCAATGCAAAAAAAATGAGAGACAAAAAAGCTATAAGGCACATAAGAAAACAAATAGCAGAAGGAAAGAACCCCCTCCTTATCAGTGATTACTTGAAATGTAAATGGATTAAAATGTAATCAAAAGGGAAATTTGCAGAATGGATAAGAAATTATGATCCAACTATGTGTGGTCTACAAGAGATTTATTTTAGGTCCAAAGACACACATGGGCTGAAAGTGAAAAACAGAAAAAGATATTCCATGCATACAGTAACCAAAAGAGAGCAGGAGTGAATATACTCATATTGAACAAAGTAGACTTTAAATTTTTTAAAGGTCACAAGAGACAAAAAAAGGACATTGTACGGTGATAATAGGTTCAATGCAGCAAGAAGATAAAACAATCATAAACATCTACACATCTGATAACAGACCATCAAAACATATAAAGCAAAAATTGACAGAGTGCAAAGGAGAAACAGTTTTACAGTAATACTTGGAGGCTGTAGCACCCACTCTCAATACCAGATACAGCAAGCAGACAGAAGGTAAGTAAGGAAGTAGGGGACCTGAACAACACACTTAACCAACTACATCTCACAGACATATACAGAACACTCTACTCAGCGATAATATGCATTCTTCTCAAGTGTACATGGGACATTTTCCAAGATAGGTTGTATGTTAGGCCACAAATGAGTCTCAATAGATTCAAAAAGACAGATACCATAGAAAGTATCTTCTCTGACCATGAAGGGATGAAGTTAGAAGTCAATAACAGAAGTAAAATAGGAAAGTTCATAATTTTGTGGAAATTAAACACTTAAAAATCAATGGTTCAAAGAAAAACAATCACAAGGGAAGTTGGGACATACTTAGAGAGTAATGAAAATGAAATCACAACATACCAAAGCTTACAGGACACAGAAAAAACACCGCTAAGGAGGAGACTTATAGTTATAAACACAACATTACAAAACAGGAAAGGTCTTAAATCAACAACATGACTTTACAACTTAAGGAACTAGAAAGAGAGGAACTAAACCCAAAGCTAGCAGAAGGATGGAAATAAAGGTTAAGCAGAGATCAATGAAATAGAAAATAGGAAAATAGAGAAAAGCAATGAAACCAAAGGTCAGTTCTTTGAAAAGATCAATGAAGTTGACAAATCTTTAACTAGATGGACTAAGAAAAAAAAAAGGACACTCAAAATTGCTAAAATAGGAACTGAAAATAAGGACATCACTACCAAATCTACAGAAATAAAAAAGATTGTAAGAGTACTGTGCACAACTGTATGCCATCAAATGAAATAACCTAGACGAAATGAACAAATTCCTAGAAACACACAGCCTACCAAGACTAAACCATGAAAACCAAATAGAAAACTCTGAATAGCGCTATAACTAGTGAGGAGATTGAATCCATAATCAAACACTGTCTGATGGAAAAAAAGGTCTGACCTGATGTCTTCACTAATGCAGTCTACCAAACACTTAAAGAAGAACTACCACCAATTCTCAGACTCTTCTAAGAAACTGAAGAGGAGGGAACACGCCCTGACTCATTCTGTGATGTCAGCATTACTCTGAAACCAAAGCCAGACAAAGAAAATCTACGGACTAGCATCCCTTACGAACGCTGCTGCAAAAATCCTCGACAGAATATTGGCAAACAGAATTCCACGGCATATTAAAAAGGATTATATGCCATGACCAAGTAGGATCTACTCCTGGAATGCAAGGATGGTTCAACATATGAAAGTCAATCAATGTAAATACAACCACATAAACAGAATAAAGGGGGAAAAAACTACATGATCACCTTAATTGATGCAGCACATGCATTTGACAAAATTCAGCATCCTCTCATAATAAAAATACTCAACAAGCCAGGAATAGAAGGAATTTTCCACAGTCTGATCAAGGGCCACTATGAAAAACCCAGAGCGAATGTTATACTCCATGCTGAGAGGCTGAAAGCTTTTCCTCTAAGATCAGGAATAAAGCAAGGAGGCCTGCTTTTGCCACTTCTATCCAACACGGTGCCGGAAGCTCCAGTGAACGGCACACGTAAGGATGGTGAGAGCAGTAAATTAATTCTACGCTACGTGTACATGCAGCAAAAAGCGTATTATACTGATCACAGTTCTATATGGCCATCAACATGACTTTTAACGGATATATGAATGAACATGATTTATTAGATCGGTCCCTCATCAAGAGAGTCTTCGGTTGTTTCCCAATGTTTTGCTATTGCAAAGAATGCTCTGATGAACATCCCTGTATTTAAAACTATGTGCGTTTTTTTTTCTGACTTAGTCCTCAGGGTCAATTCCTAGAAGTTGCTCAGTTAAAAGATTTACCTGGTTTTAAGGATTTTGATATATATCACACAATTACCCTACAGAAAAACCTACCGGTTTGTACATCCACAAGAAGTGACTGACGTTGGAAGAGGGGGTACCCTTGACTACATTAATCCTACCTTAGGTCCTCCTGTCCTTTGAAGGGGACCGCAGGAAAGAATGGTTCTCTTCCAGAGACATAAAAATTATGGTAGTTATGGGCCCTTTCATGAAGAGTCTATATTTCATGTTTATATTCTGCTGGAGGCAAAACTCAGAACTGTCCGTGCTGGACTTTCCACCTGTGGGCTCTAGATACCCTCCCCTCTATCAGTCTCCCCATGAACCTGACACTATGCCCAAGCCCCTCTCTCAGTGTTCTCTCAACTCAACTGGCTTGTGACTTGAGTGTTGAGGACTCTGTCAGTGTCGTTGCAATTTACGATAGGCCTGGTTCTGTATTTAGTGTAGAAAGCAAACATTGAAACAAACAAAAGAGACAACAAAAAAACCTCTCTGGAAACAGTCTCTGTATCCTTTTTTTTTTTTTTCCCCACATATATGGGAGACGGCCAGGAGATACAAAGTTCCTTAGCTTCTTTTAGCTTCTCCAAATCCATTCTATCTGTTCTTACGTAAATATCTAAAAGCCTGTATCTGGAAATCTTAATCTTTTTTCTCCCAGTACATAGCTAGATTTCTCGACAGAGAACACACTGGTGGTTGTCAGAGGGGAGAAGGGTGGGGGGCGAATGGGCAAAATGGGTAAGGGGAGTGGGAGATACAGGCTTCCAGCTATGGAGTGAATAATCAGGGGAATAAAAGGCACAGCACAGGGAGTACAGTCGATGGCATTGCAGTAGCTTGTACGGTGACCGACGGTAGCTCCCCTGGTGGTGAGCACAGCGTAACATACCGAGAAGTTGAGTCACTATGTTGCACACTCGAAACTAATGTACTATCGTGTGTCAACCACACTCAGAAAAAGTAAGCTAGATTTCTCCTAAGAGGCACCTCAGGAGATAGGTGAGGTAATTATCTGGGCTAAGACAAAACACAGAAGGGAAATACACAAAAAAGAGGTCAAGCCTGATTTTAACCTTATAAAAGTAAAATATGTACATGGTAAAACATTCAGGGGGGCCTGGGTGGCTCAGTCGGTTAAGCGTCCGACTTCGGCTCAGGTCGTGATCTCACGGTTTGCGGGTTCGAGCCCTGCGTCGGGCTCTGTGCTGACAGCCTGGAGCCGGGAGCCTGCTTCGGGTTCTGTGTCTTCCTCTCTTTCTGCTCCTCCACAGCTCACACTCTGTCTCTTTCTCTCTCAAAAATGAATCAATGTTAAAAAAATTAAAAAAAAAAACCAACCACATTCAAACAGTACACAAGGGTATAGAGGAAAAGTAGAAAATTTCTTTCTATGTAAGATTCTGGTCCCTCTCCTCAGGGGTAAGCATGGTTAACAATTTTGTATGTATCATTCCGGAAATTTCCTAAGTATATACAAGTTATTGTGAATATCAATGTTTGCACAAATGTGATCATCCTATCCATGACATCCTGCACCTCACCTTCCCCCCCCCTCAATAAAGTATCTTGATAGGTTCAAACCAACACTTAGAAATCTATCTCAATTAAAAAAATTTTTTTAATGTTTAATTTTGAGAGAGAGAGCGTGCGAGCGTGAGTAGGGGAGGGGCAGAGAGAGACAGAGACAACAGAATCCGAAGCAGGCTCCAGGCTCCGAGCGGTCAGCACAGAGCCCGACGCGGGGCTCGAACTCACGAACCGTGAGATCATGACCTGAGCCGCAGTCGGACGCTTAACCGACTGAGCCACCCAGGCGCCCCTATCTCAACTTTTTAATGCATAGGTTGCCACATCCATTATATGGATAATACAATTTCTTTAGCCATATGGACGTTTAGATGGCTTCCCGGTTTTTGCTACATAAACCTTGCAGCAATGACCACCTTTAATCACACATCTTTATGGTAGCGAACACCCACAAGATAAAATCTTAAAGGTGACATCACTGGGTCCAAGGAAACGCAGGTTTTGAAATATTAGAAAACCTCGCCAAACGGTTCTTCAAATGGTCTGTGCCCTCCAGCGGAGTTTGTTCTTTGGCAAGGTACAAGAGTGCTTTTAATTTTCACTTTCACACATGAAGAAAGAAACAAGGAACTTGTAAAGCAACTGCTTATTATGTCTGTTGTCTACGGAGAAGGACTAAAATATTGTGCCTACGAATAACGTCAGGGGCCCAGCTGCCCGATGGTGCTTTTCCGCTAGCCCTCACGAGCCAGGTTTTCATGGGCAGCTTAGAGTAGAAAACTGCACATGCTGTTCAGCAAGCCTGGCTTTCCATTAACTTTCCATTTATAGTATCAGTTATGTGGCAGTGAGCCTAAGACTATCTGGCTGCAAGGAGCTAAAATCTTCCGTTGTCTTAACTTAATAAACACCACAAAAATTGCGAAGCTGCTAAGAGGTAGAGAGGTTTTGCCAAATATTAATGAATTCCAAATCTACTGGCCTGTCAACTTTTACATGTCTAAGGCATACGGTCAAGATAAAAGCAAGAGAGACAGGTGAGTCTACAAAGGGAAGACATCGTTTTCTTTTCTTTTTTTCCTTTGAGAGAGAGAGACAGAAAGAGGGCGCAGTGGGCGAGCAGCAGAGAGAGAGAGAGAGAGAATCCCACAAGGGGCAGAGAGAGAGAGAGAGAGAGAGAAACGGGCCTCACCCGAAGTGGGACTCAAACTCACGAACCGTGAGATCGTGACCTGAATCAAAGTCCGATGCTTAACTGACTGAGCCACCCAGGTGCCCGACATCATTTTCGGGGTAGGCCAGGACGTGTCTTTACCGTGGCCGTGAGCTTTCCACTCTGGCAATGCTACCTACTAGCTGCTAAGCCACTTGCATCAGAGTCGCTCGGTAAATACTGCCGTGGTCTGCAGATCCCGAACCGTGTAGGCCCCTTCCTACCTTAGAAACCAGCTCTCGTTCTGGGCACACCAGTGGCGACTAAGAACGGTCAGGCAGTCCCACTGTGCTTTTCCAAAAGTCTGCCTCGAGGAAACTATGCGTCTCTAGCAGGGAGCCTTTCTTGCTAGAATCTTTCTCATCCTGGCCTGGCAAGGCCTGCTGGGACGGATACCCTTTAGAGCAAGTCCCAAGGGATCTCTCCTAAATTTACTTCATTGCAAATGTAACTACCAAACTAAGGATATTTTATAATAAAATGCACTAAAAGCACTAGTATCATCTCCATTTTATTAAAGAGAAAAAATGAGGCACAGAGAAATTAAGTGCCTTCCCTACGGTCAACCAGCGGGCAAATGGCAAGAGAATGGAGATTTGAATCCTTCTCTCTCAGACTCCAAAGCCCCTGTCCTTTCTCTCTCTCTTTTTTTTTTTAATTTAAAAAAATGTGTATTTATTTTTGAGAGAGAGAGAGAGGGGGAGAATGTGAGCAGGGGAGGGGCAGAGAGAGAATCCGAAGCCGGCTCCAGGCTCTGAGCTGGCAGCAGAGAGCCTGACGTGGGGCTCGAACTCACGAGCCGTGAGATCATGACCTGAGCTGAAGTCGGACGCTTAACCTACTGGGCCACCCAGGCGCCCCTCCTGTCCTTTCTTTCAATATCTGGACAGGCTCTATTTCCAAACTTCTCCCCCACCAGCCAGAAAAGGAAAGAGTCAGGAGCAGTGTAGCATGCTTGGAACAAATAATGATTTCAAAATGCAGGGTCTATGTTACCTTGTCTGAATCCTGAATTATTTTAACATTCTCTGTACCAAATTTTTCACCATAAAGTTTAACGAGTCTCAGGGAAATCTCCGAGAGGCCGGTGAGCTTGGGTTCTTTATAGATGTACTCCTTCCCATCCTCTTCTTCAAAAAAAGACTATGGCAAAGTGAAACACACAATCACTTACAAATAGCACGAGCCGGCACGGCATTTACAGAAAATGTACGAGATAACTAGCAATAATATGCTTGAAATACATTTTAAGCGGTACCAAAAGCCACATGGGTACTGACCCTTTTAACTTCAAATAAATATGAATTTTCCGATTCACAGTCATATGGCCATGTACTTGGCCTGAAGATTTCCACGCTAGTGTTTTCTCATTCCCTGTCATACTTACCTATTTTTTGTTTGAAAGCTCTCAGTACTGGGTATTAAATATATACCTTAAGAGGTTTAACAGAAAATGAAACTGAGGGAGAAATTCAAATCTTCTACGTTGGACTCTGACCTACTGGATTTAGAGAGGGAAACCAAAGTGAGCGTCACACTTACAGAGGCTTCCGGCTGTTGTGTTAGCCGCTCTATCTAGACAGAAGGCAAGAACCAATGCCTGCTGCTATAGTAATCTAATAATTCAAAGGTGAATGTTTAAAAAGAAAAACAACTTTATGAACGAAAGTATACTTACTTGGCCATAAAAGGCAACTCTGAAGAAAGTCCCTAAAAGTCTTTTTTTTGTGTGCATGACCTCTAGAATTTTTGTGTAAGCTCCATGAAGAGTTCTATAAACTTGAGTAAGTTTCTGAAAAAGGAGAATATACAAACCAGCTTTATCTTTTGGTTAATTACTAAATGGCTAAGATAAATACACAGCGGCGGGGGGGGGGGAGGGGGTTGGGGGAGAAGCAACGCTATTTCCTTTTCAAAATGTGTTTTGGGGTCAGCCACACTCCCCTGCCCCTCTGTCACAATTAGACGAAATTCCTCAACAATGTCAAGGCTAAGGGTAGAAATTAAAATGGTCAATAACCATTGCTACTAGATGCGTATCTGTGGGTTTATTTCATTCATACCTCAATGGGAAGGCATACTTTAAGCCTACTGTATTATTGACTACTATTTGCGTTATATCTGAATTAGTTTAACTGAAAGAGAAGCCAGATGCTTTTTTGCTTGAGCCTTTAAGGCAAAGGCGAGAATTAAAAATTCGTGCAAAAACTTCTGGAGATAAAAATAAATGCAGATACAGTCAAGCTCAGAGAAACAGCAGACGCTGGGGGTAATTTCCCTCTCCCATTGTTGGATGAAGAAATAGGGTGGAGTGATGAGGAAAGGCTTGATTTAGGATGCTAGAGAGATCTGGATCCTTCCATTCTGAGGCATAGATAGTAGCCCCAGAAATACAGCAGACCACCAAGAGAAAAAAACAAACAAAATATGCAGATACAAAAATAACAGTATATGCCTCAGTGAGGACTGCTTTTATGCAAGTTTACAGAAGTTTTCTTTTTTTTTTAATTTTTTAAAAATGTTTTTATTTTTGAGACAGAGAGAGACAGAGCATGAGCAGGGGAGGGGCAGAGAGAGGGGGAGACATAGAATCCGAAGTGGGCTCCAGGCTCTGAGCTGTCAGCACAGAGCCTGACGTGGGGCTCGAACTCACGGAGTGTGAGATCATGACCTGAGCCGAAGTTGGACACTCAACCGACTGAGCCACCCCATCTGTACACCCAGAAAAAGGAAGCACATTGTGCCAAGTACATTATCAAGAATGTGAAAAGCCAACCTACAGAATGGGAGAAAATATTTGCCAATCACAGATCTGATAAAGGTTTAGTATCAGAAAATAATAAAGAGCTCTCACAGTTCAACAACAAAAAGACAACCCAATTTAAAAAGGGGCAAGGCTTTTGAACAAGCATGTCTCCAAAGAAGATACACAAATGGCTAAGAAGCACATATAAAGATGTTCAAGATCCTCGGTCATAAGGAAATACAAATCAAATACCATAATGTGAACACACTTCACATCACACTAAGATGGCTTTCATGAAAAACCCAAAACAACAGGTGTTGGTCGGACTGTGGAACGTATACACTGTGGGTGGGAAGGGAAAAGGGAAAACGGTTCAGTGGTTTCTTAAAACGTTAAACATAGAATCATCCCATGACCCAGCAATTCTACTCCTAGGTATATGCCCAAGATAAATGAACACAGTTGCCGTGCAGAAACGTCGACACGAATGTTCACAACAGCAGCAACTCTCCGTAATAGCCAAAAGGTGAAAACGACCCAAATGTCTGTCAATGGATACGTGGATAAACAAATTGTGGCGTAGCCACGCAATTGAAAATCATTCAGCCATAAAAAGGAATGAAGTTGTGACAGACGCTACAACGTGGACGAACCTCTAAATATTATGCTAAGTGAAAGAAGCCAGACACAAAAGGTCACATCTCTATGAATCCTTTTTTAATGACACATCCAGAATAGGGAAACCCATAGGGATGGAAAGCAGATTAGTGGTTGCCAGAGGAGGGCGGGTGGGAGGGAGAGGAACCACTTAGTGGGTAGGACGTGTTTTTCTGGGGTGATGAAAATGTTTTGAAAGTAGAGAGAGGTGGCGGGTTCAGAATATCACGAATGCACTGAATGATACTGAATCGTACACTTTAAAAATGGTTAATTGTGTGTTACGTGAATTTCACCTTGATAAAAACGGGGAGCACAGACAGGCTGTGCTCAATTTGAGGGAAATCTTCCTTATCTTTATGGCTGCTGTCTCTGACACTTTTTCAGCCCGTCCCATAAAGATGCAGTGAAAAATGATATATCAGTGTCCGAGAAACAAGGACTACATCTCATGTGGAACGCTAGGGGATCTGCACAGACCTTTACAAGCCGACAAGGGAATAGGAGGAGTATCCCTATAGAAAACAGCGTTTCCTTTCATGTGTAAAGATATATTTTTCTTTCTTCCCTATTAGTTGATTGAGTAGCAAAATACTCCCTGAGGTTCTTTTTCTTTTTAAGATTTTTTTTTTTACATTTATTTATTTTTGAGAGACAGAGGAGAGACAGAGCACAAGTTGGGGAGGGACAGAGGGAGAATGAGACACAGAATCTGAAGCAGGCCCCAGGCTCTGAGCCTGAGCTGTCAGAGCCTGACGCGGGGCTCAAACCCACAAACGTGAGATCATGACCGGAGCTGAAGTCAGACGCTTAACCCACTGAGCCACTCAGGCGCCCCCTCCCTGGGGATGTAATAGCCTTATCTTCAAGCTGGTAAGAAAGCGGGTATTCTGGAAATTTTACAAAGGTTCTTAGGATGTCATGTTTTGCTAAAAGGGGCAATCATCTTGTGGGCTATTCTTTGCCACCTCTATGACCTAGGTTTAGTTATTAATAGAATCACTTGAACTCTGCTATGATTTTTCAGGCATGCCTCACATACCCCAAAACTACGGCAGAGAGAGAAAAGGCCTAGAACCTGGGAAGAAAAAGTGAGTTTGATCAGGGCCAGTCTGAAGAGAGATTAGAACAGTGCAGATGATATTAAATGTATGTGTTTTCCTTCTGGGAAAATGATGAAAGCATACTTGCTATACTTAAGGATAAATTGCTTTGCTTTTTTTTTTTTTTAATTTTTTTTGTTTTAACGTTTATTTATTTTTGAGACAGAGAGAGACAGAGCATGAACAGGGGAGGGGCAGAGAGAGAGGGAGACACAGAATCTGAAACAGGCTCCAGGCTCTGAGCGGTCAGCACAAAGCCCGACGTGGGGCTCGAACTCACGGACTGTGAGATCGTGACCTGAGCCGAAGTCGGACGCTTAACCGACCGAGCCACCCGGGAGCCCCCAAATTGCTTTGCTTTTTAAAAAAAGGGGTTGAGGGGCACCTGGGTGGCTTAGTTGGTTGAGCGTCAGACTCTTGATTTCAGTCCAGGTCACGATCTCACGGTTCATGGTACTGGGCCCTGTGATGGATTCTGGGCCGGGCGTGGAGCCTGCTTGGGACTCTCTCTCGTGCTATGTCACTCTGCTCCTCCCTTGCTCACGTGCTCTCTCTCTCTCTCTCTCAAAATAAATAAACATTTTTTAAAGAAGGCTTGGATCCTAAACCACCCCTTCCTAATACGATAGGCGTAGAAATTACGATTCAGACTCCAAGACTTGAATATAAAACCTGGGCCGGTGCCAACAGGTATTCCTTATACTACATTCTTTATTAATTACCCTTTACCAACAGCTTTATCTGACAGACTAAATTGGAAAAAAAACTCGTCACAGTAGGGCTACCAGCCCCTTTGGTCTCCCCATCGAACTGCAAAGAATCATAAAAGCCTAGGACTCTTCCTAGGACAACATGGAAATTCGATAGTTTTTTTTTTTTTTTAAGTTTATTTTCAGAGAGAGAGAGAGAGAGAGAGAGAGAGAGAGAGAGCGAGCGAGCAGGGGCAGGGGCACAGAGAGAGGGCCAGAGAATCCCAATCAGGCTCCGACGTGGGGCTCAAACTTATGAGATCATGACCTAAGCTGAAATCGAGAGTCGGATGCTTAACTGACTGAGCCACCCAGGTGCCCAGGAGATTCCATACCTTTATTAGGCGAAGGTTTGGTGAAGACAACACTGAATTTTTTATGCCCTGAGGGGAAGTGGAGGGGGAGGTGCTAGATTAAAATGTTTTAAGAACCACTTGTAAAATCTAAAATTTAATTTATATTCTGGATGTTTTACCCTCAATTTCCTTTGGAAAAAAAATTTTTTTTAACGTTTATTTATTTTTGAGACATAGAGAGACAGAGCATGAACGGGGGAGGGTCAGAGAGAGAGGGAGACGCAGAATTGGAAACAGGCTCCAGGCTCTGAGCGGTCAGCACAGAGACTGACACGGGGCTCGAACTCACGGACCGCGAGATCGTGACCTGAGCTGAAGTCGGACACTTAACCAACTGAGCCACCTAGGAGCCCCTGGAAAATTTATAGGAATATAAGGTAGGATTCCGATTTTAGGATGTCACAGGACTTTTAAGGATAGGAACTTTCAGACTGGACAAATGTGTCAACACAACATAGTTAAGTATCTATGTTCTACAATAAAATACAAATGCCATGATATAATTAACCTTTTATTCCTCAGAGGACACATAGTAGAGGGATAGGAACATAACGATGTTACCGTGTTTTCCGAGACCAAAATAAAATATAGTTTAGGCCAATGATGCAAATGTTTAGACTTTTTTTTTTAATGTTTATTTATTTCTGAGAGAGAGAGAGAGAGAGAGAGAGAGAGAGAGAGAGAGAGAGACAGGCAGGATCCAAAGCGGTCTCCAAGCTGTCAGCACAAAGCCTAATGTGGGGCTCGAACTCACAAACCTCGAGATCAAGACCTGAGTCGAAGTCAGAGGCTCAGCTGACTAAGCCACCCAGGCACCCCCCATGATGCGAATGCTTCCATTACCTACCTCAAACTCACGACGTTTCTCATAAATTGGAATGATCAACTTGGAGATCTCAGAAATGACTTCATAACGTTCTGCTTTCCATAAGCCATCCACACATTGTTCTAGCAACTCCAGCAAAACTTCCTGCGTTAAGGGCAAAATGCAATCAGGAATTAGAGGTGGTTTTAGAGTTTTGGCAAAGAAATTTTGAACCGTTTCAAGTTCGTAGAGAACAAACAACGTGTACAGAAGGGAGTATGCTTGTGTGACTCTATTTTCTAAATCAAACACTTGTAATGTCTGAAACTGAAACCACTCTTAAAAATATGAAATCAATATTGATAATAGTGAAGCGTACCTATGGATATCGTTTACTCACATAGTGAGGATGTTAACTGTACTTAGAAACGTAACCCATTAGGAAGGAGTATCTGTTTTCTTTTTTTTTCTTTTTTTAATTTTTAAAAAATGTGTTATTTATTTTTGAGACGGAGAGAGACAGAGCGTCAACAGGGGAGGGGCAGAGAGAAAGGGGGACATAGAATCTGAAACAGGCTCCAGGCTCTGAGCTGTCAGCACAGAGTCTGACTCAGGGCTCGAACTCACGAACCGCAAGATCGTGACCTGAGCCGAAGCTGGACGCTTAACTGACTGAGCTACCCAGACGCCCCCAAGAAGGAGTATCTTTAAAAGGGGATATATTATTTGTTCCAAACTGTATGTCTGATAAGGTAAATTCCCCTAAGCCTATAAATGTTCACAGCTTCCTTTTTATACTGAAGTTATATTTACACATAATGTAATAGAGTGTTCAGAAGACTGGACAACTTTCAAGCTGCTGTGTTAGTGATATACATGTTTACTAAAATGATGCAGTCTTGGTAAACAATGCTTCCTTCCTGACTGCTGGCCCTAAAGTTTGTGAGAAGGACAGGATGATAGCTCAAGACAGAGATCTCTGACCTTGCCGGAATGATAACAGCTGCTATAAGTTACTTTATGAACCTTCATCTCGACAATAAAAAGATGAGGCCCATTGCTGACACTATCTGTGAGTCTCAACAGCCTGTTTCTATTTTTTTTTTTTAAATTTTTTTTTTCAACATTTATTTATTTTTGGGACAGAGAGAGACAGAGCGTGAACAGGGGAGGGGCAGAGAGAGAGGGAGACACAGAATCAGAAACAGGCTCCAGGCTCCGAGCCATCAGCCCAGAGCCCGACGCGGGGCTCGAACTCACGGACCGCGAGATCGTGACCTGGCTGAAGTCGGACGCTTAACCGACTGCGCCACCCAGGCGCCCCTCTATCTATTTTTTTAATGTTTATTTATTTTTGAGAGAGACAGAGAGTGAATGGGGGAGGGACAGAGAGAGAGGGAGACAGAGGATCCGAAGCAGGCTCGCGTGGTCAGTGCAAAGCCTGATGCGGGGCTGGAACTCACGAACCTTGAGATCGCGACCCGAGCCGAAGTCCGTCGCTCAGCTGACTGAGCCACCCAGGCGCCACAGCTTGTTTCCATCTTAAAGAGACGTTCTTGAGGTTTACAGCGCTGAATGCTAAAACAGTTTTTCCTGTATGCCCTTTAGGCAATTCTGAACTCAACTTCTTCCTAATAACCTAGTTCTTTCGCTTGTGCTTTCTATCTAGCCGGGGGCGACACCCTACGAACCCTTAGCTAGAAAACCTAAGAGTACTTTTGACTGGGCCCTGTCATGGGGTGACTTGTGTCCCTCAAAAAGGGATGTTGAAGTCCTGACCCCCAGTACCTCAGAATGTGACTTTATTTGTGGAAACGGGGCCCCTGCAGGTAGAGTTAGTTCAGGTGAGGTCAGACTGGAGGAGGCTGGGCCCTTAACGCAATAGGAGTGATGTCCACACAAGCGGACAGAGACGCGCGGGGAGAACGCCACCTGACTCCAGGGGCGGAGCTGGGGTAACGCAGCTATGACGTCAAGGGACCTAGAGACCAGCGGCTACCACCGAAGTTAGGAAGAGGCGAGGAAAGATTCTACCCAGCGTCTCAGAGGGAACATGGTCCTGCTGACACCTTGACTTCAGACTTCTGGATGCTGGAACTGTGAGATAATGAACGAGCGCATACTTTGTTACCTCAGTTCCGGAAAACGGACACGCTCTCTCTTCACTCACCCTCCAATCAGCTCACCGCTGACTTCTGCCAGTGTTGCTTCCTCAACAGTTCTCAAATCTGACCCTTCCTCTCTATTTCTACTTTCCCGGCTAAAGCTTAAGACCTCGTTATTTTTTTCTAATCGATCTTCCTGCCTCCGGCCTTGGCACTTTTCAGTATGCGCCACAGGCTTCTGGTGAAAATGCATACCAGACCACATCCCTCTCCCCTTCTTAGAACCTCATGATGGCTGTTATCCCTTCCTTCAAAGAGCAAAGGACAAGCTCTTTCACTTGGCACCCAAGGCTTGCAATAGTCTGGCTGATATTTCTATAATCTTATCATTCACCAGGCCCAGCCTTGTACTTTATGCTCCAACAACAATGAACTCCTAGTAGTTCTCCTGAAGCACCACGGTGTTGTCTTAACTTTGTGCCTTTGCTCCTGTTGTGCCCTCTGCCCTTTCCTCCCCTTACTTGGTTAACTCCCTTAAGACCGCTCTTTAAGATCACCTCTTCTGGGATCCTCCTCCTCATGAATACAGAGGAGCAAGACACTAGATGCCTTTTATCCTACTCTGGTCATTCATCGGGTGGGTATCTATCATCATACTTGCCCCTCATCTATGTACCTGACTTTCCAAATAGGCCGGGTCTCTTCAAGGGTAGTGATGAGATCTTATTTTTATTGGTTTCTTTAGTCAGCAGTACAGTGGCGGTGCACAGATGGCCATTAACTGTTGCTGCTTCAATAAATGTATATTAACATTTAATAGCCAAATTAAAATTTCCAGTAACAGTGGGAAGGAAGAACTTTGGGGGTAATTAAAAATCTGTGACAAACTACCGGGTCCCAGGCATGTAGAGCTGGTTTACAATTAGGAAAAAAATTCAGTGTAATATAGAGAACAAAGCAGAATAAAAGAGAAACACGGTACCTCCAGTAATAGATGCAGAGGAAGCATTTGAAAAAACTCAACAGCCCTTCGTGATATTAAGAAAGAACTCTCCAGAAACAAGGACTAGACAAGACCTTCCTCAATCTGATAAAGGGCATCTATGAGAAATCTATAGGCTGAGTGCTGTTCTCATAAGTTTGAGAACGAGTCAAGAATGTCTTCTCTCGGGGCGCCCAGGGGGCTCAGTCGGTTAAGCGTCCGACTCTCGGTTTCGGCTCAGGTCACGATCTCACGGTTTGGGAGTTCAAGCCCCGCATTGGGCTCTGGGCTGACAGTACGGAGCCTGCTTGGGATTCTCTGTCTCCCTCTCTCTCTGTCCCTTCCCCCTGCTCACACACTCTCTCTGTCTCAAAATAAATAAATAAACTTAAAAAAAAAAATCCTGCTCTCACCGCTTGAATTCAACATTATGCTGAAGGTCCTAGGCAGCATGAGGCAAGAAAAAGAGAGAAAAGTCCTACAGATTGGCAAATATAAAACTGTCTGTGCAAATGCTATGATTGTATATATAGAAAAGCCTAAGGAATAAACAAACTACTAAAACCAATAAGCATACTTAGCAAGGTTGCAGATTATAAGATCAACATACACAAATCAACTGTAGTGGTATATATTAGCAACAACAAATTGAAAAATAAATCAAGCAATACTGTTTACAGTGGCAACAAAACATCAATTATCTAACAATAAATTCAGCAGAAGACTTCTGCCCTAAAAAATCACAAAATACTGTTGGGAGAAATTAAAGATAACCTAAATAAATATTCATTGAAAGACTCAATATTGCTAAGCTTGCCATTTTCCATGTACTCGTATATAAATTTAACAAAATCCCCCCAAAACTTCCAGCAGGCTCTTTTGAGGAAGTAGAAAAGATGAGTCTAAAATTTACATGGAAATTCAAAGGGTGTAGAATAGCCAAGATGAGTTTGAAAAAAACAGTTAGAGGGCTAACATTACCTGATTTCAAGACTTACAAAGTGAAAGCAATATCAAGATGGACAAACAGGTCAGTGCCGTAGAACAGAGAGCAGAAATAGGCTGCACACATACACAGAACTGAAATTTAACCAAGGTGCCAAAGGAATTCGATCAGGCAAAAGGAAAGTTTTATTTTCCCCCATAGGGTATGAACCATCTAAATGTCTACCTTGAACCTTGACCTCTATCTAATTCCATGCTCAAAAATGTATTTTAGATTACAGACTTAAATAAATTAAAAAAAAATTTTTAACGTTTATTTATGAGAGACAGACAGACAGAGTATGAGCAGGGGAAGGCCAGAGAGAAAGGGAGACACAGAATCCAAAGCGGGCTCCTGACTCTGAGCTGTCAGCACAGAGCCCGACGCGGGGCTCGAACTCACAAACCGTGAGGTCATGACCTGAGCCGAAGTTGAATGCTCAACCGACTGAGCCACCCAGGTGCCCCTATAGACCTAAATATAAAACTCATATCCAGGGTTTATAGAAGAAAATGTAAGGGGCGCCTGGCTGGCTCTGTCAGAGGGGCGTGCGACTCTTGCTCTCGGGGTTGTGAGTTCAAGCCCCATGTTGGGTGTAGAGATTACTTAAAAATAAAATCTCAAAAAAAAAAAAATAAAAAAGAAAGTGTAAGACAATATCTTTACAATCTGGAGGTAAGCAAAAAATTCTCAGACCAGACACAAAAAGAACAAACCATTAAAATGGGAAATTGGACTTCATCAAAACCAAACTTTTTGGCTCAATTAAATTAAAAGACTCAATTAAGCAATGAATAAGCAAATCAAAGATAAATTTGCACCACATATATCTGACACAGAACTTATATCCGGAACATACAAAAAATGTCTACAAGTCAACAATTAAAAAACGAACAATGCCATTTCTAAAAATGAGCAAAAGACCTGAACACACATTTCACAAACAAAGATATATGAAAGGCAAAGAAGCACATGAAAGAGTGCTCAACATCATTAGTTATCATGAAAATATAAATAAAAAAACACAATGAGATACCAATTCATGCCTAATGGAACGGCAAAAATAAAAATTAAAAAAAAAATCAGCAATATCAGATGTTGGGGAGGATCTCGACCAACTGAAACTTGCACCTGTTACTGGCGGGAGTATAAAACGGGCCATTCACTTTGAAAAACTCTTTGGCAATTTCGTAGAAAATTAAATATACAACTTCCCGGGGATCCAGCAATTTCACTCCTAGGTATTTACCCAAGAAAAATGAAAGCGTATGTCCACAAAAGGGCATAGATAAGGATGTTTAAAGCAACCTTATTCCTAACAGCCCTGAACTGGAAACAATCCAAAGTTCATCAACAGGAGAATGGATTACAAAAACAAATCAGATATCAATATAATGGAGTATTATTTAGTAATGAAAAAGAACAAACTTTTGATATACTCAACAACGTGGATGTATCTCAAAAACATTAGGGTAAGCAAAAGAAGCCAGATACAAAACGGTATGTATCGAACGCAATGAATACAGGCAAAACTCATCTATAGTGTGAGAAATTAGATGGTGGGGGAGGAGGGACTGACTGGAAATGGGCACAAGGGAACTTTCCAGGAGAATGGACGTGTTCTCTTTCTTGTTTCTGATGGGAAGTTACATGGGTGCATACAAGTGTCAAAGTTCATCAAACTGTTCATTTAGAAATGTGCATTTGACTGTATGCTAATTATATCTTTACAAACTATTGAAAATCAAAGGTCAGAAAAGTCATTTGAGAAACAAATTAAGTTTCACTATTATTGGTTTCATTCATGCGTTTAAATACAGGCACTAAATAGACAAACGTTTGTACTTTTCAATAAAACTCACAAATCAGTGTTGGTTATTTTTCCACTGGTGAGGGCATGAGGAGGAAGCCCTCTTACCTAAGCTGAAATATACAAAGGCTCTTTTGGAACAGGATTCTATCTGTATACATCAAATAAAATATATAAATTTTTACTGTAGAACACAAAAGAGTTCCAACAAATGTGTTTACATACAAAACAGATCGGAGTTCTTGACTGATAAGAAATGTTACCCGTCTCCTTGAGAGTATTAAAAAGAGTCAGGATCAAGGCTATTTCTTTCTTCCTTTTTTTTTAATGTTTATTTATTTATTTTTATTTATTTTTTTTTTAATTTTTTTTTCAACGTTTATTTTTAGGACAGAGAGAGACAGAGCATGAACAGGGGAGGGGCAGAGAGAGAGGGAGACACAGAATGGGAAACAGGCTCCAGGCTCTGAGCCATCAGCCCAGGGCCCGACGCAGGGCTCGAACTCACGGACCGCGAGATCGTGACCTGGCTGAAGTCGGATGCTTAACCGACTGCGCCACCCAGGCGCCCCAATGTTTATTTATTTTTGAGAGACAGAGAGAGAGAGAGAGAGAGAGAGAGAGGGAGAGAGAGAGAGAGGCTGAGTAGGGGAGGAGCAGAGAGAGAAGGAGACAGAATCTGAAGCAGGCTCCAGGCTCTGAACTGTCAACACAGAGCCGGAGACCGGGCTTGAACTCACAGACTGCGAGATCATGACCTGAGCCGAAGTCAAGACACTTAACAGACTGAGCCACCCAGGTGCCCCTCCCACCTCTGAACTTTGGTCCCTGCTACTATCCTCCTCTGTTAGACTGCCTCCAGAGTGTCCTCTTTCTCCACCCCTCTCTGATCATACCTCCTCTGTTTTACTTCAGCTCAAAGGCATCTCTCTCACCTTTGACTTTACATGGAGCACACTGAGGCCATTATTCAAATGGCATAGTCTTCTTTTTTTTTTTTTTTTTTTTTTACCCATTTCCATGTAGGTATATTAGCTGTTCAGGTTGATATTGGAGGTCAGGGATTAGCCGTATGTAATTATTTTACAGCTCCTATATCACCAAGCCCAGAGCCTTGTTCCTAAGTCAATACGTATTCATTGATTGACAACTAAAGCTGTTCTGCTACCCATAAGAAGTTGACGGCAGAAATTTTCCAGTTTAGAAACTACTTTTCTGCGGATACTGCTCAGCTGTTGCATCGTTAACTCTATTTTTTATGGAGATTTTTCCAAAGTATGTGGACCCTGATCTGGTTACTGGGATGGTAATTTGAAGATGATAAATACTGCCTCTCTAAAACCAGACAACAGGAACCGCTCCAGAGGCCAGGCTCCACATTCCAAATAGGGACATCTCTGCCCTGGGCAGTTGTAATGCTTACAGTTCATCAGCCCTTGGTTACCTTCCAAATTAAGTTAGCTGTAATAATTTTTTAATATAAATTTTAAGAAGTTAAACTTATATAACTGGCATTGCAGGCCCTGGAATCTTACCTCACTGTAATGGACATCCATCATTCCAGCATCTTCTTTCATTGCTCCTTCTTCATCTATATTGGGAGTTATTTTCTTGAAGGCTGAACATCCACTCGGGAATAATTCTGCATGCATAGAAAGAAGTGAAGTAAATTCATTCATTCATTCATTCATTCATTCATTCATTCATTCATTCATTTGAGAGACCGAGCATGAGTGGGGGAGGGAAAGAGAGAGAGGGAGACACAATTTGAAGCAGGCTCCAGGCTCCGTGCTGTCAGCAAAGAGCCCAGTGCGGGGCTGGAACCCACGAGCCGTGAGATCATGACCTGAGCCTAAGTCAGATGCTCAACCGACTGAGCCACCCAGGCGCCCCAGTAAATTTATTTTTTAAAAAGTGCTTTGTGAAGAACAGCCTTACGTGGACTGCTCACCCTGAAAAACAAACACAGATATTTTTGTGCCGGTCAAAGCCATTAGTGGCAATTTTCAGCTTGTAAAGAATTTTGCAAATTACTCCCATCTATGACACATTCTACCAGTCTTTTTCCCAAAAAGCGAGCTCAAGTTACTACTAACAAGTCAGGTTCATTCTCTGACCATGCATCATCCTCAGTGGCTAGTATAGTAAATGTTTCCTAGTGTAACTGACCGCTTTGATCCTGTGTGTTTCTTTCTGGTCTGTCACCTAACCAAAAAGGGCATGTACTTTTCAGGCAGCCAGGGAATGTGCTTTGGTAACCGTTTGTAGTTTCTAATTTTCCTGAAGAACTGGAAAAAGGAAGTGGGTTGGGTGGCTGGAGGAAGCCTAGCCTAGGACTTGTAAGAGAGGCAGAGAAAACATGTGGCAGGACTGAAGCGTCCTTGGAGAAAGGGGACAGGCCCTGGGAGAATCAGCACGCTTTCAGAGTTAGATTGCCTCGGTTCTATCACTAACGGCGTGATTTTAGACAGGCTTCTCTCTCTAGAACTGTAAAAAGCTTCATCGGCTACAAGATGGAGAGAATACCTACTTTGCGAGAATTTAAGGAAGTGCAAAGTGTGTGGGACGGAACCCAGCACCTAAGGAGTGTTGCATGAATTCTTAACAACCGAAGTTACCAATAAATAAATGAGCTTTTCCAAGGTTGGCCAATTGTGGCCAGCTGGTACAGTGAGTCTACAGCTGGACCCCTGGGAAGTAGCAAGTGAGCTGAAGCTGGGAACAGCTGCTGTGGGATCGTGGACCAAATGTTTGCCGTCAAGCAAGAGTTCAGGTATAGAAGGCAGGCTTTGTGGTTGCCCTACACATTCTGTGCATGTGTCCAAACACTCTTGGGAAAAGAAGAAGGAAGGTTTAAGAGAGTCAGGCTTCCCCGTGTTTAAGAGATTTCTCAGAATTCTGGCAGAAAGAAAGGTCAGGTATCAGGGCTGGGGTTTTGCCAGCTCCCCGGTCTAAATGAAGGCTGCACACACACATCATCTTGTAACATGCTTGATAGAGCGTGAGTTATCAAATAAGCATTAGGCAGATTCTCTCCCTGTTCTCTCTCTGTCCCTACCCGGCTCGCACTCCCCCTCTCTCGAAATAAATAAATACACTTAAAAAATTAAAAAAAAAAAAAGAAATGAAAATGAGATTTACTTTGACCCAATGGCCTTCAGGGCCATTTTTGTTGAAAGAAATCAGGTAATAAAAGACACTGAAGACAGAGCGGAACACGCCTCATTTCTGAAGATAAGCATGCCTAAAATGGTCTGTTAATAGACTTCGAGGCAAGTTCTGTTCAAAGTGCTGGACCACAACAAGACAAGGAACTTGCACCCGAACGTAAATCAATTCATCATTTCCTTCTTCAACTGAGTCTATGGAAAAAAAAAAAAAGTCTGCTAAATTAAATACACTCAGTGACATAGCTGATTTCTACTCAGGATAATACTCCTTAGCTTGTTGTGACCCAGTAACAAAGTTCTCAGATCGGCCACTCTTTGAATAGTGCGGTAGGAGAACTTTCTGAAATTTAGGAGACAATGTCCCACTTGATCAACTCTGCGAAGTCAAGAGCTAGGTGGTAGGGAGGGGGGCCCCCAAAGGTCCTCAACAAAAACTGTCAATCCCTGAAGGCCTCTGGCAGCTCGGTCCATGACTAGGGAAAAAAATGCCTGTCTGCTCTGAGACTTTTAAGTGATTCCCAAATCTAGGATTTTTCTAGAATGCTGTGATTTAGGGGAGGACAAAAAGGGGCACACTCCTGTGCCTGAGATCAGATGAGGCTCAAGCATCTTGGGAGAGATATTTTAAGTAAATTTTAAGTAGATTTCAAATATATATTTTATTTTATTTTTAATGTTTATTATTTTTGAGAGACAGACAGAAGGAGACACAGAATCCGGAGCAGGCTCCGGGCTGTCAGCACAGCACCTGATGCAGGGCTCGAACTCATGAACCACGAGATCATGACCTGAGCCGAGGTTGGACGCTTAACTGCCTGAGCCACTCAGGCGCCCCTCAAGTATGTATTTTAAGTATAAGGAGGGAAAATCATGTTTCTTCTCATAAACTGACAGGTCAATGCCCACTTTGGAGTTTGTTGTCTGCTTCATGGATTGTTAGCTTCAGAGTCCACTATACGTGGTAAGCGTGTTATCTGGAGTCCTATGCCTAATGACGTATCTCCACCTAGAGGAGAATATATCCCCCTTGTTTGCATAAGTTATTAGCACCCACCAAACTATCCAATGACATAAGGACCCTTTTCGTCGTGAGGGTCTTTAAAATGCTTGGGGAAATTTCTGATTGCCCTTAGCCCTAGAAAGACTTTTAGAGTTTTTTTTTGTTTATTAAAAAAAAAAATTTTTTTTAATGTTTATTTATTTTTGAGACAGAGAGAGACAGAGCATGAATGGGGGAGGGGCAGAGAGAGAGGGAGACACAGAATCGGAAGCAGGCTCCAGGCTCCGAGCCATCAGCCCAGAGCCTGACGCGGGGCTCGAACTCACGAACCGCGAGATCGTGACCTGAGCTGAAGTCGGACGCTCAACCGACTGAGCCACCCAGGCGCCCCTTAATGTTTATTTTTGAGAGAGAAGAGACGGAGTACGAGCGGGGAGGGCAGAGAGAGAGGGCGACACAGAATCCGAAGCAGGCTTCAGGCTCTGAGCTGTCAGCACAGAGCCCAACGTGGGGCTCAAACTTGTGAACGGCGAGATCGTGACCTGAGCCGAGGTTGGCCACCGAGGTGCCCTTCGAAAGATTTTTAGATGAAACCAGCTACTGAATCTGGAAGTGGCCAGTGTATATATCCCAATAGAGGGAGGCACGCATTTTGGGGATCTCCCATGGCGCTCTGTAGCATTATATAAGGTGGTCTTCAAGGGTCTGCTGTCAATCTTTCTGGTATATGACCTGGATTCCTGACCTTGCCCTTCAAAGCTATAGCTTCTGTAGTCCTGACTGCTGTCCTAGGGAAAGCAAGATGCACACTGTCCAAGGACAGACCATTACCTTGAGCACAAGTGTCCCAGGAAAAAATAAAAGCCGGGAGGCGTTTGGAGGGTGGGGAGGCAGTTCAACCCTTGGTAAAATAAGACTGCTAGTCAGAAGAAGGATAAGAGGTTAAAAGTCCTGAAGGGGGAGGGGAGGCAAAAGGCGGGGAGGGCTGTGATTGGCAAGGAGTCAGGAAATAAAAAGCCTGTGGAACTTAAGCTATCAGATCCTGGGTAAAAAGACTTGGGAAAGGGAGCAACATTACCCTATAAGGAATGAAAGGAACAGACTCTATGGGAAAGGAAATTCCTTTTTCTGGGTTGTTGGCGGGGGGGGGGGGGGGGGGGGGGGGGGAGGGGGGCCTCTAGGACCGAAGCTTTGCTGAGCCTTGGATGCCCAGTGGTGGTGGAAGGACGCAGACACCTGACTCTTGTCTTTCCCGGGTCAGAACAGTTGTGCCCTCTCTCAGGAAGAGGTACATCAAGTCTCGCCTCCAAAGAATGAGATCTAGAATACTTGGGGCAGGCGGGGGGGGGGGGGGGGGGGGGGGAGGGGGAAGGGAGGTGTTCTCAGATAGAACCGAAATAGGGACATTGAGACCTTTTTTCTTTTTAGATCCGTGGGGGTGAGAGTACCCAACACCCAGTAAGTATCACCACTTAGAGGGAACTTAGGTCAAAGGAAGAGAAGGGTATCCTTAAGGTCTCTCCGGGAGGAAGAGCAAGGGCTTTGGCTGACTGAAAGAAGGGTGGGGGCAGGGAAAACTGCACACCTCCTCCCCCTTTCCCGTTCAGTCCAGTGCTTGAAACATGAAAAAAGAAGGATCTAGAAATAAGCCATCACCGGTGTTTTGTAGTCAGCCCTAGGGGGCAGGGGCCCAAGCCTTTGCTTGCTTAGGCAACCACTCAATGGAACAAACTCTTTAAAAAAAAAAAACTCTCATCAGAACATCTGTTTCCAATATGTCAGCTGGTAAGTAGTATTTCATTTCATCTTGATTAAAAGAAGTGCTTCATAATGACTTCAAGAGAAATGGCTTAGGAGTTTGAGAAAAAATTTTTGCAATTGCTATGGCCAAGATTTAAAATACTTTCTAACTCTCCTTCCCTTTTGTCTTCATTATCAAAGGATGCTTAACAGTAGAAAACAAAGGGTTGTGGAACTGCTCAACTATTTTTGTGAAGTCTGTCTTAAGGACTAATAAAATCTTTTTTTTTTTTTTCAGCGCTGAACTCAAATGTTTGTTTTATTTACTCTGTAAATAGCCAGCTCTTATCTAGATCATGAAGTTCTCGGGCTAGATGACAGACAGGTTAACAGATTAAATTTTTAACTTGTGTTTTCAATTAATAGGGTCTATTGGTATAACTATCATAGTTTAATCAACTCATCACCAAAAGAAGGTGTTTTGGATCGTCTGAATGACTAAAGCCAAGGGTGGGGGCACCCTGAGGATTTTACTACTGCCACCATTTAAGTTTTTTTTTTTTAAGTTTATTTATTTTGAAAGAAGGCAGGGGGAGAGGGGGATGCCGAGACAGGGGGAGAGGGAGAGGGAGAGGGAGGGAGAGGGAGAGGGAGAGGGAGAGGGAGAGGGAGAGGGAGAGGGAGAGGGAGAGGGAGAGGGAGAGGGAGAGGGAGAGGGAGGGAGAGAGAGAGAGAATCCCAAGCAGGCCCTGCGCTGCCGGCACAGGGCTCGAACTCACGAGCCATGAGATCGTGACCTGAGACGAAATCGAGAGTCAGAGGTTAACCAACTGAGCCACCCTTAGGATAAGGTTGGCTAGTTTAAGCAAGTAGGATTTTCCAGGTTTAAAAATAAACGGGGCCTATAAATAAATACATGAACTCCTAAAGGTTAACATGTTTTGTTAAATGCAAAACATTCTTTTCCTACTCAGAGAGGGACTCTTTGCTTTATAGGAAGGATAACCTCTTAAACACCTTGGGGTATTAAGAAGTAAATATTTCAGCGGGAGGGGGATGGGCAAAATGGGTAAGGGGAGTGGGAGATACAGGCTTCCAGCTATGGAGTGAATAATCAGGGGAATAAAAGGCACAGCACAGGGAGTACAGTCGATGGCATTGCAGTAGCTTGTACGGTGACTGACGGTAGCTACCCTGATGGTGAGCACAGCATAACAAACCGAGAAGTTGAGTCACTATGTTGCACACTCGAAACTAATGTACCATCGTGTGTCAACTATACTCAAATATTTTTTATTGAGTTTATTTAAGTTTTTAAAGCACTATTTCCACTTACTGGAACAGGTCGCATTGTTTTGTGTACAGGCTAGCTGCCCCCAACTCATGTCCAACAAACCACAGCAATATTTATATTCTATTTTAGTTGCTATCTTGCCCAGTCTTGTATTTTCAAAGTTTAAGGACTGATAATGGAGATTAATAATTCTTGATTTTTGCCTAATTTTAAGTCTTTGTACCTATGGGGAAAAAAATCTAGGGAAATATTGTAACATATTTAACAATTTTCAACATCTAAAGGGTACAGTTTGATACTCTGTGGACATAAAAATCTTTCTGCAGATTTCTCTAATTAGAGAGAGGAGATAATACTACCCTCGTTTGTCGGAAAACTACACCTAAAAATGCATTACCGTGTTTTGAGTTCTTGTATCAGTTTATTTGGAACTGCAGATGTTCAATTTCAATATTTACTTTGACTATAATTTCACAGGCAGACTGGTGATGTAGGGAAAAAAAACCCTCAGATGGAGCCTTCTTTTGATAATTATTATTTTTCCATTTTAAAACCAAGTCTAGGCACTCAAAGGAGAACACTAGAGTCTACCAATTTCAAACACATGGGTTGTTAAATATTTCAGTACCAAACAGAAAGTGTTAATTTAAAATATAAGTGAAAAAGGGCCACCTGGGTGGCTCAGTCAGTTGAGCGCCTGAGCCTTGATTTTGGCTCAGGTCATGAACACATGGTTCCTGAGATCGAGCCCCGTGTCAGACTCTGCACTGACAGCGTGGAGCCTGTTGGGATTCTCCTTCCTTATCTCTCTGCCCCCCCACTCTCAAATAAATAAAGATTAAAAATAATAATAAAAAAATAGAAGTAAAATGAATCTACATGTTATTCATGATACCATGCTTGGGATGACTCTTTACATATAAAGAGGTTCTCCCCACATGGGTGGTATTATTATATGAGGCAATCGACTGAGCCTTAGATGTAAAATGGAAGCTATATAGTTAACTGTAGGAATTCAAAACAAAACAAAACGTGGCTGTGTTCTCCTAGATCAAACCAGAGTGATAAGGCTCCCACAAGATGGTTTCATTTTGCCCTGATGTTACTCATTTAACTACCGTAAAGGAAATAGCTTGGCCCTTATATGATAGATAGCAGAAGGTTTCTAACTCAACTATTTTACTATTTGAGTAGTTTTATAGTAGTCAACAATACTGGCTTTGGAAAGGGAAGCTTTCAGGCAGATTCCTGAATTAGATCTGCTGGATCCTGAAGCCCTTCAAAACCCCCGACTCCCTTTTTGTTTCTCCTTCCCTCGCCTCCCCGCCAGCTCTGTTGAGACACAGCTGAAATAGAACACTGTGTAAGTTTAAGGTGTGTGTGTTGATTTGATACGTGTATATTGCGAAATGAATGCCCCTCCCCACATAATTACCATTTGCGGGGAGATGAGAATATTTAAGATCCACTTTCTCAGCAACTTTCAGGTATATAATACAGTATTCACTGTCATCACTGTGCTGTACATTAGATCCCCAGAATTTATTCCTCTTCTAACTGAAAGTTTGTACCCTTTCGTCAACATCTTCCCACTTTCCCCACCCCCTAGCCTCTGGCAACTACCATTCCACGCTCTGCCTCTGTGGTTTCTCTGGCAACTACCATTCCACGCTCTGCCTCTGTGGTTTCGAGTTTTTAGATGCTACATGAAAGTGAGATCATACGGTGTTGGTCTTTCTCTTTCTGACTCATTCCACTTAGCATAATGCTATGCCATGCTATGCTATGCCATCCATGTTGCCCAAACTGGCCAGATTTCCTTCTTCCTTGTGGCTGAATATTGTGTATATGTGCCACATCTTCTTTATCCATTCTTATGGATCCATTTCACAGGTTTTCACGTTATTAATTAGCATCTCTTCATTTCGGCTTGAAGAACTCCTTTCAGCCTTTCTTGCATGGCAGGTGTAGTGGGGATGAACTCCCTCAGCTTTTGTTTGCCTGGGAATGTCTTTATCGGTCCTTCACTTCTGAAGGACAACTTTACTGGAGTCCTCTTGGCTGGCGGTTTTATTCTTTCAGCTCTTTGAATACTTCATCGCACTCTCTCTTTGCCTGCAAGGCTCTGCTGAGAAACCTACCAGTGGCCTTATGGGGGTTCCCTTGTCAGTTACAAACTTCTTTCCTATTGCTGCCTTGGGGTTCTTTGTCTGTTGATAGTTTTGTTATAACGGGTCTTAGAGAAGCTCTCTTTATGTTGAGTGTTTGGGGGATCTATGAGCTTCGTGAACATGGATGTCCAAATCTCTCCCCAGATTTGGGATGTTCTCAGTTATATTTCTTGAAATAAAAGTTTTCTGTCTCCTTCTCCCTCTCTTCTCCTTCTGGGACTCAAAGAATTCACAGATTGTTTCTTTTGATGCTATCCCAAAGATCACGCCCGGAGGCTTCTTTACTCTTTTTCATTCTTTTGTCCTTGTTCTCCTCTGATGAAACAAATTCAAAGGTCCTGACTTCCAATTCACAGATTACTTCTGTTTGATCCACTCTGTTGGCAATGCTGTTGCATTTTTCACCTCATTCATTGTATTCTTCAATGCCAGAATTTTTTTTTTTAATTTCCTATCTGCGTTTAACTTCTTGTTCTTGTACTATTCTCCTGGTTTCATTGAACTCTCTGTTTTATCATAGCTCATTAAGCTTCCTTAAAACAGCTATTTTGAATTCTTCATTGCAGATCTGCAGGACTTTGGCCTGGGTTACTGGAAGATTATTGGGAGCCTTTGGTGGTGCCATGTTTCCTTCATTTTTCCTGTTCTCTGAAGTCTTTTGCATGGCTGTCTTTGCATCTGAAGTAGCAGTCACCTCCAACCACCTTTACTGACTGACTTTGGGGGAGAAACACCTTCCATCTGCCCTGCTACGGAGTCTGTGGCTTTCACGACACTGGCTTCATACTTCTTGCTCCCTTTTGTGGCAGATTTTTTTTAATGTTTATTTTTGAGGGAGAGAGAGAGACAGAGTGGGAAAGGGGAAAGGGCAGAGAGAGGGAGACAGAAGCTGAAGCAGGCTGCAGGCTGCAGGCTCCAGGCTCCCAGCTGTCAGCACAGAGTCCGATGCGGGGCTTGAACTCGTGAACCATGAGATCGTGACCTGAGCCGAAGTCTGACGCCTAACCGACCGAACCACCCAGGTGCCCGTTTTGTGGCAGATTTCCGAGGCTTGTATGCCTTCTCTCCATCGTGCAACACACCAGGCCAAAGTGCTAAAGCTCAAGCTTGTGGTCTCTTAGTGGCCCACAGATGCTGGATGGCCTTCTAGTCGGCTGCCAAGGCTTGCTCTTAGCCACCCATCAGGAGCACACACAGGGAGCCGGCTACAGGATAAAGGAGTGCAGGGTTTAGATGCACAGAGCACTGGAAGTGCCTGTGGGCTAGGTGGGGGTGGGGGCAGGAATCCATGAGCTATGTGTCCCTAGTGCCTTGGGCTTCTAGATGGAGCCTGCGATGCGGTTAGCAGGATCCGCGTCTCTTTAAGGCCCTCTAAGAGTCCGATCTACTCCCACCTCTTCCTGCCCCTAGTCATGCGGCTCATGAGCCAGGTACCCCGGATGGGGCAAGAGAGAAATGCGTCTCTTTGGCAGGCCTTATACTGCTGCGGATGCCAGGGGCCCACTCACATGCTCCCACTTGTTCCCCACAGAAGAAATCATGGGCGAGAAGGTCTCTCCTGGCACGGAGCTGTGCCACCTTGGGGAAGGGGTGACATGAGTTCAGTCAAACCGTTCCTTTCACCCTCTACGATGCATCTGAACTTGTATTTGTTTTGCTCCAACGGCATGCTGGAACTTTGCCACGGGCCTCCTGGACGTCCACCAAGGTCCTCTGGTCTGTGGATGATTATCTAAGACGGGGCTCTCCAGGTGTGCTCAGACCACAGCTGAGAAAGGCTAGGGCCAGTTCATGAGCCACTACAGGGTCCGCGTCCAGGACCAAGGTCTGTCTGCCTATTGCCTGAGGCACAGGTGGGGGAGACTCTTCCCAGGTCCCTGGCTGTATGGTGCTGAATCCCACAGCTCCCACAGAGGCACTTTTGTCCGCAGACGGATGGCAAACTGCTGAGGGGGGGGATACAGAAACAAGGGGCATCTTACTTGGCCATCTTGCCGATGCGCTGACTCCCTTTTATTTGTTAGGATCATTTATTTTGAGAGAAAGAGAGAGCACGCAAGAGCAGGGGAGGGGCAGAGAGAGGGGGAGAGAGAATCCCAAGCAGGCTCCGCACAGGCAGCATGGAGCCCGATGAGGGGCTTGAACTCACGAACCATGAGATCATGACCTGAGCCGAAACCAAGAGTCGGACGCTTCACCGACTGAGCCACCCAGGCGCCTCCTGACTCCCTTTTCATATTGTTTTCTTTTTAATTTTTTAGTATTTATTTTTGAGAGAGAGACAGAGCACGAGCAGGGGAGGGGCAGAGAGACACAGAATCCGAAGCAGGCTCCAGGCCCTGAGCCGTCAGCACAGAGCCCGATGCGGTGCTCAAGCCCACGGATCGCGAGATCATGAACCCGAGCCGAAGTCGGACGCCCAACCAACTGAGCCACCCAGGCGCCCCCTCGCCCCGAGTCCCTGTTAATACCAAAGTATTGTTGCACTAAAGTGGCTATGGAGCTGTAACCTGTGTGCATTTTTGAAGTCGAGACGGATGAGGGGAAAACAAACGATCTGTATTCACCAGAGCTCCTCGTGAGCCCCGAGAAGAATTTAATTTGTGGCAGTCTTCCAGGGAGACGGTCTTGGAAAATAAACATTGGGCATCAGGCCTGGCCCTGTGCTATTTAACTTATTCCTGTACTCTCAATGAAAGCAGAAGGCAAAGTGAATAATTCAGTTTTCCAACACCTTCTCTTTGAACACCAACTGAGGCTAAAGGTGAACGTATATTTCAGAGCTCAATCGTATCACATTCCAGCTACAAAGAGAAAAACTCCGGGGCTAACTGAAATTCTCCCCGTCTCTAGGAGCAGAGATCTCTTACTTTTGCGATGGAGAAACTCGGCAACCAGAGCTGCCACGTGCACGTAACACATCGCGGCCTGGAAAAGGATGACAAAGGAAGAGCGGTCAGAATGCGTTCCAGAGCTTTCTGCAGGGTGGTGTTTAAGAACAAAGTCCGAAGCAGTCACCTCTGAAAAATCTCCATTTTTTACATGAATCTTGGCCATGCTGTCAAGCCAGGTTTTCCTGAGCTCCGGGGTGCTCGCGTAGGACTTGGCTAGGCTGTACTGGAGATCAATTAACATTTCAGGATCCTTCTCGTGCTCCTTCATCTGAGCGGTGGCCATAAGGACAGTACGGATTCTCTTGGTCAAGTCTTTGACTTCTGTGGGAAAAGCAGTGGCCTAATTTCAAAACAAACAAACAAACAAACAAACAAAAAAGACATGTTTATCAATATTACCCATGTGCTCGAAGCCTTGGCATCCAATCCTGGGAATCCCATGATTTATATTCCTGATTACAGTTCTTGGTATACCATGTGTCTACGGAGCTTTGGTTGTTTTTCTTTGTCCGGGGTGCCTGGGTGGCTCAGTCGGTGTGGAGCATCCAACTCCTGATTTCGGCTCAGGTCTTGATCCCAGGATTGTGGGATCAAGCCCTGTGTCGGGCTCTGCACCGAGCATGGAGCCTGCTTCAGAGTGTCTCTTCCTCTCACTCTCTCTCTCCCTCTGCCCCTCCCTTGCTCGTGCTCTCTCTCTCAAATTAAATAAATAAATATTAAAAAATAAAGACCTTTATTTTTTTTAACGCTTAGTTATTTTGAGAGAGAGCACCCACGGGAGAGAGCATGTGTGGGGGATGGGCAGAGAGACACAGAGACAGAGAGAGACAGAGAGACGGAGACTCCCAAGCAGGCTCTGCACTGTCAGCACAGAGCCCGACATGAGGCTCAATCTCACGAACTGTGATGACCTGAGCCGAGATCGAGAGTCGGATGCTTAACCGACTGAGCTACCCAGGCACCCCTGAAGCCGTGTAAATGAATTCTTTTTTAAAATGTCCAATTAGCTCAGGCTTCAAAGGCTCTAAACTTGACGGCAGTATATTCACAATACATAAAAGCGTGGATCTGGAGGCAGACTTGTCCACGGTAAATTCGACAGCCAGGAGAATTATTTGCCATGATTGTGTGATTTTAGTTATAACGGTAACTAAAAATTGACAGCTTACTAGGTACTCGTGTGGTCTAGGCGTGCCTTACATGTTTTAACTTTTGCAGCAACCCTATGAAAGAAGTCCCATTGTAATTCATTTTATAGAGGAAAATGGAGGCGCACAGCAGTTAAACAGCTTGGCCAAAGCATCACGGTTGCTTAGGTGGTAGAGACAGGATTTATACCCAGACATTCGGGTTCCAGAGCTAGTGATCTCAGCCACTCTTCCATCCAAACACTGCCACGTACACTAAAGCAAAAACCTTACACCAATACCGTAACGATTTCCACTTACACAAACTAAAAGGTTGTGAATCACAGAAAACCCTAAAGAGTGAATAGCCTCTCTCAAAATGTTGTTTTGTCCTCCAAACCCATTAAACTACAGTTTCCTTTTTATCCTGGCCACTACTAAGAACATATTCTCACTTCCTCTTAACCCCAATGGAGTAATCACAGTTATCCGTAGGATTCAGAGAAGACGAGGAAGGGACAATACAGGGGTTGGGGAGCTTTTCAATGTGAATGTAACCAACTGTGGAGGAAACGGTTTTTCAAAGTGCCTTCCTGATCCCTTCGAAAATAATAAGTATATATAATCAAGTTCCTTCTTATACCCCAGTAGCAGTCCCATTTCCTGGGGTGAAGGCATAACTTGTTGTCATAGGGTTTATTGGTAATGACAGCCCCACCAGAGTAAAGCGAGGTCATTTCAGAAATGAGTCATGCAAAAGATTTCTTACCAAGGTCAGCCAATACAGACCTCATTTACTTTGAAAATGATGCTAAGACAACTTTTATATAACAAAGAATTAAGGATGGTCACAAGTGGTAAAATAAACTCTCAGAGTGTGAGATCCTAAATGGCATAAAATGTTTTTGTGCTCATGGGATTAGTTGGAGCATACGCTGATCTCCCGGGGAACCAGTAGAACTGGCTGAAAAGCAAACTTTCCCAGCCTGAGAATGGCTGGCACTAATCAGTGTTGTTTTTTTTTTGTTTGTTTGTTTTTTGTTTTTTTTCAGTCTAAGCAACGTTCCTATGGGAATTATTTTTTGGTACACAGATTCTACACGTCCCAAACATCAAGTATGCTGTGACTGTGTTTTGTTTTTTTTTCTTACAGTTTTTACACCATATGGTTAAATTATCCTGGAGGATGACCTTTCCCAAGAATGGCGATGATCCCCTGGGGAGGAAAAGCCCTTGACTGACAAAAAGATTCTTCTTCCCTTGTACACGTGCATCGCTGGAGATCAGAACCTGTTTTCCGTGCAACAAGACAAACGAATTTTTACAATGGCATAGGTTCTGAGTATGTGGGTAAGGAATACGACCGGTGGTCAGGGTCTTAGGCTTGGCCTCAGCCAGCTGGTACCGGAGAACGACAGCCTTGGCCTTGGGTTTGCCCACACATATCCACGGCAAGCCATAATCAGCTCAAAAATAATTCTCAAAACTCAGAAGACCATCAAGTGGTGAATTCCTTCTGCGTTATTCCTCCTCTGTTGGCCACTCTCAGTGACATTTTGTGGAAGTTCAAACTCAGTGCTTCATTAACCAATACCATAAATGGTATTGGTATAGCCAAATGGTAGTCAAAAAAGAATCCATGCCTTGTCTGAGCAAGTGTGGAAATCAAGCTCAGGAAAAAATTCCAATCCTACTAGCTCTAACGGCTGTGTATACATAACATAGTCATTCATCCGTCCAGTCAACGAATACTGAAGCTCTGTTCCGTACCGGGCGGCGCTCTGGATGCCGTACCAAACAGAGCCTTGACTCGTGAAAGCCACGTTCTATATACGCCCTGTGCCATCAAAAAGCTGTGAGTCCAATGAGGGTTTGACTACAGGAGTGTAAGCTTCTCTGACAGTGAATGTGGTGCTAGTTTATTACTTGTAGTGAGGACGTACCTTCATAGGTCTGTCACTGTTTGCAAAATTATTGATAATGAACAGGGATTCCTGAAATCGCGATCCTCCGCTTAGTGCCACGTCGGCTATCAGCTGGCTCACAGCAATTATGATCTGTGGGAGGAAGCACACGTTGGTTTTCGAGTGTCTTTTGAACAAATGCTGCTTATCCTCATCGTTGTATGAGCCCATAAGCACCCGTAGGAAACACTTCTTTTATTTCTATTGTTTGAAAAATTTTTAGATGTTTATTTCTTTTTGAGAGAGAGAGAGAGAGAGAGAGAGAATGAGAATGAGCAGGGGACGGGCAGAGAGAGAGGGAGACGGAGGACCAGAAGTGAGCTCCGTGCGGACAGCAGAGAGCCCGGTGTGGGGCTGGAACCTCGAGATTAGGATCTGAGCCGAAGTTGGATGCCTGACTGAGGCACTCGGGCGCCCCTGAAACGCTTCTTTTAAAAATGCCTCACCGGGGTGCCTGGGTGGCTCATTCGGTTAAGCGTGGGACTCCTGATGTTGGCTCGGGTCATGTTCTCACGGTTTGTGAGATCGAGCCCTGCCTTGGGCTTTGTGCTGACAGCACGGAGCCTGCTTGGGATGCTCTCTCTTCCTGTCTCTCTCTCTCTCTCTCTCTCTCTCTCTCTCTCTCTCTGCCTCTCCCCTGCTTGCCCTCTCTCTTAGAATAAATACACTTAAAAAGATTTTTTTAAAATGCCTCACAGTTCCATCATAATCGAGTTTCTTCATACGTGAGGGGTTTAAATTCTTCTAGTATAAGAGCAGCTCCAAAGGTCCCAGTGACAAACGTTATTGGGACGTTTCTTGGTTTAGAGGTGAACGGCTGTTCCAAACTCATAGCACAGCTAGATCTAAAACGGTTTTCAAAATCATGAACTGCTAACAGGGGCGGTCAGACCCCCACTCTAAACACGCTTTGCTAAGGAGTAGCTCCGGCAAAGCCGGGAACAAATGACGTCTGTCTCTGACGGCCTCTCGCCCGCCTTTCGCTGGTCTATTTCCGTGTGCCACACTCCCAACTCCAGGGCTTCGGCTCCCTTCTTGGCTTCTCGCTGGGGTCTGTCTAGTTTAGACAGCAGTGGACGGAAGGGCCTTTGATGGGGATTTGAATCTCTCAAGCTCCCTTGGATGATTACCTAAATGATTCACGTTAAGGTGTCGATGGCCGCTCCCGGGAAGCCTTCGCTTCAAGTTTTGACTCTATCAATTATTCACCGTGTGGCTGTGGGGAAGCTACGGAACTCTTCTGTGCCTCGCTTTCCCCATTCGTAATAGGGGGGTGACGACAATACCTGTTGGAGTTGGCCTCGTTTCACAGATGAGGCACACGGTTAAAGGCAGACGGAGTAACTCGCCTAGGGTCACATGGTAAGCAAGTAGCCGAACTAGGATTTAAACCCAGGTAGGTCTGCTTCCAAAACCCATGCTTTCCACTAAACCTTGAGCCGTCTCTCATCCTTTACAAACTGGGCATGCTGGAACGTGAAAAACAAACTAAAAGACCTGTTACCGTAACGTACGGGCTCTCACCGGTCATGTTCTCCAACCAATATTTGGTGTGGTATTTCCTTATCTCACTTAATCCTCATGAAACCCTATGAGGGAGGTACAGACACTTGCCTCTATTTCACCTATGAAGAAACTGAGGCAGGCACTGAGAGACTCAGGCAGTTGCTCAAGGTCGCACAGTGAGTGGGAATCCGGGACTCCGCCCTAGAGTCTGGGCTCTTCACATCTACACTCTGGAGCAGCACTGCCCAACAGAAATAGGTGAGCCACATTCGTAATTTTAAAGCGTCCAGTGGCCACGTTAAAAAGCAAAAAGACATAGGTGCAATTTAATAGGTTTTACTTCACCCAATTATGTCCAAACTATCACGTCAACGTAAGGTCAGCATAAAACAACGGCGATATTTTACTTTTGTGCCCTCGGCCGTCCAACACCAACGTGTATTCTATGCTGACGACACGGTCAGGCACTCAGGGGAGACCTAGGTGGCTAACCGCTACCGTCATGGACCGAGTATCGCCAGGCCTCGATCTAGAGGCTAAAGAGGGAACAGAAGAGAGAACAGGAACTTTGGTGTTCACTGACCTGCAGATGGGTCCTCAAAAAGGTTTTCCTCTTGGTGTACTCAAAGTTGTTCCTCATCAGAAGATACAAAAGCGCGGACGCCTCGTTCCTGGTTGAGCTGATCTTCGAGGTGCAGCACTTGAGAACCTCGTAGCAAAATGCGGCACACATGTTAACCCTTCCTTTGAAAAAGGCGGAGGGAAACTAAAGAGCAGGAAAAACGGAAGTAAGTATCCAGAAACCCACTCCCCCCAAATCACTCACCCATCCAACGCCTTCCATCTTCTCACTCACAACTGTACCGAGTGCCTCGAGGACACAAAACCAAACTAAGGTCAGGGCTCTGCTCCAGAGAACCGGAGACTGGCACACATTAATAATAGAACAATTCAAGCCAGCGGACAGGTCACGACACAAATGTGCAGGGCAGACTGTAAATGCTACAGATCCGAGAAGAGCTCACGATGGTCTGGAAAAGATGATAAGTAGGCTCTTTTGTTTTTGGTTTTTGGGTTATTTTTGTGTTTTCTAAGAGAGAGAGAGAGAGAGAGCATGTGCGAGCACGGGAGATGGGCAGAGCAGGGAAGAGGAAGAGAATCCCAAACAGGCCCTACGCGGGGCGTGGAGCCCAACACGGGGCTTAATCCCATGACCCTGGGACCATGACCTGGGTTGAAATCAAGAGTCAGAGGCTTAACCAACTGAGTCACCCAGGCGCCCCGATAAGTAGGTTCTTGATAGTACGTATTAAATTAATGAATGGCTGAAATGATGAATGATTGATGGGTCTCAGTTTGGGCTTTGAAAATGGGAAGGACAGTCTGCATTATTTACTCTTTTGCTGTGTATTTAAAGAGTTCCTTATGTTCCGAACTCCCAAATGCTGAGAAAATTATAGTGGGAATCTAATCAGCAAGTAAAGTTGATCTTTTAACAAACTGGGGTATAGGCAAAGTATACGCCCACAAACATACGCACGTGAGTCTTCTCATAAATAGTTGTTGAGTAAGATACATTGTGGCGTTAGAAAGAGAGTACAAAAGTTATGTTCAATCTTCAAAACAGCCAAGTGGCTATTACTTTGAAAATGTATTCAGGCTGCTTTGTGGAAGATAAACTATTCATCATAACATAGGCTTGTTACAATCTCCCATGCTTACATGTCTAAGCAAGCAGGAAGTTGCTTTGAGGGCACACAATGGATTTTTTTCAGGGAGTGTGAAGCTAGAGGGCCACCCTTTCAAAATTATTCCTTGGGAATCTTGAGTTTAAACCCATGTTATAGGAACCTTTTTTTTTTTTTTTTTTTAAGTTATCTCTATGCCCAACGTGGTGCTCAAATTCATGATTCGAGAGTCACATGCTCCACCGACTGGGACTGGCAGATGCCCCAAGAATGTATTTCTTCTTGTTTTTTTAATGTTTATTTGTTTTTGAGAGACAGACAGAGTGTGAGTGGGGGAAGTGCAGAGAGAGAGGAAGACAGAGAATCCGAAGCAGGCTCTAGGCTCTGAGCTGTCAGCACAGAGCCCGACACGGGGCTCGAATCCAACCACCGTGAGATCACGGCCTGAGCTGAAGTTGGATGCTTAACCGACTGAGCCACCCAGGAGCCCCAAGAATCCATTTCTTTGTAATCACCTTAACACCGAGTACAATGCTATGCGGATAATGAATGTTTAATGAACGTTTTCTGATTGGCAATTGGGAAATCTCATCAAGAGCTTCACCAGATTAGACCAAATATTGCTGGGCAAGATACTCCAGTATGAAAATAAAGGTGTAAGGGAGGGCATGGGAGTAGTGTAATTAATCCCCTATCATTAGTTTCTACCTCCATCACACTTCTTTGAGTGGGCAATGGCCAAAATCATCAATGACCTCCTAACTGCCAATCCCAATGGATTTCCTTTCCTCCTTACCTTATTAGACGGCTTCATACCTCATAATAATGTTGAAACTTTTTTCTCCTTTGGCTTCCAGGATATCCTTCTTTTTTGCCTTTCTTCCTACTTCTGTGACTGTTCCCCTCTCATCTCCATTGAGTTCTTTTCCAGCCCCTTCCATGTTGTCTTTCTCCCATGTACTGCTCTTGACCTTTGTGTGTGTGTGTGTGTGGGGGGGGGGGCCTGGGGGGGTGCTGGGGGGGGAGGGTTCTTCCTCTACATGTTCTCCAGGGGAAATTAAACCACTCCCGTGGCTTCAATTACCACTCTTATGCTGCTGATCTCCCTAGTTCACTATGTTCCAGTGAAACTGGGCCTTTCAGTTCCCAGAGCTTCTGGGCCTTTGCCTATGCATGTCCTTCTCCCTAGAGTGTTCTTCCTTGAGCTTTTCAAACAGCTGGCCCCTTTTTGTATTTCAGGTCTCATTTTAAAAGGGATAAGCCTATCTAAAGTAAGGGATCTCCCACAAATCCCTATTCTCTATCTTAGCACCTTCGGTTCCTTCCTAGAACTTACAATTACCAGTTAATTTACTTGTTTATTTCACTAGACTAAAAGCTTCATGAGAGCAGAGGCTAGGTTTCTTTTGTATCTCCACCACTGTATCTCTAGTACCTAGTACAGTGCCAGACAGAGAGAAGGTGTTTGGTAAATACAGGATGGATGGATGGATGGATGGATGGATGGACAGACGACTCCAAGTCTAGCTCTCTAACCCAGATCACTCTCCGGAGCAAAGATCCATATATCCGACTGCCAGTCCTAACAGCTCTAACTGGATGGCCTAAAGGCACCTTAAATTGAACAGATCCACAAAACAGAACTCATGAGCTTTTACCCCAAATGTAGTTTTTTTCTCTATGTTTCACATCACCCACCCTACTCCATCATCCAACCGGTGAGCTGACGACCAAATCCTATCAATTCCATTTCCTTCCCATGTTTTATGTCTGCCTCTGACTCTCCATCTCTGCCTTAATTTAGGTCCTCATCTCTTTCCTAGCTTATTGTAGTAAGTCTTCTTCCCACCTTTATTTAGTACTGCCACCAATCCACCGTCCACACTACTTTTGAGAGAGTTTTTCCCCATTGGCACCGATCTGCTCTTAACACAAATCTTTTTGTGTTGGTCCCATGCTTCCCGATGCCTAAACGAGGAAGTCTAATCCCTAGGATGAGTACATAACCATCTGGTCCCCATTTACCTCTTCAGTCTCCTCTCTTGCTCAGTCCATACTAAGTTCTATTGCTACTGCTACGGGGAAACTTCCACCAAATTAGAACATTTCTCCTCCTCCAGCCAGCCCTCGGTTCCCTATATAGACTTCTTTTATTCTAATGGTATTCATTCGTGTGTGTGTGTGTGTGTGTGTGTTTCCCTCTACTGGACAATAAGCCCTTAGACTGTATCCCTGACAAAGTATCCAACACCAGTAAGTACCTATCCAGTAACTGTTTGGTCAATGAAATATTTCTGAATCTCTTCCCCTTAGTTTCTTTCTTTCTTTCTTTTTTTTTTTTTCTCCCCTTAGTTCCTTATAAGGTGCTTCTGTTGAACTCAATTCTCCGGATACTTCTTTATTCAAAAATTATATTAAGGAGTGGCAATTAAAAAACAACCTTCAAATGCACCTAAGTTCTCCATCAACTAAACGCAATAAGCTTCCATACAAAGAATGACGGCAAAAAAAAGTTTTCCATGCTTAGCTGTTCCACTACACAAATCAACTAATTGAATTTCTTGGTCTTGCTGGAGTTTTACATACCAGAGTGGAAGCCTAGGCTGTGCCTTTCCATAATTTTAACTCCATCCTGGTTTATGATGCTTTTGATTATGTTTACAAGCTACCAAAAACAGACAAGAAATCAATTTTTTGCTAACTCTTTCCGTCGCATTTATTCCTAAAAGCCTGGTCTGAGGTTTTTGTTGAGATGAGGTAAGCAGCCTGAAAAGGTAAAGCCCGCAGACACAATTAGCACGGAAAGGCAGAATTCATTCATCTGAACGCGTGCTGAGTGCCTACGGCTTGCAGGATATCATGCAAGACCCTGGGGCTATGAAACTTGGTCTCTGCTTTCCGCGGGCTTGGACGTAAGTGCACTGAGAACTTCTAGATCCTCAGCGTCTCAAGAATAGTTTCAAAAGAAGCAAACCGGAAGAAACACTGGCAAAGTGGGTAATTTGAAAACAATACTTTTCAAAGGGGCCTGCTGAAAACGGGAAGGAATGACAAGGTGAAATAAAACGCGAAAAGCATGGGGGCGCCTGGGCGGCTTAGTCGGCTAAGCATCTGATCTTGATTTGGGGCTCAGCTCATGGTCTCGCAGTTTTGAAATGGAGCCCCGCGCCGGGATCCGTGCCCAGTGTGGAGCCTGCTTAAGATTCTCTCCCTCTCTCTCTCTCCCTCTGCGCTTCCCCCACACGTGCGTGGGCACACACGGTTTCTCTCTCTCAAAAAAATAAATAGGGGTACCTGGGTGGCTCAGTTGGTTAAGCGTCCATCTTCGGCTCAGGTCATGACCTCGCGGTTTGTGGGTTCAGGTTTGAGCCCCGCGCAGGCTCTTTGCTGACGGCTCGGAGCCTGGAGCCTGCTTCGGATTCTGTGTCTCCCTCTCTCCCTTCCCCTCCCCTGCTCGCACTGTGGCTCTCTCTCAGAAATAAGTAAACGTTAAAAAAAGTTTTTAAATAAATTAATTAAAATTTAAATTAAAACAAAAAAGCAAAAAGCACGTTCAGATTTTAAGGGGTTTGGGGTGGGTCCTCTTTGTGTATTTCGCTATTCTGTACTTCACAGCTTCATTATCTGAGGCTTGTAGATGTCATTGCAACGATCACCGTTGCCCCCTTTCTTTCATGCGGCAGATGGAGCCCGCCAGCAGCTATAAAGCTTTTCTCCTTACCTTACTGATGAAAGCTCGCAGTGAGGCAAAAACATGTTTCAGTGACACTTCAGACTGTCCATTTTTAAGAAAAGCCAGGTGGATATCAAATACTTTTTTCATTAATGGGTTGTGGCCATCATTATTTAAAAGCTGACTCTGCAAAACAACAACGAAAATACATCTTGCAGAAATAGTTTATGCTGCCCGTCCCCCGATGAGAGAGCCAACTTTACTTACACCTGTTTATCCAGCCACTGCTTGAAAGTTTGAGAGAAAGAAAAAGCTTAATACAACTTAGAGACATTTGTGCTGTCTTTCAAGTCGGAAATCCTAAAATACCACACAAACCACGTTTACGCTTAATTCCGCCATTTCAAACAGATGAAAAAAAATGATTTTTCCAATGTAGCACCGCAAATACAGAACTAGTACGGGAAGAATATTTTCTGTGAACCTGTTAATATTTTTTTTTCAAAGATTTTATTCTTTTTAAGTCATCTCTACACCCAACGTGGGGCTTGAACCCACAACCTCGAGGTCAAGAGTTGCGTGCTCCACAGAATGAAATAGCCAGGCGCCCCTCTTAACCTATTAATGTTACGCAATATTAACCATACTGCTTCTCAATGAAGAAATCAGGAAATTAAAAATGGACACAAGGCAACCAGGCTTTGTATTTCTTCGGGGAAGACTAAGTAATGTAAGAATTAACGGACAATATCATTTCTATTTTAAAAGTCTATTATCTAATTTACTTTTAAAAGTATGTTTCGTAGAAGATGTATTTGGCTACCGGGGACAAACCTCAGGAAGAGAGCTCATAAGGGGCACGACAACTGAACAGACTATGTAAAATGTTTACTCCTCGCAAACAGAGGCAGAAAAGAAACAACAAACTGTAGAGCAGTAGCTACGGGTTTGTGAACCTTTCTTTTTTTTTTTTTAAAGCATTGGCTGACTTCTCTAGGCCGACCATCCCTGAAGAAACGAATTAGGGAGTTACAATTTCACCCAAAGTAACAACAAAAAACACAAAATAATATACCAAATGGTGACAGAGTGAACTGATGGTGACATCAGGAGCCAGAATCCCTGAATTAATAAGACTTTTCTGGTTCTTTCCTTAGTGCACTACTTTGAGGCAGGGTGTAGTGGTTAGAAGCACGGATTCTTGTGAGGACTGGCCTGGATCTGAATCCTGAGTCTGCCACTGATCAGCTAGGCGACATCACTTTCCCCGTGAGCCCCAGTTTCCTCATTTTAAAAGGGGAATAATGGGGCGCCTGGGTGGCTCAGTCGGTTGAGCGTCCGACTTCGGCTCAGGTCATGATCTCACGGTCCGTGAGTTCGAGCCCCGCGTCCGGCTCTGTGCTGACGGCTCAGAGCCTGGAGCCTGCTTCAGATTCTGTGTCTCCCTCTCTCTGACCCTCCCCCATTCATACTCTGTCTCTCTCTCTCTGTCTCAAAAATAAATAAACATTAAAAGGGGAATAATAACTGTCTACATCATAGAGCTATTCTAAGGAGTAAAAGCGGGTTCGTGTTTGTATGTTTGAGTTTACTGGGTTATAGTTCATGCCCCATAAAACTGACCTATTTTACATACATGACTTACTTATTTTTAGGAAATTTACAGGGCTGTTCAACCGTCACGATCCAATTTTAGTGCGTTCTCATCACCTCAAAAAAACCCCCCACCCTGGATCTCATTTGCAATCACTCCCCTTTCCCGCCCCCGGCCCCACAATAAAAAAGTAAGTCAATAGTTGTAAAGTGCTTAAGATGGGGCCTGACCTCTGGGCCAAGACATGTTTGTCAAATAAGAAGTATCTGCATTTTAAATCAGAACAAACCTAATCCTTGATAAAGAAATTCTGCAGCCTATGTCTTATTAGCATCTAATTCCATTTTCAAGGATCATAATCATTCCATTTTCAAGGATCACAATCCCTGACCTGAAAAGCCCAGGCCAGGCTTCCATAATCAATCTGGAGGGCTGAGGCAATGAAATGAATTACAGAGAGAAGAGGGAAGAAAAGAATCGGTCTGTGTAACTCAGGGGAAAGCAGGCAAGATTTTTCAATTTTGAGTTCTCCCGCTAAAGTTACATTATGTTACAGTTAGGTCATTTTTACTCTTCAAAGCACTCTCCTAGTCATTATCTCATTTTACTCCCCCCCCACAACCCTGCAAGATCACTGCTTTTTACCTTCTCCTTTTGTAAAATCCCAGGGACGACGATTTGTATTGAGAGGCGGACATCTGAGAAAAAGCACAAGGCGCCTGGCTAGGGAAGCCAGCCAGCCTGCCTGGACATCACCTAGCCCTGGCAGAGCACCTCACCGTGCTGGGTATTTGGGCAAACCGACTCGATCCCAAGCCGAGCTAAAAATGACTGGACATATTCTTCATAAAAGTGTGATGGAAAGCGGTTGTGAAACACACAAAAATCAAACAGCAGAATTTAAGTGGCAGAAGGAAGCTGAAGAGCAAATCAGCCCCAACCCCTCCCTCTACGGCCAGGGGAAAGTGAGTCTCTGTGAATTCCCAAGGTCACGCAGGAGCCGGGCAAACAAGGTCTGTCACGCAAGTTTCCAGACTGTTCCTTCGGGGCTTTTTCACTGCACTCTGCTTCCTCTGACTAATTACTTCGCGTATATTGTTTTCTTTGCAATGACACCAACTGAATTCTAACTTTTCATTTTTACCTTGAAGCACTGGGTGAAAAACGAGACGGTATCTAGTACTGTCAGGGACACCTCGGTAGCAGTGTTGCCTTCAAGAAGGGCCTGATGGAAAATATCCGCTTCGGTGGTCGCAGAACCTAAGATTAAAAAAAGTAAATGAAAACTGCCCAACGCAGAGACGCGCGTGCCAGTTTTGAACGCTTCTTGCTCCCCCGAAGACTCAGAGAGAGACAAGCGAGAAGAAAAGACGCTCTTGACGCCTGCAGACCTAACGAGTCTTGCTGTATTTATCCCTTAATCAAATACGCTCCTGCTTCGTCAACTCTGCCAATTCTAACTTCAGCTCCGTATCCAGAGCTCTGCAACACCGAATTGCGTGCCCCCTTCTTCGGAGACAAGATTTCAGTGATGAACTGCGGTGATGTAACTAGGAATGACACAGGAAATTATGTGCGCAAAAATGAGAAATAGACAATCAGCTACATCACATACAGCCTCCTACCGTTGTTTCTTTTTTTTTTTTTTTTTTTAATTTTTTTTTTCAACGTTTATTTATTTTTGGGACAGAGAGAGACAGAGCATGAACGGGCGAGGGGCGGAGAGAGAGGGAGACACAGAATAGGAAACAGGCTCCAGGCTCTGAGCCATCAGCCCAGAGCCCGACGCGGGGCTCGAACTCACAGACTGAGAGATCGTGACCTGGCTGAAGTCGGACGCTTAACCGACTGCACCACCCAGGCGCCCCCTACCGTTGTTTCTAAATCAGAAGGAAAACAAAGCATCTGGGCCAACTGAAGGAAGTAGGTCCATAATGTTTTTACAAGCGATGAGAGCAAAGCTGAAGGCTGTAAAACTTGCATTTTTTTTTTTAAAGGTCTTGAGTCTATTATTAGCTCAGGTTCCATCTGCTCAGGATATTTGTTTTTATTATTAGTCCTTATTACGAAGCCAGTGTTGCTGGCTTCCTTTTCTGTGACCTCCAGAGGACTGTATGGAAATGAAAGTTTTCTCTTTGACTTTTTATTAATATTTGCTCTTCACTTCTATTTACAGAACCCTCCGGCTTCCCCAGATGGGGCAACATTTCTCTCCTGGTCGGATTCTCCTCGTCAACATTCCAACACGTGTGAAATATACCTTTGTCAAAATAGTATTTACAGTTCTTTGATTTCTGCAGTCAGCTCAGTATGTGCAATCCCTGAAAAATCACTGAATGAACAGACATTCTATATACTAAACAGATATTACATAAACTCTTATATTAAGATGCCATTTTCCACGCTGATGGTGCAAAGCCTGCTTGGGATTCTCCTTCTCTCCCTCTCTCTCTGCCCCTTCCCTGCTCATGCTCTCTCTCTCTCTCAAAATAAATAAATAAACTTAAAAAAATCCTTAAAAAAAAAAGACGTCACTATTTGCACTGAAGTTTAACAATAGGAATGAAGGATATCCAGTGTAAAATAATGTGATGAGAACAGCGATTCAGTGGGAAAAAGCTCATTTCTTTAATACTGAACTAACGGTGGTTTTTCACCATTACCTAAAATCGCTGGAAATCCATGCATATTTTATTAGATATCCAGGTATGATGAAAGGATTGTACATAATCACAGAGGTATGCAAATATATCCACGAATGTAAAGTCATTTCCAGTCGTGCTGGTGATTTAAGCTAGAATTGCTGTAAGGTTAAATCGCATTACATGTGTATTTCAAACGGGTATCCTACCCACGTTTCTACTTACTGTGATTAAGTGTAAATGAACTTTCCAGGCTACTAAGATGCTGAAGCCGGGCCTGCATTACTCCTGATCTGTTTCGAAGGGCTGGCATGGTTTGTGATTTTCGGTCTATCCCAAAGTGCTTTGACAGCCAGGCATCATGCACCCTAAAATAAATTTTAAAGTTAGGAAAGGGAGTACTCTAATAATAGATCTCATTGTTCGATTTTTTTTTAAACTAATAACTGATTAGGTTTCCACATAAACAGTGTACTATGTTCAATATTCTATCAACTATCACTTGGCTTAAACGAGGCATCATCACTGGAAACTGTATGGAGTTTTAATGTGTATTTATTTATTTTATTTTTTAAAGATCTTATTTTTAAGTAATTGCTATACCCAACGTGGGGCTCGAACTCACAATCCTGAGATCGAGAGTCACATGCTCTACAGACTGAGCCAGCCAGGTACCCCTTGAAGTGTATTTAAAAGAGCTTTTACTATGAGCATATAATTAAAGCATTTAGAAAAAAAGTTTCTTACTTCCCTCCTTCTCAGAAACCTCAGAGTCAAGTGGCCAACACTGCAGTAAGATTCCGTCTTTTCCCAAAAGGTGAGGAAGGGCAGAAGTCCGAGAAAACAGTGAGAGGGGCTACTCAGAATTGAAATGAGGTGGGGAGAGTTCCTGGGGTTAGGTGCGCGAGAATGAAGGCCAATCTACTCTGTTTCTGGACTGGGGTTCAATCTGGATCAGAAATTTTTACTCTGTAAACATGTCTGTCGATGGATGTGCCAATTTTTGTTTTCCTTCAGTTTTAAGATTCCGTTAAAAACAACAACAACAACAACAACTACAGCTGGGTCATAGGGGAACTAAGAAAGAAAAGGAGTTTGACTGTCCTCTAGTAAACTGTGAGAATTGGCAGAATCTTAGAGGTGAAAGCTCATGGTGGCAGTTACCATGCCAGCTTCAAGTTACCAGGAAAGACAGTGGAAACTGTCACCTGAATTACCTACTATTAGGATGTTCCCGAAAGTTAGCAATAAACTCCATCCAAAGTGCCTCTGTAGTTTTTGGAAGTGCCATGGAATGTGATTTTTTTTTAAAAAAGAACTCTGAGCTTCTTAACTCTACCTCTAAAATGCATCTTATTGGAATAAGTAATCTTTTCCTTAGGGTCCCTCAAACATTTTCTAAAGTATTTATCTCATTAAGACTTAGGTAACAAAAAGAAGAAAATAACTAACATAGAATGCACGTCCCAATCACTGTTGGGGATTTCTATTTACCTTAGTAGCTGAAGTCAATATTAACAGGTTGTTGCTATAAGTACAGATCTTACAGCTGTTCCCACTTCATGATTTCCTGCCTTCTCCTGGATCTAACGGTCTCACCGCTTCCAGAAAAGACAAGCATCTGCTCTAGGAATTAGAACAGAAACTCTGCGTATCGGGCTAACCGCTACCCTTTGGAAAACTTAAAAAATGTATCAGTCCGCATTAGTTTAATTTACACTTTGAGTTGAGACATATTCAATACATCATGGGCACCTTCATGTGAACTCAAAATGAACAATCTAGGTTTTACATGGTATGATCAAGACTGCCCTCTGTTGGACTAGAAGGAAAAAAGTGGAAATTGCAGTGGGAATTACCTTGCTATGTTTCTTTTCCCCATATATCTAAAGTGAAACAAACATACTCTAGAAGGAAAAAAAAATAGCACGTTAGTAAGATACTACCACGCTTTACATTTTAAGACATCATAGCTGAAAACCCGGGTGTTACAAAGAGTGGCCCATTTAAACCATATTACAATAATATGTTTTGGTATACAGACACATAACTACTTGTGGGCTTGTGATACTGTATCTTTCTAGATTTATTTGCTACAACTACATTAGCACCAAAAAGCTCCATGCCTTCACATACAATTCTAACGACATTTAAAAAACCTGTCAATGTAAGGGATGATTCTACATTGTGCTCTGTTAACGTTTCATAGCAAAGATCTCTGGCATAGCCATTAATACCTAAGGAGAAGCTTCTTAAGCCCTGAAAATTGGAGCAAGTGGTATATTTTTATAATGACACTAGAATACTTTCTACCATTTAAAATCTCAAACACATACGTAAGTTGGGAGGACAGCATACTGAACTCGCACATACCCAGCACCCACCAGCTCCAAAGGTTATTAACTTATGGCCATTCTTGTTTAACCTCTACTCTGGACGTGTCCCTGCTCTCCCCCCACTCTCCCTACTTCCTGTATTTTTCTGAAAGCAAACCCCCAACATATATTTTCATTAGTAAATGTTTCAGTATGGTTTTTTTTTTTTTTTACGTTTATTTATCTTGAGAGAGAGAGAGAGACAGCACGCGCGAGCAGGGGAGAGGCAGAGAGAGAGGGAGGGAGGGAGAATCCCAAGCAGGCTCCACGCTGACAGCTTGGGAGCGAGAGCCCAACGCAGGGCTCGACCTCACAAACTGTGACATCATGACCCAAGCTGAAATCAAGAGTCGGACGCTTAAGCGACTGAGCCACCCAGGTGCCCCAGTATAGTTTTTTCAAAAACCTTAACTACCATTTTGTTTGCTGACATCTTCTGCAAAATTTTGAAAGCCTTTAATAAACGTGCGTGGATTATCCTCTCTTTGTTTTGAAAGACATGCACCTAAAAACATCACTTAGGTGCGCTACTTATTTATTTTTAAAGTAAGCTCTATGCCCAGCGTGGGGCTCGAACCCATGACCCTGAGATCCAGAGTCGCATGCTCTACCGACCGGGCCAGCCAGGTGCCCCTGTGTGCTATTTGAAAATTTCTTCTGATTCATTCTAATTTTTCTTTTAGCGTTGAGTAAGGATGTACAAATAGCTCAGCAAACAATCTAGGGCAACTTCCCACCTTGAACTAGGAAGCAAGACTGAATTTTCCCCCAACAGCTTTGGAATGGAAATGCATTATATACGTATATACATATAATATATATGATACGATATATACACATGTATGTATGTATACATATAATATACAACACAACACATACGCATATGAATATATACATGTAATATATATAACATAACATATGTACATACATACACGTATATATACATACACACACGGTTCTGACACTGGTAGAATTACTCAGCTCTACAGAAGAGTACAAATTCCAAATTCCAGTCACTGAAGCTGCTCCCTTAAGCCAGCATCTACTCCAAATGAATGCTTTCGGACAGCTGAGGCCATCTCTAGTCTTCCAGATCACAGAAAGACTGCTGCTGGGCTGAAAGACGGTCTCTTAGCTAATTTCTATGGTGGCGTAAGCATTCCACCGCCATGTTTTCTCCTATCTGTGTGAAGAGCCTGTATTGCTAGCTTTGATGTTGCCAAAAGAGTCGCGTATTTCCGACATTATTAGCAATTAAGCTGTTGGGAAACAAAGGTTATTATTTTATCCCCCGAATAAGGAGAAAATTTATGAAAATAAATGAACAGGACTTACTCTAGAAGTATGAGAATGTTTATGAGCTCCTGAGGAGATACTTTATTCCAGTAAGTTAAGAGAGTATCTGCAAATGAAATAAATAAGGTGGTGGATCTTGTAATCAGTAGAGCAATGAGTACAGTGCACCCCAAAGTACCAACAACGTAGCTTCAACAACCATCCACCCACAGCCAGCTGTTTCATCTAGAGCCTTCCCTCCCATCTCATTGCCCAATGCACACACTGTATTTGTTTGAAATAATCCCAAATGTATGGCTTAATCTGTAACTCTTCTAACGATTATTTTTATTTGCTTTGTAAATATTCTTCTGTACAGCCGATACTCATCTTCATATCATTCCTGAGACAGAGGAAGGGAAACAGAGCTAGGGTTTTTAATGGACTTCTTCAGATTTTATGCAACGGGGTGTACTTATGTGTATTTTCTCCAAGGGAAGGTCAAATACCTTTGCCTGCTACTCAGAGGGCTCTGTGAACCAAAAAGTTTGAGAACTTTAAGCTTTGGGAGAGAGATTTTTTTCTTCCTCTTTGTCTTTGCATTATAAACTCTGAAGTCCTGGTAATATGTAAATACACACACACACACACACACACACACACACACACACACACAGTTAAAAAAAAAAAAAACACAACAGGCTGAAAATGGAGTTGCTTATGCTAAGCCCCACATCACCAAACCAAGACAATAACAGTTTGGGCTCTCCCAGGAATGGAGTCTTAAACTGGTCAATTAGGAATCATCTGGTCAGCACTAGTAAGGCAATCTGCCTGATGGAGCCCTAGCATCCCCTAAAAAAAAAGTGACTTTGCAATAACCAACCCATTTTCTTTCCTTGTGTAAACTTTCTTGTTCCAGCTCCCTTTCGCCTATAAAAGGCTTTCATTTTGTATAGTTCCTCAGGAATTTTATCTGCTAGATTGAATGCTACCTGATTCTAGTCAACTTCTGCTCAAATAAACTCTTAAAAATATGCTGTTTATCTTTTAACCATATGTCCACGCACATATATCAAACTGTTTCAGATATAAAACTCCCTACAACCTATCGCATATACTTCTCTTTCGGCCTGCTTTCTTTACTTCCAAAGAGCTACTTAGGGAGATTTAAAAAAAGGGGGGGAAGGGGGAGGGGAAGGGGAAGGGGAAAGGGAAGGGGAAGAAGAAGAAGAAGAAGAAGAAGAAGAAGAAGAAGAAGAAGAAGAAGAAGAAGAAGAAGAGGAGGAGGAAGGAGGAGAAGGAGGGGGAGGAGGGGGAGGAGGGGGAGGAGAAGACGAAAGGCTGCCGCCACTTAACTCTCCTTTATTTTTTATTGTTATTTTTTTTAGATTTTATTTTTAAGTAATCCCTACACCCAAGGTGGGGCTGGAAACACAACCCCGAGATCAAGAGTGGCAAAGCTCTACCTACCACTGAGCCAGGCAGGTGCCCCTCTCCATTCCTTTTCTAGGCTACTCAGCTATCATAGTGCCCTACCTCTTCTTCTCAACGTAAAAATCGTATAGGTTGTGGCCAAAGCGGCAAACGACAAAATTGCCAGCCCAGCTACAACGTGGGCAAGATAGGGATGGAAGACTTGGCCCTGTCGGCTATGGGGAGGGGGGTGGAGGAGGGAGGAACGTAGGGATTTTGCCTTTAGTTCCAACTGTTTTTAAGACCATGAGTATTGACAGTTTCCAGTGATTACAAAACACGGATCCTCAAGAATAAAAATACTAAAATAAGGTCAAATTAGATTTGTTTAAAAAAAAATAATCCCAGCAGTGACTTCCGGTCTCCCCCGCTTTCTGCGTTTGGTTGCGTCTCCGCTCACAGAAGCGCAGATAACCCAGAAGCCACTGGGTTTCCGGCCTCTCCTCAAAGGGGCAGCGTGGAGGCGCCATCTTCCCGCTCCCGTGCACCAGATTTTCCCACCGAAAGTCTGGTGCCCCCTTTCCACCGGAACACCAGAACTTTCTGTCCAGCCGTGAGCCACCCCTGTGCCAGCCCTGGGCCCCGAGAGAGCGTCAGAGAAGGTCTGTCAAACGGGCGAAGGCCTCATTCGTGCCGCGGCCTAGTTCTAGCCAGCAGCCCCTCCGCCATTTTGTGGGCGGCCGCGAAGGCGCTGTCAAGCCGTTGGCCCGTCTCAACCGTTTCTAAATCCCAAATCGGTGAGACATGATGCAGGGAGGGAACGCGGGGAGAGGAGACAGGGGAGGTGGCAAGAAACCTTCGGGAGAAGAGAAATTACGGCTTAGTGTATGTGATCTGTCGTCTGACGAATTTAAAAAGACCTGGCTAAGGCTCAAAGAGCTCCATGACAAAGAGCTACGCCGTTTACAGGCAAAATTAGCCAGTTTGAGGAAAGATCGATTGGCTGACAGAAGGTGGTCGGGCTCCATAGCCAAAATTAAAGAGCTGACCGAGCAACAGAAAGTCCTCAACGGCACCATTCGTGACTTGCGAGATCAGTTAAACTCGAAAGAATGCGAGCGCTGTTTAATAAACGAGACCTACAGGAACACACTGCAGCATGAGTTTTATGGGATCCAGCAACAAAACCTTCAGTTTATTATGGAGCTTACCGCAGAAAGGAATAACTTAAGAGAAGAAAACAAAAGGCTTTCTGCAAAACTGAGAATGACCGAGCGACAGCGTAACGCTTCTCTCAGTAGCGACGAGGACTTAATTCCTTGTACTCAAGCGACTCTGCCAGTTCCTTCGGACAGGGCGTTTGGTCAGGGAGCTCGGGTGCATCTGCCCACGAGATTGACACAGGAATCAGATACCGACCAGCCGAAATCCGGAGTTCAAAAGGAATCGCAAGAGAGTTCGAAGTTTCCGGTCCCGATTTACAGTCAGGACCTCTTTGAGGTGCCAGAGACCTCTCCTGAGATGATTTCTTCTCATGGCCGTAAGTCCACCTTAGAGAGCAGTGCCAAGCCGAAGTCCCCTGACAGTTCAATTGTAACACCTACACCCAATGTTCAAAAGGGGTATGGATTTCACGAGGGTTCGGACAATCAGGAAGAAAAGTTCGGCCGGCCAAAAAGGAAATACTTCTCAATACACAGGACCTTCACACAGAAGCGCAAAGGTCGGACGGGCTTCTGTTTGGCCCTTTCCAGTCCTTCTGCCTCAGAAAACCCACCTGTTCCATTGGTGTCTGAAACTTCAGAGGAAAATATGCCTACTCGTACTAGACGTACCCTCTTTTCCTCTTTTATAGAGAAAAAGGAAGATTCCCCTTTAAGTGTACCTGTTGTTGACTCTGGCGGAAAAAGTGATGGGAAAAGAAGATTAATGGCTAGTGATGTGCAACGCGGCACTGGGTTTCCTGTAAGAGACGGCGGGAACCAGACAGCTTCCAATGAACAATCCACTGAACGATTCACTGTGAAGAACACTAATGAATCTACAGGTGCAGGGTGTGGTGCCAACACGTCTCAAGATGATACCCAAAGCATCGGAATAAAGAGAAAAGCCAGGGCACAGTCCAAAAAAAGGGAGAAGTAACTTCCCCTCGTCCTCTCAAGAAAAATGTTTTTCTTTAACAAGAGGACAATTTTCTTGTCACTTCAGACTGTGTAACTGATTACCCCTGACTCCGATTCCGTTTCCTACCCGTGACTCTGATTCCGTTTCTTACCCGTGACTCTGATTCCATTTCTTACCCCTGACTCTGATTCCATCTCTCAGGAAATAATATGCACAACAACAAGAACAAAACAAGTTGGGCAAATGACTAAGACATCAAAACGGTGAATTATTGCCAGTGAATCAAAATCAAATACGGCCACAAAGAGAGAACGACGTTCATTCTTTAGAAGTGTTCGACCTCCATATAAAAATGTAGAGGTCTACTGTCTTTTTTGTTGAACTTAAGTTGCTACTGTTTATGAATCAAAAGCCAAGAGAGGACCTGAAGAGTGTGGACTTGTGAGAGTTCAACACTTAAATGTACATAGATTGACTACAATATTTGCCAGGCAAGACAACGTAACTAGGATACATCCATTGAGAAAGATCCAGAAGCGGATTTTTTTCAGAACAGGATGAATAGGACTTTACACGTACAAAAGATAAAGAGGAGATACGACACAGACCGTCTATGAGTTATGAGGATGTGCTTTTAAACATCAAAAAGCAAGAGCAGAGGAAAGAAAAACCTAATGAACAAAGACCACAGATTTTCAACAAGCAAGGTCAACGTTTACAAGAGAAGCAAGAACTATGAAGTTCTCAAGAAACAAAGCAGTTATGGTCTTACCCATGACTTTAAAAAGGCAGCCAGAAGCTCGTCACTGGCTACCACAGCGGCGTGTGTGTGCACGTGTGCACACACATACGCCAACCAGAGTGGAGGAGGGAAGAACCAGTCATCAGGACCTCTCCCCCTCCTCCTTTTCTTCCTCCCCCTACCCCCATCTTACTTTCCCTGGGCTGGGATGGTATTCAACGACTTTTTTTTTTTTTCTTTTTTTCTTTTCTTTCTTTTTTTTTTTTTCTGTTGTCGTGGGTTTTTTTTTCATGTGTCTTTTGGGCCTTTTTTTTTTTTTCTAAACATTTATTGAGAAAATTCATGTGCCATATAACACGGCCCATTTAAGCAATGCACAAGACAACAGTTTATAGTATTTTCAGAGAGATGTAAAACCATCCCTCCAGGGTTAGAATATCGTCATTACCCTGAACAGAAGCCCTGCACACAGCCGCAGTCACTATCCGCACATGCCCACTTTCTGCCTTGCAGGACAACAAAAACAGGGAGCTGTGGCTGTAGTTGTTTAACCGATCCATTATCTCTTAGAATGAAATACCGCCAGCATTGAAAATGATCTCCCTTTATTGATTTCTTTACCAAAACAAGGGAAGACATCCTATATAGTCTCAGTATAATCTTTGATTTTTATTCTAAATCATATAGTCTTAGAACTTAAGGATTATAGTTGTTTTGCTATTTGATTAATATATTCTAGTATTTGTTATTAGTATCTAGCTATTTTTAGGATTACTTATTTACTTAATTACTTAACTATTTTGAGAGAGAGCAGGTAGGGGAGGAGCACAGAGAAGAGGACAGAGGATCCGAAGTGGGCGCTGTACTGACATCGAGAGCCCTATGCGGGGCTCAAACTCATGAACCGTGAGATCCTAATGTGAACCGGAGTCCGATGCTTAACCGATTGAGCCACCCAGGTGCCCGTGCCCCATATCTAGCTATTTTTATTAATGCTTTATTTATTTATGTTTTGAGCATGAGAGAACGCGAGCAGGGGCGGGGCAGAGCGGGGAACCGAGGATCTGAAGCAGAGAGCTTCAGCAAGAGAGCTGTGCTGACAGCAGAGAGCCCTGTGTGGAGCTCGAATTCACAGACTGTGAGATCGTGACCTGAGTCGAAGCCAGATGCTTAACAGACTGGAGCCATCCAGGTACCCCATATCTAGTTGTTATTTTTTATTTATTTTTTAATGTTCGTTCAGTTTTGAGAGAGACAGACAGACAGAGTGTGAGTGGGTGAGGGAGAGGGAGAGACAGAATCTGAAGCAGGTTCCAGGCTCTGAGCTGCCGGCACAGAGCCTGATGCGGGGCTCAAACTCACCATCCATGAGATCATGACCTGAGCCGAAGTTGGACGCTTCACCAACTGAGCCACCCAGGCGCCCCTCTAGTTATTTTGTAATGTCTCTCTAGCTAGGTAGCTATCAAATTATTTCATGTTTTTATATCCTAAGTTATTATAAAAGAAGATTTAAAGTCATATTGACTAAGAATAAAGCAAAAAATAGAAAATAAGTAAGATATAATCATAATCAGAACCCAGGTGCTTTTATGTTCTTCATTCCTGCCTACAGGTTTTTTAGTAAAAATACTGAGAAAAGGAAGAAGGGAAGGAATTGTGTAAATAAATGTGGTATTTTGGAATAAGATAACCTTCTGATTTTATTTCCAGAGGACATGCAGTTTATGAAAATCCTTTGGTTATTCTATCATATAAAGAACTGGTAATACCAGCAAATACTACAACAGAACACCGAGGGACAACAAAACGGAGGCTGAAAACGAACTCGACACTGTCCAGTGCGATACGGTGGTTCTGTGAAGATAACACCGGCATTCGTTCCCCTCGGAAAACCCCCTCCTGTCTTTTTGTTTGCTTCTGTGTTCCAAATCCTGGGTCAAATAAAAGCTAAAGTATTAAATATGACTTCCGCTTATTATGGTTTCCTTCTGTTTACATCGGTCATTTAATGCGTTATAAGTGCTGCCTGAAGAAACACGCTGAGCACGTCTAAAACGATGGTCTCATCTTAGAAATTAAACTTGAAATTGAAAAAAATTAATTCAAAGAATCAAACCCGTATGGCCCAAACGATCCTATGTGAAATTAAAAATACAGCCAACACGTAAAGGTCAGGGTCTCCAAAGATGTGTTTCTACGGTGCGTGTATTCTGCCTACCGATGACGATCAAGTATTTGTTGCACGAACCTGGGAGGGTGGGTGGGTAGGAGAGATCGTGCTTAATCTGCTGGCAACTCACCTTCAGAAATCATTTTTACTATATACAGATAGCACATTAAGAGGCTTCTGATTTCATACGGATCCAGTCGGTTATACTGGGATATACTGTTCCTTGCAGAGCTCTGTCGGGTCTGTAACACAAAGACAGGACTTTTGTGAAACAATATCGGTACTGGAGTTTCCCACAGCCTTGGACTCAACCATTTGCGGGCTTTTTGGTTTGGTTTGTTTGGAGGGGGTAGGAAGAGCAGAGGGAGGTGGGGAGAGGGAGAGAATCTCAAGCAGATTCTCAGCGTGACGCAGGGCTCGATCTCACGACTGTGAGATCATGGCTCAGCCGACTCAGCCACCCAGGCACCCCAACTCAATAACTGCTTGTATCCGCAGTCCTGTTTGGGAAGATTCTAAACCTAACCCCTGGGTTTTTTTTTTTTTTTTTTTTTTTTTTTTTTATCATACTTAGAAGGTGCATGAGCCGAATCTTTGCTGCTACTGCGTAGAATATTAGCACTAGAAATCACCCTGCGGTCTTCACCAACAGAATAGCCATGAACACCCTGTTTTGTTCCCAGAAGTTCTGTGGGTTTTAGCAGTAGTAAAAACATTTAAATAATCAGAAGTGGCTCTTCCAGGAAAAACAGCTTTTGCCTGGAGGAACTTAACTAAGGTATATGGAAGCACAGAAACGCTTTAATTTGAATCTTTCAGAGTTTCTTAAAACCCACCCTACAAATAATAGGCCAGGAAACCTCTAGTTTTAAAAAAGAGCTAATAATAACACGATAATTACACCAAGGAGAACCCAGTGATGCTTCAAAACTAGAACTTCTACAGAGTAGCGATGTTCCTATTATTTAATGACTTTTGTTAAAATATCAGTTGTTAAGCATGACAAGATCTGACTTGTTCGGGGATTTATATGAATAAGAGTATTAATAATCCAAAGATTATTCACAAGTCTCTTTAACCTCTTTGTCCCTTATCTGCCTTACCTGTGACAGCGCCTGTTGACATAATTCTAAATGACGTGAAATGGGAACCTTTGTGAATAAAGTACTATTTACCCCAAGGCTCAAGGAAGTATATTCCAGTGGTTCTCAAGGGGTGGGTTCCCAGCCAGCGGCATCAGCATCACCTGGCAACTTAGAAGTACAAGTTGGCAGGCCCCATCCCAGGCTGAATCTAAAATTCTGGGGGTGAGGCCCAGCCATCTGTTTTTATTAAGCCCCCCAGGTTATTCTGATGCCCACCAAGAATGCCGTGGTATAGGAGAAACATTGCTCGAATCAGAAAACCCGGGTTCAGATCTGGCCTGCCACAGCTGTGTCACGACCCCAGCTTTCATTTGTAAATTGAGTTGGAATTTATTATTTTTTTTTTCATTTTATTTTTAATGTTCATTTATTTTTGAGACAGAGAGACAGAGCGTGAGTGGGGGAGGAGCAGAGAGAGGGAGACATAGAATCCAAAGCAGGCTCCAGGCTCTGAGCTGTCCGCACACAGCCCGACAGGGGGCTCGAACCCACGAACCACGGGATCATGACCTGAGCTGAAGTCGGACGCTTAACCGACTGAGCCACCCAGGCGCCCTGGAATTTATTCTAACCCTAATTTTATATGATTCTACGATCTTACATAGCAGTGTGACAAGGCTGTATTGGTCTACAATGAGGTTTCTTCTGGTTCAAGGCAGACATATCCCAAACTTTAATGTTAGAGACTGTATTCTGATTAAGTGATGCTGGGACACTGAGAGCATCAATTTGAGGACCTAATCTGTTTTGCTCCCATGTTAACGACTCTACCACGAAAGCACGAAAGGCTGAATTAACCCTGCCAGGAAGGGATTTAAATGACAAGGTGCATTCGATATTTTAAACCTGAACCTGCCCTATCTAGAACAGGTTACAGTGTGTGAGGATTCAAGGAGGTATTCAAAGTCAGAACTCTTAATGATGAACGCCTTCTCCTCCATAAACAGTTTTAAATATCCAAGTAGCAGCTGCCACGATAGGAAGGAACCACCACAACGTCCAAGAATTATTATGGGATGCTTTTCACAGGTCCAGGATGGACTACAGGAGAGTCGAAAGCCTTTTACTTACATAAAAAGAAAGACTGTCGTCGCCTAACGTATTACTAGGGTTATCCCATATATTTAGGTTCTTACGTTTTCAACAGTTCCGCTCTGATCTGGAAGTCCTGTTACTCCTTCCGGGATGAGGGAACCTCTCGAATCTTCCCTCTTAATCCCATGTCCGTTTTGAAAAGCCCCATAAGCTGGAAAAAAGCCAAGTCCTTATCACCAACAGGAAGAACGGTCAAAAAACATCTTTAAAAGTAAGTACTTGGTTAATTAAAATAAAGATAGATGTTAGGGAATAGATCTTGGTCATCTAAAAGGTAAAATTTCTATATTGTATCAAAATGCCCTAAGCTTAACATAGGGTGATTTTTTTTTCTTTACCTCTTGAAATACTTTACTATGTATGAAGCTACAAGAAGTTCCTTGCAAGTAATAAATGAAAGCCACACAATTTTAGAGATAATTTTACGGATAAGGAGACTTGGGCCCAGAAAAGGGAACTGTCTTGTCCCAGCCTGGAGACAGATAAGAGGATTGGAAGGCAGTGTTTTTCTCATTATCCCCTCTTCTGTCAGTCTCCCAAAGCTCCATTTTCAACAAGCTGAGATAAGGAAACTTAAACAAAAAGAGTGGCCGCCAGTGTGAGTCAGATTTGAATTAAACTTCAGTAGAGATCATGCTATGTATAGTTTTTATTATGAAATATCCCCCCCCTCCCAAAAAAACCACCCCAGAGAAGCACAGGGTGCATTTCTAAACAGCCATGCGATGTATCATCTTTAAAGGACTGAAGTACCCGTGTCTTTGTCAGTGGTCAGACTCCCTCTATTTGTAGGTGAAGTGAAGCCGCAGGCGAACTCATCCCTGGATGCCTGTAACACAGCGTGAGAACTAGGTCATTTAAACAAACGTGCCCACGAGGAGGAGAGAAATCGGAATGAACAGAAGGAGATGGGACCCTAACTTGAAACAAAGCTCACTGTGGAAGTCCGAGTCAGGTATCGCTATTGGTATTTAGGGGACACCTCTTTAAAATGGGACACTAGCATACTGTGGCCAGCATGGCCTCTGGCCGGGTACTAGAACTCTGGGTGGCTGGTAAAAGCTACAACTGACTGCAGTCTAGTCTCGGTTCAGTTCTCTTCCTTGGTACCAGGGGCGATGCTGGCAGGGCGGGCGTGACCGGAAGCCCTAGGTGAGCTTGAGCCACAGAAGAAAAGAAGAGAGAAGTAAAATATTTCCCAACATCACTGTCCAATGTTGTGGCGTGAGCCTGGGCAGGAGTTACTGCGTTTGTGAAGAAAGAGCAGCCTGGAACCCAGGCACCGAAATGTGGCACCTGCACGGAGCCCATTTCCGCAATAAGCTGTAGGTAATCAAGCCATCGGGGAGGCTCACGAGCAGCTTTCTCAGGAACCCAAGGCCGGCTTGACAAAGCGACTAGGACATTTGATCGGGGTGGTTTCCAAAGGCAGCTGTGAAGGACACGGTTTAACCTGCCACCGAACAAAATGACACGGCTACTGAAAGCGTGAGGGTGATCTTGGGCCATTATGGAACACGGAGCGGGGACAGGGCAGGACTTAATGGCTAAAAAGCGTACAGTTCCGGGTACTACATTTTATTTATTTATTTACCCGAAGTTTATTTATCTTTGAGGGAGAGAGAGAGAAAGAGTGCGCACAGGGGACGGGCAGAGAGAGAGGGAGAGAGAGAATCCCAAGTAGGCTCCACACTGTCAGCGCACAGCCTGATGCGGGGCTCGATCCCACGAACCGCGAGATCGTGACCTGAGCCGGAATCAGGAGTTGGACGCCCGACCAACTGACCCACCCAGGCGCCCCTGAGCACCACATTTTAATAGGGTGATCAGTAAAATGGAGCGTATCCAGAAACGTGTAACCAAGATTGTAAAGGGTTTTGGAATGACACATGATGAAGTGGAGATATCTGGCATGGAGAAAAATTTAGAAGGCACTTGTGTAAGGGGTATCATGTGGAGGTGGGAACAGATGTGTTCTCCGTAACTCTCAGAATGCAAAACCAGGACAAGTAGATCAGAGAACCTTTCAGGCCTAACGTGAGAAGGACAGTTTTAATTGTCACAATGGTAAAACGTTCTTTTGCCAAATGGGAGACTGACCACCCTCCAAAGTTCTTTTTAATGCTAAGATTCTAAAGGGAGAAAAAGTACAGACCAATTGGGCTGAGCAAATAGCAGCTCATCAAGAAGAAACGAAGGAAGAAGCAAAGGAATACGGTTTAACCCCTGGTGCCTAACATTTGGGAAAGAAAGAACCTTTTCATTCAGTTTTCCAGTTGAATAAATATATGAAGGCAAATAACAAATCTTAACCACCAACACTGGGTACAAGGGATTCCTGGTATTCTCTGGGACCTTGTTACTCAAAGTGGGGTCCTTGAGGGGCGCCTGGGTGGCTCAGTCGGTCGAGCGTCCGACTTTAGCTCAGGTCACGATCTCGCGGTCCATGAGTTCGAGCCCCGCCTCGGGCTCTGGGCTGACGGCTCAGAGCCTGGAGCCTGCTTCCGATTCTGCGTCTCCCTCTCTCTCTCTGCCCCTCCCCCGTTCATGTTCTGTCTCTCTCTGTCTCAAAAATCAATAAACGTTAAAAAAAAAATTAAAAAAAAAAAGTGGGGTCCTTGAGCCAGAGGCAGCCAAAAGGGTCTTAGAAATACACAGCCTCAAACGCCACCCCAGGCCTACTGAATTAGAATCTCTGTTATAACAAATCCCCAGGTGATTGTAGGCACGTTAAAGTTTGAGGAGCGCTGCTCTAGAAAAAAAGTATGCAGAAGTCAAAAAATGGAATGAAAAGGGATGATGAAGACAGAGACCACAGAGCACAGGACCCCAATTCTAAACGCATTCAATAAAACAGGATAAAACATCAGCGGGAACACGTTGCTACTTACAGAACTGGGCACGGCTGCACAAGGGTACATAGTGTCTCGACCAGCTAATCGCTGTATATTTTCCAAGAGCAGTCCAACAAACGGGAGGTACAACTGTGCTATTTTGGCTTGTTGGTTCTGGAAAAGAATGACCAAAAGCTTAGTAGGCAGGCAATATGCATACATCACAAACAAAGTTGGCCCCGTCTATCAGTTTTAAGGCTCAAAGGGGGCTAATATCCTCCACAAATTAGGGAAGCAGGAGTCTGTTTGTACTCACGGTCTCAAAACTAACCTACCGCCGAACTTTCTTGGTATTTGGATTTACACATGATACAGAGTCAAATCACCTCCTTCAAACGTAACTACATAAAGTACAGGGCAAAAGTTTATTCTTTAAAAATTGCTTTTATGTTTATTTATGAGAGAGACAGAGCCTGAGCGGGGGAGAGGCAGAGAGAGAGAGGGAGGCACAGAATCTGAAGCTGGGGAGGGCTGAGTTTACATGAGCACAGGGATTGTGCCTGTCTCGTTCACTGCTTCAACCCCAGTGCCTGGCCAGATGAAAAGATGGTCAATACACGTTAAGCTGAATGGATGAACAAACAGAAGAAGTGAAAAATAGTGAGTTACTCTATTCCTTAAAGAAACGTTTTTTTTTTTTGTTTTGATCAAAGCAATGAAGATAATGTGATCTTGGGGGTGCCTGGGTGGCTCAGTCGGTTAAGCATCCAACTTCAGCTCAGGCCATGATCTCGAAGTTCATGAGTTCGAGCCCCACGTCGGGCTCTGTGCTGACAGCTCAGAGCCTGGAGCTTACTTCAGATTCTGTGTCTCCCTCTCTCTCGGCCCCTTCCCCACTCATGTTCCATCTCTCTCTCAAAAATAAATAAACATTAAAATATATATATAATGTGATCTTGGCCTCTTGAGTCAATTGGAAGACTTGGGAGATTAATATATTTGTAAATAAATATATTTATTTATCCACAGGCCACTAGTAGTCTTAATGTGGTACCTCTTATAAAAATATATATATTTTATAAATGTTTATTTTTAACAGAGATAACACACGCGTTTGAGCTGCGGAGGGACAGAGAGAGAGGGAGACAGAGGACCTGAAGTGGGCTCTTTGCTGAGAGGGGACAGCCCAATGTGGGGCTCGAACCCACGAACCATGAGATCATGACCTGAGTCAAAGTCAGACGCTTGACCGGCTGAGCCACCCAGGCGCCCCTCTTATGAAAATGTATTTACTGCTTTTCTCAGCTCTAGACATTCCTCATCCAAGATGTACTCAAGTCAGCAAAAACTGTGGTTGCAACGGCATAAAAGTTGCCCTCCGCATTTCATGACTTTGGGACATCTGTCCGGAGACTTAGGTAAGGCCTCGAGGGCTCAGTAGTCAACCTACGGAATACAGAGTAACAGTATCTCATGGTTCCTTGAGTTTGAACAATGTTGCATATTGTTCACTATTTCTGGGAACCTGTCCCAGACCATGCTGATGTGCACGGAGGTTTGAGAACCAATGATCTAGTCCAAGTGCAGTCCAAGACAGGAACGGCCCTTACCCGCATCCCTGACAAATGGTTAACTTTTACATTTCTCCTTAAACACGCCAGCCTCTTCCTGGCTTCTGTCAGAAAGGCCGTTTAGCTGATTTAGTCCTTGTAAGTTCTACCCGCTAGGTATAGCTCTGCCCTTTGGAGCGACAAAGAGTAAGGATGCTTCCACTCTTACGTGGCAACTCTCTAAGTACTTAAAGACTGTTACCCCGAAATCATTTCGTTCATCCTTGGCATGGCCAAATGGCCCTAGTTACTTTCCTTTATTACTTTTTTATTAAGTTTTTTCTTTTTATTTGGAGAGAGAAAGGGGGGGGGGAGAGAGAGAGACAGAGAGAGAGAGAATCCTAAGCAGGTTCTGCCCTGTCAGCACAGAGCCTGACAAGGGGGCTCGAAATCACGAACCGTGAGATCATGACCTGAGCTGAAGTCAGATGCTTGACTGACTGAGGAGCCACCCAGGCGCCCCTCCTTCGTTCTTCACATAACTTTGGTCTCAAGATTTTTCACCATCATGATCACTCTTTTTTGGCAGTTCTCTAGTTTTTCAGTGTCCCACTTTGGATCTGACAGGTAGTACGATCTAGTGGCTAAGAGCAGAGATTGTGGATTTAACATTTTTTAAATGTTTTATTGTTTATTTTTGAGAGAGAGAGAGAGACAGAGACAGAGACAGAGCGCCAGCAGGGGAGGGGCAGAGAAAGAGGGAGACACAGAATCAGAAGCAGGCTCCAGGCTCTGAGCTGTCAGCACAGGGCCCAATGCGGGGCTTGAACTCAACAAACATGAGATCGTGACCTGAGTCGAAGTTGGACACTTAACTGACTGAGCCACCCAGGTGGCCCCAGACTGTGGATTTTAGACAGATGTGAATTCCAGGTCTCCTGTTCCCAGGCTGTGATCAAGTCACTGAACCACAGTTTTCTCTTTGGTAAAAAGGGGAGAATAATATTAATTCATGAGGTATTTAACACACTGTCTGACACGCAGCAAGTCCTCAGTAAATTTCAGCTGCTATTATTATAGCTTCTAGATGCGAGTCCACTTCGGTTGGATAGTGAGTGATCACTAGGGAAGGAGATAATTACAATTCTCTCAGGGGAACAGGAACACAGGGAAACGTACAGTCAGTGTAAAACATATTAAGCCTTGCCCGCACAAAAGACAAAAAAAACAACCTAAGAATCTAGCACTAGAAGATGGTTTAAAGTAAGGTGTTATCCAGGGGCGCCTGGCTGGCTCAGTTGGTGGAAAGTGAGACTCCTGATCTCGGGGTTGTGAGTTCAAGGCCCACGTTGGGTGTGGAGCCTACTTAAAAAATAAATAAAATAAGGTATATCCATCCATGTGGTGGAATAATATGCAGGTTTTTTAAGACTCTTCAGGATGTATTATTAAATAAAAACAGGAAAACGCGTAATGGCTTCCAATTATACATACACACATATATACATATACATATATGCCTGTGCATGCACAAAGTAGAACTATGTAGATAAAACTGGCAACAGTAGCTACTGCCTGAGAGATGAACTGGGGCATGGGGATAAGGAATGGAGAGAAGCATTTTGATTTTTTTCACCATGTACATTGATTACTTAAAAAAAGGTGGGGGGGGGGGCGGGGGAGGAGGGAGTACAGCAAAACAATCTGCCCACAGCTCAGGTAGGCACTGCAATCCTCTTAGGTGTCAGCATCATTTGCAGTGGGTACAGGAACAGATACAAACGTCAATCATTGGACGTTTCTGTTCTGAGTAGGAAAGAGGTCTCGTAGTAATTATAACAAGTTAGCAGATCTCCCAACGCCGTTTACGAGTAGCACAGAATAGGGACCAGTGACATCTTGAAAATTTCACTGGAGGAGAGGAAGAGGAGAAGCAAGTATGACAAGGGGCCCTCAAAGCAGCCTTTCCGTTGGAAGCATTTTGTTTTCCTTGACTGCGTATTTATTCGGGCTCACTTTGAGAGACCCCACCCCCCAAATTATGGGAGCCTACGGGCGCCTGGGTGGCTCATTTGGTTGAGCATCTGACTCTTCATTTCGGCTCAGGTCATGATCTCGAGGTCCATGAGATCAAGCCCCACGTCAGGCTCTGTGCTGACAGAGCAGAGCCTGCTTGGGACTCTCTCTCTCTCTCTCTCTCTGCTCACACTCTCTCTCTTGAAACACACACACACACACATTTAAAAAAATTATGGGAGCCTAACGCTTCCCCCTCTATCTTCACCTTGGCATCATCATTAACGGTGAATACGTTTTACTTGAGTATCTTTGACAAATGACCCCTGACTCAGGCCACCCGTGAATTCTTTGGACCCAACAGAGAAAGGAACTGAAGCTTTGGCTAACCAGGCCCATGAAGCAAAGTTCTACTGGAGAGGATTTCATCGTCTTTTAATAGCTGTTTAAAGCCTTTGAACACAGAGAAGAGGCATAGTGCTGAACTTACTTACAGGTAACAATAGTTACATGTGTCTGTGTGTACGTATACTGTTCTCAGAATTTTAAAAAGGAAATAATGTCCAAATAGGTGACAGAGAGTATTTAAAATCCCACGTCGAGGTAAGACACAAGTGATATCCCATGTTCCTTCACTTTCATCTGAAGAGGTAGGGGTAAATATGACACAGCTTCCTGCTCCTGGGAGGGGAGGTTCATCTTGTACTTTTCCCGCGAATCCTTTGAAATCATGGCTAAAGACCTTTTCTCCCGCACTGCCCAAGATTCTCTTCTGTACTACTAGGCATCAGCAGCAGGGGTAACTGGCAGTTTTAAAGGCTTGCCAAAGTCTGGGTGGAATGGCTGACGTTTGAGAGATCTGTCCGTTTAGATGCATTCTACTGGTTAACTCGCGTGACGTCACCATCAACATTCAGAAAGAAAATGGCACAAAATGGAGTGAAGCGCACTAAGTGGGCAGATGTTACTAAATAGTTATAAGGTGCCCCAAACCAACATAAACCGCAGTAACAAACCACATCTTAAAGCCGAGTTTAAACCTACTTTAAGATAGAATCTAAAGCTGAGTTTAAATTTACTTTCAGATAGAATCACATAAAGAGAATTAGCAAAATCGATAGGAAACAAACAAACAAACAAACAAAAAAACCTTTGTAATTAAAGAAGTGTAAGCGGAACGGAGCCGGCAGGCATTTTCTGTTATTTACTTATTTATTTTTTTCAGTTTATTCATTTTGAGAGCGAGACCGAACAAGCAAGCGCATGCACAAGCGGGGGAGGGGCAGAGAGAAGGAGAGACAGAATCCCAAGCAGGCTCTGTGCTGATGGCGCAGATATGGGGCTGGAACTCACGAACTGTGAGACAGTGACCTGAGCCAAGATCAAGAGTCGCAGGCTGAACTGACCGAGCCGCCCAGGCGCCCCAGGCATTTTCTGTTTATTAAGAACAAATGGGAATACTGTAGAAAAAGAATAAGCCCTATCTCCGAGGCAGCGTTCCAAAGTGATTATAATAATAAATGATTTCCTAACTTTTATTTGTATTTGAACGTGAAAACAAAGGGACACGTTATTTATTTAAAAAAAATGTTTTTTTTTTTAATTTTTACTTATTTATTTAATTTTATTCAAATTCTCATTAGTTGACATACGCTGCAATATTGGTTTCAGGACTCGAATTCAGTGTTTCACCGCTTCCATACAACACCCAGGGCTCATCACGAGTGCCCTCCTTAATACCTATCACCCATTTAGCCCATCCCCCACTCACCTCCCTACGTCAACTGTCAGTTTGTTCTCTATCATTAAGAACCTCTTGTGGTTTGTTTCCCTCTCTTCTCTTCCCCCCTCTTCCCCTATGTTCATCTGTTTTGATCTTAAATTCCACATGTGAGTAAAATCATATAGTACTTGTCTTTCTCTCATTGACTTATTTAGCTTAGCATAATACATTCTAGCTCCATCACTGAAAATGGCAGTGGGACAAATTATCAATCACGAAACAGTAGGATGTTACCTTGAGGCATGTGATTCCAGGTATGTAAGTTAGGTCACTCTAAATCCATAGAGTTCGCACTCTACTTAAGAAAAATGTCTTTTAATGTTTATTTATTTTTGAGGAAGAGAGACAGAGCATGAGAGGGGGAGACAGAAGCCGAAGCAGGCTCCAGGCTCTGAGCCGTCAGCACAGAGCCCGAGGCGGGGCTCGAACTCACAGACTGCGAGATCATGACCTGAGCCGAAGTCGGACACTTAAGCGACTGAGCCACCCAGGTACCCCTGCAACCTACTTTTTTAAGCCTATAGGGTTTAATGGTAATAAGAGCGGAGAATACTTGTTAAAGGTACAGCCAACAGCAACTACAGCTATGGCCTTCACACATAGACAAGGTGTAATGTATATATAAGGTTTATAGCCACATCCACGTTTTTTCAGTAAGAAAAATCTTCATTGTCCATACTTCATATTTGACATAGTTAACGTGTCTTACTACTAATCATTTAATCCATAATATAACCGACTTGAGCACATATATTAAGTTATATATTTGAAAGAACGCACGTGGCCATAACCGTGTATGATTTTTTAAAAATCATTAGTTTACGTACCAATCATAAGCTGTTATGTTGTTCATGAAGCAGTTATGTTGTTCTTTATACACGATTTGAGAAACCAATGTTTTTCTCCAGTAGTTAACTGAACGGTACTTTATTTTATTTTTATGTATTTATTTTTTGCAGGAGGCTCCACGCCCCCCTGGGTGGCTCAATCGGTTCGGCATCCGACTTCGGCTCAGGTCATGATCTCGCCGTTTGTGAGTTCGAGCCCCGCGTCGGGCTCGGTGCTGACAGCTCAGGGCCTGGAGCCTGCTTCGGATTCTGTGTCTCCCTCTCTCTGCCCCTCTCCCGTTCTCTCTCTCTCTCTCTCTCTCTCTCTCTCTCTCTCTCTCTCTCAAAACTAAACAAACATTAAAAAATTAAAGACAGAACAAAAAAAGGAGGACCCACACACCAATGTGGGGATTGAACTCAAAAGCCTGAGATCAAGAGTGGCATGGTTTACTGACTGAGCCAGCCAGGCAACCTCCTAATGAACAGTATTTTTAAAACCTAACCATACTGAGACAAATCTTACTTACAAAAGTAAGTTCGCCAATGCTCATATTAAGTTCCTTACTGAAGACTCCATCTTTAATGTAATTATCTCGGCAGAAATTGACTAATGCGATACTGATTATACGGACATCCTTACCTTGTGCTGGTATCTAGTGTCAAATGCATGTTTTATCAAAAGATTCTTTATGACAGAGATAGCTGTATATCTGATCTCGTAATTGTCTTGCAGAGCAATGGAGGTTTCCCTCAGAAGTAAACCGACCAAGAAGTGATGCTTGCAATATTCATCTGATAAACTGTATTCAAGATTTGAATCTGCAGTACAATGAAATTTAAAGCCCGTTTACAAAAACAGTAATTACTTTAACATTAAAATACTGCATTTATTACTTAGCAAACACGTGGTCATGCTCGCAAGAGCTATAATTTTGCCATTAACAAACGTGAACGATTCTTTTGTCATACAGAAGGAGCATGCAAAATTTTTACAAGACAGGCGCACTCATAATTAGGGTATGTGATAGCCTTAATGATCACGTCAGTGGGTAAGAGAGTCCCTAGATTTCTTTGTCCTACATTCTGTTGAACTCTTAGGAATCGTCAGATAGAACCCAGAATGAAAGAATACTATATTTGGCAATGTCTTAACACATCTCTTTCGATCTGAAGAGCTTTAGTTACAACTACAAATTGGACCGATTCCATACAACAATGCTTGAATAACTGATCTGTTTACACTTGTCAAAAGTAGGAAAAAGAAGGCAAAGACAACTGAATCGTTCTAATGGGATTAACTATCGACTATTCTAGTAGATGTTCCATCCCGGCCTGGACGCATGTCAACCCCCCTTCATCAGCAAATACAGACCTTTGATTTCATAAAATCACTTCGAACTAGGTCTTTCGCTCCCTTGTGGACCTCAGTCCATTTTAAATCCCCGCTGCCCATATCTTGGTTGGGACTTGCCTTATAACTACTCACAAGGGATCGTGATCAAGTTTAGCAATTTCTACGGTAGACTTTTACAATCTGTATTTCCTCTCCTCTCCCCTACCCTTGAATTGAATGAGGCCATAAAGCTGAAGGATAGGTTTTCTTTTCTTTTTTTTTTTTTTTTTTTTGGCCTCCTCTTTAGCAGTTAATATAATGCTATGTATTCAGTTAGGACATAATAAGTGCTGTGAGTAGTCAGATTCAATCCTAAATCCTGATGATCCGTCCACCCCTTCTGTTCTCGGACTTCCTCATAGCTACCAATAAATCACGGGGAAGTATTTGAGCCACACAAGCTCAGAATCTAACACGGGAGTGGTTGAACGGGGATGCCTGGTTTCTTAAATATGTTGCCTTCATTTACGCTGGCTAGAATTGAATCTCAGCAGCTACTCCCCTGGAGACCAAGGCAGCTGATTTACTTCTTGCCATTGGTCACCCTCTTTTGTGAACCCCCACCACTTTCTACGCACGAGGGCCAAGAATAACTGAGCAGGCGGGGGGGGGGGGGCTTTATGTGGGGAGATTTTGCAACAGCAGTAGGTTTTTCACTTCAGTGCTTTGAATAAATCCAATCAGGTAGTTTCATCCACGCCTTCAAAACTGTCACCAAGCAGTCATTAGACAGGGTCGGAGAGGAGGGAGGGAAGCCTGGGACAGAGGGCGCTGGCTCAAAGAATAGATACACCCTCCGGTCCCCTTGCTGGCTTGAGCAGGAACTCGTTTGCAAGCAATCGGGGTTCAAGCTTATTTTAAGAGGAAACAAATATACTGCCTCATACACCACCTCCTAGGTTTTCTAAGTTCGTTAGCTTAAAGCCTCACTGTGTGTGGCTAGGGAGAATGTGAATAAGCAAACAAAGCCCCTCCCCCCGTCCATCTTAAGCCATTCATCAAATCAATGGTTTTTCAAGACAGTTAACTACTTTAGAGTGAACCGAGTTAAACCTACCTACTGAAGTCAAACGGTCCACCGCAAATGAAAAAAAATCTAATTAATATATGAAAAGAAAAGGGACAAATAAAAAACATAGTAACATAAGAATTGTGCTACACAACAAAGCATTCAATAAAACTAGCAACGGAGATTACATTTAATACATACATATTACTATTCCACTCTGCCTTTATACGTTCCTTGCAGTGGAAATGCATTCATATGGTTTTTTTTCTTAATTTACTCTCATTTAAGAGTCCAAACACTACTACAGAAAGCAATTTGACTAGTATCTGACATCTCTGTTTAAGCAGCGATCTATGTAATACACCTGATCTCTCCACACTATGAATACTATCACTGACGCTATGAAGAAAATGCAGATACTGTAAATGAACATATCCTCACGTAGCTAACAATTCTGACGTTACCTTTAAATTCACAGGTTTACCTAGAAAACATTACACTATGCTAGCACTAGCCAAAAAAGAAAAAAAAAAAGAAAACAAAAGAAAAGAAAAGAAAAGAAAAACACGTTCTCAAGTGATGGAAAATGCAAACACGTACCTTGCACTCGCTGGAGTTTCGGTTTGGCAAATGCCATTGGCAAATTCAGAGGAATGTAATGCTCATGGTTGCAAATTGTTTGCAAAAACTCAAACTTGTATTCAGCCAGAACCTAAAGGGAAAGAAATTATACACGAACTCCTGTTTAGTCGACGCGTACTATTTTAATAACGAAACACAGAGCGTTAGTTTCCAAAACAGGAGTGTTCAGTGGTTTAAGTATACCTTGAGATGTGGCCTACGTAGGAAAGAGTTAACACAGCAGGCCCAAGGCTGCTCTCCTTTAAAAAAAAAAAAAAATAAATAATGCCTGCTTGCAAGGTTGGTTGCAGGCTGGCATTTGGGAAATTGGATTTTGAAATGCTCCCTACATGATAAGGTCGTGCCTTCTCTGCCAGCCTGCTCTATTTGTACAAACAATGTGATTTATTGCTTTCTTTTCCTTTCCTGACTCCGGAAGGTTGACCAGTCTCCAATATATGACCAGCCCCCAAGAAAAAAAACTTGAACTCCAAGTCTCAACTGGGCTTCCCTGAACAGAAATGTGGCACGCACGCGGCTGCGTTTTCGGGGCTGGAGAGACTCCGTGTGACCTTCACAGGAGGGAAGGCACTCGGGGAAGCCTGCATGAGAATTGCCAAGGACTCCACTTGGGTGTTGATCTTACTGTTCCAGCTAAGCAGCCTTACTGCGTCACTCTAATGAATGTCAGCCATGTCTAAGACCGCCCTAAGTATATGTTGAGTCCCATGAGTCTTTCTAGTTAACCACTGGGCATGTGGGTGGTCTTGGGGACTCCCAAAACACCATCCAATATCCCCTGCGTTGAGGTACAGATATCCGCAAAGTACAAAAACAAAGACAGCGGTTCCAAACCCTCCAGAGAATAAATGTCATTCTTGGTCTCAAGCTCTAATGTCTGACAGCTGTCATACGTCCTTGTAACTTACCTTAGGATCTTTGGGGCTGAATCCAGATATATAGTCATTTATCAAATTGAAAACAAATCCTCTATCCATTAGTGTCAAACAGCGCTATAGAAACCAAAACAAAATGAACAGTGACGTAATTCTAGAAGTCTGTCATGATAAAAGGCAAGTGATTGATTGTTGGAATTGGGTCCCAACTGTACAATTTTCATATATATGTAAGTATTTCCATATATGTGTATATATGTACATATACATACATGCACAAATGCATATATCTTTATATACATATATATGCATGTATACACACAAAATACGTATGCTATATACATACACATATATACGTAATCTATTGAGCTACAGGGACTCATTTTGGTCAATCTGAAAAGCTCTAAGTGAAGTACACGGTGGTCAGCTAGCGACGAAAAGTGGGGTTTGGCTATGTAAACATTTCAGACCCAAAGAGAAGGTTCTCTCTGTGTTCCGTGAAGTCTTGGCCTATTAAAACATCCTTCCTCTGTGGAGAAAGAGGAACCCTTTTGCACTGCTGGTGGGAATGCAAACTGGTGCAGCCACTCTGGAAGACAGTATGGAGGGTCCTCAAAAAACTAAAAATAGAACCACCCTACGACCCAGCAATTGCACTAACTAGGTATTTATCCAAGGGATACCTATCGACAATAGCCAAAGTATGGAAAGAACCCAAATGTCCATCGACGGGTGGATGAATGGATAAAGAAGATGTGGTATCTATATACAATGGAGTATCACTCAACTATAAAAATGAATGAAATCTTGCCATTTGCAATGACGTGGGTGGAACTAGAATGTATTACGCTAAGCGGAACAAGTCAGGCAGAGAAAGACAAATATCATATGACTTCATTCACGTGGAATTTAAGAAACAAAACAGATGAACATAGGGGAAGGGAAGGAAAAATAAGATAAAAAACAGAGAAGGAGGCAAACCTCTTAAATACAGAGAACAAACTGAGGGCTGCTGGAGGGGAGGTGGGTGGGGAATGGGCTGGGTGGGTGATGGGCACTAAGGAGGGCACCTGTTGGGATGAGCACTGGGTGTTGTCCGTAAGTGAGGAATCACGAAGTTCTACTCCTGAAACCATTATGACACTATACGTTACCTAACTTGGGTTTACAAACAACATCCTTCCTCCGTGACGGGCCTAATAGCTGTTCACACTTGCCTGCGGGTCATTCTCCTAGTTGCTCATCATGCCAGGCCTGGCTAGTAACTCCAGCACTCTTCTGCCGAATCCTACCCATTCCTCAATGTCCCGGGGAAATGCCATCCTCCTTAGCCACCCCGGCCCACGAGCCCCTTGAAGCATTTATATTCTACGCTAGCTTGTTTTGTACTCATTATCTCCCTACGATTTCACCTACATAGGACAACAGGAAGACTCTCTTTCTCTTTATGTTCTCCCTAGCGCCTAGCCTATTCCTGTGAAACAGAAGGAACCCACTCTGTTTGCACCTCATTTCTCACTGTGCTTGCGACAGTGTCCTAGAGAAATACGAACGTGAATATGACATGGTCTTCACCCCCGTCCAGGGGTAAAGACAGACAAGATAAACAAATAATTAAAATACAGCACAGTAAGACGCAGCACAGGGGCATGTAAAGGACGGGTGAACAATAAAAAATCTTTGGTCTTGCTCCATTGCATAGATCAAAACCAAAACTCCTTAGCCGGACATTCAATGCCTTCCATCCTAAACTCTCTGCCGCACAAGGCTTGCTCATCCCTAAACAATTCTGGAACACGCGTATCTCTCCGACTTTGCTCGTGGACCCTCCTCTACATGCAACACCTTCAACTCTTCTAGAAGAACTTTTCTTCTCGGCCCTGGTCATAGTTCCTGGTCATAAACCCTCCTGTTCTGGTCTTGCTACTGTAGTTTGTTTCTATTTTCCAAGTAACAGTCATCACACTTTACCTTGAATACGTATTAGCAATGTGATTTCAGGGGCGCCTGGGTGGCTCAGTCGGTTAAGCGTCCGACTTTGGCTCAGGTCATGATCTCACAGTTCATGAGTTCAAGCCCCGTGTCAGGCTCTGAGCTGACAGCTCAGAGCCTGGAGCCTGCTTCGGATTCTGTGTCTCTCTCTCTCTCTCTCTCTCTCTCTCTCTCTCTCTCTCAAAAATAAACATTAAAAGAAAAGATTCTTTCTCTCTTTCTCTCTCTCTCCCTCTGCCACTCTCTCTCTCTAAAATAAAAAAATAAATAACAAATAATAAAATAAAATAAAATAAAATAAAATAAAATAAAATAAAAAGAAATGTGACTTCTGAGACAGCCTCTTGTCTCTGAATCTTCACAGAGAAGACAGGCAAATGGTGACTCAAATGAAGTAAATACAGCTATGACATCAACTGGGTTCTATTTATTCCCTTTACATAGTAGCTTTCAAGTTTAAACCCCATGGGAGAAACTGAGAGTTTACATTTCAAATAGCATCCTCCTTAATTTACTTAAAATTTTTTTTTTAACGTTTTATTTACTTTTGAGACAGGGAGAGACAGAGCATGAACGGGGATGGGCAGAGAGGGAGGGAGACACAGAATCGGAAGCAGGCTCCAGGCTCTGAGCCATCAGCCCAGAGCCCGACGCGGGGCTCGAACTCCCGGACCGCGAGATCGTGACCTGAGCTGAAGTCGGACGCTCGACTGACTGAGCCACCCAGGCGCCCCAATTTACTTTAAAATGATAGGTGGGGACGCCTGGGTGGCTCAGTTGGTCGAGCGTCCGACTCTTGATTTCGGCTCAGGTCATGATCTCAAGGTTCGTGACACTGAGCCCCGTGTTGGGCTCTGCACAGACAGTGCAAAGCCTGCTGGGGATTCTCTCTTTCTCTCTCTCTTTGCCCCTTCCCTGACTCATGCTGTCTTTCTCTCTCTCTCTCAAAATAAGTAAACATTTAAAAAAAAATGGAAAACAAGACACGAAAACTGCTTGGATGGAGTCTCGACCGTGAGGTTCTTTACGTGAGGCTGAGATATGAGGAAGGGCTGGGAGAAGAGGGGTAGTAGAAAGGAGCAAGCAAACAGTAAGCACATTTACAAACCCATGCCCCTTCTCTGCAACAACTCAAATATTGTCACCCACTTTATAGAACAATTACATTCTAGCACTGCCCTTTACGTACCAAAAAACTAGAACTACGATAAACCAGAACAGTGATAAATGCGTGGTTCTTCATCCATATAGGAGTTTCTGGTATCTCTCAAACAGAATCATCTCGCTGACCGAAATGAACAATCTTCCCTCACGTGGATTAATAACATGTAGACTGCGGTTACACCAGCAAACAGGTTGCTTTCGTTCCAGAGTTGCAAACTCAAAGGCCGACAGGGGTCAGAGAAGTGATTTAAATGCATAAAGAGTCAAGGGTATACTAAGGAGTGGTGGGGCCTGTGGCAACCTAGAAAGTACATGCCTCGTCTAAAGGCACTTAAATTAATATATTTGAAAAAACATCCTGTGAAACAAGCAAAACATGCCTTCTGGCTAAGCCACCCCTGTATGGGACCTCTGATTTAATTAATTAGGCATTTCAGTGTGTGTGTGTGGGGGGGGAGGGATCAAACCTGGCTGTTTTACTAAACTGATGGATGAATTCAGTCAAAAGTTTCTCCCGCATTTTACAAAGACCTAGCTGAGTCTCTAGAAAGTGGGTAGTTTTCTCCTTTGGCTTTAAAAGACCATATTGGTGAAGAGTATCTCCTTACCATGTTCTGGCTGCCTTTAACTCACCTTCAGGAAGCTAGCCAAACTATAATTGACATTTCTGGACTCATCGGGGATCTCGGCATAGCGAATAGTCACATGGGGAATTATCGCAAGAAGCAATGAATGTAAGACATGATGATATGCCTCTGGAAATCTCTGGCCTCTGGGAAGCTTAAATCAAACAGACATAGCAAAGAGTCAGAGCTGCAAAAGGTTAAAATCAATTGCTATTTTTATTTTCAAACACATTCCAGATATAAATGTGGCTTTTCTTAACTGGAGTATAACTTTTCTCCCAACTTAAAGATGACATCACTAGTTCAACATACACTTCAGATCCTTAGAGGAACTATAATGAACTGACTGAAATCATCAACAAATCAACTTTGGGGGCGCCCGGGCGGCTCAGTCAGTTGGGCGTCTGACTTCAGCTCAAGTCACGATCTCATGATCCGTGAGTTCGAGTCCCGCATCAGGCTCTGTGCTGACGGCTCAGAGCCTGGAGCCTGCTTTGGATTCTGCGTCTCCCTCTCTCTCTCTCTGCTCCTCCCCCGATCATGCTCTGTTCCTCTTACTCTCAAAAATGAGTAAACGTTAAAAAAAATTTTTTTTAAGAATGAAAAAAAAACCAACTTTGGAATTATGTTCCTGAGATCTACCCACATCCCAGATTTTTTTCCTGACACACAATTTCAGCAAGCCCATTCTGTGAAAAGTCTGACGAAAACGGTAAATAGGTGAATATTTACATTTCACAAATCTCGACTCTGTAATTGCTAGAACGAAGAAAATTTCTTTGTACTTTTATGAGAATCTAAAAATACAACTCAATGTATATGCCACATTCCAGAAACACATCTATTACAGAAGGTGTTTTGAACGTCATACACGCGTCAGACCTTTCTAAGGGGTGATTTCTGATCTGGTACTTGGTCTCCAAATGAATGTTTCAACATAGACATTTCTAAGCTACAAGATAAAAGGCAAGCTTCCAAGAAAATGCATTTTACATGGCAAATAACAAAAAGGAAAGAATGCATGTGAACAAGCCTCTGAGGACTTTGAAAATGTATGAACTGTCAGACCTCAGGTTCATGCAATACATCCATTGGTGCTCGGTTTTGGTTTGTTTTCTTAGGCAAAACTGACAAAGTCAAGGGCTAAGAGCCCTTCGGTATAAGAGGATCTGTGCATCATTGCTACCTGTGAACAGGATTAGCCTTCTTTGCCTATGCTAAATATTATCCTTGGGGCACCTGGATGGCTACGTCTGTTACACGTCTGACTCTTGGTTTCGGCTCAGGTCATGATCTCATGGTTCATGGGATCGAACCCCACGTCAGGCCCTGCGCTGACTCTCTCTCTCTCTCCCTCTCTCTCTCCCCCTGCCTTGCTCGTGCACTCTCTCTGTCAAAATAAATAAATATTTTCAAACATAGATTAGTCTTAGCCTACTTACCTTAATTTTATTCTCTTCCAACAAGTATGTGGCCATAGACTTTGCAATAATTTCAAAAAAAAACCACGAGTACTAAAATAAACCAACAAATACATAAAATCAATTTTTAATAGTTACCCAAATCCTGAAGCTCAGCAAAGTTCGACAAATCAGTATGGACCTTATCTCTGAACTTTAACATTTTAAAGTGATCGCAATTCACCATCGAAGTTGCACAAGGTAATATTGTACCACCTCAGCGCCAGCCGGTGAGGTGCAAAGGGCATGTGGTGGGAATGTTTGCCGTGTGGGGAGGGGCATCTTATCACAGACCTTATTTGGATTTGCTTACACATGGTGCTGAGAGGAAACCAACTTTCAGTCTGTCTTATGATTGCTCTTAAATTCTCTACAGATGGGGCACCTGGGTGGCTCGGTTGAGCGTCCAACTTTGGCTCAGATCAGGATCTCGGGGTTCATGAGTTCGACCCCACATCGGACTCTGTGCTGATAGCGTGGAGCCTGCTTGGGATTCTGTCACCCTCTCTGTCTGCCCCTCCCCTGCTCTCTCTCTCTCTCAAAAATAAACAAACACTAAAAAAAAGGGGGGGGGGAGGGTCACATGAGCAAATGATGAAAAGACTAGAACCGAAATGGTTCCTTGTGTCCTGGTTCCTTACCTTTAGTAGTTTGTTTATCGATAAAAAGTCAGCAGACTGTTTCAACACTGCGATCATCGTAGTGGCCAGAGTTTCATGTATCAGCTGGGCCTGAGGCGCGTTCGGTTTTTCGGGTCGGAAGCTATACTACAAATGAGGGAAAATGCAGCCCTAAGTCAGAATCCTCACATAAAATACACTGCTCCCAGAGAAAGCTTACTCCACAAACCTTGATGAAGGATCTTAAATAATTATCCAAGCCTTCTTCATGGCACTTTGAAACGATATGTAAGAGAACCCTGCAAACACATTCACAGAAATCAGCATGTGAGTTACCACAGTTGGAGTATCTAACCCCCCAAATACCCCCACACTGCCCGAAGAATTCAAAGTCAGAGGATTGCACAGGATGTCCTAAGATGGTCCGACCAAGATTTCGGCATCGAACTTGCTCGGGGCCTTGCACAACATTTCCTGGCTCAAAACAAGGGCATTGTAGTTGGGCAACCCAGATGCCTCGCTTCTGTTCTGCACGCGTTTCAAGCATGGTCATAGCTTCTATACAGTAGAAGACCTCGGGTGCCGTAAATATTGAAATCCCCTCCAGGGAGTAAAAGGAAAGGAAGAGAAAGATGGAAAGCACGGCAACAGATGGGGAAAAGGGAAGAGAGAGACCAGACAGGTGTAATGACAGGACCTGGGATGAGAAGTAAATATAAAATCCATATACGAGACTAGCAGTGGTTCTCAAACTTTATCGTGCATCAGAATCACCTAGAGGGCACATTGCTCAGCCCCTCTTGCAGAGTTTCTGACTTTGTAGCTCTGGGGTGAAGTTCAACGATGAGCGGTATTTGTTGTTTGTTTGTTTGTTTGTTGTTTTCCCCTAAGCTCCCAGGTGATACTGATGGTGCTGGTGCGGGAGCCATATTGGACAACCACTGGACTAGAATAATGCTTCTTAAGTTTTCAAGCAAACTAGCCCCAACAGCAGAGCAAAGCAAATGGTGTGCAGGGCCGTAGCTTAAGACCCGCTGGGACAGGTCGTGGCAACGGCAGAAGCAGCAAAGCCAGAAACATCCAGCACTGAGCTCTCAATTCTTTGGACTATCCTATTTTCGTTTCAAAATTCAGTGCATTTTCCATTCAACTCTACCATAGATCCTTGTTCGTTTCTATAAAAAAATAATAATCCTTTATCCTTTTCAGTAAAAATTCATGGTTCAGGGCAACTCTGTCCAACATGAGAGCCACTAGCCACTTGTGGCTATTTAATTAAAATGAACTACAGTTACAAATTCAGTTCCTCAAACAGATGAACATAGGGGAAGGGGCGAGGGAAGAGGAGAGAGGGAAATAAACTATAAGAGACTCTTAAATATAGAGAACAAACTGAGGGTTGACGGAGGAAGGTGGGTGGGCGATGGGCTAGATGGGTGACGGGCATTAAGGAGGACACTTGTTGGAATGAGCACTGGGTATTGGATGTAAGTGATGAATCACTGAATTGTACTCCTGAGACCAATATTACACTGCATGTTAACTAAATGTAAATTAAAGAAAACTCAGTTCCTCAGTTACGCTAGCCACATTTCGAGTGCTCAGTAGCTAAATGGCTAATGGCTACCATATTGGACAGCACACATGTAGAACAACTCCATGACTGGAGAAAGTTCTATCGGACAACGCTGGTCTAGGGCAATGGTTCTCAAACTCTGCTGCATTATGGAATCACCTAGAAAACTTTAAAAAAAATTGCTGACGCTGAGTTCCATCCCTAGATATTCTGGTTTCACTGGTCCGAATGTGGTCTCGGCACACACATCTTTAAAAGCTCCCTGGGTGATTCTAACATGCAGTAAAGTTTGAGAACCCCTGGTCGAGGAAAACACATTCAGTTTGTCCTTTGATTTCTGGTACCATCTATCCCTGGGGATACAAGGTCCCCCAGTCTGAGAAGCATGAAACAAGAGAGAACAGATATTAGATTTCTGACTTTTGCGTTCTCGTTTGGAAGATAAATTTGTCTTTAAAATGCAGAAACACAAAAAGAAACAAGAGTTGCTTCTCTGTATTGTAGGGCTGAAACTCACATGGTACAGTTGACAGGAACGTCATCTTCGTGGGTCATGTTTGTGAGAACTCGGAAGAGTTGCATAAGAATTACAGGCAGAAACTGTATCATCACTTGGATCTCCATGGCATGCAAACACTAAAATAAGCCATTGTTAGTTACGAAAACACACAGAAATAGGACGTAACTTGTCAACGTGAAACAACAAAAAATCAAGTCATGAGAGATGTACTCACTAGAATAGAAGCTCACGTAAACGTGAGCTTTGTAAGACAGGGCGCTTTGGTTAGCTCCTTTAGCCACATCTCTATTTGGCCACTCAGATTTTGTTAGTTTATTTCGCATTAGATACTTTGTTTACTGAAGATAAAAAAGTATCACTGGGATAAGCGGGTTTTGGAACAAAGACGCCTGAGTCTCGGTAAACCGACACGTCCCAGCAGGCAGTGTCTTTGACAGAATGGGGACCACCAGTCAATCTGCTGAGAAGGGAGATTCAATCAAGTGCACTGCTCTACATAATCGGCTTTCCACTGGCCCCCCCCACGAAACTGAGGCCACACGACATTCAGACATCCTCCTAGTACATTTCTTCCAAGTTGTAACACCCTGTCTCTGGCGGTAGGTGCGTTAACGGCAAAAAGAAGCCATGTGCCCACATATACGTAGAAACGACGCAAGCAGCGGAATCTGTAAAATTTCTTTCTTCTTCCTTCCCTTCTCTCCGCGTTCCTTCATTCACTCAGGCATTCACTCAATCGTTTAACCAACCAGCCAACCAGAAGGCGAAAACAAGTCTCACTGTTTCGACCTCCCTTCAAGGTTTCGTGCTGTGGGAAATACAGAGATGGAGGGGACAAGTCTCTGTACCTAAGGAACTCACTCTTTCTCTTTCCCAGGCCCCCGTACATAGCCTAGCCTTCCAGGTTTTCCTTCCTTTTGCCCCCTCTCTTCCAGCCTTACTTGCCATCACCCCCTCTGAACCTATAATCAAAACAGTCTAGTCGTTTCCTAGGAGGCCTCTACAGGTTGTCTTTACTCCCCACACACCCACCTCTCATTTCCAAATTCATCTCCCTCCGACTGGGTTACAGCAGATCACCTCCTGTCTGGGATGCCTCCCCATGACCTAGGGCAGTGCTTGACAGCCAGGGGCCACCCCCAACGGGACGTCCCGCCGTGTCTGGAGACATTTGGGGTTGTCACAACTGGGGGTTGCTGACACCTAGCAGGCACGGGCCACCGATGCTGCTAAACATCTGACAGTGCACCGGACAGCCAGGTATGACAATGAACCTGTCCAAAGTGTCAATATTGCCAAGGTTGAGAAACCCTGGCCTGGGGTTCAAGATCACTTGAGACCTAACCTGTGTTTTCAGCCTTAACACTTTCCACATTCTTCACAAGGCCAAACTGGTACCTTGGTTGCTCTGCGAGTAGATCATATGCATTCCTGCCTTGGTGCTTCTGTTCAGTTTGTGGCCACATCCCAGCCACCTTTCCAAGTCAAGTTCAAACCCCTACTTCGGTGAAGCCGCTCATCCCACTCATTCAACAAAGGCATTGTGAATGAACTTCCAAATGCCAAGCACACCAAAAAAAAAGCCCTGGTTCCCACCATCAAGCAGTTCATGGTCTATGGGGAGGGGGGCCGGGGGGGGGGGTAAAGACCCGGGACTAAATCTGCAATACGAGTGGCAACGTGTACAAATAGCGGTCTATACAAAACGCACAAAGGAAGAAACAACGGAGTCTTCAATAAGGCTTCAGAGAGGAGGAGAGTTAAAGGGCAAGTGCGATCACATCAGGTAGAAAAGAGAGATGGGCTGGGCAGTCAATGCAAAACTAACCCGGTATCGCTCCTCGGTCATTTATTCTCGACGCAACAGCGCTAGAGTGCTCTTTTCCCCCCTTGTTACAAACAGAACCACCACGAACAAAAGGCTGTCAAGGGCCCCCCGTTCCTAGATGTACCCCAACAAGCTCCCCGCGTTCCAGCTACACCGTCTTTTCTTTCCTTCTTTCAAACATGCCATCGCGAGATGTTTACATCTGCTGCAATACTCTGTTCTCCTTTGCCATGGCTTTATCACCTATGCTTGTCTTCCTCTCACCTATTTCTTTTCAGCTTGAGGCATCAGCTCCTGAGACAGCCCTCCGTGACAACTCCGTCTAGAACGCGCTCCTGTCACGTCGGACCCCGTTAACCTGTTCTCTTTGCTTCACAGCATTTACCTTGACCTAAAATTACTCATTTATACTCTCTCTACCCCAACTAGAGCAGGTATGCAGGCTGAACAGTTCCCCATTATATTCCTAGTGCCCTCATCGATATCTGGCCCATACGAAGTGCTCAGTAAGGATCTGGTGAATGACGAGATCAATGAATAAAATAAGGAACCAACAGGGGCGCCTGGGTGGCTCAGTCGGTTAAGTGTCCAACTTCGGCTCAGGTCATGACCTTGCAGTTCGTGAGTTCGCGCCCCATGTCGGGCTCTGTGCTGACAGCTCGGAGCCTGGAACCTGGAGAGGGCGTCTGTGTCTCCCTCTCTCTCTGCCCCTCCCCTGCTCGCACTGTCTCTCTCTCTCTCTCAAAAAAAGATTAAAAACAAATTTTAAATAAGATAAGGAACCAATTAAGATGCTGCTGACTAGCTGAGTGACCACAGGCAAATCCCCTCTACTTGGGCTTCAGCTTCCTCATCAAAGAAATCTCAAGACGCCCTTTCAGCGCACACGGTCCATACAGGAGTTCCGCTCTTTCTGCAATCGTGTGGCATTTCACCCACTGCCACTAGAGGGCGAGCAAAGGTCACATAAATATCAGAAACCCCACACCCTTAAAGACACAAATAGGAGTGCGTTTCTTTTACTCCATTTTAAGAATACCAGTATATGAAAATGATGCTCTGCTCCATTCCCTTCTGGTAAAACTTTTATGGAGCTTCCCCCCTGGAAGAAAAGCCAAAGATCTTAACAGACGAAGCATTCGTACACAGAGTTGGCTTTCTAGACGTTACCCGAGGAAAGGATTTGAAAGCTGGATGACAGTTATACTGCTTATGATAATTAAGAATAATAGCCACCACAGGGGCACCTGGGTGGCTCAGTCGGTTGAGCGTCCGACTCTCGATTTTTGGCCCGGTCCTGGGATCAAGCCCCATGTTGGGCTCTGTCCTGAGGTCTCCCTCTGCCTCTCTCCCCCATTCAGGCACTCTCACTCTCTCTCTGTCTCTAAAATTAAAAAAAACCATTTTTTTTAAAGAATAATAGCCACTGTTTATCAACCATCTCCCTGCTTCTACCCTACCAACAGTATCTTCCCAATATGGTAGGCAGAATGATACTTTAAAAACCCAAATCACAGGAGCACCTGGCTGGCTCAGTCAGTTAAGCCTCCGACTTTGGCTCAGATCGTGATCTCGCGGTCTGTGGGTTCGAGCCCCGCGTCGGGTTCTGTGCTGACAGCTCAGAGCCTGGAGCCTGCTTCCCATTCTGTGTCTCCCTCTCTGCCCCTCCCTACTCGCACTCTGTCTCTCCCTCAAAAATACACATTAAAAAAAACCCAAACAAACCCAAATCATGCCATGTCACTCCTCTGTTCAAAGCCCTGCAACGCTCCCACCTCTACTTAAGGGATAATTCAAACTCCTCATCACGGCTTAGGAGGCCTTAGCTGCCTAGTTCCTCCAATATGATGTCCTCACACTCTGGAAGTCCCACTGGACACACGAAGCAAGCTGCTCATATTTATATATATTTAGATTTATGTACATGTATATAACACACTCATTTACTTCTTTATTTTCCATCTGCCTCCACAAGAAAGTAAGCGCTCGACAACAGGGATTATTGTTTGCTTTCTTTCCTTATATTCCAAACACTCAGAATGATGTCTCTGACCCATAGAAGGCACTCAAGAAATAAGTGTACCCCGAGTGATTACGATATGGTGGATGTCCTATCTCACTTAAGCCCCACAACCACCCTACGAGTTGGCATCACAGGTTACCCCTGCGTGACAGATGAAGAAACCAAGGCTTGGAGTAGTTCAGTAACTTGGCCAAGGTCAATCACAGAGCTAATAGGGGACAGATCTGGGACCCAAGCTCGGTGGAACGATTCCAGAACCCATACCTGTGGTCTCATGTCATACTACCTCTCTGAAAGAAACAAACATTTTTGGGGGCGCCCGAGTGGCTCAGTCACTTAAGCGTCTGACTTCGGCTCAGGTTGTGATCTCACAGTTTGTGGAGTTCAAGCCCCGCATCAGACACTGTGCTGACAGCTCAGAGCCTGGAGCCTGCTTTGGATTCTGTGTCCCCCTCTCTCGCTGTCCTTCCCCTGCTCACGCTCTGTCTCTCTCTCTCTCTCTCTCTCTCTCTCTCTCTCTCTCTCTCTGTCAAATAAATAAACATTAAAAAAATTTTTAAAAAAAGACACAAATGTTTTGGTCTCCTGAGAACATCATTAAGTAATAACATACATCCAAAGGGAAATCCTGTAGAGATTTCATTTAAAATAAAAATTCCATGGGGCGCCTGGGTGGCTCAGTCGGTTGGGCGACCGACTTCGGCTCAGGTCACAATCTCGCGGTCCGTGAGTTCAAGCCCCGCGTTGGGCTCTGGGCTGACAGCTCAGAGCCTGGAGCCTGTTTCCGATTCTGTGTCTCCCTCTCTCTGACCCTCCCCCGCTCATGCTCTGTCTCTCTCTGTCCCAAAAATAAATAAACGTTAAAAAAATTTTTTTAATAAAAAAATAAATAAATAAAATAAAATAAAATAAAATAAAATAAAATAAAATAAAATAAAAATTCCTGGGGTGCCAGGGTGAGTCAGTTGGTTGAGTGTCCGACTCTTCATTTTGGCTCAGGTCATGATCTCCCGGTTCGTGGGTTTGAGCCACGCATCGGGCTCTGCGCTGACGGTGCGGAGCCTGCTTGGGATTCTCTCTCCTTCTCTCTCTGTCCCTTCGCCTGCTCGCTCACGCGCTCTCTCTCCCCAAATAAATACATAAATATTTAAAAAATTAAAAACAAATCAATAAAATAAAAATGCCCCAGACTTTCCATGGCTGACCTACGAAAGGAGTAACCAGAAACAGTCCCTGCCAGCTGGGTCCCACGATGTACGGTTCAGTCCCACCGTGTTAGGGAATAAACAGAGCCTTGGGTTCGCAAGACATTTAAATAAAATATGGTGTTTCTTAAGACTCTCTCCCACACGACACGCGGAAACTGGGCTTTTCGGTCTTCAGTGGACCCTGCTGATAACCATCTTTCACCCACAGACACAGGAATCGTCCATTTTACTCCCAGCAAAAGGGACATGCTCCCATGTGTCCTGACCCTTTTCCCCACGGCAGGAGCCACCTTCACCGGGCAGTCAGCAGGAAGAGAAAAGAGCCAAGAAAACCGATTTATGGAACTGAAGTAAACATTTTCATGAGATTTTTCAAAAAATATGTCGACAGAGTCTGGCTGTAACAGTTTCTTCCTAATGTAGCAACTCTGCTGTCTGCTCCTAAATAGGCAACTGATAGAAAAGCCCATTACAGGGGCGCCTGGGTGGCGCAGTCGGTTAAGCGTCCGACTTCAGCCAGGTCACGATCTCGCGGTCCGGGAGTTCGAGCCCCGCGTCGGGCTCTGGGCTGATGGCTCGGAGCCTGGAGCCTGTTTCCGATTCTGTGTCTCCCTCTCTCTCTGCCCCTCCCCCGTTCATGCTCTGTCTCTCTCTGTCCCAAAAATAAATAAAATGTTGAAAAAAAAAATTAAAAAATAAATAAATAAATAAAAAAGAAAGAAAAGCACATTACAGAAAGTATTCCCTTGAGGATACACAGCCCCAACTATTTTAAGGTGTTCGTTTCATTTCCCTCCCCCCGCCCCCCATCAAAACGTGGCAACGAGAAAGACGCGAGAAACAAACCTTCCGCCGAAAGCTGCTGTTCATTTACCTTTAAATATTTAATGAGCTCCCCCGGAACTTCTGTGGAGCCCGACTGAATCAGCTGGCAATGATGGAAGAATTTGTGGACATGTAGATCCTGCAAAACAGATGGACACAGCCATAGAAATCTGATTCATCACCCTCAAACACAGGCGCTCTAACGCTCCGTCCCCCCCGCATCCGCGTCTCACAAGCTGATCGATCTGGGTCTTCTGACCCCCAGATTCGGTAGCTGCAGTCACCGACACGTGTGCCCGTATCCCGTGGTCCCCTCGGCCATCACAAAAAGCAGCAAAACCGGGCGGAGTGAGCGTGTACCCACGCATACCGGGCAGGCCACAATCTTTGCGCAGCTAGCCAAATGTTCATTTAATTCCTTTTTTGGACGGGTGTGGTCTGTCGGGTTGGGCAGCCTCTACATCTTAAGCAGGCTTCATGCCCAGTGTGGAGCCCTATGCGGAGCTTGAGCTCACGACCCTGAGATCCAGACGTGAGCTGAGATCAAGAGTCGGATCCTTGACTGACTGAGCCAGCCAGGTGCCCCGGGCTGCTTCTAGATTTTAATGAAATGAGTAGGAACAGAGGTCTGGACTGATAGGTGAAGAAAAGGTATCAGCAGGGAGTTACCCAATAATAATAGTCTCAGGCATTCAATGCCCAAGCGATCGTGGCAATTTGGTCGGCAAGTATCCAGCCGTCCTGTGTGGAATCTAGATATTGTATACCGAGAAGGACCTTATAGGCCACACCAAGGAACGTGGACTTCATCTTCCTCATCGGTGAATATCCAAACTGTGCTTGAGAACCTCCAACAGATATTTTGATTGTAATTTCATGGATGCCAAGGACAAGGGTAAACTACTAGCCATCCATGACCCACTGACTTCAAATTGCCATGTTCAATTCCGGTCTATCTATGAGAAAAATATCCAACAAATTCCAACAGAGGGGCATCCTACAAAACTTCACTACTCATGAAAACTGACAAGGCCATCATAAACAATGAGTGTCGGAGAACTTGTCACAGCCAAGAGAAGCCTAAGACGACGTGACAACGAAATGTAATATGTTACGCTGGATAGAATCCATAGATAAAAAAGGACATCTGAATAAATACAAACTTTAGTCAATGGTTATGGATCACTACTGGTTCATTAATTAGAACATACGTGCCATACTAATTTTTTTTAAATATTTATTTATTTTGGGGAGAGCACAGCAAGGGAGGGCGAGGGAGAGGAGGACAGAGGACTCAAAGCAAGCTCTTTAAAGAGCTGACAGGCCGACAGCAGCGAGCCTGATGTGGGGCTCGAACTCCTGAACCAGGAGATCGTGACCTGAGCCAAAGTCGGACGCTCAACCCACTGAGCCACCCTAGTGCCCTTGTGCCATACTAATTAATGTAAGAGGTTAGTAACAGGGGAAACTCGGCACAGGGTATATGGGAATTGTGTGTACGACCCTATTTTTCTGCAAATCCCAAACTGTTCCCAAAACTTAAATTTATTTTTTAAAAAAGGTGATGATAGCCTCCAACCTTCCTTTCGGAGTTTTGTAAGGCATGAATCCATTAATGGGAATAAACAGATTTGGGGATTTGACAGGGATTATACAACTTGAGCTATTACAATTAAGAATGATGTTTTGCTAATGAGAAAGTCTTTGAGGCCACAACTTCTCTGAGGCTGCAGGAATCGAACATAGTCTATTTTAAACAAGAAATGGATTCAGGAGCCCCTGGTTGGCTCAGTCAGAAGAACATGTGACTCTTGACTTTGGGGTCCTGAGTTCAAGCCCCACACTGGGTGTAGAGATTACTAGGGAAAAACAACAACAACAACAACCGAACAAAGAACTTTAAAAAAATATTCAAATAGCAGAATTGACGAAATTCACATGATGCAACTTACCTGAGTATAAATGGTAGACTCTAAGTGGCTTTTAATCTTCAACAAAGGCTTAGCGCCATCTACCCACTTAATATCCACATTAGATTGCTGTGAACAGAAACAAATGTGTTAGTTTCACACATAGGGAATTCTTGGAGAAAACAGTCTGCCTTTAGAGTAAATGGATCCTAAACCATTTTGAATTTCCAATCTTTGGCAGGCTGACACTTTTATAAATTACAATAAAAATGAACTAGTAACTAAAGGAGTATTTTAAGATGATGCACAAACTCCAAGCCCCAGCTTTTGAAACTTATTAGAATCAACAGACACAAGGTAACCTGGGTCAAATTGCTATCAAAGTTTTACAATGATTTTCCTGACTTATCTTTCTTGTGGACCAGTCCTCAGACCACAGTTTGTGAAGCTATCCTCTAGAATACAGCATTCTACTTTTCATGTTTTTGAGAAAGAGAGAGAGAGAGAGAGAGAGAGAGAGAGCGTGAGCGGGTGAGTGAGTGCAGGGAGGGGCAGAGGAAGGGGGGAGGAAGGAAGGAGAGAAAGAAAGAAAGAGGAGAGAGCGAAAGAAAGTGAAAGAGAGAGAGAGGATCTTAAGGAACTTCCATGTTCAGTGCAGAGCCCAACTCGAGGCTCGTTGCCACGTCCCTAGGATCATGACCTAAGCCAAAATCAAGGGTCAGACGCTCACCGACTGCGCCACCCAGGGGCCCCCAGCATTCTACTTTTTAAACGCGACATTGTGATTACTTCAACAAAGACAGTTATTCTCCTACCCTTCTTGATTCTGCATCATTCACATTCAAGTAGCCTGGAGGAAGATTGGCTGAAACCGGCAGCTGCTGCTCAAATGTAATGATTCTACCATCCTTCAGCAAAGGTACCCAGGCAAAGCCAACTGCCAACACAATAATCAACCGTGAGAAACGAAATTGCAAATGCAATTAGCTCCACAAATCTCGGACTGCTGGGGAGCAGGGCAGGGTGGCGATGTTTCCTGCGGTGGGGGTGGGGTCCATATGTGGGAGTCCAGGTGTTGGGCGTCCAAATACCCGGGAGGGAAGGAACAATGCATTTGGATGGCTTCCTAATCCCAGCCTGGCCACTAATGACTTATTTACTCAATTTCCTGGACTATAAATTGGGAACAACACACAATCTTTCCATCTCATAGTTAGGAGAGAGCAAAGACAGGTAATAATACACGAAAATACTTTAAGTTTTTAAAAGTGTATCAGGACCATTATGTTTACCCTTTGGGGGATAATTTGTGGTAGACTTATTTTTTAATTTTTTAAATGATTATTTATTTTTGAGACAGAGAGAGACAGAGCAAGAGCGGGGGAGGGGCAGAGAGAGAGGGAGACCCAGAAGCCGAAGCAGGCTCCAGGCTCTGAACTGTCAGCACAGAGCCCGACACGGGGCTCGAACTCACAGACTGTAAGATCATGACCTGAGCTGAGGTCGGACGCTTCACCGACTGAGCCACCCAGGCACCCCTAGACTTATTTTTTTTTTTTAAAAAAGGACTCAGATCTCTCTCATCCATTCTTAGTAGAAGTACAGAGTCTTGTGTCTGGGACAATCTCAGACCACCAGCAGTAAATTCCAAAGTTTCTGACAGCAATCCAACAGTAGGGGACTACGGAAAAATCAAGGTCACAAGCCAAGGTTGCAGTCTGTATTCATACAAGGCAGTACTCAGTTGGGCGGTTCTCCTGAGTACAGAAGGAGGAAAATGAAGGAGGAGAATGCAGCCAGTGCATAAGTGTTTACAACTTGCATCCACTGAGAGATTTTTCCCAGTCTCTATATTTCTTAACGGTTCTACTCAAGAAAGCCTCTTGGATTTCTATTAAAGAACTCATCATGTTCTAGCTAAACGAGTCAGAGCCATCTGTATTCCTCAGGTTGAACAGTGTCAGTATTTCCATTATAGAGATTACTCTGGGCTTCAAGTGTTTATAACTCAGCGGTAAAAAAGCTTGCTCTGGACCCAGTTCTGGCATACGAGACAGGGTGTTGGCTGGAGAGCACTTTTTAAAGCCGCTGCCTTCTGATTCTTTAAAATTCTTTGCGTGAGCGTGTGTGTGTGTGTGTGTGCGCGTGCGTGCGTGTTTATACTGTGAACACAGAAGTCAACACAAATCTGGTTAGAATGTTTTCATTCACGTGTTTAATTTGGCAAATGCTTTAATTCTTAAAAGAAGACAAATATGTTGCTTTCTCTAAGTAGACTAAATGGCTTTCTCAGACTCTGAAACACGCCCGCAGGGATCTTTACTAGTACAGCTTCAGAAATGGTTTACCCAGAGCTGTTCTCCTATAAAGAACACAGGAAAGTAACATGAGTGCAAGAACCATTCAAAGGGACTCTGTCAGAGTAATTAACTGAAAACTGGACAGGAGACAAAAGGCTTCCAGTCCAGAAAATAGGAAAATCTCTTTCTTGTTCTTGGGCAAAACTTTTCCCCACAGAAATTTGTAGTGAGCTAGAATTCAGATACCATACAATCCATCCGTTGTTTTTTTTTTTTAAATATAATTTATTGTCAGGTTAGCTAACATACAGTGTATATAGCATGCTCTTGTTTTCGGGAGTAAATTCCCGTGATTCATCGTTTCCATACAACACCCAGTGCTCATCCCAACAAGTGCCTTCCTCGACGCCCATCACCCATTTTCCCCTCTCCCTGCCTCCCCTATCAATTCATCCGTTTAAAGCGCACAATTCAATGATTTTTAGTCTATTTCAGAAAGCTGGGCATCCACTGCTACTCATTCCAGAACTCTTTCATCACGCCGAAAAGAAACTCCACACCTCTTAGAAGCTACTCCCTATTTTCCCTTCTCCCCAGTCCCTGGCAACCGCTAATCTATTTTCTGTCTCTATGGAATTGCTTAGGCAACACCTTCCGCACGGTGAATTAATCAAAAGCACGACCAAGGGTGTCTCTCAGTGAAAACGCATATAGAGCACTTGGAAGCTGGAAAGGTACGATGTCAAGCACACGCCATCTGGCTCAAAGGCGTGGAGCCACTTAAGGATGGGCAGGAACACGTGACGAGTGGCCCACAGAATAACCATCTCCTGCTCCACCGAGCACCTTGCCACTGCTGTCTAGGATGGAAATAAGGAAGTAGCCATTTGTCTTTCAAGAGATGCACGGCCTTGGGTTCCTACTGTTCCGCCAGATTTCTTCTCAACCCTCAAGGTCCCTGCCCTGAACAAACTGCGATTTCTACGGACTTCCCGCAGAACAGCTCTTACTGGTGTTTACAACCCTTCTGTATTTCCATATTGGTGACAGAATGCAATCAAATCCACAGCCTGGCATTCAAGGCTTTCCACGATCTGACGCCTCCTTATCAACCTGACATCCTGTGGCTCCCCCTCCCAACACCCTGTGCTCTCGTGGTATTGAACTACGTGTGGTTTCCTGGCCATACCCCTCAACAGTCCGCCTCTCTCTGTACAGGCTGCTCCTTTATCCTGGAATCTGCTACCTTCCTACCATCACTGCATTCTCAATCTCAACCCCGCCCCTCTAAGGCCTCACCCAAACACCATCTCCTCCTGGAAGCCTTCCCAGATTCCCAGCCACTCGTCCCTCCACCAGTTGAAGTAATAACTCAATATTCTCTGAGATCACATCGTGCCACTTTCTCAGTAACTACTTTTGATCTTGTATTGTAGTTGTCCACACAGGTCTCATTTCCCCGGCTAGACCATACGCCCCCTTAAGACGCGATCTATGTTTGGTTCTCCACAGTACCTGCTATAATGTCTTGCACATAATAAACATGCAGATGTAGTTGGTGAACGAATGAATGAATGAATGAATGAGTTTAAGGCCGATCCAGGCCAGCTTGGATCTGAATCCCAGAGCATGCTGACATCTATACAGTGGGGGTGGCACACAACGTTTACAGGGCCCCTATGGTCTCCTAAAGAAGCTTCTACTGCTTTCCCTCCAGCCTTGCCGAATGGGACCAGGACTGGGGCTTCACTACTAGAGTTTATTCCAGTTCATGGCATCTGTTCTGTTCTCACTAGAACCAGGGGGGTCCCCAATCTCCCTCAAGCTCAACAATGTCCCCAGCTCTGGGCTCACCTCCCACTTTCTGGTTGCTGGGCCATTCTACATAAGAGAAACAGCACAAATACTGCCTATCACAATATGTGTCCCCGCATGAGAAGCATGACTTTATGTTGTATGTGTCACTTTACGTGACTTCCAGGACTCCAAGCACACAGGCAAGCATTTGGACGCGACATGTGGTAGAAATGGTGGTCGCATGAACATACAATTCATCTCATACCGATGAACCTTTTAACTCCGCAATCTGCTTTTTAAGAAGTGGTTCGCAGCCTGAGGAAAAGAGGCCTGTTGCATTCTACACAATTCCATCTCAAACAGCCGTAGAAAGACACTTTTAAAGAATACACGCACCTGGAGTTTCAACTGTGTCCTGCTTTTTGGTTGTTCCCTTTGTGTTAATTTCACAACTTACATGATAAAACGTGAAGAGCAAATGATGCTTTTGATGCAGGTGAATGGGAAGCTCGATTTTAATCTGCAATGACAGCAAAATCGCACACAGCATTTTGTTTCATTTTTCATTGTCATTTTTCACTGTCAGACCTTTAGTTCAGTTGCATCGTTACTTTCCCAATGACGTATTTTTCTAAATGACAAGCCAACTCACCAAATAATAGATACTGTTTAAACATACTTTCAAGGCTTGTCCAGTCCGTTTCAACTTGAAAACAGTATTCTCCTGCGTTGTGAGGGCTGATTTATTACTTTTGCTGGAGAGGTCAGTGGATTCTCCCGGACTGAACTTTGCAGCAGGATTTTCTAAAACACTGGATCAAAACCACAGCCTCACAGCCCAGGGATACTATGTAACTCAATCTGCGTCAGTGAATACAATCTATCCAAAATGTGAACTGAATTCGAAAGGCTTCTTTTCTCTAAATTGTTGTCTTCCTTTATGCGAGGGGGGTGGGGGGGGTGGATTAAGCTTTGCAAATAAACCTGCAAAAAGTCACTGTGGTATTATGGTATGCACCAATTACAGTTCACGTAAACATCTTTTGAAGCAAAATGTAAGTTTACTTAAAGAAATAACAATTGTAGGGGCACCTGGGTGGCTCAGTTGGCTGAGCGTCTGACTCTTGCTTTCGGCTCAGGTCACAGTCTCATGGTTTTGTGGGTTCAAGCCCCACATCTGGCTCTGCACTGACAGGGCAGAGCCTGTTTGGGATTCTCTCTCTCTCTCTCTCTCTCTGCCCATCCCCCACTCACACTGTCTCTCTCTAAATAAATAAATTTTACTTTTATTTTTTTAACATTTATTCATTTTTGAGAGACACAGTGTGAGTAGGGAAGGGGAGAGACAGGGAGACACAGAATGTGAAGCAGGCTCCAGCTGCCAGCACAGAGCCTGACACGGGGCTTGAACTCACAAACCATGAGATCACAACCTGAGCTAAAGTCAGAGGCTTAACCAACTGAGCCACCCAGGTGCCCTTATAAATAAATTTTAAAAAAAAGAAAGAAAGAACAATTGTCACCCTTGACACGTGAATTTAATCCTAAAAATGAATACCCTTTTCTTAAGATTTATTTTATTTTTAGAGAGAGAGAGAGAGAGAGAGAGCGCCATGAGTGAGGGAGAGGGGCAGAGAGTGAGAGGGAGAAAGCATCTTAAGCAAGTTCCATGCTCAGTGTAGGGTCCGATCCCATGACCTTGGGATCGTGACCTGAGCCAAAATCAAGAGTCAGACGGTCAACCGACTGAGCCACCCAGGCGCCCTTTCAAATGAAGACTTTAATACAAACCCCCAACCTCAAGTGATTTTCCAATCAGGACCCAACCAAATATGTGCAAAGCCTCCCGGAAGTATGTCAGCGACAAATTACGGGTTAACTGATTTGACGCACGTGCATTTACCTGCACAGAACACATGCAATGTCCCTCTCCCTCTCCCTCTCCCGGTCCTGGTCAAGACAGACTGGATGACTGAAAAGCCTGCTTCTTTCTGGCATCCTAAAAATAACGTGGATTACTTCTACCTGATCAAGTTTTCTGCAGCGACTGGCGTTGATTACAGAGGGGGCCAAATTAAAACAGCTCGGGGCGGGACATCTGGCCGAATTATCATTCATGCAAGGCATGGTTTTGGCGTTAGAACTGATTTCTGTCATAGGTAGATGTCGCCAGAGCGTGCCTATTCACAGCGTCCACGCCATCTGGGTATCTAATGGTCTGTTGCACATAAATACGGGCCTCCCCTCTCCCTGGGGGGCTAACCCACAAAGCCGCCGCCTGTATCCAGGTTCGTGGAGACACGTAGGAGTCAAATCCCGTCTGCAGATTTGGATAAGCCAGGGACATGCCAACTAGAAGAGGCTGTGACAGAGACACTAAGAGAGACTCTGGGAGGTACACAGAGATGTAGAGGTGGAGAAGGAAAGAGAGACAGAGACAGGGCCGGAGAGGTAGACTGGGGAGCGGGGCACAGAGCCTGGGAGACGGTATAGGTCCCACTGTTTACACTGTACTGAGGCATTAGAGCAGCCAGTGGGATTCTGGTGGCCCTCAAGTGTTGCTGTGTCTCCCAAAGCCTTTCACTTACAGAGAGGCTGCACCCCCAACCCCATGCAAAACCATAGGAAGAAAAATCTAGAAGGGCCTTGAACAAAATCTGCTCTGAATTTCTTATTTTATTTTTGTAAGTTTATTTATTTCTTCTGAGAGAGAGCAAGGAGGGACAGAGAGAGGGAGAGACAGAATCCCAACCAGGCTCCGCACTGTCAGCACAGAGCCCGAGACGGGGCTCGAACCCACGAACTGTGAGACCATGACCTGAGCCGAGATCAAGTCATACACTTAACCCGACTGAGCCACCCAGGTGCCCCTGAATTTCTTATTTTAAAGCTGAGGCAATGGACGGGGCGCCTGGGTGGCGCAGTCGGTTAAGCGTCCGACTTCACCCAGGTCATGATCTTGCGGTCCGTGAGTTCAAGCCCCGCGTCAGGCTCTGTGCTGACAGCTCAGAGCCTGGAGCCTGTTTCCGATTCTGTGTCTCCCTCTCTCTCTGCCCCTCCCCCGTTCATGCTCTGTCTCTCTCTGTCCCAAAAATAAATAAACGTTGAAAAAAATAAATAAATAAATAAAAATAAAGCTGAGGCAATGGAGACTCAGAAAAGGGAAGTGACTTGTTCAAGGTCATGGAGCCAGTTGTTGTCAAAGCTAGGGCCACGATCCTAGCTCTAGTCTCGCGTTTGCTTCCTGCATCGTTACGTTGCGCCAGAGTCCCTTCAAATTTGCGGGGAAATCTTCTACTGTCATCAAAGGGCACCAAGCAGGCAGTGGCCCTTCATCTTGGTGTGACACTTTCTATTTTCATAGGACAAGGGATTGCAACGGCAGATAAGATGATGGAAATGAAAAAAAAGAAGAGCCACCACCGTGTTTTATAAGCACCAGAAAAATGCATTCTTACCTCATCATAGAACTCTGGATTTTGGTTGTGATGGGAGACAACAGCGTAAGCATTTGTGGTAAAAACAGATCCTGCAGGTTTTCCATAAATACACTGCAAAAGAAGGAAACCGAGTCACCAATCTCGGTGAGAAGGTCTTTAAACATAATGCAATGGAACCACATCCAGTCAGAGGCATCTGTGAGCACAAGGCCACGGCCAAGCCCACTCAGTTCTCACCGTGAACTTGTAAACTCCGAATCATTTACCCGCACTGCAGCGATCACCCCCAGACATCACCTAACTTGGCTGCATGGGTGCTTCCGGATTTCTGGCCATCAAAGAAACGCACTTCCAAATTCGTCGATGGCAAGGAGTCAAATATGGCTAATCACGTGGAAAGGAAACACTCTGAAACCAGATCTGGAAAGCTTACGTTCTCTGATGCTACTTGCTATCTTAACTGAAGAGGCTCCCCCTAAGCCAGTTAGCAGTATTTGCTGAACGCTCCTTGTGTGGTGGGCAAGGTGAGGGGTTAGAACACACACACACACACACACACACACACACACACACACACACACTAGCAGATACATGAGGCTACAGACGAGCTCACTGTTCTCTCACTTTATGAGCCACATTTTAAAAGTCACCAGCTTTCTGTTATACCAATAAAATAAATGCGAGGCTTTCTATGGTTCCACGAAAAGATCAAATTTCATTTCTGGTGTGAGTTTTTCACTTCCATAGGGCCTAACTGCTTCACCCTGTCACTTCAGAGCCAGCCTCTAGGCCAGCTATGAAATGAAATAGAGACTCCGTGTGAAGGCATTGCCAATTCTCCTTTAAACACGGTTGTGAAGGCGATGTGCAGGAACTGCCGAGAGGTAAGGTAAGAATCTTGAAGTGTACAAAAGGATATTGCGTGGGGGAGAAAAGGAATAGTTATTCTCATCTGCAGTGAAGGGAAAATCAGAGAAAATATACCTAATCTGAGCCAGCGAATTCTTAACCTAGGTTTCTGGCCGGGGGGGGGGGGGGGGGTGGCGCGGGAGGAACGACACAAAAACAAAAAACCCACAAAAAAACAAAAAAACGCACAGAACAAAAAACAAGAACAACAAAAACCACCTCTTTTCAAAGGCAGGGGTTATTAAACATTCAACGACTTAGGGGCCTCCAGCCTCTTTCCCCAGGAGCCAGATAAACAATTCGTGACGGCTAGATGTTCTCAGACTTCTCTCTCAGGCCTCTGATGAATGTGCTAAAGAGTGAAAACGTAAAGGCGCTATGAAGTGATAGGTATTTAAGGATTGCTCTGTCAGATAATACGGAGGCACCATTTGGCCGGTCACAGAGAAGAAGTCCTATCTCAGATCAAAGCACTCATGCTGTGCTTCTGTTTGCTCAAAGACTGTTCAGGTTTCAAGGAGAAAGGAGTTTATAGTCCCCTGATGATACCATTATAAACTGTCAGGTCATAGGAGAAAATGACCTTGTGATTGCACATCAGAGCCATGAAAAATCAAAGCGGAGCCAAGGCAAAAATCTGGTATATGAAGCTTCCCCCGTTTTTCAAAGCTACATATGCTCCTACCTCGTTTTGTTATTTCTTAATATTTAATCCTCGCAGTCAAGGTGTGAGGGCAGAAAAGGCAATACTACTTTTGTCACGTTAGCACATTTTCCGTATGGCGCTTAAACGAATTAAACTTAGCCACCAAGTACCATGGTCTTTATCATTCCTAAAAGTGCACGCTTATCAAGATCGTGAACAAACCTTTAGAGCGCGAGCGTCGCTTTCATCTGAATCCCGGAATTCTACACAGACTGCGATGTTCCTCGCCTAGAAAGGATTAATCATTCAAAATGAGTCCTGGAACCGGAGAACGGTAAATAACATGTTACACTCCAAAATGTACAGTTCACGCTGCGTTACCTTGGCAAATGTCTTCTGGCTATCATATTTTAATTGCAAGGGATAGACATACAGATGGTTTTTATAAACAGTAAACGGATAACAATATTTTGTCATTTCTGGAACAAACTCTTCGACCTCCACGGTAATATTTTGACAATTCTTTTCGAAAGGCTTCAGGGGCACATATGAGGAAGTAATGCAATCTATATCGGAAAAAAAAAAAAAAGAAAACAGGCAAAGAGAAAACAACTGAGATGACGTGGACTGTGTTCCCAAAGAGCGATTTAACAGATTTCTGAGCGGCTGACGAAAGTCCTACAACCACTGTAAGAACCCCGAAGGACAAGATGGCGTAGCCTGGGCCTGATTTGAGTGGAACCATCCAAACCAGACACGGATTGCTAGTTCCTTCTCAATGTGGAATGATTTGCCAAATATAACACATCATAATTTTGACAAATTTAACTCTGCAGAGAAATCCATTACATTTCTCCTCCTATGGCTGCAATTTAGCTTTCACTGCAAATTTTTATTGGTATCGGGGAACTAACAGCAAATGTAGGTCTCCAATTAGCTCATGGATAGTCACTCTGAAAAACTTGGTGCAGGTGCAATTTTCACCCAGGAAATAACGGAGGCCTTTGGAAACAACAGATCTTGGGATGTGCTACCCGTGATAAATCCAACACTCCCGAAGGTGAAATACACAAAGGCTCAGAAAAGGGCGGCAGCCTGGGTTACTGAAGTAGCCATCACAGGGCACCCGGGTGGCTCAATACGTTAGGCATCCAGCTGTGGCTCAGGTCATGATCTCGCGGTTCGTGAGTTCGAGCTCCACGTCGGGCTCTGTGCTGACAGCTCGGAGCCTGGAGCCTGCTTCGGATTCTGTGTCTCCCTCTCTCTCTGCCCCTTCCCTGCTCATGCTCTCTCTCTCTCTCTCTCAAAAATAAACGTTTAAACAAAAATTGAAGTAGCCATCGGAATAGAGGGGATTCATATACTGACGGAGCCCTAAGATGGTTTCTCCTTGCTGCACAGAGGTATTGACAGAGCAGGGAGACCCAGGAAGAGTCATAGATGATGAGGGTATGGTTTCCTCCAATTACTGTGATACTTACAACAGACTCTCTGGAGATACAGAAGAAAGGCACACAGAAACAAGTGACCACTCCTTTCCATGCATGTTCTGTATAATAATACAAAAAATCCTACTGTATATACAGAACTTTACCCTGGGATGTTTTTAGCATTTGATGTACCGTTTTGTCCAGTGAGTTCTTTAGAAACATCATTTCTCTGGGCTACATAAAGTCTCCCGGTATAGGTGGACCGTAACTGCCTTAACCACACTGACAGTGCTGGACTCTTAGGTTGTTTCCAATTTCCCTCCGATATAAACAACACGGAAAAGAACACCTAAGAGTACAGTGGTTTATGTTTTCAGTTCCAGAGCCGAAGGAAGGCCCCTGTTGGCCCCCCTTCCTAACGCAGTCCGCCCCAATCACAGATTCGAGTCGCTCGTTTGTTTTCTTACTTAGTGTCAGTCACTCCTTCTAGACTTTAATCCCCATAATTGCAAGGCATCTTGTAGCTATGCAATAAGTGTTTATTCAATAAATGCTGATTCAGTGAATGAATGGATAGATAGCAGCTCAGAATCAAAATGCCTTAGTTCCGGACATCGGTGAATGTCGATTGCCTCCTGTACTCCTGCACACTGTAGTCCTCCTCACGGTAGGTGAGGGTGCCTGGCTAAAACCTAGCCAGCGTTAGATAGTCTCACGTTAAATATTCTCGTAAATTTGACAGAGGAGCAAAAGCATCTTGCGATTTCCATTTGCATTCGGGGCATTAGTACTAAGATTTGAACATTTTCCCAGTTCTTATTAGCCACTCCATTTTATTTCTTACCAAGTGCCTTTTCTGTCTTCTGTCCATTTTTCTCCCGAGATCTGAAATTGCTGGCTTTAGAGAGGGAAAGAAACTGACTAGGGAATACTCACAACATTATATATCATATATGAAACTGCATCTGACAAAATCAACTTCATCCTCTTCCGAATCTGTTAACTGTCCACTATGTGTACTGGAGGGACTAGTGTCCCTCCCAAAATTCATGGCCACCAGAACCTCAGAATGTGACTTTATTTGGAAATAGGGTCTCTGCAGATGTCATTAGTTGAGATGAGGGCATACTGAATTAGGGCAGGCCCTACATCCCCTGACTGGTGATTCTTCCTTAGAGCATTCAGGGGGAACACAGCCCTGCTGGTGCCTTGACTTTGACATCTAGCCTCCAGAACCTGGAGAGAATAAATCTGTCGTCTTAAGCCACCCAGTTTGTAGTTTTTTCTTACAGCAGCCCCAGGAACTCAATACACCACGTAAACCTTAAGAAATATATTGAAAAGACAAAAACCCTGAGATTCAAACATAGCCCTTTAAGGTTTATTTGTAACATGTGAATTCTTACTTGATAAATCCACAGGAACACATTCTACCGTGACGTTTAGCTGCCCAGGAATAATCTGCAATTTGGTCTTCTCCGGCCTAGGGGTCAAATGAGAATATTTTATACTTAAAATCTATGATTATGGAATGCACCGGTTGCCCTATATGCAAACTTCCAAATGCTTCCAAATGCAAAAATGCTCCAAAGCATTCAGCTTCTCCCATATATGACTCACATTTACCACTTTAAGAAATTATAATCCATCTATTGTATTGATTTACTACAATAACACACTTACTTCTTGTATTCTGAGAGTAACTTGAGAATGTCTTCATTTGAAAGCTTGCTACTGTCTTGTTTATACAAAGGAGAAAACCTCCCATCCAGATCCAGAGAACCTTGAGTATCTTTGAAAATGGGTCTAAAACAGCAAAAGAATTTTTTTTTTTTTAATTCTGAAGTACTGAGAAACGAAGACACACTTAATGCTGGTATGTGTACAAAATGGTAAAACGACTTCGGAAACTCGCTCGGCCATTTCTCATGAAGTTGAGCACACACCTGCCCTCTGATCCTGCCATGCCGCTACTCTGGGCATATCTCCGCATGGTGCATGAATGTTCAGAGCAGATGTGTTTGTTATAGCCCCAAAAGGAAACGGCCCAGAGAGTCATCCACAAGCGAATGGCTAAACGGTGGGGTATTCATACAAGAAACCAAACGCAAGAGTACATTCTGCACGACTCCGTTTGCATGAAGGTCTCGAGTAGAAAAAAAGCCCTCGGTAGTGATAACCATCGGTCGATGGCTGACTGGTGGGAGTGGGATGACAGACCGGACAGGGGTGTGAGGAAACTTTCTGAAGTGATGGACACGTTCTAGACCTTGGTTGGAGCGGTAGTTACAGGACGGTAAACACGTGTGAAAATTCATCAAGTTGGATATATAAAATGTGTGCCTTGGAATCAAAGGTAAAGAGTATCTCAAAGTTGAGGACCGTTAAATTCGATGTTTGGGGCACCTCTGTTAGGCATCCGACTCTTGATTTCAGTTCAGGTCATGATCTCCCGGTTCGTGAGTTGAAGCCCCTCATCGGGCTCTGTGCTGACAGCTCAGCCTGGAGCCTGCTTGCGATGCCCTGTCTCCCTCGCTCTCCCTCACTCTCCGCTCCCCACTCCCCGCCGCCCCCCCCCCCCAAGGCTCATGCTCTCGCTCTTAAAATAAATAAACATTTTTAAAAAAAAAAAACTAGATCTTTAAGATCTATTTACAAAGTTTACAAAAGGTCTATAGAGTTACCGATACGGATTTGGATTATTCCCTGCCTCTTCCCCTTCTCCCGTTTGTAAGCAGTGACTTACTACTAAAATGAAAAGTAATGTACAAGCACCCAGCCCGACTGAAGCAGCCCTAACCAGAAACATAATGCCCCTTGGCAGAGCCTCTTCTAAGCATACCTCCTTTATTTTCAGTGAACAGGGCTTTATCATATATTGTTAAAATATCCCAGGCAAGCCTTTAGAGTGAGTCTTTGCTGCTGTTGACAAGCAAAACAATTCAGAAGGAAAAAAGAGGGTCATTCCTCATCACAACTGGGGATCAGAGCTCCCAACTTTGAAGACTTTTGAATTAATTTTCCTCCTGACAAAACGGCATCAAACGGCTACTACAGCCCACGCAGGGGGCCGGAGTGGCGGCGGTCACGGGCCGTGGGTGCTGAGTCCTACTCTGCTACATGCTGTGGGAAGCCGGACAAGGATTTTTCGGTAATTTTTTTTTTTTTAATCCTTATTTATTTTTGAGAGAGAGAGAGAGACAGTGTGAACAGGGGAAGGAGCTGAGAGAGGGGGAGACGCAGAATGCGAAGCAGGTTCCAGGCTCCGAGCCGTCAGCACAGAGCCAGACGCGGGGTTCAAACTCACGGACCGCGAGATCACGACCCGAGCCGAAGTCGGACGCTTAACCGAATGAGCCATCCAGGTGCCCCAAGGGTTTTATTGTTTTTGTTTTTGTTTTTTTTTTTAGTTCTATGCCTGAATTTCCTCATCTCCAGGGTAGGAATAATAGTACCCCCCTCTAGGAAGGTGCACGTTAAGCACTTAGACCACTGTCTTGTGCAGGGTTAACGCCTAACTATAAATACTAACCACGCACACTAAGGACGTGCAGATTTAGAAGCCATGCTTCACCTTCTATAATGCCTAAATAGACCCACAACCTCTGCTCCTCTTCGCCATTCACCTAACCTCGGCTGTCATTTTTTCTTCACCAGTCTGCGAAGCAAGGACCATGTGCCTTTTCGTCTACCGACACGCAAAACATTTTGAAACCTTCCCCAAAATGAAGCGATTATAAATAGCGACAGAAGGGTTAATTAACTTAGAATCTCCTACCCTTCTGCTACTTCCCAACACCCACTGAACATAATTGATTGAATTATTCAGAACACGGTGCCCTTCCCTTCCCCCAGAAGTTCCAGGGAGCTGTACAGGCTGTACCTCAAACAAGCCAGTGAACTTGTATTTCAAAGGGGGGATAAGCAACCAACACATGTGAAGTCGTCACTGTACGTAGACTTGGAAGATGTGCGGGGAAAACTAATGTGACCTCCCATACGACAGAAGGTATAGATAACGTGCTTTCAGATACACTACCCGTGAAGGGCCAGAAAAGCAAGTCGATTCATTAATTACACACTTGCACTTAACCGCATTCTCTTGCCTTCTGATTTTTAGTACGTTTTCCAGAAATATCCCAGGATAGCTTTTCGAAGCCTAAACCTAGCCAACTGTGAAATAGTGGGCACGCCGTACAAAATTCCCTACAATTGCTGGTTTTCTGGGGCAAACAATTCCCTTAGTTTAGCAAATAAGTTCTGCTTTGAAATGCAATAAAATTAAGTGGGGTCTGTCAGCTGAGGAACCCCAGCCAAAGAAGATTTCCCTGAGGCACGGACGTATGAAGAAATGAGAAAGAGTTTGTATATCCTGTTATGGATTTCACGTTTGCGCCCTCCCGCCCAAGTTCCCATGGTGGAAACCAAAAGCCCATGATGGGTATTAGGAGGAGGGGCCCCGGGGCAGGTGATGAGGTCCGAGGGCGGAGAACTCGTGAATGGGATTAGCACCCTTAGAAAAGGCCAGAAAGCAAGCTCGCTTCCTCTCCGCTACGGCAAGACAAGTCGGCTGTCCGCAACCTCATCTCAGACTCCCAGCCTCCAGCACCGTGAGAGAGAAATGTTTTGTTGCTGAAGCCTACTGTCGGTCTCCAATGATTTGTCATCGCAGCCCCGGACGGATGAAGGACACACCATGAGCGTCCCGAGACAGAACCGGGTTGGCAGAGACCAACTGCTAAATGCCGCCGGCAAGGACCACAACCCTGAACTTTACACAGGAGGGCGAACAGAAAGGTCAGGATTATATGTGCACAAACCTGGCAGCCCAAGCAAAGGGCATTCTGTACTGTCCGAGGCGGCTACATACTTGCTTTGCTGTCCTGTGCACCTTCTGCGCCGTCTAAGGTCAGAAATAAGAAGAAACGCTCATATTTGTTGAAACTACCAGAGACTCGCCGCGAAAAATCCTAACCACCCCCCCCCCGCCCCCGCTTACTGGTGGAAAACATCAAAGTCCAGCCAAAGAGATAAGGAAGGTGCTACAAATAAGACACAACACGCGTCACAAAGCTACCCACCTTCCAGGACCAACGTTTTCTTAAAAGTTTTGTGTTTTCTCCTTGGATGGAAATAGATGTAGGGCACGTTTTGTACCAAAGACCCGTAGTGGGGAAATTCTGAGCAGGTCTAATGTGTGTTTCCTTTCACACACGAGCAGGCAGACATTCATTATTCTTGGGAGAAGTTTGTTCTCAATACAGTTGACCTTTCTACTCCCAAGATAAAAGCCGACTGACCAAGAGTCAATGCAATTAGTTTAGTTAGGCAAGGAGATGACAAAAGATTAACGGCCCATAGAGTCTCAACAGGCTGTGAAATGCTGGCTGGATGCTTATCCCTTGGGATGCGAAATGCTAGCAGGCCTTTATCTACGTCCTGGAGACTCCCCCCCACCCCCAAACACACAAATTAGCACAGCTAATGAGCTGTGCCATGAACGCTTCCCCTCTCTGGGCCTCCGTTTTCTCATTTATAAAATGAGGGGAAAGGACCACGTCGCCGATTGCCAAAGTGCGGATTTCGTGATCCAGACATTTGGATGATTACATGCCATCCGAAGACACCCAGCAGTAAAAACCATCGCTACCGTTTAAAATGCCAACATTTCACGAAAAGACTCATCGGGGTGATGTTTCAAACGTAGGAAGAACAAAAATCTCAGAATAAAGGGCAGCCCCTCGAACTGAATACGTTCAGCTTCCTGCGTTGAACTCCTTCTCCTGTCTTTCTTTTCGTATCACAGACAGGAGGAAATTTCAGTGCAGACCGGCATTTGGGAACTGCGGGGCCGGACTTCCCGGTTCTGACATTCTAGGGCTGTATGTGAGGGCTGGGAATAAAGAACAGCTATCGCCAAGGATACGGCGTCAATGAACAGATGTCGCCTAAAAGCCTTTAGCTCTTACTTTGATAAGCAACCAGAAATCAGACTGTCAAGTAAACAGAACGTAAAACGGACAAAAGTCACGTTCAAGCTCAGCATGCATACTCACATAGCATACAGTATTTCCAGAATATACCGTGTATTGAGAGAATGAGGTTTTCTTGAGGGTTCATTAACAATACCGTCAAAAACACCAGTAAAACGCAATTTTTACATTAGGCTGAAACGCTCGCAAACGATCTTTATAAATACCTTTGCTGGGTCTGAATTTTTGATGTAGGGTTCTGCACAGTGTGTAATGTTTCCCTGGAGTACCTTTTCAATTCTCGCAACTAGAAAAATTTCAGGATGTGGATTCGTCACCGAGAAAATGCCCTGGGGGAAAAAAATGGCTTCCATTAGATGTTTTTATGTAACTTCATACATATAGTTGCGTGGCTAATGGTTCCTAGTAGTGTGTTTAGCATAGCATGTTGACATCCAACACAGGGTCGTGTCCAGGACCCTGAAAATAGACAGCGTTTCCTTTCATACAGTTTCTAAAACTCCCAATACTTCTTTCAAAACAGATTTTCTATTTAAAAAATTTTTTTAATGTTTATTTATTTTGAGAGAGAGAGAGAGAGAGAGAGGGCACAAGTGGGGGAGAGGGAGAGAGAGGGAGTGAAAATTCCAAACAGGCTCCGCACTGCCAGCACAGAGCCCGATGCGGGGCTCAGACTCACGGACCGTGAGATCGTGACCTGAGCCGAGATCAAGAGTCAGGTGCTTGGGGACCTGGTTCAGTTGGTTAAGCGTCCGACTTCAGCTCAGATCATGATCTCGCAGTTCGTGAGTTCCAGCCCCGCGTCGGGCTCTGTGCTGACGGCTCAGAGCCTGGAGCCTGCTTCCGATTCTGGGTCTCCCTCTCTCTCTGCCCCTCCCCCGCTCATGCTCGCTCGCTCTCTCTCTCTCTCTCTCTCCAAAATAAACATGAAAAAATTTTTTAAAAGAGTTGGATGCTTAACAGACCGCACCACCCAGGCACCCTCAGGTTTTCTATTTTGTCACCAACTTCACATCTAGTAGTCCCTGAGGGGCAGCTGTCACCATTGCGGCTTAGCCTCTTGTGTCTGGCTGTGTCTGCAAGGTACATTCTTCGGCCTAATTGTTCGGCTTCGTCGGCATGTGCTAAAATAGTGTGCACTTCTCAAGTGGAACTGGATATGCCTTTTCAAAAGTAGCTGTGCGTAACTCCAGAGCAATTCACTCACAATTAATACTAATTGCAGCTGAGAGGAAGAAAATAAAATACTTCACTGCAGTTAAAGAGCTCCAGCTTTCAATGTGGGGACAGAGGATCCAAAATGTCATTTTCTCCTGCACGCTCCATCTGAGGACACGAATGCAGACGCGACCAAAGTTACGTACGTTTTCTTTTTTCTTTTTAATTTTTTTTAATGTTTATTTTTGAGAGATAGAGAGAGATAGAGAGAGAGCATGAGCAGGGGAGGCGCAGAGAGAGAGGGAGACACAATCTGAAGCAGGCTCCAGGCTCCGAGCCATCAGCACAGAGCCCGACGTGGGGCTCGAACCCACAGACCGTGAGATCGTGACCTGAGCCGAAGTCAGACGCTCAACCGAGCCACCCAGGCGCCCCTTACTTTCCTATGAATACATGTGAAACGACCATGTCATCCGCTGTCCAGCTCGGCTCCTTCCAAATACATTATCTGCCAAACAGCCTGTTAGTTGGTTATGTCTGTTGTTCCAAGGAGCGCCGCGCAAATGAATTCAAATGGAAAAAGCCATCATTGGGACTCTACCAAGTTTTATTTTGCTACTTGGTATATTACCAACTGTGTTAAGATCATGCGTTCCAGTTTTCAAAACATTTCAGACACATTATCTCATCTGCTCTGGAGAGAACACTCTACAGCATACAGCAAAGAGGAGAAAACTCAGTGTAAGACCCCCAGTCATTCCCCCGCAAATCCAACGACTTGTAAGGACCCTAAGAACGGCAGATTCACCTTTGAATTCCCAAGCCTCGAGCAGGGAAGGAAGTGGTTAAAAACTGCTTGGGAGTCAAATTTCCTGGGTTGAAATTCTGGCTCCACCATTTATAGGTTTAGGCAAGTCAGGGCGCCTGGGTGGCGCAGTCGGTTAAGCGTCCGACTTCAGCCAGGTCACGATCTCGCGGTCTGTGGGTTCGAGCCCCGCGTCGGGCTCTGGGCTGATGGCTCAGAGCCTGGAGCCTGTTTCCGATTCTGTGTCTCCCTCTCTCTCTGCCCCTCCCCCGTTCATGCTCTGTCCCTCTCTGTCCCAAAAATAAATAAATGTTGAAAAAAAAAATTTATAGGTTTACGCAAGTCACATCCTGTGTCTATGCCTCGGGTTTCTCATCTGCAAAATGGGGCCGAGGAAGGTAATAGCTATTCCAAAGATTTCCTGTATGGTTTCCATGTACTGCACGTTAGGTACCCAGTCACTACTAAAGTGGCCCAAAGCACTGCAAGGTCACAGAACTTGGTTTCTTTTTTTTTTTTTTAATTTTAATTTAATTCATTTTGAAAGGGAGAGCACGAGCAGGGGAGGGGCAGAGAGAGAGAGAGAGAGAGGGAGAGACAGAATCCCAAGCAGGCTCCACGCTGTCAGCACAGAGACCAAAGCTGGGCTTGAACACACGAACCGTTGAGATCACGACCTGAGCCGAAACCAGAGTCAGACGCTTAACCAACTGAGCCACCCAGGCGCCCCTGGATCTCTGGTACTCCCAGGAACATGCTACTCGGGCGTGGAGAGGCGCCTGGCAGCTAGCCCCTGCTGACCTTGCAGAACGTATGCTCAACAGCACAGAGTGCAGTCTCACCCTTCCCGGTTGTCACCTAGCTGTCCCGGATGGTTTTTGTGCGTTATATCCCTTAGTCTTCAGAAAAACCCTTGAATGCAGGCACTACGATATACCCATTTTACAGAGGGAAAAAACGAGGCTTATCTAAGCGCATGCGGTGAGTGGGCAGAGGAGCCTGGCAACCACGGCTTCCAGACTATACATATAGCCCAGGCTATGCTGCCTCAGCCCTGGAGCGCACGCATCCAACATCTCACACAACGAGGCCGGATAAGAACAGCAATACTGGTTATTGTGACAGCTAACGTTCACTGAGCACCTGCTATTCTCCTTTCCCAGGACGCTGAGCATCTTCCCACACGGATGCCAGCAAGGAGTATTAGAATTTGGAAAACTCTGACAGTGGCGAGGAGCAAGGTGCTTTCAGAGAGCGAGGTGCCCTCTCCCTGTCCCCAGAACACAGAAGGGTAGCCAGAGAGTGCCCGGGAATGCCATATGGGCTGGGAGTCTGGCCCTTGTAGACAAGGCCTCTGGCCCAGCCATCCTTTCCCACCAAGGAGGCATGGGTGTGCCTGCCCCCAGCCCCAGGGTAATTCTAACCCACTTCAGTGCCCCTCTCCCTCTAAAGAGTGGGTCAAGTCCCCCCATCCCAGTGCCCGGCACTTACATACCCCATAGCACGGCAAGGCTTTGGGGGAGGGGGGAGTCTGTACCCTTTCACCAGCCCAACAACTGCTCCCCCCGCCAGGGGGGGAGCCCACACAGCCACAGGGAGGCAGGCCCCCACGAGTCAGCATCTCCCCCACAACCCCAACCCAAAGTAAATCAGGTCTGACCTTGGGAGACACGGGGGGCCGAGCTCTGTCAGGGCATCTGGGAAGAAAGTGCCAGGCAACTGAGAATAAAGGGACTGGTCATAGTGATTGTTTGATGTCAGGGAGGCAGAACTACTCGATGGATCCAACTCCTTCCTTCTCCCGTGGTCACCCTGTTGGTCCTCAGGGAAGCCACTGGAGAGAAAGACTCCAATGAACAGGTGGCAATGGAGGGCCTAGAATGGCCCCCAAACACCCACCGTCCACCAAACCCTGGGAGCTGCCTCTTCCTGTAGATAATGCTGCCATCTGAATAGCCCTGCTGGAAGGGACGGAGCTGCCCGAAAGTCCTTTCTGGAGATGCCTGGGGAACTGGGTAGTTTCCCTCTTTCTAGGGTGACACGGAAGCAGGGTTTACAGGGTAAAAACCTGGCCTTTGAAACTGGCCAGAGCCAGTTTCGGCTCCTGTCCTTCATCTTCTAAGTTCTGGGACTTTGGGCAAGCTACTCCTGGAGGTCTCTGTGCCTCAGTGTGCTCATCTGTAAAATGGGTATGGCCACAGTACCCACCTACTTTGCTGGGGTGTGGTGAAAATAAGGGACTCCGTAAAGAAGCAAGAGAAACACAATGGCGCCAAGAAGTGCTTAACTTGTTGTTACTGCTCAAGAACCGACAAGCTGGGATTTGGGCTCCGATCTGCTAACATCCAGTCTCTCTCTGACACAGCACGGCTTCCTAGTCGTAAATGGGAAGAAGTCGGGGGGGGGGGGGGGGGGGACTTCTCCAAAATAGAATGTTCAACTAATTGGAGTAAATGACCGCCTCCTGGTATCATCATCAGCTGACCTGAAAAGGGTGCATGACGATAAAGCCATTTAGGGCCACTGCCCATCGCTGTCCCCTTCTCACCTCTCACGTATTCCTGAGGTTTCTGTCAAGCCCCACATCTTCCGCGCAGCCCCCTCTCCGTTAACTCCCGACCCCTGAACCCTCCTTGCGTTCCGAATGCGTCTCCGACCACCGCGTTAGAGGCCGCAGCCCTTACTTACGTTGTTCCAGACATTGTCGATTGGGGTCTTTCGGCCCGACCTTGGTTCCGATCCTGCCTTCCCCACTCTGTGACCACGTTATGGTGGCCAGCTTACTTCACCTCCCGATCTGTCCTTCCCTCACCTCCCCAACAGCAGTAATGATGCCCACGACCACAATTACAACTCCATGCCTTGAACATACAAGCTGAGCAATGGGGAAGTATTTGCTCAATCTTTTCTAATTTATTTAAAAAAATTTTTTTTAATGTTCATTTTTTTTTTTTGAGAGACAGAGAGAGAGACACAGTGTGAGCAGGGGAGGGGCACAGAGAGAGGCAGAAACTGAAGCAGGCTTCAGGCTCTGAGCTGTCAGCACAGAGCCCGACGTGGGATTCGAGCCCACAAACTAGGAGATCGTGACCTGAGCCGAAGTCTGACGCTTAACCGACGGAGCCATGCAGGTGCCCCTCAATGTCTTTTTTTTAAATGTTTGTTTATTTTTGAGAGAGAGAGAGCCAGCAGGGGAGGGGCAAAGAGAGAGGGGGACAGAGGATCCGAAGCAAGGCTCTGCACTGACGCAGCGAGCCGTCCCGATGCAGGGCTCGAACTCACGAACCTTGAGATCATGACCTGAGCCGAAGTCGAAGGCTCAATCTCTTTCAGAAGCATATGCTGCAGTAGTGAACATATGTTCACATATGTGATAAGTATAATCTGAGCAACAAACTAAGAGGCAACACGGGGAAAGCCCAAAGAGGGAAGTTCACTGTACATGTAAAGTCTTCCCCCGGCACGCAGCAATCTGTACCAGTGAGCATAATCCTGAACCCAGGAAACCCGGATGCCTGGTATTTATTCTAAGGAGATAACTCAGCAAGCGAGCTAACATGTGTGCACGTGGACGTTCAAAGCAGTGTTATTTACGACACCCCCAAATTACAAATATCCTGGTTAGGTACGTCAATGGAATACTATAAGAGCCTTTAAGGACGTGAGTGACCCAGAGGGCGCCTGGCTGGCTCGGTCGATTGAGCCTCCGACTCTTGATTTCAGCTGTCATGATCTCATGGTTCATGAGCTCGAGCCCCACATCGGGCCCTGCGCCGAAAGTGTGGAGCCTGGTTAGGATTCTTTCCCCCTCCCTCTCCCTCTCTGCCCTTCCCTGACTCTCTCTCTCTCTCTCAAAAATAAATAAACATTAAAAAAAAGAAGGGCACCTGGGTGGCTCGGTCGGTTAAGCGTCCGACTTCGGCTCAGGTCATGATCTCGCGGTTCGTGGATTCCAACCCAAAGTCGGGCTCTGTGCTGACAGCTCGGAGCCTGGAGCCTGCTTCGGATTCTGTGTCTCCCTCTCTGTCTGCCCCTCCCCAACTCATGCTCTGTCTTTCTCTCTCTCAAAACCAAATAAATATACATTAACAAAAAGAAATTTAGGGGCGCCTGGGTGGTTGAGTGTCTGACTTCGGCTCAGGCCATCATCTCACAGTTCGTGGGTTCGAGCCCCACATCAGGCTCTGTGCTGACGGCTCGGAGCCTGGAGCCTGCTTCAGATTCTGTGTCTCCTTCTCTCTCTGCCCTTCCCCCGCTCGCATTTTCTCTCTCTCTCTCTCTCTCTCAATAATAAATAAACGTTGAAAAAAAGAAAGCAGAAACTGAAACTCTATGCTACATTCTATTTTCCTTTGAGTTGCAAAAGTCGAGAAGGAAGACCATCAGTTCTGCTCTGCCTAACCTCTCATGGCTGCCAGTCTGGCCAGAGGTCAAAATGGCAGGGAAGCGTCAGGCTCCTTGTGAAGGGGCTTCTTTGCACCAGACAGGACAGAAGGGCACAGCATTACATATGTGACATGAGCAGCTCCCTCCCATTGCTCTGCAACCAGAGCTCCTCGTTATAAAGACCCTTTATGCTCCATTAAAACTACCTATTCATGTGGGGTCAGCATGAACACTGCCAGCTCACAAATGAAGCTTCCAGATTCCAGACAACATGGGAGACTGGTTCTGGGGCATCCACCGCCAAGCCACCGACAGGAATAATTTCTGGAGGAATCTGTGGGGACCTTTTGCTGTAGGGGGGGTTGGCTGGCCAGGAATTTGAGGGAACTTAATGGCACCTCAGCCAGGGGTGTAGCCAGATAGACACATGGAACCCCTAGGCTGTTCTCGAACCTTCCAGAAACAGAGCCTCCAATCTGTGACCATCACAAGACGTGCCCTGATGGTGGCCGAAGTTTCATTCAGATGGGCACCTTCCCTTCCTTGCCTAATTTCCTCTTCTTCATGGAGTCTGCTGGGAACTCCATTCTTGGATCCATAGTCAGGCTTCGGCTACAGTGTTATCCTCTGTTCTGTAAAGTTCTGTACACAGTTCCTAAGTTTCTGCAAGGGGGTGACCTCTGCTCATGTCCTAAGGAAAAATCTAATGTGGGGGCACAAAGCCGGCTCAGTCAGCAGAGCGCGTGACTCTTGATCTCGGGGTTGTGGGTTCGAGCCTCACACTGGGTGCAGGGATTACTTAAATAAAACTCAAAAAAAAATTTTTTTTAATCTGAGGAAGGGGCGTCTGGGTGGCTCAGTCGGTTGAGCGTCTACCTTCAGCTCAGGTCATGAGCCTATGATTTTTTGAGTTCGAGCCCCGCATCGGGCTCCCTGCTGTCAGTGTCCCCCTCTCCCTCTGCCCCTCCCCGCTTGCAATCTCTGTCTCTCTCTCCCTCCCTCAAAAACTAAAAAACAAAACAAAATCTAAGGAAAAACCTAATGGTGTCTTAAGAAATCTCTGAAATAAAGACTGCGCACCAAGACAAAAACCAAAAGCAAACACAAGCTACCTACTCCTAATGGAAATGGGAATTAGGGACAGGAGATGATCGTCGGGTCAATTTCTTTCTTCAGAGAAACTGGCCTGAAGGCATCTACTGCCTTGCTCAGAAGCGTGCCCGAGTGTGGCCGTGTGTCTGTGCCTGTCCGTGTCACCTTCGTTCTCCAGCTCACAGGATACTTCCTCTGAGACTCCCGTCACGGCCCCGCTGAAAAGGTGACTTCGCTGACCCACTACCGGCGCATGCTGGTTTCCATCCTGTCCCTCTAACGTCAGTCCCCAGGGGAAAACATCTAGCCACACACCTTCACAAGAGACGCCCACGAAAGCATCGTGTGAGCGGATGAAACCACCCAAGGGGCTTTCCGTTTCTTACTCCGAACGCTAGAAGATCGCGCTCTACCTGCTTTATGTAGCGTAACTGGGATTCTGCAATGCCATGAATAAAAGACTCCGGTAAAGAGCTTCTCGGGTGTCCGTCGGCGGCCAGTTGCGCAGAAGCACCCCACAGCATTTCACGGACAGGCGGGGGATTCAGGTCTATGTGGAAGTCAGCTGAAATCTTACAATTGTTCCTCACATCAAATAAAGCGAGATTGATAAAAAAGGGTTCAACCTGGAATGAAAACAAGGGCATGTTGAAGGGAAGACCTTTCAGTGGGGTGCGGGAGGGAAGACACACGACAAGACAATGTTTTTATTCCTCGAGGCGCGGTGATTACGGTTCTTTTCTGAGTAGAACAGCTACGATGGCTTTCGGGCTCGTTTGCATATAAGAAAGAGTATTCTAGGGGCGCCTGGGTGGCGCAGTCGGTTAAGCGTCCGACTTCAGCCAGGTCACGATCTCGCGGTCCGTGAGTTCGAGCCCCGCGTCGGGCTCTGGGCCGATGGCTCGGAGCCTGGAGCCTGTTTCCGGTTCTGTGTCTCCCTCTCTCTCTGCCCCTCCCCCGTTCATGCTCTGTCTCTCTCTGTCCCAAAAATAAATAAACGTTGAAAAAAAAAAAAAAAAAGAAAGAGTATTCTAAAATAACAGGCTATCCAATGTTCACTTTTGTCAGGCGTAAATAATTTTACGAGTCGTATGTTTTTTCTAATGCGTCCAACTCCGAAGGCACATTTAAAGCACGCCAATTGTTCTATGAATAAAATGTAATTCTCGGTAGGTTTACTGACATTACCGAAAAATAATGCCAATACTGTAGAATAGACCTAAATCTTCCCTTTTGTTATGCCACCGCTTACTTGATGATACATTTAATAAGTGCTAATATCCATCAACATCAAATTACTTGACAAAAGCTTTGCCCCGTCAGCAGTTTGGGAAGGCCACGATTCCTCCCTACAGATGGCATTTGAAAGCCGGTCACAAAGAGCGATTTTGTGCCAAACGGCATAAAGATTAACCCTTTATCCACAGAAAGTCTGCTGGTGCCTTGCAGCGACTTTGGAAGGGACTGAATCCTCACTGTGGATACTTTTCAAAGACAAAGCCAGAACCAAAAACTAAAGATGAACAGAAAACGCCGTCTCTTTGGTGATTTAACATTTACAGTTGCAAGTATTTCTGAGTAACTCAAATGATCCGTGACAGCTGCTAATTACAGTTTTCGGTGAAGAACAAAATGAACTCACTCGAGGAGAACGAGTGAGGCTAGCTGACTGCAGAGCATCCGTATCCCCGCCTGGGGACACCCCGTGATGAGCCAGGTCACAGAAGAAGTCCTATTCTCTGGGAGAATTCGCAACAAGGAGGATTTTCCAGGTTCTGGGGACATGTCCCTTGTGAACGTCAACACCCTACTCTATCTGCTGTTTTGAATAGGTCAAGACGTTCGGGAATCCTCTCAAGACGAGACCATATTCACATTTTGGCAAAAGAGAAATGCCAAATGACACGAAATGCCTCCGTGTCAAATCTATCATAGCGTATAGCAATGGAATTTTCATCCCATAAATTCGTTCTAGTGACAAAGCAAAAACAGCATTTCCTCAATGCCCTGCTTTAGGGGAGGTGGAAGGACAAGTCATACATACATTTGTGGCTGGTCCTCTTGCATGGTCTCCAACTTGACCCAAGACATTGAAAGTTAAATCATGGCAGTTTACCAGGAAACGTTTATTGCACTTTTCCTCGAATGGCTTTATATCAGGCTCGATTCCTGAAAAGTCCAACCTCTACAAAACAGGGGAGAAGAAGTCATTTTGTTAAAAAGAGGATTCATAGGAATATAGGTCTTTAAGTAAAAACCACAGAATCCTACAGTTTTCTATTCATACTTCATTTGAACTTTTTATTTTATTTTTTTCACTCGGTAAGCCTTTGTAGAGCTCTTACACTAAGGTTCAAACACCGACAGAGAAATCCTAGAGGGAGATGATGAGACTCTGATCTAAGGCACTGGAAAAGTCACAGGTCTGTACCACGGCCGACAAAGCCCTATAGGACGTGAGTCCCTACCTCCCCCAACTCCTCTGACCCCATCCCCCACGCTCTGTTCCAGCCACACTGGCCTCCTTGTTTATTTCTCCAAGACCCCAAGTACACTCCCGCCTCAGGGCCTTTGCACTTGCTGTTCTGTCAGTTAGATGCATGCCTTACTCCTTAATTTCATTCATGTCTCCGGTCAATTGGCATTTCCACAGAGACCTTCTTTCACTCCCTATAGAGAACTGCACACTCTGACAGTCTATACACTCCCTTTCCTTGATTTAAGTTTGCTAACACGACTTTTTTGGTATGTACTTAGTGGTGACGGGCCTTCCCCACAAAACATACATTCCAGGATGATAGAGATTTTTTTTTTTTGTCTTTTATGAGGTGTGCAGGGGGGGCAAAAGTGCCACGAATGCACATGCGAGGCATCCAGAATAACACGGTGGTCCCTAATTGACTGTGCTGTTAGGAACTCAGCTGCGGAATAAAAAAGAATAGCAGATACGGGGGGAGGGGGAGTAGAGACGGTGAGCTCAGTGTGGGATGTGTTCGGTTGGAGTGAGGTTACTAAGTGGCTGGGAAAATAGCAGGGGTCTGGGCTGGAGATGTGAATTCGGGAGTCAGTGGTAACTAGACCCTGGGGACCACCTACGTTTAAATGATGAACAGAGGGAGAGGCGTCTGCTTCGAAAAGTGACAAACAATGAGCTCAGCTTCTCACAGAGCTGGGGGCTGTACCCTGGCTGCCAGAGAGAGAGAGACTTTTCTTCAATTACTGGTATTTCAATTTTTTTTTTTTTTTAAGTTTTAAAAACAGATATTGGGAGTCAAGGAATTCCTCTCGGCAAGGGAGGAATCTGTCCCTCCTCAACGTTTATTTTATTTTTGGGACAGAGAGAGACAGAGCATGAACGGGGGAGGGGCAGAGAGAGAGGGAGACACAGAATCGGAAACAGGCTCCAGGCTCTGAGCCATCATCAGCCCAGAGCCCGACGCGGGGCTCGAACTCCCGGACCGCGAGATCGTGACCTGGCTGAAGTCGGACGCTTTAACCGACTGCGCCACCCAGGCGCCCCAATTCTGTCCCTCCTCAAAGAAACTCCTAGCATCCTCCTCCTCGGCTCCCACAGCTCAGGCGATCGGAGTGCGTCCGTTTGTTCTGAAGATCCGAACAGATTTAACGTTGTGTTCACCAACGGGAGGGGATGCCAGAAGATCGGCGCCCGGGGAGGCGGAAAGGACTCGGTGAATCGGAGTAGAATATACTGCCAATATGGATAGCTCAAGCCAAGGAACCCAAGGCTTTTTCTCAATTGCCTAAGTAATTCAAGCCAAAACAGGTATTGTGCCGGAAGAATCTTGGATAATTACAGCCCTTCTGACCTAGCCGGCATCACTGACCAAAAAAAAATCCTCCTTCAACGGGCCTACATATAACATTCGTACCTGAAAGCACCCTTTTCCTCCCGAGTCTATTTATCTACAAACCGAGCACAAATGTGTGGGACTAGACAGCTCCCTCTTGAACACTTATCTGTAAAGCCGGCTGAGGCCAGTCATTGCCATGGAGATCGATTCTAATTTCCGCCCATTTATCTGCTCTCCTTTCTATCTTCCTGAGACAGCGGAATGCGAGGAAAACTGGACTAAACCACCCCAGCCCCCAAGTCCTTTCCCTTCTGAGGCCTCCAAGTACAGACGCTGGGACACAGAGCCTTCCCCCAGGTCTGCCGAGGTGGTCTTTATGCTCTAAGGTCGGTGGTAGAGAGTCTCCCTCAAGACACCGTACTGGGGTCGAAAGAGAAGGCTGATAGCATAGGATGATGGCACTTCACCCAGAAAAGGGACGCGACACATACAACACAGATTTCTCTGCAAGGACACTGCCTTCCCTACATTAAAATCAACCGTTTTGGGCGTCCAAGTGTCACTGCAATGGTGAATTCTTCACCGACGATTGTAGCTCACTGATAACTGCTTTTATGCTTGAGTTCAGTTCCATGACCACAAAAACACTACACCACAAATTTTTTAAAGATACTGGATTGAGTTTCAACCACAGTCAATTGGCTTCTTTGTATACAAGGAAAGAGCCTGACATGTCCAATTAGAGCCCAATCGTGTGGCGTGGGGGGGGGGGGGGGGGGGGGAGGAGTCGGCGGGGCTCTATGAAAGGCTCAGGCTTGTTTGGAATCAGCAACCTTCTGAATGAGTATCTAAGAACCAGTACTCCAAAGGTCCTCCTGTACCCCCCCTTTTTATTGAAATCACATAACTTACACAAGCAATCTAATATGCTACGGAAAAAAAGTAGGAGAGGGGTGCCTGAGTGGCTCAGCCGGTTAAGCATCCGACGCTCGGCTCAGGTCATGATCTCACGGTTTTGTGAGTTCGAGCCCCACATCGGGCTCTCCACTGACAGCTCAGAGCCTGGAGCCTGCTTCAGATTCTGTCTGTCTCTCTCTTTCTCTCTCTCTCTCTCTCTCTCTCTGCCCCTCCCCAACTTGTGCTCTCTCTCAAAAATAAATAAACATTTATAAATAAATAAACTTTAAAAAAAAGAAAGAAAAAAGGAGATAAAACATGTTTTAAAATTTTTCCTCCAAAATTATTTTCTCATATGGTATTTTTATTAAGGAAAAATGCCTGCATTATTGATAGACTATATACTTTTCCCGTGTCAAATTAAAAAAAAAAATTAAAAAACCGTGCGAAGCAGAAACAAAATCAGCCTTCCCCAAATTATATTTTTCTGATCTATTTTCACTGAGAAAAAAACATAAATGCTATTTATGTAATGCAAACTTTTCGATTTCAAAAAAAAAATCCCCAAATTTTCATTATAAATCTCACTAGAAAAAAGTGGAAAAAGAATCCGTCTTTCCCCAAATAATTCCATTTTCTCGTGAAGTATGTTAAGAAAAATATTTGTAGGGGCACCTGGGTGGCTCAGGTGGTTAAGCGTCCGGCTCTTGGTTTCAGCTCAGGTCATGATCTCACAGTCATGAGATCGAGCCCTGCATCGGGCTCCCCGCACACCGTGGAGCCTGCTTGGGATTCTCTGTCTTTCCCCCTCACCCTGCCCCACTCTCTTCTCTCTCTCAAAATAAATGATTTTTTTTTAATTTTTTTTTCAACATTTATTTATTTTTGGGACAGAGAGAGACAGAGCATGAACGGGGGAGGCACAGAGAGAGAGGGAGACACAGAATCGGAACCAGGCTCCAGGCTCTGAGCCATCAGCCCAGAGCCCGACGCGGGGCTCGAACTCACGGACCGCGAGATCGTGACCTGGCTGAAGTCGGACGCTTAACCAACTGCGCCACCCAGGCGCCCCAATAAATGAATTTTTTAAAAAAGAAATATATCTGTAACACTTACATACTGTCGAGTTTTTCCATTTAAACAAATCAGCCTTTGAATGAGAAAATACGGAATTAAACATGAAGTGCACAGATCTTAGTACAAAAAGTGCCTCGCTCTCACGAAAGAGGTTAAAATACGCAACTGCCCGTAAACCTGCACATCCCCGCACTAATTACCCCTTGAAGTGGGATCAAGCCAGACATGAACATCGAGAGTGGAAAATCAACCACATTTCTCATAGGACCTCTTTATACTGCAGAGATCTGCTGTCTCTGGATCACACTTGTATTTAATGGGTTAAAAGAGTACCAGCACCATCTTCAAGGGTTCTTTAATTTATCTCTTTTGAGGAGATGAACTAAAAAGAATATAGGGAAGGAGGGGGAAAAAAAAACAAACATGTGTATTCAGTCTCAAACTATTTGCATATGTGACAGTCCTCTTGAGGAAGTTAGCTGTTAAGCTACTTGTTCAAAGTGAACATGACAAATACAGAACAACAGGTATGACCCGGTGGTACAAAACATCAATGGTTTCAACATTTCACAGATGTTGTTTACCTGACTAAGCGATGATTCTTGGATTATTTAAAGAAATAGGTCACTGATACCTGGACTTCCGAATCAAAAGAAAAGAGATTCTGTCTTCCGTCCCCTCTGCTGAGTTTATTTAGCTGTTCAGTTTCTCTGCCGTACTAAAATTAAAAATACACACACCGAACGTTACTTCATTTCCTTCAAAACAGTATTAAATAACATTTAAATATCTAGTTTAGGTGGGGCGCTTGGCTGGCTCAGTTGGGAGAGCGTGCGATTCCAGATCTGGGGGTCGTGAGTTCAAGCCCCGTGGTGGGTGTAGAGATTATTTTTAAAAAAATACCTAGTTTGTGAAACTACCCTCTCACAGAGCTTCAAAAAATATACTATTTCCCAGTTCCATATAACTTAATGCAGATAAAAAAACGTGTGCTGGGTGGAGAGTCACCATTGCTACGACCCATGATAAGCTGTAGATCAGGTTCTTATACCTTCTATGTGCCTCTCATAACATCAAGAATCTTGATCAACCCACCGCAGTACAAAAAAGGAATATGAGAGATTTGAATGCAAAAGAAAAACGAATGACAAAACACTATCTTCTCCACACCCACGGTGCTAGCCATGGGATATCATATACAATTCCGATTCCACCGCTTGAGGAAAAACATAATGGGCTGTATAGCCTGGAATGTCAAAGACTCCGAAAGGATAGATTAAAATCTACAAAATCACAGAAAACCTAGATCAGGGGCTCATGAGCGTGTTCCTAAGTTTTGGAAAATTGCTGTGAAGTTTAAGAGAAGGGAAATTTTTTTCTTTTAAGAGAAGCGTAAATTTCAAGTAGAAAAAAATAACTTCTAAGCTTATGTAATTTAGTAGTCCAAGAAGAAGAATCAAGTGAAAATATCAACAGGTTTAACGAGGATTTAAATGAATAAATGGGGTATAAGCTTCTGCTCTGCTATGGTATAGAGTTCACAGAGTAAAATATGTAACCTACTAAGATAGGTAGGATAATCGCCTCTACACTTTCCAAGTTAGCTCATTTCAAACTTCAAAGAGTGGAGTAATTAACACAAATGATGTCTGGTCACCAAAATCTTTCTCTGATGAAATTATTCATATACGCGTATGTATGTATTTACATACAGGATATGTGATTTTCACATGAAATTAACAGATGCAGATCATTCGACTGAATATCACATTCAATATGCATCAATACCCCTTGAACGAAGAATATTTATTTTATGAATGACATTAATAAAGTCACACAAATTTAACAGTACCTCCTGCCATCTAGGGGGAAAAAAAAAGATATTCTATACTGTCAGCAGGATTTATAGTTGTAAATCCAACTGCAGGAGTGTAACTTTTCTCTTACAATCTCTACCTGTTTCACTAATTTGCTGTGGTTTTTAACTTAGAAATGACATTGCCAAATGGAATCCAGCATTAAAACTAATAGCTAATCCTGCACTGTCTCAGCTGAAGGCAAGTTGCCATAAGAAAGATGTACCTTCATCAGTTCCGGATGCATACTCCTTTCCAAGCTGGCCATGATGTTCTCGGCTTTTCCTTGGCTGCTAGTTTCATCTTCTGCAAATTCATTAAAAGCAGATGTTCCAAACCATGCAGACCATTACTAATCACCTAAGAAGAATATCCTAACTATCTCTCCCACCCCATCCTCTCCTACTAGATTTACTGCAAAGAATTTTGATTATGAAAGCATGGGGAAAACTTTAATGGACTTTTGACAATCTGCCATGAATTCCCTATCCGTTTTAGTCTGGTGATATTTCATGTGTCAGAGCCCGTGAAACATCAACTCTTCAAAACAAAAAAAAAAAAAAAAAAGAAAGAAAGAAAATCTATCAACCTCCATAGTCACTTTTAATGAGGAAGTAGGTCAACCTTCAAGATTAAGAGTTCTGTATTTACCCTACACAAAGGACATTCCCATGGATTAAAGATAAGAGCTCTACCTCGATAATGAATCATTTAAAAATTCTGACCTTGTGTTGTTTCTACTGTCTCCTTTTTCTCTTGCACTAAACTGTCGGTATTGATCTGAATAATCTTTTTCAAAGTTAGCAACCATTCCTCCATTTCCTGCTCAGTCTCAGCAGCCAGATAATGGCTATACTTATCTAACATCTTGAGTTCGAATGCATGACGGCGCATTTTGGGGCACTAGAGAAAAAGAAGAAAAGAAAAAGCAAAAGCATGTGTCCAGTTAGTTACCTTTTCAATATTAGATTTCATTAGTTTATTTTTTACCTCCGCTCAGCACATATGCACGTCAATACTGTCATGAAAGAATTGCTTCTTTCAACAAGAAACAGAAACTCCCAGACGATGAATGACCATGTCAAATGTGCCATTTTTATTCCCCTCTATACTGGGCACAGTGCTACATGCACAAAGTTGGCATTAAGACATGACTTGTTGACTGAGGATTATCACTTAAGGCCTTTTCCCATCTAGAGAATCGAACCACCAGCATCAAAATAAGCAAATGTTTTTAATTCTCTCTACCCTGCTTCAAGTTTTTCTTGCATATTTATAGATTTTCAAAATCAGCCCTTGGAAACAAGCTCCGATGTGCTTTGAAATAAACCTGGCACTTGCTTTATATCACACCATAAAACGAGGTTTCGATACCTAATTCACGTTACTGTGCATAACATGAAATGCATCACAATAGCATAAACGAAGACTATGGTTGGTTCACATTAAATTGTGGCTCTCGGTAAAAATTATGGGAATGACCTATGCTGAATACTAGCACAGAAGGAAAATAAAAGCCTCCTCCTCTCCTCAAACATGATGACACATTCTTTTACATTACCACCTTCTCTGTCATGACAAAAGAAATGACACACTCTCCCCGCTCCCCACTACCTCAGCATTAATTTCAAGAAAGGTTCATGAATCAGTCATTTTCCACCACGTGGTCATCATTCAAGAAGGAACCAACAAAGTTCCTCCTTCTCATCTTCAAAGTATAGCAAAGCATGAAATCAAGCGGCAGTAGCAAATCATCAAGATTTATATATTTGAAAATATTTGGGAGGGGGAATCATAAATGCAAGGAGAAAGCAGTGGCTGGGAACACTATAAAGGGCGGTCAATCTGGACTGGAGCTAATCGAGAAAATCTAGGAATCACGTACCTTCTTTATTCCAGTAAGATAAGAAAGCTGTAGCTTTCTATATATAGGTAACTTTTATTTACATAGATCTTTATATATTTTTTAAATGTTTATTTTGAGAGAGAGGGAGGGAGCGTGCACGTGCACACACCCACACAGACACGTATGCAGACTCACGTGCAAGCTGGGGAGGGGCAGGGCGGGGGGGGTGAGGGTGGGGGGAGTGGGGGGGTGGTGGTGAGGGCGGGGAGGGGAGAGAATCCCAAGCAGGCTCCATGCTGTCAGCGCGGAGCCCGACAGGGGGCTCAACCTCATGAACCGTGAGACCGTGACCCGAGCCAAAATCAAGACCCAGATGCTTAACCGACTGAGCCACCCAGGCGACCCAGATCTTGTTATTTCTTAAAGTGTTTTCTATTCGATCCGCATGACAATCTCATTTGAGTTGAATTCATCGTAAGTGGGATTGATAATAAGATTCAGGCAGGATGAGGACACTGAACCAGCATCTCCTGCCTCTTCATCAGCTGGCTCTGTAGTGATGGCTCCATCTCTTGACCAATCGACTTCCTACTTACGCCATCTGTCTGCCCTGTCTCCCACTGCATCTTTGTCCATGCCCCCTCAGTAATTCAAATCAGCAAACACTTGCGAGGCCTCTACTCAGTCCGCAACGCTGCTAATTATTACAGGGGACAGAGACATGAATAAGAGACAGTCCCTCTAATCCCAACATGAGCGGAGTAGAGCATAACATGAGCTGTATAAGGGGTGCAGGGGGCATGAGGTTAGAAAGCGGGGTGAGGCCAAATCACTGTAACCTGTAAGGTCACAGTACGAGGTTCAGCTCTCCCACTGCAAGATAATAAATCAAGAACCAAGAGGTTTTAAGTAGACAAGTGAAGGACCCTATCTATGTCTGAGGAAGATGGGCTGCCCCAAGAAAACAAATCAGAAGGCAGGAAGGCAAGACTCTAGGCAAGAGCAGACAAAAAGGAGAACCAGAGGAAGGGAACGGAAAGAAGGGAAGAGATCAAGAAGCACTTCGGAGCCAGACTCCGACTGAATACTGGCACAGAGCGAGAACAGGTTCCTAGTGTAAATGTTTTGGTGGATGGAGATGCCACTGACCAAGACAGAAAAATGCTGACGTTCTTAATAGTTGATTGATAACCCTCTTCAAGAAAGAGAAGGAGGGGCGCCCGGCTGGCTCAGTCGGTTAAGCGCCCGACTCTGGCTCAGGTCATGGTCTCACGGTTCGTGAGTTCGAGCCTCGCATCAGTACAGAGCCTGCTTCTGATCCTCTGTCTCCCTCTCTCGGCCACTCCCTGGCGAGTGCGTGCGTGTGTGCGCGCGCGCACGTGCGCAGGCATGCGTGGGCTCTCTTGCTCTCTCAAAAAATAGTGAACATTTAAAAAAAGAAGAAGAAGAAAGAGAAGAAAAGATAACGTCTATAGCCTTACCTGAACAACGTCGATGCAGGCGTCCAGGTAGATGCAACCTTTAGATTCTTTTGAATTTTTCTCATCTTTATAGGAATTGAGAATATATGAACCGTCAGGAAGTTGAGTCAAGTAAAAATACCGTCTCTTGAATACCTACAAGGGGAAAACCCAGCAATGATACATTTGTTACATATACAATGCGTTTGAACAGCTTATTCGAACTAAAAACCTTGAAGGGCTTGCCACAGTCATTACATCTGGACAATCTTCAGACAACTCTGAGCAGTTATCAGGAATTACAATTATCTTCACTTTCTTAAGATGAGAAAGTTCAGGGGCGCCTGGGTGGCGCAGTCGGTTAAGCGTCCGACTTCACCCAGGTCACGATCTCACGGTCCGTGAGTTCGAGCCCCGCGTCGGGCTCTGGGCTGATGGCTCAGAGCCTGGAGCCTGTTTCCGATTCTGTGTCTCCCTCTCTCTCTGCCCCTCCCCCGTTCATGCTCTGTCTCTCTCTGTCCCCAAAAAATAAAAAAACGTTGAAAAAAAAAAATTAAAAAAAAAAAAAAAGATGAGAAAGTTCAAGGCAAGGGATTTCCTCTCAGTTAATCTAGAGAAGACCTTTTTTTGTTTTTTTGTTTTTTAACACATTTTAACACTTTATTTTTTTTTTAAAGATTTTTAAGGAATCTCTACACACAACGTGGGGCTCGAACCTACAACCCCGAGATCAAGAGTCACGTGCTTTTCTGAGTGGGTCAGCCAGGCGCCCCTGTTTTAACACTTTAAAGTTGACAAGGCATTGGGGCACCTGGGTGGCTCAGTTAAGCGCCCACCTCTTGATTTTGGGTCAGGTCATGATCTCATGGTTTGTGAGTTCGAGCCCCACGGGAGGGGGTCTGTGTGGACAGTGCGGAGCCTGCTTGGGATTCTGTCTCCCTCTCTCTCTGCCCTTCCCCTGCTTGCTTGCTATCTCTCTCTCTCTCAAAATAACTGAAAATAAGCTTTTTAAAAAGTCAAGTCTATAAAGCATTTTTGTATCTGGCTCACTGTCCGTTTCACTGTAGCGTCCTTTCCCCCCATTTAATTGCAAAACCATGAGTGGGTTCTCATAATTCCATTCACATCACCACAAATCCAAGCACAAATACAAAAATATTCTGGAAGTTTGAAGAAAAAGACAGACATGTACGGCGAAAAAATAAAAATAAAAAATGTATATACATACACATAGCCCCCATGATGTATTTTCATCTCACCTGCACACCTTAGTGGACTCGCCTATATTGTTCCATGTCCTCATTTCTGGAAGCCCAGCCTAGAATGTACTTGCAGGGAAACAGGGAGAGTCACTGCTTGCCTCCCGGTTGTCCCCCGAGTGCCCAGAATGCTGAGATCTGAGTCAATAAGCCCAATGGGATTGTGATTTGCAATCAGGCATTCACAACAGTTACGGAGGAACCTTTCACTACCAACTCACAGCAAAACCCACAGGAACGGGGAGAAGGAGGTAGACAGTCGGATTTGTTCTGGCCGGCCCTCTAGGCTCCCTTACGAAGCCTTAGACCTGATCAAAGAGGTGGAAGGGGGATTTGGAGCTCTCTGATGAGCCTATGCTTCTTTTAATAAGCCACAGCCTGGAGACTGTGTCAAGCATCTGTTCTGGTAAAATTCCCCAGGATGCTGGATCTAACATCATTCCAGGGTGGGAATGGGTGGGAATGGAAAGAGGCCGGGACACAGGCTCTTGGCGATTATTGAGGAAGCACTTTCTTATGCTTCTTGCCTTACAGAAGTTGGCTTTAAGATTTAAGCTTGCCACTTCCAATCACCCATCTGATTATCCAGTGCAGTCTCAGACTATTTGAAGAACTTTAATTATGGAAAGAGTATTATTTGGCAAGATCATTCTCGAAAATGACAATTTCTGGCCAAGTATTTGAAATGCCAACAATTTATTTTTCCATAGCATGAATAAGCAAATATATATACATTTTAAGGGGCATTTCTTTTTAGGAAAATCAATGAAGAGAAATAATACGCTTGTAATTAATTTCGACTTGTTTCAGTATCACTGATTTTAGAACGAATGACAAAAATATACCAGTGCGAGGAACACCCTAACAGGTTAGACTGGTAAATGCTACGGCTTCTGTTTCAGGGAGCGGCCATGTGGGTTTGCAGATCAACAGAAAGGAGTCCAAACAGAAAATTATCACTTTGTTTTGCAACGCCAATCAAGCAAATATTACTACGAAGGTACAGAAAGTGTGTGTGCGTGATCTCACAATACGAGAATATATACTTCTCATATTTCATTCACCTACATTTAAGTTTACAGGAGCTATAGCTGAAGAAACCTAGATTCATATATAAGGAAAACGTTAATCACAGTGCTGATTTTATACACACACAAATACATACACACAGCTGACTCTTGAACAACGTGGTTTTGAACTGCCCGGGTCCACTTACACATGGATTTTTTTTTTTTTAACACATTACCATACTGTAAATGTATTTGCTCTTCCTTATGACTTTCTTAATAACATTTTCTTTTCTCTATTGTAAGAATACAGTATATAATACATATCATATACAAAATATGTGTTAATTGACTGGCTATGTTATCCATAAGGCTTCAGGTCAACGAGTTATCAGTAATTAAGTTTTCGGGGAGCCAAAACTTACATAGGGATTTTCCACTGCGCAGGGGGTCGGCGCCCCTAACCCGGTCCCCACTTCCCTGCACTGTTCAACTCAACTGTATATGTTTGCTTATTTTCATGACAATGGTTCATATCTGTTATTTACATGACGAGACCAGGGGTGCTGGGTGGCTCGGCTGAGCATCTGACTCTTGATTTTGGCTCAGGTCATGATCCCAGGGTCGTGGAATCGAGCCCTACCAGCCCGGGCTCCATGCTGATCATGGAGCCTGCTTAGGATTCTCTCTCCCTTTCCCTCTGCCCCTCTCCCCTGCATGTGCTCTCTCTCTAAAATAAAAATCGGGGCGCCTGGGTGGCTCAGTTGGTTAAGCTCCGATTTCGGCTCAGGTCGCGATCTCACAGCTCATGGGTTCGAGCCCCACATGGGGCTCTGTGCTGACAACTCGGAGCCTGGAGCCTGCTTCGGATTCTGGGTCTCCCTCTCTCCTTGCCCCTCCCCCGCTCACGCTCGGTCTCTCTCTCTCTCTCTCTCTCTCTCTCTCAAAAACAAAAACATTTAAAAAACTTTTAACAAAAATAATTTTTAAAAATAATAAATAAATGAAAATGATGAGACCAGACAACCTAAAACGACACACTGTGCCCACAGGAACAAAACACCCCTGTTTCAAAGCTATGACAGTAATTATGCATGGCACAAATGAAAGCTCATCTCCCAGGTGAAAATTACAAGCCCGTTAGAATCTGACCTGTGATTCAAACCTAAAACTCGAGTAGAATCCACTTGCAGAGTCCATAGCCAGCAACAAAGAGAGTGGCAAGGGAAAGGAAAACACAGAGCAAAACACTTGTGGTACGGAGTCAAATTATAGTCCGCGAAATTTTTTTTCACGTACAGCTGCCTCACCAAGCAAAGACGTTTTGTGGCAGCCGCCACTTCCAATATTAGCAAAGCACATCATTACAATAGAGAGGGAAAGGGATCTGAAATTACAGTAAATCACTTCCTGTAACATTGCAATTATGTCTAAATGGGGGTACTGAGGTAGGTAGCTCATGAATCCGGGGAGAAAACAGATGCCTGCAAATCCTCCGACCTTGATTCTCGGCCAGCACGCCTGCTCACCAGCATGAAGCTGTCCTCAAGACTCTGCTTCTCGGCTTCCTCACTTGTAAAATGGGATCCGGCCACGGGATCTATACGACCATTTTTTTTTTTTTTTTCACAATCTACAAATAATTGTATCGAAACTGAACAAGTTACACAGCAGCCTTCCTAGGGTAGGGGCCACCCTCTCCAAGCAATTTCTCACGGGCTCGAAATGCAATTGATACAGGAAGGAATTTTAAGTCATTTCTATGGAAATCAGGCTCTGCCACGACAGATCTGAAAGATCTGGAAGATCTCTTCTCATCCTAAGAGTCTGGCCTCTATGTCGGGTTTCAACTTCTGGGGAGCTGTTAAAATAAGGACTATATCGGGGCGCCTGGGTGGCTCAGTCGGTTAAGTGTTCGGCTCTTGGTTTCAGCTCAGGTCATGATCTCACGGTTCTTGGGATCGAGCCCCGGGTCAGGCTCTGTGCTGACAGTGCAGAGCCTGCTTGAGATTCTCTTTCTCCCTCTCTCTCTGCCCCTCCCCTGCTCGTGCTCTCTCTCTCAAAATAAATAAATATGAAAAATTTTTTTAATTAAAAATAATAAAATAAAATAAGGACTATATCAAACAGTGGCAATTACTCTGTCTCATACCTCTCGTTCTGTAGCCCTCAAGTCCTTTGTAACCAACAGCTAATTCTTTTAATGTCACTGGAGATAATAAGCCACACTTTACTTAACAGCAAACTGAGCGACCAAGAGCTCACTCCAGTTGACATAGGCAAGTCAAGGACAGAACTAGAATCAGGGGCACCCGGGTGGCTCAGTCGGTTAAATGTCTGACTTCGGCTTAGGTCATGATCTCGTGGGTTCACATCCCACGTCGGGCTCTGTGCTGACAGCTCGGAGCCTGGAGCCTGCTTCAGATTCCGTCTCCCTCCCTCTCTGCCCCTCCTCTGCTTGCACTCTCTCTCAAAAATACATAAACACACAAACAAAAAAGAACTAGAATCAGAAGGCTAGGAGGATGACAAAGTCTTGCCCAAACCCTCCAATGGCTTCCCATCGAAGACCACAAGCCCTCACCATAGCCTACGATGATGTACGTGATCTGGCCTCAGATGACCTCTTGGGCTTTATTTCTAATTATGCTACTCGAGCTACACCGGCTTACCTGCTGTTCCTCAAACACCCCACCCAAGTGCCCTGGGGTCTTTGCACTTTCTGTTTCCTTGGCCTGGAATCCTCTTCCTCCCCATATCCACACAGTTCACTCTGTCACTTCTAAGAGGACACAACATTCTATCTTTTTCAATCAGCGATCGCTATCCAAATATATCTTCTTCATCCGTTTGTTTATTCGCTGCCTGGCACTTTTAGTCTGCTAAGGCCCACATCTCATCCATTGCTACCTCCCCAGTACCTACAACGGCACCTGCAGACTCAATGCAAGTTTGCAAAAGAAATGATGAATGAATAATTCATTCCCCAGTACAGATTCTCCAATGGTTGCATCCAGTAGAATGGTATTTCTCTGTAATGTCCGTATTCTTCCTCCTCCTCGCCTTTATTGTTTTTCCTAGATGGTGGACACAGCTGAAAATTGCCCCACCTTATTCAGTGAGGAGCCTGGATCCTACCAGTGGCCCACTCAGACCACCCAGAAGAGTAACACAGAAAGGAAGCCAAAAGAGGTAATTCTCTGGGATCGAGTCTTGCCAAGTCTCCTTAAAACCCTGAGCTGTCTGGATGACAACCTTTTAAACATTTACCACATGACCCTTTCTGGAGCCAGAACAAAGGCTTTCTGTCACTCAGCTGAATCAAAGATGGAGGGTAGGAAAGTTCGAGCACGACGTATCCTCAAGTCAGGAGAGCCTTTTATCATGCGATATACCAAATCTCAAGAGTGTTCACCTACGTGCGTTACCTGGAGGGTAATTTCTTTACTGCTAGATTACATGAACCAGGAGCCCTGAGAAAGAATGCTCTGAACGATTTAGCAAAGTAGGTAGGCAAAGTAGGTGGGCCAGGAGCGATGTGGGAACGGGGCTGGAGAAGCTTACTTGACTGATGTCTCAGAACAGAAGACAAGGGGCAGCGAGGAAGCAGAGAAGGCAGGAGAGCAAGACGACAGAAACAATAGAGAGGAAAACCCCAGGACTTATCAGAAAACCAAGTTGCAGTTAATTACACCAGAATGTCAGGAGCATAATCCTGCTGAAGAACCCCTACCGGTACGTTGGCAACCTAATATATCACCTATCTCTCTTCACCCTCTCTTCATTTTACAGTCCTACCAGCTTTTCATATATCACATAGGTCTACCCTCTGGGAAACTGGTTACAAATCAAATCGTTTTTTTTTTTTTTTAAATAACTCCACCATATCTGGGCACCGGACATTTTTTTTTTTAATTTTTTTTTTCAACGTTTATTTATTTTTGGGACAGAGAGAGACAGAGCATGAACGGGGGAGGGGCAGAGAGAGAGGGAGACACAGAATCGGAAACAGGCTCCAGGCTCTGAGCCATCAGCCCAGAGCCCGACGCGGGGCTCAAACTCACGGACCGCGAGATCGTGACCTGGCTGAAGTCGGACACTTAACCGACTGCGCCACCCAGGCGCCCCATTTTTTTTTAACTATTTAGTCTGAAGCGAAGTCTAGTGGGAAAGGTCTACAAATCCGCCCTTCTCATTGCGGACGGGTTACTTTATCAGCTTTATTTCAGTGGTTCACGGCCCTGCTCAAATTTCTGGCGACCCTCAATCACCCACAGGGTAGGGCGCACATGACCGATCCCACATTCAAGGTGTTCCCACAATCCTTCTAATAATCTAAATCTAAATAATCTAAAATAATACAAATGGCTGACATCTGTGGAGGGGTTACTACCTTACAGTCTCTGGCTAAGTGCTTTCCTCATATTATATAGCACTTAATCGTCCTAACGACCTTGTATGAGGATTACTATTATCATCTCACGTTACAGAGGGGAAACTGAGGCACAGGGCGACACCAATGGATCCAATGAAATTTGTCCTCCCATGACTAGCCAACTTCCCCTAACACACCTGCCCTGTACATATTGCCTCCAACACCTACCTCCTGATTTCCTTCCTTTGAGGCCCTACCCCCTTCAAAAAGCCTCCTGTGACTTCAGATCACAGTGAGCTAGACTCACAGAACACTTGGTCTCTGTACCACCTTTAAACAATATATTATTTTTTTAAGTAAACTCTAACACCCCATGTGGGGCTCGAACTCACCACCCCGCAATCAAGAGTCACACGTTCTACAGACTCAGCCAGCCAGGCACCCTGTATGCCATTTTTACTGGGTGTCTCATCTCCCTGAATAGGTTTTAAGTTCTGCATGTGAAACTTTTCTCTACCCTTTGCAATGCTAACACCTTGAGGGGCGCCTGGGTGGCTCAGTCAGTTAAGCATCCGACTTCGGCTCAGGTCATGATCTCACAGCTCGTGAGTTCGAGCCCCGCATCGGGCTCCGTGCTGACAGCTCAGAGCCTGGAGCCGGCTTCAGATTCTAGGTCTGTCTGTCTGTCTGTCTCTCTCTGCCACTCCCCTACTCATGCTCTGTCACTCTCTCTCCCTCAAAAATAAATAAACATTAAAAAAAATTTTTTTTAACCACATTAGTGAGAAATCCCTTACCCATAAAATGACTACAATCTGTTTGTTCTAATAAACATAGTGACCTTGGCCTCCCAGAAATTCTTCTAATATCGTATGTGCTTTCTTTCTTGGGTAGAACTCCCTCGATCTGTTGTTCTCCCAACACAGAAGGGAAAAAAACCCTCCTGTAACAGTCAAAGAATAAGTGAGGACTTTTTGACTCTGGATATATAACAAATGGCTCTCTTTTGTGCAAACAAGAAAAGGGGGAGGGGGCAGCAGAAGTGAGTCATACATCAAGCAGTTGAACTTACAACCCCGATAACATACCAAGACACTTCAACGTTTAATTGCTAAGAATGGGGAGGAGGAACTAGAGGAATGCGACCAAATTGAGCCAAGAAGAGGCATAAAGGTGGGTGTCCCACGGGTTGGCCAAGAATCTGCCTTTTTTTTTTTTTAAATGAAAAACCACCCTCAAGATTAGACTCTTCCTTATTCCATAGATCATTATATCCCCTAGGAAAAATAGCTCTAAATACCAGCGGAAGGTCAAATCCAACATCATAGCTATCTAGTCCACATTAAACTGCCTCCACCGATATAGAAAGGAGCTGAAAAAAGCAGATGTTTCTAGCGGTTACTTGAGAGAGAATGTAAATGAACAGGTTTCTGTCAAGATTGGCGTTTCTGTCTAAGAGATCATTATTCTCAATGCTATCTTAAACTATTCTCCAAAACTTTTCCAGGAATTGAAGAGTGGCAGTGGGGTGTGTTCTCATTAACTAGAAAGTACAAATTGAGGAAATTAATCACCGATGACAAGGCTTGTCTTGTTTTAACATGAACACCGAGAGCAGAGCAGATCATAAGCTCTGAGTAAAATAGTCGCTGCGAACAGACAACCCCCGAGAGCTGCGCGACGCCAGCAGCCTCCTCGGTGAAAGGAAGCCATCAGGCACCGAGAACTGTGACTTGTGCCCTAATGCACATCATGACCAGCTTTCCTGCAGCCTGGGCTCCTCACGACTAATATCCCAGCCAACAACGGAGAGGCTCAGCAAGCATTTCGGGGAAAATCATGACAACGGCAGAAAATGATATAGACACGATCTTAACCAACCTGAGCTGGAGGAATGGCGTGTGTTGGGGAAAATGCACATTTTTATTCCATAAAGAGGGAGTCTCCTAGTCTTCGCATATGAAGAAATCAGCTTAGCTCCTTCACCAGCCCCTTTTCCATAGAGCCCATCACTATCAACTTGAATGTTCTTGCAAAACTGTCTAGCAGCTCGCTAGGGAGGATTAACTTTCTGAAGCAGCCTATATATGAATGACTTTAGCTACATTATTTATGTCACATGACAGATCATGTGGTTGCTTTCTCAAAAGACCTTATAAAGTAGGAGCCTCTTTTTTTAATGTTTATTTATTTTTGAGAGAGAGAGAGAGAGAATGAGCAGGGGAGGGGGAGAGGGGACAGAGGATCCGAAGCGGGCTCTGTGCTGACAGCAGAGAGCCTGATGCAGGGCTCACACTCACGAACCTGTGAGATCATGACCTGAGCCAAAGTTGGACGCTTAACCCACTGAGCCACCCGGGCGCCCCTAAAGTAGGAGTCTTCTGATTCCCTTTTATCTATTGGACCTTGCTGAGTTTCTTCTAACCCTCTTTCCTTCCTTTTTTTTTTTTCTTTCCACCTTCTCTCATGACTCCATCTCTCCCTTCCTTGCCATTAGATTCCCTTATTTCTGATAGTCAAAAAGTCCAGGAAAAGGAGGCATCTGGGAGGCTCAGTCGGTAGGCTATCTGATTCTTGATCTCAGGGTCGGGAGTTCAAGCCCCACACTGGGCGTGGAGACTACTTAAATCCAGGGAAAGGACCCGAGCTTGCTTATAAAAACAGCGGTCGTCCATAATTTCAAAGTTGCCAAAGGACTAACTTACATAATTTTTAAAACCCAGAAGGTTTTAGATGAATAAAGCCCCTTAAATTTACACGTCACCCGGAGAGGTACCAAGCTGCTCTAACTTTAATCCGTGTCGATCCCGGTGGAATCTGCAGGCCAATGTCAAGCCACAGCACACGAAGGAGGCACAGATAAAATAGAAGGGAAGGCACATGGCTCCCATAGGCTGTTATTGGCTAATGAGTCATGATTCATACCAAGATCCTTCTGTTGGAGCTTCCTGGTGAGTCTCCTGTCAGTCAGAGGGGCTATCAAAGCTTGAGTTGTGTGACAGAAAAGGTTCTTTGCTCTCAACCCTGCAAGCTCTAGGCCTGTGGTGCTCATCGCTAAAGCCGCCAAAGCTTCTCGCCGGTGCGGACTAGACGTGCTAGCCGGCCGGGGAGCCCGGATCACCGATGGTGAAACTGCCTCCGGTATGAGGAAAATAACTCAGATAATCACATGCCCCACTCATCTTCCCGTTTGCTTAGGAGACTCATTAGTATTCTTCACTTCAAAGGCTAACATAATAAAAACACATACGGAAGAGATCTTCCTCTCAGAATGGCTCATGAACTGTCACCCTTTGCCTCAGTCTCGACCTTTGCCAACTCTCCAAGAGCTGGGTCAGTGCTCACCCCATCTTTAGATTTAGACTCTCTCCTATGTCTGAGCCAGTCCAGGCCCGCACCAGGAAGAACGTGTCTGATCCGCCACCTAAGGGTGCAGGCCCGAGGCCCCCAGGGTGCCGCAGCTCACAGGCCCAGACTTCCACTTTGGCCCTCACTCCAAGTTCCAGTCTGGCCACTATGAACCTGCTACCTACACCCAACACTGCCCCCCTCCCCCATGACCCTTCCCCATAAGCCCTCTGTTTCCATAGAGAGGGCACGGTAAACACTACGAGTTTCAACCAATTTTCATGATGCTGAACTAAATAACAGTTAAAACACAATTCTCACAGGAACAACAAAATATCTTGGCAAAACCCCTCAGACGCCTTTAACGGAGTCTGGCCGACCCTTCCTCTCTGCCCACCCTAGCTGTGATTAATCCTGAAATCCAATACTACTGCTTAGGAAGTAAGACCGGAAGAACACGGGATGTGTAATTCAGCTCCCGGAAATCCAAAATGGAAGGCCAGCATCCATAATGGAGACTAGCCGGGATCAGTGAAATCCGTGACCCGGCACAATTCCCAAATCTCATTATGGCCGATTTCAAATTATTCCCTATTCGTTTGTTGTTGTTGTTGTTGTTGTTGTTTTAAGAGCTGTGTAGCACATATGTCACTTCGGTTTATTGTTCTTTTCCTTTCTTGGCCTACTGTGTGGCAGAAGTTTGAAAAAGAAGTGTTTTTAGCCTATGTGAATTATAGCTTGGAAGGAAGGAAGGAAGGAAGGAAGGGAGGGAGGGAGGGAGGGAGGGAGGGAGGGAGGAAGGAAGGAAGGAAGGAAGGAAGGAAGGAAGGAAGGAAGGAAGGAAGGAAGGAAGGAAGGAAAGGGGCCAAAACATGAGCAGCTGGAGTGAAAAAAGAGGCAACATAAAGGGCCTCGCTCAGCAACAACAGACCAACAATTAGCTGGAGACAAGCAGCAGCTGTCCCCTTCAGCCAGGCCATGTGGTCACCAAGTTGCCTCAGTCCCACCACCCGCTTCATGAATTTATGGTCCCTGCCCGGCCCCTGTGAGGGGTGGACTTTGCAACCTCGGGGATAGATAATACAGACGCTAAACCATCAATCTTGGACCACTTGCCTGAATTAGTTTTCTGTTGTTGCAACAAATCACCACAGACGTACGGGCTTCAAACAACACAAACGTATTCTCTCACGGTTCTATAGGTCAGAAGTCTGACGTGGCTCTCGCTGGGCTACATCGAGGGGTGTAGCAGAGCTGGGTTCCCTCCTAGAATCTCTAGGGGAGACCCCATTTCCTCGCCCTTTCCAGTTTCCAGAGGCCGCCTGCATTTCCTGGCCAGTGGCTCCTTCCGCCATCTTCCAAGCCGGCAAGAGAGCATCTCTCTCTAACCCTGCTTCCGTTCCCCCCTACCCTTTCCCTGTCCCTCTTCTGCCTCCTTCTTCCACTTTTAAGGACCCTGTGATTCCACTGAGCTCACCTGGATAACCCAGGCTACTCTCCCTATGTGCTGATTAGCAATCTTAACTCCCTTTTGCCACGTAAGGAAACATTTACAACTTCTGGGGATTAAGAGGTGGCCGTCTTCGGGGGGTGGGGGGCGCCTTATTCTGCCTACCACATCAACCAGTCTGTGCTTCACAAATTACGGAGGAAAATTAAAAGCATGTACTTTTTACAGGCAACTGCAGCTTGATGTGTAGTATATGGGCTCCAGAAAAGTTGAAGGCAAAGCAAATTACAATTTAAAGGCATTAGAGTAATTCACCATTGCAAAGAATCCTGTGGTGAATTGTTCTGTAAAGGTATTAATTCCCCAAGGTCTTGTTTCATGAATCCAGATTTCCATACATCAGAGTCATGTTGGGCTACAGCTGAAGTATGGATAGAACATTTTAATATTTTGAGTATGTTGGGAGCGGAATCAAAACCCATGGAACCATTTTCTGACAAGCCGCACAGAATTATGGCCTTCACGCATGCATTTCTGAACCTGATCATTCTGATAGGAGATGTATTATCATAAAGACTTCGGTCTCACTCACTCAGCTAGTAAGCGCTGATCGTGCGCTGTTTAAGAGCACAGGCTCGGGCGATTGCCCGCCGAGGTTCCAGTCCCATGTCTGGACATCTGGGGCCGTGTGGCCTTGGGTTAACCACTAAATTTCTTTGTGGCTCACTTTCCACAGCTGTACCCTAAGAATGAAAAGAGGACCTCTCTCATAGGGCCGCCACAAGGATTATATGAGATACAGAACACAAAACACTCTGTTATGGCGCCTGGAACATATTAAGTCCTCGATGCATGGATTCATCGCCACGCGCTAAGGCCCCTGGTGAGGTGCAGGGGACACGCAGGAAGCAATCCTACAACTGGGATTCATCATGTCCGGGGCTTGAAAACGAAAGGGGAGAACCATGATGTGACCTCCGATACTTAATGGAAGGGTGAATCATCCTCAGCAAACCACATGATCTTATATCGAATATCTGAACGAACAGTTACATTTGGTTATCAGAGAATACTTTGCCTTTCTGCTCAGACTCTTCAAGGACCTTGTTAGTTTTAACCTCTGGATTTGGACGGCTCATCACAGCCCCTGGAACAAAAGCCAACTTCATGCCCCCAGGCATTCAAGACCGTGCCCAATTTTCTCCCTCTGTTTCTACCTCTATCTCGTACGAAGCCCGTATGCAAACTCGCTGTTCGGGCCAAACTACAAAACGCTGCGATTCTCTGACAGCCCTAAGGTACCGCTTTGTAGAGTAGTAAATTTGCTAGGCTTCTTATCCAGTCTGGACACCACTGGAGGCCGGGGACCTCCTCTTAGGCGTCCATATATTTCCCCTCAGTGACCAGCATATAATCTGCACCAAATTAATAATTGCTCAATAAACGGATTACCCTGCCCTTCCATTCATTACCTTCATTTCCAGAACAGGAACCTGCGATGCCCTTTTGTTTCAAAGCTTTTATCTTCATTCAGCTGACAGCCTCCTCTTTAAATTTCTCTTATTTTTAATTGAGGTATAGTTTGAATGACAGCCTCCTTCTTCAACTTCCTGACTCAGAATAATTACATTTCTTTAAAAAGTTGCACTTCTAAATTTATCCTGGAGGTTGCAGATTTTTAAAATTCAGTACCTCTGCGGGAGCCTGTGTGGCTCAGTCGGTTGAGCATCTGACTTCGGCTCAGGTCACGATCTCGCGGTTTGTGGGTTCGAGCCCCGCATCGGGCTCTGTGCGGACAGCTCAGAGCCTGGAGCCTGCTTTGGATTCTGTGTCTCCCTCTCCCTCTCTGCCCCTCCACTGCTCATGCTATGTCTCTGTCTCTCTCTCTCTCTCTCTCAAATAAACATTAAAAAAAATTCTTTTTTAATTAAAAACGAAATAAAAGAAAATCCGATACCTCTGTGAGGATCCCCTCAGTTAAAGTTTTCTTCTGTTCTGTTTTGGCTATAGGGCTCACCGGAAACATTTTTTTAAAAGAAATATTTTTCTCCTACACAGGCTCCTCCTGACAATATCCTTGCAACGATGAAATAATATAAGAAGCACTTACCTTCATGGTAACTGTGATGGTGCTATTTACGTTTGCTTTATGCAGCCAGCCTTGTTTTATCACGCCGCCCTTCTGAGAACATAACGAAGACGAATCCTGAAACAGGGCAGAAACCATCGGTGAAACGGCCAGCCGTCCAATCAAACATTTGGGGGACACAAACTAGGCCCTGCCCCCATTTGCTAATTCAAGCATAAAGCCCCCGCCCCACCCCCGCAATGGTACCCGATTAAACCGGAAACTGGAAACCAGGGAATGAAAGGCTTTGTGCCGTGTATGCAGTAGGTACTCAGTATTTACTGAATCCTAGGAGCTGTCTACTGGCAAGGTCTTCTGCATTAAGTGAACAGTCAAGCTGCACCTCAAAGTGTCACAGAGGGGCGCCTGGGTGGCTCGATCGGTTGGGCATCGGACTCTTGACTTCAGCTCAGGCCATGACTTCACGGATCGTGGGTTCGAGCCCTGCGTTGGGCTCCACGCTGACAGTGGGGAGCCTGCTTGGGATTCTCTGTCTCTCTCTCTCTCTCTCTCTCTCTCTCTCTCTCTCTCTGCCCCTCCTCTGCTCACTCGAGCTCTCTCTCAGAAATAAATAAACTTTAAAAAAAATGTCACAGATATCCGGGCCATCTGTCCCATGAGGGATCTATCAGGGAGCAGAGTCCAGATGAATCATCACACCGCGTGCCCAGACAGAGAAAACCAACTCCACGAGCTCGTCCCACAGGTGGGGAAACATGTTTACGGTCTTTTCCCAAGGAAGTCTCTCTCGGCAGAAGCGACCTTGAGGAAAGCAGTGCAGGGGGGCCCCCCCATCTTTACCTCATCTTTATCACAGTCCTCATCAATCTCAAACACATGGTTGGGTATCTTTTCTGGTCGCAGAGACTTGCTGAAAACGCAAGAGAATTATGTCAGATGCTGACGAGAACTGAGAGGAAAATAAAAGGAAGACGGGCAGACTTTCCTTTACAACCAAGAAGATGCCAAGACACGAGGAGGACGGAGTCTGTCCCCCTTGCCAAACTCCGATGTTCCCCTCTGACTCAACGTATGTTACCTTTCGTATACGGACTCGCACAGGCACAGCCAGCCGCAAAGCGACAGCTGAGGCCAGATATTTTGTCAGGGACAGCAGAGTCGTCAAAGATGGTGTGTCAGAATCTGTCAGTGGTGGCAGAACCTTGTCTTTTCGCCAGGACAGAAAGCAACACGGCGCAATCCTGGCTCTTCCCTCTGTCTGCTGTAGGAACTTGGACTGGTCGTCCATCTTGGGATTCGATTTTAAAGGACATTTTGAGGACTGTTTTCTCCCCTAGGAAAGTGTTTCTGAAGACCCCAACGGGCTACACGACAGCTTATTTCTTGAAAACATTTCCCGTAGGACAGATAGACTACGAGGTCAGTAGTAGTATAGATGAGGAAAGGGCGAGCAGGGAGGTGCAAAGAGACTGAGTGACCGGCCCAAGGTCATCCAGTTAGTAAGTAGCAGAAAGAGGAGTTGAACTCTAACAAGGAAGATCTGGGCCAGTATGCTGGGGCGGTCAGTCAACTCAACTGAGAGAGATACGCTTTTGGGGCGCCTGGGTGGCTCAGTCGGTTGAGTTTTCGACTCTCGATTTCGGCTCAGGTCATGATCTCACGGAACGTGAGTTTGAGCCCTGCGTCAGTCTCTGTGTTGACAGCGCAGAGCCTGCTTGGGATTCTCTCTCCCCCATCTCTCTCTCTGCCCCTCCCCCACTCGCACGCCCTCATGCACACGCTCTCTCTCTCAATCTCTCTCTCTCTCAAAATAAATAAATACACTTTAAGAAAAAACAGAGAATGTCTGGGGTCACTGAACTAAGCCAAGTAACTACCTTCTAGCATTTTCCTTGACGCCACTGGAAAGCGCTCACTGCATTATGCAGAATCAAATAAAGATAATTCTAAGATGCATCTAGGCCAAAAGGCAAACTCCTACTTGTTGAAAGAATTTCAATGAGCAAAGTAAACACATATTCAGTTATCCAAAGTATGTTTACCAAACACGCGGGTTGCTTACGGCTTTGCCTTATTACAAATTACAACTGAGAAGCTTCAAAAGTGGTTAGAAAAAAGGTAAACCGCTGAGCAACTCTCCTCTTGAAGAGTCTCCGTTGAATTCTCCACTTACCATGGCAACATTCGAAAGTCCCCGGAGAAGTCTTCATACTTATAATTTACCACATGCCAATCTGTGCTATAGGTTTTAATACACTGAAAGAAAACAGAAATCCTTCACTGGAAACATTAAAAAGTACACACATAGCCAGCTTCTTAAAGTCTCGCTGTAAGCTGACAGACTTTCAAAAATCATTTGGAAGATGTCGGCACTGGGATCTTCCTCTGGGGATGAACACGGTCTCCCTCACCCAACTGGCAGCAGTAAATCCCAATCCGTACAGCCTTTTGAACAACGGTCACTCCAAGTCCAGAGGGTGTTCAAATCCAAAAGAGAAAAACCAAGAACCCATGCCATTTGGCACGCTATTTAAGCTGCATCCCCTCTCTCGCCTCCTCTAGACTCGCAATGGAGATCTGCTGAGTTAATTTTATTTCCCGTTTACAGTAAAGGAAGGATATTGTTTCAGTGTGATAATTACTCTGTGGACTCTGAGCGTCTTACCTCTTTGACAAACAAACTCTGGGCTCTTTTCTCAGCATCGTCTGGTACAGTGGACTGCACTGTTCTGCGCTGACGGCTTATCACCGAGATCTAGAAGGCAAAGGAACATTCTTGCCGTAAGAATTAGCTTGGAAAGTGCGAGGGTTTTCCTTTAAAGAAGTGCTTGTGGGGGCCCCTGGGGGGGGCGGGGCTCAGTCGGTTGAGCCTCGCACTCTTGATTTCAGCTCGGGTCACGGCCCCAGGGTCATGGGATCGAGCCCCACGTTGAGCACGGTGCTCCGCATGGAGCCTGCTTAAGATTCTCTCTCTTTCTCTCCCTCCCCCCTCTGCCCCTCTCCCCGACTCGCGCCTTCTCTCTCTCTCAGATTAAAAAAAAAAGAAAAAAGTGCTTGCGAACTCACAGATATGTCTTCCATCGGAAACATAAGCAGGTCTCGGAGGGGGTCGCTGTAAATCTGGGTTTTCCGTTGGGTGATGACATTCTCATAGTCCAAGGGCTCAACAATTTTGGTCTTTTCCTTAATAAGAGACAAAAATAAAAGTTAATATGGTCAAACTCACAAGAGATAAGTTCCTCTCCGTGTGCCAAAGACACCTGACTTCATTAAAGAAGGGATTATTGATGATAATAGGCACTTGGACACTTTCACAACAGACGTAAGTAAATAAACTCCATAACTAAGACACACACACACCAAACACATACATACACACACAGGTCTCTCCACTGAAGTCAAGAGCTCTGGAGAGAGAGCACTGTCCTCTGTTTATCCACGTGCCATCCAAAAATGTAAGGTCAAGCAAAACCTGGTACATCTGGAAGGCTGTCCATCGATTTTTGTTGAATTGGCTCTGCTCACTGGGTAACCGAAGCAGAGAGGGTATCAGCATCCGTGTGCCTGGGGCAGGCACGGCCAGGGCAAGCCTGGGTATCGGAGGGAGGTGGTCGATCCACCGGGAAGGGCACAAGAGGATGAGGTTCTGGGTGGCACGGTCAGTGGGTCCCTGTCGGGACTTCCAGGTGACCTGGCTACTGATAGGAGGGCCCCAGCTTGAGGCTAGGGTTACAAGGAGCAGGGTGGGTGACTGAGAAATCCAGGATAGTACTTAATTGATTAGAGCAATACTAGTGAGCATTTACCAAGCCCTTTCTATATGCCAGCCACTGTGCCAGATGCCTTCTCTGTGTTTTCGCATGTAATACTCATGACCCCCCTATGAAATGGGCTTGGCCTGGGACTCCTGGCTGGCTCAGTTAGTGGAGCATGCAACTCTTGATCTCAGGGGTCATGAGATCGAGCCCCACATTAGGGGTAGAGTTTACTCATGAATGAATGAATGAGTGAATGAACAGAAATAAGCTTAATCTTTGTCACCGTCTTTCGGACGAGGAATCTTTGCACGCAACCCACGCTACGTAACTAGTCTGCCTTCAGAGCTAGGATTCGAACCTAGGTCTGGGACTACAAAAGCTCCGTTCTTTCTACCTCACCCAGCCTTTCCTCCCCTCAGAAGTACACAAAGAGGGGCGCCTGGGTGGCTCAGTCGGTCAAGTGTCCAACTCTTGATTCCGGCTCAGGTCATGATCTGAGGGTCATGAGATCGAGCCCCACATCGGGCTCCGTGCTGAGCGTGAAGCCTGCTGGAGAGTCTCTCTTTGCCCCTCCCCCGCTCGCACGCACCTGCACACTCTCTCTCAGAAAAAAATTTTTAATTAAAAAAACACGAAATACATAAAAATACTAACACGAGAGAAACTGAACTTGGAAGAGGACCCCACCACTTACTTCTATCCTATTTTTCTTCACTGAACTTATCACTGTGGGATATAATATCTACTTTACCTCTTTGCCTATTTGAGGGCACAGATTTCCCCTTTCTAATGATACTGCTCTCCTCGAATCGAATTAAAATTACTTAAAAATTTTTATTTAGAAAAACTACATAAAGAAAACTTGAATATAAGCGATACTGAAAGTTAGTGTCAAAATGGAATCGGAGTTATATTTATATTTGTGTACACAGTATTAGAGACAGTCTCCAGCATATTACATCCAGACTCCTTTGAGAAGATTGTTTTTTTTAAGTTTTTATTTAAATTCCACTTAGGCAAGGGGCGCCTGAGTGGCTCAGTTGGTTAAGCGTCCCACTTCGGCTCGGGTCATGATCTCGCAGTTCGTGAGTTGGAGCCCCGCATCAGGCTCTGTGCTGACAGCTCAGAGCCCGGAGCCTGCTTCGGATTCTGTCTCCCTCCCTCTCTGGCCCTCCCCCACTCACTCATGCGTGTGCACGCACACGCGCTCTCTCTCTCAAAAATAAATAAACATTAAAAAAATTTTTTTTTAATTCCAATTAGGTAACATACAGTATAATATTAGATTCAGGTAAACGATATACTGATTCAACACTTGCATACAAGACCCGGTGCTTATCAAGACAAGTGCCCTCCTGAATCCCCATCACCTATCCCATCCACCTCCCCTCTGGTCACCATCAGTTTGTTCTCTATGGTTAAGAGTCTGTTTCCTGGTTTGCCTCTGTCTCTTTTGTTTTTTTTTTCACCGTTGTTCGTTAGTTTTGTTTCTTAAATTCCACCTATGAATGAAATCATATGGTATTTGTCTTTCTCTGACTGACTTATTTCACTTAGCATAATACTTTCTGGCTCCCTCCATATCGTCGCAATGAGCAAAATTTCGTTCTTTTTTTTTTTTTAAACATTTATTTATTTTTGAGACAGAGAGAGACAAAGCATGAACAGGGGAGGGTCAGAGAGAGAAGGAGACACAGAATCGGAAACAGGCTCCAGGCTCTGAGCTGTCAGCACAGAGCCCGACGCGGGGCTCGAACTCACAGACCGCAAGATCATGACCTGAGCTGAAGTCGGCCGCTTTACCGACTGAGCCACCCAGGTGCCCCAAAATTTCGTTCTTTTTATGGCTGAATAATATTCCACATATATAAACACACATTCTGCTGCTTCTTTATCCATTCATCAGTCGATGGACACGGACTGTTGGCCTAATTCAGCTATTGCAAGTAATGCTGCTATAAATGAGAACAGTTTTTATACGTGGTTCACAATTAAGTCACAGCTGCATCTCAATTCCGTATCTGAGGAGCATCTCAGAGTTTCCTCTATGAGAGTCCTTAGAAAGTTTAAACCACTTTAACCAAAGAGCATCCTATTCAACAAATCTAAAAGATCCTTAAAAAACGGTATGGGGGGCGCCTGGGTGGCGCAGTCGGTTAAGCGTCCGACTTCAGCCAGGTCACGATCTCGCGGTCCGTGAGTTCGAGCCCCGCGTCGGGCTCTGGGCTGATGGCTCGGAGCCTGGAGCCTGTTTCCGATTCTGTGTCTCCTTCTCTCTCTGCCCCTCCCCCGTTCATGCTCTGTCTCTCTCTGTCTCAAAAATAAATAAACGTTGAAAAAAAAATTAAAAAAAAAAAGGTATGGAAGTACCTCACGAAATTAAAAACAGAACTACCATATAATCCAGCGATCCCACTTCTGGGTCTTTATCCAAAGAAAACAAAATCAGTATTTCAAAGAGACATCTGCACTCCCACGTTTACAGCAATGTTATTCCCAACGGCCAAGTCACAACGTAAGCGTCTGTCAACAGATGAACGGAGAAAGAAATGTGATGTATGCATATACTGAAATATTATTCAGCCACGAGAAAGAAGGCCATCTTGCCATTTGCAACAGCGAGGATGAACCTCGAGGACGTTGTAAGGGAAATGAGCCAGACAGAGAAGGAAAAAACTGCATGGTATCTTGGATAAAGAAGATATGGGGTGTGTGTGTGTGTGTGTGTGTGTGTGTGTGTGTGTGTGTGTGAGAGAGAGGAATATTACTCAGCTATGAAAAAAGAATGAAATCTTGCCATTTGCAATAACATGGATGCACCTAGAGGGTATTAGGCTAAGTGAAATAAGTCAGAGAAAGACAAATATCATACGACTTCACTTTTATGTGGAATCTAAGAAAACAAAACAAAAACAGACTCGTAAATACAGAGAAAAAACTGGTGGTTGCCAGAGGGGAAGAAGGTAGAGAGGTGTGTAAGGCAGGTGAAGGGGACTAAAAGGTACAAAAGTTCCAGTTATGAAGTCAAGCGGATGAAAATTACAGCACAAGAGGGGCGCCTGGGTAGCTCAGTAGGTTGAGCGTCCAACTTCAGCTCAGGTTATGATCTCATGCTTCCTGAGTTCAAGCCCCGGGTCGGGCTGTGCTGACAGATCAGAGCCTGGAGCCTGCTTTGGATTCTCTGTCTCTCTCGGTCTCTCTCTCTCTCTCTCTCTCTCTCTCTCTGCCCCTCCCCCACTCATGTCCTGTCTCTCAAAAAAAATAAGTAAATGTTAAAAGAAAACTTTTTTTTAAAAAAAAGAAAATTACAGCACAGGGAATACAGTCAATGATATCGTAAAAACTTTATTTAATAGCAGATGGTAACGACATTTATCATGGTGAGCATTTCATAACGTATATAAATGTCAAAACACTACGTTGTGCACCTGAAACTAACAAAATGTTGTGTGTCAACTATACTTCAATTAAGATAAAAAAAACCTTCCCATTGGGGTAGGACCCGAAAGGAGGACGTAGACTTGATCACTGTTGACGGTAAAGATGGGTGATTAGTACCCGGGTTCTCATTATTCTCTTCTGACAACAACAGAGAAATACTATATGGTGCCATTTATATGTGAAATCTGGAAAAAAAAAAAAAGTAGAGTGGTAGGTGCTGGGGCTGGGGGATGAGGGAAATAGGGAGATATCACTCAAAAGATGCAAACTTCAGTTATAGGATGAGTAAATTCTGGAGCTATAATGCACAGCATGGTGACTATAGTTATGAATACTATATCGCATACTTGAAATTTACTCAGAGACCAGATCTTAAGCGTTCTCATCAAAAACAAGCATGCAAGGGGCGCCGAGGTGGCTCAGTCGGTTAAGAGTCTGACTCTTGATTTCGGCTCAAGTCATGATTTGATTTCACAGTCCGTGGGATCAAGCCCCGCCATCAGGCACGGGGCTCTGTCCGTGCTGACAGTGGAGCCTGCTTGGGATTTGCTCTCTCCCTCCCTTCCTCCTTCTCTCTCTCTCTCTCTCTCTTCCCCTGTTGCCCGCTTGGGCTCTCTCTGTCTCTCTCTAAATAAATAAACATTTTTTAAAAAGTATGCGAAGTGATAAATGTGTTAACTAATTTGATGGTGGTAATCATTTCGCCATCTATACGTATGCTAAATTTTCACACCTTACGCTTTAAGAATATACAATTTTCTTTTTCAATTAGACCTCAGTAAACCTGGGTGGGGGGAAGATCGTCACAAAGATCTACGTCGTCTTAAATTTGAACTTGTAGACCCATAAGATCAAGTCAAGTTGATCATCCCCTATCACGTCTGTGAATACTAGTACAAAATGAGTTGAAACAGAAGAAACAGTTCCTGGGGCGCCTGGGTGGCGCAGTCGGTTAAGCATCCGACTTCAGCCAGGTCACGATCTCGCGGTCCGTGAGTTCGAGCCCCGCGTCAGGCTCTGGGCTGATGGCTCAGAGCCTGGAGCCTGTTTCCGATTCTGTGTCTCCCTCTCTCTCTGCCCCTCCCCCGTTCATGCTCTGTCTCTCTCTGTCCCAAAAATAAATAAACGTTGAAAAAAAAAATAAAAAAAAATAAAAAAGAAGAAACAGTTCCTGTTTCGGGAACTCAGATTTTCTGATAGTAAAATTGGACCCCCCTGTCCTATATCTACCATATTTTCACAGACCCAGGTAAAAGGAAAGGGACGGCAACTTCCATGCCGAACATTCAGAGTCTGTGATCAAGGACTTAGAGAAGTTAAGTGAATAAAGCCCCAACTAAGAAGGCAAGCCTGGAGAGCCTGGGTGGCTCAGTTGGTTAAGTGCCCGACTCTTGATATCATCTCAGGTCATGATCTCACAGTTCATGAGTTCGAGCCCCGCATCGGGCTCCGTGCTGACAGTGTGGAGCCTGCTTGGGATTCTCTCTCTCTGCCCCTCCCCAGCTTGTGCTCTCTCTTTCAAAATAAATAGATAGATGGGGGCGCCTGGGTGGCTCAGTCGGTTAAGCATCCAACTTCGGCTTCAGTCATGACCTCACGGTCCTTGGGTTTGAGCCCCGCATCGGGCTGTGCGGACAGCTGGAGCCTGGAGCCTGCTTCGGATTCTGTGTCTCCCTCTCTCTCTGCCCCTCCCCTGCTCGTGCTCTCTCTATCTCAAAATAAATAAATTAATTTTTTAAAATTATATTTAAAAAAAGGAAGGCAAGCCTGAGGCGCTGACAATAATTGCCAAGTCTTGCTTTTTGTCTTGCTTGCCAACTATCCGCTCAATACAGATTGCAAAAACAGTCCTCAAATTTCAAAGTTTAACCTGTTGAATTGGCATCTGTTAATCTCTCTGTACAATAATTTCACAAGTACCTGCTCCAAGTAACTCTGAAAAAGGAAAAAGAAAAACACAGAAAGAAAGAAAACCTTCTTTCAGTCTCCTAATGCAGTTGTGGAAACGCTTCCTAACGCGATATGGGAAAAAAGCGTAGGTCCAAAATGAATCACTTGTTTAAACGTTCAGTATATGGGGCGCCTGGGCGGCTCCGTCGGTTGAGCGTCCGACTTCGGCTCAGGTCATGATCTCACAGCTCGTGAGTTCGAGCCCCGCGTCGGGCTCTGTGCTGACAGCTCGGAGCCTGGAGCCTGCTTCCGATTCTGCGTCTCCCTCTCTCTCTGCCCCTCCCCTGCTCATGCCCTGTTTCTCTCTGTCTCAAAAAAATAAATGAAAACATTAAAAAAAATTAAAAAAAAAATAAACGTTCAGTATAAAATAAGCCTTCCAGACCTGAAGCCTACAGCATGCCCTAGGCTTTGAAGGCTATGAATTCATGTTATGGAACAAGGTTTCACTTTTCATTTCAAACCAACTACACTGAAGCGCCTGGGTGGCTCCATCGGTTCAGCGTCTGACTTTGGCTCAGGTCATGATCTCGCCGTTCATGGGTTCGAGCCCCGCATCGGGCTCTGGGCTGACAGCTTAGACAGAGCCTGGAGCCTGCTTCGGGTTCTGTGTCTCCCCCTGCCCCTCTCTCTGCCCCTCCCCGGCTCCTGCTCTGTGTCTCTCTCTCCCTCTCTCACAAATATATAAACATTAAAAAAATAACCTCACTGCATGAAGCATTATCTTGCTTCATTTGCCAGGGGGTAGCTGGATTGTAGAAAAAGTTGGGGTGTCTATTCTGAGTCCCACAAAGCTTACCCTAATGGAAGATCTGGGGCTGTGAGTGGGGCTTCATCTCTTCAAGAAGAAAAAAAGGAAGGACTGACCTGACCTACCCCCCCCCCCCCGCCAGGCCTCCAATCCTCATGTTTCCCCCACCCCCTCCCACAGGCTTGTTAAAAGCACAATTCAAATTGGAAGTGAAAGAGAGGCCACATTAGGAGTCAGCCCCCCAAAGAACCGCTCCCTCCGTCCTCTTCCAGTAGAATTCAGTTGTGAACTCTCTTGGCATCAGAGACAAGGAAAACCTTTGACTCTCAGCATTATCCTGATTTCACGGTGGCTCTGCCCTGTGGTCTAGAACGTATCCCCGGTCTAACTTTTGCTATTCAGCTTTACCATTTGGCTCTTAGACTTAACAGGGTTTCCCTTAAGAAAGCTTCCCTCACACACAAAAAGGGTCTTTTCTCGCAGGTTCGGAACTTTTCCTTCCTGCCAGTGTGTGCGCTCACTGGTCAGAGAAGGCGCTTTTTCAGAACGCAAGAAAACTGGGTTTTAACCAACGGTACTTTATAAGCATTCAGAGAATAGCGAGGTCCCACCGCGAATTTCTGCACAGTTCTCTGGCGGCGTTAAGGGAAAGGCAAAAGCCTTCCTACAATCTGGAGAGAAGCAAGCATATGCTTCAGCCTTCTCCTCGTAAGCAGTGGCAGGAAAACCGTCAACCTAAATTTGGAACCTACTCCGTTTTCACCATAAAGAAAAGAAAAAAAAAAAACCCAAAACGGTTTGCCTTTGAAAGTTCTCACTCACTGATTTGGAAGCTCTCTTGAAATAACTTGCTACTAATGTTAGTAACTTTTTTTTTTTTTGAGAAGGCGGTGGGGGGTGGGGGGTGCAGAGAGAGAAGGGGACAGGGGATCCGAAGCAGGCTCTGCGCTGACGGCAGCGAGCCCGATGCGGGACTCGAACTCACGAACCATGAGATCATGGCCTGAGCTGAACTCAGATGCTCAGCCGACTGAGCCACCCAGGCACCCAATATTATTAAATTTTTCTTTTATTGTTTTACCTGTTTTTTTGTTTTTTTATGTTTTATTTATTTCTGAGAGAGAGAGAGAAAGCGCGCAAGCACATGCCTGGAGGAGGGACAGAGAGACAGGAGGACAGAGGATCTGAAGCCGGCTCTGCCCTGACCCCAGCAAGCCTGATGCAGGGCTCGAACTCACAAACCGCGAGATCATGACCTGAGCCGAAGTCGGACCCTCAACCGACTGAGCCACCCAGGTACTCCACATTCTACCGGTTTCTTACCACAACCTGCCAGGTAGACAAGGAAAATACCATCACTTCAACTTCATACATGGAGAAACAGCCTCAGAGGCTTAATAAAGTTCAGCCATCTACATGTAGTGGCAGAATCAGGATTCAAATCCAGGTATCCCAACTCTGGATTCTCCTTTTAGCAGTGTTCTCCAAATTCAACTCGTTCACACACAATCTTCAGGACTTTGGCACACCTTCTGCACTATCCTATACTTCATATTTTTCTTCAAATCGCATCTCTCCTTCATTGAAATATTTATTCAAACAGTAAGCCGTATGCCACCCCCATGAAGGAAAATAAATCCGTATTTTTCTAGTCTCTAATACAATAAAATTTTTTCTGGATTTCTTTTTTTTAAAGGAAACTCTAGCCCCTACGTGGGGCTTGAGCTTGAACTCACGACCCGAGATCAAGAGTCACATGCTCTACCGACTGAGCCAGCCAGGTGTCCCACTCATAAAATAAAATTTAAAATATCAATCTTTGTAGTACGGTTTGGGACACAGTACACTTTCCCAGGCTTACTTAGGACCAAATCTGAATAGACTTCCATGTTGTAAACCCTAAAACTGTAAAGAAATGTATGATTCCCCAACCTGAGATGACTTTCTGATTTCTAACATAGAAAGAAAGAACAGGAAAGAAAGGAAATTCATCAATACAAATTTGGTTACCGTCTACTTCCTGGTCCAAAGAGAGGAAACAACGGCTCCTTATTGGGTGTCACTGACAGCATTAACCACTTAGATTTTATGATTTTGTGGTGCTTCCCTCTACATCTACTATATGAGGTGACTGACCTTGCATCATCTTAACTATGTATGTATCATTATAAAACCATGCTTGTAATCCTAAAATAAATACGTAAATATATATACGTGCATGTATCTATTCGACCATCCAACCGCTCATGTACTTGTTTTAACTGACGTGAAATTAACATACAAAGTTATATCAGTTTCAGGTGTACAACATAGTGATTCGACAATTGCAGACATTAGTCAGTATGGTCACCATCTGTCACCACACAATGTTATTATACTATTATCGACTATATTCCCTATGCTGTACCTTTCATCGTTAAGAGCTCACGTCACTAGCAAGCCTCTTTATATTATCATTAGAAACGTAACCACATAATTTCCATTTTATTTAAAAAGCAATGAGAATTGCATAATATATCTCTGTCTACTATGTGAAATCAGCCTGGGTTGCTTCTGCTTAGATATTACACCAAAGGTCATTAGTTTCCTGGTAAATCTTTTACTTCAGCAACCAGTTCTCCTTAAGAATTCTAAGAATGTAATGTCTCTTCTGCAAGTCTTCTGGCTTCCCAGAATCCCTCCTGTAGCACACTGGGAGGGAGACCAGAAAGCTTAGCAGCGGAGTACTGGGCGAATTCAAAACCCATTACCACCACTAACCACCCCACTCTCCGAGGTTAAGCTTCAGCGCAAGAAGGAGCACAGATAACAGCAACTAGTTTAGGAAATACAATGACTTAGCCCAAAAGTCAGAAGCCCATTTCCACGGCACTGTGATCACACTACTGTTTCGATGGCATCTGAACATCTTCTTCTTGGGACGCCTGGGTGGCTCAGTCGGTTAAGCATCCGACTCTTGGTTTCGGTTCAGGTCATGATCTCACGGTTTCGGGAAATAGAGCCCGGCATCGGGCTCTGCGCTGGCAGCGAGGAGCCCGCTTGGGATTCTCTCTCTCTTCCTCTCTCTGCAACCACCCCCCACTCGCGCTGTCTCTGTCTCTCTCAAAATAAATAAATAAACTTAAAAAAAAATGAACAGGTACACCTGGGTGGCTCGGTCACTTAAGCGTCCGGCTTTGGCTCAGGTCATGATCTCACGGTTCGTGAGTTCGAGCCCCGCGTCGGGCTCTGTGCTGACAGCTCGGAGCCTGGAGCGTGCTTCAGATTCTGTGTCTCCCTCTCTCTACCCTTCCCCCGCTCGCTCGCTCTCTCTCTCTCTCTCTCTCTCTCTGTCTCTTCTTCAAAAAAAGTAACTAAACATTAAGAAAAATATTTTTTAAATGAACATATTCTTCTCGAAAACAATCTCAGGCAAGAAGAACCTACTCAAAAAGAGGGCATTAGTCAATGAATCTCTCCTTCCCATCCTTCCTCTATCTCCCTCCCTCTGGAATTTCTCCAGATTCCCCCCCCCCCACCAAGGCTTTCAGCTCCCCTTTTGTTTGAGACACTGGTAGCAGAGTCTGGAGTGCTTTCTCCACAGAGAATATCTTAAAATAACACTTTGCACTCAAAATGGCCACTGGGGGCATGTAACTTCCGGCAATGCAGAAAAGAAAAGTGAGTTTGCGATATACCAGTTATCGGGTCCCCTGCCAAGGTCCAGGCCCTGTGCTAGCACCTGGTAATGCAGAGATGAAAAAGAACCAGACCCTGCCCTTGAGAAGTTCACCGTTTAGCAGTGGTGGGCGGGGGGAGGGGCGATAGACCCAAGACGTTCAAGTTGATCGCAGAGGCTGTTGTAATTGAAACCCCGCTTGGCTTCCGTGCATCTGTCATACCCTCCGACAGCCCCATCTTCCAACAAAGCAACTGCACAAGTGTTTTTGCACACTCAAGCGTGCAAGCCTATATATTTATATTCGAATCCATCAGAAGAATTTCCCTGTGTGGGTGGATGTGGTCTCCGACGGTTTCCTCTGGTCTTCTACTTCTGTTGATAAACTCTGTAAGGTCAGAGACTGGGTAACCGTCAACGGTGGTGCGCGAGGATGAGCGGCGGGCAAAAGAGAAGTGACAACGTGCCACCGACGGAGACTAGAGATCTCTGGGGGGCCCCCACAAAGGCCCCAAGGAACCACGTTTGTGACAAATGTTTTCGTAAGGTTCGAAGAGGGGGTTTGACTTTTTTATGACCTTGTCTTTCCGAAATCACACGATTACCTTTTCCCAGCACATCTCTTGCCCTCTTTCCCAAAAGGGACTGCAAGTACCGAAGAAGCTCTGTATTAACATAATCTGACAACGATGCTGGGGGAGGGAAGGCCATCCTTCCAGTTAGCGCGACGCAGCTTGGCAAAACAGACATGAACATATTTTAATGAAGATTGTTTTTCAGGGCAAATCTTGGCACAAAAACCCACATACAAACTGCATTCAAGACACCGACCTTTCTTAAAGCAGACGACTAAGGGAAGATTTGTCACTTTTCACGAGACCATGGGGCCGTGCTTATCCCTAGTCCACACCTTGGTTCGCGTCACTCCTGCCCAACCTCCAACCTCTCTTGCCTACAGCCCTTACTGCCTTTACCAACCACTGGTGGCGTTCACTCACATATAGCGCGGAACTGCTTTGTGGGCGCTTTGATTATTTGTCTCCTTGGCAAGATCACAAACACCTAGAAGGCGGAACCACGCCTCGTACTTTCTCTGTCACTTACACTGAGCATGACCGTATACCAAGTGAAGCCTTTTCTATCCAAAACCCTGCAAGGGAGGTTCTTTTATTATGCCCATTTTACAGATGAGGAGAATGGGGGCTCAGGCAGGTCCAGGGTCGCACATTGGCGAGACAGGATTCAAACCTATTATCCAATGGAGCCCAGAACCGGCGCCCTTCCCCACGACACACATCGTAAACCTACGTGCGGCGAACTTAACAAAAACAACACACCTCCCCACCGAGCTTCATTTCCTTGGACAGGCTTTGCGTTTGAGGATTCGCTAAAGCGTACTCAAACTATGCGATCATTTTTACCAAAGGGCGATCTTGCCTTCTCGTCACCTGGATGATGCCGAGCAAGACGGGCTTAGAGAGCCGGCCAGGTAATTGGATAAGGAGTTTTGCATTTCCGAGCCGCTGCTCCCAATTTAGCATCTGCCATCCATGAGCAGGGATTTAGCACCTCAGGTCTTTTACTTGGGGGAAAGGAATTGGCAGATCCAACGTCAAGAGGGTAAGAATCAAATTACAAAAAAAGAACAGTAAGACATTGACCGAGAGCCTTGAGAACTACAAAGCCAGAAGCTTCTGTGGTTCATGAGGGATAACCAGCTGAATGATACAAAGAGACCGATGCTGCGTGTATGCCTTCCAAGCCCAAATGGCAGCACACGAGGAAAGCTATACCACTCTCAGAATGAATTTCCAGAGCTCGGCTTTAATTTAGGAACAACTTAACGTGCTAAGAATCGGCAAAGTGAGACTTTAAAGGTATTTAGATCCAACAGAGAAACACTGAGGAAAACGAAAACTCATTTCCCCCCCCTTTTTAGAGTTTCTGCATAGGGAGAACTCGCACATACCCAGCACCCCCCAGCTCCAAAGGTTATTAACTTATGGCCATTCTTGTTTAACCTCTACTCTGGACGTGTCCCTGCTCTCCCCCCACTCTCCCTACTTCCTGACGCGGGGCTCGAACTCACGAACCGTGAGATCACGACCTGAGCCAAGATCAGGAGTCAGACACTTAACCGACTGAGCCAGCCAGGCGCCTGAGGGAGGAAACCTTTCTAAATGTCAAATTACTTCCCTTTTCCAAGTCTATTTAGCTATTTATATAAACTCAAGAACTATTTTTAAAAACCTACAAAGAATTTACATAATTTTTAATAACGAAATAAGTCTGTATATATACTATATGATTACTTCAAACTCCATTAACAAGTGTTTTTCATTACAGCCAACTCAAATACTATGCAAATAATCTAGATTATCTCCAAATGAATAAACAGGATTTCAAAATAGTCTATCTTCCCCATAACTTCATTAAAAAAAATTTTTTTAATGTTTATTTATTTTTGAGACAGAGAGAGAGAGAGACAGAGCATGAATGGGGGGGGGGGGGAGGGTCAGAGAGAGACGGAGACGCAGAATCCGAAGCAGGCTCCAGGCTCTGAGCTGTCAGCACAGAGCCCGACGCGGGGCTCGAACTCACGGACTGCGAGATCATGACCTGAGCCGAAGTTGGACGCTTAACCGATTGAGCCACCCAGGCGGCCCCCTCCATAACTTCACTTTAACCACTAATCCTAAATTTATTCCACTGGTTGGCTGACAGGAAAACTGATTTGAATTCAATCACCCCTGACTTCTTGTGTTCACTTTGTGCTAAGAAGCATTTAAATGACTCAAAGACAAAAAGAGGTAAAAATGAAGAGAAAGGCTTGAAAAAATTGAGTGGCAAAGTATCTTTTTAAAACAAGAAGTGCCTTTTGTTTCTGTTCTTTAGCAAGCCTCGGTTGACGGGGAAAATGGGCCTTCGTTGTACAAAATGACTTTCCTTCTAGTAAATCAAAGAGTTCAACAAGTTCACAGGGGCAAGAAGAGTTATGGCAGAAAATCCATTCATGCAAGGAGAAATTAGATCGTCTTCATTCTGTGACCATCAACAAATATAACCTGCCTTGGATCTTGGTGCCCACTTCCAACTTAAAACAAAAAAGAAATATCCTTGACTTTTTCCTGAGTTTTATAAACACAAGTGTAACATATCTTGCATTCTTTTTTTTTTCTAACATTTTTAAAAATTTATTTTGAGAGAGAGAGAGAGAGCATGCAAGCAGGGGAGGGATAGAGAGAGAGGGAGAGAGAGAATCCCAAGCGGGCTCTATGCTGTCAGCAGAGAGCTCGACGTGGGGCTCGATCCCAAGAACTGTGAGCCGGTGACCTGAGCTGAAACAGACTGAGCCACTCAACTGACTGAGCCCCTCAGGCACCCCGCTGTGAAAGGTTTTCTGAAGGTCTTAAGTAAATAACCTTGAGATGATAAGAAATGTTCTGGGGCACCTGGGTGGCTCAGTCGGTTAAGCATCCGACTTCAGCTCAGGTCATGATCTCACTGGTCGTGAGTTCGAGCCCTGCGTCGGGCCCTGTGCTGACAGCTCGGAGCCTGGAGCCTGCTTCAGACTCTGTGTCTCCCTCTCTCTCTGCCCCTCCCCTGCTCATGCTCTGTCTGTCTGTCTCAAAAATAAAACCATTAAAAAACAAAAAAAAGAAATGTTCTAGAATTGATCGTGGTAATGGTCGCACATATGTGTGAGTGCACTAAGAGCCTTGAAAATATACACTTTTTTCCCCCACTGTTGATATTTTTTGTAATTTTGTAGGTGTTTTCTCCTATGCATATTGTAAATAGTTGCGATCCACCACACACATGGGATAGTTATTTCATGTAAAATTTGTGTCCCACATTTTCACTTCACATCGTTGCCTGAGCATTTTCCACGTCACTTAAAAGTATTGCAAAGCAGAATTCTCATAACTGCAAAATATTCAGGCGATTCACCTAGTGTTGGGCACTTACGTTTTTAAACATTTGTTTGTTGATAGTTTTTTTTTTTCTTTCTCTGTCATTTTTTTGAGTACAGTTGACATACAATGTTATGTTATTTTCAGGTATACAACACAGTGATTTGACAAGATTATACCGTATGCTACGTTCACCGCAAGTGTGGTTACCATCTGTCCCCAAACAACACTATTATAATATCATTGACTATGTTCCCTGTGCTGTGACTTTTATTCCCATGACTTAGTCGTTCCATAACTGAAAGCCTGTACCTCCCAGTCTCCTTCTCCCATTTTGCCTAACCCCCACCCTGAACTACACATTTTAAATGGGTAAGTTGTATGGTATGTGAATTGTATCTGAACAAAGCTATTAAGAAAGCGAGGGGTGCCTGGCCGGCTCGGTAAAGCATGTGGCTCTTGGTCTTGGGGTCGTGAGTTCAAGTCCCGTGTTGGGCATGGAGCCTACTTAAAGTTTTTTGTTTTGTTTTTTTTTTTTTAATTAAAAAAACAAGGGCGCCTGGTTGGCTCAGTCGGTCGAGCGCCCAACTTCAGCTCAGGTCACGATCTGGCGAATCACGAGTTCAAGCCCCGCGTCGGGCTCTGTGCTGACGGCTCGGAGCCCGGAGCCTGCTTCCGATTCTGTGTCTCCCTCGCTCTCTCTGCCCCTCCCCCGCTCGTGCTCTGTCTCTCAAAAATAAACAAAAAACATTAAAAAAAAAATTACCAAAAAAGTTTTAAAAAGAAAAGTAGAAGAGAAAAAAATAACATACCCAGTTTCAGTTCCTCATACCTAAAAAAATCCCTCCAATATTTGGTAAGAGATGAGTTCCCAGTACACCCACCATGTTGCTCCCTATTAGAAAATGGTTAAGTGTCAATGTGTGGGGATCTTACACTCCGGCCATAGATTCCTCCGACTGGCCCGTTGCAGAAGTGAGGCTAGCTGCCCCACCACGCCCTGAGGGCTCTTCTGGAACTCTTACGCACAGAAATACAAGACACACAGCTTCGTCCTATACAGTCACTGAGCATCAACTGCGTGCCAGACAATGGGTTACAAAGGTGGGCAAGATGTGGGTCCTGCCCTTCCATGAACTCACAGGCTTGGGGAAAAGACAGACCCCTTGAAACAGAGTTAAAATACAACAGGGCAGAGGCTCGGACGGGCGACACAGAGACTGCTGTGGGGCTACAAGGAAGGGAGAGAGGAATTCCACTGGGGAAGGGGGCTCAGAAAGGAGGAAGCATGTGCACTCAGCCTCGAAGCACCGAATAAAAATGCCCGTGGCGGACAAGATGAATAAAGGCATCACGGGCAAAGAAGAGAGCATAAGCAGGGGCACCCGGGGGGGCTCAGTCAGTTAAGCGTCTGACTCTTGGTTTCGGCTCAGGTCATGATCTTGCGGTTTATGAGTTCGAGTCCCACATCGGGCTCCACGCTGCCAGGCGGAAGCCTGCCTGCGTTTCTCCCGCTCTGCCCCTCCCCTGCTTGTGCTCACGTGCTCTCTCTCTCTCTCTCTCTCTCTCAAAATAAATAAATAAACCTGGGGCGCCTGACTTCGGCTCAGGTCACGATCTCGCGGTCTGTGAGTTCGAGCCCCGCGTCGGGCTCTGGGCTGATGGCTCAGAGCCTGGAGCCTGTTTCCGATTCTGTGTCTCCCTCTCTCTCTGCCCCTCCCCCATTCGTGCTCTGTCTCTCTCTGTCCCAAAAATAAATAAACGTTAAAAGTAAATAAATAAATAAATAAATAAACTTAAAAATTCTTTTAATAAGAATAAAAAAAAAAGAAGAGAAGGTGAATAAATAGCACGGAGGAATAAAAGCACGTGTTCAGCGAGTCTGGGGACGGACAGAACGGGGAGAAATGGCAGAGATGGGCTGGAAAGGAACGTTTCTGAAGGGCCATGTGCGCCAAGGCAATGAATTGGACTGTTTCCTGGTGTAGGTGATGGGGAGCCAACAGAGGTCCTGAAGCCGGGGAATGACACGAACAGATGTTTTACTCATATTTATGCACGGAAAGCCAGAAGGTCAGCGCTAATGGAAATTAATCCATAAAATGACAGCATAGGCTGAAAATTTGCCCCATTGTCTACATTTTCCAGGAGCAATACACTGAATTATGGAAAACTACTCATTAGAGCTGCATACAAAACTATTAAGGAAAATAAAGAGAGAGTTCTATTTATGCAAAGACATTTTCCCTTAGAGAGAGAAATGCTTACAAGACGTCTTCCTCCCGTGGCAGGCATCAAATTAGCCTAAACATTTCATTTTGACAAAAAAATCAGCTGCCAATCTGCACTTAATTTGTTCCCAACACCTTTTCAATGGCTAAAATTTGATCCAAACAGAAGTTGGATCACAGTACTCCTTTGTTTAAACCCCTTCAGGGGTGCCTGGGTGGCTCAGTCGGTTAAGCGTCCGACTTCGGCTCAGGTCATGATCTCGTGGTCTGTGGGTTTGAGCCCCGCGTCGAGCTCTGTGCTGACAGCTCAGAGCCTGGAGCCTGCTTTGGATTCGGTGTCTCCCTCTCTCTCTGCCCCTCCCCTGCTCACACACTCTCTCTGTGTCTCTCTTAAAAACAAACATTAAAAAATTTTAAATAAACATTAATGTCCTCTTTTGTCTCTCCCCCGACTAGAATTAAAGGTCCGTGCTTAGGGGCGCCTGGGTGGCTCATTTGGTTAAGCGTCTAACTCTTGGTTTTGACTCAGGTCATGATCTCATGGGTTTGAGCCCCGTGTCGGCCCCCCCCCCCCCGTTACTGCTTGGGATTCTGTCTCTCCCTCTCTCTCTGCCCCTCCCCTGCTCGCTCTCTCTGTCTCTCTCTCAAAATAAATTTTAAAAACTTAAAAAAAAATTTTAGGGGGCGCCTGGGTGGCTCAGTCGGTTGAGAGTCCGACTTCAGCTCAGGTCACGGTCTCACAGTTGGTGAGTTCGAGCCCCGCGTGGGGCTCTGTGCTAACAAACAGCTCACAGCCTGGAGGCTGCTTCAGATTCTGTGTCTCCCTCTCTCTCTCTCTCTCTCCCCCTCCCCTGCTCATGCTCTGTCTCTCTCTGTCTCTCAAAAATAAATAAACGTTAAAAGAAATTTTTTTAATTTTTAAAGAGCTCCGCGCTTAGTCTCATTCGTTGCTCTGTCCCCAGCACCCCAAAAGTATATCTTGAATGACTGAATGACAAACCACGAATCCATTAGCAATATCTTTCTAACCCTGAGCATTGAGATTTTCTGCCTCTTCCAATTTTTCATGACGTCAAACGCAATCTGCAAACTACTCACTGAAATACACACTTCTGAGCAGCTGTCCCAAGGAGCCCTGCTATTGAACACCTTAACATGAATCATCACTCATCACTTTCTCTTTGGGGAAACTCATAAGGTCATATATGAAATTTTCACGTACAAGGTGGCTCAGTCGGTTAAGCGTCCGACTTCGGCTCAGGTCACGATCTCACGGTTCGTGGGTTTCAGCCCCCACTTCCCCTGTGAGCAGAGGGTACCCACAGGTGTATTCTCTAGCTTCCTCCCCTAAAGCCATGTGACACAGGCCCAGAAGAAGCACTAGCAAGAAGCACACCCCCACGCTCTTAATGGAGTGCCCCCATTTTGCAATGCCAACCCTCAGCCCACGCAAGAGCCACCGTTGAGCCCTCAGACTTAGAACAACCTTGTCTCCACGGACCTGTACCCACAGCATGTGGCAGAACCACCATCATCATGACAAAGCTATGTCTTTCCTAGGAAAGACTCCCTGTACCTTCCCCCCACCACCCCTGCCGTCCATTCTTCAACCACACTAGCATAACCCTCGCCCATCCAGTCAATAGGACAGTGCATTCCCGTCTTGCTTTCATTTTCAATTCAACCTGGACCCCGTGGCCAAGAGCCCCCTCACTAACCCCTTGTCATTCAAAACGACATCCAGGGCCAGTCCGCAATCCTGGATCAAACCCCCTGCTTATTTTTCTTTGCTGCTGGAGAAAATCCTGACTCGGAGTTCAGGGGCTTCATTTACAGGGATACAAATCCTCGCCTAGGCTGGGTTCTCAGCCCCACCCTCAAGGCTTTGACTGACTGCCTGTTAGCTCCCTGTGACCCCCAGAACAGACACGTGAGGTTTCACGAATGGAAAATCCCCTCTCTCACACAGTGGCGTCTTGGTGGATTTGCAAAGCCTGACGCAAGGGCTCTCCTACTTAAACAGATGTCCCCACACTGATGTGAATGCACATATAACTCCACATCATTCCACATTTTTTGGCAGTCAACCCCTTTCGGGGTGCCACTTTCTCCATTCCTAAATAGGCTCCTAATCTGGGGTCTTAAGTGATCCTTGGATGGGATGTGAAACTCTGAAATTACATGGAAAACGCTATACATACATTTCTGTAGGAAAAGGTTCCAAGAGCTTTCAGAATCTCCAAAGTATAACCCAAGAAAGGTTAAGAGACACTGCCTTCCTCATCAAGATAAAAAGCTTCTGCACAGCAAAGGAAATCATCAATGAAACTAAAAGGCAACTGACGAAATGGGAGAAGATATTTGCAAATGACATCTTGGATAAAGGGTTAGTATCCAAAATCTATAAAGAACTCACCAAACTCCACACCGGAAAAACAAATAATCCAGTGAAGAAATGGGCAGAAGACATGAATAGACACTTTTCCAAAGAAGACATCCAGATGGCCAACAGACACATGAAAAGATGTTGAACAATGCTCATCATCAGGGAAATACAAATCAAAACCACACTGAGATACCACCTCACACCGGTTGGAGTGGCTGAAATTAACAACTCAGGAAACGACAGATGTTGGTGAGGATGTGGAGAAAGGGGAACCCTCTTGCACTGTTGGTGGGAATGGAAACTGGTACAGCTTCTCTGGAAAATGGTGTGGAGGTTCCTCAAAAAATTAAAAACAGAACTACCCTACGACCCAGCAGTAGCACTACTAAGAATTTACCCAAAGGATACAGGAGTGCTGACTCACAGGGGCACATGTATCCCAATGTTTATAGCAGTGCTTTCAACAATAGCCAAATTATGGAAAGAGCCCAAATGTCCATTAACTGATGAATGGATAAAGAAGATGTGGTTTATGTATACAATGGAATACTACTTGCCAATGAGAAAGATAAAATCATACCATTTACAACAATGTGGGTGGAACTGGAAGGTACTATGCTGAGTGAAATAGGTCAGTCAGAGAAAGACATATATCATATGTTTTCACTCATATGTGGAAGTTGAGAAACTTAACAGAAGACCATGGGGAAGGATAGGAAAAAAATGGTTACCAACAATGAACAACTCAGGAAACTACAGATGTGGATAAAGGGGAACCCTCTTGCACTGTTGGTGGGAATGCAAACTGGTGCAGCGACTCTGGAAAACAGTGTGGAGGGTCCTCAAAAAATTAAAAAGAGACCTAGCCTATGACCCAGCAATAGCACTGCTAGGAATTTACCCAAGGGATACAGGAGTGCCGATGCATAGGGGGCACGTGTACCCCAATGTTTATAGCAGAGCTTTCAACGATAGCCAAATCATGGAAAGAGCCTAAATGTCCATCGAGTGACGATTGGATAAAGATGTGGTTTATATATACAATGGAATACTACTTGGCAATGAGAAAGAATGAAATCGGGCCATTTGCAGCAACATGGATGGAAATGGAAGGTATTATGCTGAGTGAAATAAGTCAGTCAGACAAAGACAGATACCATATATCTTCACTCAAATGGAGATCTTGAGACACTTAACAGAAGACCATGGGGTAGGGGAAGGGGAAAAAATAGTTACAGAGAGGGACGGAGCCCAACCATAAGAGACTCTTAGATACACAGAGAACAAACTGAGGGTTGATGGGGGTGGGAGGCGGGGGGGGGGGGGGGCAGAGAAAGTGGGTTGGGATGAGCACTGGGTGTTGTATGTAAGTGAGGAATCGCGGGAATCTACTCCCGAAGCCAAGAGCACATTGTCTACGCTGTATGTTAGCTACCTTGACAACAAAAAATAATTAATTAATTAAAAATAAAAAATAAAAAAAATACACTGGCTTCCTAACTTCATATAAACAGGGTGCTTTATTTTCATAGAAGATTTATTGGTTTGTGTAATTCTAAAGCAAATGCATGTTCACCGAAGAATTTTTCATCCACAAATAAAGAGAGAAAATAAAAGTCACTTAGAATCCCACCGTCTGTAGATGATCACTGTTACTGTTTTGGCGTTCCTCTACCTCTTTTCCATATTTTTCTTCCAAATTGGGAGTCCCCCTACTGTTACTTTCTGATCATTACTGTCTTCCAAATAACATAAGAGAAACGCCAGAATATAGAGAATGTGGGATTAGTATTCAAAAATCCCTTTGATTTCCAAGCGACATCCACCCATAAATCATTTAATTGAGCACCTGCTATGTGTGTGACACACTACTCCAAAAGTAGGAAGTAAATCCTTCTCTGAGTTCTCACACAAAGTGTTAAAAATTCTAGAGATTTGGAGGCGCCTGGGTGGCTCGGTTGGTTAAGCATCCGACTTCAGCTCAGGTCATGATCTCACCATTACTGAGTTTGAGCCCCGCGTCGGGCTCTCTACTGTCAGCGTGGAGCCAGCAAGGAGCCTGTTTCAGGTCTTTTGTCTCCCTCTCTCTCTGCCCCTCGCCCCTCTCTGTCTCAAAAATAAATATTTAAAAACACCTTTTTCTAGGGATTTCGATAGAGAATGTGAAGCTCAGCCTAAGAAAGCCAACCTTTTTTTTTTTTTAAGTTCTACACCCAACGTGGGGCTTGAACTCACGACCCTGAAATCAAGAGTCACATGCTCTACCGACTGAGCCAGTCGGGTGCCCAGAAAGTGAACCTTTTAAAGTGACTAGATCTTGGGGCACCTGGGTGTCTCACTCAGTTGAGCGTCCGACTCTTGATTTGGGCTTAGGTCATGATCCCAGCCAGGGTCTTGGGATCGTGCCCTGTGTTGGGCTCAGCGATGAACGTGAAGCCTGCTTAAGATGCTCTCTCTCCTCTGTAAATTAAAAAAAAAAAAAAAAAGTGACTGGACCTGTATCAACTGGTTAAAAAAAAAAAAAGGCAGATTGTATTATAGTATTGATGAAACACAAACCATTAGAAGTGAGGTGTTTGTTTGTTTTTTTTAAGTTATTTATTTTGAGAGAGGCAGAGAGAAAGGAACAATCCCAAGAAAGCTCCGGCACTGTAAGCGCAGAGCCCAATGCCGGGTTCAAACTCGCGAAACTGCGAGATCACGACCTGAGCCAATACCAAGGGTTGGTCACCCAAGGCGCCCCCAGCAGTCGGGTTTTTGTAAACAATAGCTTTCTTTCCCTCTATTAGCAAAATGCAGACTCTCATCTAATAATAAAAATGCATACACGATGAAAATAAACACGTGTGAGATGGGGCTACAGGGTACAGGCTGGAGATCGTCTCGACCCATAAACTCGTTCTGAGAAACATTCCCTGTGTGTTGAGCAATGACGTTAGTGAGTGTGGCCTCCTACAGTGGGGACTATTCAAAGGAGGGCACTTGTTTGCCTGTTGAATTCTGCTGTGTTTAAAGGAGGAAGATCAGTGTAATTACTTCACCAGCCACTGCTTACATATTTCCCAACAAGAGAATTCTGGCAAAACAGAATTACTGCTTGTCTACTTTAAATATATATAGGCAAAGGATGGGCCCACTGAAAGAATTCTTGCCATTTAAGTGTGCTCTCTCCAATGCCATTTTCATCCTGCATTTAAAGAATATTCTTTAAATGTGGGATATTTAAACCCGTACTTATTTGCAAAGAGCAAATACGCCTCTTTGCAGAATGGAAGCAGCACCCAGTGACATGCTCAAAAGCTTTCTGTCTCGGTCACCCCATCCCCCCCCTCCCCTGCTCCCCGCCCGGCTAATTACTGGGCCTGTTCCCCTGGCCTGCGACCGACTGTCAGAGGTTTCTCCGTGGGAGCAATCCGGGTCTAGCCCAGTGAGCTTCCTGGAATTCTAGAAGACACTGGCTTTCCACTGGAGAACCCGCCGCCTCTGGCCAACTCAAAGGCTTGCCCCGGCTACCTTGTAAATACAACCTGAGAGGAGCCACTTTGAAGCTGGGAGCAAGGTGGTCAGCAAGCAAACCGGAGACAAAGCCGCTGGCAAAGCCTGGGCATCTTCCTGTCCCTCGGGGACCAGAGGCCAAAGCTGCTTCTGGAAGACCCTGGGGGCAGTTTAAGAACCCTCACTGTTTCTGGGGCGCCTGGGTGGCTCAGTCGGTTAAGCGGCCTACTTCGGCTCAGGTCACGATCTCACGGTCCGTGAGTTCGAGCCCCGCGTCGGGCTCTGTGCTGACTGCTCAGAGCCTGCAGACTGTTTCAGATTCTGTGTCTCCCTCTCTCTCTTCCCCTCCCCCGTTCATGCTCTGTCTCTCTCTGTCTCAAAAATAAGTAAGTGTTAAAAAAAAAAAATTAAAAAAAAAAAGAACCCTCACCCTTTCTTATATAAGGAGGCTTTCAATGGATGGATAAATGGGATGCGCTGTGGGGCTGACGGTGTAGCAGGAAGGAAGTCCAAGGACTTTAAGCCCTTCTGGGGGCGCCTGGGTGGCACAGTCGGTTAAGCGTCTGACTTCGGCCCAGGTCATGATCTCGCGGGTCATGAGTTCGAGCCCCTCGTCGGGCTCTGTGCTGACAGCTCTGAGCCCGGAGCCTGCTTCAGATTAAGCGTCTCTTTCTGTCTCTGCCCCTCCCCCGCTCATACTCTGTCTGTCTGGCTCTCTTTCTCTCAAAAATAAAATCAACATTAAAAAAAAAAAGTTAAAAAAAAGGTAGCTGGAAGCCACACCTGCTGACCCGAGGTCCCTGTGCCCTGGCCAGGAGCTGGTCCCACAGTGTGGTCACGGCCCACGAACCACGGCACTGAGACCGGCTTTCCGCAGAATGCGCACCATGGGGTTGTTCGAGGCCCTGACATTTCGCCGGAGGATAACTGGGTGTTATCGTACCCCCTATTTGGGAAGTGGCAGAAAGGGAGGGTCATCTGTACTGACAAGGAGAGAGTAAATACGGTCAAATGAAACCATGAAAAACTCATGCCTTCGGCGTGGCGGCATGAGGATTTTTTTCCTTCCTTTTTCTTTTTTGTTTTGCCCCCAAAGTCTTCAAGCACACACAAGTATTACTGTTATCATCCCAAAACATTTCGCTCTGTAACCGTCACCGCCCTCCATTTCCGAATTTTTTTCATCAATGCAACACCAACTCCTCCTTCCCACCCCCCACCCCCACCCCCAGGCCCTGGTAACAGCTAATCTGCCTTCTGTCTCTTTCAATTTGCCTGTTCCGGGTACCCCACAGAAATAGAAACACACAACACTTGTCCTTTCGCGTCTGGCTTATTTCACTTAGCATGACGTTTGCAAGGTTCATCCGTGTCGTGGCACGTGTCAGAATTTCATTCCTTCAAAGCCTGAATAATATTCCATTATACAGGGGCGCCTGGGTGGCTCAGTCGGTTAAGCGTCTTGACTCTTGATTTCAGCTCAGGTCACGATCAGCTCAGGTTCGTGGGATTGAACCCAGCGCCCGACATGCTGCACGCGCACTCTCTCTCTCTCTTTCTCTCTCAAAATAAATCAATAAATGCTTTAAAAAAATTCCACTGTACATATATACCATGTTTCTGAGATCTGCGGATGGACATTTGGGTAATTAAGTCTCTTGGCTCCCGTGAATAACGCTGCTGTACGAGTCCCTGCCTTCATTTCTTTTGGGTATAGACCCTCGGAGTGGAGTTGCCGAATCATACGGGAATTCTAAATTTAAGTTTTTGGGCAACTTGCCAAGCTGTTTTCCACAGCGGCCGGACCACTGGTACATTCCCACCAGCCGTGCCCAAGGGTTCCAATCTCTCTACATCTTCTCTAACACTTATCAGTGAAGAGGGATCTCCTTGTGGTTTTGATCTGCATTTACCCCATACTTAGTTTGACATCGACTATCTTTTCCTATGCTTATGGGCCATCGGCACCCACTTCTTGGGTGAACTGTTCCTGCAAGTTCTTTGAGCATGTTCAAACCATCCGTCCCCCACGTTAATCCAATAGAGGCTTCGCAAATTTTTTTCTTCCACTCGGTGGGCTGCCTTTTCATCCTCTCGATGGTGTCCTTGGGTACACAAAAGTTTTTAATCCACTTTATTTTTTAAAGAAGGTACACGATAAAATGCGTTAGCCTTATACGTCTTTTTAGACTTCTCTTGGGTGGGTACAGGAACAGGAACTGAGGGCCTCTCAATGAGGTGACAACTCGTTACTCCTCCCCCAACGTGGCTTCTCCCTGACACTTGTATGCTGAGAGTCGGAACTCACGCGGTGTGTGACAGGTGAGCCTTGTCGGGGCAGCAGGGATGGTGGGGACATGGAATCCTGTAGACTTTTTTTTTTTTTTAAGTTTATTTATTTATTTTGAGAGGAGGGGGAGAGCATGGGAGGGGCAGGGAGAGAGGGAGAGAGAGAGAATCCCAAGCAGGCTCCTCACTGTCAGTGCAGAGCCCGACGCAGGGCTCGATCCCACAAACCAGGAGATCATGATCTGAGCCGAAATCAAGAATCCGATGCTCAACCGACTGAGCCACCCAGGCACCCCGGAATCCTATAGACTTTTAAGGTTCCCTGGTTCTACCAGGCAGGCACTTCATAAGCTATCCTTTCACTAGTTGGTTCTGGACTACACATCCTCAACCTTCCAAACCTCTCACACACGAGATACACGTGCAGAGCTGTTACCACAGAATGGACTGGGACATTTAAGGCATTGTTGTGAAAAGCAGCATCCAAGTTCAGTTCCATCCTGAAGAATCAAACTCTCCACAAGTCATTCCCACTGTTTCGCAATGGTACGCATCGCCTTTCTTGTATCTCTGCCCTTTGTTTCTTTTCCCCGTCCCCCCTTCTCCCCAACTCCCACCGGCAACATGGGGCTTCTAAACAACTACAGTAAAACCTTGGATTGCGAATAACTTGTTTTGCGGGTGTTCCGCAACGGAGCGAACACTTCTGATAAATTTTAACTTGATTAACGAGCGATGTCTTGCAATACGCGTAGTTACGGGATCACAACTGAGCCAATGGTTCTTGACGTTCGCTTTGATACACAACTGCGCTGGATTACAAGCACGTTTCCAGAACAAACTGTGCTCAGAAACCAAGGTTTTACTGTTTCTTTGTCACGTGGGATTTTATTTTCGCACGAATTCTCATGTATGGCCAATTTCTACAGACAGTGAGAAGAAGTAACACATACTCATTTTCTTCCAGGGAGGACCCTGAAACCATAGTCAAGTCCCCTGATACGGCTGTGCTTCAGTAGCTTCTGGGAATAAATGAAGTCTACGTTTCAGGACTATTCTGACGCCGAACTGTTGAATACCTTCGCGCCAAAGGGTAGAAACCCAGGGTGTGCCTGTAAATTGGGATTTCCTGCTCTACCGAGTAAGCATTTGTCACCAAAGGCATTCTCAATTCTAGATCACTGGTCTACCAAGCCATTGTTTCCTAAGTAGAATAAGATCTGAAACTTTTACTTTAAACTAGGAAATAGGTCTCCACTTCCGAATCGAGTCAGAAGGATATCGGAAGGAAGGCCTCCACCTTCCAAAACAACTGGCTTAGAAATTTGTGTGGGGGCACCTGGGTGGCTCAGTCGGTTGAGCGCCTGACTTCGGCTCAGGTCGTGACCTCACCGGTTGTGAGTTCGAGCCCCACATCCGGCTCTCTGCTGTCCGCGAGGAGCCCGCCTAGGATCCTCTGTCCCCTCCCTCTCTGCAATTCCCCGCGTGCTCTCTCTCCGTCTCTTGAGCCTGTAGCTCTTGATTTTGGCTCAGGTCATGATCCATCCACAGGGTGGAACCTACTTAGGAGTGTCTCTCTCTCTCTCTCTCTCTCTCTCTCTCTCTCTCTCCCCCACCCCCACCCCCCGTCTGCCTATCTCCCCTGCTCATGCTCACTCTCTAAGAAAAAAAATAATAAAATTAAAAAGAAATGTGTGTTCAGTAACTTTTATTCTTAGGAAATCCCTTTTTGTACTTACATCATTAGGGAAATAAAACCCTCAACTCCTTGAGCCTACGTTCACATGCTCTACCTACAAAGCCACTTTGTTATGGGGGCGGGGGGGGGGGTGGAAAAGGGAAATGGAAAAGTAGCTCCTCTCTGCCACAGTTCTTTTTTTTTTTTTTGATGTTTACTTATTTTTGAGGGAGGGAGAGGCAGTGTGAGTGGGGGAAGGGCAGAGAGACAGAGGATCCGAAGTGCACTCTGTGCTGGCAAGCGGGGCTCAAACCCACGAACCAGGAGATCATGACCTCAGCTGAGGTCACACACCTAACTGACTGAGCCCCACCCAGGTGCCCCTTCTCTGCCACAGTTGGAACACTTTATTGAAAGCTTGCTAAGCCCCGGGTGCTGTGCTAAATTCAACTACCGGTGCTAACAACTCACTGAACTCTTCCAATAATCCTAGGAGGTGGAAAATACGATCATTACTCAGATTTTTATCAGTGAGAAAAGGGAGACTGAGTGCGATTGGGTAACTTGACCAAATGAGTGTTAACAGTCAATGGGGTAGGCCGAATCCTACGATGCCCCCTAAGATTCCTGCCCGCGGTCTACTTGCCCTGTATAAACCCCTCCCCTTGAATGTAAGTGGAACCTGTGAGGATTAGGAGGTGGCACTCCCCTGATTCCATGAGTAATAAATTGACTCGGAGTTGATCAAAAGGGAGATGATCTTAGGTGGGCCTGACCTAATCAGGTGATCCCTAGAAGAGGGACTGGGCCCTTCCTGGAGAGTGAATCACCTGCTGGCTTTTTATTTTTTACTTATTTTTTTATTTTAATTTTTTAGAGAGAGAGAGAGAGAGAGAGAGAGAGAGTGTGCAAGCAGGGGAGAGGGGCAGAGGGGGAGAATCTCAAGCAGGCTCCGTGCCGTGGAGCCGGAGGCGGGGTCCATCCCACGAGCCTGGGATCATGCGACCTGAGCCGAACTCAAGAGTTGGACGTTCAACCGACAGAGCTGCCCAGGTGCCCCCTCCTGCTGGCTTTTTAAAGAAAATTTTTTGACGTTTTATTTTATTTTTTAAGAGACAGGGAGGGACAGAGCATGAGCCGGGGAGGGGCGGAGAGAGAGGGAGACACAGAACCCGAAGCAGGCTCCGGGCTCCAAGCTGTGAGCACAGAGCCTGACGCGAGGCTCGAACTCGTGGACTGCGAGATCATGACCTGAGCCGAAGTCGGACACTCAACCGACTGGGCCACCTAGGCGCCCCCCTGCTGGCTTTTTAGAAGCAGAATGCCATGCTAATAAAGGCCCACATGGCTAGGACCTGAAGGCATCCTCTATGAGCTGCCAGCCAGCCCCATTTACCAGTCAGTCCTACAACCACAAGGAACCGAACTGCGCCAACCTGAAGGAGCTTGGAGAAGGCCCCTGAGCTTCCAGGTGATAACGCCCCTGCCAACCCCTGTGGGACTGTGAGGAAAGACTCCAGCTGGGCCCTGCCCGGGTTTCTGACCCAGAGAAACTCTGAAATAAGTTATTTTGAGCTGCTCGCTTTGGGACAAGATGCTGTGCAGCAACAGAAAACTAATACGGTCAGGATTCCAAGCAGCGCCCTTTAACGCTGACGACCAGGCCCTTAACCGCTACGGGACTCACTGAGGCAGCTTCACCAATCCCTAAGCATTTTTAACTCTTCAAAAAGAACGGGGACATAAGTTTCGATTGAACAGCAATGGTTATGATCTTTGCCTGTTTTGATGGCCTTCTCAAGTTTCAGACGTGTTTTGATCCTAGTCTCGTGCAGACAGACATTTTTTGATTCATTAAAGAGCTACAAATCCAATACGGTATTAGGTAAATTGTGAAAAAAAAAACCAAGCAGGACGGAAAACATAAGATTTTATCTACCAGGAACACCTTGTTGGAGCAGGCTCAGCCTTTGTAAGGGCTCCAGGCTGTGGTACTTAACAAATATTTTCCTTTTGACTCTGTGGCGTGATCTACAAGATCTGTCATCTGGTGACTCCAAGGAGATGACAGCACATTACCTCTTTTAAGAGGGCCCAACTGAAACTTCACTGACCAGAAGAAGCCAGTGAATTTTTTGGCTGGAGTGATATCCATGCAGATAGAATCTCCAGAAATCAAACACTGGTAAAAATCCACTTCAAGAGAATCTCGGGGCACCCGGGGGGCTCGGTCAGTTGAGCGTCCGACTTTTGATTTCAGCTCAGGCCATGATCCCAGAGTCATGGGATCGAGCCCCACATCGGGCTCCGCACTGAGCACGGAACCTGCTTCGGATTCTCCCTCTCCCTCTGCCCCTCCCCAGCTCACAGGCGGTCGCCCGTGCTCTCTTTCAAAGAAAAACATAAATAACAAATAGAAAAATAAAGAGAATCCGTCTAAAAGCAAGTGAACTGGATGCATCACGCTACTTAGAACTCCAAGTATATGTTGGCCGACCATATACAGGAAGGTTTGATTCTGGCCCTAAGATCATAAAAAGAAAAGAGAAAACTAACCCAGTTTTCCAGAGTTTATTGCTTCCTTTTGGAAAAGCTTCTGCTGCACATCTGGAAGTGATTTTCTAACACACTAGCTCCAATGAGTCATCTACAATATTAAGCAATGATTCCATAGGGTGAACCCTGATCATATTTTTCCATTAAGTGGCATCCACTGAGGTCAATGAAAGGCAAAGGCTAACCCAGTCTTGGAGAACCGCACCCTCCCCAGCCCCATTTTATATTGTGGAGAACGTGGGTTTTAAGAGGTGCAGGAATGCAATTTATCTCCCAGCACTAATGCAGGGCTCCTTCTACTGGTTTCCTTCCACTGGTCATGTGCAGAAGATGAATCCAAAGGCTGCTTGGGTGGGTGGGGGGGGGGGGGCAAGCCTAAGTAAAGCTGGCAGGAACACCATTATGAGGCCATGTATAAACACAGAGCAGTCAGAAATGCAGGGGGTCGGGATGGAGGGGGGTGGTGGACTCCCTGGACAAAAGAAGAAGATAATCTATGCTACCCAGAGTTCAGCAGCTCAAGACTCTTCACTTGGCCAGCAAGGATTTCCCCAAGGAACATTCTAGAAAGGACTGCCAATTCACCCCTTGCTCTTTTGGCCACATCCTAATATACCGACTCCAACCATCAACTTTTAACCCATATCATATTGGTTTCCTAATATTTAAAACTTCTAGCATTGATGTTTACAAGTATAGTTCCAGTGCATTCCCCAAGTGTCTTCGGACACTTGGACTTCTTTCAGGTTCCAATGCAGGAATGAGTCATGTTCCTCCAGAGGCTAAGGAGCCACTTAGAGAGGCTAGAAAAACCTAAACCATTAAATCCTACCTTCCAAAAGATATAAATCAGTGGGTGTTCATTTGCATTACAAAAGGATTCTTTGCCTTGCCAAAGGACCCCAATCAAGTTTATTCAAAAATCAGATTCTCCTAATATATGCTAAATGATTTGATTTGCACGTGGGCTTCAGAGCAAACACAGCTGTCCTGAGTCGGATTAGCAGGTACCTTTTCGCCTCGATTTTGGTGCTTCCAGACCCATTTCAGAGATGCCATGCCCTCCGGGGTCACACAGTGTGAGGTCGACCTTAACATTTCTGACTCCTACTCCCCGATTCTAATGATAAAATTGCTTTGCTTTTTACCCAGCACTTTTCATCTGAAGCCTTCAAAGTGTTCAATCCACATTTGCTAGTCTTCATAATTATGCCAAACAAGCTGGCACGAGAGCTGGCAGTGGAAACCTTCCAGAACTACCGGGGATGTGAAGAAAAATATTAGGACCACTGACAGGCAGAAAACTAAATGGTCCACAGAAACACAAAGGCCTACATTTAAGTTTATTTCTTACAAAACGCAAAATACAAGATTTCGTGAGTCTCACTTTTTAAAAAATAGACCATCTTTTTTTTCAAGCAGATTTAGGTTCAAAGCAAAAGGGAGCAGAAAGTACAGAGAGTTCCGTTCCCATATACCGCCCTGCGCGCGCGCGCGCACACACACACACACACACACACACACACACACACACTGCATTCCCATTATCAACATCCCACACCAGAGAATTACACTTGTTACCATCCATGACCCTATACTGACCCATCATCATCACCCAAGGTCCACAGTTCAAACCAGGGTTTTAGCAAATACACAACGGCATGCATCTACCTTCAAGTGTCATACAGAACAGTTTCACTGCCTTGAAAATCCTGTGCTCTGCCTATTCATGCCTCCCACCGTCCTACTTTTTTAAGTTATGGAGAAGAAATACTCAAAACCCAGTTTAAATACAACACATCGATGTTTACATATGTTTTATAGGATGACCAGAGTGGGGGCGGGAAGAAGTAATGGGGGAGAAGACCCACGGAGAGAAGGCACGAGAAAGAAATTAACTCGGGGATGTGCATGCTGGTGGAAGAAGAAAAGCACACTGTACAGAGCGAAAAAAGACTCGGTTCACCAAGCTGCGCACCGTAATCTAATTATCTTAAATGTCAGAGGCGAGACCTTCCATTTCGGAACTGCAACCAGAAATCTCTGCAGCGTCAATGCACGTCGCCTATTAATTAGCTTTACTCGAAATTTAAGTCCCTCTAGTGATTAATATTATTAATGGCAGCAAAGGGGGAGAAAAGTCAAGGTAGGCATTTCTGCCTCTCAAAGTTTATTTTAAAAAATAGGAAACAGGGGCACCTGGGTGGCTCAGTCGCTTAAGCATCTGACTCTTGGCGTCAGCTCAGGTCATAATCCCGTGGGTCCATGGGATCGAGCCCCACATTGGGCTCTGGGATGACAGTAGGGGAGCCTGCTTGGGATTCTCTCTCTCCTCTTTCTGCCGCTCCCCTGCTCTCTCTCTCAAAATAAATAAACTGGAAAAAAATTTTTAAGTAAAAAATAGGAGATCTATAAACAGATCCCACGAGTCACATGTAAGCATAGAACACATAAATTCAGCAAGCCTGAAAGGGAAGTATGGAACTTGTCTGGGATTCTACTTTTTCTGATTATAAAACTAATACATGCTCCATACAAAAGAAATGAACATTTTCAACACAGAAAACAAATCAAGAATAAAACGGACTCATGGTCCCACCATCCAGAAGTATGTACCGTTAATATTATAGATACACATGTACACTTATAAATATACACACTCTCACGCCCACCTTGAGAATGCTTTCTTTGAATATAATATTTATTTAGTGCTTGTGATGTTCCAGACGTTTTTCTATGTGCTTTATGGTGTTATTTTACTCAGTCCTTACAACCACCTTGTGAGGTCAGAACTGTCGCTGCCTCCATTCTACAGATGAGGAAGCAGAGGCACAGAGTGACGAAGCAACTAACTGCACACGTGTCGCGTAATGCTCTATTTTACAAAAATACGATCATGCTTTTTCACCACCTCAGTGTTTTTCCACGTCAGTAATAAATACAGATGTCGCCTTAATGACCGCATGGCTTGCCGGTGTTTAGATGTACCTTGGCCCAACCCTTTACTCTTGAACACTTGGGGTGTTTCAATTTGGGGGCGGGTTGTTGGTTTTGCTATTAGGACCCACGGCGGTTGTTATCATTATTTCCACTTGACTAACAAGCACAAGAAATCTCCACAAAGTTCAATCGTGTGCCCAAGGCAACGCAGACGGTCAGACGAATTGCTGGGCCCTTCCGGCACTCTTGACTACCGTGCATTAGCTCTCTCCACTCTCTGCCAGCTCCTTATGACACTTACATTCTAATGGACAGAAGTGGTCAACAACTATAGTTATGGGACACATAACTATAACTAAGCAGGACGAAATCCTGCTTAGATGATTTCTCCGGGGAGGGGCCAAGAAATATGGCGATGGGATAAGACTTCCTCGATCAATTCCCTCTAAAACCAAAGAACTAGTGTGGGAGGATGGAGAAATGCCCCCCACCCACCCCAAGATCTGCCCCCATCCCAATCCCTGGAACCCGCAGATGTCAAAGGGGGCCTTACACAAGTGATTGAGTCAAGGGTCTTGAGGTGAGTTGATCATTCCGGATTACCGGGGTGGACCCTAAAAGCCATCACCAGTGACTTTTTTTTTTTTTTTTTTTTTAGTGTTTATTTCCGAAAGAGACAAAATGCTCCAAATGGGGGAGGGGGGCTGAGTGCGTGGTGGGGGAAGATGGCCATCGGACCTAAACCCTGCAGGACAGATAGAAGTCCCTTGAGCAGCGAAGGGGCTGGAAGGGCAGTCCAGGAAGAAAAATCAGCGTGCACAAAGGCATGGAGGTGAGAAAGGGGGGCAGTGCGTTTGGGGAGCAGCAAGGGTCCGGCATGGCCAATGTTCAGACCGTAGTCGACGGGATGCGGTGGGAGAAGAGAATTCAAAGGTGGGATGGGCCCCACTGGTGCACAGGAAGGGGCGTGAAGGCCCACTAGGAAATCTAGGTGCTTGTTTATAGTAACGTGGAGCCAAAGCAGACAGAGTCAGCATTTTTCTGGGTTTGAGGATTTTGTGATTCTCTTCCCTCACGCTCTCCGGAGCGGCGGCAGAATGGTGGTCGGTTTCTAGCTATTTCGAGACAATAGCGGTTTTTGCTTACTGTCAAAATGAATCCACTCTGACGCGTTATACCACCGGGGACATGTGGACGAAATCCTGCTTAGATGATTTCTCCGGGGAGGGGCCAAGAAATATGGCGATGGGATAAGACTTCCTCGATTCCACCCGCTGTCGACTGGAAGGATGTTCCTGCTCGCCAAGGCACCCACTCTGAAATGTACCTGGTTGCGCTGAAATACACGTGGCCTCTACCTAATAATTACCCCAACCGAGCAGAATCCTCCATTAAGGTAAGCTACAGGGACTTTGTCCTGTGGAAGGTTTCACTTTTGGAAGCTCTACTGAGCCAAAGGCCACCCTTTCCCAGCTCAACTCAGCAGAAAAAAACAAAACAAAACAAAACAAAGTGATGCAAACTGGGCTCTCTATCTATAACTACACCATTTCTGGGTTTTTTTTTTTTTTTAATTGTAGTATTTCCTAAACCCTCCACTTCTTTTAGTTGGAACTAAACCCAAAGCCAGGACATTTTCGGGGACACCCCGGCCAGATGTGTAGCTCCACGACACGTCCTTGGCATCCAAGGCCATTGGATTTCCAGAAAAGGCACCCAGCCATCACTAGCTCAGGCCTCTGGAATTTTCCACCCTTGGCGAAAGAAAAGGTTAAAAAAAATAAACATGGCTCTGTCCCACGGAGAGCACTTTGTGGCCAAACACGGAGGAGAAGAGGAAGGAAGAGGTGAGAAACAGATGAGAAAGGGAGAGTGGAAGCGTGGCCACCATGGAATGAGGTTCCCCACAGCATGGTGGAAGGGGCAGCAAAGGGCCGGCTGCGGGACGGCTCTGGAGCTGCGGCCGGACCAGGGAGCCAGACCCATGCGCTTTACCGGAAAGGCGGCAGGGCATCCTCCACCCCCGGTACCTTGCCCTAAGATCTAATCCCTTAACAAGAAATCACTGGAAACAGATTCTCTGCTTCGGTTCAAGCAACTGTTCTAAAAGCATTTCCCGTGAGATTTCAGCATGACCTGAGGCAGGCAAGTATCTATCTTTTCTGTCGGCTAAGGCAGTGATCTTCCACAGCTCAGCATGCCTTTCTCTCGGTCTCTGTCTCTCCAGCTCCCTCTCCGGCAACATGCTTGGTTTCTAGCTCCTTCTAGTATACACCAGAGTCCCAGATGTTCCAGACTGCTAAGGCATCGGCCGAGTCACGAAGCTCACTGATCGAATGCACACTGAGGTTCAGGTGAGGGCCAGTAAAACAAAGGAAAACCCCTGAAGCAGAAAAGTAGGAAATCAGTAAAATAATACGAAACAAAATAAAAGAAGCCAGGCTGAAGGGAAAAGGGCCTTTAATTTGGAGAAAACACCAGTTTCTAAAGAAGATTTAAACAGGACTACCGTTTAATACTCTTCCATATTTTACAGATTGGCATAGAAGTGTATGGAACACATTAGAAAAAACAATTTAAGGGCGCCTGGGTGGTGCAGTCGGTTAAGCATCCGACTTCAGCCAGGTCACGATCTCGTGGTCCGTGAGTTCGAGCCCCGCGTCGGGCTCTGGGCTGATGGCTCGGAGCCTGGAGCCTGTTTCTGATTCTGTGTCTCCCTCTCTCTCTGCCCCTCCCCCGTTCATGCTCTGTCTCTCTCTGTCCCAAAAATAAATAAAAACGTTGAAAAAAAAATTTTTTTAAAAAAAAAGAAAAAACAATTTAAGATCATGCTACCGAGAACATCTGAATGTTTTCATTGAGACGGCTGATAAGGAAAATTAGAATTGTTTTCCTACTAAGGGGGGCGGGGAAAGTAACTAGAGAAAGTAAGGACGGTTAACGCATATTTTGTCTCTACAGATTTTTAAACAAAATCGGGGTTGGGGGGGGCTGTTTCCCCAACCTTTTACATCCTTTTCAAAGCACTCCAGCCAGGTCAGTTAGCCAAGGGCCTGAAAAAAGGCCAGGCCTCAGAGAAATATAGCCGTGGCCAATTAGGATTGATGTAAAAATAGAAAATGCAACCCCCAGGTGTGATAGAGCGCTTCTTCAGAGCAGTGAATCTCTCTGCCACCAGCTCCTCACGGATATTCTACCTGCCGGTGAGAAGGGCCACTGCAAACGCCATCAGCCAGTGAGTTTTTGTGGTCTATCTCTAAGATGGCAGCGACTAGATTCGGTGAAGAGAGGAAGTTTCGATTTATCTCTCAGTTGAAATCATCACGAAACCAGAAGGAAACCAGAGAGATTTTCCAGTCCTCTCTGTTTCTCCAATCATGTGTTTTAGAAACCCATTTCTGGAAAAGGGTCCTGCAATTACCTTGGAGATGCAGGCAGGCCATGCCTGGTCTAGCTTGACCTTCAGGAGGAGTGAAGTGTCTCTCACACAGGACAGGACACATGAGAAGTGTCTTGGGGGTGGTCAGCCAAAGAGTTATTCTCTGTGATTGAAATCATCTCTTTCTCTTTTAAACACACACACACACACACACACACACACACACACACACACACCTCACTACTCTTCTTTTTAGCTGGGGGTGGAAAATTCCATAGGCCTAAGCTGGCTAAGTGCCTAAGTGTCTGGCCAGCCTGTATCCTGAAACACCTCAAGTCTGAGAGCGGTGCCCACTTACAAGAACTCCAGACTGAGGGAGTCTTGTGTGGGAAAAAAATTTTTTTTTTAATTATGAAGAATTTAAGAAAACATCCAAATTGAAATCGCAGACGGCAGACCTGTATTGCTTTCTTTCAGCCAAAATTCTCAAAAGGGATTGTACTTCCTCATTTGAATTCTGTGAAGACGTCTGCACCTGGCTCACAGTTTACCAATCTAGCAGATCTCTGTTCCTCCTCCGCCATTTCAAGGATCCATGTTCTCCACATGGATCCTCAACCTCCAGCAAGACCCGTGGGGTAGGCAGAATAACGGCTTCCCAAAGAGGTCCAACATCCTAATCCTTGGAACGCATGTCTTTGTCACTTTACATGGCAAAGGGGACTTTGCAGACGTGATGAAGGATTTTGAGCTGGGGAAGCCATCTTGGATTATCCAGACAGGACCCATGTAATCCTAAGGGTGCTTCTAAGTGAGAGAGGGAGGCAGGAGAGTCAGAATCAGAGAAGGAGAGGCCAGAGTGACAGGATGTCAAAAAGACTCGACCAGCCATTGCCGGCCGAAAGATGGAGGAAGGAGCCATGAGCCAAAGAACGCAGGCAGCCTCTAGAAGCTAGACGAAGTGAAGCCTTGCTGACTTTCTGATTATAGGACTTCTGGCCTCCAGAACTGTGAGAATAAACTCACGTTTTGAGCCACTACATTTGTGGCAATTTGTCACAGCAGCCGTAGGAAATGAAGACGGCCATGCGTCTAGTCCAAACGTCGGCAGGGCCACTGGCTGGGCCGCCTCATCCTGGACACTCTGCCTCTCCTCAATTCTCTAAGCAGACACTCGGCCCTTCAGTCCACTGGCCCCACCGTGCTCAGCTCAAGCTGTTTTAGGGTCACAGGGAAGGGAGGGCAGTCCTCCCCAGGACCAGCAAGAAGACCAGAACTCACTTCTAGAGCAACTGGGCAACTGGCTGGAAAGCCAAGGCAGGGGCTCAGATACAGGGGATGGGGTAAGTCAAGGACACCGTGACTGGGACAGTGACATAAAGAGGACAAGGAAGAAGACAAAACCCAGTGACCAGGAAATGAGTTTTAAATACAGGGCAGAAGCGGGGCGCCTAGGTGGCTCAGTCGGTTGAGCGTTGGACTTCAGCTCCGGTAATTGCCTCGCGGTTCATGAGCTCGAGCCCCGCGTGGGGCTCTGTGCTGACAGCTCAGAGCCTGGAGCCTGCTTTGGATTCTGTGTCTCCGTCTCTCTCTTCCCCTCCCCCATTCACACTCTGTCTCTCTCTCTCAAAAACATTAAAAAATTTTTTTAACTTGAAAGAAAGAAAGGAAGAAAGAAAAAGAAAGAAAGACAGAAGCAGCAGCCTGTAGGAGTTGAGGCCTATCCAGAACCTGAAGTCTGGATTTGAGACTCCTCTGATGTCCCCTGCTAAGTTCCAGGCTGGTCTGAGCCTGGGATGGTGCTGAGCCAGCAGTGGACAGCAGAGCAGGAGTCAGGAGGAAAGGACGGAGGGAGGGAGAGAGGAAGGAGGGAGGGAGAGAGGAAGGAGGGAGGGAGAGAGGAAGGAGGGAGGGAGAGAGGAAGGAGGGAGGGAGAGAGGAAGGAGGGAGGGAGAGAGGAAGGAGGGAGGGAGAGAGGAAGGAGGGAGGGAGAGAGGAAGGAGGGAGGGAGAGAGGAAGGAGGGAGGGAGAGAGGAAGGAGGGAGGGAGAGAGGAAGGAGGGAGGGAGAGAGGAAGGAGGGAGGGAGAGAGGAAGGAGGGAGGGAGAGAGGAAGGAGGGAGGGAGAGAGGGAGAGAGGGAGAGAGGAAGGAAGGAGGGAGGGAGGGAGAGAGGAAGGAAGGAGGGAGGGAGGGAGAGAGGAAGGAAGGAGGGAGGGAGGGAGAGAGGAAGGAAGGAGGGAGGGAGGGAGAGAGGAAGGAGGGAGGGAGGGAGAGAGGAAGGAGGGAGGGAGGGAGAGAGGAAGGAGGGAGGGAGGGAGAGAGGAAGGAGGGAGGGAGGGAGAGAGGAAGGAGGGAGGGAGGGAGAGAGGAAGGAGGGAGGGAGGGAGAGAGGAAGGAGGGAGGGAGGGAGAGAGGAAGGAGGGAGGGAGGGAGAGAGGAAGGAGGGAGGGAGGGAGGGAGAGAGGAAGGAGGGAGGGAGGGAGAGAGGAAGGAGGGAGGGAGGGAGAGAGGAAGGAGGGAGGCAGGGAGAGAGGAAGGAGGGAGGGAGGGAGAGAGGAAGGAGGGAGGGAGGGAGAGAGGAAGGAGGGAGGGAGGGAGAGAGGAAGGAGGGAGGCAGGGAGAGAGGAAGGAGGGAGGGAGGGAGAGAGGAAGGAGGGAGGGAGGGAGAGAGGAAGGAGGGAGGCAGGGAGAGAGGGCCAGGCTTCAGTTGCAGTACCAAAGTGAGGAGCCTTATGGAATTCTCTGCTGGCTCTCCTGGTGGGCATTCTGCCGGAATGTTCATTTGCAAGCGGGAAGACAGAAGCAAAATTCCTCCAGAGGCAGTCACGGCGGTCACTGGTAGTGGACAGTGGAGAAGCTCTTCTCCCGTGGGGTCAGCTTAGCGAGGAGAGCCTTCTCTGCTCCACAAGCCATAGAGCATCACGGAAACACTCTTCTGGACAGAGGGAGAGCGATTGGACCCTAGGAGCTTTTTTTCTTTTTTTTTTTTTTAAGGTTTATTTATTTTGAGAGAGAGCGTGTATGTGATGGGGGAAGGGGCAGAGAGAGGAGAGAGAATCCCAAGCAGGCTCTGTGCCATCAGTGCAGAGCCCGACCTGGGGCTTGATCCCATGAACCGTGAGATCATGACCTGAGCCTAAATCAAGAGCCGGACGGACGCTTAACGGACTGAACCACCCAGGCGCCCCCCCCCCCGCCCCCTCCCCACCACCCAGGAGCTTTTTAATAATGATGCAGTTCGATTTTTGCAACAGTTGATTCAGCGCCCTCCTGGACTGAAGTTACTTCTTGGTGGTTAAGTTAGGCACTTTACAAGGTGGTATTCCCTCCTTCAGGTCTCTAGGAAACCATTTAACGCAGTGAAGCATTAGAAACTTGTTAACCTACGAAAATAAACGGGTTATGCCAATAGCACTCTTCCATGGACACGAGGAGCACGGACACCGGGTCCTGCAAGGTGTAAAAAGCTGGCCGTTTCGCAAGTGGGAAAACTAAGCTACTAATATCAAAGGCACGGAGAGACATACATATGTTATTTTTGGGCAGCGCTAACCCGTGCAAAAAAAAAAAAAATCATAAAAACAGTTCCATGAATATGATCCCAGGTACCTCTGCAGAGCCAGTGTTCTGGAGATTTTTTTTTTTTCCATATAGTTATTCAAATAGCAAAGAACGGAAGAACGGCCAATTGCAAACGGTTCTCAAAATCCTTAGGCTTACTTTGGCAAGGAAAAATCTATACGGAGCTTGCCCACATTTTTCAATCACAACCCCACCCCTCTTTTTTTGTTTTTGTCCTCACCTCCTCCTTTCCCACTACGGAGACCTAAGCTCGCTCAGAAACAAACACTGCTTCCCAGGAGAAGGAGATCAGCACCTAAACCACACAAAAAGAGCTTCCACAGCCTGATTTATGGGAGAATCCAGCCCAGAAGCTAGTGCTTCCTTACCTGATTACACCAAAGGAGTCAAGACACCTGGAGTTCATTACCTGTTCTGTCATTTACTCCATAGGGATCGCCTGGGGCGCCTGGGGGGGGGACTCAGTCGGTTAAGCCTCCTACTTTGGCTCTGGTCACTATCTCGTGGTTCGTGCGTTCGAGCCCCGCGTGGGGCTCGCTCCTGTCTGGGAAGAGCCCACTTCAGACTCTCTGGCCCCTCCCTTTCTGCCCCTCCCCCGCTGTCCCCCCTCTCTCTCCAAAATAAATAAAACGTCAAAAAATACATATTTAAATACGGACGGCCTACAGCCTGTCTCCCTTTCCCCCACTTACACAACAGGGATGGCCAAACTGTGGTGTATGTTTAATAGTGACCTGTAAGAACATGCGAAGTCATGGGCATGAGAACATTTTGAACTCTTGGTAAGCCTGGGGCTGTTAAAATATGAGGTCTCCGCATCGGCTAGAAAGCATTATCATACAAATGCATTTTCCCCGGCCTCCCGACACACTTCACTGAAAGACTTCAAATAAAGATGTTCTGTCTCAGAGGCACTTCTTAGAATATTCCGACATTTCTCAGCAGCTTGAATCATATACGATCCGACAGAAGCTGTCAAGAAACGCAAAAATACAACTTCCCGCGAACGGGCAATGAAAAAAAAGGTGAAGCACAATTGCAGGAAATCATTAAGAGCAAATTTAGGCCTGATTGTTCGAGGTCGTGCACAGACAATAGATAAACCACATGTCACTGGAACAGCTGCCGTCTTTTCCATCCCATCGACTGTGCTGGAACCTGCGCGCGCCATTCCTAATAGAACTTACCCTGCTACCACGAAACCAAAGTAGCTGAATACAAAGTACATTCATTTCTTTTCAAGTTTTTATTTATTCAAGGAATCTCGACACCCAACACGGGGCTTGAACTCATGACCCCGAGATTGGGAGTTGCACGCTCTTCCGACTGAGTCAGCCAGGCGCCCCTGAAGTACATTAATTTCTTAGGAGACATTGAGGCTTTAACATGTTTCCACTAAAATACACGTATCCAAAATAGATCTTTAAAAAGGCTCTTAAATTCGAATTTCGGGGCACCCGGGTGGCTCAGTCAGTTGAGCATCCGACTTCAGCTCAGGTCATGATCTCGCGGTTTGCGGGTTCAAGCCCCACATCGGGCTTTGCTGACAGCTCAGAGCCTAGAGCCTGCTTCAGACTCTGTGTCTCCCTCTCTCTCTGTCCCTTCGCTGCTCACGCTGTCTCTACCTCTCAGAATAAATACATATTTAAAAAAAATCAAATTTAGGGGAGCCTGGGTGGCTCAGTCGGTTAAGTGGCCGACTTCGGCTCAGGTCATGATCTCGCAGACTGTGAGTTCGAGCCCCGCGTCGGGCTCTGGGCTGACAGCTCAGAGCCTGGAGCCTGTTTCAGATTCTGTGTCTCCCTCTTTCTGACCCTCCCTCGTTCATGCTCTGTCTCTCTCTGTCTCAAAAATAAATAAACGTTAAAAAATTAAAAAAAAAAAAGATTTAAAAAAAATCAAATTTCAATATTCACTTATGTTTTTAAAAAACGGACATTAAAAACTAAATTAATTAAAAATTAACAGATTTAAAAAGTGAACATTAATGAGTGAAAGGGGTGTCAATAAAGTATTGAGAGGGAAAGGAAAGAGCATCCGTCTGCGTAAACCACTCTGAACGCACTGTCATAAAGGTCTGTGCTTCTCCCAAAGCCCTCGCACACAAGTTCCAGAGTTCCCCCAGAGGGGAGCACCATCTCCCCAGGCACAGGCCGGGGTGCTCCTCCCTACTAGACGACTAGCCCTCCTACTCACTCATCAGACTAGTCTAGTCTGAAGGCAAGAATTGCCAAACACCCAGAGCCCCCGCTCACATCCACTGGGCTCTTCAATACGACCAAATCCAACTGGGAACAGATATTGCCAAGAATCTAATGGAGAGAGGTCTACCAGTTTACCGTTCCAGGAGGGGGAGGAGTCTCGGCTGAGCCATGCAGCTTACCTTTGGGGGCATCATTTGGAGCAAGGAAGTTAAAAAAAAACAAAAGCCAGGGTCCACGCTTCCCATCTGCCGGTTTACTTTTGTCCGGTGACCTGTGATACACAAAAGCCTTGTTGCCCGCCGTAAAGCCTGGGAATATTAATGAGAGCCAAAAGCACTGGGCAGAGCCACGGGCCAAGCCCTGCTCTAAACGCTTCGTAAGTGACTCCTTTAAGCCTTTCAACAAGCCCACCAGAGGGGTCATCAAGCGGCGAGAAAGCTAAGTAACTGACCCAAGATCACCCAGCTGGTAAGTAGCTGAGCTGAACCCTGAACCTGGGCAGTGTCCTCCCAGATCCCACTCGTAATCGTTGTGCTCTGACAAGCCCTGGGTTCCAGGCAATGGAGCTCAGTGAGACTGGCCCCTTGCCCCAGCGACGACTGCTCGGAGAGCTTCCAGGGTGGAGCCTTGCACGAATCAAAAAGGCTGATAAAAGCAGCAGGCCGATGTCCCCCACGAACCCCTCTGCCCGCCCGGCAAAGGCTGAAGGAAACCAAGAGATCTACATCCCAAAGAGATGTGCATCATAAAATTACCGTTGGATTTACAGAAAAGGGGAAACCGCTCTAGCTCCTTCTCCCTCCCGTGGTTTCTGGCCTTCCTTTCTGTGTTAAAAAAAAAACAAACAAAAAAACTAACAACTTTTCAACATGCCCTACTAATAATGATTCTGTATCTCGGAAGAAAGTAACACCCAGGTAGGTAAATGACTCCTTTGAACTGAATTCCCACAAACAAGCAAGGGGGTTTCCTGACGTGGAGTACTAAGGGTCTGGGAAGGTAGCAAGCATTCCTTCCAGCCCTTGGAGGTCAAGTAAAGGAGTGCCAAGGTGAGTTATTACACTTGTGCGCTACACAGGAATTTCTGAAAGTTAAACGTGACCATTGACTTTCCCCGATCCCGTAAGAAAATAAAAGGCTTCTGCAGTCAAATCAACGTGGCAAGGGCCACAGAGATGAACAGTGTTCATTAGCAAAGGCCTATTTAACATTGTTGAACCCGGAAAGGGCCAAACTCTTGAAAAACATTAAGGATCACAAAAAAAGGACGTGGGGCGGGGAAGGCAGCGAAGTCACTAGAACTGAACACCAAAGGCACAGTCTCTAGCCTGCTGCCAACTTCTGCCTTCTCAATTTAGGTTATTTGCATACATCTAATCTCCCTTCCGGGTCTGTGAGTCCCTTTAGGGCAGGAAACATCCCAGGCAGCCCCTCATCCCCACAACTCAACCCCCCCCCCCAGAAGGGGAGCCGCCCAGGGGGTGACCTAATTTCCCATCTCCGTTCTAACTGGAAGTCTGGGGCTGGCCTCCAGACCATTCCTCCACGCCCTGCCCCCCCACTTCCCTAATCACCCCCAAAGGTGCAAACCTCTTTAATCAGCTAATCTTGCCTACAATCTCATCTCAACCCGGGCTCTTCCTCCCCTTCCTGATCCCATTTGGAACACTTCCCTGCCCTCAAGAACCCTAGTCTTCGGGCACCCGGCTGGCTCGGTCTGGCTCGGTCGGGAGAGCATGCAACTCTTGATCTCGGGGTTGTAAGTTCGAGCCCCATGTTGGGCATAGAGCTTAAACATTTAAAAAAAAAAAAAAAAGGCCTAGCCTTTTGCCAAAACACAACACTACATGCTCAGCCATTCCCTAGAATGTTCTCTCCATGTTAAACCTGACTCAACTGAAATCTGGTTTTGTCCTGACAGCCCTCTCAGGACGACGTTGCTCATTTTCTTTGCCCTTCCCCTACCACCAAACACGCTTTTTCCCCACTTCGGCCAGGCTGAACAACCTCAGCACCATCTGGACTCCACCTCCTCTCCTCTTATCCTCCCCCTTCAAGAAAAATCCCCAAATCCTGTTGATTCTATCACTGAAACATTTCTTTTTTTTTTTTTAATTTTTTTTTCAATGTTTATTTATTTTTGGGACAGAGAGAGACAGAGCATGAACAGGGGAGGGGCAGAGAGAGAGGGAGACACAGAATCGGAAACAGGCTCCAGGCTCTGAGCCGTCAGCCCAGAGCCCGACGCGGGGCTCGAACTCCCGGACCGCGAGATCGTGACCTGGCTGAAGTCGGACGCTTAACCGACTGCGCCACCCAGGCGCCCCACTATCACTGAAACATTTCTTACATCCTCTCCCTTATCTCCATTCTCACTGCCTCAGGTAAGCCTTTCTTATCTCTCTCCGGAACTATGTAACTATATTTTAACTAGTTACCTGGCCTCCAGTCACCTAACACCTTGTCCATCCCACATACCGCTGCCAATATATTTCCCACATCCCAGGCAACATGTGAGGCACTGGGAACAGAGATGAATACACAGCCCCTGACTTCCTGGCTAGGATCCAGAAAGGGTAAGAAACACTTCCCCCTCCCCCATCTGTGACAGACTCTTCTAGAATACCTTTGTTTCCACCAGATCTTTTTAATTTTTTTTTTTTTTAATTTTTGAGAAGACAGAGGATGAGGGGGAGGGGAGGGGCAGAGAGAGAGGGAGACAGAGACTCCTGAGCTGTCAGCACAGAGCCCCACGCGGGGCTGAAACCCACGAACCGGGGGGATCATGACCTGAGCCGAAGTCGGATGCTTAACCGACTGAGCCACGCAGGTGCCCCCACCAGATGTTTTTTTTAAACCTTATTTTTTCATTTAAGAGAGAGAGAGAGAGAGAGAGCACATGTGCACGTGAGCAGGTGAGGAGCAGAGAGACAACCTTAAGCAGGCTTCATGCTCAGCTCCAGCAGGGAGCGGGGGGGGGCACGCAGGGCTTGAGCCCAGGACGCTGGGATCATGACCTGAGCCAAAATCAAGAGTCAGACCTCCACTGGTGCTCCCTTTTCTAAACCTTTACGAACCACTTAGACATGAGACGCTTTCCACATACTACCTTCTTTAACGTTCATGAGAACGACACAAGGTGGGTACAACCATCTATCCCCATTTCACAGATAAGGAAAACAAGATCTGGTTACTTGCCTCTGATCTTGATCTGGTCACAAGCAGGTGACAGAAGCCAGATTCAAGCCCAGGTCTGACTCTTGAGACTGGGCTCTTGCCTCCCACATTTTAAGGAGGACAATGACATGTTGGACAAGAGCCCACAGGATGACCAGGCCGGCGAAGAATCTCGAGACCAAGTCACGTGAGCAACAGAGGAAAAGAAACGAAGTCTCTTTGGCTTTGGTGAAGAGTGAGTTTAAAAATGACATGGTGGATGTCCCCAAATATTTGAAGGGTTGTCATGTGAAAGAGGAAGCAAACATAGCCTGTACGGCTCCAAACAGCAGGGGAAGGCCTGGCCGCGGTGGAACTTAGAGTAAATTTCAGCTCAAGAGCCTTTTCTAATGTACCCCTCTCTAACAGGGAGGGAGTGTTTAAGGAGTAGCTAAGTCCTCATTTGTCAGGGGTACTCGCAGGGGCCAGGAGTCTAGAGCAGCGTTTCTGTGCACATCAGAATCACCTTGGGTAGTTGGTAAAAGTACAGATGCCTGGCCCCACCCCAGACTTATCGAAACAGAATCTTGGGGTTGAGACCGTTATTGCAAGACTTACAAACAAGGAAATAAGTCTGTAAGAAGGTTCGCTCAAATCCTCAAAAGAAGAAGAATGGCTAATCAACGTTTGAAAAGCTGTTCAAGAGTAACTAAAGAAATACAAATTAGGACAGTGATGTACCATTTACCTCCTATCGGACTGCAAAGATTAAAAAATATTAATAACCAGTGTTGGCACGGGGGAGAGGGGAAATGAACACCGGCATTTTCTGACATAAGAGTAAATGGCGACAACGTTCTGCAGAGCAATTTAACAGCACGGTCCAGGGGCAGCTGGGTGGCTCAGTCGGTTGAGGGACCGACTTCGGCTCAGGTCATGATCTCACGGTTCGTGAGTCCGAGCCCTGCATCGGGCTCTGTGCTGACAGCTCAGAGCCTGGAGCCTGTTTCAGAGTCTGTGTGTGTCTCTCTCTCTAACCCTCCCCCCTCCTCGCTCTCCAAAATAGATAATAAACATTTTATTTTATTTTTAATATTTATTGTTGAGAGAGAGACAGAGTGTGAGCAGGGGAGGAGCAGAGAGAGAGGGAGACACAGACTCTCTGAAGCGGGCTCCAGGCCCCAAGCTGTCAGCATACAGCTGTCAGCACAGAGCCCGACGCGGGGCTCGAACCCACGAACCGTGAGATCATGACCTGAGCCTAAGTCGGATGCTCAACCGACTGAGCCACCCAGGAGCCTCAATAAATATTTTAAAAATTTAAAAAAAAAGTATGTTCCAGAGGACTTTCCTTTTTCTTTTAATTAATTTTTACCTTCCAGTATAATTAACATAGTGTAATATTCGTTTCATACGTACAACATAGTGACTTAACAATTCTATACATGACTCAGTGCGCTTCACAATACATGTACTCTTGACCCCTTTCACCTGTTTCACCCTTCCCCCCTACTCACCTCCCCTCTGGCAGCCACCAGTTTGTTTTCAGAGGGCTTTCTATTTACTATTTTTAAGAAACTTATTTCTTTTGAGTGACAGAAATTGCGCGGGGATTGGGCGGGGGTTCGGGGAGAGGGAGAATCTTAAGCAGGTGCCATACCCAGCACGGAGCCCGAAGCGGGGCTCGATCCCACATCCGTGAGATCATGACCTGAGCTGAAATCAAGAGTCCGTCGCTTAACCGACTGAGCCACTCGGGCACCCCTCCCGGAGGGTTTTTTAATACTAAAAATGTGTCTAATGTTTGAGCAAGCAATTCCAACTCTGGAAATTTCTCCTAAAGGGACAATCTAGCAAGTTTGAAAATGCCTGCCCAAAGATGTTCCCCAGTTAATGTTTACACCAATGCTGTCCAAAAGAACTTTCTGCAGTGATGGAAAGGTTCCACGTCTGAGCAGTCTTACGTGGTGGCCACCAGCCACATGTGACTACTATGCATTTGAACTGTGGCAAGTGCAATTTCAGAGCTAATTTTGGAAGTTAATTTATTATTTTTTTTTAATTTTTTTTCACGTTTATTTATTTTTGAGACAGAGAGAGACAGAGCGTGAACGGGGGAGGGTCAGAGAGAGAGAGGGAGACACAGAATCCGAAGCAGGCTCCAGGCTCCGAGCCGTCAGCACAGAGCCCGACGCGGGGCTTGAACTCACGAACCGCGAGATCATGACCTGAACCGAAGTCGGACGCCCAACCAACTGAGCCACCCAGGCGCCCCTAAATGTAAATGTAAATAGTCACAGGTGGCCAGTAGCCACTGTAGGGTACAACTCCCGTTTGTAACACCACAAAATGAGAAATGATCAAAACATAACACAATAAAGGATGATTACCTACGATACACTCATAGGGGAATTTTTGGCAATCTTTAAACATGACTATGTAGATTTATATCGACTGAAGCGAAGAAATAAACGTTCACAAATAGTAATAAGCAAAAAAAAATTATTTTAAAGTTTGTATGGTATTTTTTCATGTTTTCGTATATACATGCTTTCGTATATACGGAAGACTTTCGACATGCATACGCTAGAATTTTAACAGTTCCTCTGAGTAATGAGAGGATTATTCTCGTCTGCTTTTCTAACTTTTCTACAACAAATATGAATTTACTGTGTCACAAAGCAATAAACAGTTTTTAAAAAAGAAGGCTTAACAATGATTAGAATAGGAAAGGACTCAATCCAGGGATCTGTTTCACATGTTTGTCTCAGCCCAGCACTGACAGTAAGGAGCCTACTTGGGAATCTATCTCTCCCTCCCTCTCTCTCTCTCTTTCTCTCTCTCTCTCCCCAACAACCCCCCCCCCCCCCGCTTGCACTCTTGGTCTCAAAATAAATATAACTTAAAAAACAAACAAAAACAAAAACTAATGCAACCGGCTTTATTCCACTGTGTTAAGTTGTTTGGTCCTATATTAAGTACGTTCCACAGATTCCCCTGGGAAGAGAGAGCAGGAAGGCCGATTCGTTTCCAGGCCTTCCCTAAATGCGAACCTAACACATATTCCAAGCCAAGGTGGCTGCGTGCGGTGGGTAGGGGGAGTCAACAGCTGCGGCCGCTCTTCAGTAATTCTCAGCTTTTGGAGAGTTTTCCTCTACTAGAGTTATTATATATGAAATCTAGCTGGTGCCGGCCAGGGAAATATCCTGCCTCAAGCGGCTACACCCCGTAATATCTAGCAACTCTTTCCAGATCCTTCTCTGCACAAGGAATTGAGGGTCAGTTCCCCAGCAGTAGGCCAACAGTATTTAAACACCTACCAGGTGCCTTTCCCAGGCTGACACAGGGACTCCTCTTAAGGGCAGCCAGAATACAACAGGTTTAATGCCTGTTTCCACCACCACCCCCCCCACGCCCCCACTCCCGCTAGCACAAATAGCTATACCCCCAAATGTAACAGAAACAGCGTTAAAACTCTGCATTTTAAACGTGTATGTAAACACTTCTCCCTTAATCACAGACACTCTCAGGTTATAATACTCCTCCCCAAGTCCCTCCTGGGAAATCTCTGCCAGTGGTTAATTCTGTTATTATCCCTTTCCCCAGGTTAAAACTGACCTTCCCATAAACGTCAAACTTACAGGAAAATGCAGCAACTAACACAGTCTCTTTCTCTGTCTGCTTCACCGTTAATAGAGTCACGGAAGCACTAATAACTGAATGAAAGTTTGAACCCACGACTACACGCTCTGTATAGCCCAGGCCTTCGGAATTTTTCAAACAGTGAGCAAAAACTGAATGACGTTAGCACAAGCCAACAAGGGCGAAACTGTGTTAAAAAAAAAAAAAAAGGCAAAAAACACCTGAACAGGAAATACTGTATGTATGCTGTATATGCTGTATATTTGTTCAGTTTGGAGGGTTTTCCAAGTTCTGGAGAGAGATCGCCAGAGGAAAGCGCGATGTGCTATGGGAATGGCTCCGTAGTGAAATCCTAGGAGCAGAGACGTGATCCCTTTCCTTGCACTTTGCTTTATCGTGCTTCGCTGATGCTGCATTTTTGACACATGGAAGATCTATTGCAAACCTGCATCAAGCAAGTCTACGGGCACCATTTTTCCAAAAGCACGTGCTCACTTCTTATCCGTGTCGCCTTTCGGTCACTTCCTGCAATATTTCAAACGTCTCCGTTATCGTCTATTTGCTGTGGTGATCTGTGATCGGGGATTACAACTCCCTGTAAGCTCAGGTGATGGCCAGCAATTTTTTTTTTTTTTTTTTTACCACGGAAGTATTTTTTTAATTAAGGTACGTACATTGTTTTTTAGACACAGTGCTATTGCGCACTTAACAGACTACAGTGTGGTGTCGACATAACCTTCATACGCACTGGGAAACCAACAATTTCACTCACCTCGCTTTATTGCGATAGTCCCTCTCCCGCAATGATCTAGAACAGAACCGGCACTACCCGTGAGGGATTCCTGTGTGTGACGCCACACTGAAGCCCTAACGCGAATGTCGGGGGTTTATAGCAGCAAGTGTAAATCCTACTTCAGCTGTCCCTAATAAACACGTTGGGGCTTAAAGCAGAAAAGAATCAGAAGTTATGGCGGCAGCTGCAACGTGGTTCACTTGTGCTCCAGCCACCCGTGGCCTTACTAACATTGGTCAATGGCTCTTTGTGTCAGAAAAGCAGGGGCCAGGAAAGAGCTGGTTAGCAAAGTCCACTCCCTTTAAGGCTGTTTCCTTAGGTCCTCATTGACTGGACTGCTTAGAAACAGCATTCCCCAAGGTGCTATGGATAATCCAAAACTGATCCGTGTACATACTCTGGGCAACAGACGCATACGAAGACCCAACCCCGGGCTGGAACTGATAAAAAAAAAACGAATGAAGAAACTGGCAGTGACATTCACTTATAATTATGGGGGCACCTCACACTATGGCTTGAACGAAGAGGCTCAAAAGATAGTCACTGATTTAGATTCCTAGAATCTGTCCCCCCACCCCCGCCTCCTGACTCCCCAAATCTCAGCGTGGATCACAAACCAGAGTAGGAAATAAATATCGTTCCTGTGCCTTGCCTGGTAAACATCTGTGGACTCAGTCCCAAGTAAACCAGGCTGGCAGCAGCTCCCAGAAGAATCTGCTCCCGCTAACAGTCTTTCCAGCTTTGTCACAGAGCCAATGGTTAGGAAGGGACAGCTGCACCTGTGCCACACAAAATTCTTTTTTTTTTTTAAGGCTTATTTATTTTTTGAGAGAGAAAGAGTGCATGCGAGCTGGGGAGGGGCAGAGAGAGAGAAAGAGAGGGAGACAGGATCCGAAGCTGGCTCTGGGCTGACAGTGGAGAGCCTGATGCGGGGCTCGAACTCACGAACCGCGAGATCATGCCCTGAGCCCCACAAAATTCTTTTTAAAACCTAAAAGCCGGGGCAAGAATGCTAACTTTAACGTTTTGCTGCTGAGGGTGGCAGGTCAAATGCTGGTCAAATCCTAGTAGAGGTGTGCGGAGACCCATTTACTCTCTTGAGACCATCTGTCCACATCACAGGATCCCTTCACACCCTGCAGCAGGGGGCCAGCTACCTTGCTCAAGCATGGTTTTCTTTCTTCCCCATTTTAGGAAAGCGTTTCCTGTGCTAGGCAGATTGAATCACTTGTTTAACAATCACCCAAGATGAGAGCCCTGGTATAAATGCCCTGCACACAGCTTGCCTTCCTCTCTAAACTGGCTGTGATGACAATCGAGGTTCCAATGTGACCCCAACGGGACCTCATTCTAAAATCAGTGAGACACACAACAAGCCAAGTCCATTAAAACAACATTAAAGGTCTGGTTTTAGATCTGCTAAACAGCAGGATTAAACTTTCAAGGGTCCAGCCACGATAGAGAGATTTCTTTAAAGTCACTTGGCTTTGCACAGTTGTAGCTATTAGGGATCAGATCTTTATCTCAAAGGTACATATTTTACCTTTGATCCTCCTCCAGAACTCCCACTAATGTCAACTTTCTCCACTGTTGGGATCAAGCCCCTGGCCTCCCTTTAATGTTGGCTTTATCGCAGATTCTACAAGATCAACAGAAAAATTACAAGGAAAAGCTGTGAAGTTCCCTTCCAATGATAAGTTGTTTTAACAAAAAGAGCCCACACTGAAATGCTGAAATTTAAACACAGCAGATGAGACGCTTAAGGTAGAGGGAAAGGAGACCAAAAAAAAAAAAAAAAATTTACAACAAAAACCCGAAGTAACAAAACAAACACTAATTAACCGGTATGATGGCTTATTTAAGGGTTTGCTCTCTAGCCCAGGAAATTGGCAACGAGTGTCTTCAAAACAGAAGGGACAAGTGCCCGTTAGCACCCGTCCGCTTTCCTCCGGAGCCAGACAATCCGAGCTAGGCAATCCAGATGAGGCTGAGGGTGCAATGGAGGGCTCCCAAGGGGTCGACACGCTTTCAAATCCCCATCCCCCAGCCCTGCCGGCTCAGAGGCACCCCCAGCCGTGAGCGGTGGGGCTCTGACCCCCAAGTCCGCCATCCCTGGACCGGCACACACCATCTTCCCTCAAACCCACGGCCCCATCCATCTCCTTGCCTCCGGAGCGCTCCTGGGTCCCAGGGGACACCCTCGCCCAGTGGCGAACGACCCCGCGCGCACTCGCCCTGGAACCCCGTTGTTTGCAATTCTCCCCCTCCGCGGCAGCAGCAGCACCCCTTCGACACCCATCACCACCCTCTCCCCCGTGGCGGGAGGAAGTCGCTCTGCTTCCTCTGTTCTCACCGCCCGCCCGAGCTTGGGAGCCCGGGGCTTTTTGGGTGGGGTTCTTTTTTGTGTACACGATGTGTGCGTGTGTGTGCGCGCGTGTGTGTGTGCAAAACGCTCATCGCATCCTTCCGCCGCGGCTGCCTCAGGTGCCCGCAGGAGGGAATCGGGATCCCGTCTCCCCCCGGTCCCCGGCTCTTTGTGCCGGCTGCAGGGCGGCGCGAGGTCCGCACCCTAGCTCACACCCCCTCCCCCGCTCGGGCCCCGGTTCCGAGCGCGCCCGCCTGCCGCGCAGCCGTCCGAGCCCCGGATCGCCCGTCGGCGCCCGGCCGGGCGCACGCCTCCGCGGCGCCGGGCGGCCGCCGCGCTGTCAGCGGGCGCCGGGGACTCAGACCCCGGCCGGCGGCGGCTGGTGCGCAAACTTACTGAAGCGGAGCCGGAGAGCGCGGAGCGCGAGGCGCAGCGGGCAGCCGCCGCGAGCGCCGCTGCAGTCCCCGCGCGCGGAAAGCCACCCCGTCTCTCGCCCCGGAGCGCGTCCCCCGGGGCGCCCGATGCCCCGGCCACTCACCAGCACTACGGAGCCCCGCACGGCCTCCGACACGCTCTGCCGGAGCTCAGCCGCCGTGCCGGGCTTGCTGAGCCGCTTGGTGAATTTGCGCACTTCGGCCATGGCAGCGGCGGGCAGGTCGCGGCGGGCGCACTCACTGCCCCGGGCCGGGGCGGCCGCGGCCGCTGCTGCTTCTTCTGTTTACCCGCCGGCCGACGGGCCACATCGCAGCTCGGCGGCGGCGCGGCTCCCGCGGCTCCTCCCTCCCGGCCGCGGCTCCTCCCTCGTTCCCTCCTTCCCTCCCCGGCTCGCCCGCGCGCTCCGCGTCCTGCCCCACGGCGGGGCCGCTCCCTCCCCTGGAGAGCCCGAGCTCGCTCGCGACCGGCCCCAGGAGGAGGGTGTGTCCGGCGAGGAAGGGTGTGTGCCGGGGGAGGGAGAGCTGGAGGGGGGGGCGAGGGTCACGAGGGAAGAGGGGGGAAGTGGCAGCCGCTCGGGCTCCGCCCGCAGCTGAGGTTGCTGGTGCAGCCGCATCCGGGAGGGGAGATCTGGCTGCTTCATGTTCCGTGTGTGTGTGTGTGTGTGTGTGTGTGTGTGTGTGTGTGTGCGCGCGCGCGCGCGGGGGGGGGGGGGTGTAACGAAATATCTCCAAGTGTGGGGGGTGTGCTACCCCACTGCTCCTTTCCCGCCCCAGAGGTTGCAGTGCCTGCAGGAGAGCGGGGGAGACTCTGGCGTCCCCCCACCCCGCAAGCCCCCAGGGCCGAGGCGGCGCGGGGCTGGGAAACAACGTGGAGCGGACGCCTATTGTGTGCCGCGCCGGGGAGGGGTCGCGCCCGAGGCGGAGGAGGGAGAGCGGTTTTCTGGCCGGAGCTGCTCGCCTGGGAACCCCCCCCCCCCCCACACACACACCGTTTTCTTACCCGGGCGGTCCCCGCCCGTGGGGCCGACCCGGGGAGGGAGCAGGCTTCGGAGAGTGGAAATTTGCAGTGGCTGAACCCACTCCCCCACCCCACCCCCACCGGGGCGGGCGGGACCCGAGTGGCGGGGCCTGAGCCTGTGGCAGGTTGTCTGGTTCGGCAGTGACTGTGTGCTGGCGGTGGGGTGGGGTTGGTATGGGGAAGGCCGTTGCCCGGAGTCTGGGGGACCTACCGGTCTTCTAGAAGCTTTCACACGTGCGTGCGTGCGCAGCTATCCCCTCTCCATTGCCCACTCCTTTCCTTATCCTATTCACCTTCCAAGAAATTATTTTCCGAGAATCAAAGAATGTGTTGTAACTAGATGCAAACGAACATGCTTAAGACAGAAATAAGGATGGGAATCTTGAAGTACTGAGGACCCTGTAAAAGCTTCCCCAAGTGAAAATTGAGAGGCCCTGCTGATCGTGGCAATTTTCCGTCTGGTTACTTCATTTGTCCAGAGTTTGAAACCGACCAACGCTTACTGAAGACCCTTGCAGCCTTTCTGAGAAGGTTCCTATCACTGCCATGGGGCATTTTCTGCACTTTGGAGATCACAGTGACCCCTACGTAAAGGACTTTGTTATGAAAACAAGGACACGGATGGTGGTTTCTGTGAACCCAGAAGAGGCCAAGTCTCTTCGCAGCACATCAATTTTAACAGCCATCACATTCGCCCCAATAAAGCACACAGGGAGAGTGGGAGAGGGCCTGATATCTGCAAGACCTGTAAAGGTGACTGTATCACCAGTCTGGGCTTTGCACAGTGTGTATATAAAATTTGTTCACTGTTGGGGCGCCTGGGTGGCTCAGTCAGTTAAGCCTCTGACTCTTGGTTTCAGCTCAGGTCACGATCTCCCGGTGTCATGAGTTCGAGCCCCTCCCCCGTTGGCACTGTCTCTCAAAATAAATAAACAAACGTTAAAAAAAATGTTTAAAAAATAAAATAACATTTGTTCACTGTTGAGTGTAGGTAGATCAATCACGGATTCATGCCCTACATTCCATGAATGCCTGCGTGGCCCACACGGTTGATTACCTGCACAACAGCCATAGCGCTTTTTCTTTGCTAAGGGAGGCTGGATTTGCTTTCCCTATAGGGCAGAGCCACAGGGCTTGGAGAAGGTGGGCCCGGCGCCCAGTGAATTGTGACTGCTTTAAAAAAAATTGTAATAATCTCACTTTCCTTTACTAGAAGTATGGTCTTGACTCCCATTCAGTTTCGGCCAATGGCATATAAAAGAGAAGTGTGGGAAGAAAGCTCCTGAGAAAGTTTCTCCCCCTTGATAAAAAGAGATGGGCAGGGAGACCTCTGTCTCCTTTTCTTTCTGAGAGGCGTGTTTTCTCATGATGCGTCTGCTCTTGGCAGCCATTTTATAACCACGAGGAAAGATTTTTACAGAGAAGCCGATCCAGAATCTGAATAGCATGCACCTGCTGAACCAACCCTAGTACTGCCCATCTCTGATTTCCTTTTTACATGATAAAAGTAAGCCGTTTGGGCTTATGCAAATATTAGTTGCATATTCTGTTGCTTCCAGCCAAAAAGCATCCTTCCGACTACAGACTCCACTGTAGCCATTGGAAGTACACAGGGTTGGGGGTGCCTGGATGGCTCAGTCAGTTAAGCGTCTGACTTCATCTCAGGTCATGGTCTCACGGTTCGTAGGTTCAAGCCCTGCATCGGGCTCTGTGCTGGTGGCTCAGAACGTGGAACCTGCTTTGGGTTCTGTGTCTCCCTCTCGCTGTCCCTCCCCTGCTTATTCTCTCTCTCTCAAGAACAAATAAGCATTTTTTTTTAATTTAGGAAAAAAAAAGAAAAGAAAGCACACAGGGTTGATGTGGCGCCTGGGTGGCTCAGTCGGTTGAATGTCGGACTCTTGATTTCCGCTCGGGTCATGATCTCACAGTTTGTGAGTTCGAGCCCCGCGTCGGGCTCTGTGCTGACAGCTCAGAGCCTGGAGCCTGCTTCCGATTCTGTGTCTCCCTCTCTCTCTGCCCCTCCGCCGCTCACGCTCTCTCTCAAAAATAAATAAACATTAAAATAAATAAGTAAATAAATAAATAAATAAACATTAAAAAAATTTTAGAATGGATGGTCAAGGAAGGCCTCTTTGAAGAAGTGAACATAGAGATGAGTCTTGATGGAAAAGAAGCAGCCACCAGAGATCAAGAAGCAGAACCTTCCAGAGCTGGAGGAACAACAGGCACTCGGCCCGGAGAAGGGAGCGGACTTGGTGCATTCGAAGGCGGGAGCAAAACAAAAAGGTCAGCGGGGCCGGAACACAGAGGAAGAAGAGTGGTATGAGATGCTGTCGGACAAGGAGGCAGTTTCTGCTGGACCGTGTGAGCCATCAGGAGCATTTGTCACACTGATCCTGCACAAACACCATCTGGTCATCTTTCAGGCTCCACGCTCATTCCTGAGGCTGTAGGTTTCACTTTTTCGCTTTCAGGCTTCTGTTTAGTTACACAAACATTGAGCGTTAATGCTAGGCACTGAGGGAGAAAGCGGGACGAATCAAAGACACTGTCCATCGCCTTCAGGAAAAAGATGAAAGTCTAGCAAAGAATGTATTTGTGAGGGGCGCCTGGGTGGCCCAGTCAGCTAAGCGTCCAACTGTAGCTCAGGTCATGATCTTGTGGTTGATGGGTTCGGGCCCCGCATCGGGCTCGGCGCCGACAGGTGCCGAGCCTGCTTGGGATTCTCTCTGTCTCCCTCTCTCTGCCCCTCCCCGACTCGCTTTCTCTCAAAAAATAAACAAACATTAAAAAAAAGTTTAGGAAAAAAAACAATGTCTTTATGATACAAGGTATGTAATAAAGACCATGCTTGAGGGAAAGAGGCTGGTGACATCGCATCCTGATCAGGGTCTCTGGATGGCTCCTTGAAGGAGGAGGTATTTAAGCTGGACCTTGAGGATGAGGAAGATTTGAACATGACTATACTCACATAGTAAAGGGAAAATGTAGAGGCAATCCTACAGCTTCCAGTAGGGCATTGTATCGGGTGATCTCTTTCCACACTTAGTAAATAGGTTCAATTTCATCACACACGTATCTACCCTAATTGAACCTGAGATTCAAGTGCTCGAGATGCCTTTGAGCCCTTGACCTAGAAATTCCACTTCTATGAGTTACGAATTCATGCCACCCAGAAACTCTCACAGGTGAACTGAGATGCCTGCCTACAGATGCTCATTGTACCAGTGTTTGTAATAGCCAAGTACTAGAAACAACTTAAATATCCGTTCATAAGGGACTGCTCTATCTTCCATCCCTAGACCAGTGCCTGGCACACAGCACGTGCTCAAAAAATATTTGCTGAGTGAATGCGTGCGTCCATGCACGATTCATTCATACTAAGGAATTCTCTATAGTTATTTTTTAAAAAATGAGGTATAGGGGCGCCTGGATGGCTCAGCCAGTTAAACGTCCAATTTCGACTCAGGTCGTGATCTCACGGTTCGTGAGTTCGAGTCCTGCACATCCGGTTTGCTACCTGCGCAGAGCCTGCTTCGGATCTTCTGTCCGCCCCCCCCCCCCCAAACCCCTCCTCGGCTTGTGCTCTCTCTCTCTCAAAAATAAAATAAACATGGAAAAAAAAAAAGAATGAGGTATATATGTATGTACTCATGTGGAAAAAGCTCCAAAAGATACTGATAGAACACGAGTTGCAAAGGGGGTGCCTGGCTGGCTCAGTTGGCAGAGCATGTGACTCTTGATCTCAGGATCTTGAGTTTGAGCCCCATGTTGGGCGTAGATTACTTTAAAAAAAGAAAGAAAGAAAGAAAGAAAGAAAGAAAGAAAGAAAGAAAGAAAAGAAAGAAAGAAAAAAAAATTTAAGAAAGAAAAGAAAAGAAAACGCATGGCCCTTGGCTCAAAAGGTGTTTTGAATTTAAGACAACAGTAGAGGGGCACCTGAGTGGCTCAGTCGGTTGAGCAGACGACTTCGGCTCAGGTCATGAGCTCACAGTTCATGGGTTCGAGCCCTGCGTCGGACTCTGTGCTGACAGCTCGGAGCCTGGAGCCTGCTTCCGATTCTGTGTCTCCCCCTTTCTCTGCCCCTCCCCGGCTCGTGCTCGGTCTCTCTCTCAAAAACAAAAAAAATAAAGATTAAAAAAATACAATTGATAACTGGAACAATATCATTAAAGCAAGGACAAGGTGACAGCCAGTGCCAGGAATGGAGTACTGTACTGTGTGTGCTTGCTTTCACTTGTTATCCTGTGGTGGCGCCAGTAGAATTCAGGGTCTAAGTGATATATCGGGTTTTTTTTTACTAGGCTCCACGCAGGACGTGAAGACCAGCGTGAGGCTTGAACTCACCACCTTGCGATCGAGAGTCAGATGCTTAATTGACCGAGCCACCCAGGTGCCCCACAGGCCCTAAATGATATATCAGAGCGAAAGGAACTGTGTCTGAATGTGTGAAACTTGTTTGGATCCTGTTTCTTTTTTCAACTAGTCTCTACACCCAACGTGGGGCTCAAACTCACGACCCTGAGATCAAGAGTCGCATACTCTATCAACTGAGCCAGCCAGGGGCCTCTGCTGGGTCCTGTTTCAATCAAACCAGCGTTAAGAGAATTTTGAGGCAATAGGAAATCTTTGAACAAGGACTGGATGTTAAATGATATTAAGGAATAATTGTTAATTTTATTACATATGACCATGGCATGACGGTTATGTTAAAAAGCAGTCTTCATAGATTCGAGATGCAAACTGAAGTGTTTACAAATGAAACAACACGATGCCTAGAATTTGCTTTAAAATACCACAGAAAGTGCCAAGACCATTCAATGGCGGCGGGGGGGGGGGGGGTTGCGGGGATGGTCTGTTCACCAAGTGGTCCTGAGACAACCAGATCTCCACATACAAAAGAATGAAATTGGTCCCCTACCTCACTCCATATATAAAAATTAACTCAAACCAATGATCTCACTAGAAGAGCCAAAACTGTAAGACTCTTAGAAGAAAACATAAGAATGTATCTTTATGACTTGGGATTTGGCAATGGATTCTTAGATTTGATACCAAAAGCGTGAGTGCCAAAAGAAAAAATAGATAAATTGGACTTCATCAAAATTAAAAACTTTTGTGCATCCAAGTACATCATCAAGAAGGTAAAGAGAAAACCCATCGAATGGGAAAAATATTTGCAAAGTATGTATCCAATAAGATTTTAGTATCCAGAATGTACAAAGAATTATTTTTTAAATGTTTTAATGTTCATTTATTTTTGAGAGAGAGAAAGAGGGAAAGGGAGAGAGAGAGAGAGAACACGAATAGGGGAGGGGTGGAGACAGAGTAGGGCGGAAGATCCGAAGCCGGCTCTGAGCTGACAGCAGAGAGCCTGATGCGGGGCTCAAACTCATGAACCATGAGATCATGACCTAAGGCAAAGTTGGATGCTTAACTGCCTGACCCACCCAGGCACCCCCAGAATGTACAAAGAACTCTTACAACTCAACCAGAAAAAGGCAAACAAGCAATTAAAAAATGGGCAAAGGACTTGAATAGACATTTCTCCAAAGAAAGTAACAAGTGTTGGCCAAGATGTGCAGAAATTGAAATCCTCATACATCGCTAGTGGCAATATAAAATGGTGTTGCTGCTATGGAAAAAAACGTTTGGCAATTCCTAAAAAAAATTCAACATACAGGGACACCTGACTGGCTCAATCAGCAGAGCATGTGACTCTTGATCTCGGGGTCATGAGTTTGAGCCCCACATTGGGTGTGGATGTTACTTAAAAAACATCTAGAATGGGGCGCCTGGGTGGCTCAGTCGCTTGAGCGGCCGACTTCGGCTCAGGTCATGATCTCACGGTTTGTGAGTTCGAGCCCCACGTGGGGCGCTGTGCTGACAGCTCAGAGCCTGGAGCCTGCTTCGGATTCGGTGTCTCCCTCTCTCTCTGCCCCTCCCCCACTCATGCTCTGTCTCTCTCTGTCTCAGAAATAAACATTAAAAAAAATAAAACCAAAAAAACAAAAAAAAAAACCACTAGAATTACCATATAATCAAGCAGTTCCAATCCTAGGTATATATCCAAGAGAAATAAAAGCATATGTCCATATAGATACTTGTATGTGAATGTTTAGAGCAGCATTATTTGTAACAGTCAAAAGATGGAAACAACCCAAATGTCCATCAGTAGATGAACAGATAAAAAAATTATAGTACAGCCACATAATGAAATATTTTCAGCCATAAAAAGGAATGAATTACTAATACATGTTACAACTTGGATGAGCCTTGAAAACATTGTGCTAAATGGTAGAAACCAGACGCACAAGATCAAATATTGCATGATTCTTTTTATATGAAATACCCAGAAAAGGCAAATCCATAGAGACAGGAAGCAGGTTAGTGGTTGCTAGGGAGTGGCAGAGGGGGAAATGGGGAGTAATTACTTAACAGGTATGAGGTGTTCTTCTGGGATGACAAAAAGATTTTGCAATTAGAGAGAGGGGGTGGAGAATGTACTGAATTTAAATGATTAACTGCAGAATATCATTCAACCTTAAAAAAAGAAGGAAATCCTGTCACATGGTATAATGTGGATGGACCTTGACACATTACATGGAGTGAAATAAGTCAGTCTCACACACACACACACACACACACACACACACACACACACCCTACTGTATGACTCCATTTATTTGAGACGTCTAGGTGGTCAAAATTATGGGAACAAAAAGTAGAATGGTGGTTGTCAGGGGCTGAGGGGGTGAAGGGAAAGGAATGGAGAGTTGTTCAATGGGTGTAGAGTTTCAGTTTTCCTAGATGAAAAAATTCTAGAAATCTGTTACACACACAACAATGAGAATATAGTTAACACTACTGAATGGCACACTTAAAAATGGTTAAGGTTGCTGGGGGAGCCTGGTGGCTCAGTTGGTTGGGCATTGACTTCAGCTCAGGTCATGATCTCATGGTTCGTGAGTTCAAACCCCGCACCAGGCTCTCTGCTGTCAGCACAGAGCCTGCTTCAAATCCCCTGTCCCCCCCTCTCTCTGGCCCTCCCCAGCTCACGTTCTCTCTCTCAAAAATAAATACGCATTTTTTAAAAAATGGTTAAGAGGGTAAATTTTATAGTATGTGCTTTTTATCGCGATTAATTTTTCTAACGTCGACTCCGTGCCCAACGTGGGGCTTGAACTCAATGACCCTGAGATCAGGAGTCACATGCTCTACCGACTGAGCCAGCCAGGCGCCCCTCACAAGTTTTTAATTTAAAAAATGGTTAATTTTATGTTATATGGAATTCAGCTAAATTAAAAAAAATAGCACAGCAAAAAAAGGGGGGGGGATGGTAGACGAAACAAGATTAGCAAAAAGCCAGTAACGGTCAAAGCTGGGTGATGGGTACATGAGGATTCTGTATACGTACTATTCTTTCTGCTTTTGTGTACGTTGTAGATAAAATTTTCCAGAATTGAACACAGAGAGGGGCGCCTGGGTGACTCAGTCAGCTGACCATCCGACTGGTGATTTCGGCTCAGGTCACCATCTCAGGGTTCGTGGGATCCAGACCCACATCATGGGGCACCATGCAAACAGTATGGTGCCTGCTCTGGGTTCTCTCTCTCCCTCCCTCTCTTTCCCTCCCCTGCTCATGCTGTCTCTCTCTCTCAAAATAAATAAGCATTGTAAATAATGGTTCTTTAAAAATAAATAAATAGATAAACAAACAAGTAAAATAGAGAAAGCATGTTGGTAAAATGGTAGCAATAAAATACATACTGTCTGTTTTCAGACATTTCCTTGGTCTAAAAGTTTAAAGTTAATTATACACTGGTAAATTGCTAGTATGTGCTAGTTTGGAGTGAACAATGGCATAAATAAGTAAGTAAGTAAGTAAGTAAGTAAGTAAATAAGTAACTGACAAGGAAGCCAGAGAGTGTTGGGAACAATGATGTCTAAGGGAACATATTCATATAGTTGTTCTTACGATGTGATAATCTGCCTTTTAAAATGGCGTGCTGTGCCCAAGAACTGCTGAAAGCTTGTAAAAGATCACCAGGAGAATGAAAACATGATAGGGAATTAATGCATAGGGGGCATTTACCACCTAAACGTCACACTGAAATTCATTGTCCTCCCCAGTGACTGCATTTTCTGTGACATTCAGAAATACTTATTAAATGCATGCACCATCAGGGCCTTCCTACTGAGCAATTCTAGAGAAGGCCAATCACATCCTAGACTATTCGAATGGCTCCCTGCCACTAACCACCCCCCCCCAGAAGTGTGGGGACAGTCTATTTAGCAAGTGGCCTTGTGCTGGATAAACTCATCCTCCTCGCTCCCCAGGGATACTTGGGTTGAGAGAAAAGTTACGAACAAGCAAATAAATAAACAAAATAAACCAAAACCAGACTCTTACAGGCCTCATAAGGCCTGAGTCTCACAAAAATGAGTGTAAACAATTAGAGGCTTTGATTTCTCAAAACTCAGAAGCTGAATTATCTAGAGTGAAATAATAATGGTTTCTGAAACCGCTGAATTAAAGAGTAGCTGTATGTTGTCGAGCAAGGTGTTTGTGTTCCTCTCTCTTCCCCAGTGAATCTATTCAGAATGGTTCCTTCAGAATAAGCTACAATTAAAAAATATATATATATGAGGTGATGGTTACATGTATATACAGATATATTAATATATATATAACAAGTGTGCTTTATTATTTATAAATGTAGCTTAATAAAGTTGAATGTGTGCATATATATATATATACAAAATATATTTATATACTATATATGTGTGTATAAACACTATATATATATATTCACTATATACATAGATGATAGATGATAGATAGATAGAGGATAGGTAGAGATATAGATATTCGTGTGTGTGTGTGTGTGTGTGTGTGTGTGTGTGTGAATGTTGGCATGCCTGAAGGCTCAGTCTTTGGACTTCTTTAGCTACTCTTGAATCCCTTGATGATCTGTCTTGTTTTTTTCAATGTTTATTTATTTATTTTGAGAGAGGCAGAGAGTGATCAGGGGAGGGGCAGAGAGAGAGAGAGAATCTCAAGCAGGCTCCTCACTGTCAACACAGAGCCCAACCGAAAGATCAGGACTTGAGCCGAAATCAAGAGTCACCCAGGCACCCCTCCTTGATGGTCTGTCTTATCCAGTGTTCATGACTTTATATTCCATCTGTACTAGCACTGTCCAATAGAAATATAATGTGAGCCTCATATATCATTTAAACTCGATTAGCCAAGGGGCACTTGGCTAGCTCAGGCAGTAGAGCATATGACTCCTGATCGCGGGGTTGCAAGTTCGAGCCCCACATTGGTATAGGGATTACATAAAAATAAAATCTTTAGGGGCGCCTGGGTGGCTCAGTTGGTTAAGCATCCGACTTTTGACTCAGTCATGATTTCACGGTTTGTGAGTTGCAGCCTCACGTCGGGCTCTGTGCGGACAGCTCAGAGCCTGAGCCTGCTTCGGATTCTGCGCGTCCCTCTCTCTCTGCCCCTTCCCTGCTCATACTCTGTCTCTCCCTCTTAAAAATAAATAAATGTTTTTTAAAAGTTTAAAAAAATCTTCTACTAGACATGATCAAACACTTAAAAAAAAAACCACAACAGGTGAAAATAATTTTCTTTAAGATTTTTTTAAAAAGTAAGCTAGCTCTACGCCCAGCGTGGATCTTAAACTCACAACCCCGAGATCGAGAGTCACATGCTCTACCGACTGAGCCAGGGAAGCGCCCCTCGATGCATTTTCTTTAACCCAATACAGGTTGTGCCCACTATGTTAGAGGAGAACATTGCCCTAAGTGAGATTTGTCATAAGCCAAAATGGCATAAAGCAAAGAAGCAATTACCATTAATTTATACGGAAAAAGGTTTGAGTGTTCCCAGACCTCAAAACAACCCGTCTTGGGCTTTTGTGATACCGTAGAACACATTTTGCTAATGGATGCACAAAATAAGTGGAGACAGAGCACAGATTCTCACAGACACAGCTCAAAGCTACCGTTGCTGAGATGCCGAGATGCCGAGTGCTTTCCCAGGGAAGGGGCTTGGTGGGGCCACTCTCACGGTTTGGGGTGCACTGCCCCGATAACAGCTCACTGCCAAGCAAACGCAGTGTTCACCCTTTTTACCTTGTCTGGTAAAAGTGAAAATTCTTGGGGCGCCTGGGTGGCGCAGTCGGTTAAGCCTCCGACTTCAGCCAGCTCACGATCTCGCGGTCCGGGAGTTCGAGCCCCGCGTCGGGCTCTGGGCTGATGGCTCAGAGCCTGGAGCCTGTTTCCGACTCTGTGTCTCCCTCTCTCTCTGCCCCTCCCCCGTTCATGCTCTGTCTCTCTCTGTCCCAAAAATAAATAAACGTTGGAAAAAAAAAATTAAAAAAAAAAAAAGTGAAAATCCTTGGACTTCTTTCAGTTAGCAAAAGCAGGTCCCAACGCAGGTTTTTAGTAAAAGCCAAGCGGCGGGACGCGACCTTTCGAAAGGCAAGGGAAAGCCGTCCATCCAAAATGCAATTTCAACGTGTGATTAATATAAAGTAAATATTCGTGAGATATTTTACTTTCGTTTTTTTCTGTGTTGTCTTCGAAGTCCAGGGTGCGTACGGGGCGCCTGGGGGGCTCGGTGGGTTAAGTGTCAGACTCTTGATATCGGCTCATGTTGGGATCCCGCAGTTCGTGGCATCGAGCCCCGCGCTGGGCTCTGCGCGGGCAGCGTGGAGCCTGCTTGGGATCCTCTCTCTCTCTCTCTCTCTCTCTCTGCAAGATAGATGAACATTAAAATTTAAAAAAAATTTTTTTAAAGAATCAGACGCTTAACTGACTGAGCCATCCAGGTACCCCATATATATTTTTTAAGATTTTTAAAAAGTAATCTCTACACCCAACGTGGGGCTCAAACTTACAACCCCGAGATCAAGAGTTGCACGTTGTACCGACTGAGCCAGCCAAACATCACACACTGTTCTTGTTTTTAAACAAGATTTAAAAATTCTTTTTATTTAAGATTTTTTTTAATTAAAAAAAAATCTTTTTGAGGGAGAGAGAGGGGCTGCAAGTGAGCAAGGGGCAGAGGGACTATCCCAGGAAGGGCAGAGAGAGAGAGAGAGAAAGAGAAGTGGGGTTCACCCAAAGTGGGGCTCATGCTTTCCCAAAGCGGGGCGCGAGCTCACCCAGTGTGGTACTCGAACTCACGAACCATAAGATCATGACCCGAACCAAAGTCAAATGCTTAACAACCAAGCCACTCAGGCGCCCTAATGTAAACATTTTTGAACATTGACTTTTATGTCACATTTTATAACAAAACTTAATAAAAATCTCTGGGCTTAATACATTTTGTTTTTCATAAATTAAAAATAAAGGCACCTGGTCGGCTCAGTCGGTAGAGCACGTAACTCTTGATCTCAGGGTTGTGAGTTTGAGCCCCATGTCGGATGTGGAGATCAAATTTTTTGAGAGAGAGAGAGAGAGACAGAGAGAGGCAGAGAGAGAAAGGGACAGAAGATCCGAAGTGGGCTCTGTGCTGACAGCGGTGAGCCGTATGTGGGGCTCAAACCCACAAACCTTGAGATCATGACCTGAGCCAAAGTCAGAGGCTCAACCGATTGAGCCACCCAGGCATCTCTAGTGTGGAGATTACTTTTAAAAAATAGTAAAGTCAGAGGCTTGTTTTGGCTCCAGTCATGATCTCATCGTTCATGGGTTCCAGCCCTGTGCTGGGCTCTGTGCTGATAGTGTGGAGCCTGCTTGGGACCCTCTCTCTCTCTCTCTCTCTCTCTCTCTCTCTCTCTCTCTCTCCCTCCCCTGCTTGCTCTCTATCCCTCTCTGTCAAAATAAATAAACATTTTTTAAAATTTTTATTTATTTATTTAAATGTTTTTATTTGTTTTTGAGAGAGAGACAGAGCTCTAACAGGGCAGGGGCAGAGAGAGAGAGAGAGAGAGAGAGAGAGAGAGAGAGAAGGAGACACAGAATCCAAAGCAGGCTCCGGGCTCCGAGCTGTCAGCACAGAGCCCGACGTAGGGCTCGAACCCACAAACTGTGAGATCATGATCTGTGCCAAAGTCAGACGCTCAACCGACAGAGCCACCCAGGCGCCCCATCATTAAATAAAATAATAATGATGATAATAATAATAAAAGCTTTAAAAAGAAATAAAAGAAAAATAATGTAATCTTCTAAATACGCTACCATTGGTATTTTGGCATCTTATACAATTTCTAAAGCCTGTGAATCAAATCACAATCTTTTCTTGAAGCAATCAATTTTCCAGAAAACATGTTTGGTTTTTGGCTGTCTACTTTAATTCAAATGGGCATTATGTCTTGAGCTCCTGGTGGAGTTCTGGTCACATATGGTAATTTTAAGAGTGTCCCTTGGTCACATACATGTGGGAAATGCTGTTCGGTCCATTACCTTGTAGAAACTACTCTGTCTCCTTGGTCCTTTACTTAATTTTCTAGACTTCCGCCAGCTTGATGACTTCTTCTGGTTCTTTGCCCTTCTCCCGATTTGTTAACGTAGGAAAGCCCGAATCTCTCCACACCAAGTGCTTTGCCATTGTATTGCTTTTCCCCTAGTAGTTAGGGAGCGATTTTCAATTTTTCCTCTGAGAGAATATATTTTTTGTATCTAATCCTTGATGGTTATTGACTTTGGCTTCATGTTTCCCTCAAAATGGCTGAAAATGTCTACTGAGTCAGTATACTTTTTTTTTTCAACGTTTATTTATTTTTGGGACAGAGAGAGACAGAGCATGAACGGGGGAGGGGCAGAGAGAGAGGGAGACACAGAATCGGAAACAGGCTCCAGGCTCTGAGCCATCAGCCCAGAGCCCGACGCGGGGCTCGAACTCACGGACCGCGAGATCGTGACCTGGCTGAAGTCGGACGCTTAACCGACTGCGCCACCCAGGCGCCCCAGAGTCAGTATATTTTTAAGTCTTTGTCCTCCTCAGAGTGCTCCATGTGAAAAGCTTTGTGAAATTTTCTTTTTTTTTTTAAGTTTATTTCTTTAAGTCATCTCTACAACCAACGTAGGGCTTGAACCCACGGCCCCGAGATCGAGCGTTTCATCCTCTTCCAACCAAGTCAGCCAGGGGCCCCCTGGAATTTTCTTTGTCCGCAATTGTGACTGGTAGTTCATTTGAAATTTCGGGGCTGGGATCAATCTAAATGTTCAATTCTTTCCTCATATCCTCCTTGCACTAGCAAAAAATTACAGATATATAATATGCATACCTATCGTTATGTAGATATCAAATGTGTACGTATGTTTGTACATATTTGTTCACTGTGGCAGATTCTGAATAGTCTGTTAATTAGTATGGTGAATGATGAAAATATATTCCATTATGCACACGTATGGTTATGGTCTGAATGTTTGTGTCCCCCCCCCCCCAGATTCTTATGTTAAAATCCTAATGTTCAGCGTGATGGTATTAGAAAGTGGGGCTTTTGGGGATTGGTTAGGTCATGAGAGCAGAGCCCTCATGAGTGGAATTAGTGTTCTTTTTAAAATTTTTTTGTTGTATTTTATTTTATTTTTAGAAAGAGAGTGCGAGTGGGGGAGGGGGCAGAGGGCAAAAGAGAGAGACAGAGAATCTTAAGCAGGTTCCATGCTCAGTATGGAGCCTGACACTGGGCTCGATCTCACAACCCTGGGATCATGACCTGAGCCAAAATCAAGAGTCAGATGCTCAACCGACTGAGCCACCCAGGCACCCCGGGATTAGTGTTCTTTTTTTTTTTTCCAACGTTTATTTATTTATTTATTTATTTATTTATTTATTTATTTTTGGGACAGAGAGAGACAGAGCATGAACGGGGGAGGGGCAGACAGAGAGGGAGACACAGAATCGGAAACAGGCTCCAGGCTCTGAGCCATCAGCCCAGAGCCCGATGCGGGGCTCGAACTCCCGGACCGCGAGATCGTGACCTGGCTGAAGTCGGACGCTTAACCGACTGCGCCACCCAGGCGCCCCAAGGGATTAGTGTTCTTATAAAAGAGACCCCACAAACCTCCATAGTCCCTTCTTTCACGTGAGGACACAATGAGAAGTCTGCATTCCAGGAGAGGGCCTTCACCCAACCATGCTGGCTGGCACCTTGAACTCAGACTTCTAGTCCCCGGAACCGTGAGCAATGAATTTCTTTTGTTTATGAGCCTGTGGTATTTTGTCACAGCAAAAAAAAAAAAAAAAAGAAAGAAAAAGAGAAAAAAAAGAGACACATGCACACACAGAGGTAAATATACATATATTCGTACACACATGCATATGTGTGAATATTATGTATGTGTATACATAGGGTTGGTGTAAATATTTCCCATGCGAGTTTGTCTACTTTCACTACATGTGTACTTATCCAGAAACAATATATAGTATCTCCCCTCCATTCCATTGCCTATTTTCTAGAATGAATCGGCTACCACTGCCTCTCCTTCCTTTGACACTTGTTCCTCAGCTGCCTGCCACCTGGCCTCTCATCACTGCCTGACACAATCTTCTTGCCTGCAAGTGTTCACCATGTTCAGTAACCTTTCCCCAGTCCTCACTGCCTGGCTCAGCACTGTGTCTTGCTCTTTTCCTCGGGAGTCTCTTCTCCGTGAAGGGCTTATATGAAAGCAAGCAAGAGGGAAGGAAGGAAGGAGAAAGAAAGAAAGAAAGAAAGAAAGAAAGAAAGAAAGAAAGAAAGAAAGAAAGAAAGAAAGAAAGAAAGAAAAGAAAAGAAAGAAGAAAGGAGGGAGAAAGAAAAGAAAGAAAGCAAGAAAGCAAGCAAGAAAGAAAGAAGAGAGGGAAGGAAGGAAAGAAGGAAGGAGGAAGAAAGAAAGAAAGAAAGAAAGAAAGAAAGAAAGAAAGGAAAGAAGGAAGGAGGGAAGAGGGAGGGAAGGAAGGAGAAAGAAAGAAAGAAAGAAAGAAAGAAAGAAAGAAAGAAAGAAAGAAAGAAAGAAAAGAAGGAAGAAGAAAGAAAAAAAGAAAGGAAGGAAGGAAAAAAGGAAGGAAGGAGGGAAGAAAAAGAAAACAAAGGCTCGTGTGGCCTGGTCCCGGTGACGTGAAAGGGTGGGCTTCAGGGCCAGTGTCCTGCTTTGCCACTCCCTGTCCACAGGCCAGTTTCCTGTCCCGACCTCTGGCTTCTCACATCCTAATGTGTGTTTCTTAGCTGGATGTCCTGCTGTTTCTTTAAGCTGAACGTGCCCGAAATATACCTCCTTATCTTCTACAAAGCCAGCTTCTCCAGCTTCTCCCTTTCTGTCAATGACATCATCACCAGACACGAAACCTGAGTCATCTTGGACTCCTCTCTTGACTTCAAGCCCACATGCACCCAGTCTTGTTGGTTCTTTAAAAAAAAAAAAAAAAAGTTTTGGATTTGTGAAATATTTCAAACACGTAAAAAAGGATCAGAAAATAAACGCCTATTTAATCACAGCTCAGACATGACAAATCCTAATATTTTCCAATATGGGCTTCAGAGGTTTTCTTTTTCTTTTTTCTTTAAAAGTTTTGTTCCATGGGGTGCCTGGTTGGCTCCGTGGGAAGAGCGTGCCGCTCTTGATCTCGGGGTTGTGAGTTCGAGCCACACGTTGGGTGTAGAGATGACTTAAATACATTTTAAATACATAAATAAATAAATAAAATTTTGGTTCCAGTTTCTTTTTTATTTTTTAAGATTTTAGTTTTGTAAGTCGGGGCGCCTGGGTGGCGCAGTCGGTTAAGCGTCCGACTTCAGCCAGGTCACGATCTCGCGGTCCGGGAGTTCGAGCCCTGCGTCGGGCTCTGGGCTGATGGCTCAGAGCCTGGAGCCTGTTTCCGATTCTGTGTCTCCCTCTCTCTCTGCCCCTCCCCTGCTCGTGCTCTGTCTCTCTCTGTCCCAAGAATAAATAAACGTTGAAAAAAAATTAAAAAAAAAAGATTTTAGTTTTGTAAGTAATCTCTACCCTCAACGTGGGGCCCAAACCTACAACCCTGAGATCAAGAGTCGCATTCTCTACCGAAGGATGTACATGTTTCCTTGTGCACCTGTGTAAAAGTGTCTCTGGAGTTTGGAGAGCCAGGACCATCCTTACCTTTCCCATGAACTAGCGATTTGCGAAAATTCCCTTTTCTCCTTATCCTCATGACTGTTCTTATCAGACTTCCTTCCGAAAGCATTCACATTCTGTTTTTATATTTAAGTATTTAGTTATCCCTGGATTTATTTTCGTGCATGGCGTGTTAGTGATGTAACCTTATCAATCTCTTCCATTTGGACAACCGATTTTTCCAGAAGCATTTAATAACGAACAGCCCATCCTGTCTCTCCTCTTATTTATAGCCAGCTCAGTCATGTAGTAAGTTTCCGGATATGACAGTCTGTCCTGGTTTCTCTGTTCCATTCCATTGAAACGCTTATCTATCAGGGCGCCTGGGTGGCTCAGTCGGTTAAGCGTCCGACTTTGGCTCAGGTCATGATCTCACACTCGGTGGGTTCGAGCCCCGCGTTGGGCTCTGTGCCGACAGCTCGGAGCCTGGAGCCTGCTTCGAATTCTGTGTCTCCCTCTCTCTCTGCCCCTCCCCGATTCATACTCTGTCACTCTCTCAAAAAGAAGTAAACATTAAAAAATTAACTAAAAAAAAAAGAAAGGTAAATTAAAGCAATAATTAAATATCATTTCTTACCGGTAAACTAGCAAACATTTTTTCGAAGTGAGACTATTGGTGAGTTAGAAATTCCTGTTTATTGTTGGTGCTTCTTTTCATTTATTTATTTTTAAATATTATTATCATTATTATTTAGTTTAGAGAGAGTGTGTGAGCAGGGGAGAGGGGCAAGGGGAGAGAGAGATAGTCCTAAACAGGCTCCACGCTCAGCACAGAGCCCGAATTGGGGCTCAACGTGGGGCTCGATCCCATGACCCTGGGATCATGACCTGAGCCGAAATCAAGAGTCGGACACTCAACCAAGTGAGGCACCCAGGCGCCCTTCGGTGCTTATCTTAAGTAAAGCGATGTGATAGTGCGGGGAATGTTTGAAATATTCACTCGTGGCCGCCCATCACCTTTGGAACAGCATTTCTGTTCACGTTACCAGGTTTAGCAAATAGAAACATAAGACACCTGGTTACCTTTGAATTTCAGAGAGACCACAAATAATTTTTAAGCGTAGGTATGTCCCGTAAATGTTTGGGATGCGCGGATGTTAACTATTATTCATCGCTTCCCTGAAATGTGGACTTAACCGAGTATCCTGTATTTTATCTGGCAGCCTTAATTTCTATTTTTGTGGAAATTCCGAGTTTCCAAGCCCTGCGTCAGATTCTCAGGCTCTTGCGCTAGCCTGGAAGCAGGTGACCTCACCCCTGCTTTCGGGAGACTTAGATTTGACAGTGAGGGTGGTAATTAAACCAGACTCTCCGTGGAGCTTCTCTTTTGGCTGACATAGATGATGAAAGGAGAGATTCTGCTTTTTCCTGGTGCTGGTGACAGTGCGGGGCAGTGGGGTTTTTTATAGTGAGGTTCAAAGCCCTCGTATATGTACATCTCCAGAATGTGCCATTTCCTTAGGCCGTGATATCTTTTTCATCAAGCTTGTTCAGTGACCTGGTTTCAGGCATCGTTTCTGGCAGTTTAGACTTGATTATCCAGTCCTGCCAACAATTCTGTGAAAAACTCCATATTCCTTAGTCAACTCCTTTCCTGCTTAACCTTCCAGAGTCAGCTTCTATTGTTTGTGATTAAGAATCCTGACTGATCGGGGTGCCTGGCTGGCTGAGGCGGTGGAGGGAGCGACTCTTGATCTCAGGGGTGTGGGGTTCTAGCCCCACGTTCGGTGGGGAGATAATTTAAAAATAAAATCTTGCGGGGCGCCTGGGTAGCGCAGTCGGTTAAGCGTCCGACTTCAGCCAGGTCACGATCTCGCGGTCCGTGAGTTCGAGCCCCACGTCGGGCTCTGGGCTGATGGCTCAGAGCCTGGAGCCTGTTTCCGATTCTGTGTCTCCCTCTCTCTCTGCCCCTCGCCCGTTCATGCTCTGTCTCTCTCTGTCCCAAAAATAAATAAACGTTGAAAAAAAAAATAAAAATAAAAAAATAAAAATAAAATCTTGGGGCTCCTGGGTGGCTCAGTCCGTTAAGCATCCAACTCTTGATTTCTGCTCAGGTCATGATCGTAGGGTCATGGGATCAAGCCCCCAGTGAGGCTCCATGCTGACTGTGGAGCCTGCTTATAATTCTCTCTCTCCTTCTGCCCCTCTCCCCTGCTAGTACTCTCTCTCTCTCTCTCTCTCTCTGTCTCTCAAAATAAAAAAAAATAATAAACTTTAAAAAATGTGCATATTGAGTCCCCATTCTAAAACATTTACTTAGTGTAATGTGGACAAAATTTTTTGCACAAAGGTGCTCATCTAAGTATTATTTAGAAAATTGAGGGACGCCTGGGTGGCTCAGTCAGTTAAGCATCTGACTTCAGCTCAGGTCATGATCTCATGGTTCATGGCTTCCACTTCTGCGTCAGACTCCATGCTGACGACGATTAGAGCCTGGAGCCTGTGTCAGATTCTGTGTCTCCCTCTCTCTCTGCCCCTCCCCCGCTTGCTCTCTCTCTCTCTCTCTCTCTCTCTCTCTCTCTCTCTCTTTCTCTCTCTCTCTCTCAAAAATAAACATTAAAAAAAAAAAGAAAATTGAAAAACTGGAAACAGTCTAAACCTCTAACATCTAATTCTAGGAATCAGGACTCTGTTCTAGAAATCATTAAATGGAATTAGGAGAATATTTAAGGACACAAAAAATGCTGTAATATTAAGGGACAAAATGAAGATAAAAATTTACATATGTAGTATGATCTCTATTGTGTAAAAACAAACAAACAAACAAACAAACGGCAGGGAAAAAAGCTGGGTCATCAGCTTATTTTTTTCTGCCTTTTTTTTTTTATACTTTTCATTTGATTTGTTACACAGTGAATAAGAATTACTCCTGTAGGAGCACCTGGCTGGGTCAGTCAATGGAGTGTGTGACTCTTGATCTTGGGTTGTGAGTTCGAGCCCCATGTTGGGTGTAGAGATGACTTAAAAATAAAATCTTAAAAAAAAAAAGTGGGGCACCTGGGTGTCTCAGTCGGTTAAGCATCCGACTTTTGGTTTTGGCTCAGGTCATGGTCTGCGTTTCGTGGGTTTGAGCCCCGCACTGGGCTCTGTGCTGACAGTGGGGAGTCTGCTTGGGATTCTCTCTGTCTCTCTCTCTCTCTCTCTCTCCCTCTGTCTCTGCCCCTCCCCAGCTTGATCTCTCTGTCTCTCTCGAAACGAATAAATAAACTCAAACATTTTTGAAAACAGAAAAAAAAGAATTACTCTTGTAGTCATAAAAAGAAATCTCTTCTCTAACCCTGTTGGACCATCTATATCTTACCAGGCAGACACATTTGCCTTGTGTAAACAGTCCGTGGGGGTGGGGATTCTGTAGGCATGGGAGGTGACATCCCGAGTCAGGCCGTGAGAACACAAGAGCAAAAGAGCTCACTGCTTCTTTCAAAACCGTTCACAACAGAACTCCCGGAAAAATACCCCAAGCCCCTTGGAGTAATGTCTCACTTTGATTGCATCTCATTATTTGCTTTTCACTTGTTTAGGAGCCCCTGACTCCCTTCTGGCATCCTTTTTGGGGATCCCTCCTGTATGAGGTGGAAAAGCCTAGCCAGGCAGCTCTAAATATTAGAATCTGGTTAACAGCTTCATCATGATTAAAAAAGCCTGTTTCTCAAACAGAGATAAACAAGCCTATGGAAGAATGGGGTCAGGTGGAAAAGGGGTCATGTGTAAAGCAACGAAATGCATCTTCTTGGAGTGTCCATTTTTAGGAGATGATGAGTAACTTTAAATGTTTATTTTTTTAATCTTATATTTAAGTCATCTCTGCACCCAACGTGGGGCTTAAATTCACAAACCCGAGGTCAGGAGTCTCATGTACCGCCAACTGAGCCAGTCAAGTGCCCCTAAGTGGCGTTTTTATTCAAGTTTAAAAAAAAACTTATCTATTTTGAGAGAGAGAGAAAGAGAGACAGAGAGAGACAGAGCATGAATGGGGGAGGGGCAGAGAGAGAGAGGGAGACACAGAATCGGAAACAGGCTCCAGGCTCTGAGCCATCAGCCCAGAGCCCGACGCAGGGCTCGAACTCACGGACCGCGAGATCGTGACCTGAGCTGAAGTCGGACGCTTAACCGACTGAGCCACCCAGGCGCCCCTCATTCGTTTCTTTAAGATATTTATTTATCTATCTATTTATTTATTTATTTAGAAGTATTTATTTATTTAAGTAACTCTGCCCCCAGTGTGGGGCTTGAACTCATGACCCAGAGATCCAGAGTCACATGTTTTACCAACTGAACCAGCCAGGGCCCTTCTTTTCTTTTTACTGCATTTATATGAGAAGATGGATGTTAGCTGAACCTATTGTGGGAATCATTTCACAATACATGTAAATGAAGCCATCATGCTATATGCCTTAAGGGGCGCCTGGGTGGCAAGGTCGGTTAAGTGTTTGACTTCGACTCTTGTCATGATCTCACGGTTCGTGAGTTTAAGACCCACGTCAGGCTCTGTGCTGACAGCTCGGAGCCTGGAGCCTGCTTCGGATTCTGTGGCTCCCTCTCTCTCTGCCCCTCTCCTGCCCGCACTCTGTCTCTCAAAAATAAACAAACATTAAAAAAAAATTTTTTTTTTGTAAATTACACAGTGACATATGTCAATTTTTTTTATTTTTATTTTATTAAAAAAACTTTTTAATGTTTATTTATTATTGAGAGAGGCAGAGTGAGAGCAGGGGAGGGGCAGAGAGAGACAGGGAGACACAGAATCTGATGCAGGCTCCAGGCTGTGAGCTGTCAGCACGGAGCCCGACGCAGGGCTCAAACTCACAAACTTCGAGATTGTGACCTGAGCTGAAGTTGGACGCTTAACTGACTGAGCCACCCAGGAACCCCTTTCTTTTTATTTTTTTATTAAAAAAAAAATTTTTTTTTCAACGTTTTTATTTATTTTTGGGACAGAGAGAGACAGAGCATGAACGGGGGAGGGGCAGAGAGAGAGGGAGACACAGAATCGGAAACAGGCTCCAGGCTCCGAGCCATCAGCCCAGAGCCTGACGCGGGGCTCGAACCCACGGACCACGAGATCGTGACCTGGCTGAAGTCGGACGCTTAACCGACTGCGCCACCCAGGCACCCCTCTTTTTATTTTTTTAAAGCAAGCTTTATGCCCAATGTGGGACTCGAACTCATGACCCTGAGATCAAGAGTTGCAAGCTTTACCAACTGAGCCAGCCAGCCACTCCAATTATTTTTTCGATAAAACTGGAAAAAAAGATTTATTCAACACAACTAAGTAAATGGGCAGTAATGATTTCTTTTCCCCCCTCAAAGCTTGCATGAGGAGTTTTTCTTCTTTGTCTACCTGGTTTGTCCTAAAGTTTTTGTGCAAGATAGGACAACAATGTTATCTCTACTCGACTTAACTCAATATATGCCAGAAATCAAGGGTCACCAGAGAGGACTTTCTTATCAAAGCTTTCCAGATACATTCTATGATTGCAGAATCAGACCTAAATAAATTCCAGCATGCAGGCTCCCCTTCTAGAATCTCTTCAATGAATCTGTGTCCCTTTGTAATATTTTCTTCCAAACCCTGACAGTGACCTTTGTTCTCTGAAGTGATTGCAGGGCATTTCCGGCTGCACTGTGAAACACTGAGATTCTAGAAGGAGTGGAGGGTCATGTAAAAACTCTTAATGGAACACACAGAGATCTATTTATTCATCCATTATTTCAACAATGCTTAATAAATTAAGCGTCTACTAGGTATCCAACAATAAACCAGAATTTTATTTTGTTGAATTGTTATTTTCTTTTCTTTTTTTTTTTTAGTTTTTTTATTTATTGAGAGAGAGAGAGTGAGCATGAGTGGGGAGGGGTAGAGAGAGAGGGAGAGAGAGAATCCAAGTAGGCTGTGCACTGTCAGCAAAGAGCCCGACATAGGGCTTGATCTCACAAACTGAAAGACCACGACCTGAGCCGAAATCAGCAGTCAGACGCTCAAAAGACTGAGCCACCCAGGGTGCTGAGTTGTTCTAAAAAAACAACAAAACAAAACAAAACAAAACAAAACAAAACAAAACAAAAAGCATCTGCTATGTATGAGGGACTGTTCTAGATGCTGCAAATCCAATGATGAGCCAAACCCAACACCATCCCAACCCTCAAGGAGCTCTTACCCTGTGTGCAAGGGATAGGCCTTAATTAAATAAGCCGTGAATGCATGAATAATTATAATCAGAATAACATAAACAGACAGGTCAACTCTTCTCTGGTGTATGGACAAGAGTGCCCAGAATGTGGGATTACTCGTCTCTTCTCTACCTTCTCCCTACAAAAGAAAGATACATGCGCACCCTTTGCCGGGCAACTTCCCAGCACATCCCACCCAGGGGAGTAAGCGGAATGTGTTTCCCCATTCCATGGACTCTGGGCTTGGTCATCTGACCTATTCTGAACAACAATTCCATTTGGTCCATATTCATGGGCCAAGTTGATAGCGTCTCAGTCCTGAGCACAGGCTTTCAGAGGCGTTGTGTTTTTGTATTTTTGCTTTCGTATGCCTGTATTTTTGTTTCCTGCTGCTCTGCTTTGGCATGGGTCCTGAATCAAGGAGCAGACCTGAACTCAAGCCTAAGAAGCCAGGTTAACTGAGCCTAGGAGGCCCAAAGCCAGCCTGCAGAACCGCAAAGCAAGGGACAAAGATTTGTCATCTCTGAGATTTGGGGGGCTGCTACTTAAGCAAAAGCTGACAGTCCACCAGTTTGTGAATATTTATTGAGTACCTAGTATATGCCAGGCACTGGGCTAGGGGCTGAGATTAAGTAGTTAGCAAAACCTGACCTTGTTCTCATGAAAATCACACACTACCTCTTCCTTTTGTTTGGCTGACGTATTTTTTTCTCATTCTTTCTGTTTATTTCCTCCTTGAGGTGGAGCCAGCACAATGTACTAAGAACATGCCTGAGATCTCAATGTTGTTTGATCTGGTCTTGAGTTTCCACCTCCTTCCAATCCCCCAGTATTTTTGTAGCCTTTCCTTGGGCTCTTAGAATGGGGATATTACCATTGAATTTTCATGTCCAATGGCATGGAAAATCTGTCTTCTTTGGGAAAAGAAGGGTTTCCTTGCCAGTGTCCAGGAGCTGAAAAAGATTAACTACCCATATTTTAAAATTCTGTCTTTTAGTCAAAGTTTATTGATTTATTTTTTTGAGAGAGAGAGAAAACACAAGTGGGGCAGGAGCAGAGAGAGAGGGAGAGAGAGAATCCCAAGCAGGTTCTGCACTGTTAACACAGAGGGCGATGCAGGACTCCAGCTCACGAACTGTGAGATCATGACCTGAGCTGAAATCAAGAGTTGGATGCTCCACTGACCGAGCCACCCAGGCGCCCCTAAAATTCTGTCTTAAGTTGTAAAAAACTTTCCAGTAACTGAGTGCCTTTAAGATGCTTCATAGATGGGGCCCCTGGGTGGCTCAGTCAGTTAAGCATCCGACTTCGGCTCAGGTCATGATCTCACGGTTCGTGGGCTCGAGCCCCAAGTCGAGTTCTGTGCTCACAGCTCAGAGCCTGGAACCTGCTTCGGATTCTGTGTCTCCCTTTCTCTCTGCCCCTCCCCTGCTCGTGCTCTGTCTCTCTGTCTCTCTGAAAAATAGATACACGTTAAAAAAAAAAAAAGATGCTTCAGAGATGGGGCGCCTGGGTGGCTCAGTTGCTTGAGTGTCTGACTCTTGATTTCAGCTCAGCTCATGATCTCATGGTTTGTGGGTTCAAGCCCTGCCTCAGGCTCGATGCTGATAGGGTGGAGCCTGCTTAGGGTTCTCTCTCTCTTCCTCTCTCTCTGCCCATCCCCCACTCACGTGTGCATGCTCTCTCTCTCCCAAGATAAATAGATAAAAACCTAAAGAAAAAAAAGATGTTTCATAAACGTAAGCAGAGTGTGCCTATGCCCTGGCTGTTTCCTATCTGATTACAAGCATGCAAGGTAGAGGCGCTCCCACCTTTGTTCTGCGAGGAGACATCTTCATCACTCCGGAAGCTTTGATAGAACGGCTGGGGCCTCTGCTCAAAAGTTACAAACTCGTTCAAAAGTTACAGCAAAGGACATCAAGTGCTATTTACATCGTCTTCTTTAATCTTCCCAGCATTCCTAAGGTGTAAGTCTTGGTGAAAAACATTACTGAGGGGCGCGTGTGTGGGTGGCTCAGTCGTTTGAGCGCCCGTCTCTCTCGATTTCAGCTCAGGTCACGATTTCACAATTTGTGAGATCGAGCCCCGTGTTGGGGTCTGTGCCGAGTATGGAGCCTGCTTAAGATCCTTTCTCCCTCTCTCTCTCCCTGTCCCCCGTACTCTCTCTCTAAAATAAAAATAATAAGAAAGAAAGAAAAGAAAAACATTACTGAGGGCTTACTACATGCCAGACGTTATTCCAGATGCTTGGGAATGCATCATGAAACAAAACCAAGACCTCTGCCCTTGTGGGCAGTGGGGGAAGACGGAAAAGAAATAATTCCAATGCTAAATAAATAATATTTTAGAATATCATAATTACTATGTAAAAAAAAAAGTATGACGAATTACTAGTATCTTCTTTGGAAATGGGGTATCAGTGTCAGACCTGCGTTCAAATCTCAACGCTGCCACTTAATAACTAGGTGATTTCGTGTCAGCTGCTGAACATCTCTGAGCCTCAGCGTCCTCATCTGGAGAACCATGATCGAACCTCTCTTCAAGTACTATCTCAGGGACTGAGATAACGCAGGTAAGTGCTCGATGGTCGGTAGCTGCCTCTGCCGTGAATTCGTATATGTCGTCTGCAGTCATAGAGATCGAAGGGGCGTGGCCACATCTTCTATTTTAAGCTTTTAAATTTAGAAATAATTTCAAAATTACAGAAAAGGGGCAAAAATAAGAATGGTACAGAGAACACGTATTGCTGTTGTTATAGCTCATTTGTACCTGCTTTCTCTCTCTCTCTCTCTCTCTCTCTCTCTGTACATATTCTTATTTTTTTCTGAGCCATTTGAGAATAAGTCACATAACTTACGACCCATTACCCCGAAATACTTCAGTGTATATTTCACAAGAACAGGGAGATGCCTGGCTGGCTCAAGTTGGAGGAGCATGCGACTCTTGATCTCAGGGTTGTGAGTTTGAGCCCCACGTTGGGCGTAGAGATTACTTTAAAAAATAAAATCTTAAAAGAAATAAGACTAGCGATATTCTTTTACTTAACCATAGTACAGTTACCAAGGTCATTAAATTTAATACTGATATAATTTTCTGTAATCTATCATCGTATTGCACTTTTGTCAATTGACACAGTCATGTTCTTTATGGTGTTATCTCCCCCACCCATACAGGCTCCAGCCTGGGATCAGGTATGCATTTAATTGTCATGTCTTTTTAGTCTCCTTTAATCTGGAAACATTGCCAGAGATTTACTTTGTTTTTATGACGTTGACAGGTTTTTTTTTTAATGTTTTATCTTATGTTTTTTGAGAGACAGAGTGAGTCAGGGAGGGGCAGAGAGAGAAAGGGAGTCATAGAATCCGAAGCAGGCTCCGGGCTCCAAGCTGTCGGCACAGAGCCCGACGTAGGGCTCGAACCCACACTCGAACCGTGAGATCATGACCTGAGCCGGAGTCGGATGCTGAACCGGCTGAGCCATCCAGGTGCCCCATGATGTTTCCTCACGATTAATTTAGGAGATGCATTCTCAGCTGAAATACTACGGAGGTGACGCTGGGGGTCTTTCTCAGGGTCTCACGTCTGGAGACACATGTCCCCCTGTTAATTTGTGGTGTTAATCTTGATTGCCTGGTGAAGGTATTGTCCAATTTCTTCGCTGTATCATTATTTTTCTTTTTACTGTGCAGTGAGCAAGTACTTTATGGGGTAATATGTTAAGACCATGCAAATATCCTAGTCCTAATCAAAAGTCATTGATGATTCTTGTCTGACTAATATTTAAGTAAGATCCGTCCCCTCTCCTCCATTTTATTTATTTAGTTAGTTATGTTTCTTATTGATATGGACTCATGGCTTTCTATTTTTTTTATTTAAGAGAGAGTGTGTGAGCCAAGGAGATGGGCAGAGGGAGAGGGAGAGAGAGAGAGAGAGAGAGAGAGAGAGAATCTTAAGCAGGCTCCATGCTCTCTAGGGTGCCTGACTCAATCCCACGACCCTGGGATCACGACCTGAGCCAAAATCAAGAGTCAGATGCTCAACCAACCGAGCCACCCAGGTGCCCCTGGCATTCCATTTTTCCAATGTTTCATAATTTATTACTGTACTTAATTATTGTGATTCTCAGTTTGTCCCAGATTTGGCCAATGGCCCTTTCAAGCTGGTTCCTGTCCTTGTGACATACCCCTGTCGTTTATTTTGAGCACTTCCTTAATTTGTGGCATAACAGTATGTTCCAGACTGGTCTTGTGCCTACCTTGCCCAGCCCTGAAATCAGCCATTTTTCCAAGGAGCTCTGTGCAATAAAATCTTTTGACTCTGGTTTGCAGCTTTTTCTATCACACCACGCCTGGGTCAGTCTTGCCAACACCAAGGCAATGTTTGTGAGATTTTTATGGAAAGGTGCATCTCAGGGGTGCAGGATAATTTCTGGGGAGTAATGGGACACAGAGTTGATTAGAAAGTTGCCTAGAGAGCTAGAACTTTTTGTGGTAAGCAAATGGAAATCAGTGAAGGTTCCTGATCAAAATTCTCAATTGGGAATCCCAGTAAAAAGAATGGGAAAGATTGACTCAGTAAAGATTGAATTTCTTAGCTGGGGATAGACTGTCGGGACACATCATTATTAATCAAGTTTTTTTATTTTTCCCCCGAAGATTTTATTTTCAAGTAATCTCTAAACCCAACGTGGGGCTCAAACTCACAACATCAAGAGAAACATGCTTCTCTTACTGAAGCAGCCAGGCGCCCCAGCAATCAAGTATATTCTTGATTTCCTTAAATGGAATAAAAAGGAAATCATGTAAAACACCCCTGTTGTAATCTCTTTGTGTAATATATTAGGAGCCTAACAGCTACAATAAATGAAACCAACAGAAAATCCCTATTTTGTTTTTGTCCATGTAACATCAATTTTTTCTGCCAACTTTTTCTGGGGGGGTGGGCGGGGTCAGGACTAAATGCAAAGAATACAAGTAACTGTTTTGAGCCTCATCTCCTTTCTCTGGCTACCCTCTAGTGGAGGTGAGCTGAAATTATACAACGGCCTAAAAACTGATTGCTGAAGGGAAAATTAACAAACCAGGTGAATTAAGGTGGTGTAATCACCAGTTAGACCTGGAAGGACTTGAAATATCATTGTGTCCAATCTCTATTCTTGCAGATAGGGAAACTGAGGTCCCAGGAGGGAGGAAGCTATGTGGTCAGTCATGAAGCTAATGGCAGAGAGCCAAAATATATGTTGCTGTCTGGTAAGCACCATCATTTTAAATAAATCCTTAAGGGACGCCTCGGTGGCTTGGTCAGTTATGCATCTGACTTCGGCTCAGGTTATGATCTCGCGGATTGTGGGTTCTGGTTTCGAGCCCTGAGTCTGGCTCTGTGCTGACAGCTCAGAGCCTGGAGCCTGCTTCGGATTCTGTGTCTCCCTCTCTCTCTGCTTCAGCCCCACTCATGCTCTGTCTCTCTCTGTCTTAAAAATAAATAAAAACATTGCAAAAAAAAAAGAAATTCATTTTTAGGAAGAGGGGGGTAGTCAGTAGTTATTCCAAAATACCAATTCCCAATTTTTTTTTATTTTTTAAAAAATTTATTTATTTATTTTGAGAGAGAGAGAGAGAGAAAGTACGCATGGGGGAAGGGGTAGAGAGGGAATCCCAAGCAGGCTCCGAGCTATCAGCCCAGAGCCCAATGCGGGGCTCAATCCCACGAACCATGAGATCACGACCTGAGCTGAAATCAAGAGACAGATGGTCAACCGACTGAACCACCCAGATGCCCCCCCTCCGCAATTATTTTTTTAATAACAGCTTTATTAAGATGCATTTCATACACCATAGATTCATACCATAACAATTTACAGTCACCACCATGTCCTTCAAAAACACATAGGCAAGCTCCTCTTTTAACAGTTGAAAACAATGGTTCTCTTTTCTCCTTGAATGTATACAGTAGTCCCTCCTTATCTGTGGTTTCAATCACCCATGGCCAGCCACAGTCCGGAAACAGGTGATCCTTCTTCTGACATGTCTTCAGATGGTTGACAGCAGCCTAAGGCCACAGTGCCGACATCATTCCCCTCCCTTCGTCTTGTCACGTAGATGCTCTACAATCTCACGTTGTCGCAGGGAGAGGGGTGAGGGCAGGGCCGTGAGATAATTTGAAAGACCACATTCACATAACTTTTATTGGAGTATATTTATTATCATAATCGTTCTAGTTTATTATTGCTGTTCATCTCTTACTGTGCCTAATTAATAAATTAAACTTTATCATAGGCATATGTGTATAGGAAAAAATAGTATATAAGGGGTTCAGTAGCAGTATCTGCGTTTTCAGGCATCGACTGGGGGTCTTGGGACATATCTCCCATGGATAAGGGGGAACTACTGTACTTCCATTCCTCTTACCTCAGATTTGTATCCTAATGTAATATATTTTTATTCTTGAAAGTGTCTCTATTGATCATCCTGTCATACTTCTCTGCAGCCAATCTAGATACACACATTAAACTTGTATTTTTCATTTCCTGTGACCACAAAGCTCTGAATGTTTAACACTTCTCTTCTGAATCAAGTTAGCCTTACAGTTTTGTTACTACACACGTGATCGATATAAATGCAACGGTTTTAACCAAGGGGCACCTGCGTGGCTCAGGCTCGGTCGGTTGAGCGTCCAACTCTTGATTTCAGCTCAGGTCATGATCTCACGGTTCGTGGGATCGAGCCCCGCGTTGGGCTGTGTGATGAGCGTGGAGACTGCTTAAGATTCTCTCTCTCTCCCTCTGACCCTCTCCCCTGCTCGTGCTGTTTCTAAAAAATGAAAAATAAATAAACAATTTATCCAATAATTATTAAACATGAGAAGCAAATTTTTGTTGGAAGTATGGGGGTGCCTGGGTAGGTAGCTCAGTTAGTTAAGCGTCTGACTTTGGCTCAGGTCGTGATCTCATGGTTTGTGAGTTTGAGCCCTTCAGATCCTCAGTTCCTCGCTCTCTCACTCTCTCTCTGCCCCTCCCCAACTCACGCTCCCTCTCTCAAACATAAATAAACATTAAAAAAGAAAAGTTTAAATGAGGTGTATGGGACCATATGTAATTAGTTCATATTTCTGTGGATGACTATTTCTTACTGCTAAAAGGAGACAGGGTTCTGCCTCCATTTTATTCCTACTTTTCTTTCCTTTTACAGATATAAACACTGAAGAACCTTATTCACAATTTTAAGTAGATGACAATTTTGCTATAGCAATGCCACTCAATTCTTTGACTCCTTTCCAAGTATATACAAAGAATAGCAGTGATCGATTATCAAAGTTAATTTTTTTAATGTTTATTAATTTTTGAGAGAGAGAGAGAGAGAGCGTGCAAGCAGGGGAGGGGCAGGGAGGGGGCGGGGACAGAGGATCCAAAGCAGGCTCTGCGCTGACAGGAGCAAGCCCGACTCGGGGCTCGAACTCACGAACTGTGAGATCCTGACCTGAGCTGAAGTCGGGCGCTCAACTGAGCGCCACCCAGGCGCTCCTCAAAGTATTTTTTTTTTTAATAAATGGGCAAATGTGCCTACCTTTAATTTTTTTTTTAATGTTTATTTTTGACAGAGAGAGAGAGACAGAGCATGAGCGGGGGAGGGGCAGAGAGAGGGAGACGCAGAATCTGAAACAGGCTCTAAGCTCTGAGCTGTCAGCACAGAGCCCGATGTGGGGCTCGAACTCACAGACCGCGAGATCATGACCTGAGCCGAAGTTGGAGGTTCAACCGACCGAGCCACCCAGGCGCCCCCCCCCTTTTTTTAAAGTAGGCTCTACACCCATCGTGGGGCTCAAACTCACAATGCTGAGATCAAGAGTCGCATGAGCCAGCCAGGTGCCCCTACCAGAGTTGTGCTTCCCTGTTGTTGTAGTCACTCATTTTCTGAGCCCCAGGCCCAGTCGTTTGAATTGTCTTTCTGTTTCTGTCTAGGAGGTTTTTATACCCTGGGGGCAGTCCCCGCAGTAAGTTTTGGGCTGGATGAGAAGGAGGATTTTCTTTTGTCTCTCAAGGGAGCCACAGGCACTCAAGAAAGGGGACACAGGAAAGGAGGTTCTGCATGCTGCCTCTTCCTCAGGCAGATGGATTTTAGGAAGCCTGAAAACATCTGGAAGTGCAGAGTCTGGAAACTGATTCCTCTGACACTATTTGTGCCCATACTTGCCTTGGAAGGTCTTCGCGCACCCTCGCTGGTATGTGTACTTATCTTCACAGTGGTGGCAACCCAGGGGTTCTCAGATTTTCGCGCTTATCAGAATTGCTTGGTGAGTTTGTCAATATGCACGTTCCGGGGCCTGGCTCCCCGTGATTCTGATTCAGGAGGTTTGGGGCACGGCCCAGGACTCTGCATTCTAAGCTTCCCCCCTCCTTCCCCACATGACGCAGGTTTTCCGTGCTTGGCACTCAGGGTCTCCCGGGCTAGAGTTTGAGATGCAGAGGACAGCCTGCCTGTGGGCTGCAGGCATACACACATACCCAACCACCTGTGGCCTTTTTTCTTAGCTCAAGGTCTAGAGCAGGACTCTGACTGAGGCTAAAATAGCTGCCTCGTGGGTTCTGTGTGACCCCCGAGGAGTGAACAAACCAATGGCAATGGGTGGATGTTGGTTACTGGCAAAACTCATCCTTTTTATTTATTTATTTTGAGAGAGAGAGAGAGAGAGAGAGAGAGAGAGAGAGAGCATGAGCAGGGGAGGGGCAGAGAGAAAGGAAGACAATCCTCAGCAGGCTGTGCATTGTCAGCACAGAGCCCGATGCAGGGCTTGATCCCATGAACCCTGAGATCATGACCTGATCTGAAATCAAGAGTCAGATGCTTAACAGATTGAGGCACCTGGGGACCTCTCCTAGCTCAGGGATTTTTTTTTTCTTAGAGATTTATCATTTTTAAAAATTTTAATGTTTATTTATTTTTGAGCGAGATGGAGCATGAGTGGGAGCGGGGCAGAGAGAGAGGGAGACACAGAACCCAAAACAGGCTCCAGGTTCCGAGCTGTCAGCACAGAGCCGGATGCGGGCATGAACTCATGAACTGCGAGATTGTGACCTGAGCAGAAGTTGGACACTTAACCGACTGAGCCACCCAGGCATGCCTCAGGGATTCTTAAACTCAAGGGTCCAAACGGTCTTCTAGAAAGGTTTTCAGAATCGATTCCTGACCCTCCCCCCTAATTCTGAATCAGTGTGACCCGAGGGTCTGCATGTTTCACGGGCTCCCAGGTGCTTCTGAGGACGTTGGGCCAACCAGACAGACCACAATTTGAGAAGGGCTGCCCCATCAGACTGAAGGGAGAGGAGCTGGAAAAAGGAGAAACAAAATGTCCTGTTCTTGACATGAATGCATGAGAGTGAAATGCTTTCATGTAATTGTTTATATTTATAAGCTTAAAATAAACCCTTTCCCTAATGGAGATGCATGAGAGCTTGGCTGACGGGACCCAGCCTCTAATGGTTTATTGCTTTGATTTAGTGAATGCTCCTGTCAAGGAAAAATCGAAGCAGGGAAGTGACACATAATTTCCAATCTCTCTCCCGTTACTCTAACCCTTTCCATGTTGTACTGTGCAACGCAGCAGACACAATTCAGATGGGACATTTGTTGAGCACCTCATGGTTAGAAGGCCCTGCGGTCAACTTCCATATGCATTCTATGGGTCAATCCATAATGACCAACAAGGAAGTGGAATGATTCTCTTCTGGCTTCTGTATGTAGTTCAGCTTGACTCCCAGGGGGTTTTAAGACTTTCCAGCACCTTCCAGACCCATTGCTGCCTGTGCAGTCTGCACCTCGCTGGCCTCATAGACCAAGCGTACCTTTCTGGGGCACCTGGGTAGCTTAGTCAATTCGGTGTCTAACTCTTGGTTTCAGCTCAGGTCATGATCTCACAGTTCATGGGATCGAGCCCTGCGTTGGGCTCCATGCAGACCAAGTGCTGTGCCTTTCTTTTTTGCCTCATCCAAAACTCACCTCTTAGAAGACTCTCCTGATTCTGGACTCTGACTTTCCCAAGCAAGATTCAACTGAAGTTCTCTTTGGCCATTATTTTAATAGTTAAGTTTTACTCAACGTCAACGTTTTAAGAAAATGGGTTTAGTTCTGGTTGGCACTGCCTTTTTTTTTTAATGTTTTTATTTATTTTTGAGAGAGAGAGAGAAACAGAGAGCCAGCAGGGGAGGAGCAGAGAAAGAGAGAGAGAGAGAGAGACAATCCGAAGCAGGCTCCAGGCTCTGAGCTGTCAGCACAGAGCCTGACACGGGGCTCGAACTCATGAACTATGAAATCATGACCTGAGCTGAAGTTGGATGCTTAACCGACTGAGCCACCCAGGCGCCCCTGGTTTACATTGCTTCTACTAAACCCTCGGTTTTGCAAATAACTTAGGTTAGTTTCATGGTTCCCTACAATATACATGAAGTTTGTTTTGGCGTCCAGCAGACTAATGCCGTTCATCCCTGTGTTTCGGTTCCCTCCGTTTGGTCTGGTCCCAGGAGAAGCAAAGCACTGCCATCTGCCATCTGCTGCGATATTCCTCCCCACCCCCCACCCCCAACTAGGGATGGTGAAAATCTAAGCCTTTGTGTTTGGGGAAAAAACATTAGGGAAAATGCTTCTGATTTGGAGCATCGTCAGTTCTAATTAGAAATCCTAGGGGTAGAACTCGGTCACCGATTGTGCCATTTTGGTGCCCCCAGTCAGAAGTTATAACGTCAGCATGAACATCAAGACACTAAGAACAAAAACCAGTGGATACACAAACCAAAAGCAGAGCCAGACCTATACATACAGAGAGCAAACTGATGGTTGCCAGACAGGAGGGGGGAGGGGGCAAAAGGGTGAAAGCGAGCAGGAGATACACGTTTCCAGTTATGGAATGAATAAATCACGGGAATAAAAGGCACAGCACAGGGAAGACAGTCAGTGATACTGTAATAGCGATGTAACGGGACAGATGGTAGCTACACTCGTGAACAGAGCATAAGGTACAAACTTGTCAAATCACTGTGTTGTACACCTGAAACTAATGTAATACTGTGTCAACTATACTCAAAGAAAAAAAAAAAAAAAAAAAAAGGCATTAACAGCACAAAGCCGGACCTGTCCTGGCAGCTGGGTGAGACAGGTGATGGGCTTTGGCCCCGATGGGATTCCTAGTTGCCATTCCCAGCTCCCGCATCTGCTTCCCTTTCTTCCTTCTTGGTATCTTCCAACATTTTCCCAGCGCCCTATTTTTCTTTTTGCTCAACTAAACTAGTTAGTCCTTCCCAGGGTGAAACACCTTAAGACCCAGACAGACGAGGCTATGGAAGTATAACAAAGGCGGGGGAGTGATATCCCTGGATGAGGCGGCTGACCTCCTAGACATGTGGGGAGGTGAGCCGATTCTGTTACCCACCCAACTTCTCCCATCAGTCAGTTCTGTTGCCAGGAATCCCATCTTGGGAAACGAGCTCCCAGGGGTGACTTCAACAGACTGTTCACATGGCTGTGACTTTACAGGGGACGTAAACTGTGAGTGCCTTGCATGGCACAAGTCCTCCATAGTATCTGAGGAGTAAATAAATGAAGGTGGGTAAATCTTTAGCTACAATGCCTCTGATGGATGGAATGTGGACAAGTACATGGACCATTAGAGTTGGAAGGAATCTTAATAATCTAAATACCTCATTTTAGGGGCACCTGGGTGGCTCAGTCGGTTAAGCGTCTGACTCTTGGTTTTGGCTCAGGTCACGATCTGGCTGCTATGTGAGTTCAAGGCCCGAGTCGGGCTCTGTGCTGGCAGCACGGAGCCTGCTTGGGATTCTCTCTGCCCCTCCCCCACTTGTGCTCTGTATCTCTCAAAATAAATGAATAATGCTGAAAAAAATTTAAATACCTCATTTTATTAGGCTCTTAGAGAATTACTGCATTTTTATTTGTTTCCCAAATTTTTATTCAACTTCTAGTTTAGTGAAGATATGGTGTAAAGTGGTTTCAGGAGACTCAGATCCAACACCCAGTGCTCATCATAAGTGCCCTCTTCTATCACCCATCTAGCCCATCCCCCTGCCTACCTCTCTCCATCAACCCTCAGTTTGTTCTCTATCCTTGAGAGTCTCATGGTTTGGGGCCCCTGGGTGGCTCAGTCGGTTGAGTGTCCAACTTTGGCTCAGGTCATGATCTCACCGTTGTGAGTTTGAGCCCCGCATCAGGCTCCCTGCCATCAGGGCAGAGTCCACTTCAGATCCTCTGTCCCCCTTGCTCTCTGCCCCTCCCCCACTCACGCTCTCTCTCAAAAACAGATAAACGTTAAAAAGAGAGAGAGAGAGAGAGAGAGAGAGTCTCATGGTTTGCTTCCCTTGCTCTCAGAGAATTATCTAACTGTCCTGAAGTTACAAAGCTACCAGAACCAGGACTATAAACTGGGGCTCCCAATTTCTGTGCAGAAGATCGTTGTCATCTCTGATACTGCTTATCCTTAAGAGTTCATGTTTTATGTTTTCATTTAAAAAATCTACCATCTTGGGGTGCCTGGGTGGCGCAGTCGGTTGAGCATCCGACTTCAGCCAGGTCACGATCTCGCGGTCCGTGAGTTCGAGCCCCGCGTCAGGCTCTGGGCTGATGGCTCGGAACATGGAGCCTGTTTCCGATTTTGTGTCTCCCTCTCTCTCTGCCCCTCCCCCGTTCATGCTCTGTCTCTCTCTGTCCCAAAAATAAATAAACGTTGAAAAAAAAATTAAAAAAAAAAATCTACCATCTTAAGTCAATAATTAGAAATTCTGACAAAGATATTTACCTCCGTATCTCCCATTGTTACCCATAGTGATAAAATACAGGTAAATCCTGGATGTTGGATAGATTGCTTAACCTGTGTTCGTATGATGGAACATTTATACACCAGAAAAAATGGAAACTGCCTATATGTAGCATGAATATTATTCAAATTATGGCGTATAACTGTATAAGCTCTTAAAAATAGATATGCATCAAGTTAAATACACCAAAATGTTAGTACTGGTTATCTCTGAATTACGGGATTACGGGGGATTATTTATACTCTTTGGAATAGGTCAGGTTTTCTGCGTTGAGCAAGTATTACAGTAAAATAAATAAAATTTTAAGTTAAAAGGGATTTCTTATAAATTTGTGTCAGCTTACAGATCTGGTATGCCAGCAGCTGAATCCTCTCCAACGTCTAAGCCTGGCTGCTAGTCCCAGCCGGCAATCAGCATATAGACCCCAACTCTGCTCCCACGGATGCTGCTGCCCTGAGGGTAATTGTTTGCATGTAAATAAATCTTTTTTTTTTTTGGAATTTATTTTTAAACTTTTTAAAAAAAGTTTATTTATTTTGAGAGAGAGAGAAAGAGCGCAAGAGAGAGAGAGAGAGAGAGCCAGTGAGTGAGAGAGAATGAGTGGGGGAGGGGCAGAGAGAGAGGGGGACAGGATCAGAAGCAGGCTGGGGCTTGAACTCACGAACCACGAGATCATGACCTGAGCCAAAGTCAGACACAACTGACTGAGCCACCCAGGCGCCCCTGCATGTAAATAATCCTTAAGTCATGGCTTCTCTATAGATTTTTACCAAATCCTCCTAAGATTTAGGTTTCCCACAAAACCGAAAGTTGAGTAAATGTGTAACAGATCTTCACGCTGTTTATGCCCTTGCGTTAATCTGAAGAAGCTTTATTAACAATTCTAATAGTGGGAAAGCTTTGTATTAATGAAGGGTGTTCTGGCTGGGACTTTTGATGCCTTATTATCTTTCTACCCTTTACATTACCTAGTATAGTAGGAACTCAGAAACTATGCAGCAAAATGATTGAAGTCATAATTGTAACTCTTTCATGAGTTTCCAAGATCCAAAGTGTATATATTATAAATGGTTCAAGGCAACCCAGGTGATTATCTGAAAATTATTTGCTTTGAAATTTTCCTGTGTTGTTTTAGCCTCAACCAGCTGCTTCAAACTGGGTTCACACAGACTTTTGAAGTTCTGATGAGCCCTTCAGAAATACATCAAAAATATGTTTCGTCAGAGAAATTAGGATTACTTTTCCCATGAGATACCAAAAGTTTCTGCAGAAATCACCAAGCTGATCCTCAAATTTATATGGAAATGCAAGTGACCCAGAACAGCAAAAAGAACTTTGAAAGGGAGAAACAAAGATGGAGGTCTCATGGTTCCCAATTTCAAAAGTTATTACACAGGTGCAGTAATTATGGCAGTTCGGTACTGGGAAGTCAAGTGACTTTCGCAAAGGATGTCAAAGCAATTCAATGGGGAAAGAATCTTTTCGGGAAATGATGCCACAAGTGGATATCCACATACTCAAGAATCAAATTGGACTCTTTCCTTCTAACATACATAAAAATTAAGTGAAAGTGGATCAGAGACCTAAATGTAAGAGGTAAAAAACCGTAAGACTTTTATAAGAAAACGTAGGAATAAATCTCCAATTGAATTAGATAGTAGTTTGCTAGAATTGGAGAAAATATTTGCAAATCGTATATCTGATAAGGGATTTGTATCCAGAATATATAAAGTACTCTTATGAGTCAATAACAAAAAGAAAAATAATTCAATTTAAAAATCGACAGAGCCGTCTGGGTGGCTCAGTCGGTTAAGAAATCGACTCTTGATTTTAGCTCAGGTCATGATAACTTGGTTGTGGGACCGAGCCCCGTGTCCGGCTGCACACTGAGCAGGGAGCCTGCTTGGGATTCTCTCTCCCTCTCTCTGCCCCTCCCCCGCTTGTGGTTTCTCTCTCTCAAAATAAATAAATATACATTAAAAAAAATAATAAAAATGGGCAAATGATTTGAATAGATATTTTCCCAAAAATCTACAAATGCTGAGCAAGCACATGAAAAGATGCTCAACATGATTAGTCACTAGAGAAATGCAGATCAAATGACAATGGACTTCACAACCATGAGAATAGCTATAACTAAAAAAATGGACAATAACCAGTGTTGAGGATGTGGAAAAATTGGAACCCATACACACTGCTAGTAGAAATGCAAACTGATGCAGCCATTGAAGAATGGCAGTTCCTCAAAAATTAAAAGGAGTACCATATGACCTAGCAATTCTATTCCTAGGTATATACCCAAGAGAACTGAAAACAAATGTCCACACAAAAAGCTGTACACGAACGTTCAACACATTACTACTCATAGTAGCCAAAGATGGGAATGTCCATCAACTGATGCGTAAACTAAATGTAAATGGAATATTGTTTCGAAATGGAACAGAGTACTGAAATATGATATGATATGGATGAAAATTTAAGTGAAAAGAGCCAGAGACAAAAGAACACACATTTTAGGATTCCACTTACATGATATGTCTAGAATAAGCAAATCCATGGAGACAGAACTAGATTAGTGGGGCTGGGGCTGGGTGAATGGAACTGGGAAGTGGGGAGCGATGGGTATGGGTACAGGATTTCTTCTGGGCGTGATGAAAATATTCTAAACTTGGTGGTGATGATTACACACCCAAGACTATTGAATTGTACACTAAGTGGGTTTTGTGGTATGTGAATTATATACCAATAAAAATGTTTACAAGTGCATGAGAAGGAATGACTTTAGATTTTAGACATTTATTTTAGTATCTATATATGCATAAACACCATACACACACACAATTGACACTTGAACAATGTAGGGGTTAGGGGTGCCAAACCCCCATGTGGTCAAAGATCCACTTACAACTTTTGACTCCCTAACAATTAACTACTAATAGGTTACTATTGGCTGGAAGCCTTACTAATAACATAAATAGTTAATTAACACATATTTTCTAGGGGCACCTGGGTGGCCTAGTCGGTTGAGCATCCAATTCTTGATTTCAGCTCAGGTCATGATCCCAGGGTTGTGAGATCCAGCTCCACACTGGGCTCCACGCTGGGCATGGAACCTAACCTGCTTGAGATTCTCTCTCTCTCTCTCTCTCTCTCTCTCTCTGCCCCTCCCCCCAGCTCACACATGCACACTCTCTCTAAAACAACAAACAAAAAGGCATTGATAACACATATTTTCTATGTTACACGTAGTATATACTGTATTCTCTCAATGAAGCTACAAAAAAGAAAATGTTAAGAAAGTCATAAGGAAAATACATTTATCATACTATGTTATATTTACCAAAACAAAACAAAACAAAAAGTCTGCTTATATGGGTGCCTGGTTGGCTTGCTTGGTAGAACATGTGACTCTTGATCTCAGGGTTGTGAGTTCGAGCCCCACTTTGCGTGTAGGGATTACTTAAAAAATTTTTTTTCTTAACGTTTATTATTGAGAGACAGAGAGAGACAAAGCATGAGCATGGGAGGGGCAGAGAGAGGAGGAGACACAGAATCCGAAGCAGGCTCCAGGCTCTGAGCTGTCAGCACAGAGCCCGACATGGGACTCGAACCCACAAACTACTAGATCATGACCCGAGCCAAAGTCGGACGCTCAACCGACTGAGCCACCCAGGCACCCCTGTACAGATTACTTAAAAACAAAACAAAACAACAAAAAAAAAACCTTTAAAGAAAAAAAATCTACTTAAAAGTGGACATTCTCAGTTCAAACTTGTGTTCCCATGTTATTCAAGGGCCAACTGTGTGTGCATGTATATATATATATGTGTGCATGTATACATATAAACACATAAGCCCTGATATTCTATTCGACACTGTCAATTTGCTTCATATTTGAGACTGTTTTAGATGGATTTCATGTATAACTCTAAACACAGGGCCTGGGGGCACCTGGGTGGCTCAGTCAGTTAAGCATTCGACTTCAGCTCAGGTCATGATCTTATTGTCCGCGAGTTCGAGCCCCATGTTGGGCTCTGTGTTGACAGCTCAGAGCCTGGAGCCTGCTTCCGATTCTGCGTCTCCCTCTCTCTCTGCCCCTTCCCTGATCACACTCTGGCTCTTTCTCTCTCTCTGAAAAAAAAAAAAATAAAATAAAAAATTTTTTTACATAAACACAGGGCCTGAAAAAACAGGCAAGGGCTGTAGTAGTTCTAATTTCCCTGTGTTTCGTCTTGTTACTACAGTTTTATCATTTTTAGATTCATTTAAAAACAATTTTTTTTACATTTATTTTTTAGAGACAGAGAGAGACAGAGCATGAGCAGGGGAGGGGCAGAGAGAGAGGGAGACACAGAATCTGAAGCAGGCTCCAGGCTCCAAGCTGTCAGCACAGAGTCTGACGCAAGGCTCGAACTCACGAACCGCAAGATCATGACCTAGGCTGAAGTTGGACACCTAACCGACTGAGCCACCCAGGCACCCCTAGATTCATTTAAAATAAAATGGCTGTTGTTAGGGCAGTGTTATGGACTGAATTATGTGGCCCCCAAATCTGTATGTTGAAGCCCTAATCCCCAATACCTTAGAATGTGACTCTATCTGGAGATAGGGCCTTTAAAGAAGTGATGAGGGGGCACTCGGGTGACTCAGTTAAGAGTCAACTCTTGATTTCAGCTCACGTCACGATCTCATGGTTGTTAAGATCGAGCCCCATGCTCTGTGCTGAGGCTGAGTGTGGAGCCTGCTTGGGATTGTCTCTCTCTCTCAAAAATAAACAAATAAATAAAGAGGTGATTAAGTTAAAGTGAGGCCTTAAGGTGAGGCTTAATCCAATTTTACTGGGGTCCTTTTAAGAAGTGGAGATTAGGACATAAAGAGAGACAGGGACACATGTGCGCAGAGAGATGACCGTGTGAAGAGGCAGCATGAGGGCGGCCATCTGCAAACCAAGGAATGAGGCCTCAGAAGAAAACAAACCTGCCAACATCTTGACTTTGGATTTCTAGCCTCTAGAACTGTGAGAAAACAAATCTGTGTTGTTTAACAAATGTGTGTTAGGACAGACCTAGCAAATGAATGCAGGCAGAGTCCTTTGCAACTGAATTACGGGCTGTCAGGCTGGCCTCTATGAAGATGCACAGCAAGAATCCCAACAAACAATATACTCCATTTTTAAAGTGTCCATTACAATGGCTACACTTCCGTGTCTTTTCATCAAGAGAGAATGAAGGCATTCATAACTTAGAAAGGACTTTCTTTGAAAGAAAGGCTTTCCTATCTTCTAATGAATTACTAATTCTTCAAGATGACACTAAATTGTATACTGCCAAATGTTTGCTTTTTGATAACTCAGAATACTGCTTACATATATACAAGGTATAATCAATACCTGCTTGCATGTTGAATTAGAGAAGTGGGTTTCTACTTTAACCTGACATTCTTTATATAAATGTATTCTTTACACAAAAATTACATATATACAAATATACATATATATATATCCCCTCTCTCTCCATAAATGGTTTGGGATTGAGGTAAGAAAATCTGAAGATGACCCCTTTCATCATGTAAAGATAGCCTTAATGGAATTATCATTCTTGTCTGTTTCTCCGATTAGACTGCACTTGATGTTTGCCGAATGAGTGAGAAACCCCAGTGCAGTAACAGGATGGAACTGTAAAACTGCTTAAGAAAATGCTAAGCATCTGAAAGCAAGCCAGGAAGTGGTCCACAGGAAAATGCCACTGCTCACTTACTAAATAAGGATGGCTATGTACATCAACAAACCCCGATAGATTTTATTAGAGGGACAGATAATTTAATATTTCAAAGATACTGGGGGCGCCTGGGTGGCTGTTGTTGAAGCGTCCGACTTTGGCTCAGGTCATGATCTCGCCGTTCCCGAGTCCCAGCCCTGTGTTGGGCTCCGTGCTGACAGCTCGGAGCCTGGGGCCTCCTTCAGATTCTGTGTCTCCCCCCTCTCTCTTTCTCAAAAATAAATAAACTTAAAAAAAAAAAAGATACTGGGGGTGGGGGAAAAAAGGCACTGACCTAAGTAACTTTGGAAAACAGTGTTGTGACCAGTAATTATGACACCAAAGATAAAGAACTATATGTAAAAACTGTACTTCCAGTTGGTAAAGTTGTTTCTCATGGGGCTATGGGCTAGCAATTCTCAAACTGTGGAATGTGTTATGCTGGGATTGAATAAGTAAATGGAGAGTAAATGGTGGGAACCAGGTTCCTCACGGTTGGAGAAGATTATTGGTAAGCAAGAAGAGAAAACTAGAATGATGCATGTATTAATGGATGAGTCAGAGACATCAATAAGAATTCGTATTTAATCAAATATTGACGGTTACACAGAAATATTTCTAGGTATTTGTATATATAGGTATTAGTACACATACATTTATTTCTTTGCTCTGCCAGCTGAGAAAGCCTAAGACAAATGACACCTCGTTGCACTGAGCAAACCTACCACCCAGATCTTGGTTTCTAATATCCCTCTCCAATAAAAGGAACGAGTGCTCCTTGAGAAATATACAAGATGAGCCCAGAGCATCTTGGAGTAACAGAAAGTGCTCAAAAAAAAAAAAAGAAAAAAAAAAAAGGATGAGATATCAATGGGACACAGAAGCCACATTGAAAGAATTCTTAATTGCTAAGGCTGGAAGAAGTGGAACAGCAAAATAATATACAGTACTGGTTTGCAACTCAAAGCTTAAATACCCACAAGCTCACGCGAACATAAATAAAGGGTTGGGTACTAAATAAATCGAGGGAGAAGAGACCTACCTCTCACACACAGCAGTGCCCCGTAAGTGGTATAGCTACTTGCCCCTCAAGGAGGTGGGCTTTAACTCCTCCCCACCCTTAGAGTTTGGCCTGTGCTTAGTGATTCATTTCCAAAGAGTAGATTTATAGAAAGAAAAAAAATTAAGTTGATAGTGGAGAAACCTGCCAAACACTACCCCAGCCAGCTGGTAAGTCAGGCTGATAGTATGTATCCTTAAAGTGATGTAATGAAAATAGCAATTTACCTCTGTGATCTTCCTCCTCGGAAGTCCATACACCGAGTCGAATCAAGAGAAAAACATCAGACAAACCCAAACCCACGGACATTCAACAAAATACTTGACCAGTACTTCTCAGAACTGTTGAGGTAATCAAAGGCATGAAGAATCTGACAAAGACATGTAATATCATATCCTGGATTAGATCCCAGAACAGAAAAAGAACATGAGGTTAAAAACTAGTGAAATCTGAATAAAGCATAGAGTTAACAGTATTGTACCAATGTTGGTTTTTTAGCGCAAAAAATGCACCACAGTAATGTAAGACGTTGGCAATTGACAAAGTGGTGCAGGAGATACTTGAGAACTCTTTGCAAACTTTCTCAAAGTCTAAAACTATTCTAAAGTTAAACGTTTATTTAAATGAAGAAAGCATAATGTGCCTAAATGCACTATGATATTCTAGATTGGATCTGAGAGCTGAAAAAGGACACTAGTGGAAAAACTGTACAGGTTGAATAGTCTGGACTTCACAGTAATGTACTAGAATCGGTTTCTTAGCTTTGACTAACGCGCCATGGTAATTAACGGAAGATGTTAACGTTAGGGGAAGCTGAGAAAGGAGTACATGGGGATTCTCTATTTTCCTTGCAACTTTTTTTTTTTTTTCCAACGTTTATTTATTTTTGGGACAGAGAGAGACAGAGCATGAACGGGGGAGGGGCAGAGAGAGAGGGAGACACAGAATCGGAAACAGGCTCCAGGCTCCGAGCCATCAGCCCGGAGCCTGACGCGGGGCTCGAACTCCCGGACCGCGAGATCGTGACCTGGCTGAAGTCGGACGCTCAACCGACCGCGCCACCCAGGCGCCCCATCCTTGCAACTTTTTTGTAAATCTAATTGTTTGTCTAGCACAGATGTTCTCATCCTGCCACATCAAGGCCATGATGAAATTTTCACAGGAGAAATTGGAAAAGAAGGGAATATGGTTATTTTTTTTTCAGAAGCTAGGTTTATTCACTTTAATAGATTGTTCACTTCTCCAAGATGAGCAGACTATACTTTAAAGTTATTCCACAATAAAAATTTTATTTAAAATAGTGTAAAGGCACCTGGGTGGCTCAGTCAGTTAAGCGTCTGACTTCAGCTCAGGTCATGATCTCACAGTTTGTGGGTTCAAGCCCCACACTGGGTTCTGCACCGACAGAATAGAGCCTGCTTGGGAGTCTCTTTCTCTCCCTCTCTCCCTCTGCCCCTTCCCTGTTCACGCTCTCTCTCAAAATAAATAAACAAACTTAAAAAAATATAACGCAGGGTAGCTGGAGGTATGAGCAAACTCTATCTGCTTGGACCACCCACCGCATGATGGCATTTGATTTGTTTGGGACTCTGCAATATATCTCTCCCTTCATGTCCGCACTCCTACCCCTCTCGACCCCCCTTCCCACTGGCCCTGCTGTGTCAATCTGAATGTATTTCATATGCATGAATCTATAGCAGAAAAGTGGCTGTGGTTAACAAGGGGAGCCTGGGTTCCCCAGGAGCATAGATGACTCAAATCTGGACAACAAAACGGAACAAAACAAATCAAAACAGGCAAGGCTTCAGAACTGAAGGGAACAGGAGAGCAGTTGAGGAGAGGGGAGCTATTAAGCAGGAGTTAGCTCAAAGCAGAAGACAGTGAAGATGTCTTGGGAAATAACAGACAAAGATTTTAGGCTGGGAGGTGAGGACTAGAGGCCAGGAAAAATGATGCCATGGAGGTACTCCACTTCTCTGCCTCACCTATGGCTTACTTTTAAACTCTGTTACCCATATTCTCCTCGCTGCTCGTAATATTAGGTGAACAAAGATTGGCCTGACATCAACTGGCTGCCATGAGTTACTAGGAGGGGGAGAACAGACAGGGGTTAGGATGAGAAGGGGCATTTCTAGGGCCACAGGCACAAGACACTTCCAAGCCTCTTACTTGTTTCTGTGGGAATCTTCTCCACCAGATCATGAGCTCTTCTGGCACAGGAATGCTGCCTTATTCTTCTCTAGTCCCAGCAGTGCTCTGCGTACAGTAGGTGCTCAGTAAACATCTGCTTAATGAATTAGTAAGTCAGAGAGCTAGAAACCGGCGAAACTGGCCATGTTTTGCTTTTGACAAGTTATGGAAACATTAAATCCCAAACATGTCTTTACCTTGAATCCCCATAGTAATTATTTAAAAATATTCCGATTGGGGCACCTGGGTGGCTCAGTTGGTTAAGCGTCTGACACTTGATTTCGGCTCAGGTTATGATCTCACAGGTTCATGGGTTTGAGACCCGTGTGGGGCTCGGTGCTGACAGTGCAGAGCCTGCTTGGGATTCCGTCTCCCTTTCCCTCTTGCCTGCTTGCCTGCTCGCCTGCTCGCACTCTCTCCCTCTCTCTCAAAATAAATAAATAAAAATAAATAAATAAATAAATAAATAAATAAATAAATAAATAAAAACTAATAAAATTCTGATGATTTGATTCTTTTTCACAAGTGGGGATATCTGGTCTCTGATTCTCAAAATCATACAACTGAAATTGGAATTTGAGGGATAATATATTAATGTTAAACATGCATTTCAAAGAATAAAAAGTCACTGCCCAGCTGTATAACTTGAAGATCGGAGAAAGTGGTATGCTAAATTATGTTGTCATTCATACTGGAATCCCAATTAAGGTCAACAAGAGAGAGAGAAAAAAGCTCAATATGACTTTCAAAGAGCTTTTGATAAAATGTGCTTTTAAACTTGTTTGTCTAGCACAGATGTTCTCATTCTGCCACATCAAGGCCACGATGAAATTTTCACAGGAGAAATGGGAAAATAAGGGAATATGGTTGCTTTCTTCAGAAGCTAGGTTTATTCACTTTAAAAGATTGTTCACTGCTCCAAGAAGACTGTACTTAACTTTTTTCTTAGTATTAAAATGTTCTCTTTTCTGAAGAGGTGATGGTAGATGGCTTTAAAAAATGTCAAGTTGGCAAAACAAAGAACGTTGGTACCTTATGTCAATCTCTCAAATGCTATGCATCTGTGAACTCTCAATGTTTAGAAAGCGTTTCTATATGCTGTTTTTGGGCCAAGGAGGGTCCAGAGGGCACCCAGGGATTTGGGAAAGACAGTGAGAAATATACATTTGTTGACTACATCTACTGGCTAGACACCAAGCTTTACACATACATGATTTCTCAGCAAATCTTACAATTTCACTTAAGTGTTCTCATAGTACAGATAAGTAGAAATTAATACAGGATAAATAACTTACTCAAGGAATGTACTAATAGAGGAAACCAAATCTAAGTTTATCTGAGTCTAGAATCTGTGCTCTTTCCATCTGACTTTGGCTCAGGTCATGATCTGGCAGTTCATGAGTTTGAGCCGCATGTCGCATTCAGTGCTGACAGCTCAGAGCCTGGAGCCTGCTTTGGATTCTGTGTCTCCCTCTCTCTCTCTGCCCTTTCCCCGCTTGTGCTCTGTCTGTCTCTCTCTCTCAAAAATAAACCTTAAAAAAATTTTTTTTTAAAAGAATCTGTGCTCTTTCTTATACCACACCACTTATTACAGTGAGTTTCTAATCCTCATTTTAGGGAAAAATATCATTCAGTTTTTCTTTGTATACATCTTTTTCTTTAAACAAAAAAATTTTTAATGTTTATTTATTTATTTATTTATCTATCTATTTGAGAGAGAGTGCACGCGTGAGCACGCACGAGCTGGGGAGGGGCAGAGAGAGGGAGACAGAATTCAAAGCAGCCTCCACGTTCTGAGCTGTCAGCCTAGAGCCCAACACGGGGCTCGAACTCACGAACTGCGAGATGGTGACCTGAACTTAAGTCAGATGCTCAACAGACTGAGCCACCCAGGCGCCCTAAACAAAAAAAATTTTTAATTTTTATTTATTTTTCAGACAGAGACAGAGAGAGCAAGTGGGGAGGGGCAGAGAGAGAGGAAGACAAAGGATTTGTGCTGCCAAACCAAAGCCCGATGCAGGGCTCGAACTCAAAAACAGTGAGATTATGACCTTAGCCAAAACCAAGAGTCGGATGCTTAGCCAACTGAGCCTCCCAGGCACCCCTCTTTGTATACGTCTTGATTCTGTTTTCAAATTCACTTTGTGATTTGTAAACCTGCGGTGTATTTATGTAGTGATAGCAAACATTCTAAAAACTAAACTGAGTTATGTCAGTGTTACTGTCTCAAACTTGCATCCCAACTATTTTTTGCCTTTTTGCTTCAGAAACCACATAAAACCTACCAGGAAGTATTCATACGGCAACATCCCAATTATCTGCAGTTTTAACGATTAGCACCACAGTGGACTACAAGTCCTCAGGCAGAAGTCAGTGAAAGCCAAGCTGCCTTGAAGAGTTGAAGACATCAAGCTCTTTGAAACACTAGACCGTCCTACTGCCACCTAGATCTGGAGACTAAAGACACTGACTGGTTAGCAAGCCAGTGGGATAACAGCTCCATGTTTCAGGCAGAGTACAGAAGAGTGAGCAGAGAGGGCCGGGAGGGAGGCGAGAATAACTCTGGAAAGAGGAGGAAAGCAGCACGGGGGGCGGGGGGAGTGGAAACCAAGGCAAACTAGAATATCCAGAACACTCCAAGACCATGCTCATTGATAAGGATAGGATCATGGCTCCCTGGCTTCTCACGTAGATACCGAAAACAAATGCAATAAAGAACACATAGACGTTCAGATGAACTCTTATTCAGAAATAGAAAAAAACTATTATGTTTCTTAAAGGTATGTAGCCAATGCATTATAACGGGGTCTAAAATCTGACCTTCTGCTTGCTAAAAATCAAAGCATAAAACAAGACCTTGTTTTTCTTACATTGCTCAGTTTACCAAAGTCATCAGAAAATAAAGTCACGTATTTAACAAGTGTTTGGCGACCAACTTTTAATATACATATTTAATTTTCAGAAACATATGCTAACCATCAACAACATGATCAGGGTTCCATTGCCCCAGATGTTATTTCATTGGTACATTATATCAATATTTACAAAGGCTTTCAAATTCAACAACACAAAACAGAACAGCTTAATTTTTAAAACTACAATGCTTTAAAAAAATGTAAACAGTTCATTTTTACATTATTGTAAAAAAGAAGACTCACTCCTTAATGCGGCTTAATTTTTTTAAGTGAGCAAAGCCTGGTGCTCATGGATAAAGAATGAAAAGAATCCTTTACATAGAAACATTGTGCTCCAGTGTGGCAAAAAAAAAAAAAAAAAAAAAGAAAAAAAAAGAAAAAAAGAAAAAAGGAAAAAAAAGAACAAAGAAAAAGAAAAAAAAGAGAAAAAAAGAGAAAGAAAAATTATGTATATATACATACAAAGAAAAGAACCCTAAGTCCACAATTTAGACCACAAAAAAAACCTTGTCTCCAAATTGAGAAATTTATAAAAACCATTTACACATGGTTGTTGACCTACTGAAAACCTGTATAACATTTTCAAAACAGTAACTCAGTCAATACCACTTCTCTGAAAAATGAAATTCTGTGCAAAAGAAATTGTTTAAGCTAGAAACAAGACTCCCCCCCTCCCTGTAAGGGGCCAAAAGGGCCACTGAAATAATTTAACTCTGTTAGATTTAGTGCATGTAACCAAAAGGCACACACATGTGATTAATATATTAATATATTTTCATGCAGAAACCTGTGCATGTTCACAATTATATAACAAAAACACAAATATAACAAAACATAAAGCCTAATGTTTGGCAATGTTATTCTAGCCACATTTCTTTCTAATCTATCAGTCCAAGGTTTAGAGCTCATTAACACTGCCTCTCAAAAAATATATTATATTTGAACAACTTCCAATAAAAATTAAAAAAAAAAATGTTAGCCTGAAACAGTATACTTTTTTTTCAGTTCTGATACATATAGAAACTTACTGATATGTTTATTTTAAATGTCATTTCAAATTAAGATACATTTTTCCTTTTGTTAATAAACACTTTGATAGCTCCAGTGAAGTCAGCAGAAAGAAGAACTTCTGTATTATCTGTCTTCAGAATACCTTAAAAGCATAAAAAAAAGTTTTTAGTTGATTTTAAAGGAATGCAGAGCCTGCCATTATAAGTGTCACACGCTCATGACCCCGCACCTTTTCCCCACGTTTTGTCTTTTTTTTTTTTTTTTTCTTCAAGATTTTAAGTAATCTCTTCACCCAACACGGGGCTCGAACTCACAACCCCAAGGATCAAGAGTCACACGCTCTATTGACTAGGCCAGCCAGGAGCCCCATGGTCTTTCTTTTCTAGCTCGCTCCTGTAGTCCTTTCACTCTCCTGTACCTCTCCTCCTCTGTGAGGCTCACTTCCCCTTACCATATCTTAGCTGGTCTTTCCCTGGCTGGGGGATTACAGTCGCTAGGGGCTGGATGCCTGGATTTCCTGCCAGGCAGCAGAGGCTTCGAAACTGCCCATTGCTTCACTTCAGGGCAAGAGGCTACTGTGTGATTCAGCCCCAGAAATGGAACGCTGGCAGCATGGGATCAGCTGGGCAAGTGTGTTGCTAACAGGGGTCTCTAATGAGGTTGACAGTGAGGTTCACTGTCGGGCAGACATACTGAAATCGCCCTGAAATGAAGTACGTACGATCGCTCTGGGAATGCTGACAGAGACTTTTTGCCTCTATGGTTTGTACTGGAGAGCTAGGTAGCTATGCTGAATGGCAAAACGCTTACCTCTTATTTGCCGTAAAAAGCATTTAACAAACAAAATTCTCGACCCTACTATGCATAGGCAAAAACCGTAGATTTATGAAGTACTGATTAATAAGGAAGAAAATAATCTAAACTTTAATTGGAAAGTTGTGCACAGAACGAGTTAAGACCAAATGGCTTCATTTAGATTTGCTAAAAACACATCCTAAGCCTGTGAACATTCCTTACCACCCTTTGGCGTATCTCAAAGTTGTCCCATGCGGCAGTAGCAGCAGCAAAGGACTTGAAATATGAGACATGAGAAAGGCTAGAGAAAAAATAATTCGTCATGTACAGATAAATGCTTTATAAGATATGACAATAATGAAGATGACTGGTCTACGCACCAGGCATTTTGCTAGACACTTTATATATTATACATTCTTTTTAGTTTTTATTACAACCTTATAAATTAGGTATTGTCACTATTTTCTACATGAGGAAAAATGAAGTGTAAATTGCCAACTATGTCAGAAATAGAGAGGGCAATCAGATATATTTTATGATTTTATACCACGAGTTTCAGAGTTTATTATTAGATTTTACCTCAATAGGTACAGAACGGCAAACAAAATCTGAGTATGACACATTAAAAGTTGTGCCTTTTTAGAAAGGACCCAGTGAGTTAACTGAACCTTGTTAATATGGTGCAGTTTTTTTTTTTTGTTTTTTTTTTTTAAAGTTGGCTTCATGCTCCCACAGAGCCCAATGCACGGCTTGAACTCATGAACCTGAGGTCAAGACCTGAGCTGAGATCAAGAGTAGGACACTTAAACCAACTGGGCCACCCGGGTGCCCCAATATGGTGCAGTTTTGAAAAGTTTTTTTAAAAACTTTTTCGGGGTGCCTGGGTAGTTGCTCAGTCAGTTAAGTGTCGGGACTCTTGATGTGGGCTCAGGTCATGATCTCACGGTTCAGGAGTTTGAGCCCCGTATCAGGCTCTGCGCGGACAGTGCAGAGCCTGCTTGGGATTCTCTCTCTCTGCTCTTATCCTGCCCTCTCTCAACAAATAAACATTAAAAAAAAAAAAAAAAAGCCAGAAATGTCAGTGAAATGTATACAGGAGTTGTATAGAGTTTCTATAAAAAGGTGTTACTGGGAGAGAAAAAAAAAGAAGAAAAAACCCCAAATGCCTTAAAAGAGAATGCCAGATCTGATTCAGAGAAAAAAAAAACACAAAAGAAAAAGAAAAAAAATATTTTCAAACAGGCGGTTTAGTAAAGGTAATCCTGACTTGGTGTCTTTTTAAATCTTGTGACTGAAGGGAGTACTAGGCTGAAGTTGATCGCTGCTCTTACAGACAGAAGAAATACTGTATTCTGTGCAGTGACACCACAAGGGAAACGACCTGAGATTAAATGAAGTAAAAATACTTGAGAACTCTGAAGGATTCAAATACTTTAAGAAGCCCCGTTTGTGCACTGTATCTTCTGTTGTGTCTGCAAAAGTCTCTAAAAGGCCTCGTTGTAGGCCATAGAACAACAAAGGGATTTAATAAACTATTCTGGAACTTGTCTTAATAATACAGATTTGTTAACAACGAGTCCAAATTTAAACGGTCTCACCATACACTTAAGGACTAGCAGGGACCATTTTTATATAATTGGCACCGAATACTACTTGTTGGTGGTTTCTTTTCACTTCCTAATCTGATCATTTTATATAACTGGAATTACTCCTCATTTCTCTAGGCGTATGCTGCAAATCGCAGGAAAGCAAAGGCTTGTAAATAGCTACGTATCTGAGAAGTTACAAAGCTATAAATTTGTGGCAAGTAGAAAAAGCACTGCTTTCATTTTGGTTTAATTCATTTGTTCAACACATGCTTATTAGGACCAAGTAGGAGCAGGCAAGCGCTGTGCTAGGCCCCGGCAGTCCAACAATACACAGGACATAACAAGTCTCTGTTCTCAGAGAGGACAGTCTACTAGAAGAGGCAGATAATAAAGAAATTTGGAATTTGTATGCCTTGTTAGCATTTCTCCAAGGGAAACAACTGCCCGTAAAAAAATTACGAACTTTCAAAATTTTCATTTTTAATTCCCAGATAAATTTAAATGAAGTAAAACTTGCAAGCAATAGGTTACTGAAATAGTCACAAAGGGATAGAACCATCACGTTGTAAATAAGAAGTATTCTTTGTACTCATGAAAACCTCATAATACCCGATGTAGGTCAATGAGACTACTGAGTGCCGGCTAGAGAAAATGTAGGACAAACAAAATAGGAGTAGCTACCAGAGGGCATGGTATCCAAACCTTCGGCGTCTTCACCTTTTTCGTTCCCTTCTGACTTTTCAGATTGCACATCCAAAGACAACATCAAACTTGGGTTTGGAGCAAAGATGGCCGACGTAACAACTGCATTATGTGCTGGGGAAAAAAATTTACTTGAGATTAACTCATAAATTTGATTCTAAACATCAAGACAAAAAGTGTCATATGCAAAAAATATAATAGTGTATGTTTATGTTAATATCCTTTAAAATAAAATATCCCAAAAGTAGGGGTACCTGGGTGGCTCAGTCGGTTAAGCAGCTGACTCTTGATTTCGGATCAGGTCATGATCCCACAGTTCAAGGGATCAAGCCCTGCGTCAGACTCTGCACAGACAGTGTGGAGCCTACTTGGGATTCATTCTCTCTCTCTTCCCCCCCCCACCCCCGCCTCTCCCCGCTTGTGCGTGCGTGCTCTCTCTCTCTCAAAATAAACACTGAAAAAACAAAACAAAAGGATATTCTAAAAAAAAAAAATACCTCATACAAGCGTACCTCAGAGATATTGCAGGTTTTGTTCCAGACGATTGTAATAAAGCAAATATCACAGTAAAGCAAGTCAAATGATTTTTTTTGGCTTCCCAGTGCATATAAAAAAATATGTCTACATGTACTTAGTCTATTAACATACAACAGAATTAGGTTTACAAAAACGCCGTACATACCTTAATTAAAAAATACTTAATGCTAAAAAGTAGTAACCATTATCTGAGCTTTCAGTGAGTCATAATCACTGATCAGTTCACCATAGCAAATATAACAAAAGTTTGAAATATTACAAGAATGACCACAATGTGACAGAGAGACACAAAGTGAGCAAATGCTGTTGAAAAAAACCTCCCAATTTGTAAAAAACGCAGTATTGGCGAAGCACAAAAAAATGAGGTATGCCTGTACAAATTCTGAGATTCCATGACCTCCCAAATTTTAGACAAGTATAGGTTCTTCCTTGGTGTGGAGAAATCAAACAAAGCCGAATACAAAGCAAAAGCGGTTATAACTGCCAAACTGTCTCTGAAACAAGGCCTACACAAATTTACTCATAGTACACCTCCACTTTAACTTTATTCGTTTAAGAAGTCACACAAAAGTAGGCATTTACTTACCTTTAATACCTTCCCAAAAGTCATTACGATCTCTCCTGACTGAAGTAAACTTGCTGAGGTCATGGTAAGTACTCCAGATATAAACATACTTATCTTCTGAGCCACTGACAAGGTAACTAAAATCATGGCTAGATTTGGGAAAGAAAGAAAAAAACCTCAGTTTGAATTTTTTTTTTTTTTTTAAGTTTCCCTCTATGAGTGCTTCTTTCTTGAAAACACCTAAGCAAACACCCGAGAGAGCTTGTTGAAATAGAGACTCCTAGTCTCACTCCAGAGGATCCGAACGTGCAGGTTTGACACAGAGGTCAGAGGCGTGAGGATTTTCGTTAAAGCTCTAGGTAACTGTGCTGCTAGCTAACCCACACTGGGAGAAACGCCCACGTGAGACAGGAAAGAGAGGAGAATGCTTTACCAGTTACATTTCCCGGTAATTACTGGGTAATTCAAGAAGAAAGGAGAACCGTGAAGAAAAGGGCTGAAAGAAAGAGGGCTGTAAGGAAGAAGAGGCAGTTCTTCCAGGAGAGTCTCCAGACCCCAAATTAAGAGTTCAAATAATACTGTCATGCAAAGGCGTAAATACAGGATACTGTACTTTAGGGTGTTAAAATGCCTGATTAGCTTCAGTACCTAAAAGGATAAAGACCATGGGTGGGTGGCAGATAAACTTCCTCTTAAAAAGCTTACATAATAAAGTACAGATGCACAAATTCCAGAGCTGGGAGTCTTCTAATCCTAGCGCTGCCACTAACCAGTGACTTTAGACCAGTTACTTAATTTTCTGAGTCTGGGTTTCTTTGACAGCAGAATAGGGGCAATTCTAACTGTATCTACTAAACAGGTGGATAAGGTAAGTACTGAATGATAATAACAAGAGACAGCAGTTGTAAAAGTGCGAAGAAACTAAACATAAGGCACAGATCAAAGAAAATATGGGAGCAGGGGAGAAATAGTCTATCTCTTTTGGGAATTTTTCATTGCTGATTTACCTGAAACTTGCTTTGATCTGGCTGCTACTGTTGACATAACCCTTATACTTCATGGACAGTGACAAATCTCTAAGATCATATAGTCTGATTCTGGAGTCATTTGAGGTTACCAGTATCTAAAAATAAATTAAAGAAAAAGTTAAAAATATCATCTTTTAATCTACGTTAAGGTATAACCAAAAATGGTATTACGTACACATATATAGCGAGAATATACCTCACAACTACAAAATGCTGTATTTCACATGAGAGAAAATATATTCTTTTTTTTTTTTATTTTTTTTTTATTATTATTTTTTTTTATTTTTATTTTTTTCCAACGTTTTTATTTATTTTTGGGACAGAGAGAGACAGAGCATGAACGGGGGAGGGGCAGAGAGAGAGGGAGACACAGAATCGGAAACAGGCTCCAGGCTCCGAGCCATCAGCCCAGAGCCTGACGCGGGGCTCGAACTCACGGACCGCGAGATCGTGACCTGGCTGAAGTCGGACGCTTAACCGACTGCGCCACCCAGGCGCCCCGAGAGAAAATATATTCTTAAGCCAAGGTAGTAAGAGTTTTCAGGAGTCTATATATAGTGTGAAGAGAGATGGTTTTGAATACTTATTACCTTATTTTCTCCGGGTAAAGGTTCAATGCCAGTAATTTTTCTTCCAACTTTGTTGCGTCCTCTGGTAGATCGGACATGTATTTGTGTGTGGTATTTCAAATGCTAAAAAGAAATCACAAATTTAAAACATGAGAATGAGAAGGAACCTCAAAGATCATCTGATCCAACTTGTAGACAGACACGGTATTATTTGCCCCAATTTATAAAGCCCAGAGAGGATACACCAAGTTTATATAAAACCACTAAGTATTCCATTATGTAATTTATACAAGATAATCATTTACCTCGGTATCATAGAAAATACATCTGCCATCATATGTCCCAATTACTGCGTATTTGCCATTCTGACAGAAATTCGCAGCTGTGATCAATTTTGTTTGACCGTCTACTTCATTCCACAAAGCCACTTTTTTGTCAGGTATGTTCCAAAGGCGGAGCTTTCCATCCAATGACCCACTCAGAAAATACCTGTCATCCTAAAAATGTGGCAAAAGAAAAAGCTTTCGTTTTACCAGATCAAGAAAAATTCATTAGTGAATCAAAACATAAAGCCTATTAGGAAATAATGTTGAAAATATGTAGATCCTGAGGCGCCTGGGTGACTCAGTCGGTTGAGTGTCTGACTTCGTCTCAGGTCATGATCTCATGGCTCCTGAGTTCAAGCCTCGCGTTGGGCTCTCCATTGCCTGCACAGAGCCTGCTTTGGACCTTCTGTCCCCCCTCTCTCTCTGCCCCTCCCCTGCTTGTGCTGTCTCTCTCTCTCAAAAATAAATAAACATTAAAAAAATTATTAAAAAAAATGTAGATCCCATTGAAAAAATATTATTCTTCAAGCATTATTATTATTATTATTTTTAAGATTTTAAAGATTTTTAAGTAATCTCACTCAACGTAGAGCCTGAATTCAAACCCTGAGGAGATCAAGAGGGCTCGGTTGCTTGAGGGGCACCCAGGTGGCTCATTTGGTTGAGCGTCTGACTCTTGATTTTGGCTCAGGTCATGATCTCACAGTTTGTGGGTTCGGGCCCTGCAATGGGTTCTGCGCTGACGGTGTGGAGCCTGCTTGGGATTCTCTCCCTCTCTGTCTCTCTGCCTCTCCCCTGCTCAGGCATGCTCTCTCTCTCTCAAAATAAATAAACTTAAAAAAAAAAAAAAAAAGAGGGCTCAGCTCAGGTCACAATCCTAGGATTGTGGGATTGGGCTCAGCATGGAACCTGCTTCTCTCTCTCTCTCTCCCTCTCTCTCTCTCTCTCCCCCCTGCTTTTTCTCTAAAATTAAAAAAAAAAAAAAAGTCATACAGTCCACCAACTGAGACAGCCAGGCGCCCTCAAGCAAACATTATTTTATTCACTAAGAATAACAATTAGAGGGGCGCCTGGGTGGCTCAGTCGGTTAAGCATCCAACTTCAGCTTGGGTCATGATCTCGCGGTTCGTGAGTTGGAGCCCCACATCGGGCTCTGTGCTGCCAGCTCAGAGCCTGGAGCCTGCTTCAGATTCTGTGTCTCCCTCTCTCTCTGCCCCTCCCCTGCTCACACTCTGTCTCACTCTCTCTGTCAAAATGAATAGACAGTAAAAAAATAAAAAAAATAAAAAACCAATTAGAAACTTCAGTATTCGCTTTGGAAATAGGACTTTCTAATTGCTTTATCATATCCTCAAACTGCTTTTCCCAAGGTATGGATGTTAATGGATAATGTGTTTAGAGTGTATATTGTGTAGGAGAATGGTTCAAGTAAGTTTGAGACATTCCGGGTTCCAGAAAGTTAAAGAGGATTCTCAGTTAACATGCGTTCTCAGTCTCCAAAGGAGGGATAAAGTATGTAGTGTTCTCCAATTTATTTAACCAGGGACTTTCCTGGTGGGGGGTGGTGGTTGGGAGGGAGTCAGGTAGGAACTTCAAGGAGCAGGCCTGGGTAAAAACTATCCTGTAATGATACGTTTGTTCACATCCTCCTCCTCCCTCTGGGATACATGTAAATACTTGGATAGAAGAGTAATGCCGGTTAGCCCACAGAACCAGTTATTTATGTGGGAACTTTGACAGGGTGTCAGTAGGAAATCACTTCAGTATTCAAATTCTCAGTCTCAAAGCAGGGGTTCTCAACAGGGGGCACTTTGGCTCCACAGGGGACAAGAAGCAATGTCTGGAGACATTTCCACTGTCACAACTTGGGGGTGGGGGGCTACTGGCATCTACTGGGTAGAGGTTAAACATTCTGCGATGCACAGGACTTTCTTCCCTCTACAACAAAGAATTATCCAACCCAGAATGTCAACAGTGCCGAGGGTGAGAAACCCTGCTCTAAACTAAACCAGGCCTACCACTAAACTAAACTGGTCTAATTTTTGATAACATAAGAATTAAGAGTAAAATAATTGGGATGCCAAAACAAGAAACATTCCCTTCTCTGCTCAAGGCTATTATTCTTACCCACCCCAGGGCCTGTCAAGAACAATCTACGCAGATTGGACACCTTTATGGCTATGGTAGAGTAGGCTCTGCTCAATGTCTACCAGTAGAAGAGCAGAACAAGTAAAAATACTTCATCTTGGTCTTATAATTCAGAATTTTATTTACATACATGCATATATATGTGTGCGTGTGTACATGTGTGTGTGTACATGTGTGTGCATGTGTTATCTTCATTTTACTATTTCTTTTGTAATTCTGCTACCCTCCTTCCAGGTAACATTACATAAGAGAGTCACATTTCCTAAGAAAATGTCAACACCACACCATCCTTCCCTAGCCCCTCTTAAAAATCCTTCAGATCTGTAGATTTTTAGAATTAGGGCTTTTTAGTTTCCAAAAATAGAAACCAAATAAAAGAATAGAAAAACTACTGGCTAGAGAGGAACCTTAATAAAAAGTACTACATAGATAACCATCACCACCCAATACCTCTCTCTTTCCATCCTGACACATTATAGTTAAAATAGAGGTGAGGGAAGGATTTTGCTCACAGTTGTGGACAGGAATAAAGCCATTCTTTTGTTGCACCCTTGGATGACAGGATGGGGGTGTTATTCTGAAAGAAGCCTCGAAAAGCTTGATGGTCAAGAAGGATAAGGTATCAACACAGATGAAATATTTTTAATTTGCCAAAGGTCTTAACCAAAGTCTTCTAAGGGTTCAAAATTATTACTGTCTCCTTATCATAAACCTGCCCAGGGAGGGAAATTATACTGAGGAAGAAAAAAAGTCCTCTCCTAATCTGGGAAAAAAGGGGAAGAAATGTGAATATAACCGAAACGTTGCATTAAAATGACAACGGGTGTTAAACATACAGAGATGAGGACGCGAATAGAAATGTTGATTCACACATCCACGTAGGGGAGGGCAAGTCAGGTCAGCTCAAGGCCTCCATTTAGTTCCATCTAGCTAGTGGACTGATACCACACAGGACTCCTCTTGTGCCTCTAGTTGCAAAGAGCAAAACGTAATTAAAGCCTTACTCATTTGGTGGCTCTATCCTACAAAAACATAAGATAGGTCAGCAATTCCATGATGAATTTTCCTCCTTTGGTTGAAATCGTACGAAATACTTCCTTTTCAGAGGAAAGATAGGGATTTTCTACACTGAAAATGAATAAGGATGGATCTCAAGATTAATAGTATTTCCAGGGGCGCTTGGGTGGCTCAGTCGGTTGAGCATCCGACTTCGGCTCAGGTCACGGTCTCATGGTTTGTGAGTCCAAGCCCCACACTGGGCTCTGTGCTGATGGCTCAGAGCCTGGAGCCTGCTTCAGTGTCTGTGTCTCCCTCTCTCTCTGCCCCTCCCCTGCTCCTGCTCTGTCTCTCAAAAATAAATAAATGTTAAAAAAAGAAATTTAAAAATAAATTAATTAAAAAAAAAGATTAACAATATTTCTAGGGAGCCTGGCTGGCTCAGTCGGTAGAGTAATGTGACTCTTGATCTCAGGGTGGTGAGTTCAAGCCCCACATTGGGCGTAGAGCTTACTAAAAAAATAAAAAACAAAACAAAAAAACACACAAACCCCTCCTGCAAACACACACACACTGTATTTCCAGACATTACACAGGAATTCAGTATATCTTATAATGAATTTTGGTCTTTGCCTCTTTCAACCTTTTCCTCTTTGTCTCTTCCCACCCTACCCCTCCCACTATTGTTGCCTATATGCTTCCCTCTTATTTATTCACCTGCTGTCTCCTCTTCCTCCGTCTCTAATCTCTCTCACCTTTAATAGGATACTTTAGTTCTTTATTTATGCCCTGCATGTCTTATTAAAGATTTGGGATGACTTTTCATTCTTATAGTTGGACCATAACACTTCCAGTTCTTCTAATACAGATTAACAAAATATTTCCTTTCTAAACAAAATGAAACACTAAATTAAGTTGTCCTTAACTATGTGGCTGTTAATAATTTTTTTTTTTCCTGTAGTCCAACTGTCCTCCAGAGAAGCCAGGTTCCCTCACCTTCCTTATAGTACAACAACAACAAAAAAATACATAAACAATTACTTACTCTTGGATGGAAAGCTATGGCAGTGACAAAATCTATATGTTGAAAACAGCAAAGGCATTCTCTTCTGGAAATGTGCCATAACCTGACTGTTTTATCCATCGAAGAAGAAAGCAGGAAGTAGTTCTATTGAGAAATTGACATTGATCATTTTATCACCCTATGAAAAAATACTACGTACACAATAATAAAAGCAAGCTTTTGGTTTTATGTATCTCAATAGTTTTGTTATTGCTATATCTAGCATCAGAAAGAACAAAAAGATTACCCATTTCATTTGGAAGATCCCATTTTTTCCCAGTTACATACCGTATTCTTTCGATTCTAAGACTTTTCTGTATTACCTGTTCTGAAATTAGAATCTTATGATCTAGGTCAAAAAAAACCTGCTAGGCACTAAGAGAGGACTAAGGTGTATCTTACTTATTATAGTCCGCATATACGGAAACTTAGCTATGAATACAAGGCATCTATTCATTTGATTGTCACTTCAGTTCAGTTACCCTGACATTGGCAACGCTGGCGAATTTTAACTCTCCAGAATTCCCTAATTGTCACTTAAAATGCCTTCAAAAAGATTACCCTACAATGCAGCATGCAAATGAAAAATTACTGTGCACCTGTCACACCACAGGCAAGAAAATGAGAGAAGAGAAATCGTCAAACGTCTCAGAATAGATCATAGAATTTTCAAAGGTAAAAGAGGGTAGTGTAATTGCTTTAGGCATTGTGATGGCCCCATCACCCAGGAACCAAACATTTATCTATCAAATGCTTCAGCTGGCAGAAATTCTTTAACTTTTCAACATAATCTATTTAAGGAGAGAACTATGAGTTATACTGAACGAGGAAGCCCAAATGAGACACTATTCTTTGGTATGCCTAAAGGTGCTAAACAAACCAAAGTAATGATGACATTTATTGAATACTTGCAATGTGCTAAAGACTGTTCTTAACACTATATTATGAGGTAGGTATATGATTATCCCCTTTTACAAATGAGAACACTGAGGCACAGATGCTAAATAATTTGTCGAAGACTACATAGCTCATTGGTGGCAAAACTGAGATTTAAACCTACGTAGTCTGCCCTTAGGTCCAGACTCTAACCACTACACTCTTCTGCAGAGTGCTTAAGTAGAACACATGTTTAAACAAAAAGCCACAAGATGCTTTGTCATCTACTAAAAGTAATAAGCAATCTTTAATCTCTGAATGTAAGAAGACTAAGTGCAAATACTGATTTAGATAGGTACTGCAATGATAAATAAATGCTATTTGGGGCTAGTTTTAAAAGTGTACACTTTGTGTGGTATGCCTGTTTTTAAATAGATCATGAAACGTACAATTAAAAAATTGAACTTTGAGGGGTGCCAGTTGGGTAAGCGTCTATTTTGGTTCAGGTCATGATCTCATGGTTCTTAAAAGTTCGAGTCCCGCATCAAGCTCCATGCTGACAGTGCAGAGCCTGCTTAGGATTCTCTCTCTCCCTCTCTCTCTCTGCCCCTCTGCTGTTCGTGCATGTTCTTTCTCTCTCTCAAAATAAATAAATAAACTTAAAAAAAAAGCCCTGGGGCACCTGGGTGGCTCAGTCGGTAAAGTGTCCGACTTCGGCTCGGTCATGATCTCACGGTTCTTGGGTTTGAGCCCTGCGTCGGGCTCTGTGCTGACAGCTCAGAGCCTGGAGCCTGCTTCAGATTGTGCCCCTCCCCTGCTCGTGCTCTGTCTCTCTCTCTCAAGAATAAATGAAATATTAAAAAAAAAATTCCCTAAATCTATGGTTTGCTCATTAAGTTGATTTTATTCGATTCTTGCAATAGTCCATTGCTTTAAGCATATGAAAGAAATATGAAAACATCCCTAAAAGTGAAGACACTAGAGACATGCTAAGACGTGTTTCACTATGCCAAGTTCTGTTCAGTAAATACTTACTAAGTGAAATTAAATAATTTTCTTGAATTTCATGATCTTCAGAAGTCAAAGAAATTAGATTCAAACCTAAGTTCTACCTATAACTAGTTTTGTGGTGTCAGATGGGTCAGAGACCCAGCCTCCTCAACTACAAAATGAAGTACCATAGGGGCACCTGGGTGGCTCAGTCAGTTAAGTGTCTGACTTCAGCTCAGGTCATGATCTCACAGTCCGTGAGTTCGAGCCCTGCATCGGGCTCTGTGCTGATAGCTCAGAGCTTGGAGCCTGCTTCGGATTCTGTGTCTCCCTCTTTCTGCCCCTCCCTCACTCACACTCTGTCTCTCTCTCTCTCTCTCTCTCTCTCTCTCAAAAATAAACGTGAAAAAAATTTTTTTAAGCAAAATGAAATACCATCTACCTCACAGGTTACTGTAAGAATTAACAAGGTAATTCTCATTACCTGGCACAAAGTAAGTCTTCAACACGTAGAAAACCCACTATAAATACTGATTACGCTAGATCCTGAAGAGAAACAACAGTAAAATAAAATCTGGTCCCTACTCTGGAATGTCTTACAATCCTGTTGTAAATAATACCTAGAAATGTGCATGAGTAAACAGGTAAAAAAGAAAGTTAAAGAGAAGAACATCCAGACAGACAGATGAAGGCCTTAAGAACAAAAAAGTTTCCTGGAGAAGAAATTCTGCCTTATGATCCCAGAGTGACTCCTGCTGAATTTCTAGCCTGCCAGACTGCCCTACAGATTTCAACTTGGCTACACCCAAAACTGAGCGATCCAATTCCCTAAAATAAATCTCCTTATGCATATATGTTCTCTTGGGTGTGTGACTCTGGAGAACCCTGACGGATAAGTGGTCAATGGAGATCTAATTTCTTCCAGTCAGCATTACACCCCATACAAAATATTGGGTTGCTTTAAGAAAATAAAAGGAGTGCAAGGTTCCCAATTATGTGCTTTGTACTTCTTATCCCAGATGAATATGATTATCAGATTAAGGATACTTTAGATTTCCATCTCTGACAACTCAGATTTCACACAGGGTTGGGGAGGAGTATAAAGACACAATCAGGGCTCAGTTTAAAACCAGACTACCAGGTGAGGTCTAAGCTTCTTCTGAGTTAGAGAAAGACATTATGACAGATGGTTTTTGAAAAGCATCCAGAACATGTAAACAAGTATGGCAGGAGTAGCAATTCAGAAATGGAGTGATTCAAAGCTGGAGCTCTGAGAAAGCCTGACTCGCCTAAGGAAACCAGCAGTAACTTTGTGGTACGTGAGGTTCTCCTGACACAGTGAAAATATATGGGCAACACTGGTATCTCTAATAGTATTCCGTTTACTCCGTTGACTTTTCTCAGTTTAAGGCTTTTCAATATTACTCCCTCCCCTAAATATATTTTAGATCCTGATTACTGACAAATTTTAATACGAAGGAAGGGTAAGGTATTATGCAAAAATTCAAAACACTGTTTCATGCTTTAAACATGTTCAATAAAATTTGAAGTATCTTTAAATTTTTGTAAAACTGCTCAGATATTTGTTCTGTGGCAAAATAGGCCCTCTACTTCTGAAATAATTTTGCTCTAAGGAAAAAAGAAAACATAAAACGATGCCTTATCAAAGATTCATATATTTGCAAACTTAATGATTTAACAAATATAGCAGATTAGCCAAAGCAGTCCTGATCAGATAAATCGGACTTCACCTTTGCAGCGAAAGTCGAAAGTCTTATCCATTTTGCAGAGAATACTTTGCAAAATTACTATGTAAAAGAAACAAAAAGTACAAGTATGTAGACAGATCCAGACAGGAACTGTTAAGTAATATAAACATTTTATTTGCCTAATGTGATGTTTCTTTCTTTCTTTCTTTTTTTTTTTTGATGTTTCTCCTCTTTTAATTGATAACTTCCAGGAAGTAAATACAATCACTCGACAGTGTGACAATCGTACAGATAAAACATTTGTTTTTCTCCTAAAGTCATAGTTACATAGAATTCATACACACTTCGACTAAGAATTTCTTACTTTGGACCATGAAAGATCAAGGAGATCAGCAGTGTGTCCTTTGTATTTGCAAAACGGCCGCTGCCGAAATGGTGCATTTTTATCATCAGGGTCTTCGTCGGCTCCACCGCACACCTATTTAGACACAAAGACAAATGTTAAAAGTGGAGAAACAAAGGCTTCGTACTCGTCCCACCCCATCCGTTCTCTCGGCATTCTGTATGCTGCCTGACTGAAATCTCGATCCACCGAAAACAAACTCCCCTTTACGATGAACCTCCTACTGATCGCTTATTCGCCTCCCTGTCCTAATGAAACAGGATCGTCCCTGAAGACACTGTGCTGTCACCATCTTTCCCTCCCTAACAGAGCCCCTGCCTTGTCCTTTTCTGAGCATCTGTTCCCTCAGGAGAGGTGGGAGCCAGCCCCAGGGTGTGAATCATGCCTGGTCTGAGCTAATCACGATGAGCTCATTCCCTTTCCCCGTGAAGACTGGTTTGGGCATGGGCATGTGCTACCATTTTTGTCAATTAGGCAGGAGGGCAAGTTTACTGAGGGGAGTGAGGGGGAAGAGAGGGGGACGTTTCTAGAAAGATGTCCTCACTCTTAAAAAGGGCCACACTAAAGGGACGCTCCTGCCTCTGAACACTGCTGTCCGTGTGACACCTGAGACTGTAGTTGCCATCTTACCACCGTGAGGGGAACAGACCCAAGAAAGGCAGACCAAGAGCAAAGCAGGAGGATGGTAGAACCCTGACGACATTACTGAGCTGTGCAATTAACCAACCCTGGAACCGCCTTACCTCCAGACTTGCTTCCTCATTGTTTAAGCCATTTTCAGTTGGATTTCTGTTATTTGAAGTCAAAAGCATCCTGACAGAGGTAGGTAGAAAATAATGCCATACATGTGTGCCACGCATTTAGTTTACAACATGCTTTTGTATTCATTACCTGAATGAATCTTAATGACTCTGTCAAGGAGGTATATTAACATTATGAAGATGAAGAAATTAAGAAAAAAACCTGAGGCTCAGAGAGGTCAGGATAACATATTAGAGGACACACAGCCACCTGTAAACAGCAGAACCAAAGCAGAAATACAACTATAAGTTCAGAGATCGCCCCTCAAATGTTGTCGAGGATGTAGCCTGAGCCAAAACATGGGGCTCTTAGCGATAAGCTGTGCGTATTTACGGAAGGGGGCGGGATGACGGGGACGGAGGAAGAGTGTGTGCAGACACGGCGTGGGATTAGAGCGGACGGGTACTCTGGGAACAGACTGTAAAGAGCCTCGGATTTGCGGCTTAAAAGTGCAAACATTCTAAGGCGATGGGGAGAGCCAGCACAGGTTTCTGAAAAGAAAAAAAATCACACGAGGTGACTGGCGCTTCAGAAAGAGGAAGCTGGGCAAGAAGGTAACAGACGGCATGGAGAAAGAGCGGAGGCAGGAAGGGCCGTCGGTAAAGTGTACCTAACACAATGAGGGCTTAAACTAGGACGGTGGCCATGAGAACAGATAAAAACTACGGCTACTGTGTGTCTAGAACTTTACGGTGTATAATAAAAACCTCCTCCTATCCTCTGTGCAGGCAGAGCAGCCGCAACCCATGCCCTGACCTTCCGCCAGGCACCCCCACTCCTGCAGGACTCCAGCCGCGCCCTCGAACTGTGCTGCCAGCCTAGCGAGCGCGCCTCGAATACACAACACCCAACAGGCCTGGCCCTCTTGCATAAAATTCAGCATTCTGCTTAAGAATCACTTCCATTTCAGGAACTTCTCGGCAGAATTCCTCTAGCAGTGATTCCAGATCTTATTTTTCTCCTCAAATGTCCCGTTTCTTCTCCTTATATTCTTTATGTCTTTCCAAATGACTTAAATAAATTCTTTGACTGTAAATACATGCCCAATAGAGACTGCTGAGAAAGCACGGGAAGTAGAGAAACTAAAATTAAAACGACAATCTGCTAACATTTTGATTGCCTTCATCTTTCCGTTGTAAAAAAACATTCACTGAAATCACTGTGCACAAGATTCACTGTCTTTTTATTATACCACGAGCATCCTAGGTATTTCACTCTCTGAAAACATTTACTAGCTGCATATGCATGTGCCATAATTTAATCACGCTCCGACTTGTTGGTCATTTAGACATCTCCGACTTTTTGCTAGCATAAACGGCAATTCAGTGAACATCCTGAAACATAAACCTTTACCCCGATTTTATTATTTATCTTAATACAAAAGGTATTATGGTCAAAAGGTTTAAACCTGAGACTTTAACAGCATCTTCTGTTATTTGTTTTAATAAAAGCAGGCCTATTTACTAAAGAAAATTTTAGAAATACAGAGAAGTATAAGGAATCAAATAAAAATGACCTAAAATCCTACCACCTAGAGATGACTACTAGTAATAATTTAGCATTTTTTCCCAAAGATTTTATTTTTAAGTAATCTCTACACCTAATGTGGGGCTTGAACTCACAACCCCCAGATCAAGAGTCATATGTTCTACCGACCAAGTCAGCCACGTACCCCTATCTGGTGATTTCTTTCTGATAGGTTTTTAAAGGTAGAATTATTAATGGTAGAATCACCAAGTAAAATGTATTTTATCTATATGTATATATCTCTATAGATATCTACACCTAGAGAGAGATTTAGACCCTCTAAATCACCACATATTTATATCTCCATATAAACATTTATAAAACTTTATTATGGCCATTTCAAACATACACTGAAACAGAATAATGTAATAAATGGTATAACAAACCCATACATACATCACCTGCTTTAATGATTATCAGTATCTTACTCATGTTGTTTTAGCACTCTCCCACTTTTAAGTTTTGTTTATTTTTGCTGGAACACTTAAAGCAAGACCTAAACACTGTTGTTACCAGTAAATGCTCATGGGCTTTATGTATTTCCAACTAATAAGCGCTCTTTTAAATATAACTACCATGCCATTATCACACCTAAAAAATATCATTCGTATCATCTAATGTCTAATCCATATTCAAATATCCTGGTTATCTAAAAATGTCATTTTAAAGCTGAACTGCTGTGAAAACTTGTAAGCCTTTTGATATTTATTACATTGACTATATACCAGGTAACTGTGTTAATTATCTGAGATAACAAAATAAGACACTTCTTACCTTCTTATAATCTAGTCTCAGTATTTAAAAGCCAGAAGGAACCTTTTACAATATATCAGATTATGTCATATTCTCTGTTCAAAGACCCTTCACTGGCTTCCATCTTTCTCAGAGTAAAAGGCACAGTCTTTGCATTGGCTTGCAAATCGACTGCCCCTCCACACCTCTTGTGACTTCATTTTTTCTTTTCTTTTAATTAAAAAATACATTTTTTAATGTCTATTTTTGAGAGAGATAGAGAGACAGAGTGTGAGCTCGGGAGGGTCAGAGAGAGAGGGAGACACAGAATCCAAAGCAGACTCCAGGCTCTGAGCTGTCAGCACAGAGGGCGATGCGGGGCTCGAACTCACCAAGCTTGAGATCATGACCTGAGCTGAAGTCAGCCGCTCAACCAACTGAGCCACCCAGGCATCCCTGTGACTTCATTTTCTACTACCTTCCCCCCTCGCTCACTAGCTCTGTCTACTCAGGCCTCAATGCTCTTGATGGTTTTTTTTGGGTTTTTTTGGCTTTTTAAGTTTTTATTTTAATTCCAGTTAGTTAACATACCGTGTTATATTAGTTTCAGGTGTACAATAATTCAACAGTTCCATACATCACTTGGTGCTCATCGCAACAAGTGCACTCCTTTATCCCCATCACCTATTTCACCCATCCCCCATCCCCCCAACAATGCTGTTTCTGGAACACACCAGAACTCATTTGCCATTCCCTCTACCTGGAATGCAAGACAGCCACATGATCACCCCCTCACTTCTTTCAGATTCTGCTCAAATGACCACCTCTGGGTGAAGCTTTGCTCACCCACCTTATTTATTCCCTGTTACCTCACTTTATCTGCTTTATTTTCATCTATGAAACTTACCACTTTCTAATAATCACAAAACTATGTATTTTGTTTCTCTGTCTCCCACCACTAAAATTTAAGCTTCACAAAAGATATTTTTGTCTCTTTTGCTCACTACTATATATCCTCGATTTCCTACAACACTGATTAATACATAGTAAGCCCTCAATAAATATTTATGGACTAAATGAAGACACAGTGCTAGACCTTACAATGACAATTAGTGGAGCATAATGGTTAACAGCATAAGTTTTTCCCAAGACAGGTCAGAGATGGGTTTTAATTCTGATGCGATATACCAACTGTGTGAAACCGGTGAGTTGCTTAACATCTCTCAGCCTTCCTCATCTGTAAAACAGGACTCTTAACAGTACCTCACAACAGTACCAGGGCTATTGTGAGGTTAAACGAGATAAGATATCAACTGCACTTAGCAAAGTACATGGCACAGAATAAGGGCTCATAAAATGTTAGCTGTTGTTACATAAATTGATGTATTATATAGTGAGTGCCTTTAAAAGAAATATGAGCAAAGTATCATGAGGACAGTGAGGGAGTATATGAATAATTATGCACTGGGCAAAGCAAGAAATGCTCAAGCGAGGAGACTTGACTCTTAAACGAATTGGCCAGGCAAAGGCGAATAGTAAATATATGCTATCAACAAAGGGTTTGACATTTTTGTTGGGGCAACAATGCACAACCGAGTGAGTTCAGAACATAAGGTTTGCAAGAGGGAAGGGTGAAAAATAACAATGACAGCTGAGGTCAGGCTGATCTCTGAAAGACTGAGCCAAGCTAAGGAATTTGGACTTAAATCTGTAGGAAAAAAAGAACTAAAAGCAGTACTTAAACAGGAAAGGAACATGATCAGATGTGTTTTATAGGAAAGTAATTCTGTTAGCAATAAGGATGAAAGACTAGAATCTGGGAGAATAACTATCATGGTCCAAGTAAGAGATAAAGGCCCAGATTATAAGAGTGGAAATGAAAGGAATGGCCAGATTCCAAAGACATTTCTGAGATCAAGTGGGCGGGATTTGATGAATGAGCAAACGTTGAAGGGAGAGAAGACTAAACAGTGAACACAGTTTCTAACTCGGGGAAGATACGGGTGTTAATTAACTGACATCAAGTACACTATCAAAGGAGGGGCTATCTAGGGAAAATGATACTTAATTCTGCTTTGGACATATATTATCACCATTGATACCGGTTTTTTGCCACACAGAGCTCCTTGACAGGAACTGTCCATGGCTCCTTTATATTTTCAGTGCCTAACACACTGTAGAAATGTAATAATTGTTGTTGACTGAACCAAAGCTAAACCAATGCATATTTTTAATAAAATGCTATACATGTACAATTTCACAAAAATTACCTCTCACCCCCCCTTAATCCAAGTTTTATGTCCAAATAATCTTGAAGGAGATCAGATTGTGTGACCTCAAATATTCCCTTTGCATAAAGATTATTTTGAGCTGAAGGCAACTGAAAAGAAACAGACACAAGAAAAGGTATCTGCTCTCCCCGCTTCCACCTGAAGGCAGAGCATGAAATTCTCTTTGTGAAGGTATCTCCCCTTCACCTCTTCTTTGCCAGGAATGGGAGAATAAAGCTTACCTCTGGAGACAGTACTAAATAATCTTCATCTTCCATTAGTTTCCCCCAAGATTTTTACCTGGTCACAATTTACTATACCTAAAGCCCAACCCCTCACCTCCTCTGTGTTGTCACTTCTCCACAAACTTACTGCTTTTGTCAAAATGATGTATGAGCCCCTGGGTCTAATTGCTTCTTTAGGTATTCACTATTCTTCTATGAGGGCCTCCATATGCATGTATAATAAACTGTTTCTCCCATGAATCTGTCTTTTGTCAGGTTATTCACGGATCCTAGCTGCAAAATCCTGGCTGCAGAACCTCAGAGAGTAGAGCGAATTTTTTCCTCCCCTACAATCTCTGAAAAATTCAAAGCAGCAGTTAAATGCTAGAACACCCATACTAATGTTCCACTAATCAAGCACACCAAACATAGATTTAACCCAAGAAAAGCACCAATTTCTAGGTAAACTGCATAGTTACAACACCTAGTGTCAAGGAGAAATTGTACAAAATCTCTAGCATAATGGAGCAAATGAGGCATGCCTTCTTCCTTTCTTCCTTACTTCAACTGAGCTACTTTTGAAAATCAACAGGAATGGAGAGCATAAGAGGCAGAATTCTAGGCATGGCATGACCAATGAGCAGGTCCGTGATCTTGGGTGTGCTGGTCTGTATGCCCAACTGTACAATAGGTACTTTTAGGTATTCTATTTTACATGAATGCTAACGAAAATGAGGATGCGGGTGGAAAAATAAATATATCACTATCATGAGAAAAGAGGAAAGAACACACACATCAGGAAAATAAATAAATGAATAAGCTACTCCGTGTATACTGCCCCTCACTGCAGCTAACGCTAGGTTCAAAGATAATAGCAGATACCACACTCCAAAGGCATATGAAGTAGAGGATCCTTCTAACGGTCTCCAAATAGAATGACCAAAGGGAAGGAGCACCAATCTTTTCCTGAAGACAACAGATACAAATGCTACTCCACCACCACAGGAAAAAAGCACAGTACTCCAGGGGTCACTACTTTGGTGTCCAAGAAATACTACACTCCTTATTTAAAAGGACTGTTTTCAAACAAGATTGGGAGTTACTTAGGTCTTTTGGGGGATGGGGTGCGGTGGATGGACATAGTTAAGGAAGTCTGTCAGTAGGGTTGTTGAAAGAAGCATAACACAAGATGGTGCAAATAGTTCCCGTTTTCAGTGGTCGTCGATGTCTGGAAACCTTATGGGGAATTAAACTAATAAAAGCAAACCCTTTTCCCTAAAGCAAAGTGGTTAAAATTTGTACCGCTACATTAGTCAGGGAAAGCTTCATGAAGGAAGTAGGCCTTGAAGACTGGGCAAGCTTTGAATAGAAAGAAGGGAGCACCGCAGGCATCCAGATAAAGGAGGACAGGAACGAAGCACAGAAGCAGGAATCCAACACCGATTCGGGCCCACCACAGTAAGGCACCAGGTCAGGTTCCAAGGACACTAAAATCTGGGAAGTACACTTTTTTGCCTTAAATCAGCCTAGAGTCTAACCAGTGAGACAAACTGGTAAGTAATAACAGTGTCAAAGGACCTGTAATGTTCTGTCAGAACACAAATCAGGGACAATTTTGCCTGCTTGATTCAAGGAAGATAATAAGAGAAGAAGATAAGAGATTTGAACTGAATCCTTGTGTGTGTGTGTGTGTGTGTGTGTGTGTGTGTTTGAACTGAATCCCGAAGGATGAGCCGGGCTCAGCCCCGTGAGGAAAGGGGGCAGGGAGGGTGCTGCCGGCAAAGCAGACCCCAAAGACGAAGGCACGGGAGTGACAGATACCATAGGGTAAGGACAGACCTACGTTCGGTATGGCAAGTAGGATACAAAGGCACCAGGGAATTAGAGCGGAGTTAAAAAGGTAAGATGAGGCAAGATCAGGAAGGACCTTATCCTGCAGGTGACAAGGAGCCACTGGAAGATTTTAAACCACAAAATGGCATCAGATCTATTATTTTGACAAAAAACTGGGGACAGCAGGGAAAATGAACTGGGTACAGACCAGAAAAGCAATTAGGAGGCTACAGCAAACATTTAAATGGGTATTCAGGACCTAGATAACGTGAGTGACAACGGGGAACGAGGGGACGGATTCCATGAGCATTTGTAGGTAGAGGAAGAGTGGATAGAAATTTATAACTAATTTCATATGTGGGTAAGGAAAAAAATAAGTAATGGAGTATTTTCTGACTGAGTTAGAAAAGGAACTTATGGATGGTAATGCCATTAAAGAAGGCTCACAAAGGGCACCTGCGTGGCTCAGTTGGTTAACTGTCTGATTTTGACTCAGGTCATGATCTCACAGTTCATGGGTTCGAGCCCCATGTTGGGCTCAGTGCTGACAGTGCAGAGCCTGCTTGGGATTCTTTCTCTCTGTCCCTCCCCTGCTTGCTCTCTCTCTCTCAAAAATAAATAAATAAACTTAAAAAGAAAAAAAAAGGATGAAAAACTGAAAAAAAAAAAAAAAGGCGGCTCAAAAGAGAGAGGCAGGGTTGTGGGTAGGTAATACAAATATTTCCATAAGTGACCATTCAACACCTAGCCAGTTATCCAATCCAGACAGCTGACACTCATCCTCGGCTACCATCTGCCTCCCCATCTAGTCGGTCACCTAGTGCCAGAGGTCCGACTTCTTTCACATCTCTCAAATTCAGCTCATCTTTACGGTTTCTAGACCCACTGCTTCATAACCGAAGTACTGTTTCTCTCCTGGGTTGGTAACCTCTTAGGTGGTCTCCCCGTCTCTAGTCTGGAGCCCCGATCTAATCAATCCTTTCCAGCGCTACCAGAATGCTCTTTCTGAAACAAAAATCTGAACATTAAAAAAAAAATTTTCAGCGTTTATTTTTGAGAGACAGAGAGCGAGCGAGCGAGCACGGGGGAGGGGCAGAGAGAGGGGAGACACGGAATGTGAAGCAGGCTCCAGGTTCTGAGCTGTCAGCACAGAGCCCGATGTGGGGCTTGAACTCATGAGTTGTGAGATTTTGACCTGAGCCGAAGTCAGATGCTTAAGTGACCGAGCCACCCAGGTGCCGCAAAAATCTGAACATTTTAATTAAGCTCCTGATCGAAATCCTTCCAACCCCTGTTCCCCCAGCAGCCTGCAGGACAAAGTCCAAATGTCTTAACACACAAAAGGTCATGTAAAATCCTAACCCTGCCCGCCTCTCCTCCAACTCTCACACAGGCCCACTCTGCTGTAGCCGCTTGGAATTGTGGTAGCACCGTTCACGTGCCGTGCTGTTGTGGCCTCCAGGCCTTGGCACTCGCTATTCGCTCTGATGAACCCCTTCCTTCCTTCTCTCACACAGTTAACTCCTGGCTCACTCACAAAGCCTCCAGAAAGCTTTTCCTCACGCGCTGATTCTTAAGGATACCTCCTATACTTGTGTGGTACCCTCTGAAGAGTATTCCCATCCAATACTAGAACCGTGGGTATATACTATTTCACTAGTCGGCATAGCCCTTGAGGCCAAAGACTAGGTCTCACTGGATTTGCAGAATCTAGCAGTATCTGGCACACGTAACAAGCAGTCAAAGAACATTTGTTGAGGGACTTCAGTTTGAGACCTATTCATTGATGTGTGTGGTGAATATGCTGATGGAGAGATTCTCTATATATTGTGGGTTTTTTTTAATCTTTATTTTTGAGAGAGAGAGAGACAAGAGTGCGAGCAGGGGAGGAACAGAGAGAGAGGGAGACACAGAATCCCAAGCAGGCTCCAGGCTCTGAGCTGTCAGCACAGAGCCTGATGCAGGGCTTGAACTCACAACGTGAGATCATGACCTGAGCCGAAGTCGGACGCTTAACCGACTGAGCCACCCAGGCGCCCCAAGATTCTCTATATATTGTTATGTGAAAAGGGCAGCGTGCCCAATAAGATCTCATCCTTGTTTAAAAACCATACAGCTATGAAAAGGAAACAGGAATTATGAAGGTAAAGCCAGTTCAGGACTGGAGGCAATGAATGAATATGTCAAATGAGGATGGCCAAGGACACAACCCTGAGAAACAGCAACATTTAAGTGGGAGGAAGAGGAAGAGACAGCATGCATATAGGAAGAGAACGAGGGAAAACAGAACCATAGAAAGCTGAGAAGAGTAAGTTTAGAGTGGGGAATAGTGTCAAACACTACAGAGCCAATGAGACCCCAGGAAAATACTGCTGAGCAGGTGGACATTTTAGGTTCTTTGTATCATTCCTGTGTAGATCAATACACACAAAGCACAGGGAAGAGCTCAGAATAATAATCCTTCCATTCTGCTTTTTAGGTTTAAAATTGGTTATATTTGATCTTCCAGCTCTGAGACCAAATGAAAATCAAGATATTTTAAGGTACCTGAAAGTGTGATAAAGCATTTATTAAACCAAAAAGGTAGAAAAATCTAAATAGTTTAGTATCTTTTTTTCTTTCCTTAATCACCCCTTACTCAGTATCCATTATTTTTTTAAATTCTAACATGGATTTGAGGGGAGGGGATTTTGTTTTATTTAAGTTAACATTGGTAGTTTGGTAGCTTGAGTAGTATCATTCACTGTATGACAACTTTTAAATATCACAAATTTTCATTTACTAATTCTAACAGAAAAAACTTTTGTTTCTAACATATCTTAATTTTAAATTAAGTGCTTTCATAAACTACAATTTCTAATAGACGATAAGGTACTTCATGGGAAACAAATCAAATTATATTAGTAACTATTAAATAAAGAACATACCCCTGTATCTGTATCAGACTTTGATGAATTCAGACTTTCCTGAGAAGGTGATGGAGACACACGTCCTAAAAACAACATAATTATAAAAAGGCATATGTATACACACACACACACACACACACACACACACACACACAAACACACACACACACAAAACATCAATCAGAAATAATGACATAGTAACACCTAATTAATAGTTGTAGAATGTAACATTCTGAAAAAACACATTTTTTAAAAATAGGCTCCATGCCTAATGTGGGGCTCGAACTCTCGACCCTGAGATCAAGAGTTGCAGGCTCTACTGACTGAGCCAGCCAGGTGCTCTGAGAAAATACATTTTCCAAATAAATGAAGCGTTGACTCGTTAGACACCAAAATATTGTTTTTATCACTTTTAATCAAAAAATCTTTATAAGCCATAGTCCCAATTTAATAAAATACTGTTAAATCCTCATTATTCGTAGTGAATACAAAGATGAACAATAAAGGGGCACAAAGGGTCTAGGTTAGTAGAAGTCTCGAGGGCCACTTAGTCTTTCTGTTCCAGGCAGGGCAATAAAAGAAATGTATCGTAAACATAGTTCAACTTTTTGCCAACCCGTTATCATCTTCAATTATGTATCATAACATAATGCAAGCAATACCCACAGGGCTACTAAAGTGTACAGGGCCTCGTTTGCCAGTTTAGTGGATCTCCCTGGGTTTCTATGTTCCTCAAATTGGTGCTTCAAATATACTCCATACTCCAGCCCATGGCCACTGATTCTCCTTTCTCCCATCTCTTAATTTCTTGTTTCAGCCTTAGTTGACTGGGGAAGGGACAGGTTTGTGGAGAAGACGTATTGGAGTTATGTAATTATGAGAAAAGAATCCCATAAACATAAAGCTTCTATTTACATCGATTCTACATACGTTCCTGGTAAGTTACCAATATACAGAAAGATTTCACAGTTGTAATCATTGTGTACATACATCACTCTCTGAGGTTTTTCTTTTCCATTTAACCTTTTTTCATATACCCTTCGATGTACGACAAATCACATTTGCTTTTCATGGCTATGTCTCCTTTATTATTGGATGGATATTATTATTCTCATTCTTTTTCTAGACTTATCAGGTCTTTCATTTTAATCCAGGATAGAACTAAAGGTTGCCAGGGGACACCAAGTAACCTTGTTCCCAATGGTTGATGAAATAAACCCTGCGCTACACCTCAAAAGGGATCAAGTCAAAAACTTTGTGGTAGCGTTTTTCAGGGGATTTAGATGATTTTTCGGTGTTGACTTCCGTCTGCTTTTGGGTTTGTGGCTATTATGAAAAGTAGTGATTGCTGCAAATGGTTGCCAGATAGAAGAGCATTATACCTAAAATGTCAAAATATCAGATGTCTCTAGAGTTTTAAAGCCCACAAATAAGTGAAAAATACCTTCAGTATTGTATTTCATTCGCATATTGTTGAAATAGTCAAAAGCATTTTTTAAGGCCCATATTCTCACTACATTGTCTTGTCCAGCTGAGGCAAGTAATCGGCCACAGTGAGAAAATTTCATGGTCCAAACGGCTCCCTATGAAAAGAAAGGAAGGCTCAAAGTTATTACTTTAAAAGTTGAAACGTTATTTTCTTTCAGATTTTATTATTTTTTTTAAGTTTATTTATTTTGGGGGGGGCAGAGAGAAGAGGGAGACAGAGAATCCCAAGCAGGCTCCACATAGTCAGCACACAGGCAGATGTGGGGCTCAATCCCACGACCTGATCATGGGTCTCACTCATTCATGGAGTGAGATCACGACCTGAGCCAAAACGAAGAGCTGGACACTTAACCGACTGAGACACCCAGGCACCCCTCAGGTTTTATTTTTAAGTAATCTCTACACCCAACATAGGGCTTGAACTTACAAACCTGAGATCAAGTTGCATGCTCTACTGACTGAGCCATCCACATGCCCCTAAGAGCTGAACCATTATTTTTAAGCCAAAGTAAGGAATTATGCTAAATTATACATACTAAGGTAAGGCTCACATTACTAACACCACTTAAGGCCAATAGTCCAATGATGCTACAACAGCACAAAGAGGAACTTTTAGGAGAAAGGTGGGATAAAATAGTAATTTACCATAACCTAGACTAACAACTTCAAAGCCCCAAGCCATATCCACATATTAATGGAAATGGAGTTGTGAGGTGCCCACGAATCACTGTAAAAACAAATCCTGGGACGCCTGGGTAGCTCAGTCGGTTAAGCGTCTGACTCTTGATTTTGGCTCAGGTCATGATCTCATGGTTCATAAGATCGAGCCCCATGTTGGGCTCTGGGCTCTCAGCGTGGACCCCATGTGGGATATTCTTTCTCTCTCGAAATAAATAAATAAACATTAAGAAAAACCCACAGGTCTTAGTCTGGGATCTCAGTCTCCTAGCTGAACATAAGGGGGAAGTGGGATCGGACGAGGCAGAGCCCTCAGGCTAGCACTAGCACTCCTGCTCAAGGCTGAGGGAAATGTAAGGGCCACCTTAGCAGGGACCCTCATGGCACTGGGCATTTATAAGCATTGGAATGCTGTGGTCTCATTCCTGTTTTTTTCCCCCCAGAAACAAGGTTTCAGAGTATATGGCTAGAATTCCCTGATACTGCTAACAATAGGGGAGTGTGGGTGTGTGTGTATGTGTGTGTTGGGGGGTGGTTAGCGAATATAAACCCTTAAATTGGAAAAGCCAAACGCTATTACAAGAAATACTGTCATGTCTACTGTTACAACACATACCTATGCAGAACAAAAAGATTATCTAAGTTATGGGGTGCCTGGCTGACTCAGTTGGGAGAGCATGCGACTCTTGGTCTCAGGATCGTGAGTTACAGCCCCGTGTTGGGTATAAAGATCACTTAATAATAAACTTAAAAAAAAAAAAAAGATACTCCTCCCTTAAAAAAAAAAAAAGATTTTCCAAGTTAGAGGCAACAGCTCATTTACTGGAATAACACTGATTTCCACAAAATTCAAGTATATTAAAAAATTTGTAAAAAAAAAAAATTTGTTACTTGGAACCTACTACAATGAGATTTTACTTAAAACTGGAAGTAATGAAAGTGAATTAAAACAGTACAAAAAAATTCATCAGTTCCTTAAGGACATGACTATAATCAAGTCAAACATTTCATATGTAGATTATAAGCACCAAAGTTTAAATTCCAATCTGGCTGCCATCTGATGGTTTATGGTTGCTTCCTTCCAATTAAGCCAAATTTTAGATTTAAAATCTAAATAGATACATAGATTCCCTGATCAAGGAGCCATAGCATCATCTGTCCAATTCTGAGTTCAGTACCACCTTCCCTGTGTTCCTAGCATTTTTAAGGGGTAACTGCAATATCATCGGTACATTTTAACTCTGATAGAAAACTTGTACCTCTCTCTCCTGGTTTTAGCCGCCATCTTACAAAATACATTGAACTACTGAAATATTTGTTAATTATTTAAAATATACCCAGGGAACATTTTAAATGTCTTCCAAAGTGTGATAGACCACCTTGTAAATTTAACTCTTTCAAATTTGGTACCTTTACATAGCTTTCTTAAAGATACGAGCTTAGAGTTGACTTATTCAATAACGTTCACTTCTTGAACAGTAATTCGGAGAGAGACTCTGAAGTCATCAAATCATGTTAATATCAATTTATTCTTCTTGAGTCAGTTTAGAAAAATTACATATATAACAAGAGATTGCCTTTATAGAAGCCAAAGTACTCCTCTCAATGAAAACAGAATCGTGAAAAATATAAATGTTTCTTACCATATGCTCACCACTAAGATCTTGCACCACTTTGATCTGATCAAAATCATAAGGTCCTTTGAAACCATGCGCTGCTTTGAATTTGACTGGTCTCGTGTATGGCATTCCTTCATCATCACTCGATGAAGGATCATCTTGATCAGTATGAAACACTGAATAGAAAAGCAATATAGAAATCATCACTAGCTAACATAGATATATAGCTACTATCATATTTTCATATCCATTGTTTACTAAGAAAATTCGTTAAATGGGAAAGCAAAATCTATTACTAAATAGCATATTAGTTAAGAGCATGGAATCTGGTGCCAGATTGTCTAGGTCCAAATCCAGCTTTGTCATTTGTCATCTGTATGACCACAGCTATAGCACTGGATCTTTTTGTGCCTCGGTTTTCTCATCTATAAAAGGGGGTAATAACAGTACTTACCTCTTAGGGCTTTTATGAAGATTAAATGAGTTAATATAGGTGAAAATGCTTAGAACACTGGCACAAAATAACTACTTATGTTAGTGCTTATTAAATAAAGCAAATGAGTACAACAAAGGCACAGGAAGTTAAGATCTGTGCAATTCAGAAAATTTACCTAATTTTGAAAATGTTTACAAAAACTAAATAGCCTTGGGGCACCTGGGTAGCTCAGTCAGTTGAGCATCTGACTTCAGCTCAGGTAATTATCTCGCGGTTCATGAGTTCGAGCCCCGCATCGGGCTCTGTGATGCTAGCTCAGAGCCTGGAGCCTGCTTTGGATTCTGTGTCTCCCTCTCTCTGCCCCACCCCCGCTCATGCCTCTGTCTCTCTTTCACTCTGTCTCAAAAGTAAATAAACATTAAAAAAAAAATTAAATAGCCTCACATAACTAGTTTACAACTGATTATTACAACTCTTCCAGGTTGCCACAAAGTATGTACAAATTCATGTTTAAGATGCACAAATTTCTTTTTCTTCCTGTTCATAAAATTAAGTGATAGATATCTAGAGTAACATGACTTACTGAAATGCTAAGGTGTTAGCTATAAAGGCTTATTACTTTCAACAAAATAGAATGTTTCTTATAAACTATAGGCTAAATTTGGACAATTACAAATCATTTAAATATTCAGTTGCAATGTTCTATTTCACTTACCTTCGTCTCTAACGCTTTTAACTTTATTTACAGCACGTTCACCATATTCCTCTGCAAGGTGCTTTGCTCTCTTTACTGATTTTCCTAAGAACTTCTTTAGTTGAGTCCTTACCAAAATTACAAAAACAACAAAATTATTTCTTATTAACTAACTGTAAAAATTCAACAATTCACAGATAATCTCATTAGCTGTGACAAGTATATATTTTGATATAACTTCTTTTTAACGTAAATAGTAGGCCTTTGAGTTCCTCTATCCCTTGTCTATGGAATAAATATATAGAAGCCAATATGACTACAAAGAAAATACAGACACTTCTTCCCAACGTACAATATCACACTCTAAGAGCACTGGCTTTTCAATGGTGAATAATGAATTGGTGGGGATAGAGTGGGAGGAGAGTGTTTCAAGTGCATGAACTTGAGATCCATCTGTAGATCATCTGATTTAGAGGGTCTGGGGTGAGGCCATGAATCTGCAATGAGAATTGCTTTGAGAAGACAGCTTTAAAGCGTAATCCTTAAAAACACATTTTATCAATAAAAATAAGCTATAAAGAGGTATTTATTTACAGAATAGGATGTTTGGTACCCTCTGATGGCCCTTCATCTCTTCTCTTTCAGTTTGGGTGTTTGAAAGCAATACAGTCAGGCTGAGCTTTCCCAGGAGGTATTCCCAAACACAATGTAATGCAAGTATGCATCTCACACTTCCATAAATAGGACTTATTTATTGCTTTTTAAATAATCTTGGTCTCAAATTTCATACATTAAGATTATAAAAAACAAAGCACAGTACATAAATGATATCTAAAACCAAAGCAAAATTTACAGGAGTAAATTTTTACCAATTCATGGGAGCTCATGATATTAAGGACAGTATCTGAAAGACTTGCTAAGCTACATATACAAAGATGTTCACTACAGCATTATTAACAAAGTGTAGAAAGTAGAGATTTCTCACAAAAGCCCTCCTTGACTCTTTAGAGCAGGTTTTCCTGTTTTATACTCCCAGAGTACCCCATACATTTCTTTTACTGCAATTACTACAAATGTAGTTAGATTTATCTGTGTAATTATATTTAGTATCTATTTCTCTTATTTAACTGGAAGCTCTATGAGGGCAGAGACTAAGATTGTCTTCTTAACGATGGTGTCTGCAGCACTGAACCCCCATATCTGGCTGATAAAAAGAATACAATAAATTTACTATTGGTACTGATATGAAGATATGTCCATTACATATTAGAGATTTTAAAAAAGCAAGCCAACAGGGTGCTTGGCTGGCTCAGTCAGTAGCGCATCTCAGGGTCGTGAGTTCAACCCCACATTGGGCATGAAGCCTACTTAAAAAAAGGGGGGGGGGCAAAAGAAGCAAGCCGACAAACCATATGCACAGTATTATTTCCACTTTTGTGAGGGAAAACATTCTATGGAGAATACACCTAATTATTAACACAGATTATTTCTGGGGGTAAAAGTATGAAAGGCTTGCATTTTCCATTTTCCTCTATTTATTTTTTGAAATGTTTATTTATTTTGAGAGAGAGAGCATAAGCAGGGAAGGGGCAGAGAGAAAGAGAGGAAGAGAGAGAATCCTAAGCAGGCTCCACACTGCCAGCACAGAGCCTGATGCGGGGCTCAATCTCACTAACTATGAGATCGTGACCTGAGCCAAAATCAGGCATTTAACAGACTGAGCCACCCAGGTGCTCCTTGCAATCAAAATATGACCTGACATTCTTTTTTTTTTTTTTTTAATGTTTATTTTTGAGAGAGAGAGAGAGAGAGGCAGAGCATGAGCAGGGGAGGAACAGAGAGAGAGGGAGACACAGAATCCAAAGCAGGCTTCAGGCTCCGAGCTGTCAGCACAGAGTCCTGTGTCGGGCTCGAACCCACGAACCGTGAGATCATGACCTGAGCTGAAGTCGGACGCTTAACCGACTGAGCCACCCAGGCACCCCATGACCTGACATTCTTATGTGTCGACTTACCTGCTGTCACAGTTTGCTACTTCTATTTTGCCGGGAGCTCAGACGAACCAGATGACCAGTTATTAAAAAATTATGTAAAAAGTAAGTACAGTGGCTTTGAATAAACCTAAGGAGCTTTTCTTTTGGAAAACTAATGAGCTTTGGGGCACTTCTCTCTCAAATAAATAAACATTTTTTAAAAATTAAAAAAAAAAGAAAAAAGAAAAATAATGAGCTTAAATGAATGGAGTAAGTGACAGCTCTCCTGGATGTTTACCTATCTCCTTCATAATTCCTAATTTTCCTATTCCTGTTAGTTGCCATTGCTGACAACCAAGTTCCAGACACCTGAGCTTTCATCCTATCCCTGCACTGTGGGTAAATCTTTTCGAAGAATTCTCAATGCTTTCTTTCCACACTAGGAAAAGATCAGACTAGAGTGGAGAATTTGCTTTGGACCATAGACTGAATTATTGTCAAATAAGTGATTGGTGTATAATGAAGCAAAATCTACATGTCCACCATTGTCTTGACGTTTGCGAGGGAAACAGAGGGATGGCATGATCACAATCCTTTTGCAACATATGATTTAGTTATTTAGCCCCCATTTATCTCGTTTTTTAAAATTAGAAAACAATTTAAAATAAAATAAAGGGGAAATGTAAGTTACGTAGACCGTAGGTGCCACTGAAATTGAGACAAGCAAATTTACTATGAACTGGAGAAGTTAGGAAAAATTGTGTTAGTTGGGTTTAGAAAAACAAATAGGATTTGAGAGCAACTTCAAGGACAATCATGTCCCTCTACGAACACTTCTCATATCTACTGTCAGAAAAATAATCCAGGCATGATGCAAAATTTATTGATCATTTAGTATTTCTCAGATAGTATAGAAATGACCAATAATACAGCCCCAAGTAATTCGTCATCCATTGGCTGGGGGTAGGAAGTGGTGGTGGTAGACAGACATATACACTAGATGGGACATAGACTGAAAGCAGTAGGGCAGGGGCGCCCGGGTGGCTCCACTGGTTAAGTGTCCGACCCTTGATTTCGGCTCAGGTCACGATCTCACAGTTTGTGGGATCGAGCCTGGTCAGGCTTTGCTCTGTCTGACAGGGAGGAGTCTGCTTGGGATTCTTTCTCTCCCTCTTTCTCTGTCCCTCCCCCCGCTCACGTGTACTCACTCACTCACTCACTCACTCACTCACTCAATAAATAAGCATGGCGAGGGGCGCCTGGGTGGCTCAGTCGGTTAAGCGTCCGACTTTGCTCAGGTCATGATCTCACGGTCTGTGGGTTCGAGCCCCGCGTCGGGCTCTGGGCTGACAGCTCAGAGCCTGGAGCCCATTTCGGATTCTGTGTCTCCCTCTCTCTGCCCCTCCCCTGTTCATGCTCTGTCTCTCTCTGTCTCAAAAATAAATAAACATTAAAAAAAAATTAAAAATAAATAAATAAATAAATAAGCATGGCGATTCTCATAAATTTTAAAGAAAAGCTTGGAATAAAGAAAAAGGATGCACTGTAACTCACGTTTTCTGTTTTAACCTTCCACCATCAGTATCTGTTGTTTGAGACTGCAACTTCTCTTCGTCATCTGACTGTGCTGCGTCATTACTACAAGAAGGGGAAGAAATCATTGTAAGAGAAGACATTTTCCCATCACCTCAAACGTCTTATGGATACTTACTATATACTCAGATACTCGGAATAAGAAAAAAAAAAAAGACTATGTTAACATACTTTTTGTAAGTTTCATTTAAATGATGATCCTGAGAAGTTAGACTTGAGAGATCAAATAGAATCTTTAAGCATTGGATAATGTACAAAATGCAAGTGAAAGCAATTTAGGAACTTATGGAAAACCTACTACCAATGAGCCTTTTTGCTGGACAAAACCTGCTGCACAGAAATGACAAATTAACTTTCTCCTAACTCTTCAGGCACATCATGTATTACACTTTATTAAGATTTGCTTTCAAAATAAGTATTCCTTCGATCTACATATATTGCACAGTAAAGTCAATCCCCTTACTCTGAAGCCATTTTCTGACCTACAAAGATAATACAATTACTTTTAAAATCTGTGGCCCTTAAAGCAAGGTTTCAGAACACCAGGTGTTCATTCTGCATGGCTTTTTACCTTTAACATGTTTCAATAATGTCTCTAGTATTATATACATCATTTCAAAAGAGAAACCAAGGAGCGCCTGAGTGGCTCAGTCAGTTAAGCATCCAACTTGATTTCGGCTCAGGTCACGATCTCACAGTTAGTGAGTTCGAGCCCCGTGTCTGGCTCTGCCCTGACAGCACAAAGCCTGCTTGGGATTCTGCGTCTCCTTCTCTCTCTGCCTCTCTCCTGCTGGCGCATGCGCTCTGTCTCTCTCAAAAATAAATAAATCAACATTTAAAAAAATACATAAGAGAAACCAAATACTATGAGATTTAAGATATATACTATTGTCTCTAAATAACTATATGGTCTTAAGAGAACAATGTTGAAGAATACATACATCAACTAACTCTATTTTAATTCCAAATTTAAAAAAAGAAGATTGAATGAAACCACATTAGGGTCTGTTAGAGTTCATAAACAGAGAAATCTTCACCACTCCGAAATACTATGAATAAATAATAACAATAGCCCATACCTTACATATTCCTTAGTTCTTCTCATGATGTGCAGAGTGAGGGGATTAATACCTGTTGGCAGTTTCTCTTCCGCAAGACTCAAAGGGATTTCTTCGCCAGTATCCAGGTTTTTAATCATGACACTGGCTAAAATTTCCTGAGGTAACGAAGAACACCAAGAGGACCTATAATTTAATTATCTTTTTGAGTCTACGAAATCCTCAAACATTTAAGCTAAGGACTTTCTGGATACCTTCAGTACCGTGTACAATACTTTTCAACTTTTTCAGTGAGATACAATTCACACACTGTAAAACGTACTCATTTAAAGTATATACAGTTAAATGATTTTGAGTAAAATCGGAGTTGTGCAACCATCACCATTATTTAAGTTTAGAGCATTTCCACTACCTCAAAAAGAAACCCCATGCCCATTAGACAGCATACCTCATTCCCCTCTCCTCCCAGCCCCTGGAAACCACCAATCTGATTTTGTCTCCGTGGTTTGCCTATTCCGGACAATTCATATAAATCAAAACATACAGTACGTGGTCTTCTGTGACGGGCTTCTTTCACTTAGGACCATATTTTTAAGGTTCATCCACACTGCAGCATGTTTCAGAACTTCACTCTTTTTAATTGCCAAAAAGAAGTGCCATGTGCCCTTGTTGGGATGAGCACTGGGTGCTATATGTAGGGGATGAATCAATGACTGGATTCTCCTGAAATCATTATCGCACTAGATGCTAAATGACTTGGATGTTAATTTTTAAAAAATTAAAAGAAAATAGTCCACATGGATAGGATATACCACATTTTATTTATCCATTCATGAGCGATGAACGTTTGTGTTGCTTCCACACTTTGGCTATTATGAATTTTGTGTGTGGACATAGGTTTTCATTTCTCTTTGGTGTATACAGAGGAGTGGAATTGCTAGGTCACGGTAACTCAATGTCTAATATTTTGACGAACTGCCAAACTGCTTTCCAAAGTACAATAGGTTTTTAAAATGTGTTTAAATGAAATGAAAACTGGAGCGCCTGGCCGGCTCAGTCAGTGGAGCATGTGGCTCTTGATCTCAGGCTTGTGAGTCTGAGCCCCACGCTGGGTGTAGAGACTACTTAAACTTAAAAATTAAAAAAAAAAAAATCTTCAAAAAGAAGAAAAGAGGGGCGCTTGGGTAGCTCAGCTGGTTAAGCATCTGACTCCTGATTTCAGCTCAGGTCATGATCTCGCGGTTTGTGAGTTCGAGCCCCGCATCAGGCGCTGCACTGACAGCAAGGAGCCTGCTTGGGATTCTCTTCCTCGCTGTCTGCCCCCTCCCCCGCACTCTCTCTCTTTCTCAACATAAATAAACTTGAAAGGAAAAGACACATGGACACTCAGATTTTGCTTCCAAACTTCATTCGGAATAAATTGGCCAAAAGATGTATACTAAATTTTAATGGTAAGAAGCACTGAGTCTGTAGTGTATATTACCTAACAAGTATAAAAACATATAACTATAATTAACATCAAGTTCTTTTTAAGCCCACTTGCTATAAAACTTGAGCCTTGTTTTCAACACATTTATTCTATCATAATTATATAAAAAGGCAAGTTTAAGTTACAGTTGCAAACCCTAGCATATTAAAGAAACAAAAATGGGGCACCAGTCAGTAGAGGATGCGACTCTTGATCTTGGGGTTGTGACTTTGAGCCCTATGTTGGGTGTAGAGTTCACTTAAAAATAAACACATAAATAAATAATCTTTTAAACTAAGAATATCATCATGGGGCGCCTGGGTGGCTCGGTCGGTTAAGCATCTGAGTTCAGCTCAGGTCATGATCTCACAGTTTGTGAGTTTGAGCCCCGCATCAGGCTCTGTGATGACAGCTCAGAGCCTGGAGCCTGCTTTGGATTCTGGGTCTCTCCCTCTCCCTCTACCCCTCCTCCCCTCATGCTCTCTCTGTCTCAAAAAGAAATAAACATTAACCTAAGAAAATCATCAATTTTCATTTTTTCTTCTACATATGTTTTTGCTTAACGGCAATAAACTTAAAAAAATTTTAATCCTGGTAAAATACACACAGTATAAAATTTACCATTTTAACCATCGTTGTATAGTCATATAGTTCGTTGTATAGTTCAGTAACATTAAGCACATTCACAATGCTGTGCAACCATCACCACCATTCATCTCAAGAACTTCTTCAACTTCGCATTATGATTTTTGTACTTTATGTTTTTGAGAACAACAACAAAAAAAATCTAATTATACCTCATCAGTAAGCTCTCTCCCAGAGTTGGATCTAGGTCTCTGAGGGCCCATCACTTCACCTGCTATGGTCTGCCCATCAGGTGCTTTTCCATTTTCCTAAAATTATAATTTCATAAATAGAAAGTAGATGGAGTCAATTTCTATAAATACTCAATTATTCATTACCACACACAGTTCTAAAGAATTCCATAATTCAGATAATGGAGGCTACTGAAAATTTAAATGAAACACTCCATTTCAGTCCTTTATTATTCCCAGCATGCTGAAAAACATTAGGTATCAAAACCATTGCTGCCCATGAAATAATGTCTTAGTAGTCTTGAAAGCAAATAGATGTTCTATTTGAACCTGACCCAAAAGCAGTTCTCTACTAGGAGAATGCCAGCACTAACAATGCCATTAATCAGGGCTATATGTACGCATATCTCAAAGGCAGGGGCTGGCAAACTTTTTCTGTAAAGAGCCAGATAGTAAATATTTTAGGCTTTTTGCTTCATATGTAGTTTCTGTCATGTATTCTTTTTTTTTTTTTTTTTTTTTTTTTTAAACAGCTCTTTAAAAATGTAAAGACTGGAGTCAGTTGAGCGTCTGACTCTTGGTTTCGGCTCGTCATGATATCATGGTTTGTGGGTTCGAGCCCCTCATCGGGCTCCACACTGTCAGTATGGAGCCTACTTAGAATTCTCTCTCTCCCTCTCTCTCTCTCTCTCTGCCCCTCCTCTGCTCACTCTGTCTCTCTCAAAGTAAATAAACTTAAAAAAAAATGTAAAGACCATTCTCAGTTTGGGGATCCTATAAAAACAGGCGATTGCCAGTCTTTGCTCTAAGGCACCAAAGTGCGTATCTCCGAGTCTGCTAACCTGCCCCAACCACAGCTACCACGTAAGTAAGCCTTGAGTCCCAGAAACCGGCCATGGTAAATATACATGCCATCAGGTCCTTTCTATTGCCTCATATATGGATATATAGCCTAGTACATGAAGTTTTTGTTCATGATTATATAAAGGAAATTGTAATTTGACCACAATTATAAATAACTTTGACCACTATAGGTCAGGTAAATGAAGATTGTAGTTGATGTTTATTAGTATTACAATAGTATCACAAAATGCAGCATTCTTTCGTTATTTTAATTGTCTACTGAATGCCAGGTGCTTGGCACACATTAGCTCATTTCATCCTTTAAGACACCTTCAGGGAAGGTTTTCCCCTCATCTTATCCATGGGCCATCTGAAACTCAGATATTAATATAGCTTTGCTAGAATCACTGAGCTATGCAGTAGCAGAGCTGGCAAAGGGACAGAAGAAAGCCAGGTTTAGGGACAAGGAAATCATTTTGCCTGAAGAAAGAAGGCTCAAAAAGCAACAATCCAGCCAGCTGCAGAAAGTTGTTTACGCTTGTATCAAATACAACATGAATTCACCAACCTGAGCAGTAACTATTTTATCTCCACTGGTAGCACTCGCCAAATCAAGAGAAGGCTGAGAATCCTTGACTGTATTCTCTGAAGCCATGTTCGTACTTAGGAGAGTATCAGATGTAATATTCTCTTTGGGAACTGCAATGATGATGATGATAATAATAATGATGATGATGACAATGGCAACAACTAGTATTTATACAGGACCTTATATATAGCTTGAAAAGTGCTTTAACCTTTGTCTGATTCTTACGACAATCCCACGAGGAAAGTGGTTTTATAATTCTCATCTTATATATGGGGACACCAGCGTTCAAACAAGTTATTTAAATTCTTCAAAGCTATACAACTTACACATGAAGAGATCTAAGTCTTGAATGCAAATCTTAAGTCCCCAATGGAAACGGATTTCAAAGTTTGAAGTCTGCTGAAATGTTCTGTTCGAGTATAGTAATGTAACTTACTACCAATGTAAAACACTGTCACTTTTAATTACTAAAATAACTTTTAGAACTTGGTCATGGTCATCAACATGGTTGTATATAGTATAAACTGAAATAAAATTGGAAAGTTAAATAGTTTCAACTCCAAAATCTCCCCACCAAAAGTTATTTCTCAGTTAATACTTGCCATCTAGATCAGGTGTTTTAAGGGCCTCAAACTCCAATTCGCTTTTCTTTTTTCTTGGTGGCGGAGCAGGTCGAGATGGAGGTGGGGGTCTAGGAGGTGGGAAATTAGTTGGAGGGGGAGGGCGTGCCGGAACAGGCTTCTTTGTACTAGCCACTATATCAGGTTCCGGAGTAAGTTGTCTTGGGGGTTTGGCAGGAGCCACTTCTTCCATGGCAGCAAAATCTTTAGTAGATAAAGAGTTTGAGGACACAGGTTCTAGAACATCACTTCCTTTGACTTCCACGGCTTCCTTGTTCAATACTTCTGCTTCGCTTTCAGGCACGTTATGCTGCTCAGCTGAACTTATTTCAGTTAACTTTGTGATTTCATCTATTGACTTCTCACAGGTGTCATCAGAAGGAAAACATCTATTTGATTCTAATTCAGTTTCTTCTATTGCATTTTGACTCTCTGCCTTTTTGGAATCTTCCTGCAGGACTTGATCTATGGCTAACAGTCCAGGTATGTTGCTAAGATCTGATCCAGCTCCAACAGGACTGGCAGTAGCCTGATCAGAGTGTCCTTTTCCTTTGGAATCCGAAGAGTCATCTTCAAGCTGTAGTACTTTCTGACTCTCCTCAATAATACTTTCAATAATCTGGTGAAAGGTTCAAAAGCAGCTTTTAAAAAATGAAGGTATTTATAAGAACATAGTAACAGCTAATCATTTACATAGTACTTAGTATGTGCCAGGGCATGTTCTTAACACTTTACACATTTTAATCTTCACAATAACCATATGAGATAGCACTCTTAATGTCATTATACAAATGAAGGAACAGAGCATAGAGGGATCAAGTGACTTGTCTGGGGTCACAGAGCTAGTAAGTGATGAAGCTGGCAAAACTCCAGGGAGTTTGGTTCTGGAATCTGTACTCTTACACCATTACAGAAGGGAATCCGTTAGTAGGTATAATCACAACAGTTCAACCAACCCTGTAAAGTTCAAACCTAAATTTACATTCACACTCCTGACGTCCTAGTGCACGTACATATTTATGCCAAGTTAGCTTTAGTAACAACCTGTTGCTTTGAGCCTAGTTAACAAAACCATGAGAATCAAAACCACCTAGTGCAAGAGTTCAAACTGTTTAGTTCTGAACTTAAGCCTATGACAGAAAAAGCCAGCAGGTGCAGAGAGATTAACATTCTTAAACAAACTACACCTAATACTCCAATATTCAGAGAAACAGTAGGACTACAAAAAGGGTTCAAACACTCAGCTCACTTTGCTTTTTTCCCTTTTATTTCTTGCCTGTAGCTGAAAAATACAGACAGGGTTTCTATATCTTCTAACATTTGGAAACAAAGATGTTCTCTATCCAGCGCTGCCATTATTACCACTTAAAAACTCCCAGTCCACTTATCTTTCCACCAGGCCCAACCATGGATGACGTCCACTTTCTCAATTCCTCGGCTCCAGAAAGTTAACAGAACGTGTCACAGAACCATCCTGATGTGGCGTACCACAAATTCACGCTGACTTCAACTGGATAGGACTGCTGCTCAACAATATTCCTCCCTGATTTCCCAGCACGGTCCACACATTAATTGGTCTCAACCTTCACATTTTTATCCTCATCCTACCACACTTTTACCAGAGGGATATTAACTAGAGTCCACCTACTTTGTCGATTAGGGGGTTACCGAGCGCTGAGTACCCTAGTGATAACAGAAGCCAGCGGGTTGAAGAAAGAATAAGAGGTGGACAACACAGAGATAGCCAGCATGATGTAGGTTTTCCCAAAGCTTGGCTGTAAGCGGAAGAAGCTGCAAGAAAGTGACCCAGCACTTTTATAAGCTGAGGGGAAGGAGCCAATGGAAAGGAAGATAAGAAAGTTCTGGAGAAGAAGGGAAAGAGGGTCTCTTGTGTATTAGACCAGTACACGTATTTCCCATTTTATCATCACATAGGCCTTGACGTAGCTGGATTATCTCCCTTCTACGGAAACAAGAATCTGAGGTAAAGCCATTAAGAATTTTGTCCAACGTCCCACAGCTAGTAAACTACAAAGTCAAAACTGAAATGCAGGTTTTTCTCAAAAATCTAGTGGGTTTTTTTTTTTAATGTTTATTTTTGAGAGAGAGAGAGAGAGAGAAAAAGAGCAAGCACGGGAGGGGCAGAGAGAGAGGGAGAGACACAGAATGTGAAGCAGGCTCATGAGCTGTGAGATCATGACCTGAGCCGAAGTCGGACACTTAACCTACTGAGCCACCCAGGCGCCCCCAGGCTTCTTAGTCTCTAATGTGTACATGAAGCAGCTTATCTGCTGAAAGTGAGAAGGATATAAGTGGGCACAGTGAATGTGAGATGACTGTAAAGGTCTGAAATAATCACTATGCATAATGGAAAGACTGACACCAGAAGAGGGGTTAAAACAAGGTTAAAAATCACAGGTCTTCTCTAATCCCTTATATGAGAACAATTTCTCCCTTGACTGGACTCTACCCTTCTTACCGTTCAGTACAGTGTGAACTATAATATAAACACAAGGTGGTATATGGGTTAGCTCTACATAAATACTTTCTCCATGGCAGATAAACAGCTCTTGAAAAATAAAGTCCGTGTTGTCTTCCTCCTGATATGCCCCCATAGCACCTACTAACAGTCCCAAGCTCTGCTTCAGGAGGTAGCAAATAGGGGAAAGACCCAGAGAACAGTGAGGATTAAGACCAACAATGGAGATGATCGTGCTAAGGCAACTGTTGGCTTCCTATCACCCCCCTGCTTTTCCAGTGACTGTACAATAGAAACCAGATGTGTTAGTATGACATAAGAGGCATTCCCATAATTTGGCCGGGACTTTGGTCTCTATTCTCATCTGCAAACATGCTGCATGTTTCTCCATGCCTTTGGTTATGCCTTTCAACTCCCATCTTTGCCTGCCCAAATCTTATCCATTCATCGAGAACCAGCTCAGATGTTACTTCCTCCATGAAGTCTTCCTCATTCCTATCCTCGAGCAGGAAGTAAAGTCTCCCTTTCTGTTCTTATAATAGTTTGTAAGTCTACTTGAACACTTTTTACATTCAGTTTTGTGTTTATCTAATTTCCTCTATTAAAATGTAAACTACTGGGGACAGGGATTGTGTCGTGCCTGGTGCAGTGTATATCCCACAGCCTTTATCATTCATATGTGATACCTAAATTGATCGAAAAAACTAGAGCTTAAAAAGTGAGACCTAGTCTTGAGCCTCACTCAACCTCTCCAGTGTTTACTATGTTTTTCAGTTTCTAAACTACTTAAAAATCATTTCTTGGCCACTATTAGTTACCCATTTGCATCCTAAGAAAAAATTCTTAAAAAGGAAAAGAAAAACTCTAGTGGAAAACACAGAAACGTTCCAAGTTTTCAACAATAAAAATGGGCTAGATACATTGTAATATATTTGCTTGACAGAAACTGACACATGAAATAAAAACTGAGTATTGAGACTGTGTGATGAAATATGATGAAAAGTAATAATGGCAAGAGGAAAAGGTAAAATATAAAATTCTATCTACACTACAATTAGGTAAAAAAAAAAAAAAAAGGCAAGCAAATGGGTGAGAACCAGAAAGGAATGCTGAAAAATTAAGATGGCTGTTTGTTACAATGTAGAACTATGGACAATTTCTGATTTAAACAGAAAAAAAAGGGTATTGCTCATATCTTACTTATGCTGATACACAATACGTTTCTCCCAAAAAAAATTCCTTTTAAGGGGGGAAGTATGATCACTATTGAAATATGGAGTCCATTAAATTTATAAATTCCATAAGGGTAGAACAATGGATCTTCACTGGGGGGTGATTTTGCCCCCATACTCTTCCCCAGACATTTGGTGATGTCTGTAAGGCATTTTTAATTGTTGTGATGGAGTGGGGGTAGGGAGGAATCTATTGATATCTAGTGGGTAGAAGCCAGGAATGCTGCTAAATATCCTACAACGCATAGAATAGTCTCCCCTTCCCTCTGCAACAAAGAATTATTCAGCCTAGGGGCGCCTGGGTGGCTTAGGCAGTTAAGCATCTTGATCTCAGCTCAGGTCTTGATCTCAAGGTTGTGAGTTCAAGCCCTGTGTTGGGCTCCACGCTGGGCGTGAAGCCTACTACAAAAAAAAAAAAAAATTATTCAGCCCAAAGTGTCACTGTTGAGAAACTCTGGGATAGAGAATGTGTCATTTTGCTGGTATCCAGAAACCCACTGGCTAGAACGGGGCCAGGGGCACAGAAAATACTCAAAGTAACATAACTGAACAAACACACAGCATCCTTTCTCCTTGGGTTTTATCCTGATACTGTGAACTACCCGTGGTCAAAATTTTTATCTTGTGTTCTGTCCCTTCTAGTAAACCAAACTCTGAAGCTTTTTTTTTTTTTTTTTTTTACTGTTTATTTATTTATGGGAGAGAGACAGAGCACAAGCAGGGAAGGGTACAGAGAGAGGGAGTCACAGAATTGGAAGCAGGCTCCAGCCTGAGCTGTCAGCACAAAGCCTGATGTGGGGCTTGAACTCACAGACTGTGAGATAATGACCTGAGCTGAAGTAAGATGCTCAACCGACTGAGCCACCCAGGCGCCCCCAAACTCTGAAGCTTTAAAGCATCAATTCTATAAAAGGTATTGAAGGCACTATCAGAGTAATGATTTCTTATAACCTCTAACTCATAAAGACATCAGGATTTGTTGCACTGAGCGTTTCAATACCTTTAACTCTTGGTAGTAACCTCAAGAAGAGCTGTTCTGGGGTGCCTGGGGGGCTCAGTCAGTTAAGCGTCCAACTCTTGATCTCGGCTCAGGTCACGATCTCATGCTTTGTGAGATGGAGCCCTGCGTCGGGCTCTGTGCTGACAGTGCAGGTTCTCTCTATACCTCACCCTCTGCCCCTCCCCCGATCTCTCTCTCTCTCAAAATAAATAAACTTAAAAAAAAAAAAAAGAATAGTTGTTCTGATAATGGCCTCCAAGAACAGCTTATTCTAATACAAATACAAGCATAAAAAATAAAAACACATTACATTTTTCTAAATACTGTTTCAAGGAAAAATTATTGATTAGTTCGATTATAAAATGACCTCTAAAAAGCCTGATGTGTCTTCAATCAGAAACTCAAGATTCAAAGAACATTTACTGAACATCCAGCAAGTACACAGCACTATACTAAAAGAATATAGAAAACTTTTCCACTTTAAATATATCATATAAATAGAATATCTGTTAAACTAATACTGACATTATATCTTACTAACCTTTTTAGACACATCTTGTTTCAATTCTTGTACAGGAGACTCATTTCCAATTTTGTATGCAGTATTCTCAGTTTCCTATATTAAAAAGAAAAAGCAGAGACCAAATGATGACGTCCTTTCTTTAAAATTCTGTTTAAGGGGTGCCTGAGTGGCTCAGTCGGTTAAGCGGCCAACTTCAGCTCAGGTCACAATCTTACAGTGTGTGGGTTCAAGCCCCACATCGGGCTCTCTGTTCTTTAGCGTGGAGCCCACTTCGGATCGTCTGTCTCCCTCTCTCTCTCTCTCCCTCAAAAATAAATTTAAAAACATTAAAATTCTTTTTAAGATGGGTACAAATTAGAAAATACAGCATTGATAAAGCAAAGGCCCATAGAGCTTAGATGTTTGTATACTGAAGACGGCCCAGAGATTTTATGTCAACTGGGACAATCTGATTTGTGTAAGGTTACCAATCAGCAATTTTCTATTTTTGTACAGCAATCAGATATTTTCCTTTAAAAGTGCCCCTCTTTTTAACATTAAAAACCATACCAGAAGATAAGAACTACCAAGTACCTCTGTAGCTTAAAAAGATTCAGGATTTAAACAAAGGGTTGAGGGGTGCCTGGGTGGCGCAGTCGGTTGAGCGTCCGACTTCAGCCAGGTCACGATCTCCCGGTCCGGGAGTTCGAGACCCGCGTCAGGCTCTGGGCTGATGGCTCGGAGCCTGGAGCCTGTTTCCGATTCTGTGTCTCCCTCTCTCTCTGCCCCTCCCCCGTTCATGCTCTCTCTCTGTCCGAAAAATAAATAAAAACGTTGGAAAAAAAATAAACAAAGGGTTGAGTCAGAATTGTTCTTTTTCCCAGAGTATTGCTCCATAAATATGCATAAATATAAAAGTACATAATGCAGAAAACCACATTCAGAGAATAGTTTTCTTAAAAGCTCTACATGTTTTAGATGAAAGCAATCAAGACAAGAAGTTAAATCAAGTCCCCCCAAACAGTAAGAGATGAAAAAAATTAAACCCACCAAAAATACATATATATCTACGTATACATTCATATACACATACGTACATATATATATATATTTGGGAGGTCAGAGACGGTAGAAATGGATACAGTTTTTCTGCTGGAAAAAAATTCTGGTAAAATAAGACAATCGTACATTTGCAAATGTAGCATAGTATTTATCTCCATCCTAAATTGTCACTACATTTACAAAAGTATAGCAATTTGAGTGCTACTAACAACACTAAGAAAAAAACTTTTCATGATTTTTATATACAACATAGTTAAAAAAAGTCACTATAACCATTTTTGACAGATAAGCAACCTAAGGCACATAAGGATGTATGTAAGTATCAAGGTAGCACTTATACAAGTATTAGGATATGATCATGATCGGTGCCGTGATAAAATTACTCCAGATCAATATAATGCTGAAGATTTAATGTGCTAGAGAAATTTATGTAGAACTTCTGATATCTTCAAGCTTAAAAGCTGTTTCATGGAATTTTAAGTGTCAGGTAAAACCCAAACTATCACAACCCATGAGGGCCTACATCTTTGACATCTATATTTCTCACCTCCCTTGTCCACCACAACCCCACAATTACATTTTGGCCAACTGGATGGTTCTTTACCATCCTTAGAGCGATAGCTCAAGTGTTTTTAGAAAAGGGTGCCTGGGTGGCTCAGTTGGTTAAGCATCTGTCTGACTCTTTTTTTTTTTTTTAATTTTTTTTTCAACGTTTTTTATTTATTTTTGGGACAGAGAGAGACAGAGCATGAACGGGGGAGGGGCAGAGAGAGAGGGAGACACAGAATCGGAAGCAGGCTCCAGGCTCTGAGCCATCAGCCCAGAGCCCAACGTGGGGCTCGAACTCATGGACCGCGAGATCGTGACCTGGCTGAAGTCGGACGCTTAACCGACTGCGCCAGCCAGGCGCCCCGCATCTGTCTGACTCTTGATCTCATCTCAGGTCTTGATCTCAGGGTCATGAGTTCAAGCCTTACAGAGGACTCTCTGCGCTGGGTCTGAAGCCTACATTAAAACAAACAAACAAACAAACAAACAAACAAACAAAAAACGCTTTCCCTAACCACCTTAAAATAGCCTTACCTGCTTAACTTTCTATCACATTATCATATTTTCTGTTTCTTCATTGCAGTTATCACCATCTGCAACAACCTTGTTTACTTGTTTGTTTATTTATTTTTTTTGTCTCTTCCCTGCCCCACTAAAACGTAAGCTCTATGAGAACAGAGACTTTTTCTGTCTACCACTGCACAGCCAGTACCTAAAAGAGTGCTGGGCAAAAGTAACCATTTGCTAAATGAATGCTGAGTAACACATGCCTCTGGCTTTTCTTCAGTAAATACACATATCTTAAGTTTACATATCCTTTAATCAAATCCTGGTTTTAAACTAAAAAAGAACAACTCTAATCAAAACCAATTAGTAAGATAATCTTGACAAGACCAGGGAGAGAGAATACTTGAAAGCTGATGGTCATTAAGAACAGTTGATGAATATTAGAGAAACACCTTCAGCTGTCGTATGAATTAAGTATATTTATCCAATTATCCTCCAATAATTGTTTATTAATAGGAAAATCGGAAGCACTGCACAACATAATCCCATGGGTATGTTTCCTAAGTTAACCAAAGCAAAAATACACACTCATAATTCCTGTACCTCGATTTAATTTGTTTTAATTAAGTATTTACAAGGGTCACAGATTAACACTCTCACACTGATCAAAACTGCCAAGCAGTGGGGCACCTGGGTGGCTCAGTTGATTATGTGCCCGACTTTGGCTCAGGTCATGATCTCAGGTCATGAGTTCGAGTCCTGCATTGGGCTCTCTCCTGTCAATACAGAGCCTGCTTTGGATCCTCTGTCCCCCTCTCTCTCTCTGCTCTACCCCACTCTCAAAAATAAACATGAAAAAAAAACTGCCAAACTAAGCAGCGATTGCACTTCTATCTTACTTGGCTTTAACAAAACTCTCCTGGACTTTGAACCTTTGAAAGGTATCAACCTCTATAAGGTAAACTGTGATTAAGTCACAAGTTTAATGGAGTGATATGGCACCTACCAGAGAATCTAATCTCCAGAGAAGTTAATCAGAAGATTTCTCAGTAAAACCTAATTTGGGGTTTATATAGTCATCTATGACTCTCAGTGGTGTGTAAGGTCCAGGTCCTTCCCCTGGCATCTTGATCAGGCTTGGGAGATGAAACAATGGAAGCCAAAAATGTGCCTGCAGACAACCAACACCAGCTTAGACTGCACACACTCCTCACTTACCACCTCCTTCTGGAGATGGGCCTGCCCCATTACTAAAGCACAGGGCCTACTAAATCCCAGCTTCCCACCATTAGGCGGTTTCTTGAACCCCTGCCGATCACAACCTCAGAAACACACGTCCTTAAAAGGTATGGTAGATCATTCAACTTCTAGTCATTCACACCACGGTTTCCCTCCACGTCTGTTGGATATTAGAGCTGTGTGGACCCTCCTCACAGTATTCAGTTCTATGACTAGAGCTTTTAATTTTAATAAGCACATCCAACAAAAGACTAATCATTTTCACAAATCATTTGTACAAAAGTAATCTACACTCAAGGAAATCTTCATTATTATTTACTAAAGAGTAAGCTAAAAATGTTAGTTATTGAGGCATCTGGCTGGCTTAGTTGGTGGAGTATGCAGCTCTTGATCTCAGGGCTGTGAGTTCAAGCTCCGTGTTGGGTGTAGAGAATGTTTAAACAAACTTACAAAAACTCATTAAAAAATAAAATAAAATAAAAATGCTAGTTATTAAAAAATTCAGGTCACTTCTGGTTTTTAGTAGTGAGGAATGGGAAGGTATTAACAGTGACTAAAGTGAAATTTTATTTATTTTTAAAAATTTATTTATTGCTTTTTTTTTTCTTTTTTTTTTTAGTAATTTCTACCCTCAACGTGGGGCTCAAACTCAAGACCCTGAGATCAAGAGTCCCATGCTCTTCCGACTGAGCCAGCCAGGTGCCCCAAAAATGAAATTTTAAAAAAACGTTTTAGAGATGTGATCTCTACTCTTTTTTGCTGAGAAAAGTTAAAAAACAAAAACAAACAAAAAAAAACAAGAAACAACTCTTAAATAGTGGTCATGTCCATCCACCGATTCCTATCAATGTGATCCCTTTGTCCAAGTCTCAAGTCTTGACATTCTAATTGCCTCTTAACAGCTCTCAGCACTTAGTCTCTTCCCTCCAAACTGTCTCCCACCCTTCCACCACTTATCTTTCCATTAATTCCTCCATAAAAAAACAAAACAAAACAAAACTCTGAAGAGCACAACTGTAAGACGTATAAAACCTGACTTTTAAAATGTCTTGCTTCAAAATTTTAAAGCCCAGAGTTCTTAACCTGACATTCAAGGTTGATCGAAATCTGGCCCCACTTTACTTCTCCATCATTTTACCACTGAAACGTTTACATGGGTCACGCCAGTCTTTCAATGCTCCCAGCAAATTCTATACCTTTGCATCGTGATGAGCTCATGCTACTGCCTAACATACAATGCTTTCCCAGTTTTTCTCTGCCTATGCAGATTTCTCCCAATTTTCAAAGCCAGGCACAAGTTCTACCTCTTCCCTGAAACTTTCCCTGATACACCAGGTACCTGTGCTCTCATGATTGTTCTATCTTCCCTTCCCCTTCCAAACTCGTTGTGGCACTTCAAGTTTATTCTATTCTACAAATCATCAAAAATCATCTATTTTGATTCTACAAATCATCAAAATTTTCTTTGGATTGCTTAAAATATCAATAGGTATGCTGCTATACATGATATGCATTCAATAGTCGGAGTACATTCACACCACAGACTACCATTTAACAATACAAAGGAATAAACCGTTGATAACACGCAACGAATTGGATCTCAATCCTTTGAGCCAATCTCAAAAAGTCACACACTATATGACTGAAATTATAGGACATTCTCAAATGACAACATTACAGAAATGGAAAAGAGCTTACGGGCTGCCTGAGGTTAGGGATGATTTGAGGTAGATGGCGGGTGTGACTTTTATAAAAGGGTACATAGCTCAAGGGAGAGCTTTGCGGTGATGAAAAAGACCTCCATTCTGTGGTGGTAGTTACACAAATATACATATGTAATAAACTGAAGCAGAACTATACACTCATATTGTACCAATGTCCAATTTCTGGTTTTGATATTGTACTATAATTGAGATATTGTACTATAATTAAGATATAACCACTGGGTGAAATGGGTGAAAGATACACAGGAGTTCTCTGTACTATGTTTGCAGCTTCTTGTATCTATAATTATTTCAAAGTGAAAAGTAAAAACGAACACTATCCAACTGCATGTTTATTTACTAAATATGTATATTTTCTAACTTTATTCAAGTTAAGCACAATCTATAATTACTGAGATAAAGTAAATTTCCCAAACCTGTTTGTTACAACCTAAAAACATCTTAGAGCTGAGTGGCTCTTAAAACCTACAAGCATAAACAGCAATTGTCTCTGGATACGGGGATTGGGAGGTGGCGGATGAGGAATGGGAGGGAAGCTACATTTTCAACCATCTACTTTTTGTACTAGACAAATTTTCACCATGTCCACGCCACGCATTATTTTTAAAAATTGTTTTTATCAAATACAAGTAAATTTTTATAAAATAGATGAACTAATTCTCCTTAAGCATTCAGTTTAAGAAAAAGAACATTACCATTAGCTTCCAATCTCTTAAATACCCTTCTCCATCTTCATTACATTCTTTCTCCCTGAGAGATGACTGATACCTTCAAACTTTGTGTTTATTATTCCCTTGCTGTTCTTTATAGTTTTACTATGTTTGTATCTTTAAAGAATATATTCTTTAATTTTACATGGTTTTGAACTTAATATAAATGGAGTATTACTGTATGTATCTTACTGTGACTTGTTCTTTTCCCCCACTCAATGCTATGGTGCTGAATTCATCCATGGCATTGTACGTAATGAATTCATTCATATCTACTGCTGTAGAGGATGCCACATGAACATGCCACAATTATCAAAAAGATCGGTATCCAATGTGTATAAATAGAAGGTAAGAATACTGGTAGTAAAAAAAAAAAATTCGGCACATTTGAGATTATATATACATTATATACAGACATACACAAACATACACAAACAGTATGTACTCTTTGACATAAATAGTTCTGTTGGGTGATGTTCTTGGCCTTAAAATGGCTCTCATTGGCACAGTATCTCATAATGTCTCAACACCAAACTTCTTTGCTTGGATATAAGGCTGGGATTGCTTTTTATATATAATGATGATACCAATGCATGTGCCCATAAGAAGTATAAAAGTGTTTTGGTTATTTCACATTTTTGTCATGCAAGTATTACTTTTTCAATTAACACACACATATTTTATAGTATTCTTTTATTCTAAACATTATAAAACAAATGGAAATTAGTGGAAATCTAAAAAACGTACAATCCTTTTCCTCATAGCACAATATTTGTTATTTCTAGAGCACCCAACCACACCTAGTAAGATACAGTGACAATACTATTTAACAAAAATAATAAGCAACAGAAAAGCAAGAAAATTTACATAAAATAGAAAAATGAGTGAAAAGTATACACAATTTGTAGAAATAGAATTCTCAGAAAACACAGCTTACCTTTAATGTTGAAATCCCAACCTTTCCTGGAGACCTGTATAGAAATAAAAGGAAGGAGGTATTGAATAGTGGAGGCAAGAAGGGAAATACATCTACACACTTATTAAAGACAAGCCCACATTTTAAAACACTTATATACTTTGTGATTGAAAAAAGTCTTCTGTGCACATAGAAAATGTAGAAAACATAAAAAAGAGAGAAGAAAATTAAAGTGACCTCTAATCCTACGATCTAGGGATTTGAGTATGTACCTTTTGTCTTCCCATATACATATGATGTATAATACTATAATAGACATCCTTGTAAATAAAATTGGGGCACCTGGGTGGCTCAGTCGGTTAAGCGTCTCTTGGTTTTGGCTCAGGTAATGACCTCGTGGTTCGTGAGTTCGAGCCCTACATCCAGCTCTGCACAGAGCGCACTTTTAGGATTCTCTCCCTCCCTCCTTCTCTTTCAAAATAAATAAATAAACTTTAAAATAAGCATCCTTCATAAATAAAATTGTGTGCTCTTCCATGATAATTTTTTTTAAGTGTATTTATTTTGAGAGAGAGAGAATCCCAAGCAGGCTCTATGCCGTCAGCACGGAGCCTGATGATCCCACAGAACTGTGAGATCATGACTGGAGTCGAAATCAAGAGCTGGATGCTTAACTGACTGAGCCACCCAGGTGCCCCCATGATAAATTTCCTTAAAATAAATTTTCTAAAAGTGGAATTGCAGGTCAAAAGTATACATATTTTTCAGCATTTTGAGAAACTTTCAAAGCGCCCTTCAGAACAGTTGTACCAGTTTATACTCTCACTGCTCTGAGTGCCTGTTTCTTAATACCCCCGCCAAAAATGAGTGTTATTTTGAAAATCTTTACAAATTTGACAAGGAAAGTATCTCATTATCATCTTAATTGCAGTTCTTTGATTTGTAGTGTAGATGGAAAGTTTGATACGCATTAGACAGTTACTCTGCTTTTTAAGAGGAGGTACCCATTTTTGTTTGTAGCTCATTTATCTACTAGAGCAAAACTATTCCTTTTTTGAAAAAATTTTTTAGTGTTTATTTTTGAGAGAGAGACAGAGTGTGAGTGGGGGAGGGGCAGAGAGAGAAGGAGATACAGAATCTGAAGCAGGCTCCAGGCTCTGAGCTGTCAGCACAGAGCCGGATGCGGGGTGAACTTGGGAAGGGCAAGATCATGACCTAGACCAAAGTCAGACTCTTAACCAACTGAGCCACCCAGGTGCCCCAGTAAGAAACACTTTTAAATGAATATTAATACGCCATTTCTAAAACTTTTTTGTAAAATGTAATGATTACAGATGATACTTTATTTTGAAAGGCATCTTCAACATTATCAAATCAGATCGCCTCTTTTTACAGATAAAGAAACAGAGGTGCCCAGAGGTTAAATGAGTTTCCCCAAAGTCACATATTTAGGGGATAAACCAAGAGAAGCATCAAGTTCAACTACCATGCTCTTCAAATGGCAAACTGAGTAATCCATATTTGCTGTAGCAATCTTGAACTTCTAATCAAAACTTAGTGTGATAAAAAAATTATTTTGGTCACTTAACAGAACATCAACCCCTTTATTCAACAAACACTTATGGAATATCTACTATGTACCAGGGACTACAGATATGAAGATGAATAAAACATAATTCTAGTTTAGGAGGTTTTTAAAGCTCGTTTAAAAAACAAAAAGGTAGTAGGGGCACCTGGGCTGCACACTTGGTTGGGCATCTGACTCTTGATTTCGGCTCAAGTTATAATCCCAGGGTCATGGGATCGAACCCCACATCGAGAGCATAGAGCCTGCTTAAGACTCTTTCACCCTCTGCCCCTCTCCCTGGCTCATGTTCTCTCTCTCTAAGACAAAACAAAACAAAACAAAACAAAACAAAAGGTAGCTATATAAAATAGTGCTGACCATTTAACCGTAGTGCCCAGACAATATAATTTCATGTTGACAAAGGACAATTTGCAGAAATGAAAAATATATTCCCAATTATTTGGCTTCCCTGGCATACCTATACAGTACTGCTATGTAACAAAATCCTCTTTATCCAGGGGTGATCAGGACCAAAGCTACTCTGATTTAAAAAAAAAAAAAGTGTTTGACTCTTGATTTTGGCTCAGGTCATGATTTTGTGTCTCCCTCTCTCTCTGTCCCTCCCCTGCTCGCTCTCTGTCAAAATAAAGAAACATTTAAAAATTAAAAAAAAAGAAAAAAGACGCTTAATCAACTGAGCCACTCAGGCGCCCCTGACCAGTTTTTTTTTAGCTGTCAAAAAAAGAAAAACACACACAGAATGGGGAACTACATTTATCTCTTGTATATGTAACATTCAATAAAGGGCACTTTTTGGCTATTGATTCACAGGGTCTAAATTATGGACTAATTGTTGACACACATGGAAATATTCCAGATTGGTGCTAACAGGGCTTTACCTATGCTTTACCTATACCATAAAATTTATTATTTTGGGGAGCTAAGGGGACATAGTGAAAAGAGCAAGAGCTTTCAAGCATATGGCCCCTGCTTAAATTAAATATTCTTCCTACCATTTACTCTATGTGTGATCTTGATGAAATCACTTAATTTGTCCAAGCCTCAATCTCCTCTGTAAAACAGGGTAAAAGCACTCTACTTCATAGACCTTTCTGTAAGCATTAAATGAGAGCACATGGGGCACACACAGTAAGTGGCAGTTTCTTCAGCAGCTTCGAATTGCTTCATCGAAATTCACAAATGAGGACCTTCAGCAAGTTTCTCTAAGGTACTTTGGCAGTCTGTTGGTAGTGGGGAGACTGAGACCAATTTCTTAAACACAGAAAAGATACCCTACAGGCTGTCAAATTCCAGTCCACCTACCAACAGGGAATACGAGAAAAACCAGATTATATTGAGCTGGTGATTAAAATGGGATCCGGCTTACGTTTTGTGATGGCATTAAACAAAAAACTAATAACAAAAGACAGTCATGTTTGAGACATATTTTAAATGTTACAGAGTTGTTATGATCTTGATAGGCAGTAAAACAGCTTCTTCTAGGCTAATCAAGCCTAAAATTGTCTTTAATAGGGGTAGCCTATATGACCAGGATTCTTTTGTGATACATTTTTTTGATCCATTTATAGAACACTGGCATCTAGTAAAAAGTGAAAGCGTATTTATAATTTGTAAAGTTGGCTAAAACAACGTGTATGATTTGTATCATGTACCAAGCTGAGAAAGGAACAATGTGTTTCACCCTAAGAAACAGTAAATCATAATTTAGTATTCCCACAGGAAGTATTCCTAATGGGGCATTATAATAATAACGAAACAATGGCCATCTTTTATTAAGCATGTGCCCAAAACCTTGCTAAGACTTGACTTAGTTTTAACTTCTTTTGTCCTCACAACTTTCCTATGAGGTAGTGTTATTACGTTCCCTATTATACACAACAAAACATTTGAGGCTTGGGTCAGATTAGGTCACCTAAATTGCACTGCTAGTAAATTGTAGGGCCAGAATCTGACCCCAGGCAGTCTGACTCTAAGAGCCCACTCTCTCAAATACTTTGCAATATTGCCTCGTTTCCGGGCAAGGTCTTAAAAGATGATGATTATGAAAATACTATAATTGGCGCTATGAACACCAAAGTAAAGGCAATTAGTGCTGCTTCTTGGGTTGGACTAGACTAAGTCAAAGGCTCTGAATCCTGATCTGCCTTTAACAACTACAATTAACACCTAATTGATTTGGCACTGCTAGGGAATAAAATAATGAAATGCTCCATATATAAAAGTTCAAGAGTGATGAAGCTTCTCTTTTAGTGCCAAACTTCTGAAAGTATTTTAATTATTTTTGAATTTCCATTTCAAAAGCAGCTTGTAAATAAGTACATTATAGGCTAAGCCTTGCCCTTCCAGTAATCTTTCCCTTGCAAATACCTTCTTAAACAAAGGATATACAATTTTCCCTTTCTTACTGACCTGGAGTAATTATGCTCAAATACCACACTATGTTTTAATATAGTAATGCCCTCCAGAGACATTTATTTGCAGGGAATTTATTTGCCTTCACACTACAGGACCCCAGGCTATTATGCCTGGAATGTCTGTGTTTTACAGTTTTGCATCACTTTCCTCAATTTAAGTGGTCACTTTAATTGGTCACTTCTTCCAGTTGGCCATGTGCCTGTCTTTAAAAGCTTCCCTCCCTTTCTAATTTTTGCTTCTAATCTGCGTTGAGCTGGGAAACCAGGTTTTTAAAAATGGAATTGTACGGTAAAGGAAGAATCCAGAGATTCTCAGTAAAAGTCTCCCGTGAAAAAATTTTTACACGACTTTACTGTGGACTTCACGGCACATTGTTTGATTGGTCAGGGGCTGTTTAAGTGATTATTTCTTATTTTCAGCTGTACTGGAGAATCTATTACCAAAGAAGTGGCTGTCAGGTAAGCAAGGTGTCACTAATCTTTGGTATCCCTGGACAACCACTCAAGTCTTCTCTGTTTCTCAGTCTCTGACTTCAAAGTAGAGATAAGAACATTATACTATTTCAAGGTGATTATGTGCCTAAAGAAAACAACTATTCATGTTCAAGTTTGGAGACAGGAGAAATGGGCATCTAGAGGTCAAGAAAATTAAGTTCTATTCTAGGTTTTCCCAACCAACTAGCTACATGACCTTTAAGCATGAGTTTTTAGACTTCCCATAATTTTAGAAAATTTTAAGACCCTTCATTAGTTTGAGAGTGAAGGTGTTAATTTATACCATGATTAATGATCTAAATTTTATATCCTCTGATATCCCTTAAAATTGAGAAAAATTGTAGGAAACACTGACATAATCCAACACACATACATCCTGAAATGCCCAGTAATACTTTGATACATCTAGTTAAGTAGAAAAATAGTCCTTCAAGATTTCTGTAGATACTAATTATAGCAAATTAGATTCCTCCTGTTTACAGGTTAAGGTCAGTAATTTTTCCCAGAAAAAGTCCAAATGCCTACATAAAATAACTTTTATTGCACCCCACACAAGAGAAATTTTGAAGAAACTCTGAAATGGGGCACCTGGCTGGCTCAGTCGGTAAAACATGCAACTCTCAATCTCAGGGTCATGAGTTCAAGCTCCATGTTAAGGTATAGAGCCTACTTTAAAAAAAAAAAAAAAAAAAGAGGAAGAAAAGAAAAGAAACTCTAAAGTAACAGGTAGACATATTTAAGTATTGGTGGTATACCCCACTTAAATAAAACTTAAGAAACCAAAATGAGAGCTTCAAAAGTTCATTTTTTCATTTGAAAAGTTTTTATTGTAGGGTATTTTTAAATGAAATATTTTCAACACATTTAAATATCTAACAAAGCTTAATTCAAATAATAAACGTGCTTCTTATGAAGTTGAGCAAAAATATAAAGGGCTATACTTCCTTGATTACCTAATAGTGTAAGAAAAACTTCCAACATACGAATACTAGTTACAAACACAGAAAATCTTTGATTTTTGCAGCAATTTCTGAAACTGAAAACATATCTACCAATTGTACTATTAAATTTAAACATGAAAAACAAGCAATTTCTAAAACAGCTTCAAAATACAATCTGCTTTAAAAAAGTATCGGTATTCTGCTAAAAAAAAAAAACAAACACCCTATACGGCTTACAGATCAAATATTAAAATTATTTTTAGTGTGGTTTCCACTCAGGTTTTGAATATAAAAGCAATTTTCAAATTTGTACTTCAGTAACTTACAATACAGATAGAATATCTTAATTCATTATACCTTAGTTTCTAAAAGACAGTTATTTTCATGTACTCGTTATGTTGAGTTTATACTAACAAAGCTCATGTTTGAATATAAAATAATGTGTGACAGATGCTTTCTCAGAGTCCCTATCCATTTAGCATTTTAATTACAGTTTTCTTTTTGCAGCTAGGGTATTTGTGTTTAGAACCAATTCATTTTAATGTCTGCACAACATTCATTATTTTTAAAATTTACGTGGCTTCAAAACATTGCTTTGTGGATTTTGCAAGACAGTATAGGAATTGTTTTTCTTTTATACACTCTGACCTGATCCAGCAATAGCCTTCACATACCTCAAGCAAAATTTCATTAGAATAATAAGTTCACTAATCCAAAGGTAGGTCCTGGATTTGGATCTGATGACAATAACCGCAACTTACCCAAAAGGTTGCCCACCAAGTTTCCACAGGAAGCACAAAACTCTGACAAAATAATACTGCATTCAATACAATTTCAGTGAACGCTAACAAATATGCAAGCAACACGTTTTATTAACCCTCTTAGCTTGACTTTGGAACTTGCTAAACCTGACTCTCTGGTAATGTCGAGAACAGTACTCATTTACTTTAAAAAAACAAACTCAATCTCAGAGAAAATGCATAGCACTAGGCTATTTTCAAGAGATCTGGATGCACCATAACTGTGGGGTTTTCTGTCACAGGTGTTGGAAGTGAGTATCCTATCTATTGATGTTACCTAGCATCAAAAAAATTTACAGTAATCCCTCTCAAAATTCTAAAAGGACTTTAAAAAAATCAGTCAGAAAGGAAGAGTAATTTTTTAAGTGTTTGAAGGAAGCTTAAGAACCATTTAGACCGGGGCACCTGGCTGGCTCAGTGGGTAGAGCATGAGACTCTTGATCTCGGGGTTGTGTAAATTCAAGTCCCACATTGGGTGTAGAGATTACTTAAAAATAAAATCTTAAAAACAAAAAACAAACCAACCATTTAGACCAACAATCTCATTTCACATGTGAGGAAAAGAAGCTAAATAAGGTTAAATGAATGGTTAAATGAATCCATTCATTTAACCTTTACCTACTGCTTACCATGGACCAGCATTGTGCTAGGCACTACGTGTAAAACAGTGAACAAGGCCGACAGGATCCCCACCCTCCTAGAGCTTAAGCTAAGATCAAAGGCCTACTTAGTTAGGACTTGGACTCAAGTCTCTCTGCGGATTTTAACAACTCATGCAGCCTGTGAACTCACCCTAATAATTCTAAAAACCCTTCATGGTTTCACATGGGTAGGCAGCCAATCAAGTAAAACTGGCCATTTATTAAAGCCTTGAGTACCTAAAATACCACCACAAATTTCCCAGGGAAGATTTGGGGATCCCAGAGACTGAAAGGGCAACATGACATCAATGTGGAAGTAGGACTATTAAGCTTAGCTACATAGTAAAAAAAAACAAAAACAAAAACAAAAACTGAGAGCTGGAATCAGGAGATCTGTGTTTTAGTCCTGAATCTGCTAGTAACAAGGACTGTGGCCATAAAAATATATTTTGGGGGAGTTTTTCCAACTTTTAATTGTGGCCATTTCAAACATACACAAAATAGGGAGAATAATATTATGAACCCACATGTACAACATATCAACCATGTTCAATAATGATCAATATCAATACTCTTCCCTCCACACCCCTGCCATATTATTTTGAAGCAAATCCCAGAAATTGTTTTATTTTTACCCATAAAAATGTCATACGAATCTAAAAAAGATATTTTTTAAGACATAACCACAACACTATTACCAATTTAACAATACCTTATTATACACAGTCATGATTCATACTTTGATACACAATTCATACTGCCCAGATTGTCTCAAGTATTTTTTACAGTTGGTTCATTTCAATTAATATCCAAATAAGGTTCACGTGTTACAATCAGTTGCTACGTCTCTCTCAATCAGTAGGTTCCCCTTCAATCTCTTCTATTTCTTGCTATTCATGTGTTGAAGAACTAGTTTATTCATCCTGAAGAGGATTTTTAGGGCAGTGAAACTATTCAGTATGATACTGTAATGGGGGATACCTGTCCTACATTTGTCCAAACCAGTAGAATGTACAACACCAAGTGTGAACCCTATGGCAAACTACGGACTATGTATGGGTGATTATGGTGCGTCAATGTAGACTCCTCAATGGGTAACAAGTGTACCACTCTGGCAGAGGATGCTGGTAATGTGGGAGGCTCTGCATGTGTGCATGGGAGGAGGTAAATGGGGAATCTCTGTACCTTCCTTTCAATTTGGCTGCGAACCTGTAACTGCTTTAAAAATATAGTCTTTAAAAAAACACCCAAACAACAGCAAACAAAGAAATGAGGTCGTCCATCCTGTAGAAATTCTCATGGTCTGAATTTTGTTGGTTGCATCTCCACCATGTCACATCATAAAAAATATTTTAAAGGAAAACCTTCACAAGAGGCTGGAGGGATGGAATGCGCACATACCCAAAGAAAACTGCAAGCACCTATAAGAACAATATCAGAAAGACTGGTGCTTAGAATGTGCTCGGATTAAAAAAAATTCCAGACACAGCTTTCCTTTATTTTAATTTATATTCAGAACAAGAACAACAAAAGGTGCGGGTCTGTTTACATGTAGACAAATAGTATAATATAAAAGGCTGTTCCAATTCTTTTTTTTCTAGTGAAGATTACCGATAGTCAAACCAGAAAAGGAAAAACAAATTGTAATGAGGAAACTGAATCCCAAAGCATTCAAGGAGATAAAAGTACCTAGATAATCTAAATGAGTTCAGTTCTCCCGTCCCAGACAAATTATATCCCAGCATACCCTAAGAATGTACACAGCTTCCTCCCTATCTAAAGCCTTTAAAGAATCAGGTAAGATAGAAGAGGAAAATGAGAAAAACACTCAATAGTCAATAATGGAAAGCAGGTAAATGCTAAAAACTATAAGCAGATTTGCTTGATGTCAATCCCAAGCAAAAAAAAAAAAAATTTTTTTAATGTTTGTTTATTTTTGAGAGACAGACAGAACGTGAGCAGGGTAGGGGCTAAGAGAGAGAGGGAGATGGAGACACAGAATTGGAAGCAGGTTCCAGGTTGTGTGCGGTCAGCACAGAGCCTGACGTGTGGCTTGAACTCACAAACTGCGAGATCATGACCTGAGCCGAAGTTGCACACTTAACAGACTAAGCCACCCAGGCACCCCATTTCCAAGCAAAATTCTTAAGCACACTGTTAAATGGTTTAAGGGCCCTAGGCATGGGTAAGATAATCATTAAGAGTCAGTAAGCATTCAGGACACCTTAGGTGGCTCAGTGGGTTAAGTGTCCAGACTCTGGATTTCAGCTCAGGTCATGATCTCACAGTTTCTGAGATCAAGCTCTGTCTCCCTCTCTCCTGCTTGCACATGTGCTCTCTCCCTCAAAATAAATAATAAACAAACCTAAAAAAGAAACAAAAACAAAAACCTAGTTTTAAAAAAAGAGTCAGTAAGCATTCACAGAAAGCCTGTCATACAAGATTAACCTAATTGCCTTTTTTGATAGGGTAACTGGCTTAGAATATAAAGGGAATACTGTACACAAGTGAAAAAAAAATTGGATTTAAGCACTCAATTTTATAATATTCTCACCGATATCCTCTTTAAAAAAAAAAAAAAGATTTCATTTTTATTTATTTATTTTTATTTGTGAGAGAGAGGCAGAGCGTGAGCAGGGGAGGGGCAGAGAGAGAGGGAGACACAGAATCTGAAGTAGGCTCCAGGCTCTGGGCTGTCGGTATGGCGCCCAACACGGGGCTCGAACCCACAAACTGCGAGATCATGACCTGAGCCGAAGTCAAACATTTAACCAATTGAGCCACCCAGGCACCCCAAAGATTTTATTTTTAAGTCATCTCTACACCCAAGTGAGCCTCGAACTCACATCTTTGAGATCAAGAGTCACATGCTCCACTGACTGAGCCAGCCAGGTCCCTCACAATAATATCCTTTTAGACAAGGATATTAACAAGGAGATGTTAAGCTAGAATACACTTAGATGGGTTTGTAACTGATTGAACATTACTCAAAGTATGCTGATTAATGCATCAATAAAAAACCATAAGGAACTATCAAATAATTTCTACTGTACTCTATCCTACTTATTTTATTTTTTTAAGATTTTTTTTTATTTTTTATTTTTAAGTAATCTCTACACCCAATGTGAGGCTCGAACTTATAACTCCAAGATCAAGAGTCACACCCTCTATGACTGAGCCAGTCAGGTGCCCCTATCCTACTTATTCTTATTAATGTCTTGAATGTGGACACTGCTGGCATATCTACCTAATTGGCAGATGACACAAAGTTGGGAAGCATAGAGAATATACTAGCTGACAGCACCCACAAATATTTTAAGAGTTTACAACAATAAGCCAGTCTTAACAGAATGCAATGGAGTGGGGATAAATATAAAACGAATGATTGGGGATATACAACTTAACAGCAAACAACGTAAAAACATTTAGGTATTTCTGTTGATTGCTCAGACACAGCAAAGGCTGTGATATGGCTGCTGAAATAGCTGGTGTAATCTGAGGAACTATTATGGCCAGGGCAAGGGGAGTGGTTCGATTCTGCTCTACTTCTCACCGATAAGAACACATTTGAAGAGGAACACTGATGAAAGAGAACTTATCTGCAAGAGAAAAACCAATTTGGTGAATGTTCTAGAAACCAAGTAGAATGATATACAGAACTAAGGATGCTAACCTGATGAAGACAAGGAAGAAATAAATACCTCTTTATTTGGGGGATCTGGGATTTATTTTGGTAAGTACAGGCAGTGAAACTTTGCAGGTAGTCTGATGTTTTCATTGCAACCTATATTTTAACTCTTAAATTGATATTTTATATTGGATATGCAGCACATACATGTAACTATGAAGCATAACAAACAAAATGAACTGTGATTCACCATCTTACCTGACAATGAGAATAGCATGAAGACTAGGACAGCTACTGTGTTGCCCTATTCCATCTGCTGCCTTTCTCTTAAAGGGAACCGGTAGCCCAGATTTGATTTATTGTTCCCTTACTTTATCATTTTAAAAAGATAAGGTATCCCTGAACAATGTATTGTTAAGTTTTGTTATTTCTGAGCTTTGTTTTCACTGATGCACTTCCAAAGAAAAAAGTGTTGGACCCTAAAATAAACATTGCACTCAAAAATCTTAGTTTTCCTGTCAGAGTAAAGGCTACCTTTTATCACTGCACACTCCAGTTGTATTTAAGTCTCCTAAGTGTACCCATACCCACCAGTCTTCTGCTTCTCCCCCACCAAGGGATGCCAGATTTAGCAACCAGAAGTACAGGCTGCCCAGTTAAATTCCAATTTCACATAAACAACAAATACACTTTCAATATTAAATGCTTATCTAAAATTGGAATTTCACTGGGAGTCCTGTATTTTATCAGGCAACCCTACCCCACACTCAAGTTAATTAAGTGGACAATTAATCCTATGATCTGTTGCTATGTGATAAAGGGACAAAGCAGGAAGAACTGCATGGCCAATGTCATTGTATAAACATTCATCTAAGTATTCAACAGTGTTCACTGACCAGAAAAAAAAATAATTTGCACATGTGTGAATTCAAAGCCTTCCCAGACAGTGCGTTCAGTGTTTATGCCCAAATGCAAATACCACTGCATATATGCAGTTAAGTACATTTTTCAAAAACACTCGGTGAAGAATAGGAAGGTATATTAATAGCTTAATTATGTTGGCTTGGATTGTCCCCTCTCCAAAAAACCAAATTCTCTAGATATGTAAATTGACTTATAACCATTATGTAAACATATTCATATCATTTGTAAGCTGTCCTCAGTATGTTCAAAATGAGGTTAACCTATATAGGTTAAATAAACATCAAGCCAACTTTCTAGATAAATATCAATTAAAATGATGTCATTAAAAAGGGATTCAAGGGGCACCTGGGTAGCTCGGTGGGTGGAGCATGTGATTCTTGATCTAGGGGTCATGAGTTTGAGCCCCATGTTGGGTGCAGAGATTACTTTAAAAAATAAAACCTTTCGGGGCGCCTGGGTGGCGCAGTCGGTTAAGCGTCCGACTTCAGCCAGGTCACGATCTCACGGTCTGTGAGTTCGAGCCCCACGTCAGGCTCTGGGCTGATGGCTCAGATCCTGGAGCCTGTTTCTGATTCTGTGTCTCCCTCTCTCTCTGCCCCTCCCCCGTTCATGCTCTGTCTCTCTCTGTCCCAAAAATAAATAAACGTTGAAAAAAAAAATTAAAAAAAAAAAATAAAACCTTTCAAAATACATAAAGAGGGGCATTTGGGTAGTTCAGTCGGTTAAGCGTCCCAGTTTGGTTCAGGTCTAACGGTTTGTGAGTTCAGCCCCGCATCGGGCTCCCTGCTGTCAGCACAGAGCCTGCTTCAGATCCTCATTCTCGCTCTCTCCCTCTCCAAAATAAACATTCCAAAACTTTCTTTTAAATAAATAAAGGGATTCAGTTACCATATACACAAAACCACTTTAGGACACGCTTCACTTTACAAAAAGGGATACCAGAAATATTTCAGATGCAATCAATACAGGTGTGTATTAAGAACCTACATAGATTAGATTCCCCAAACAGAAGCTAGTAACGTGCACTCTTTTGCCTGGCTTACTAACCACAAAGCTCATCTTTTGGAACCAGGTATTGAAATGTCTGACTGTATAGGAGTCTTGGTTTATCAGAGCTGCAGCAAGTGGTTTCTCTCCAATCACTGGATCACCTTTTCCAATTTTCAACTTAAATCTTCATCACTCATGTGCTATGGCTTTAGGGTAATCAGGCCTTAAAATCACGTAGCAAGTGCTTAAGTCTACTTTAGAAAAGAACACTGCGTTTGTACGGTTTCAAAGAGCCAGATCCCATAAACCATCCTACCTCTAGTGTCTCACCCTTTAGCTACAGACAGATCCTTCTGCCTTTTGGGCTTGGTGTTTCTTTACCTCTTACCTGAGGGGTATCTGAAAAACAAACAAACACAATCTGTAAGCCTTCTGAGAGCAGGCAGGAAGAAGAGTGCAAAGTAAACCTACATCTGCCACCTGCTTCACGGTCAACTGAACAACGAGGAGCTCAAAGAACCACCTCCTAAAGTACACAAAGTATTAAAAGCAATCTCACACTTCACATTCGTGTTTCCAGACTTCTTACTGTACTGGGTGGAAAGAATATACCAAAACAATTTGGCAGCACACAGAAAAACAGACGAACGAAGTATTTTTCTGTCAGTAAGAGGACGCACCTTTTTTTAGGCTCTGAGAAAAAAAGGTGGTTGGCTCTGAAGAAGCCTCTTGTCAGGTTGCAAAATTCCTGACAGGCTCCTAAAGGGTAAAAAGAGGCAACGACATAGAAGGAGGGAGTAGAGTCAGTCAGCTGGAATAAAGCTGGTAGCCTGGAAAACACTGTTCTTCTAGGAAGGTGACTACCAGGGGCCAACAGAATTACTCTATAGCTTGATTTTGTTTTTATCCTCCTCTTTTTTTTTTTTTTTTTTTTGCCTTTGCCATCAGGAAAACGAAAAAGATGAGCCTCAACAGTTTGTCAAGAAACTGAATCCACAGAACAGAGAACAGCTTTCCTGTACAAAGAAGGTGCTGGAGAATCTAAGGCCCTTGAGGTGAACAGGATATGAGCATAGATAAGGCCTTAGCCGGTCATTAGAGTAAGCAGGTAATCAGAAGAGTTTTGCTTTCTAAAGCCCAGTCAACTGAATAGGAAATAGTTTGCTTAGGGGAAACTGAGATCAACACGAAAGTGCTAAATCTAAATTATGAATCAGAAGGGTTCTGGTGATTAAAACACCCTGACATAAAGATTTTCTACCCACTAAGGCCAGGCAGAAAAACAACATCAAACACAAAGCCAAAAACTAAAACAAAACCCAAACCCCAGGTTAAACAAAAATGGAAAACAGTTCAAATTTAGATAAGATACTGTTTTATTTAAAAAAAATTTTTTTTAACGTTTTTATTTATTTTTGAGACAGAGAGAGACAGAGCATGAACGGGCAGGGGCAGAGAGAGAGGGAGACACAGAATCGGAAGCAGGCTCCAGGCTCTGAGCCGTCAGCTCAGAGCCCGACGCGGGGCTCGAACTCACGGACCGCGAGATCGTGACCTGAGCTGAAGTCGGTCGCTTAACCGACTGAGCCACCCAGGCGCCCCGTTTTATTTTTTAAATCTTGCTCTAAGTGCATAGTTTTTAAAATTTGGTATGCAATACTGTTCGTTGGTATTGAAGTGTATTTACGGATTTTATTAGTTACATTCTTATGGGACATTTTTATTAATCATATGTGAAGTAATAAAGTCACCCATAGAAAGTGGAAGTCAAGTAACACCTTCAACTAACAACAGTCCTCAAATTAAAGAAATGGGATCTAAGAGAGAATCATTTGCTAGCTTTTCAAAATCAAATCATTTATGACAGTATCACATCCATTCTCAGAGCTCTATTTTAAGTTGGCTACTACCAAAAGTGACAATCCCAACTAAACCTGAAAAGCCTAGGAATAGCAGGAAAAACATAAGTGCTAGGCAATCACAAACAAGTCTTATTTTCCTAGTACAACCTATCATGTCATGTTTTCACTAGGCAGTTGAAAATAGGACTCATTCATATTTCCCTAGATACATGGTAATACTGACTTATTAACAAGATTAATAAAAAGCCAAGAACATACTTATAATTATCAAATAAGGAATTAACTGAATCCCTCAAGATGTGAATTACTACTGCTAGTATTCTTTGAAAGGCCATTTTATGTTTTAAATACTATGAAAGCCAAGAACAATGTATCTAAAATACCTAATAACTATTTTGTCAATGACATTAATGGGAATAGATGGTGAAAAATTTGGCACAATGGCTGTTTTTTGAAAGCAGGTTTTGTGGCCATATTTATAAATGATCTTTAATAAAATAAAACCCCATGAAGAAATATAAATCTAGTCACATATAAAGTAATTACAAACTTTAAAAATAGACTCTTAAGCAACTGTGTGTATTTTGTCTAAAATGACAACTTGATTTTTCAAAATTGATTTACATAATTTATGTAGTTTTATGCCATATTCCTGAAGGAATATCTTGATAATCTATTTACTGACAAAAATAACAGAAAAGCATATCCATTCCCTGGGTCCGCTCAAAAATTCTAAACTAAAAACATTCTACTTTGCACATTTACAGCCATTCAATAAATACCCACATTGAAACAATAACTCCAGGAGAAGACATCTATTTCACAATGTCCCAATTTGTTAAAGGGGGTTAGTTAAAAATCATATCTATTAATGACTTAAAGTAATTTGTAAAGGGTGCCTGGGTGGCTCAGTCGGTTAAGCATCTGACTCTTGATTTTGGCTCAGATCATGATCTTGCAGTTGTGAGATCAAGCCCTGTGTCAGGCTCCCTCACTGAGTGTGGACCCTGCTTGAAATTCTCTCTCTCTCTGCTTCTGCCCCCCTCCCTTGCTCTCTCTCTCTAAATTCAACTAGGAAAAAAAAGTAATTTTTAGGGGCGCCTGGGTGGCTTAGTCTGTTAAGCGTCTGACTCTTGATCTCAGCTCATGTCTTGATCTCAGGGTCGTGAGTTCATGCACTGTGATGGGCTCTATGCCCAGCGTGGAGGCTGCTTAAAAAAAAAAAAAAAAGTAATTTTTAGTAAAATCATAACAGAAACAGGTAACTAAATTTATGACTGCCTGGAGAAGTCAATACTAATGCAGTCATGCTAAATCACTTTTAACTTATTTTTTAAAAAGTAAACAAGAGGTTGGACTACAGGCTGTATCTGAAGTGTTATCAAGTTAATGTGCTAATATGACTCTGTAAATTATCTAAAACACCCTATAGTGTACTAATCTTAAAAAGTAAATGCCCTGGGTGCCTGGCTGGCTCAGTAGGTGGAGCATGGGACTCTTGATCTCGGGGTCATGAGTTTGAGTCCCACATTGAGTCCCACCTGACTGACTTACTTGGTAGAGCATGTGACTCTTGATCTTGGGGTCATGAGTTCAAGTTGAATGGTGGGCATAGAGCTTACTTAAAAAAAAAAAGTAAATGCCAATAACTTCTAAGGTCACCCTATATAAAAACTAGAGCTCTGAAGAATCTGTCACAACCCCCTCTTTAAAAACTTTACATAAATAAATTCTATAATCAGTGAACTGATTACTCAGACTTTGAGATCCTTTGCTTTTCTCCTTCTGAGTTTACTGCTCAACAAACAAACAAAAAAATCAAAGCAAACCATTTATTTTTAAAATTTAAAAAAAAATTTACTGCTGTGATAAAAGGTTTGATGGGAAAGGAAGTTGTAAACTAATGACTGAACTGAGGTTTTGGTATAAGTGGTAGCTTTTAATTATTCATGTTCTCCCTCCATATCATGAATAATAGAAAAATGAACATATTTCTGTACATTTAATATTAAGCATTTTATTTAAAAAATTTTTTTTAACATTTATTCACTTTTTAGAGACAGAGAGACAGGGTGTGAGTGGGGGAGGGGCAGAGAGAAAGACACAGAATCCGAAGCTGTCAGCAAGCACAGAGCCTGACTTGGGGCTCGAACCCAAGAACCGTGAGATCATGACCTGAGCTGAAGTTGGACGCTTAACCGACTGAGCCAGCCAGGCATCCCAAGCATTTTATTTTATAAATTTGATTACCATGCTTTATGTACCTGAATTTCTACTTCTGCATTCTTTAATGAAATATGTATTAGACACTTGATAAACACTCTAGAAAAATCTCAAATTACCTAGAATGCTTACCTACGTAAAACATTCTGAGTGGCAAGTTTATTATTGATTATAAAAAAGGCTATTCAATCTTATTTATAGCCTAAATAGCAATTACTGACAATGTAGTTTTTGTAATTACTTAGCTACTATGAATGCATTTTTCCCATTAATTTGACAGCCAGAAGAGGTTTGATTAGGTGGAAAATATTAATAACTACCACATGCATTCATTGTGACTGCTAAAACACACCTTTGAAGGGGAAGAAAAACAAAACAAAACATGGTGTTTCCAATTAGTGGCTTGTAGCCAAAAATATGAATCAGTTATGCTAAAAAAAAAAAAAAAAAAAGGAGAAGAAGAGAAAGAAAGAAAGAAAGAAAGAAAGAAAGAAAGAAAGAAAGAAAGCCAGCCACAAAACCGTGGCCTAAATAAACAACTGACAACAATCTACAAAACAAATACAGGAAAAAAAAATCCAGGATCAAGACGTTTTGATGAGGCACAGAACACAGAAGCCCCATCAGCACTGGCTCACATCTTGAGGGGTTTTCCCTTAGGAACAAAGAACATACCCTTTGAAATGCAGTAGCAGTATCTGGGATTCCAGCGCTTTCAGTAGCAAGGTCATTTTCTGACCTAGCTACTGTACCATAATCAATTCCATCAGCGCTTACAAAGAACATTAAAAATACTGCTTTTTGGGGCGCCTGGGTGGCTCAGTTGCTTAAGCGTTTGACTCTTGATTTCGGTTCGGGTCATGATCTCCCAATTCGTGAGACTGAGCCCCGAGTCAGGCTCTGGGCTGAGCATGGAGCCTGTTTGGAATTCGCTCTCTCCCTGCCCCTCCCATACTGGCTCTTTCTCTCTTTCAAAATAAACAAATAAACTTAAAATATATATATTGCTTTTGGGGGGACGCCTAGGTGGCTCAGTCAGTTAAGCCTCTAACTCTTGATTTCGGCTCAGGTCAGGATTTCCCAGGTGGTGGGATCAAGCTCCGCAGCAGCCTACCTTCTGAGCATGGAGCCTGCTTCAGAGTCTCTCTCTCTGCCCCTCCCCTACTCACACTGGCTCTGTCTCTCTCAAAATAAATAAACATTAAAAATATACTTTGTAGTGGCGCCGGGGTGGCTCAGTCGGTTAAGCATCTGACTTTGGCTCAGGTCGTGGTTTGTGAGTTCGAGGCCCCATCGGGCTCTATGCCTAGGGCTCGGAGCCTGGAGCCTGCTTCTGATTCTGTGTCTCCCTCCCTTTCTGCCCCTCCTCCACTCGCACTCTATCTCTCTCAAAAGTAAATAAACACTTAAAAAAATTATATATATACTTTTCATTGTTTTAAATGAATTATACATACCCAAACAGCAGAAGAGTTAGTCTCATCATTCTAATAATTCACATTTAAAACTTAACATCACAAATGTTTATAGTTTAGAAAAGAAAAGTAGGGCAAAACCTAATGTTTTATGTCTTCATTCAAAACCATCATCTTAATTACCACAAAGTGGTAACGCTCCACTTTTGCTGGCTGGCCCTTATCTACCCTGAGATGAGTTTTATTTGCAAAATTAGGGTAATAATTGTCCTACCTGTCTCACAAAAATTGTCCTTCTGTTTCACAGAACTGCAGGATAATCAGAAGAGATAATGTAACCAAAAGTACTTTGAAAACTAATGCCCGACATCGGTAGAGAGTATGGCATTACCATTCTTTACAAGTAACAACATAATACTTCTTTCTTGCTGTGAACACATTCATCCCTGGAAGAAACAGTTGGTAACAAGGAATCGATATGGCTATGGGATAACTGGAAACACCTCCTAAGGCTTCACTGTTAACATTTAATATTTGCTGAGTACAGGGCGTCCTCAAGTTACAAGGGTTCCATAAATCCAAACCACTGTCCTTGCCTCAGCCCCCTCCATTTCCTCCCTCTTTGCTCTTAATAGGAACTGGTGTGGGGGTGGGAGTACAGATTTGAGAGAACCAGGAAGTTCAAAAGTAGAAGAAAATGTGAAGAGAAGTGGAACACCACAGAGCATGCCTACTCACCATCCCTATCACCATCTAGACCTTTCTTTCACTACTACACATCAGTTGTGGACATCTCTCTATGCTGGGAAATAAGGCAAAGGTTAGAAGTCAATAGCTAAGAGCTATGACGTGGAACAAAAGAGGGATAGTAAAGTTCACTTAAAGGAAAAACAACTGATCTCAGTCATTAGCCATAATCTCTAAAGCCAATCCAAGAAAGTCAAAATACCAACTGCAAAATATTGACAAACCTACTCACTTTCACTCACAAAGGTGTTAGTGGTTTTTTTTTTTGTTTATTATTATTATTTTTTTTTAGTAATCTCTACACCCAATGTGGGGCTCAAACTCAGAACCTCAAGATCAAGAGTCGTATGCTCCTCCGACTGAGCCAGCCGGGCACCCCACAAAGGTACTAGTTTTATCAAGCTACCTATTTATTCATTCTGCTCACCTACCTTCCACTAACCCAATGAACTACCCTCACCTGTGATGCTAACCAATCCCACTTACCAATGTATTTACAATATCCAATTTAACCAATCTTTCCCTTGCTTGTTCTCAAAGATCCACCCATTATATTTCAGCCATCATGGTCCCTTCTCAGTTTTAAGGGACAGACAGTAAGTTATTGAATCTCTGTACTGATGACATTGGGTAATCGAGGAAGGAGACAGCTGGGAGTAAGTGGAGTAGAATTGAGCCTGCAGAAATGTTCAAACAACCTGCCATTTCAGTTTGACATGAGTAGATAAGTGTATTTTAAAGGAGATTTTTTAAAAAACACACAAATTGTTAATAGTACTGCTAATAACCAGAAAGAGGATTCCCTCAGTCTCCCTGAGGATTCTCCTCAGTCAATTTAAACAGACTTTCAGGAACAAATTTAAAAGAGAACTATGGATATTAAGTTCATCCATGGCTAGTTTTTCCAGTTCAAGAGCAATGCCAGAAAAAACACTCCCACCTCTTCTTTTGAGCCTATTTAGTAACCAGTGGGTTTGAATACAGCTCTACATTCTATTTACTGGTTCTCTAGAAAGTCTGACCTGTAAGAATGCCCACAGTTCAATGAATTTGTACTGGAATAGTCTGTGACAATTAGTAGTGGTCAAGTAGGTTTTATACAGGTATGGCTTGCTCTGTACAGGCTGCCTACTGGAAAATATTGTTAAAATTTTCTGTCAGAAGCTTCCAAAAATTTTATGCTTCACGCTTGGCCTTTTTAAAAAAAAAAAAAAAACAAAACACATTTTCTCTCCCCCCTGCCCACCTCCTTCTTTCTAAAAATATTAAGGATTGGGGCCCCGTGGAGAAAGTAAACCTTTCACTGCCCCTAAATCTATTTGTGCAACTAAAATAAAGTTCTCCTTGGAGCATTAGCAGAATTTAACCACAATTTTGATTAGGATACACAAGTCTTAAAATGAAACCGTTCTAATCACAATTTCAATAAAAATTCAAACCAGGAAGATTTAATCATTTCATAAAGTTACAGTCTTACAAAATAATCTTTTATTTAACAAGATAAACACTTGGGACGTCTGGGTGGCTCAGTAGGTTGAGCGTCCAACTCTTGATTTTGGCTCAGGTCATGATCCCAGGATCATGGGATTGAGCCCAGTGTTGCCTGCTTAAGATTTTCTCTCTCCTCCTCCGTGCACACACACGCACGCGCACTCTCTAAAAAAAAAAATAAAAAGATAAACACACTTTGAAAAGTAAAAAAAAAAAAAAAAAACAAACTTTTTTTAAATTAAAAAAAAATTTTTTTTAATGTTTATTTATTTTTGAGACAGAGGGAGAGAGAGAGAGAGAGAGAGAACGCATGAGTGGGGAAGGGGCAGAGAGAGAGGGAGAAATAGAATCCGAAGCAGGCTCCAGGCTCTGACAGAGCCTGACGCAGGGCTCGAACTCACTATCTGTGAGACCATGACCTGAGCCAAAGTCGTACACTCAACTGACTGAGCCACCCAGGAGCCACCCACGCAAAAAAAAAAAAAAAAAAAAAAATCTTAAGACTAAAATTCTACTTTGATTTTTAAAAGATTATTTATTGTTATGTATGGAAATGGATACTATTTACTAAATCATAGTGATTATGTCACTTAATGTCAGAGATTAATTGTGCATATTTAGAAGTCACTACTACACCCTACAATATTAACAAGCATGAGCACCAAAGACAAACACTAACACAAATACCAGCAGTTTATATATCCTAAATATTTCTTCAATATATTTTTTTTGTTTGTTTATTTTTGTTTTAAGTAGGGTCCATACCCAGCATTGAGCCCGGGGCTTGAACTCACAACCCTGAGATCAAAACCTGAGCTGAGATCAAGAGTCGGTCGCTCACCTGACTGAGTCATCCAGGCACACCCCTCCCCGCTGCTGCTGCTTCTTTTTCAAAGTAAACTCTATGCCCAATGTGGGGCTGCCACTCACGACCCCAAGATTAAGAGTTGCATGCTCTATTGACTGAGCCAACCAGGCGCCCCTTCAATATCCTTATTTTTAGCAAGACAAGTAAAGTCTTATGGTTCAAAACTATTTTATTTTCATGAATTCTGAGGTTTTTAAGAGATAAAAAATGTACTTGTCAAGTAAATATGAAGACTTCTATTATAAAGACCCATATAACAATTCAGTCTTTACCTTTCAGAATTTTCCTGTTTATTCCAAGGCTGCAAAGGAAAGATAACCCTTCCTATTAAATTTCTAAACAATTTTTCTCAAATTAGAATGAATTAATCTAAGGGCTAAACATTCTTTCTACAACGTACAGAAATCATTTTTGTTAGAAGCCAGATTACTTATTTGGTAGCTGCTGATAAATCAAGGTGCTTTTGGGTCACTTCATTTAGTGTGTGATGATACCAAGTCTAAAATCACATTTACAAATACATTTCTTAAATGGTCACTCTTGATCTTGAAATTTATTCTAGCTTGTATCACAAAAGGATGGCCATCGGATGTCAGTTGTGCAATGTACTCAATCTTCAAGACAATGACTAACAATGGAACTGAGAACAGGAGTATGAGGAACCGTTCCCTAAATGCATTCTTGTTAAATTCTGTATGCTTAAAATGTTTGGAGACAAAAAGGTTTTGTGGACTTAAAACTAATTGACCCTGATGGAATGCCAAACTGTAAACTGCCAGACAGCTGCAGCTGGTAATAAAATGCTAAGACCTGAAGAGCTTTAGCAGAACCTGATTATATGGTAATCCTAGTAGCTGAGAGAAGGCAAAAGAGCTAGAAGAATAACTGATAGGCTGGTTGCTATGGTAACCAAGATAAATTTGTATACTGACTGGGGAAAACATTGGGATTGCCATCAGGTATGAGGCCCACACTATGTCTCACGTGCTTTTTCTTCAATTTTGAATCACGAGATGACAAACTAACACAAAGACCGCTCAGTTTGAAGAATAGGGTTCTGCTCTGAAGAGTAAGGAAAGCACCCAATTAAAGGTTGAGCTGTTTAGCTGCATAATTTGACAGACAGCTAGAGGGGAACAGACTTTGTGAACGTTTGCAGAAATCAGTTTAACTCTGGGTAGAAAACAGAAATGTAGGTTATTTATCAATTCAATTTAGACGTCAGGAGGATATCATAAAGTACCTACAATTTTTGTTACTTTAAATTTTGTTTGAGGTTATTTCTTATGGGATATTAATCTCTTACAAAAAGGATTATTTAATTCCCACTATGTAGGTGTGAATGTAAAACCATAGTAACTGGTGTGCTTTGTCTTATCTCAGTTATCTATACTCCAGGAAGCAGCCTTTTAACTTGGGTCTCTATTCACCACCTCTACCTCAATCACCACTACCCCCATCAACCAAACCCTTCCTCCACCTACACTACCCCGGAAGTAATTACCAGAATTGTGGGTAGAGTATGAGGAGGAAACAAACAGTGTCTTCAAGGGGCTTTCCTAGCAAATTCACTCGACTTTATCTAAAGTTAAAACAATGAAGAGAACACATGGATGGTTGTGGAGTGTATAGGTTACACACTTAGGTCTCAAATACCAGTAATTAGAAATCATTTTCTGTTCTGTAGGGCTACAACTGAATTGTCACCATCCTACAAGTATGTAGGCTTTCAAGATTTTAAAAATCAAATTTTGGGGCGCCTGGGTGGCGCAGTCCGTTAAGCGTCCGACTTCAGCCAGGTCACGATCTCGCGGTCTGTGAGTTCGAGCCCCGCGTCGGGCTCTGGGCTGATGGCTCGGAGCCTGGAGCCTGTTTCCGATTCTGTGTCTCCCTCTCTCTCTGCCCCTCACCCGTTCATGCTCTGTCTCTCTCTGTCCCAAAAATAAATAAACGTTGAAAAAAAAATTAAAAAAAAAATAAATAAAAATAAAAATCAAATTTTATCTACCCTATTTTATGCAGTTATCACAAGAACGGAGTAAAGTTTTCAGTTAATAGGAGTTTGTACAGATTCAAATTGAGTCCCCAAATTGCCATACTAATACAGACTGTTCTACCTCCATGAGTCACCAATTGATAGTTGGAGGCCACTAAATTTAGAGCCTGAATTTACCTTATATGTAGGTCCCCCTCCCCACCTCAATATAATGTTACGTGGGTGTGATAAACAGCATTTACAAATATATTTCTATCAATCCACAAAGTCAAAAGCAATCAAATATAATCCATGATTTATAAATATAATCTGATTAAATGCCAACCCATGAACAGCCATTTTTAAGGAATCTTTCCTAAAGTAACCCATACTGCACAAATTTTTTTATTGAAACTTGTATCAATTTTCTCTCAGAAAGAAATGTTTCTGATGCTTAAGTAAAGTGAGAAGCTGCATTTCAACAAAGGCAGCTATGCAACTTGTTGCTTTTAGACTGAACTATTCTTCAGGACAGTTTGATCTCAGTTCTCATCATTTAAAAATCAAGATTTCACCATTACTTCAATCTAAAATGATAGACTGGTGGGGCTCCTGCCTGGTTCAGCTGGTAGAGCATGCAACTCTTGATCCCAGGGTCGTGAGTTCAAGCCCCACATTGGGCAAGGAGCCTACTTTAAAAAAAAAAAAAAAAAGAAAAAAAAAAGAGGGTCACCTGGGTGGCTCAATTGGTTGAGTGTCCAACTCTTGATTTTGAATTTTTTTTTAATGTTTTTTTAATTTATTTTTGAGACAGAGAGAGACAGAGCATGAATGGGGGAGGGGCAGAGAGAGGGAGACACAGAATCGGAAACAGGCTCCAGGCTCTGAGCCATCAGCCCAGAGCCCGACGCGGGGCTCGAACTCACAGACCGCGAGATCGTGACCTGAGCCGAAGTCGGACGCTTAACCGACTGAGTCACCCAGGCGCCCCCCAACTCTTGATTTTGACACAGGTCATGATCCCAGGGTCCTGGGATAGAGCTCTGCATCGGACTCCGAGCTGAGTGTGGAGCCTGCTTAAGATTTTCTCTCTCTCTCTCTCTCTCTCTCTTACTCTCTCGCTCTCTCGCTCTCTCGCTCTACCCCTCTTCCCTTCACTCTCTCTCTCTCTAAAAAAAAAAAAAAAAAAAAAGAAGAAGAAGATAGACTGGGGTTAATACTAACTAGACTCCTTTTTTTTTTCTTTCTTCCTAACTAGACTCCTGAAACTGAACTAAATAACAACCACTGTTCTTAGATCAACCTTTCTGCCACCTGTTTTCATCCTGATTTGGAGAAAATTAGTGGGCAAAAGTTAGAATCCTAGACAGAACAGTCAATGTCCTCTGACAGCAGGGCATGAAAAAACAGAATCAAGGTAGACACACCATCTTAAGATCCCACTAACAGGGTAAGGGACAGTAACCTAGAGCAAGGATAGCTAGCAGTATTTTCCCTCCTTCCACAGACAAGGCAACAAGGTATAAATGAGGAATCAGGAGACTTGGGTTCTAGTTTCAAGTCTGCTACTAACTAGCAATGTGTTGCCTTCCCTCACTGAGCCTCGTTTTCTCTTTCACAGTTAAATGGGAGGGCTGGACTGAATGATCTCTGATCCCTTCCTATTCTAAAAATGTCAACCATTCTATCCTTCCTTCCAAGGCCTCAAAAATATTTTGGTTGCCATTAAAAAAAAAATAAAGAATGCTCAAAATGTCACATTTATTTTCATAACATGTTCTCACTGCCAGCCTTTTAGTATGTGTATGTATGTATAATCCACACAAACTAGCAGGAGCATTCATCTTATATATAATTTACCCAGTAAACATTTAACTTAAAATCAATGGGTCTTGAATTATGTACCAAATATCATCAAGTCTGCTAAACTAAAAACTTTTTTAAAAAATCATGGAAAGATTTCCCAAGAACAAAAGCTTATCAATAAAAGCACACTATTGAACCTCAACACGATGACAGACTTTTAGAGTTGGAGGAGTTCTCAGAGTGTAATCTCAATTTAAAGATGAGGAAATGAAATGACTCAGAGTCCAGGGCTTTTTTTCTACTATACCTCACTTCCTCCTCCCTTTCCTGCTTTATCAAAAGACAGCGTAGTAGCAAAAAGAACACTAGACTGTGAGACTGACCTGGATTCCAGTCCTCATTGACATTAATTTGCTGTGGCACCTTGGACAAGTCATTTCCCCTCTTTAGGCTTTGGTTTTCACAGTATTTTATATGAAGAAAGTTAAGTGCATGCCCCTTCTACCTGTAACATGCTAGGATCTTATTAAATTCTTATCTGATACAACAAAATACACATTCCTGAAAGAGAAAGTGGAAATTTCTAGTCAAGAGAACCAAAAAGCAGGCTGCTGCTTTTAAACAGATGCATCAGTTCAATTTAGCAAGCTGGTCCTAAAGCAATTTACTCCAGAATCTCTTGGAAGAAGATATCCCCGCCCCACCCCCGCCTCTAGACAGACAGACAGACAGACACACACACACACAATGTGAGGCAGCTATGATATGCTCCAAAAAAAGAAAAAAATACTGGACTAGGAGTCTGAAGAACTGGCTTCAAATCCTAGCTGTCACTTACAAAGCTGTGTGTCTCATAGGCAATTCATTAACCTCTCTGAAGCCTAAGGTTCCTCATATATAAAAACGGAGAGAACAAGGAAATCTGAGCTAAAATATCACTCAAAAGAAAGCTTTACAAATGTGGTGCATAATGCAAAGCTGGGCAAGGGGAGATGATCTGCCACTGTGGAAAAGTAGGCTGGACTAGAATGAAGTCTGTCTATTAAAAAGCAGGGCTGATTTTTAACTTACTAAATTTGCTTTCCAAGACTAGAACAACAAAGTTGAAGATACCACTGGAGGGGAACAGAAGAAATAAATCAATTTTAGGAAACGGACTGTGTATTTGGATTCTGATTAACAAAACATATGAGATAACTCTCGACTGCCTAATCAGTTCACTAAATTTCACGAAATGGTCTGTGTACTGTGGCACACCCAACAGCAAGGAACATTTCTTAGTTTGCAAACTCAGTCTGTTAACCTCTTAGAGTTTGCACGGTGTGCCACTCCAATTCCTATCAAGGGACAGAAGGCATTTCTGATAACCAGATATCCAGTGACACCATCTGTTTCCACAAATCAAGATTTCTCACTGCATTTCTAGGTTGTTAGTTACCCGGCCAAATCTCTTCACAGTACGTTATGCAAAAGACAAAACCTGTCACAAAGGACAGAAGAAATGTTAATGATGCCAACCTTTTTCAGTCCTCCCAGTACTGCTAGTTCTTTTCAGATTCAATTCTCCAGATGAGTCTAATTCTCTTCCAAATTTCCCCCACGAATACAGAATGAAACCGTGAAATTCACAGACTGACACCATAGTTTTATCCATACAGCTCAACACGTTGAATATTTGGACAGGTTATAGAGTCAAAATTAGAAGGGCGGATCCCAAAAGACGTTTTTACTTTTCACCTACTACAGAAGGATCAAAGTGCTTGAGAAGCTCTATTATCCCAAGAGGCAAGAAGTGATTCTATTAATTCTATCAAGATGACTCACTGGGTTCAAATAAGTTAAATAGCTCCAAGTTCTGCATACTTCCTCCCAAAGTAAGCACCGTGTGAAGTTAAATTTGTTAACTCCAAGAAAGGAAGGAGAAGGGAATGGACATTTGAGTTCTTCCTCTGTGCCAGGTACTAAGCTAGATAATATACACTCCTGATATAACTGTCCTTCAAAATTAAATGTTTCGTTCATTGAAAAGAAACAATACTCATATTTCTAAATTGATTACAATCATATACATAGATTGTTATTTCCTCCCCCCACTCCACACACATTCAAAAGGTCTGTCATTTAACCTAAATCAACAGTTCCTTACTTTGAGGGGAAAAGCACAAAAACAGAATTTTGAGGGTATCCAATGTATTTGGAAATCCAAAAGTATTTTCAATCCTCCACTGTCTAGCGATGAGCCTGTTTCAGATACTGAACTTGGAAGGAGACTCCGTGCCATCTCAAGATTGGCCACTGCCACCCAAAAATCTTTTAATAGTGATAGGAAGGTTGGTGGAAACACATCTGCAACCTACCAATGAACATTTCTGATTTTCGTGCTGTGACTCTTTGGGTATATATCATATATAATATATATTAGGCTTTCGAATGTCTTCTAGAAAGTACAAATAACTTGATTTGCAGCAAACGTGGTATTTCTTCCATGGGGGTAAGCTTGAGAATTGAAGGCAGATCAACGCCTGTAACCATACAGCGTCTACTTACACTAACATACGAAGTTCACCAATTCTCAAGTTCTTACAGCACGAAAATATATTTCCCTGCCTCTACTTCCACGCAAGCCCGCAGAAGAGTTCGGCGAAATAGCTCTAAATCCCGTTTCAACTTTGAGAAGAGGAGGAGTGGGTAAGAGCAAGTCCCAGGCAAGCGGAGCATTCCAACTACTGCACTTCCTTACTCAGAATCTCCCATACTAATCATCACTAAAACATCTTGCAGAATTAGATAAATAACACAAAGCTGTGGCTCTCCTTCCAACCACCAGATTACTCAGCACTTGTTTGTATCTCTGTAGCCGGTTGTGTACAATTGCGTCCGGCTCCCCTTTTAAGACAGCGTTCTCCCGAATGGGAAGGACCTCGTCTTCGATTTCCTTTGCCTCGCCGTAAGGTGCTATTTTAATAAAACACTGTTGATCTAGAGTACATCAGCTAGAGGACTCCCCGAAGTAAATACCCAACCTTCCCCCCGCTCCTTCTCTTTCTGGGCAACGAAAAGAGGACGGCGAACAGTTACGGCCACCTCTGAAACGAACAGGCAAGTTAGCGGCACCAGAAAAAAACAAACGAGAAATGCAATTTCTCCTTTAATCTGTGGTCCCCAAGGCCAAAACGGATGTTTCAAAGGTAAAGCGCGGAACCCCACCAATACAGATCGCCGGCTCTCGGGCACGTAAACTGTCCCACCTCGAAGAAAGCCGGACGAGACGAGAAAGGGGCTCCGTAGCCCCAGGGACCGCTCGCCCAGGGAATGGAGGGGGTTTGGCCGAGGTGGGCGATTCCCCCTCCCCCGAGTCCCTCTGAAGTGCCCGAGCGAGACACCGAGGAGCAGCGGTGGCGGACACAGCGGGACCCGGGAGGGGTGCGGTGGGGAGGCACGGGGGAAGCCGGGGGACTGGAGCGCCCGGCTTCTGGGCCGTAGCTCCAGTGACTTACCCCACAGGGTCGCCGCCCCCTAGGTGCACATCTTCGGGGGCATCAAAGAATTCCTCGGTGTCGCTTTCCGACGCCATTTATAGGACACACCCGCGGGTGAGGGGGCCGACGCCGCCTGGAGGGAGGGTGACTTTCGTCTCCTCCTCGTCGTCCTCCACCCCGGCGAGACCGTGGGGAGGTGGGTCCCGGGCGAGGACAGGGACGGAGCGGACTATCTAGAGTGAGGAGCCGGTGAGGGGCAAGGGGCCGCCGTCAGCTGCCGGGCTGCGAGGATGACCGGCCGAGCGGCAGCCTGAGTAGGCGGCGGTGGGTCCAGGGACTGTTGCTGCCGCCGCTCCCGGCGATAGGTGTACAAGGAGAGCGAGAGAAGAGGCGGTGGCTCTCTGTGGGGGAGGGCGGGCTCGCCGACGACAGCAGCTCCAATTTCTCCCGCAGCAGCAATTACAGCAGCTGGGAGAGCCAGTTGCCCGCAAAATACGGACGCGCACCTAACCTCGCGAGATTTCGGGAGGGGCCGGTGAAAGCGTGGGCGGGGCGAAGAGAAGGCGGGGGCGGTTCCAGAGCGGCGGCGCTCAGATTTCTTCCACCCGAGAGGCCTATCAAAACGGCGCAAGCGCGTTGAGCGCGTTCGGCGAGGGCCGGAAGTAGCGGAGGGGGGCGGAGAAGAGCCTCCTGAAGGGAGGAGCCGAGAACCTGCGCAGGGGCGGCGTGGTGCCTCGGTTCTGAGGGAGAGCGCCCGATGTGGGTGGGGTCGTACAGATCGACTCGTCCCCTAACTCGGCAGATGCAAAGACGGGCATCTTCAGAGGGGTGGTGTTGAGTCCTTTTTTTTCCCTTGTGAGGAAATGCTGTCGGGAGACGCTGGCATTGTGTCATCAGCATTTACGTCGTCTTAAGGTATCCAAGCCCAGGATATCCCACCACCTCTAGGACATAGGCAAGTCCATCACCTCTAGCGTTTCGGAAATAACCTGCCCTAGGTACTACAAGATTTCTAATTGAGATCCCTAGATACGACCCTGCCGGCCAGAGGGTGGGGTCCATGAGAGCTACTTGGGGAGTGTGCCAGTTTCGTGGAGTAATGATGGATTTGTTGCTGGAGCTGCGCCGACGTAAGGCCTCCAGTTACTCTTTCTCTCCGAATATTTGTTGCCACCCACACTTAACGTGAGAGAAATTCTTACAGACTGGCCAAGGTGTGCATCAGTCAAGTGGTAAATATATATTGAACAGAGACCGTTGCAAAGCTAAGAGCTAGTAGCTCCATTCTGACCCTCGATTGCCCAATGTCCAGAGATGAAAATAGAAAAGTATTTTTTCACAGACCAAGGTGGTCTTTCTTAACGGGTCATTGACCACCAAAGTGAAAACATTGACTTTCTTCTCTAAGAGCGCTGAAACACATTTGTTTCCCATTGATGTCACGACAGGAAGGCTCTCAGACCTGTTAGCACAGGCTCAGCTCACTGCTCAAGATGGCACCCGGGAAAGACCGCATTGGGTCTGGGTGCATGCCCTTAGAGTCTAGAATGGGGTTCTAAATTTCTGTTTGTAATGCAACCAGGAAAAGACCTGGCGTTGCCTGCCTTACTTGAGTAAAACCGAATGCCATACACTGTCACTTCTGTAACGTCCCAGGGAGTTCGGGGGAAACCCTGCATATTCAAATACAGTAATATTTTTTGCCGCAAGCCACATGATTATTGATACGGGGTAAAGGAATACCAGTAAATAGCCTCATTCAGTTCAGGTCAGATACTACGGCCAAATAAGTTTAGGTTAGATCAATTAGACTATCAAATAAGTTACTAAAACTACAAAACAAACTTTTTAGTTTCCAGAGCTTTTTGGATTTCAGAATTGCAGACAAGGGATTTCTGGGTCCTTGTGAGGATGTGACTTTTGTCACGATCTAGTAATTATTAGCTTTTATGTGTTTTAAACATGTTAATTTCCCAGATAGAAAACTGTATCTCCGAATACTTTTTCTTTCGTTGCTCACTAGGAAAGATACGCTTTTTTCCTTATGGAGTTTGGAAAGATAAAAGTAAATAAACTACCTGAATTTATTCTCTCCCTAGGCATCTAATAGTGAATTTATGTTTGCCTTAAAAATTAAGTTTGGCGTTGGGGTGCCTGGTTGGCTCTGTCGGTAGAGCATGTGGCTCTTGATCTCGGGGTCATGACTTTGAGCGCCACCTTGGGTGCAGAGATTACTTAAAAAAAAAAAAAAAGATGACAATTTAGTTCCTGTCTTCCAGGAGCTCACAATCTAGCAATGGATCCAAATATGGATTCCTAATTTGGTATCTTTTTTCACCACACTATATTACCATATCACCTCTCTTGGACCTTCTTTTTCTCTCTCTCTCTCTCGGACCTTTTAAGGTACCTTAACATTATACTTAGAAAAAGTCAAGAGTGGAGAAATGATTAGGTGATAACATTCTTAGAGGTATTAAAGTTGTCGGTTTAAATGCTTTTTATCAGTTATGTGAGAAAGTGAATTTCTGGTAACACGAAAACACATGTGTACTGCATGTCACAATACTTTTATAAGATTTGAAGCAATTTCTACACCCAGCTGGGGGCTCCAACTCACCACCTTGAGATCAAGAGTCACACCCTCCACCAACTGAGCCAGCCAAGCCCCTCCCCTACCCCCCCCCCAGCCCCACGTGTCATAATTTTAAGAGATGTTTTGGCTGAATCATCTAAAGTTTTAAAGCAGCAGATTTTAGGTCTAGTACAAGGCAGTAGTTTTAAGGCTTTTCTCCTTATTAGAACTGAAACTTATTTTTTTTAAGTTTATTTATCCATTTTGATAGGGGTGGAGGGGCAGAGAGAGAGAGCGAGGGAGAGAATCCCAAGCAGGCTCTGCTGTCTGCACTAAGCCCAATGTGGGACTCCATGTCACAAACCATGAGCTTATGACCTGAGTCGAAATCAAGAGTTGGGCTCTCAACTGACTGAGCCACCCAGGCACTCCTAGAAATGAAACTTTTTCATCAAACTTAATTCCATGCAAAAGTGTACTTCTCATAAAAATAATAACTGCTCCAGTTGAAGCAGGAGTAGTCCAGGTCCCTGCCTGCATGGCCTTCCCTGAGGTGCCAGAGACTGCCCCAAGGAGCTGTTAAAAAAAATTGAAGGCTGTTGGTCCAAAGCAGGAGTTGGCAAATTATGGTGCACTGGACAAATCTGTCCCACCGTCTGTTTTTGCAAACACAGCAATTCCCCCTTATCATTATTTCGCTTTCTGCAGCTTCAGTTGCCCGAGATCAACTGTGGTTCAGAAGCAGATGGTCCTCCTGACGTATCTTCTAACGGTACATCAGAATACCTACATCATTTACCTCACTCTATTTCATCACACAGGCATTTTGTCATTTCATGTCACCACAAAAAGGGGTGAGTACAGTACAACAGCATATTTTGAGATAGACCGTATTCACATAAGTTTTGTTACAGTATGTTGTTACAATTATCCTATTTTATTATTAGTTATTGTTAATATTTTACTGTGCCTAATTTATACTTTTTAAAGTTTATTTTTACTTATTTTGAGAGAGAGAGAGAGAGCAGGCAGAGGGGAAACAGAGAGAGAGAGAGAGAGAGAGAGAGAGAGAGAGAGAGAGAGAGAGAATCCCAAGTAGGCTCCATGCTGTCAGCACAGAGCCTGACATGGGGCTCGAACTCATGATCCGTAAGATCGTGACCTGAGCTGAAATCAAGAGCCAGATGCTTGAGCCACTCAGGTGCCCCTATAAATTGTACTTTTCATAGGTATGTATGGATAGGGAAAAACATAGTATATATAGGGTTTGGGACTATGTGTAGCTTCAGGTACGGCAGGGTTCAGGGCTAGAACATAGCCCCCATGGATAAAGGGGGGGCTACTGTAAATTTTATTGGAACACAGCTAGGCTTATTTGTCTCTGTACTGTCTGTCTGCTTTTAGGGTGGAGTTGAGTAGTTGGGACAGAGACTGTATGGCCTACAAAGCCTAAAATATTTCCGATTAGGCTCTTTGCAGAAAATTGTGCCTACCTTTGGTCCATGGGATACTATTTTCTAAGGTATCTCAGAACTGAAAACACACGCGTATTAAATGGTTATTTGAATTTGTTTCACGACGGAATTGTATAATGCCACAAAATCATATATACAGATAAGAATGAGGATAAAACCTTTTCCCACCTGGCTCGTTCCTAGTGACTTTAAAAACTACACAGGCCTAGTGGAAACTTTTCATGCCTCCTTTTCTGTACAGCATAAACTCTACTTAGGAGTCCAGAGGTGAGAGTTCCCAAACCAGTGTATGGAGCACTTTGTCTGTGGGATGCTTACTCTCTTCTCTTGGCAAGAATAATACAAACTGGCAGTGTACTTGGGGCCAATTTTTCTGCAACCTCAAGGGTAATCACTGGGAACGTCAGTGACCAGACTGTCATGGGTGTAGACTTTTGTTACAAACAAGAGCTAAAGTGATAACTCAGGGAAAAACTTTTTTCCTTTAATTTTTTTTAACATTTCTTTATTATTTTTTAATTAAAAAAATATTGTAATGTTTATTTATTTTTGAGGTTGGGGGGAGACGGAGTGGGGGAGAGGCAGAGAGAGAGAGAGAGAGAGAGACAGACTCTGAAGCAGGCTCCAGGCTCTGAGCTGTCACCACAGAGCCCAACGCGAGACTCAAACCCACAACCCGTTAGCTCATAACCTGAGCTGAAGTCAGATGCTTAACCGACTGAGCCACCCGGGAGCCCCAGGGAAAAACCTTTTATATACAGGGTTAGATGATTTATATACAGGGTTAGATGATTTGAGAAACAATATTGATGTGAACTGATTTAATGTTATAATCTCCATGAGAGTTTTTATGGATTTTGAAGTGTCAGAATCCATAAAAGAAAATCATTCTGAAACTGGCCAAAATTTCTCAGGGGCAAGATGAAATTCTGTAATCATCAACCTTCAATTATGTTTGAAAGGTCAGCTGTGTTCCAGATTATGATGGTAAATATTAAAAAAAAAATTCTATTTGGCTTTGGACTCTTTATATATTTTTTAGGTCCATACCACCTTCTTAATAATGTTTTGTTTGTCTTAATATTAAAATGAATTTTCGACCTCTGAGCACACAAGAACTGAAAGTAGAGAAAGCTGGTCTGAAATTTGTTAAGAGATGCAGAAAAGCCCGTTCGGGATTTAAATTGTGTTATTATTATGTAATAGAATACTAAGTAGCCATGCACGTATTACTGTTCGGGACGCTGGAATAAAACTAACTGGGATTATCTGAAACACAGAAAGGGAATTTATTCATTTGCACAATCAAATACAGACTGCTCTACCACTTGTCTGTTCCTTTGTGATTAATGTATTAGAGAGCAATTTGAGCATAAGGTGCATTTTGCATTTCCTTACGTGTGATTCTGCCAGCCAGAAGCACTAGGTGAAAGCAGAAAACTACACCCAGCTGAATCAAGTCACATAGGAATGCGCAAAATACACACACGCACGTACCTCAGACAACTACCATCTGCTTCAGCTCGTCGGATGTGTTTGAGTCCCACCCATCCATATCGAAGTGTTACGACTTTCTGTCAGAGTCTGATTTCAGATCGCTCTCCTATCACTTCACAAGAACTCACAAGCCCCAACCCATTTCCGCACGAAGCAAACCTCAGGCCTTTTTTTAAAATTTTTTTTTTTTTAACGTTTATTTATTTTTGAGACAGAGACAGAGCATGAACGGGGGAGGGTCAGAGAGAGAGGGAGACACAGAATCAGAAGTAGGCTCCAGGCTCTGGGCCATCATCAGCCCAGAGTCCGACGCGGGGCTCGAACTCACGGACCGTGAGATTGTGACCGGCTGAAGTCGGACGCTTAACCGACTGAGCCACCCAGGCGCCCCAAGCCTTTTTTAAAATAGAGTGCCATAGGGGCACCTGGGTGGCCCAGTCGGTTCAGCATCTGACTCCTGGGTTTGGCTCAGGTTGTGATCTCGCGGTTTCGTGGGTTCCAGCTCCGCATCAGGCTCTGGGCTGGCACTGAGGAGCCTGCTTGGGATTCTCTGTCTCCTTCTCTCTCTACCCCACCCCCACCCTGCTCTGTCTCTCTCAAATAAATAAACTTAAAAAAAAAATAAAATAAAGTGCCATATTTATTTCAGTATTTCTTTTGTAACCATTTAATAGGTGTAAAACTGTGCTACCATTTTTATTAGGTTTGTATCTTTTTGCGTGCATGTCACTGACGACAGTTTTTGTTTTTATTTTTTTGGCTTTTGGGGGGTGGTTTAAAGAGGAGTTTGGTATTATTCTGTTTTCATAAACACATAGTATTTTCTTGGTATGGTTTTTAAAAAACTTTTTTATTTGAATACAGTTGACATACAGTGCTATGTTAGTTTCAGGTGTACAATATAGTAATTTAACATCTCTATATGTAAAGTTTTTGAATGTTGTACTCCTAGCCTCATTTTCCACGTAAACCCTGGGGTTTTTATTGAACAACTTTGTGCAGTAAGTGATTGTGAGGAAAGCATATGTCACCGCCTAGCAGCACTAACTGTAGTCCAGATGAAGTAGCTTTCGGCGTGGCTGGATCCAGGGTCCAATATATCACTTCTCTCTTACGTCCATCTCTCATCTTTGCTGATCTCTGCTGCTTTTTGTGCACTGGCTTCAACTTTCCTGTCGCAGACAGCTTCCTCCTTGAAGTCAGTGAAGAGGGCTGCAGGCAGCTTTGGTTTAGAATGTCTTAATAATTGTCAATCCCAAAGGAATCGAGACTTTCTTTTCCCCTGCGGTCCTATATTAAATCTGAGAGGTGATGTTGATTGGCCTCAGGAGATTCCTCTAGCTAAGGACAAAGAGAACTCTTCTTTGTGAGGCCTGGGTCAGCCAATTCCCTGCTACACACCAAGTGGGGAGAGACTACTGTGAGTATTCCAGGACCACAGAGAATATGCCATGGTTGTTTTTGTCCGAAAGAGAGTTACCAGCAGACAGGAACAATGTGCTAACCCCAGTTGTTAATGGTTCAGTCTCTGTACTCTTCGACATGACAAAAGCTCACGATGTGTTAAATGAAAACAGATGTTATGAAATACTGCATGTGGAATAATCCCATTTATGTAAAATCATTTATCTGTGTATATGTGTATATAAGCACAGAGAATTCTGGAAGAATGTTCACAAATGATTGATGGTGATTGTGTTTGGCTGCTGATTAAAATAATGAGATGTGGGCCTTATTTGTATCTTCATATGATGATTGAGTTTTCTACAACGAATATGTACTACTTTTTCTGTAATTTTTTTATTTTTTTAGATTTTATTTAAAAAAAAATTAATGTTTATTTTTGAGAGAGAGACAGAGTGTGAGCAGGAGAGGGGCAGAGAGAGAGGGAGACACAGAATCAGAAGTAGGCTCCAGGCTCTGAGCTGTCAGCACAGAGCCAGACTCAGGGCTCGAACTCACAGACAGTGAGATCATGACCTAAACTGAAGTTAGATGCTTAACCAACTGAGCCACCCAGGTGCCCCTAGATTTTATTTTTAACTAATCTCTATACCCAAAGGGGGGCTTGAACTCACAATCCTGAGATCCAGAGTCACATGCTCCACCAGCTGAGCCAGCCAGGCATCCCATATTACTTTTTAAATGAGAGAGAATAGTAAAAGAAAATATATAACCAATCATATACAAGGTAGACTTAAATACAAAATAAAGACCTGAGATTCATTCCCTATATGGTACATGAGTATGAGTCCCGGGCCTATTGTTAGCTTCTGGAACATTTCAGTAAGTACCACTAAGAAGCTGAACTTGGACAAAATACCCACAAAGGAAATCTTGAAATGTAGTTAATCTACCAATAAAAAGTACTATTTTTTTGCACTGCAGGCCTGACACACAGAGAATGGTAATGGGAATTTCCAAAGTAACTATGAAATGATGGACTGATGTGAAGCTTCTAGAGGAAAGGATAATATTAGAGGTTCACTTATGAACTAACCGTGATTTTGTTTTGCAAAACAATAAGCAATATATATGGCCTGATCTAAACAGGGATAAATAAAGACATATGAACTTTATGCTTCAAAAAATTATTTCAGGTCAAAAACTAGAGATATTTTTGTTTTTCTCCTGTGACATTACATATATTTTTTAAATGTTTTTTAATGTTTATTTTTGAGAGAGACAGAGCATGAGGAGGGAGGGGCAGAGAGAGAGACACACACACAGAATCCAAAGCAGGCTCCAGGCTCTGAGCTGTCAGCACAGAGCCCGACTCAGGGCTCGAACTCATGAACCACGAGATCATGAACTGAGCCGAAGTCAGAGGCTTAACCGACTGAGCCACCCAGGTGCTCCTTTTACATATATTTTTAATTGCTAACACTGAATTGAATGGCAAACATTTGTATAACAGTATCAGTCATCAGGCTAATACACACGTGTGCATGTACACACACACACACTCACAACAGCAACAACTAAAATTTCATGGACTCTTACAATTAGAAGGGACTTTAAAGATCATGAGTCCAAACTGCACTTCTGATATATGAATTCCTTTTAGAAGTTTCCCTGATAAATGGTCATTCAGGGACCTGGCGCTTACTATTTACCTGATAACGCTTTTTTTTTTTTAACTATTGTTTTTACTTTATTTTATTTGTTAACAGATCTCTGCTGAACATGAGGCTCAAACTCATGACCCCAAGATCAAGAGTTGTATGTTCTACTGACTGAGCTGGTCAGGCACCCCTACCTCATCCGCTTTTTGATGAATGTTAACAAATTTCTTCATTGCATTTAGCCCAAATCTGCATCTGCATTTCTTTTTTTTTTTTTTTTAAGTTTTATTTATTTAAGTAATCTTTATACTCAGCGTGGGGCTCGAACTCACAACCCTGAGATCAAGAGTCGCATGCTCTTCTGACTCAGCCAGCCAGGCGCCCCCCACCCCCACCCCAAATCTGCATTTGTAATTTACATCCACTGAGTATAATTCTGGCTACTAAATCCATATACAACCTTTTAATCTATTTAAAGATGGTTATCAGTCCTCTTTATATTTTTTATTTTGAGAATAGACACTGATGTATTTACACTACATGTGTTCAGAGACAAAAACAAATGGGATTCAAATGTACAAATGTATGTTAATTAAATATGGGATAATAGGTATACATACTAAACATGTCCACCTATATATGGAACACTTGTCTAACGGTATGCTCTTTGTGTGTGTACCTAGTAACAATATATTACATTAGAATAGCTCTTTATACTTTCTGAGACAGCTGCACATCGCTTATATCATTCAATGATAATAAAATAACAATAATTGCTATCATTAAGTTACTGCTAGGTACCTTATTAAGGGCTTTGAATATATTATTTCACTTAATCATTATCATATATGAGGAATATACTATTTTCTAAGCATGGAAACAGGTTTAGACGAGTTGAGCAACTTGCCCAACGTTTCACAGCTCACATTTAGTGGTCAAGATTTGAGTCTAAGGTCACACTTTTATTTTATTATCTCCCCAGAGTTTGCTGTAGTTTTACTACCCTGTAGCAACTGAGCCATGTTAAAGAGTGAAGTGTCTGAAACCATAATATGGCAACAAAAAAATTAAAGCAATTGGTTGACATTTCTTTTCTTTTTTTTTTTCATTTTGTAATGCTATTCTTTTTTTTTAATTTTTTTTCAACGTTTATTTATTTTTGGGACAGAGAGAGACAGAGCATGAGCGGGGGAGGGGCAGAGAGAGAGGGAGACACAGAATCGGAAGCAGGCTCCAGGCTCTGAGCCGTCTGCCCAGAGCCTGACGCGGGGCTCGAACTCACAGACCGTGAGATCGTGACCTGGCTGAAGTCGGACACTCAACCGACTGCGCCACCCAGGCGCCCCTGTAATGCTATTCTTAATCGAAATGAGTACGTCGCAACATTGGGAGTTGTAGTAGGCAGAAGTTTAAGATAGACCCCAAGATTTCCTAGCTTCTAGTGTACTCACCGTCCCTCCCAGTTACTCAATTCAACACTAATCTACGTGCCGCTGGGAAGGGATTTGGCAGATGTCATTAAAGTCCAAAATCAGTTGACCCTAAGATAGGGGAGATTATACAGGTGGATTTGACCTCATCACATGAGCCCTGTAAAGGCAGAGTTTTCTCTGGCTGGTGGGGAAGAGGAAGTCAGAGAAAGGCACTCGGGCTGGCCTGGAGGAAGGCAAACAGGCTGTGAACTGCGTATGAGGTGTGGAATGTGGCCTCTAGGAACTGAGAATGGTCCCCTGCTGATAGTCTGTGAGGAATCAGAGACCTCTGTCTTGTGGTCCAGGGAACTGAACTCTGCCAACAACCAGAATTTGTATTTTTTAAAGCCACTAATTTGTGGGTAATTTGTTATGAAGTAATAAAAACTATCACAGGGAAGGGGCGCCTGGCTGGCTCAGTCGGTGGGGCATGTGACTCGATTTTGGTTGTAAGTTTGAGCCCCACGATTGGGTGTAGAGATCACTTGAAAGTAATATCTTTTTTTTTTAGTGTTTTTATTTATTTTTGAAGGAGAGAGAGAGACAGAGCATGAGCAGGGGAGGAGCAGAGAGAGAGGGAAACACAGAATTCGAAGCAGGCTCCAGGCTCTGAGCTGTCAGCACAGAGCCCAACGCGGGGCTCGAACTCACAAACTGTGAGATGATGACCTGAGCCGAAGCCTGAGCTCAACTGACTGAGCCACCCAGGCGCCCGAAAATAATATCTTAAAAAAAAAAAAAAAAAAAGAAGGACAGATCTAAGTAGGTCATGGTAAAACAAGTGTAATTCATCAACAGATGCTTGTTTGCTTTCTGAAAGGCTTGAGTGTACTTGGGAATAAATGTAACACTGGAATGAACATTAAGATATAATTTAACAGAAGAGAAAAACAGTGAATTTAGAAAAAGTAACTTAACATGCATTTAAAATATGAAAGAAATATCTTGCTTCACATACACTCACAGACAGACCACACCCCAGATTCAACTCCATTTGCAAAGTATCCAGAGCCTAGTAATCCTGCTACCCATGTGGCGTTAGGGACTGTCTGATCCCCTGCTTCTCTGGTCTTTTACCATCGCACGAACCTGCTTGCATTCAGAATTTGGGCTTAGTTTCAATGTTACTCTTACTACTGACCTCCCAGTATTGTTATCAGACTTCACTGTGGTTGCTTGATCATCCATTCATTCACTCAACAAGTATTTATTAAGGGCTTACTGTGCACCAGGCATTGTGCCATGTAGTGGGTTGACAATGGTATGGCCTAGTCCTTCTGGGTTGGGCTATTCATCCTGTCATCTACGCTCTTGATCTGAGCTCTGACTTATAGCTTCAGTACCCTGCTCCTGGAATCTGGCATATGTGACCTAGATCATCTGGGAATGGGGCTTCCCCTGGTCATTGCTCAGCCTCTGAATAACTAAATCTCTAGCTTTTCATTTACGGCTTTTGCTTATGTTCCTTATCTTTGAAGCCTAAACTTCTGGACATCAGTCTTTTCTAGTTTTGGAGAAGCCTTGACCACAGTCTTCCTATGTTCCCTGACTAGTGCTAAGTTATGCACTTCAAGTCTAGCTGGCCCTGCCACATCCTTTCGCCTACTTCAGTTCTCCTGTCCACCTGAGTCTCGTTGGCTGGCTGTTCTGGTTTGTCATTATCTCTTCAATCCTTAGACCCAGTTTGCCCACATAGATGTTTAGGTTGAGAAACAGTAGATATAATTTTAGCTTTTCAAATTTTCTAACAAAGTTTTATACCCCAAATGATCATTTTGTCAAGAGTAGATAATTTTAAACAGGTTATCTGTGGAGCATGCAACTCTTGATCTCAGGGTTGTGAGTGGAAGCTCTATGTTGGGGGTAGAGCTTACATTTAAAAAAAAAAAGAAAAGAAAGAAAAAAAAGTAAAAAAAAAAAAAAAAGACCCACAAAAACTAATCTTTGATCTGGCCTCGGTCTTGGGTAAAAAGTTTGAAAGTCATGACCTAAGAAGAGAAATAGGGGGTGAAAAGAGAATAATCATTTTTCTGTACCACTGTTCTGGCTAGCATTTAACATTTTATCTCAATCATTCAATTTTCCAACGTCCCCACCCACTGTGCTTTTATTTTTATTTTATAGGTGGAGACCTGAAGCACAGTAGCAGGGTCAGAATTTGAACTTAGGTGAAGCTGGCTTTTTTTTTTTAAGTTTATTTATTTTTGAGAGAGAGAGAGAGAGAGTGCACAGGAGGAGCAGAGAGAGGGAGAGAGAATCCCAAGCAGGCTCCACGCTGTCACTTTGGAGCCCCGATGCGGGGCTGGAACCTAAGAACTGCGAGATCATGACTTGAGCCTAAATCAAGAGTCGAACACCTAACCAACTGAGCCACCCAGGTGCCCCTGAACCTGGCTTTTCAATGTATGCTTTCGCTAGTATATCTCACCAAAATACATACTTTTATTTCTGCTTTTCCTTTTGGAAATTGCAGAGTTAGAATTAACAGAGCTCACCTACCAGATATCACTTCGGACTCTGAAGGAACGGTCACGTTGACTATACATAATCTCAGTTCTAGCATTCTGAAAAAAAGAAAAAACCACAAACACAAACAAACAAACAAAAACACGTGAGGCTTATTCAAGCAACTCCACTAATTGTCCTTTGCTCCTTTTGGGGATGAGACATGACTGGGTACCTCACATAGGTAAATGAAGGGTTGGCCTTATCCTATTCAGTTTAGTAGACAGAGTAAGGATGCTACGTAAATGTAGCCTAAATCTGAGGGTTTGTTTATTTCACTAATTGTGGAATGTGCTCAGCCATTATCTATTATATATTGTCTCTCTTCTGCTTTTTTTTAATCTTTAAAAAATAATCTAAAAAAAAATCTCTATACCCAACGTGGGCCTGAACTCACAACCCCAAGGTCAAGAGTCACATGTTCTACCCACTGAGCAATCCAGGCACCCCCTCTCTCTTATTTTCTAATATTTCCTTCTAGAAGTCCCATTAGATGCATTTTGGCCCTTCTCATTATATCCTTTATTTTTCTAAGTCATTTGTTTATTTATTTTGAGAGAGACAGAGACAGCATAAGGAAGGGAGGGGAAGAGAGAGAGAGAGAGAGGGAGAGAGAGAGAATCCTAAGGGGGCTTCGCACTGTTAGTGCAGAGCCTGACATGGGGCTTGAACTCGGGAACCGTGAGATCATGACCTGAGTTGAAATCAAGAGTTGGACACTTAACCGACTGAGTCACCCAGGTGCCCTTCTCATTATATCCTTTATATGTTTTAACGTGTCCTTCATTTTTGTCCTTGTGTGTATGTGATATTTATTTGTGAGCACACCGTTATTGTAACCTTCTCTTTGGAGATTCTTTGAGATCTGGGTTTGAAGTGAATTCTTCCAGAAAAGAGGTGCACTCACTCCTACTAGTAACTTGGAAATCCATTTGGCCCTTGAACAACATGGGGTTTGGGGTTGCCAACCCCCTCTGCGGTCAAAAATCTGTATGACTTTTGACTCCCCAAAAAGTGAACTAATAACTTGCTATCAAACAGAAGTCTTACTGATCCCATAAACAGCTGATTAACACATATCTCGTATGTTACACGTCTCATATACTGTATTTTACAGTCAAGTAAGTTAGAGAAAAGAAAATGTTCAGGAAATCAGAAGAGAAGCACCTGCCTGGCTCAGTAGGTGGAGCATGTGACTCTTGATCTTGGGGTTGTGAATTCAAGTCCCACATTGGGCATAGAGCTTGCAAAAAGAAAAAAAAAGGAAAAGAAAATCATAAGGAAGAAAAGTACATTTATAGTACTGTACTGTATTTATTGAAGAAATCTGCATGTAAGTGGACCCATGCAATTAACGTTTATTTATTTTGGGGAGAGAGGGAGACAGAGTACGAGCAGGGGAGGGCCAGAGAGAGAGAAGGAGACACAGAACCTGAAGCAGGCTCCAGACTCTCACCTGTCAGTACAGAGCCCAATGCGGGGCTCGAACTCACGGACCATGAGATCATGACCTGAGCTGAAGTTGGTCACTTAACTGAGCCACCCAGGTGCCCCACGGACCCATGGAATTAAAACCTGTGTTGTTCAAGGGTCAACCATACTGCCAATACAGACCTATTTTAAGCTAAATTTCTGGTATGAGGTGTTTTGGCCATATAGGTAATGTGAATTCTGGACCCAAGCATGCCTGAGTACAGGTTTGAGGTTATGATGTCTAAAGGGAATTTCTCTCTCTCTCTCTCTCTCTCTCTCTCTCTCTCTCTCTCTCTCTCTCTGTCTCTCTTTCTTCTTCTCCTTTTTCTTCTTCGTCTTCTCCTCCTCCTCCCCGTCCCCCTCCCCCTCCCCCTCCTCCTTCTCCTTCTTCTTCTCTACCCAGAGCACAAACCAAGACAAGCACATATCTCTATCATCTGCCTCTGGGTAGTGTTTTTGTTTGTTTGTTTGTTTTTTGTTTTTTTTTGGCTCTGTTCATCCATTAAAGCCGTCATCTTTAGGGACGTGACTTTGAGCAGAGAAGGAGATGCTGTGTACCTGATTCAACTTATAACCTAGCCTTGACCCCTGGATTTGTTTCTTTTGTCCCTTGCCCTTGATTGGCCCGTTAAAACTATTCCCTAGTGTTGCTAAGAACCAGTAGCTATCCCAAGGTAAATGTCAGCTTTAGAATTTCCTTTTTTTTCCTCTGGATTAGCACTGACATATTCCTACTGGCTCTTGTTTTCCCACCATCTCAACCATCAGCCCTGCATTTAAAAGGAAACTGTCTATCTGTCCCCTCTCTCTTTCTCTCTGTCTCTCTCTCATCTATCATTTTAAGATGTGCTATACTGGAAGTATTTCTTCGGTCATCTCTGCTGCTATGATACCTCAGTTCAATTCTGCTGCACAGAAAGACAGCGATTTGACGAGGCGCCCGGCCGGCTTCGTCAGTGGAGCACGTGACTCTGGATCTCGGGGTTGTGAGTTCGAGCCCCACTTGGGTGAAGAGATTACTTTAAAAAAATAAATTAAAAAAAATTAAAAAAAGAAAGATAGGGATTTGGCTAGGTGGATTAAGTTCTGGTAGAATTGTCATGGAGGCAGTCTTTCAGGCAAAAAGTGAAACTGTACAGGAGCTTTGCCTTTGGGTTTATATTGATTAGGCTATTATATAGTTGTTGCGGTGAATGTGTTGTTACCAGACTTATAGTGTCTTTTTTTTTTTTTTAAGTTTATTTATTTATTTTAAGAGAGAGAGTGTGTCAGCAGGGTGGGGCAGAAAGGGAGAGGGAGAGAGAGAATCCCAAGCAGGCTTTGCACTGTCAGTGCAGGACCTGACGCCAGGCTCGATCCCACAAACCGTGAGATCAGGACCTGAGCAAAAATCAAGAGTGAGACGCTTCACTGACTGAGCTACCCAGGCCCCCCCCCCAGATTTAGAGTGTCTTTGAAAAAAATAAGGATGTTTGAGGTCCTGAATCGGGTAGTGTGTTGTAACTACTACCAGCGACAGGTCCTGAAGAGGACGCTTTCTGGACTGGAGAATTGCAGAAAGGGGATCAATCACTGTTTGGGTGGAAAGTGAGCATCCATTCTCCCTGCCTAGCAAGTATGGAGGTTCGATCTGATTGAAACTGATTTTAAAAATAAAAATTTCAGGGGCCCCTTGGTGGCTCAGTCGGTTGAGCGTCCAACTTAGGCTCAGGTCATGATCTCACGGCCCGTGAGTTCGAGCCCCGCGTCGGGCTCTGTGCTGACAGCTTGGAGCCTGGAGCCTGCTTCGGATTCTGTGTCTCCTTCTCTCTCCACCCCTTCCCTTGTCATGCTCTCTCTCTCTGTGCCTCTCAAATATAAATAAAACTTTTTAAAAAATTAAAAAAAAAAGCTGAGTACAGAATATATGATGGAAACTGGATGGCACAGCAGCCAGGGAGTCAGCCTGGAGAGAGAAAACAGACAGAAACTGCAGACCATTTAGGATGCTATAATCCTGAGCTCAGGGATTGGAACAATGTGGGATCAGGGCCTCTGTCACAAGCAGGGAGGAGGAGATAGAAACAGGACATCCTGGGAGCAGCCAGAAGGAAACTAAGCCCTGTGGGTGTTGAAAGGTGGTCAGGAAGTTAGTGCTGTTTCACTCCCAAAGCCCAAAACCATGTCTGTTGAAGGCCAGATAACAAAGGACTTCGCTCTCAAAAGACCAAAGAGCTTATATTGTAATCTGAGATTGGGAGGTGAAAGTAGGGAAAATTAATTAGAAAAACTAGACTGCAAGGTCAGGGTCTACTGACTATTGTGAATCCTCTGGACTCTAGGGAATGTTACCATGACTACTGGAAGGACCTAGTCAGTAGTGCAAGCTGTTGCAAAGTTGAGCAATACTTTTCCATCACTACAAATGTAAATCGCTTTCCCCCTGATCTTCCTCTAAGTTTACTTGTGTCTGGAATAGACCAAGGGAGCTGGTCAGTAGAGAAAGGAGGACCCCAGCTAGAGGGCATCCGGGTGCATTTCATCCCATCAGCAACCCCAGTAGACCTTTCGGTTGAAGAACAAGATGCTCACCCTTTAAGTCCTGAGAAGAGGAAGAATGTTTGCCGTTTTTGTCTCCAAGCAGTCCTCCTGAGACTAGAGCTGAAGCAACAATGAGCCTCCAGGCCGTTGGTTGCTTTAGATTATGCTTCTGCGTATATGATGGCCTTATCAAATATTCAGGTCCCTGTTCGCTCGGAAAGGGATAATGGTCCTGGTCCACAAATACCCTATGTATGTCAGGTAAGGTGAAAGGAGTTGAGAGGGCCCTTTAATAGGACACCCCTCTCAATGCAGGGTGCAGATTAAGACCCAGCTCAGGTCAGACCTTCACATTTCCCCATGGCCAGAGACCTCCAAATCATGAGTAGGCACCCCTACCTGGGGTAAAGGCCCAAGTTTTCTGGTATCTTCTTTGTTGTGGAATGACATCAACAGATGTCTTCTAGTTCCATGGTCTCTCAACTATCTTCTAATCCCAGAAATATCTTCAGGTTCTTTGGGCTGGGTTGGCTGAGCTGTCCTCGGGACTTTTTAGCTCAGCAGCTGTTGATAAGAATGTGATGGCGTAGTGAAGGCATCTAGGGAAGCTGCTCTGGGGATAAATTGTCCTTGGTCCCAGGATCAAGTTCTATCTAAAAAAGAAAATTTTAGGTGGCTTCATTGCACTCTGTGTCTTGGAATGTTGCTGCATATGCCAGTAGTAAATCTATCCCCACAAAATAGGACTAGCTAGAATTATAAATATCCTCTGAAGAGATTTATTAATTTACCTACAATCGTTTTATAATACATTATTCCAGGGAGCTAGAGTTATTATGGCTCTATCTTTCAGCAGGTTGAGGTAGTTTTTAGTGAGGACAATCACATCCTTTACGCAAGTAACAATAGTTAGTCCACATCAGCAAGACAGTTCTTGCACTCTTACAAGGTAATGTTGCAACATATTTTAAATATATATTTTTAAGTTTGTTTATTTTTGAGAGAGAGAGCATGAGCAGGGGAGGGGCAGAGAGAGAGAGAGGGAGACAGAGAATCCCAAGCAGGCTCTGCACCATCAACGCAGAGCCCAATGTGGGGGTTGGTCCCACAAACCTTGAGATCATGACCTGAGCCAAAGTCAAGAGTTGGACACCTAAGCGACTGAGCCACCCAGGCGCCCCTGCATCATATTTTTACAAAAGAGAACTGTATGTGGTTATAACAAAAATATTAATGGAGGGGATTGGTAGAGCATGCAGCTCTATTTTTTTTAATTTTTTATGTTTATTTAGTTTTTGAGAGAGAGAGAGAGAGCGAGTGAGCAAGTCGGGGAGGGGCAGAGAGAGAGGGAGAAAGAAATCCCAAGCAGGCTCTGTGAGCCTGACATGGGGCTTGAACTCACAAACCCTGAGATCATGACCTGAGCTGAAACCAAGAGTCGGACGCTCAACCAGCTGAGCCACCCAGGCGCCCCTAGAGCATGTAACTCTTGAACTCAGGGTCATGAGTTCAAGCCCCACATTGGGAGAGAAGCCTACTTAAACAAAAACATTAATGGAAACTTGTGTTTTTACATTCCTGATAAGGCTTATTCACTCATTCATTTATTCTCCATAGGATTAAATTGAGTAAGACATGGTTTATTCCCTCAAAGACCTTAGAGTTTAGAAAGGAGGACAAATACACAAAAAACTGGTTGAAACACAGAGTAGTGTTAGAGATATATGGTAGAAGTGGTTCGCAACCTTGGATACAGATCAGAATCACCCGGAGAACCGTGAACCATTCTGATGTCCAGATACCCGGAAAAGAGAGGAAACTCTGTAGCTGAATTGTGAAGAATGAGTAGTTCACCAGGTTAGAAAGAAGAGGAAGGCCTTATAGGCAGAGAAAATAGCACTTGCCAAGGCACAGATAGGGGACCTGCAAGGTTGGAGATGTCAGATCTTAGTGTGTAGAGAAGGGGCTACGAAGGATGTGTTTGAAAAAGTAGGCAAGCACCAGGTCTTAAGAGGCCCTCAAGAGATATTTATTATCCATGGAGCCACTGAAGGGTTTTAAGCAGGGGACTGTCATGATCGTGGTTAGCTTTTTGGTTTTATTATTTTTATTATCATTTTTTTTAAGTTTATTCATTTATCCTGAGAGAGACTGAGACAGTGCTAATGGGGGAGGGGCAGAAAGAAAGGGGGACAGAGGATCCCAAGCGGGCTCTGTGCTGATATCAGAGAGCCCAATGCGGGGCTCGAACTCACAAACCACAAGATCATGACCTGATCTGAAACCAAGAGTTGGACGCTTAACTGACTGAGCCACCCAGGTGCCCTGCACACACTACATTTTTAAAAAGTGTGTCGCTTCAATTAAAGTGATCGTGAAATGGATATTCAGAACCCTGGTTTGCTCAAAATATTCTCGTAGGAAGATTCCAGTATTAGTGTCTGGTGGTACATCTATGCAGCAAGGGTCTCAGATGGAGCCTGAAGTTATTTGCCCTAATTTGGAGAGAGTCAAAGGACTTGTGGTTTCCTACCAGGAATCTATTTAGATAAGAAATCAGAGGGTCCTCCATGAAAGAATTTATTTTTTATTTTTTTAGTGTTTTTATTTATTTCAGAGAGAGAGAGAGAGACAGAGCATGAGTGGGAGAGGGGCAGAGAGAGAGGGAGACACAGAATCCAAAGCAGACTCCAGGCTCTGAGCTGTCAGCACAGAGCCCGATGCAGGGCTCGAACCGGTGAATTGCGAGATGATGACCTGAGCCCAAGTCAGACGCTTAACCAACTGAGCCATCCAGGCACTGCGAAATAATTCTACAGCAGCGGTTGTCACCTTTGGCTGCACATCAGAATCACTTGGAGTGCTTAAAAAGCAATTCTGATGCCCACGATGCATCCCAGACCAATTAATCAGAAACTGAGGGTGATACCCGGACAGGCGTTGATATTTATTAAACTTCCTCGGGTAATTCTTCATGCAGCCAAGATTGAAAAGTGCTGCCCTGGAGGATGAGAGCATATTGATACACAGGGTTGAGTCAAGAATCTCGGCTGAAGCAGGAGAGGAGGAGCGATTCTGGGTGCTGGATGCCACATGGGTCTACCAATCAAATTGCCCCTGGGTTCAGCCCCCAGGGAGTCCTACCTGTGGCCATGTCTGAATCGCCATACTGGAGACCTGGGTCTTAGGAGCTACAAAAGAGTAAAAGCTAAAATAATAGTGTCCTCTAAAACTCAGTAGGATGGGGGCGCCTGGCTGGTCAGTTGGTAGAGCATGCAACTCTTGATCTTGAGGTTGTAGGTTCGAGCCCCACGTTGGGTGTAGAGATTACGTAAAAAAATAAAATCTTAGAAAAAAATAAAACTCCGTAGGATAGTAAGAACGTGAGGAGTTAACAGCTTTGGCATTGGCAATGCCACTGGCGGTATTGGTGATCGTAATTCCTCCAGCAAAATTTTATTGAGAGCCTGTACTAGGAACTAGACACTAGTCTAGGTGCTACGGATACAGTGGCGAACAGGACTGACAAGGTTCTTTCTCTCTGGGATCATGGATTCTAGTAGTTTTGTTGGTGGGGATGGATTAACAAAATGTCAGGTGGTGAGAAGCACTATGCAAGATATTAAAATAGAGTGGTATAATAGAGAATGAGTGTCTATTTGATTTGGTAGGTCAGGGAGGTTGCTCTTTGCAGAGGGGACATTTAAAGTAATGTGTGAATGACAAGAAGGAGGCAGCCATATGAAATGAAGGGAGAAGAACATTCTAGGCAGGGGCAATGGCAACTATAATGACCCGAAGGCAGGAGAAGCTTGGCATGTTTGAGGAACAGAAAGGAGGCAGTGTGGCTGGACCAGATTGACTGAGGGCAAGAGTGGCACAAGATGAGGTTCTAATGATAGTCGCAGCCAGATCATGTACAATCTAGTCAGCCATAGTAAAGTCTGAATTTTTTTGTTTGTTATTGTTAAGTCTGAATATTTTCTTAAGTTTATTTACTTATTTTGAGAGAGAGAGAGGGAGAGAATCCCAAGCTGATCGCACGGAGACCAATGTAGGGCTTGAACTCATGAACCATGAGACCATGACCTGAACAGAAATCAAGAGTTGGATGCTTACGTGGATGGAACTGGAGAGTGTGATGCTAAGTGAAATAAGCCATACAGAGAAAGACAGATACCATATGTTTTCACTCTTATGTGGGTCCTGAGAAACTTAACAGAAACCCATGGGGGAGGGGAAGGAAAAAAAAAAAAGAGGTTAGAGTGGGAGAGAGCCAAACCATCAGAGACTCTTAAAAACTGAGAACAAACTGAGGGTTGATGGGGCGTGGGAGGGAGGGGAGGGTGGGTGATGGGTATTGAAGAGGGCACCTTTTGGGATGAGCACTGGGTGTTGTATGGAAACCAATTTGACAATAAATTTCATATATTGAAGAAAAAAAAAAAGAGCTGGACGCTTAACTGACTAAGCCACCCAGGTGCCCCTTACGTCTGAATTTTAATCTAAGCATGATGGAAAGTCACTGAATGGTTATAAGCAAGGAATTGATAAAACCTAACATATATTGTTGTTTTTTTAAAAAAATTATTTATTTTTGAGAGACAGAGCGTAAGCAGAGGAGGGGCAGAGAGAGAGGGGGACACAGAATCTGAAGCAGGTTCAAGGCTCTGAACCGTCAGCCCAGAGTCCAATGTGGGGCTCGAACCCACAAAGCAAGATCATCACCTGAGCTGAAGTCAGACGCTTAACCAACTGAGCCACCCAGGTGCCCCATAAACCTAATTTATATTTTAAAGGATCATTCTTACCACGGTTGTGGAAAATATATTGGATTGGCATAAGAATGGAAACGGGGAGACCAGTCAGTAGGGTATTTGCAATAACAGAAATAAAGATACGGTGGTGGCCTGAGTCAGGATAATAATAGTGGACCTGGAAAAAAAAGCCGGCATATTTGAGATATGTCTTAGAGGTTGAATCCGTATGACTTATAGACAAATGGGACATAGGGGTGAGGGCAAGAGATGTATTGGGATGATGGCAACGGTGCCAGCGGCAGTGGCAGTGGCATTCTTGAGGACGGGAGCTCTTTTGGCGACGGTACCGTCAGTGTCTTTGACAACCAACATAGGGGCCTCCAGCTCAGACGTCAGCTCATCAGCTCAGACGTCAGCCTTCGTGGGCATTCTGAGCACACAAGCCACTCTTGGGCACGGAAGAAACAGGAGACATCGTTACTGGAGAAAAATGGCAGCCACACGGCAGCAAAGCAGACTCATTTACAGAGCATATGTGACATGGCCTCTGGGGATGTACTGCCAGAAGTATCTGGGAAGAACTTAAGAAGGGTTATTTATAACTTCTGCAGAGCAGAGGAAGTGGAGTCAGAGATAATACCATTTTGTGATTGTGAGCCCATGTTAGCCACAATCTGCTTTGACAAAACGAATCTGGATTACTCTTGAAAGAGGTCCCGGTCAAAGCTATACTAAATGAAGCATTATCAGATATATGTTTTTGGTAAAAATTTCCCCACCAGCTATGCACGCGTGAACATTTTATATCACAACTATGCAAGATATCTTCAGATACATGCTTATGAAGATTCAAATAATGCAGAAGTTAAATGTTATAATTGTTAGCCTTCCTCCAGCTGTTCCCTGGTCACCTGCCCCAACAAGAGGGAACCACAACAGTTTACAGTTTCCTTCAAAACAGTTTTATATATGTGTATGTATTTTATTATTATACGTGTACACATAGATGGTTTTTTAATATGTTTTTTAGTACCTAAATGCATATATCATATATATGTATTTTATCTTTATACATATATAAAAGCATATAAAAAAGCATATATTTGTACCTATAGATAAAAGCATAGAAAAATATTTTGAAGGAAAAACATATAGAAAAAAAGCATATGAAAAAGCACCATATATAGGGGGGTGCCCGTGTGGCTCAGTTGGTTAATCATCCGACTGAGATTCAGGTCCTGATCTTACGGTTTATGGGTTCCAGCCCTGCATCAGGTTCCAAGCTGACACTGCAGAGCCTGCTTGGGATTCTCTCTCTCTCCCTCTCTCCCTGCCCGTCTCCTGCTTGTACTCTCTCTCTCAAAAAAAACAAAAAACAAAAAATAAAAAACAGAAAACAATTTAATAAAAGCATAGAGAGGGACACCAGGGTGACTCAGTCGGTTACACATCCAACTTCGGCTCAGCTCATGGTCTCACTCTTTTTTTTTTTATTTAAAAAAAAATTTTTTTTTCAACGTTTATTTATTTTTGGGACAGAGAGAGACAGAGCATGAACGGGGGAGGGGCAGAGAGAGAGGGAGACACAGAATCGGAAACAGGCTCCAGGCTCCGAGCCATCAGCCCAGAGCCCGACGCGGGGCTCGAACTCATGGACCGCGAGATCGTGACCTGGCTGAAGTCGGACGCTTAACCGACTGCGCCACCCAGGCGCCCCATGGTCTCACTCTTCATGAGTCTGAGCCCCGCACATGGCTCTCTGCTGCTAGCATGGAGCGCACTTGGGATCCTCTGTCTCCCTCTCTCTCTGCCTCTTCCCTGCATGCTCTTTCTTTTTCTCTCTCTCTCAAAAATAAATATTCAAAAAAACCACATATTTAACATTTATATACATGTTATTTATTTCTGTATATAAACAAACATATAGTTTTTAAATTTTTATTTCTTAAGATTTTATTCTTTTAATTTTTTTGTAATGTTTATTTACTTTTGAGAGAGAGACACACACACACAGAACATGATGAGGGAGGGGCAAAGAGGGAAACAGAATTGGAAGCAGGCACCAGGCTCTGAGCTGTCAGCACAGAGCCTGATGTGGGGCTCGAGCCCACAAATCTCGAGATCATGACCTGAGCCAAAGTTGGACGTTTAACCAACTCAGCCACCCAGGCACCCAGTCTTGAGGTTTTATTTTTAAGGAAAAAAGTTTTTTAAACTAAAAAAATAATTACAAAGATTTTATTTTTTGGTAATCTGTACACACAACAAGGGACTCAAACTCACAACCCCAAGGTCAAGAGTCTCATGCTCTACTGACTGAGCCAGCCAGGTGCCCCTATTTTTTTTAAAATAAATAAAGTCGTACCATTTTTAGTATAATATATGTGCTACTGAAGTGAGCACAAAACCATACCAAAAATACTGATCTGCATGTTGGTTTCTTTTTTTCTTTTCCTTTTCTTTCTTTCTTTCTTTCTTTTTTTTTTAAAGATGTTTAGGCTTCAGATCCTCTGTCCCCCTCTCTCTGCCCTTTCCCTGCTTGGGTATGTGCTTTCTCTCTCTCAAATAAATAAACTTCAAAATAAACGAGTCCATTTCTCCACACCCTCATCTGTACCACTGAATATTAACAAGCATTTGATTGTTTTCTTTCTTTTCTTTTTTCTTTTTTTAAATTTTATTTTCTTTTTTTTGTTTAATGTTTGTTTATTTTTGAGAAAGAGAAACAGAGCATAAGCAGGGGAGGGACAGAGAGAGAGAGGGAGACACAGAATCCGTAGCAGGCTCCAGGCTCTGAGCTGTCAGCACAGAGCCCAACTCAGGGCTCGAACTCATGAACCACGAGATCATGAACTGAGCTGAAGTTGGATGCTTAACTGACTGAGCCACCCAGGTGCCCCCAAATTTGTTTATTTTCTTTTTTCAAGTTTATTTATTTTGAGAGAGAGAGAGTGAATGAGGAGGAGCAGAAAGAGAAAGAGAGAGAGAGAGAGAGAGAGAGAGAGAGAGATTGAGAATCCCAATCAGTCTCTGTGCTGTCTTGACAGAGTCCCAGGTGGGGCTTCAAGTCACAAACGGTGAGATCATTGCCTCAGCCAAAATCAAGAGTCAGATGCTTAACTGACTGAGCCACCCAGGTGCCCCTTTTTTGTTTCTTTTTATTCTTTTAAATTTTTTGTGGAGGGAGAGGGCGACTGGGGGACAGGGGCAGAGGGAGAGAGAGAGAATATTAAGTAGGTTCCACGGCCAGCTTGGAGCCCCACGTGGGGCTCAATCTCATGACCTGAGCTGAAATCAAGTGTCAGACACTTAACTGATTGAGGCACCCAGGCACCCATTCTCATCTTTGAATTACCTGTTTGACTATTTTCTCTTGGATGATCTTTTCCTATTGCTTTGAGAAAAATATTTTTTAAGTATTTTAATCCTTTAATTTGTAAATATATTTTCTGCCATTTGCATTTATTAGTTTTTTTAGTAACAATACTTGATTTTTGTTTATTCTGTCCTTTCTTGTAGAATTTTAAATTTGTTTGCAGTCAGACTTATTTAAAAAAACATTTTCTAAATGTAATTTTGACACCCAATGTGGTGCTCAAACTCATGACCCTGAGATCAAGAGCTATATGCTCTACCAAGTGACTTACCCAAGAGCCACTATAGGGTTTTTTGTTGTTGTTGTTCACTTTATAGCCCCTTTGTTTTGTTAGTTGCATTAGAAAGCTTTTCCTATTTCTTTTTTTTTTAATTAAAAAAACATTTTTTTAACATTTATTCATTTTTGAAAGGCAGAGAGAGACAGAGCGTGAATGGGGGAGGGGCAGAGAGAGAGGGAGACACAGAAACAGGAGCAGGCTTCAGGCTCTCTCTGAGCTGTCAGCACAGATCCTGACGTGGGGCTCGAACTCATGGACCGTGAGATCATGACCTGAGCCGAAGTTGGCCGCTTAAGGGACTGAGCCACCCAGGCGCCCCTTTTTAAAAATGTTTTAATGTTTATTTATATTTGAGACAGAGAGAGAGAGAGAGAGAGAGAGAGAGAGAGAGAGACAGAATATGAGCAGGGGAGGGGCAGAAAGACAGAGACAGAATCTGAAGCAGGCACCAGGCTCTGAGCTGTCAGCACAGAGCCAGATGTGGGGCTCAAACCCACCAACTGTGAGATCATGACCTGAACTGAAGTCAGATGCTTAACCAACTGAGCTATCCAGGTGCCCCTTTATGGTTTTCTTGATATCTGTGTTGCACAGTTTTTCTAAGCATTTTATAGTTTTGTTATTGTCAGGAATATGTTTTTTCATTGCATTTTCTAGTTATTATTATACTGAAACAAATTGATTTTTGTGTATTCATCTTTTATCTGGACTCCTGAAATTTTATTAGTTTTTATGTTGTACTTTTCAAGTTAGGTCATCATGTTGTCAACAAATAAGTTGTCTCTTTCCAATATTTAGCACTAATCTTTTTCCTTCTTTTAATTTTTTATTAAGATAAATGGGGTGGAAATGGATATTTTTTTTCCTTGTCACTTAATCCTGTTAAGCTTGCATCTCTTGCATTTTATTTTTAAATTATTTTTCTTTATTTAAAAGTATTGAAAATTAATTACAAATAATAAATTCATAAATTATTATTTATTTATTTACTATAATTTATTGTCAAGTTGGCTAACATACAGCGTGTACAGCGTGCTCTTGTTTTGGGGGTAGATTCCCGTGGTTCATCGCTTCCATACAACACCCAGTGCTCGTCCCAACAAGTGCTCGCCTCAATGCCCATCACCCATTTCCCCCCTCCCCTGCCCCCCTCCCTATCAGCCCTCGGTTTGTTCTCTGCATTCAAGAGTCTGTTATGGTTTGCCTCCCTCCCTTTCTGTTTGAAACTATTTTTTCCCCTTCCCTTCCCCCATGGTCTTCTGTTCAGTTTCTCAAGATCCACATATGAGTGAAAACATAGGATACCTGTCCTTTTCTGACTAGCTTATTTCACTCAGCATAATACCTTCCGGTTCCATCCACGTTGCTGCAAATGGCCAGATTTCATTCTTTCTCATTGCCAAGTACTATTCCAATGTATATATAAGCCACATCTTTATCCATTCATCAGTTGATGGACATTTAGGCTCTTTCCACAATTTGGCTACTGTTGAAAGTGCTGCTATAAACATTGGGGTACATGTGCCCCTATGCATCAGCACTCCTGTATGCTTTGGATAAATTCCTAGTAGTGCTATTGCTGGGTTGTAGGGAAGTCCCGTTTTTAATTTTTTGAGGTATTTTTATTATTTTTAAATAAATATTTATTTTGAGAGAGAGAGCACAAGTCAGTGGGAGAGAGGGACAGAGAGAGAGGAGAGAGGAAGAATCCCAAGCAGGCTCCGTGCTATCAGCGTGGAGACTGATGTGGGGCTCGATCTCACAAACTGTGTGATCATGACCTCAGCTGAAATCCAGAGTCAGATATTTAACCAACTGAGCCACCCAGATGCCCCTGGTATTATTTTTAAGTAAGCTCTATGCCCATCATGGGGCCTGAGATCAAGTCAGATGCTTAACCACCTGAGCCACCCAGGTGCCCTGGATATTTCCTGGAACCTTGAGCTTAGTATGTCCAAAATCAAAGTACATCCTGATTGCCCAAACCTGCTGAAACCCATCCCTAGCGCTCTTTTCTTTATTTCTGTTATTTGGGTTCAAATGACTCAAGTGTTCTAGCCATTCAGGTTCAAAACCTTAATCATCTTCGATTTTCTGCAAACTCCTTTCTTCCCTCTCACTACTTTTGTTCAGAAATTTCTCTTGATTTGGTCTTTACCCATTGTTATAACACATACCTCCTCCTTTCTATTCTTACTGTTATCCCTCCCTTCAATCCAATTTAACAAACTATTAATTAGGGTCTTCAATATTTAGGTATCTAATTGGAGATACAGATACAAATAAGATAAAGTTCCTGCTCTTGAGGAAATAGTGGGTAATGGTTCTTAAATTCAACCAACGACAGTACCATGTAGTAGATGCTGTAAGAATTATATGTACAGAGGTGCCTGGCTGACTCAGAGGTGCCAGGCACTCAGTGCATGTGACTCTTGATCTGGGGGTCATGGGTTTGAGTCCAACGTTGGGAGTAGAGATTACTGAAAACAAGAAATAAACTTAAAATCTTTTTAGATGTTTTTATTTATTTTTTTGAGAGAGAGAGACAGAGCATGAGTTGGGGAGGGGCAGAGAGAGAGAGAGAGAGAGAGAGAGAGAGAGAGAGACCCAGAATCTGAAGCAGGCTCCAGGCTCGGAGCTGTCAGCACAGAGCCTGATGTGGGGCTTGAACTCGTGAACCATGAGATCATGACCTGAGCCGAAGTTGGACACTTAACCGACTGAGCCATCCAGGCATCCCAAGAAATAAACTTTAAATAAAAGAACTATATGTATTAAGAAATACAGTAGCTTGGAGGAGGAAATGATTATTTCTGCTTTATGCTGAGTCAGAAAGGTTGACATTTGAGCTGAACTCTGAAGTACAGGTATAATTTTTTTAGATGGAAAAGGAGAGGGAGAAGAGACATTTCTGGTAGAGGAAACAGCATGAATGTATGTCTTATATATTTATTCAACAAGCATTTATTGAGTGCTTACCATTTGTTAAGCATTTTACTAGGTGTGGAGGCTTAAGCAGCTCAGTGTTGTGGGAGACACAGATACATGAACAGATAATCACAGTAAGACATTATATAAAATTATGTGATTCTTTTTTTAATATTTATTTATTTATTTTGAGAGAGAGAGAAGGAGCATGAGGAGGGGTGGGGCAGAGAGAGAGAGAGAGAGAGAGAGAGAGAGAGAATCTCAAGCAGGCTCTGTGCCTGACATGGGGTTCAATCCCAGGAACCAGGAGATCATGACCTGAACCAAAATCCAGAGTCAGCCGCTTAACTGAGTCACCCAGGCACCCCAAGTGATTCTTTATTAGAACAGTCACTTCACTCAGTGAAGATGTCCTTTTGGCCAAATATTTGGGTATAGAAGCTACACATACGCAGTGCTAGACAGTCTTAACCAAATCTGACAGATTCTTCAAAATGTGTTTGTGACTGAGTTTGTGGCAGATTTTTCCCCTCCCCCAAGGCATTTCTTCAGTGTTAGGTTGGGGCAAGGAGATTGGTTTAGCAAGCAACTGATAGGACATAGTCCATTTCCTTGTTAATTTAATCAGCAAGCGTTTATTGTGCCTATTGTGTACGATATATTGTTAGACTTTGGGGATACACAGAGGTTAATAACGAGTCCCTCCCTTGAGAGAAAAGTATGACCCAACGGGTTCATTGGCACACAAAAATATAATTAGGATATAATGAACTAAAAACTGTGATGGAAATTTACATTCTGTGTTAGAGGAGGCTGTATGAGAGGTGCTCGTGTGGAGGTACCAGGGAAGATTTCCAGGAGGTAATGGTATCTGAGCTGAGTCTTAGAGAGCCTGTAGGAATTAGGCCGAGGAAGGGGCTGGGGCTGCCTGCGGCGTTCTTAGGAGAAAAAAAGCACCCGCAAGTCAGAGCGAAAAGTGCAAGTGACAAACTATAGGCAGTTTGGATTGCCAGAGCATGAAATACAAGGCAGAGAGTGGTGAGGAATTTGATTAGAGAAGTCAGAGGAGGCTGGATCATGGATGGCCTTGTGTGCCATGTTCAAGATTGAATGTTATCCTGCAGGTGAACGGAGCCAGCCGGTGCACATTTAGTCATTATGTTCAGTGTGGTGAGGGTAGATTTGAATGGAAAAATTAAAACAGTTACACCAACAATAAAAAATTCCCGCCAACAAGATTGGATTGGCATGGAACCTAAAAGTACATGGTATTGAAGGGGTGCTGGATGAGTCACCCCAGAATGTGCCACTTTGGCATAAAGATTATTTTGAGTTACAAGTAATCAGGGAGTACCTGGGTGGCTCAGTCGGTTGAGCATCGGACTCTTGATTTCTGCTCAGGTCATGATCTCACAGTTTGCACACGTGTGCAGGAGCGTGCACACATTCTCTCTCTCTCTCACACTCTCTCTCTCTCCCACCAAAAAAAAAAAAAAAAAAAAAAAAAAAGAGTAATCAAAGCCCAGACGGTGCAGGAAAAACTCTCTGCCTCCCCCTCAACTGCCTAAATTTACATTGGAAAGGAAAGCCTTACCGGGAAGACAGCTGTTAACTGAGACTGCCCTTTACCTAAGGAGCTTATCTGCATAATAGAGCAACCTTTGTTTGTCCAAATATTTCCTGTCCCCTTATTGCTATCCTCAGGGCCTTACCCCTCTCCTTAGGTCTTGTAAGCTTCGTGTTGCTTAAGTGTCTTAGGAATTTCCCTGTCTGTGTGGATTCCCCGTCTGCACGCCTATTAAATTTGATTTTCCCTATTACTCTGTCTCACGTCAACATGATTCTAAGTCCAGCTAGAAGGACCATAGGGCAGAGGAAGGTCTTCCTCCCTGACAGTATCTTTGGGGAGTAGTTGAGTGGGGGCTAGAGTTATGCATTGGGAGAGATCTGGTGGTAAATGGCAGAATCTGAAAACAAAATAGATTGTGGCCAAATTGTGAAGGACGTTGGTTGTCAAGCTAACCACGGAGCTTGATTTATTTAGTAGGCACCAACAAACTTGAAAAAAATTTGTATCATGATCAGATTTGTGTTTTAGGAAGATGATTCTGCTAACAGCAAGATGAATCATAGCTTTAGGGAGAGCTATGTGATATTACCAATAGAGAGAATTTTCTGGAGCATTTGGAAATTAAGAATAAGTAGGGGAGGGGTGCCTGAGTGGCTCAGTGGGTTAAGTGTCCAACTTCGGCTCAGGTCATGATCTCGCAGTTCGTGAGTTCAAGCCCCACATCACGTTCTGTGTTGACAGCTCAGAGCCTGAAGCCTGCTTGGGATTCTGTGTCTCCCTCTCTCTCTGCCCCTCCCCTGCTCACAGTCTGTTTCTCTTTCTTTCAAAAATAAATAAGCATTAAAAAACTTAAAAAAAAAAAAGAATCTGGACTTGTAATTGGCATCCTGAGTTGGTGGGGGGGGGGGTTTGTTGAAACCTCCCAATTTGTATCCTCTTGGTCAGAAGCACAGGGAGCAACCTGGGCTCATGGCTGATGTGTGTGTGTGTGTGTGGTGCAGTCTTGTGGGACTGAACCCTTAGCCTGTGAGATCTGATGTCTTCTCCGGGTCGACAGTGTCAGAATTGAGTTGGCTTGTAGGACATCCAGCTGATGTCCGGAGCATGGCTTCTTGGTGGTGTCGAAGAACACCCCCACCCCCCACACACATTAAAATTGGGAGCAGATGGGGCGCCTGGGTGGCTCAGTCGGTTGAGCGTCCGACTTCGGCTCAGATCATGATCTCACAGTCTGTGAGTTTGAGCCCCGTGTCGGGTTCTGTGCTGACAGCTCAGAGCCTGGAGCCTGCTTCAGATTCTGTGTCTCCCTCTCTCTCCACCCCTCCCCCGCTCATGCTCTGTCTCTCTCTCTCTCTCTCTCTCTCTCTCTCTGTCAAAAATAAATAAACATTAAAAAAATTTTTTTAATTGGGAGCAGAACCCTAAATAGGGCATTTGGGCTTTATCTTTATGGGTTTATCTTTGTGAATCACAGTAGTATGTCTTGAAGCAGTATGTCTATAGCGAGAAGACCAGAATTAGTGTTTCCATACTTCTATTCTTAACATCAGTGACAGCTAAATTCCTTAAGGTGTAGGTACAGGAATAAGGTAATATATTTTGGAGGAAACATGTGATTAATGCAGCTCTCCATAAAATTGAGGTTGGTTTTATTTTTTATTTTTTGATGTTTATTTTTTTTTAAGTGATCTCTCCATGTGATGTGGGGCTTGAACTCATGACCCCAAGATCAAGAATCGCATGCTCTTCCAACTGAGCCAGCCAGGTACCCCAAGTTGGAGGTTGGTTTTAATAACTTAGGAGTATGTTGGGGTAGGTAGGGGAGGCAAGGGTAGACGTGGAGGTAAACAGGGATTTCAGTTGCTGGCATGTTGTGACCGTGGCCAGGGATTAGGTAAAAGCTTTCGTCCTTAAGAAGCTGTGTTAGTGGGGTTACTAGGGTGGTGGTGGAAAACTGGGGGAATTCCTGTAATTGGTTGATGTCCTGAAGAGTTTAGGGGCTTTTCCACTCAGAAGATAATGATACGTTGTCCAGCATGCTGAAGATAACTCAGCCCAAAAGAACCTGTCCTTTGCATGTCTCAGCCTTCTAAAATAAACATCTCTGGATTGGCTCAGGAATGATACGTTGTGACAGCAGAGATACAGGGAGTTCTTCAAGACTACTGAAACTCTGGGTAGGACATCGTGACGAATCCCAGTGATTGGTCTTTGGACCAGCAGGGCAGGGGGCATTATCAGATATGCTAGCTCCCCAAGGTATATCTGGAAGGTCCCTTTCTGTTTACCACACTCACTCAAGTCCAGATGTGTAAGTGCCTTGGGAGATTGAGCTGAGGTCAGAGCTAGTTGCCTCAGAGTGGGTGTCATGTCAGAAGATAAGTTTATGGTGGTCACTTACACTTACTCCATTGAAGACACGGTGCCTTGGGAGATCAAGAGCACTAGATTTTTCTTCTTTACAAAGAACACCAGGACATTACGACAACCCGTTAATCATTTGGTGAAATAAAGAGCCTTACCGTACATCTTGCACCAAAAGACATTGTGTCCTTAAATGAAAACAGTAAAATACATATTCATATAATATAGATGCAGATTCATATAATCCATGTGCAGAGGCCCTTCTAAACATGAAGACAAAGTAAATATAAAGGGAATAAGATGGTAGAGATTTGACTTCATAAAACTTTTTAAAATTCTGAGAGGCAAACATACCATAAATAAAATTAAAAGACACATGGCCAACTCGTTAGTATTTTTATATCTAAGTGTAAGCGAACCAACACGAGCTTTGCTCCTTGGTGAGACAGAAAGTACACCCGGTTGTGTTGTCCCGCAGAGAAAACTTTCAGTCGAAGCAAAGGAGGAGATCGTGGGAAATGGCTTCCAAAGCTGTGACTCCTGAGAGAGGGCGGATGGGTTCCTTTGTTTAGGGTTAGGGTTAATATTTAAATAGGGAAGCCTTGTCATCCTATATAGAGGTGGGCATAAGTCACACATGCGCTTTAAGGAAACGTGTCTATACATACATCGTATGTTATGTAAATGAGGCCTGTGCTCCTCCTTGGGCAGAGATTTTAGTATTATAATGAGGTAAAGGTAATTGTGGGTCATTCCAGAGGTCACTTCAAGAGGCCTGGGTGGTCTGGGCTAGTGGGAGGTCTTCTCAGGGCACTGGCCGCCATCACCTGGAGGGTGGTTTGGGGTTTCATTTGCCCGAGTCCAGAGGAAAGCCAGAAGGAAGAGCTCAGAGGAAAATGTAAGACAAAGGTTAGTGAGTACAAGCAGGCAGGCAGTAAAGGCCAGGTCTTGGGGTCTAGCTGGTGACATCAGGAGCTCTCAAAAATTCAGTAAGAAAAATATAAAGAGATGAGTAGAATAATGGGCAAAGATCTTAAGCCAGAAATTCACAAAAGAACAAATAAACATGACAGAAATGGTCAACCTCACTAATACCTGAAGAAATGCAAACTAAATAAGATTTTACACAACGTTTTGGGCAAGTTTAGTGTCCACTGTTCGAGGACCACGAGAAAGAGCATGTCCTATATTGCTACCGGGAGTTTAAATGGGTTCTAAATTTTGTAGGGTATTTGGTAACAAGTATTAAGGTCCTAAAATGTATGTCACATGGATAATTTTTCTCATACCTGTCTGTGTGTTTCCTTTTAATAGTAATCTGACTGCTTTCCATCATTAAGTCCCTGGGGAATGGAAAGAGGGAATGCCACCTTGAGAAGGAGGGGACATTTTGTCTTGTCCAGATGGGAAGAAGTCAAATATAATCCTTTCTAGTTCCTATAAGGGGTGGGCTGGGAAGGAGAATGGAGGGATATCAAATAAGTCGGAAGGATTCTTAGAGCAGCAGAGCCCATTTTTTTGCATCCCAAGTGCAGGCTGGGGAAATGGTAAGCTTCCTTGGAGAAGTATCATGTCCAACATGATGCTCCCCAGATAAAAGGTTAAAAAGGGCATGATGGTACAGTGAGTTGGAAGAAAGAAACAATCATCCCCTACTTTTCCGTGACACTAAGATTGGCAGAGCTGAGACTTGGAGAAGGCTCTGGAAAGTTACTGGAACATGGGCCAGCTAACTCTCCAAATGACACTAGAAGGAGATGTTAAAGTATTAAAGTGTATTTATCTCTGTATCTCAGGATTTGCAATGAGTTTTGTATATTTTTCTTTTTTTCAATTTTTTAAAATGTTTATTTATTTTTGAGAGACAGAGTGTGAGTAGGGGAAGGGCAGAGAGAGAGAGGGAGACATAGAATGTGAAGTAGGCTCCAGGCTCCGAGCTGTCAGCACAGAGCCCCATGTGGGGCTTGAACTCATGAACCGTGAGATCATGGCCTGAGCTGAACCCGGCCACTTAACCAACTGAGCCACCCAGGCGCCCCTGTATGTTTTTCTTTTTTGATGAAATGTATTTTCTAATTTTCTTCTAATAAATGTGTTTTGTGAAATTAAGGTGGTGGGGGAGAGAACAAAATATCATCAAATCCCGGGTTCCTTGAAGCAGAGCTAGAGTGCCTCAGTGTCCTCGAGGCAGTCGTTGGAGTGTCTTGCCGGGAAAATGTGGTGGCCGTGCAGGACTGGCTCCCTAATTGGCCAAGCCCAGCGCAAAATGAAAATGCTTTTATCAAAAGCAAGAACAAAATTGCCGTTCGAGGTACTAAATATAAAGCTTTTTTCTTCTACGTGATCTTCTTGGTTCCTGTGCATGATCCATGGTCTCCTGGAAAGTAACTTATAAATTCAAAGATAAAATTATTAGGAATTTCAAGGTGACGCTGGCAGAGCATTGAATCCAGCGCCTGGCCCTTGTCGGTGGGAGCTCCCTGTGACTGCACAGACTGCACACTCCTTTGAAGGTGGCTTTGTGATCACAAGGGGAAGAAGCCTGGCTCTGGATACCATTGGCCAGAGGCACTTGTGAACCAATGGCAGTGTCTCTTCCCACAAGTTGCAGAACAATTTGGAGTGGCGTATTTAGTTGGAATTCAGATCAGGCCTCTCTGCTCTGGTGTGCAAAGCCGATAATTTGCCAGATTGTGTATCTGGAATCCACTTCAACCTATTCTGACTTCTACGAAGGACTAGTATTTGTTAGCAGCACAGTGTTGAGGTGACCAGTTGTCTCTCTTTCTCTTTTTCAAAAAATTTTTATTTTAATTTTTTTAGAGAGAGAGGGGTGGGGGGAGCGGGGCAGACAGAGAGGGAGAAAGAGAATCCCAAGCAGGCTCCACTTTCAGCGTGGAGCCCAATGTGGGGCTTGATCCCCTGACCCTGAGATCGTGACCTGTGCCGAAACCAAAAGCTGGACGGTCAACCAGCTGAGCCACCCAGGTGCCCTCAACCAATTGTCTCTTTGTTTGTGGGCTACCTGTTTCCTAACAGTGACTGTGGTTGTGTTTTGGACCAAAAAAAAAAAGGGACCTGTCCTCCCAATGTTTAGTGAGAACTTGACCCAAATCTATCAACATTTTCCTCCCCCCGTTTGGAGATAGTTCCTAAGCTTTGACTTCAGCCTCATGCAAAAGTATGTTCCCAAAACCTTGCTACCTTGCTAACTCAGCATTCCTTACCCTAGTTCTAGAACAGTCCATGCCAATCCCTGACAAGCAGGATTGCAAATTCTCCAAGTCCAAGCAGCTAGTGGCAGCTTCCCCGGTCCACGGTTCTGTCTCAATAAGATGAATGCAGGCTGGGGGTGCCTGGGTGGCTCAGTCGGTTAAGCATCTGAACGGCATCTCACCGTTGGTGAGTTCAAGCCTCATGTTGAGCTGTGTGCTGACAGTTCAGAGCCTGCAGCCTACTTCGGATTCTGTGTCTCTCTCTCTGCCCTTCCCTGGCTTGCACTCTGTCTCTCTCTCTCAAAAATAAATAAACATAAAAAAAAAAAAAAGACGAATGCATGCTGAATTAGGGATGGGAGGTAGACATGACAGGTTCCTGAGTTGAGGACCCCTAGGGTGATGATTCTGTAGAAAGCAGTGGAGTGGAGATAATAGAAAGGTGAGGAATTAGAACAAAGTTTGGAGAAAGGGAAAGGTAGTTGCAAAGTTGTGAAGAGGAGCAGGGACTCTCAGGTAGAGAGAACCATGGCCAATTTTATTCCTGGGGATATATTTAAAAAAATCAATGTTGGATGAGGGTTAAGATTGTGGTATATTTCCAGTGTATACATTTAACAGATTAATGTTTTTTCTTAATACGGGCCATACTGTGCAGTATAATTGTTCAGAATAATCGCTGGGTTTGTATAAAATAAAGATTTGTGGTATGTACACTATATAGGCAGTTACTAGAAATGAGGGCAAAAAGGTTGAAAGTTATACGAAATATATATATTTACAATTTTTTTTAAGTAATCTCTAGACCCAATGTGGGGCTTGAACTCATAATTCCAAGATCAAGAGTTGCGTGTTCTACCGACTGAACCAGCCAGGCGCCCCTAAAATGTTTTTAATTTAAAATATGTGGCGGTGCCTGGGTGGCTCAGTTGGTTGAGTACCCAGCTTCGGCTCAGGTCATGATCCCACGGTTCGCGAGTTCCAGCCCCACGTCAGGCTCTGCTGTCAGTGCAGAGCCTGCTTGGGGTCCTCTCTCTCCCTCTTTCTCTGCCCCTCTCCTGCTTGAGCTCTCTCTTCCTCTCTCAGAAATAAACATTAAAATAAATTAAAAATAAATAAAATAAAAAATAAAAATAAGATATGCATAACAAAAATTTACTACCGTAACCAATTTTAAGCATACAGTTCAGGAATGTTAAGTACATTCACATTGTTGTGTGACCAGTCTTCCCAACTCATTTCATCCAGGGGCGCCTGGGTGGCTCAGCCGGTCAAGCCTCCGACTCTTGATCTTGTCTCAGGTCATGATTTCACAACTTGTGGGATCAAGCCCCAAGTTGGGCTCCACGATGTCAGCTTGGAGCCCACTTGGGATTCTCTCTCCTCTCCTCTCCTCTCCTCTCCTCTCCTCTCCTCTCCTCTCCTCTCCTCTCCTCTCCTCTCCTCTCTCTCTGCCCCTCCCTCGCTCTCTCAAAATAAATAAATAAACAGTAAAAAAAGGAAAGAACTCATTTCATCTTGCAAAGCTGAAATTCTATACCCATGAAACAACTCCCCATTTACCCCTCCCCGCTAGTCTCTGGTTAACCACCATCGTACGTTGTATTTCTATGAACTTGACTATCCTTATACCTTATATAAGTGGAATCCTACAATATTTGTTTTGTAACTGGCATATTTTATTTAGCATAATGTCCTTAGGGTTCGTCTGTATTGTAGCATGTGACAGGATTTCCTTCCTTTTTTTAAAGATGGAATAATACGCCATTGTATGTCTTTATCACATTTTGTTTATTCATTTGTCCATCGATGGACATTTGGGTTGCTTCCATCTCTTGACCGTTATGAATAATGCTATGAACATGGGTATGAAAATATTTCTTTTTAGATCTGCTTTCAGTTCTTTTGGCTATATACCCAGAAATGGGATTGCCAGATCATTTGGTAGTTTTATTTTCAGTGTTTTGAGGAAACTCCACACTGTTTTCCATAGTGGTTGCTCCATTTTACATTATCCAAAACAGTGCACAGTGGTTCCAATTTCTCTACATCTTCACCAACACTTGTTCTTCTGTTTTCTTTCTTTCTTTCTTTCTTTCTTTCTTTCTTTCTTTCTTTCTTTCTTTCTTTCTTTCTTTCTTTCTTTCTTTCTTTCTTTCTTTCTTTCTTTTTTCATAGCGGCCACTACCATGGATGTGAGGTGACGTTTATTCCACTAAACAGTTTGTTTAGCCATCCATCTGTTGAAGGACATATGGGTTATTTCCAGTGTTTGACTATTATGACAAAAACTGCTATAAACACACATGTGTGGGTTTTTGTATGTTTTCATTTTTCTGGGATAGATGCCCAGGAGTGCAATTGCTGGGTCATATGTTAGTTTCATGTTTAGTTTTTTAAAGAAATTGCCAAACTGTTTTCCAGTGTGGCTATACCATTTTATATCCCTACCAGCAACGTGTGAGTGATACAGTTTCTATACATCCTCATCAGTATTTGAAATTTGCCATAATCTTTTTATTTTAGCCCTTCTGATAGGTGAGTAGTAATATCTCATTGTGGTTTTGATTGCCCTCTTGATGGCTAGTGTTGTTAAATATCTTCATGTGCTTCTTTGTCATCTATATAGCCTCTTCAGTCAAATGTCTCTTCATGTATTTTGCCCATTTTCTAATGGATTGTTTGTATTTTACTGTTGCGCTTTGAGAGTTCTTTATACAGTCCATTTATTAGTCCTCTGTCATTCATGTGGTTTGCAAATATTTTCTCCCATTCTGTAGCTTGCCTTTATGTTCCTTCACAGAGCAATAGTCTGTCTTTCTTTTTCTTTCTTTCTTTCTTTCTTTCTTTCTTTCTTTCTTTCTTTCTTTCTTTCTTTCTTTCTTTCTTTAAGATTTTATTTTTAAGTAATCTCTACACCCAACATAGGGCTCAAACTCATAACCCCAAGATCAAGAGTTGCATGTTCCACCCACTGAGGGACCCAGGAGCCCCAATATAGTTTCATTTTGATGAAGTCCGACTCAACTCTTTTTCCTTTTATGGATCTACTTTTGGTTCCAAATCTAAGAACTCTTTCTTTGCTTAACCTAGATCCTAGGGTAAGATTTTTTTGCTTAGATTTTTTTCTGAAAAGTTTTATAGTTTTAAACTTCTCATCCATTTTGAGTTAGTATTCATATAAGGCATGCGACGTAGATTGTTTGATTTGTTGTTGTTGTTGTTGTTGTTGTTGTTGTTGTTGTTGAGGGATGACCAGTTGCTGCAGCATCACTTATTGAAAAGGCTATCTTTCTTCCATCACACCTTTGTCACATTGGGCATATTTGTGTGGGTCTAGTTCTGGACTCTTTTAATTTGTTTCATTGATCTATGTTTCTATTCCTCCAGCAGTATCACACAATCCTGATGACTGTAGCTATGCAATACGTTTTGATATCAGGTAGACCGATTCATCCCACGTTATTGTTTTAAATTGTTTTAACTATTCTAGTTACTTTGTCTTTCTATGTAAATTATGGAATAATTTTTTTTAATTTTTTTAACGTTTATTTATTTTTGAGACAGAGAGAGACAGAGCATGAATGGGGGAGGGTCAGAGCGAGGGAGACACAGAATCCGAAACAGGCTCCAGGCTCTGAGCTGTCAGCACAGAGCCTGACGCGGGGCTCGAACTCACAGACCGCGAGATCATGACCTGAGCCAAAGTCGGCCGCTCAACCGACTGAGCCACCCAGGCTCCCCTGGAATAATTTTATCTATATATATAAAGAAATCTTGCTTGGATTTTGAGAGCAATTGCATTAAACCTGTATATCTATTTGAGAGAGGATTGACTTCTTTACTATGTTGGATCTTTCAATCCATGAACGAAGTGTGTCTTTCCATTTATTTAGATCTTTGATTTCTTTAATCAGCATTTTGTAATTTTCAGCATGCAAGTCCTGTACATGTTTTGTTATATTTGCACCTAAGCATTTAATTCTTTTTTGAATGATTGTAAGTGGTATCATAGTTTTTATTTTGGTGTCCATATGTTCAATGGTAGTATATAGAAATATGATACATTTTCATGTGATTATCTTCTATCCTGACACTTTCCTGAACTCAATAGTTCTAAGAGTTTTTTTGTAGACTACTTGGGATTTTCTGCATAGACAATCATGTCCTCTGCAAATAGGGACTGTTTTATTTCCTCTTTTCCTATCTGTATGCCTTTACTTTAAAAACTTCTTCTATTTGACACACACAAAATTTTTTTTCTATTTGAGTTTAGTTGACACACAATGTTACATTAGTTTCAGGTGTACAGCATAGGGATTCAACATCTCTATACACTGTGCTGTGCTCACCACAAGTGTAGCTACCATCTGTCCCCATACAATGTTTTTCTTTCTTTCTTTCTTTCTTTCTTTCTTTCTTTCTTTCTTTCTTTCTTTCTTTCTTTCTTTCTTTCTTTCTTTCCTTCCTTCCTTCCTTCCTTCCTTCCTTCCTTCCTTCCTTCCTTCCCTCTTTCTTTCTTTCTTTCTTTCTTTCGGCCTTATTGCACTGACTAAAATTTTCAGCACTATGATGTATAAGAGTGGTAAGAGCAGATATCCTTGCCTTCTTCCTGATCATAGGAAGTAAGCATCTAGTTTTTCACCATTAAGTACGATGTTAGCTGTAGGGTTTCTGTAGATGTTCCTTATCAAGTTGAGGAAGTTCCACTCTATTCCTATTTTTCTGAGTTTTTTTTTTTCTTATGAATGAGTGTTGGATTTTATCAAATGCTTTTTCTGTGTGTACTGATGTGATTGTGTGATTTTTCTTTAACTTGTTAACATGGAAGATTGCGTTGCTTGATTTTCAAATACTGAAGCAGCATTGCATTCCTGGAATAAACTCTGCTCATGGTGTGTGTGTGTGTTGTGTGTGTGTGTGTGTGTGTGTTTAATATTTAAAAAACATTGTAAGCACAATGTACCCCCAACATGGAGGCTAAAACTCATGACCCACCCCCCAAGATCAAGAGTCACATGCTCTAGTGACTGAGCCAGTCAAGTGCCCCTATATATTTTATTTTTAAATGGGTTACCGAATTCTGTTTACTAAAAACTTTAAGAATTTTTCCACCTATGGTCATAAAATGCATAGTTTTCTCTTTTTGTACTATATTTAGTTTTTGTATCAGGGCAATACAGTAATTTGGGAAATATCCCTTCCTCTTCTTTTTTCTGGAAAACATTATATAGAATTGCTGTTAATTCTTTAAAGCCTTGGTAGAATAGTTCAGTGAAACTATATGGATGTGAAAACTTTTTTTTTAATTGAAGTTATTTAGAACTTACAACCCTGAGATCAAGAATCATTTGCTTTACTAAGGCAGCCAGGCACCCCTTAAATTGAAATCTTTTAAATCAAGCCTTTTATGTATTTTTGTATTTATTTATTTATTTAAATGTCCATTTGTTTTTGAGGGAGAGAGAGTGCGGTGTAGGGACGGGGGTGGGGGTGGGGGGGACAAAGGATTTGAAGCAGGCTCCTTTGACAGGCTCCGAAGACAGCACAGAGCCTGATGCACTGCTCGAACCCATGAACCATGAGGTCGTGACCTGAGCCGAAGTCTGAAGCTTAACTGACTGAGCCATCCAGTAGTCCCTAAATTGAGTCTTTAAAATGCTAAATAAATTTCCTTATAGTTATAAGATTATTCAAATGATCTATTTCATGTTGAGTGAATTGTGTCAATGTGTGTGTGTGTTTTTTAAAGATTTTATTTTTAAGTAATATCTATACTCAAACGTGGGGTTCAAACTCACAACCCTGAGATCAAGAGTCACATACTCTACTGACTGAGCCAGCCAGGCACCCCCTAATTTGTGTTTTTTGAGGAACTGGTTAATTTCACTGAAATTGACAAATTTATGTTTACAGTTGTTCTTAGTATTTCCTTGTTATCCTTTTGATGTTTGCAAGGTATACAAAGTGTGTGTTCCCTTTTCTCTGTAAGGCTGACTAGAGGTCTGTGAATTGTTTTGATCTTTCTAAAGAACCAGCTCTTTGTTTCACTGATATTTTTCCTATTGTTTTCTGTTTTCATCTCATGGGTTTCTCTTATCTTTATTATGTCTTTCCTGCTTGCATTGCATTTACTTATTTACTTACTTACTTATTTTATTTAAATGTTTTTTCATTGCATTTATTTTGTTCTTTTGCTAGGTCCTTGAAGTGGGAGTTTGGATTATTGATTTCAGATTTTTCTTTTTTTTCAATTATATGTTATTAGTGCTATAAATTTTCCTCTCAGCACTGCTTTAGCTGTGTCCCACAGATTTTAATATGTTGTGTTCTTATTTTCATTCAACATCAATATATTTAAAATTTTTTTTAGTGTTTATTTATTTTTGAGAGAAAGACAGAGCACAAGCAGGGGAGGGGCAGAGAGAGAGGGAGACACAGAATCCGAAGCAGGCTGTAGGCTCTGAGTTGTCAGCACAGAGCCTGATGCTGGGTTTGAACCCATGAACTGTGAGATCATGACCTGAGCTGAACTGACTGAGCCACCCAGGCACCCCTCAATATCAATATATTTTTTATTTCCCTCGAAACGTCCCCTTTGATTCATGGATTGCTATTTTATTTTATTTTATTTTATTTTATTTTATTTTATTTTATTTAAGTTTTTTAAGTTTATTCATTTGAGACAGAGACAGAGCAAGCAAGCAAGCAGGGGAGGGGCAGAGAGAGAGGGAGAGAAAATCGCAAGCAAGCTCTACGCTGTCAGCACAGAGCCCGATTTGGGGCTTGAACTCATTAACTGTGAGATCAGGTCTGAGATCGTGACCTGAGCCAAAATCAAGAGTTGGACACTTAACCGACTAAGCTACCTAGGCACCCCATGGATTGTTTTTTAGTAACGTGTTGCTTAGTTTTTCACTTGAACTCAGGGTTGTAAGTTCAAGTGCCACACTGGGTGCAGAGTTTACTTCAATCAAGCAATCCATCAATCAAATCTTTAAAAAAAATGTGGGGGGAGGTGCCTGGCTGGCTCAGTCGGTGGAACATGCAACTCTGGATCTTGGGTTGTGAGTTCAAGCACCATGTTGGGTGTAGACATTACTTAAAAATAAAATCTTAAAAAAAAAAAAAGAGTTGTGTTGCTCAGAGAGAGAGAGACATAGAATCTGAAGTAGGCGCCAGGCTCTGAGTTGTCTGCACAGAGCCCGACGCTGGGCTCAAACCCAGGAACCGTGAGATCATGACCTGAGCCGAAATCGAGAGTCAGGCACTTAACTTACTAAGCCCCCCAGGTATCCTTCCTGGGTGTTTTTTTTTTTTAAAGATTTTATTTTTTTAAGTAATGTCTACACCCATTGTGGGGCTTGAACTCACAACCTTAAGATCAACAGTCACACGCTCTGTCGCATGAGCCAGCCAGGTGCCCCTCTTCTGTTATTGTTGCTGTTGACATGCCTGCTGTCAGTTTTTCTTTATAATAATCTATTTTTCCTTCTGGGTGCTCTAAAATATTTTGTTTTTGATATTTGACAGCAATATGTTTAGATTTGTGTGAGATAAAAGAAAACATATATATTGGTCTCTGCTCCCAGTTCCTGGCACCGAACTCCTAAAACCCTTGTGATCTCCTAATATAGGAGCACTGAGAGCACCTTTTGTGCTGTTGGAGTGACTCCGCATGGGGTCCTACATGGCTCTTGGCTGGGGGCTGGTCACCAGAAAGCCCAAGCCGTGATTAGTAGCTTGGAATTTTCAGCTTCAACCCCATCCTCCAGAGCGGGCACAGGGGCTGGGAACGGAGCTAATAATTGGTCATGCCTGCATGATGAAGTCTCCGTAAAATCCCAGAGAGCTTTCAGGCTGGTGAACACGTCTACACGGGGAGGGTGATGAACCCAACTCCATGGGGACAGAAGTTCCTTTGTTTGGGAATTGGCCATATGTGTCTTTTCATCTGACTGTTCATCTGTATCTTCTGTCATATCTCTTAATAAACTGGTAAATGTGTTTCTTTATGTTCTGTGAGCCACTTTAGCAAATTAATTGAACCTGAGGACAGAGTCATGGCAACCTCCCATTTGTAGTCAAATCGGATGGAAGTTATGAGTGACCTGGGGGCCTGCTACTTGCATTGGCATCTGAAGTAGGCAGTGGGAGGGTGAGCAGTCTTGTGGGACCTGAGTCCTTAACCTGTGGGGTCTGGCACTATCTCAAAGATAGTGTTAGAATGGGGTTAAATTATGGGATACCTGGCTGGTGTCACAGAGCATTGCTTGGTGTGGGTAAAAACCTGCATCTGGTGACCAGAAGTGTCAGAAGGGAAGTGTTCTGTGTGAGTAGGGTGTCTTTGTAAAAAAGTAAAGAAGATGGGGCGCCTGGGTGGCTCAGTTGGTTAAGCGTCCGACTTCGGCTCAGGTCGCAATCTCGCGGTCCGCGAGTTCGAGCCCCGCGTCGGGCTCTGGGCTGATGGCTCAGAGCCTGGAGCCTACTTCGGATTCTGTGTCTCCCTCTCTCTCTGCCCCTCCCCCGTTCATGCTGTGTCTCTCTCTGTCTCAAAAATAAATAAACGTTAAAAAAATTTTTTTTAAAAAAAAGTAAAGAAGAAACACAGGAGGGGAGAACTGAGTTTTCCCCAACACACTAGGTAGACTATGATGAGGGAGCGTGGGGCGAGCTGAAGGCAAAGTACATGCTAACAGCACTGCCACCCTCCCCCCCCCCCCACCAGGTGGGATATGTGTGATATTCCTTGGACACTCCTGGCTGCCCAAGGACAGGGGAAAGGAAAAAAAGCAGATAGTTGACCGATAGAGATCACAGTCATGCAGGACAGGAGTCTCCTTCAGTTCATGGATAACTGAGTAAACTGCAAGAAAAAGGCAATCTTCTCCGTAGCCTAATCTCCAGAAACCTACAGACTCTGTCTCCTGAAGCCCTAATATCACCCTCACCAAGATGGAAGGGGTTTACATGCTTGCCATGGTGATGTGACAAACTAAGGCAAATGAAAAATTAAATTCCCTTGCTGCCTACAGCCCACTGACAAGTCCTTGAGACCAGGAGAGTGTCCTCCCTCTGGGAGCTCAGCTGCCTCGATGATGACACTTTGCTAGGGGCAAAAGGGAATCGTGGGTTAACATTATCCTGACCCCCCAGGATCCTATAAGTCTACTGTACCATATAAAAATTCCTTTGGAAACTTCCTTTATCTCAACTCCCCCAAGATATATGCTGGCAATCATACTCCAGGCTTCTGGCCCTGATATACATCTAAAGGGTCTCATGACTGAGGTTTTATTAAATGGTAATAATGATGTTTCCCTAGCAACAGCTGACCCCTCAAGGTGCTGGAAACCTTGCTTCCAAAATATCTTAGAGACGTATGCTGTCCCTAACAGCCTCCCAATTTGAGGGTATATAATCAGTTACTCGTCACAACCCCAATGCAGCTCTTTCTGCCCACACATCCTGTCCCCATGCTTTCATAAAATCACCTTTTTGCACCAAAGATGTCTTCAAGAATGCTTTCTTGGCTGTCAGCTCCACCCCCCTCCATCACCCCAAAACCCCATCAGACTAGATTGAGGTTTTTCCCTACATAGGAAGAACAAATCTGAGTTTTTCCTTTACAACTTGGAATTTCTCTTTTTCAAATCCTGCTTTTGGTTTGTGCCTTCTGAGTTTGAGGATTCATAACTTTCATAAATTCTGAACATTTCTCTGCTAATATCTCTTTGAATATTGGTTACAGACAAGTGTGAAAACACCCAGGGCTGTTGAAGCATTAACATCTGTTTACTGTTCTGCCTTCAGCATCTTTTTTTGTTTTTGACTTTTGGAGATTTCCTCTTCTTTCTTGATGGCTGAGTTATGTTACACATCAAAAGGATTCAAAATAAACCTACAGGGGTGCCTCAGTCAGTTAAACAACCCTTGATTTTGGCTCAGGTCATGATCTTGGCTTAGGTCGTGATCTCACAGTTCGTGGGAACGAGCTCTGTGTCGGGCTCTGCATAACAGTGTGGAGTCTGCTTGGGATTGTCTCTTTCCCTCTCTCTCTCTGCCCCTCACTCTCTCTTTCTCAAACTAAATAAACTTAAAAAAATAAAAGCAAACCTACAGAATTTCTAGGTATTTTGTAGGAGGAGATTTTTTTTTAGGAGACCTAGTCTTCCATATTCCTGGAAATGGAAGTCCAAAGACTTTTCCATCCCTTCATTTGTCTCTGAGACTGTGTGTATGGCTTTATCGTAAGTACCATTTAAGAGTTAACTTTAAGGTAATATTAAGAGTTACAGTTGAAGGCTCATTGAGAATACTAGGCTGGAGACAACTGGCCCTGCTGGTCTCAGGAAGATGAGCCCTGGGGTTGAGGGCTGGAGAGATGTGGTGAGGAGGAAGATAAGCAGAATTTGCCTTCCTTTAAGTTTTTTGATTCCCCTTGTTTCTTTAAAACATTTTTTTTAATGTCTATTTTTGAGAGAGATAGAGAGGCAGAGTGTGAGGCTGGGGAGGGGCAGAGAGAGAGGGAGACACAGAATCTGAAACAGGCTCCGGGCTCTGAGCGGTCAGCACAGAGCCCGACGAGGGGCTCGAACCCAGGAACTGTGAGATCATGACCTGAGCCGAAATCGGATGCCCAACCGGCTGAGCCACCCAGGTGCCCCCGAACCCTTGTTTCTTTTATGACCTGTGTTAGCTGTGTAAGTGTCGGGCATATTTTTTAAAGGATCCATGTGGTGTCTGTTTCATCATCTGTACAACTGAAGATAGTAGTTCCAATTTTGTAGGGTTGGTACAGAATTAAATGACATGGCACATAAAAATGCTTGGCCCAGCCCCTGGCACAAAACAAGTATTCAAGGAACGTTAGTTCCTCTCCATCTCTTGATCTCTTGAGTAGCATTCCCTTTCTTTTTCCTGTCTCCATTTGCCTGCCAGCACTTAGGCCAGATGGGACTGGGGCTGGGTGGAAGGGTTATAGTGGAGGCAATGTAGCATGGGACAAAGAGGAGCTAAGAAAAGGGCGGGGGGGGGGGGGGGGGGGGGGGGGGAGGGTCCTGTAATAGAACAATAGAACAAAAGGGAAATGTTGGTTGCCACTCCCAATGGGGCAGCCATTCATACATAGCCTGGGGACAGAGAATGAAAGACCACCTACCCGTTCATCGTCTGAAATAGTGTGATGTTTCTCTTTATAAACAGTATTTCCATCTCACGCAATTTACGCTGATCCATGATTCTTAGAAAACCGGCATCAAAGGGGAAAAAGAGGATGGGAAAGAGTCTAGACTTAAATCACAACCAAGAGTAAAGGAGGATATAATTCCTCTTACTTAGAATAAATGGAGTGTAGATTTAATGACATAAAAATGCTTTCTGGTTTTTCATTAATTGGAAAAATGTGTTTTCAGAGGAATAACTTGTCAGCTGCAGATTACAGGCTTTTAGTTAAGATCAAAAGGCCTTACTCTATGTAACACGCAATGTAAATGAAAACAAAATATACATCTATTTAGCATGTTATATATTGCAGCATTAAGGTATAATACTAAGAATTAAAAGCAGAGTTTTAATCTTGTGTCTTAATTTATGAGTTTCTGGGTGATAGAGTTAGATTTTATAGTCATTTATATGGGCTTGCTTCGTGGTTTAATTTTAACCATATATTACTGTTCCTAATTCAAATGTCAGAGGCTTAGATTAAGAACTCAAAGAGGATTTAAATTATGGGCTCGTGCTGTTTTTTACTTGCCTGATTTACCCATTGCAGTAAAGCATGAATTATAGCCTCGCTATTCCCTGGAAACCATGACTAATACTAGAAATAATAATAATTGCTACCACTCCTTAATCAAGAGAAACAGCATAAAAGCAGTAACTGATTTGGGATGTGGACAGGAGATTTATTTTAGAGAGTGAAAATAGGTGATTTGCATATACTTTAAGGGAAAAGATATAGGGCTGGTTTCGTGATAATCAGGCAATTGTTATTCAAGAGGAACTTTGAGAGATTTTATAGAGAAGAGAGATTATTTTGCAAGCTGGGGGGTTGGAAGAAGGACCCGTGTGTAGTTCTGAGGTCGGGATACAGCTCAACTGGTTAGTATATATATTTTTTAAGTACATCACTCAAAAAAGAAGATCATTGTTTTAGAATCCCTATTTTCTAATATGACTTCTTGACCATAAAACCATAATCGGAAATAGCAGTATTAGGTATATTAACATATTTAGTTAGAATTGTGTTCTATTGAATCTACTGTAAAGTAAGGATTGTTATTTTTAGCTGTGTAAGAATTTGCAATAATTTATATTCACACGAGGGTTGAGTCTTGAGAGCACTGGACTAGTGTGCTCCAGGCCTTTCCCGCCATAGTCCTCAGCCAAGCTCCAGGAAAACAGTCTTTCCCGTTTCTCTTTGTAGTGCTTCTCTATAAAAATGTGCTGTCGGCTACTTATCCCAAAGACATCAAAGCTACAATATTTGCGTGGGGGTAGTGGAGTTCAATTTTAACCTAATTAAAAACCATTTACAGATACATAGTATATTGACAGAGTCCAACTTCAGTTAAGGAGATGTCTCTCATTTGTCATTGATTTAGAGAAACTGAAATCAAGACATTTATGTAGTAAATACAAACAGCAATTGTGTGTGCTTATGTTTTGCAACTTCATTTTTTTAATGTTTATTTTTGAGAGAGAGAGAGGGAGAGAGAGAGAGCAAGCAAGCAGGGGAAGGGCAGAGACAGAGACACAGAATCCAAAGCAGGTTCCAGGCTCTGAGCTGTCATCACAGACCCCGACGCGGGGCTCAAACTCATGGACCATGAGATCATGACCCCAGGCGAAGTCGGATGCTTAACCGACTGAGCCACCCAGGCACCCCATGCAACTTCATTTTCTTTTTAAAAGACAAAGTTGCTGCTGTTATATCTCCTCCCCACCCCCCACCCCCATTCCATCATCAATAGAAATGCCCAATTCTTTCCCTAGTGTAGTGGTTGAATTCCGGCTCTGAAATTAGTCTGGCTTCATATCAGGCTCTACCACTTACTGTGATCCTTGTCAAATTACTTAGCTCCTCTGTGCCTCAATTTCTTCTATAAAATGGTGATACCAATGCTTTTTGTTTTATAGGGTTGTTATCAGCCTGAAATGTGATAATGCACGTACAGCACTTCCCATAGTATCTGGGATATAGTACACAGTGAATGCTCAGTAAAAGTTAGCTGTCATTACTCTATCCTGGAGCGATAAATGACAGCACAGAGTTAATATGTAACTATGATCAGCATTTTGTCAATCTCAACAACCACTGTTTTGATACAATAACATGTCTTAATGAGAGCACTACTACCCTTTTTACCATTAGGTTGGGAATGGTATAGTCACAATTTAATTTACTAATAATTCTTTAGACATTAATTAAGCAGCTGCCAGTCAACTGCATATTTGAACAGACCTTCTTTATGCATCATTATCTTCTATCAAAGCAAATCATTTCACAGGCCATATAGACTTCATCTCATGAAGAGGTCTGAAAAGGGGATGGCAAATCTAAAACGGGGAAAATATTAGAAATGGTGCAAAATTGAGCTTTCATAGAGGAACGATATGTGAGGCAGTATTAGTTAAGTAATTCTATTACCAGAATCTCTGACACATTACTGTTTTTGCTTTTAGTCATTCTACTCTGACATTTTGAGTAAAGCATGTTATTTATTATTTTAGTGTTAATCACATTTTTCCCTCTAAAATATGTAATTGAAAATTCTGCTGCATTTGTAAGTGTAATTTTTTTTTTTTTTTAACAACCAGGAAACAAAACACTTTGCAGGGCATCGTGGCTCCAATTTGGTGGGTAAGTCAATGAAAAGATGAATTCCTTAAATTCTACTTTACAGTAAACTTTTCAGAAACTAGGCAGTTGTGTTCAGTTAGGGCTACCCATGTACATTCAATGCCATAGTGTGTGATTACAGGGGAAACCAGAAAATGTGTTCTTCTCCCAACACTTTGACCGTAGCCTGTGTGTTATCGCTAGAAATGGAGCGAGGAGTTGTCACAGAGAGTGCTTCTTCGGCAGCGCGCATTTACCTCCCTTCCCCCCATGGCTAGAGACGCCCGGCCCTTTGCCAGCTGCTGTGTTCAGTTGTCTGGGTTATTTTGGGTGGCAGTGGGTTGATTCCAGTGGGGGAAACAGTTGTATAGCTCTGTTTTTTAAAATGTTCTGTTCAAACCTGTTATGAGAAATTTGGGGGTGGAGATCGGTCTTCCTGAAGCAGTTTGCCTGAGTTCTGGGGGATTGGCGGCACTGTAAATTTCAGAAGCCTGTAGAACGTGGTAAAGAAACCAACCATTTATTAATTTTAACTACCCACTATAAAAGGGGTTTCAGAATAGCTTACTGAACAAGGGAATGCTATGGACACTGCAGTAAAACATTTGGATCTTCAGATAACCTTTGGGCAAGGGTAAGTGGGAAGATGTGAGCGGAATTGATAGATGGTACAATCAATTGGATTGGTAGCTAGCTCATTACCCAAAGAGATGGATTGATGAGATCCTGGAGAAATGCCTAGTCCCACCAGCAGAGCACTGCTTAAGCCTTGTCATGTGTTAAACATTTTCAACAACAATGTGGGTGGAAATACGGAAAGCATGCTTGCCAGGTTTAAGGGGATCATAAAGATAAATGCGATGGATCCAGAATCATAATGCAAAAAGAGCCTAGCTAACTGGCTATGGATACAAATGATGAAATTTAACGGATACATTCAAAGGTTTATACTTAGAAACAACAATGTATTATTGATTGGCTGAATAGTTCATTCTTATATACAATTGGTTTCATTACTACCTGTATAACCTTGAGCAAGTTACGTAACCTTGTTTGGGCCTCAGTTTTCTCATCAGTAAATATATACTCACAGTAAAAAAAAAAAAAAAAAAAAATCCAATGGCACAAAGGCACACACAATGAAAAAGTAAGTTCCCCAGGCTCCCAGTTCCCCAGTCCTTTTCTCCAGATATTTATTTATTATTATTAATTTTTTAAAAAATGTTTATTCATTTATTTTGAGAGCGAGAGAGAGAGCACAAGGCAGGTAGGAACAGAGAGACAGGGAGACACAGAATCCAAAGCAGGCTCCAGGCTCTGAGCTGTCAGCACAGAGCCCGATGCGGGGCTTGAACCCATGAACTGAGATCATGACCCGAGCCAAAGATAGACACTTAACCGAATGAGCCACCCACGTGCCCCTTTAACTTATATTTTGAGCCCTGTGCTGACAGCATGGAGCCTGCTCGGGATTCTCTCTCCCTCTCTCCCTCTCTGCCCTTCACTTGCTCATTTGTTCTCTCTCTCTCTCTCTTAAAATAAATAAATAAAACTTAAAAACAAATGAAATACATTCTTCAAGAGATAGCATGTGTATGTAAACCTTTTTATAAAACATAATATGTACGCTATTTTCCTCCATGATTTCTTCAGCTAATTTGTCTTTAGGGGGGTTCCTGCCTGGCTCAGTCAGTAGAGCATGTGACTCTTGATCTTTGGGTCATGAGTTCAAGCCCCACGCTGGATGTAAAACCTATTTTTTGTTTTTAGTCTACTTAAAAAAAATGAAAAAAAATTTGTCTTTAGGTAATTTTATGTCAACATATGTATAAACGACATAATTTCCCCCCTATGATTTGCTTTATTTATCTAGCATACAGATTAAAAGCTGTGATTCTGAAACCACGATTCCTGGGTTCAAATCCCAGTTTTACCACTTACTGGCTGTGTTTCCTTGGATAAGTTACTTAGCTTCTCAGTTGCCTGCAGGAGACACAATGCCTAAGACCTATTATACTTTTATGAGCCCATGAAATGCTTTACTTTCCTTTAAAATCAGAAGTAAAAATGAATATAAAACTAATGAGTATATGGGGCGCCTGGGTGGCTCAGTCGGTTAAGCGTCCGACTTCAGCTCTGGTCATGATCTCGCGGTTGGTGAGTTCGAGCCCCGCGTCGGGCTCTGTGCTGAGCGCTCGGAGCCTGGAGCCTGCTTCGGATTCTGTGTCTCCCTCTCTCTCTGACTCTCCCCCTTTCATGCTCCGTCTCTCTCTGTCTCAAAAATAAACAAACGTTAAAAAAAAAAATTAAAACTAATGAGTATATAGTAATGAATCCAGGGGCGCCTGAGTGGCTCAGTTGGTTAAGTGTCCAACTCTTGATATCGACTAGGTCACAATCTCACGGTTGTGAGATCAAGCCCTTTGTGGGGCTCCTCGCCAAGCATGGAGCCTGCTTGGGATTCTCTTTCTCTCTCTCTTTCTACCCTTCCCTGCTCGCACACACTTCTCTCTCTCTCAAAATAAATCAACTTAAAACAAAATGAATCCAGCCTGGTATTATATTTGTTGTTATATACAAAAGCAGTTTTAAAATATAATTTTCAATATTTTTTATGATGGAATTGTTCCACAACATCCAAAATACCCAGGGCCCACAGAAGTCATAATGTGACCCTATATACTTGGGTTTCATCATCTGTAAAATGGAGACAATAATAGTACTACCTCATAGGGTTGTTAAGAAAAATACCTGAGTTAATATTTGGAAAGCTGATAGTGTTTGGCATATGCCAGTTTCTACGAGTTTATTAAATACATAAAAATAGTTTAAAAAATCAGGGGCTCCTGGGTGGCTCAGTTGTTTGAGTGCTGCTCTTGATTTCAGTTTAGGTCCTGATCCCAAGGTCATGGGATCAAGTCCTATGTTGGGCTCTGTGCTGATCTTGGAGACTGCTTAAGATTCTCTCTCTCTCTCCCCCCCCCTTTGCCCCTCTCCTCTGCTTGTGTTCGCTCTAAAAAATAAAAACAAAAAAACCACAAACCCCAAAATAGGTAAATTATGGACAGAATAAAAACCTCAAGGAGTATTTTGAAAAATATATATAATAGGAAGTAAGTCTCCTTGTAATCACTGAACCCCAGTCTATGAGTTTGCTTCCTCAGAAATAGCTTTTACCATTTTTCATGTGTCCTCTAGAGATCATGTAGAATATAATCATATAGGTCTTTTATCTATCTATCTATCTATCTATCTATCTATCTATCTATCTATCTATTATCTATCTATTATTTTTAAGTAAGCTGTACGCCCAACTTCAGGCATGAACTCACAACCCCGAGATCAAGAGTTGCATGCTCTACTGGCTGAGCCGACCAGGTGCGGTGATCTTTTATTTATTTAAACTGTCCCCAGGGCACCTGGGTGGCTCAGTGGGTTGGGCATCTGACTTTGGCTCAGGTTATGATCTCACAGCTCGTGAGTTCGAGCCCTGTGTCAGGCTCTGTGCTGACAGCTTGGAGCCTGCTTCGGATTCTGTCTCCCTCTCTCTGCCCCTCCCCTGCTTGCACTCTTGTCTTTTCTCTCTCCTTCAAAAATAAATAAACATTAAAAAAAATTTTTAAAATTTAACTGTCCCCTATTTGATGGGAATGTGGTTGTTTGCAACACTGTTGCAAACAGTGCTGCAATAAATAACCCCATATATATGTCATTTCATAAATGTGGGAGTATAACAGTACTATAAATTCTATGAAATATAGTTACTGGGTCAATTATTTTAAATCTTGATAGGTATTGCTAAATTGATCTCTGGGCTGGTTGCATGAATTTACATTTCCGTCAGAAGTGTAAGAGTGCCTGTTTTCTTACACCCTCATCAAAAATAGTGTTATCAGGGGTGCCTGGGTGGCTCAGTCGGTTAAGCGGCCGACTTCGGCTCAGGTCATGATCTCCCGGTCCGTGAGTTCGAGCCCCGCGTCGGGCTCTGTGCTGACAGCTCAGAGCCTGGAGCCTGTTTCAGATTCTGTGTCTCCCTCTTTCTGACCCTCCCTGTTCATGCTCTGTCTCTCCCTCTCTCAAAAATAAATAAAACGTTAAAAAAAATAGTGTTATCAAACTTTTGGATCTTTCACAGTTTAATAGGTGAAAATGGTATGTCATTGTAAGTGTGCATCTTTTTAATATGCGTGAACTTTAATAGTTTTGACATTCTAAAACCAATTCCCTTTTTTTGTGAACTGTCAGTCCATATCCTTTGTCTTTTTTTAAAAACACATTTTATTTGTTTTAATTTATTAAAAATTAAAAAAAATATTTATTTTTGAGAGAGAGAGAGAGAGAGAGAGAGAGAGACAGAGCATGAGCAGGGGAGGGACAGAGAGAGAGGGAGACACAGAATCCAAAGCAGAATCCAGGCTCTGAGCTGTCAGCACAGAGCCTGATGTGGGGCTCGAATTCACGAACTTCAGGATCATGACCTGAGCTGAAGTTGGACACTTAACCAACTGAGCCACCCAGTGGCTATTTTTGTTGGCCTTTTCCTTTTTGAATTGTAGGAGTTCTTTATATATTAAGGAAACTAGTACTATGTTTCATATGAATTGCCAGAATTTGTCCAGGCTGTCTTTTAACTGTGGTTTTAGTGTTTTTTTCTAGGCAGACCTTTTAAATTTTCAGGCATTCAAATTTTTCAATATTTTCTTGATACTTCTAGATTTGATGCCCTATTGGGAAAGTTCTTCCCCACTTAGGAATTATTTTTTAAAAACTCTCATTGTTTTTCTATGATTTAAAAACATGTTTAAATCTTTGATCCATCTAGAATCATTTTGAGGTAAGGAGTGTTTTTTCCTGCAGAAAATTTTAATTTTTAATGTAGTCAAGTATATAAACATTTTCCTTATGGCTTTGTATTTTGTGTATTATTTAAAGGGACTTTTCTTATTCCAAAGTCCTAAACATATCCAGTTAATTTTTCCTAATATATTTTTGTTTCTTAAGAACTAATCCCATCTGTAATGTATTTTGGTATAAGAAGTGTGGTAGGGATCTAGTATACATCTAGCCAGTTGTCACAATGCCATTTGTTGAATATAACCATTTCCTTCACTGATTTGAAATGTGGCTTTTATTCCTACCGTTCCGTATATGTTTGTCTCTATTTCTGGACCATATTCTGGTCTGTTGCTATGTCTGTCTTTCTGTTTACACATCAGTATCAAATGGTTTTAAATATCATGTTGAGCAAGTCTCTATCTATCCCCAGTTTATTAACAGCATTTGAAATATGCAATCAATGTTGAATTTTGTCAAATATGTTTTCAGCATCTATAAAAATGATCGTGGTATTTTTCTCCCTTGATCTGTTAATATAGTGAATTATATTGATGGGTTTCTTCACGTTAAACATTTTTTTCTTTTAGAAATAGACCACTTGGTCGTTGGTGTGTTATTCTTTCAATAGGCTGCCTAATTCTATTTGTATACATCTGGAATAATATGTTTGTGTTGATATTCATAAGTGAGACTGAGCCCAAGCTTTCTCTGAAATTTGAAGAAGATAATTTGGATTCTTTCCTGCCATGAAACAGGTGAAATAATATCAGAGTTATTTAGTACTTGAAGATTTGGTAAAATCTATCTGAAATTTCTGGGCCTCCTTGATTGTGAAGGTATTCTTTGACAACATTTCATAGTACCCTTACCCATTTAGCCAATCCCCCCTCCCACAACCCTTCCAGCAACCCTCTGTTTGTTCTCTGTATTTAAGAGTCTCTTATGTTTTGTCCCCCTCCCTGTTTTTATATTATTTTTGCTTCCCTTCCCTTATGTTCATCTGTTTTGTCTCTTAAAGTCCTCATATGAGTGAAGTCATATGATATTTGTCTTTCTCTGACTGACTGATTTCGCTTAGCATAATACCCTCTAGTTCCATCCACGTAGTTGCAGATGGCAAGATTTCATTCTTTTTGATTTCTGAGTAATACTCCATTGTGTGTGTGTATATCTATCTATCTATCTATCTATCTGTCTGTCTATCTATCACATCTTCTTTATCCATTCACCCATTGATGGACATGTGGGCTCTTTCCATACTTTGGCTATTGTTGCTAGTGCTGCTATCAACATTGGGGTGCATGTGCCCCTTTGAAACAGCACACCTGTATCCCTTGGATAAATACCTAGTAGTGCAATTGCTGGGTCATAGAGTATTTCTATTTATAATTTTTTGAGGAACCTCCATACTGTTTTCCAGAGTGGCTGCACCAGTTTGCATTCCCACCAGCAGTGCAAAAGACATCCTCTTTCTCTGCATCCTGGCCAACATCTGTTGTTGCCTGAGTTGTTAATTTCTGGCCATTCTGACAGGTGTAAGGTGGTATCTCATTGTGGTTTTGATTTGTATTTCCCTGATGATGAGTGATGTGGAGCATTTTTTTTCACGTCTGCTAGCCATCTGGATGTCTTCTTTGGAGAAGTGTCTATTCATGTCTTTTGCCCATTTCTTCACTAGATTATTTGTTTTTTGGGTGCTGAGTTTGTATGCCATGATTTATTTAAATATCTTATTGATGATCCTTACTGATGAATGTTTGGGATGCCATGAACATTTTAGTTATTGCAAAACACCCCGAACACCATTGCAATAAAGATCCTTATGCATTCATCTTTGTATTCTTACGGGATTCTGTAAAACGGTTTCCTACAGCTCTAAAGACTATATTCAAAGGTTATGAATATTTAAAATGTTAACAAATACTGCCAAATTTCACAGCAGTTTTTAACTTGAGGGCAGTTTCTGCATCAGGTGAAGCCTGTTGGCAGAGACTACTTTTCCTGAAGGGGATTGAGGTCCATGTGGACCTCATGCTGTCCTCTCCTTTTGAGAAGCCCATTTTGGGAAATTTCCATATCCATTTGGGGGAAATGCTGGTATAACGTTATCTTTTAAACTTTGCCCATTAGGCTTAATAATATTTATTTTTTTGAGAATATATTCATTATTATTAGATAATGATTATTGAGTACCTACTACATGTGAGGTATATACTAAATTGCTTTACTTGGACTTCGTCATTTGATTCACTTGAAAGAGTATAAATAGGAATTAAAAAAAATTTTTTTTTTAATTTTTTTTTTCAACGTTTATTTATTTTTGGGACAGAGAGAGACAGAGCATGAACGGGGGAGGGGCAGAGAGAGAGGGAGACACAGAATCGGAAACAGGCTCCAGGCTCCGAGCCATCAGCCCAGAGCCCGACACGGGGCTCGAACTCACGGACCGCGAGATCGTGACCTGGCTGAAGTCGGGCGCCTAACCGACTGCGCCACCCAGGAGCCCCAGGAATTAAAAAAATTTTTTAACGTTTATTTATTTTTGAGAGACATACAGATCATGAGCAGGAGAGGGGCAGAGAGAGAGGAAGACACAGAATCCGAAGCAGGCTCCAGGCTCTGAGCTGTCAGTGGAGAGCCCGATGTGGGGCTCAAACCCACAAACCATGAGATCATGACCTGGGCCGAAGCCAGACGCCCCACCGACTGAGCCACCCAGGCACCCCAATAGGAATTATTTTTATACAGTGTTACAGATGAAGTAATTAAGGGTTAGTTAAGAAACGTGGCCAAAGTCCGAAAGATAGTTCATGGTAGGGCAAAGCTTGGTAATTAGGCATCTGGTTTCCAGAGTCGGGGCTTTCCAATGCTGTGTAGTATAGTTAAATCATAGTTTCCGTGAATGAACAAAAGTTGAAGAAATAAGGGAATGGAAATCATTTTACTTGATACTGTCCAAATTCCGTATCTTTCTAGCAATGAGAACCTCTTTATTTAATTATTTTTTTAAATTAAAAAAATTTTTTTTTAATTTATTGTCAAGTGAGATAACATACAGTGAGTAAAGTGTGCTCTCGGTTTTGGGGGTTCCCATGGGGATTCCCGTGAGTCATCGCGGGATGAACACCCAGTGGGATACATGTACATCGTGGGATACAACACCCAGTGCTCATCCCAACAAGTGCCCTCCTCAATGCCCATCACCCATTTCTCCCCTGCCCCCCCATCAGCCCTCAGTTTGTTCTCAGTATTTAAGAGTCTCTTATGGTTTGCCTCCCTCCCTTTCTGTTTGAAACTATTTTTTCCCCTTCCCTTCCCCCATGGTCCTCTGTTCAGCTCAAGTTCCACATATGAGTGAAAACATATGATATCTGTCTTTCTCTGACTGACTTATTTCACTGGAGGGTATTATGCTAAGTGAAATAAGGTTTAATAATATTTAATGAGAAATACACTACCCATGTTGGAAAAACTATGTATATGACATTGCAGTATTTGATGCAAATCCTTTTTTTCCCCTTTTGGTCGTCTCTTCCAAAAGCTACCATATGACTCCTTCCCATCTCAGCAATAGGACTATGAATTATGATTATGGCAATTCTCTTTTCCCGTTAAAGATAATGAACCCACTCATGGGTATGTTTTATAAAATATGTTCATAATGAGGTTGCCACATGATCCTGAAAGAGTGTAATTCTCCTATATCTCTGTTATGTGTGATGTATTTCTGTTCAAAATATGCTCACACAGCACAAAGTTGACATCCCAGAACTATGATTTCTGTTTAAAATGAACCCCCATACACATGAATACAATATTATTGTATTCATGATACAATATGTTCATGGTCTATGCCAAGATTTTTATACTTGCAAAAATATACCATATTTATATGGAATATAAACATCCTTGCAGCCCAATGTACAGTAAATGATACCTGCCATTGGCGTGAGATACAGGCAAGAGGACTGTCCCAGTCTCCTGCTACATTTTGTTTTTTCTTTTCCTGTTACCATGCCAGCAATCTTAACAGTTTCCTTGTTACTGTAAACTGCCTAGATTAGCCTTCTACTTCAAATCAACAAGGCCAGCATTATCCAATTACAGCCTAAGGATGGCCTAATCTTCAAGGCCAGCTGCCATAGGACAGCGTAGCCTTCCCTTTAATCAAAATTATGACATTTTATCCGTTCAGTTTTGCCCACTGCAACAATGGAAATGCTGAGCACGAACACAAGAAAATATCTACATTTTGCATTGATTTGTTTATCGCTTCTCCCAGCTTTTTGACATAACGTAGCAGAATAATACATTCAGAGAGTGTTTGCTTGAAAATAGCATTTTCTAGTATGTTCTTTCTTTTGTCTTAACTGTTGTTGCTTTGAGTTTTCCTAAAGAAGACTAGAGTTGTGTTCAGGCTCCCTTGATTTCTTTTTAATTGTCCCTACTTAAAAAATATATATATTTTTACTGTTTAATGCATGCTTATTGTCAAACAAAACAAAAAGTTGCAAATATAGCAGATAGTGGTAGTAAGTTGCAATGCAATCCTCTAGACACAGTCTTAAGAGTCAGGTGCATATTTTTTGCATGCTTATTCCAACATATATGTGACTTTAATTATTCCTATAAAGTATATACATATACATGATTTCTTATGCTTTGCTCCTCTCTTTTAACTTATTTTTTAAAATACGAATTCTTTCTGACATAGACAAGAATAGGAAGTAAAATAGTGAATGCCTGGGTACCCACCACCTACCTTCATGAAATCTTAATATTATGTTTTAGTATTAAATAAAAGAGATTTAGGGGGCGCCTGGGTGGCTCAGTCAATTAAGTGTCTGACTCTTGGTTTTGGCTCAGGTCATGATCTCGCAGTTTTAGAGTTCGAGCCCCACATCGGGTTCTGCACTGGCGGCGCAGAGACTGCATGGGTGTCTCTCCCTCTCCCTCTCTCTCTCTCTCTCTCTCTCTCTCTCTGACCCTCCCCTGCTCGTGCAAACGTGTATGCTCTCTCTCTCTCTCAAAATAAATAAACATTTAAAAAAATAAATAAAAATAAAAAAAAGGTTTTGGAAATAGAAATTAACATGTACACAGTTTAGATACTCTGTATATTCTTCCTTGATCTCATGCTTTCTTCCCAGCGATAACTGCTGTCACAAATTTTGTGTTCCTCATTCACCCATAAACATTAAGTGGTTTTGTCCTCTGGGCTTTTTTAAACTTCATATGAATTCTGTCATTTTATATGTATATATATCTGCAACTCACATCTTTTCACTTAGTTTGGATGCCACTTATCAACCATTTTTTTTCCTTGCTTCTCCCCCTCCCCACCCCACCTCTGCTGTCCAACCTTCTGTTGGATTAATAAAGGTTTCTATGTTCCCTTTATTTCTTCTGCTGGCTGAGAAGCTAAATATTGTGTTTTTATCTGTTTAAGGTATCCCTTAACATTGTATGAGGTATACTTACCCTTTTGTAATAAAGCCAACAAGTTATTTGCTGGCCCTGTCATTTTGATTAGCACCACAAGGATCTTAGCATACTTGACTCACTTAATATTTCCCCTGTATTGTTACTGTCACTTTAGCTGTTCTCCACATGTGTCCAGCCTCCACCACTGTGGACATCCCATAGCAGAGTGAGCAGGTGCACAGTTGTTAGACTGGATGAATCTACACTGACACATTATAATCATCCAAAGTCTATAGTTGACGTTAGGGTTCACTCTAGGTGTTGCACATCCTGTGGGTTTTGACAAATGTATAATGACATGTATCCACCCTTATAGTATCATATACAATGTTTTGCTCCCCTGAAAATCCTCTGTGCTCTGTCTGTTCATCCCACTCTCCTCCCTAACCTCTGACAGTCCCTGATCTTTTTATGGTCTCCATAGTCTTGCCTTTCAGAACGTCACATAGTTGGAAACATACACTATGTAGCCTTTTCAGATTAACTTCTTTCACTTAGGAACACCCATTTCGGTTTCTTTGCTGTCTTTTCATGGGTTGATTTTTTTTTTTTTTTAAGTGGGGAATAGTATTCCCTTGTCTCGATATATCACTGTTTAGTTATCCATTCACCCAGTGAAGGATATCCTGGTTGCTTATGTTTAGGCGTTATGAACTATGAATATGAGTGCAGGTTTTTGTGTGGGCATAAGTTTTCGGTTCATTTGGGGGAATATCAGAGAGCACAACTATTCATTTGTGTGGCACAAGTATGTTTAGTTTTAGAAGAAACTGCCAAACTGTTTTCCAAAGTGGCTGTAGCGTTTTGCATTCCTACCAGCAAGGAATGAGAATTCCTGGTGCCCCACCTCCTCGGCAGCATTTGGTGTCGTCAGTATTTTGGATTTTGGTCATTATAATAGATGCCTAGTGGAATCTCATTGTGGTTTTAAATGTTTATTTATTTTTAAATGTTTCTGTATTTTGACAGAGAGGGCAAGAGAGCAAGGGAGGGGCACAGAGAGGAGAGGGAGAATTCCAAGCATTCTCTAAGCTGTGAGCACAGAGCCCAAAGCAGGGCTCAAACTCACCAACCTCAAGTCCATGACCTGAGCCGAAATCGAGAGCTGGACGCTCAACTGACTTAGCTACCCAGGTGCCCCTCATGTTTATTTATTTATTTTGAGAGTGAGAGAGCGTGAGCGGGGGAGGGGCAGAGAGAGGGGGCATGGAGAGAGAGAATCCCAAGCAGGCTCCGCCCTGCCAGCTCAGAACCTGGTCCCATGAACTGTGAGAGCATGCCCGGAGCCCAAAGCAAGAGCCAGATGCTCAACTTACTGAGCTATCTGAGCGCCCCTCATTGTTGTTGTAATTTGTAATTCCCTAATTTTTTAAATTTATTATTATTTTTTTGTAATTCGCTAATTTTAAATGATGTTGAGCATCTTTTCATATGATTATTTGCATACATATGGTGTATCTTTCTCCATTCCTTTACTTCTAACCTGTATGTGTCTTTATATTTAAAGTGGTTTCTTGTAGACACCATATAGTCAGGTCTTGTTTTTGCTCCCCTTTGACAATTTCTACCTTTTAATTGGTGTATTTAGACCACTGACCTTTAAAGTTCCAATGGATTAACATTTACCATATTTGTTATGCCTTGTGTGGTTTTATTGGAGAACATTACATGATTGTTTTCTTTCTTAGCATTTCAGTTATATATATTAAAAACATTTTTTTTAATGTTTATTTTTGAGAGAGAGAGAGAGTGACAGAGTATAAGTGGGGGTGGGGGGTAGGGGCAGAGACAGAGGGAGACCCAGAATCCAAAGCAGGCTGCAGGCCCTGAACTGTCAACACAGAGCCCAACGTGGGGCTTAGACCCACGAACCTTGAGACCATGACCTGAGCCCAAGTCGGACGGTTAACTGACTGAGCCACCCAAGCGCCCCTCAGTTACATTTCTTTATGTATATATGTATTTTAATGGTTACCCTAGAGTTTGCAGTATACATTTGCAATTAATCCAAGTTCACTTTCAAGCAAGGCTATACCACTTCATAGGTAGGAGGAGTACCTTCTAATAGCAAAATAATTTTAACTTCCTCCTTTTGTCCCTTGTTCCTTGTATCATTGCGTGTCACTCATTTCATTTATATATAAGCATCCATAACTGTGTGGATTTTTTTCAATAAATACAGTATAGTGTACTGTAATCCAATAAATACAGTATAGTACTATACTGTATTTATTGAAAGAATTATCATTCTTTATGATTTTCTTGACATTGTCTTTTCTCTAGCTTACTTTATTGTATTAATGCAGCATATAATACATATAACATATGAAATATGTGTTAATTGACTGTTATCGGTAAGGCTTCAGGTGAACAGTAGGCTATTAGCAGTTAAGTTTCTGGGGAGTCAAAAGTTGTCCGCAGATTTCCAAGTGTGCGGGAGGTTGGTGTCCCTCACCTCTGCATCGATCAAGGGTCAACTGCGTGTATAACTGAATACGTTGTTGCTATTATTACTTTGAACAAACTGTTGTCTGTTAAATCAATTAAGAGTAAGAAAGATCAATGCTTTTTATTTTACCTTCACTATTCCTTCTTCAATGCTGTTCCTTTCTTTATATAGATCTGACCTATATCATTTTCCCTCTCTCTGAAGAACTTCTAACATTTCTTGCAAAGCAGGTCTCCTGGCAAAAAATGCCCTCAATTTTTGTTCATCTGAGAAAATCTTCATTTCTCTTTTATTTAAAAAAAATGTTTATTATGATTTGAAGTTTTACTTTAAATTCCAGTTAGTTAACATACAGTGTAATCTTAGTTTCAGGTGTACAATATAGCGATTCAGAACTTTAGTACAACACCCGGTGCTCATCACCAAAGTGCACAAAGGAGAATTTCACAGAGTACAACATTTTTAGGTTGGTGGGTTTTTTTTCTCCCAATACTTAGTATTTCAGTCACTCTCTTCTTTCATGGTTTATGAAAAGTTGGCTGTAACTCTTACCTTTGCCCCTCTATAGATAAGGTCCCCCCCGCCCTGCCTGCCTTTGGCTAATTTCAACATTTTTTCTTTTATCATTGATTTTCTGAAGTTTGAATACGATATATCTAGGTGTAGTTTTGGGGCATTTACCCTGCTCAGTATTTTCTGAGCTTCCTTGGATCTGTGGTTTGGAATCTGACATTAATTTGGGAAAATGTTCAGTTAAAATTGTTTCAAATATTTCTCCTGTTTCTTTCTTTCTTTCTTTCTTTCTTTCTTTCTTTCTTTCTTTCTTTCTTTCTTTCTTTCGGTAGTCCCATTATACACGTTATTCCTTTCGTAGACGTCTCACAGTTCTTAGGTATTCACTGCTAGCTTTTTTCAGCCTTTTTTCCCCCTTTGCTTTTTTCTTAAAAAAATTTTTTTTAATGTTTATTTATTTTTGAGAGACAGAGTTGAGTGGGGGAGGGGTAGAGAGAGGGAGACACAGAATCCAAAGCAGGCTCCAGGCTCTGAGCTGTCACCACAGAGCCTGATGTGGGGCTTGAACCCGTGAACTGTGAGATCATAACCTGAGCCGAAGTGGGACATTTAACTGACTGAGCCACCCAGGCGCCCTCCCCTTTGCTTTATTCAGTTTTAGAAGTTTCTATTGAGCTATCATGAAGAGCAGAGATTCTTTCCTCAGCTGTGTCCAATCTACTAATAAACCCATGAGGGGCGCCTGGGTGGCTCAGTCGGTTGAGTGACTTTGGCTCAAATCATGATCTCATGGTTCTCAAGTTCGTGCCCTGAATCTGGTTCACTGCTGTCAGTGCAGAGACTGCTTCGGATCCCCTGTTTTCCTCTCTCTCTCTCTCCCACCGCCCTCAAAAATAAACATTAAAACAATTTTTTTTTGACCTAAATCCCAAAAGATGCCCTCCTCAATACCCATCACCCACCCTCCCCTCCCTCCCACGCCCCATCAACCCTCAGTTTGTTCTCAGTTTTTAAGAGTCTCTGATGCTTTGGCTCTCTTCCACTCTAACCTCTTTTTTTTTCCTTCCCCTCCCCCATGGGTTTCTGTTAAGTTTCTCAGGATCCACAGAAGAGTGAAACCATATGGTATCTGTCTTTCTCTGAATGGCTTATTTCACTTAGCATCACACTCTCCAGTTCCATCCACGTTGCTACAAAAGGCCATATTTCATTTTTTCTCATTGCCATGTAGTATTCCATTGTGTATATAAACCACAATTTCTTTATCCATTCATCAGTTGATGGACATTTAGGCTCTTTCCATAATTTGGCTATTGTTGAGAGTGCCGCTATAAACATTGGGGTACAAGTGCCCCTATGCATCAGTACTCCTGTATCCCTTGGGTAAATTCCTAGCAGTGCTATTGCTGGGTCATAGGGTAGGTCTATTTTTAATTTTTTGAGGAACTTCCACACTGTTTTCCAGAGTGGCTGCACCAGTTTGCATTCCCATCAACAGTGCAAGAGGGTTCCCGTTTCTCCACATCCTCTCCAGCATCTATAGTCTCCTGATTTGTTCATTTTGGCCACTCTGACTGGCGTGAGGTGATATCTGAGTGTGGTTTTGATTTCTATTTCCCTGATAAGGAGCGACGTTGAACATCTTTTCATGTGCCTATTGGCCATCCGGATGTCTTCTTTAGAGAAGTGTCTATTCATGTTTTCTGCCCATTTCTTCGCTGGATTATTTGAAACAATTTTTTTAAAATAAAAACATAAACCCATGAAAGGCATCCTTTACTTCTGTTACAATGTTTTTGATCTTTGGTGTTATCTTTGATTCTTAGAATTTTCATCTCTATGCTTACATTATCTACCTGTTCTTGTATGTTGTCTACTTTTGCCATTAGGGCCCTCATCATAATCACAGTTGTCATCACTGCCTTAATCATAGTTGTTTTAATTTCCTGATCTGGGGTGCCTGGGTGGCTCAGTTAGTGAAGTGTCCAACTCTTGGTTTCCACTCTGGTCATAATCTCACAGTTCGTGAGTTTTAGCCCTGCATCTGGCTCTGCACGGGCAGCGTGGAGCCTGCTTGGGATTCTCTCTCTCCCTCTCTCTCTGCCCCTCCCACACTGTCTCTCTCTCTCAAAATAAATAAATAGACTTAAAAAAAAAAGAAACTGCAGTTGAAAAATTCCTTATCTGTTCATTTCAGGTTGCCTGCCATATCTGAGGCTGCTTCTCATGCTCACTCTGGCTTCAAACTGTTTTTTGGTTTTTTGCCATTTAGTATGCCTTGTAATTTTCTGCTGAAAGCTGGACATGGTGTAATGAGTAAAAGGATCTCTGGTAAATAGGCCTTTTGTGGTGTGGTGGTAAGGTGTGGGGGAAGTAGGGAAAGTGTTCTATAGAACTATGATTGGGTCTCAGGCTTTGAGTGAACCTATACCCATGAGCTGTGAACTTCCCAAGTGCTTCTGTTTTCTTTTTGTTTACGTGGTACAGGATGTCTAGAATGGGCTAGAGTTGGGTTTTGCCCTTTCCCTGAGTTGTTTAGACTCTAACAAGACTCCAATAGGTTAGGCTTTGGTAAGATAGTTTATTTTGAGAGCAGGCTTTCTTTTTCTTTTTTCTTTTTTAATTTTTTTTAAAGCTTCTTTTTTTATTTTGAGAGAGAGACAGAGAGAGTGAGCAGGGGAAGGGCAGAGAGAGAGACGGCTCTGTGCCGTCAGCGTGGAGCCCACTGTGGGCCTCGAACTCACAAACTGTGAGAGCATGACCTAAGCTGAAACCAAGAGTGGGATGCTCAACTGGCTGAGCCACCCAGGTGCTCTGAGCAGGACTTAAGTACAGAATGTTCTGGTGTGTTTCAAAGTGGTTACCTTTTCCCTCCTCGTGAGGGATTTCCCCCAGATATTCACTGTGAGAATGTTCTAGGGCTTCTGGAGATAAAACAAAAGAGTAGCGGCTCCCCTATGACTAGAATTCCTGGAGTCTTCTTTTTTATTTTTATTTATGTATGTATTTATTTAAAATATTTATTTATTTTTGGGAACCCCTGCCATTTTAAATGCTTAGACTTGTCCACACTTGAGCCTCCCACAATTTGTCAGTTACAGTGCAGGTTTTCCTCCCCTCATACTGGTTCCCATGGAGATTTCTGCCTATGGGTTCCTGCTCCAGTAAGATGTGATTCTTAGTGCTCAGTTGTCAGTCTCTCCAATGTTGGGGCAGTGGTTTGCCCTGTGACCTCACTTCTCTGATGGATCTAAGAAGAGTTGTTGATTTTTCAGTTTTAGTTGATTTTTCAGCGTTTTAGTTGTTAGAATGGAGTGATAACTTCTAAACTGCTCGTGTGCCTGACTGGAAGTCGAAAGTATCTCTACCCATTTTAAAATTGGGTAATTTGGTTTTTTTAATTATTGGTTGTAAGATTTATTCATATATTCTAACTGTAAGTCCTAGTTTTGTTTGTTTGTTTGTTTGTTTGTTTGTTTGTTTTTAAGGAGGCTCCACACCCAACGTGGACTTGAACTCATGACCCTGGGATCAAGAGTCACATACTGTACCAACTGAGCTGGCCAGGTGCCCCAGTCCTAGTTTATTTTTGACTTTGCAGTTCTTTTAGTCCTTTAAGTTTGTTTATTTATTTCTGGGTGGCCATATTTATCAGTCTTTCATGTTACCTCTTTGTGCTCTGTGCCATGTTTAGAAAGACCTTTCCCACTCAAAATATATTCAGCCACATTTTCTTCTCATACTCATGATTTCACTTGTTTTACATTTTAATCTTGGCCAACCTTACTGAGTGAAGATAAAAATTATTCCAATACCAAAAATATCTTTAGGAAAAGTGGGTAGAATTGTTATAATTAGGCAGCAATTTTTCTGTTTTGTGTGTTTGGAACCAGGATGGCTTTGGCAAAATTGTGAAACTAGTGCGTGGCCTCGTCTCCTCCCACAAGATGCCCTTTGGTCCTGTCGCTCAACGCTCTTATGCTGTCATGTAGCTTTTCTTAAAAGCTCTGCATGATCCTGGGGTGCCTGGGTGGCTCAGTATATTAAGCATCCAACTTTGGTTCAGGTCGTGATCTCATGGCTCATGGGTTTCAGCCCCACATCTGGCTCTGTGCTGGCAACTCAGAGCCTGAAGCCTGCTTCGGATTCTGTGTCTCCCTCTCTCTCTGCCCCTCCCCCACTCTCACTCTGTCTCTCTCAAAAAAATAAACATTTAAGAAAAAAAAAAAAAAGCTCTGCATGATCCTAAACTTGACCATGCTCTTTAGGAAGTCAAATCTGTGTCAAGTATTCATTCTCACCCATCTCCCTTCATGTTCAAAAGAAGCTAATTTCTGTTGATCACAGCCAGCATATTATTTCTCCAAGAGGTATTTGCCGTTTGCTCTCTAGAAATGCAATGACTTAAACTAAAGTAAGGGATCCCTAAAGAGTCCTGGAGGTTGGTTCCCAGGAAGAATTTTTTTGAACGTGAGGGACCTTTCTGGTGACCCTGAAAGTACTCCATATCAAGTGATTACATCTTCTGCAGGATGGTCCTGTCTGGAACATTTTGCTCCTGATGAAGGACTGATGTTGAAGCCCCTCTGGCCAGTGACTAATCTCTCATCCTTCCTTAATGAACTTTGAATGGTTTGTTCCATGGTTTGTTCCTTTCATAAAGACTGCTGATGAACCAGAGGGCTTTTATATTTTTAAAGGTATATCTTGTTATTCTTTAAAGTTTATTTATTTATTTATTTTTTGAAGTTTTTTTTTTAAGTTTATTCATTTTGAGAGAGAGGTGGGAGAAGGGGCAGGGAGAGAGAGAGAAGGAGAGAGAGAATCCCAAGCAGGTTCTGCCTTGTCAGCACAGAGCCTGACGTGGGGCTCGAACTCACAAATAGTGAGATTATGACCTGAACCGAAATCAAGAGTCAGAGGCTTAACCTACTAAGCCACCCAGGTGCCCCCACTAACTTATTTGATTGATGAAAAATAAAGATCAAGTCATTAGTAAGCAACCTCCGATCTCACTCTATATCTCTGTCCATGCTGACATCACCTATTTTGATTTCATTTTATAAATCCCCAAATGAAAGTTAAAGGAATAAGGTTTCCTTTTCTACAACCATGGACACAGCAACATGAAAGAGAACGTTGCCTAACATGAGACGCAGATATAGGGTTTATCTACCGCTTGTTTCATTTGTTAGATCTGTTGGTTGACCTACAACTTTTAAGGTCTGAAAACAGTGTTGACAACCTCAGACCATACCACTGACCTCTTAGAGGCAGGATAAAATTGTATGCAACTAATTTTGAAGAAACCTCAGAAAACTGTTTAGGAACAGATACACTAGGGCTCAATATTCAGAGAGGTGTCTTCCCTTATATTTAAGAAGAATAAGGTTTAGGGGCACACGGATGGCTCAGTCGGTTAAGTGCCTGACTTCACTTAGGTCATGATCTCACGGTTCGTGAGTTTGACTCCCGTGTCAGTCTCTGCACTGACAGTATGAAGCTTGCTTGGGATTCTCTCTCTCTCTCTGCCCCTACTCCACTTGTGCGTGCATGCGCTCTCTCTTTCAAAAATCAATAAACTAAAAAAAAGAAAAAAAAAAGAATAAGGCTTAAAATAGTAATAGAGGAGCTTGGGTAGTACAGTTGGTTGTGTCTGACTTGATTTCATCTCAGGTCATGATCCCAGGGTCATGAGATCAAGCCCCATGTCAGTGTGGAGCCTGCTTAAGATTCTCTTTCTTCCTCTGCCCCTCCACCCCACTTGCATGTACATTCTCTCTCTCTCTAAAATAAAAAAATCATAAGGGGCACCTGGGTGGCTCAGTCAGTTAAGCGTCTGACTTCGGCTCAGGTCATGCCCTTGCTGTTCATGGGTTTGAGCCCCGCATCGGGCTCTGTGCTGACAGCACGGAGCCTGGAGCCTGCTTCAGATTCTGTGTTTCCCTCTCTCTCCTCCCTTCCCTGCTCACGCTCTGTCTCTGTCTCTGTCTCTGTCTCTGTCTCTGTCTCTCTCTCTCACAAATAATCAAACATTAAAAAAATTTAAAAAGAAAAGGGGGCACTTGGGTGGCTCAGTTGGTTAAGCATCCGACTCTTGATCTCCGCTCAGGTCACAGTCTCACGGTTTGTGAGTTCAGGTACCACCTTGGGCTCTGTGCAATGATGGCGCAGGGCCTGCCTAGGATTCTCCCTCTCTCCCTCTCTCTCTGCCCCTTTCCCCCTCGCACTCTCTTTCCCTCTCTCAAAATAAATAAATAAATAAACTTTAAAAAAATCATAGGTCTTGCTTTGGATTTTGATTTACTCTTGAATTTCTAATAGTTCAAATGATATTTTGATTATCTAAGGCTTAAATAGTAAAAGTGCTTCATTTTCATAACTTTTTCTTTTCTTTTCTTTTTTATTTAAAAAATATAGAATGCTTCATGAATTTGCATGTCATCCTTGCACCGGGGCCATGTTAATCTTCTCTGCATCATTCCAGTTTTAGTCTATGTGCTGCCAAAGTGAGCACCATAACTCTTTATTTTATTTTATTTTATTTTATTTTATTTTATTTTATTTTATTGTTTTAAACTGAAGGTCTTTTCTTAAATAATTTTTTTAATGTTTATTTATTTTTGAGGTGGGGGGGAGGGACAGAGAGAAAAAGAGACACAGAATCCGAAGCAGACTACGGGCTCTGACCCATCAGCACAGAGCCCAATGCAGGGCTGGAACTCACGAACCATGAGATCATGACTTGAGCCGAAGTCGGATGCTTAACCAACTGAGCCACCCAGGCACCCCATAACTCTTTATTTTAAATGGCATTTGATTATGACCCTGTCTTCTTGGATTGGCCATAGCATTGCTCTGTTTTGCAGTATAGTGATCAAAGAAAATGTGCTACCTTATCTTATTTCTTGAAATTTAAATTTAAATTCTTTCTATTCATAGCCAGATGGCATTATTAAACTGAATCTCATACGAATTTATTGTGAATAATGTAAAATATCTTTGAGACTTTTAGATACTATGTGTGGTATATACATTGCAGCTGAGGTAAAAAAAATATGTTCCAACAACTTTATTAAATTGTGTCTCACAAGTACAAGATATTTTGTTTTAGTGAATTATGGATATTTCTTTCTTAATTGTAATTATCTTCTTAGTCGTATTAGTTTATCAAACCAGTTTCCTAGTAACTATTAAAATAAAAGTTTATAATCCTTTCTTTCTTTCCATCCCCACATTTTATATTTTGATTACAGTAGCCATGGATCCTTGGTGCTAGGATTCAAATGAGAAGTCATTTGGATATAGGAACAAATAAGTAAAATGTCTTTCCTTATATGAGTAAATAAGGCTGTAGTTGATTGACCAAATGTGATTATAAACATTTTCATCATAGCTTTTGTCATATCTAGAGGTGTAACTCCTATTTCAGGGCTATAACCATGAAAGCTGTATGAGCCTTTAGAGAATTTTTTTTTTTAAATCTTGTAATTCAATTCTAAAATGTGAGCCTAATGAAGGACAATTTGCAAAGTAAGGCATGGACAATTTAGGAGACATTCTTCCTGTATTGGCAATGCCCTAGTAAATAGCCTGAAATTGTAGCGCTCAATGTGAAGGGGACACTTTAGATATTTATGCTGAAGTGGCAAAGGACCTCTTGTTAAAAATTTAAAACAACAAGAGTGACCTGTAGTGATGTCAATCATTATTGGTCATTGTGATGTTCTGAACTTATTCCAAATATAGCCATCTGTCCTCCAGTGCTGGCTGAGGCTCCTCATTTAGATTCTGTTGGACAAGGGATTACGAGTGAAGAGAGGAGGCAGGTGTGGTTGCCTTGGCTGTGCTGATTACCTCATTTCTGGATTCCTGAAATAGCTTTCTTTTTTTTTTTTTTAATTTTTGTTTTCAATGTTTATTTATTTTTGAGAGAGAGAGAGAGACAGAGCGCGAGCAGGGGAGGGGCAGAGTGAGAGGGAGACACAGAATCCGAAGCAGGCTCCAGGCTCCAAGCTGTCAGCGTAGGGCCTGACACGGGGCTTGAACTCTGAATCAGTGAGATCATGACCTGAACCAAAGTCAGACACCTAACTGACTGAGCCAGCCAGGCTCCCCTGAAATAGCTTTCTTTTTCTTTTTCTTTTATTAAAAAAAACTTTTTTTAATGTTTGTTTATTTTTGAGAGAGAGACAGAGGGCGAGTTGGGGGGCGGGGCAGAGAGAGAGAGAGAGAGGGAGACACAGAATCCAAAACAGGCTCCAGCTGCCAGCACAGAGGAGTCCATGATTTTTGTGTGTGAAAAATTCTTGTTCCCAGTACCCAAACCCTTCCCTGGTAGAGGAATTTCAAGGGCAGCTGAAATGGAAGAGTCCAAGAATAAATAACAAGTTCTAGGGTGTGGCTGAGCCAGAGAGATCAGAGCAAGCATCTGGAACACCTTAATGAGGAGAGCAGGCATTGTCTGCAGATAGATTTTATGGGCAAGATTAGGGTAGAGGCGGTTGGGGAATATAATGAGTTCAGGCTTTAATATGTCGAGTGTGAGGTGCCTGTTTGAAGTACCCATCAAGCAGCTGGGCTGTCTTGCTTTGGTGGATATATCCAGCTGCTTGGTGGGTGTTTCCAAGATGAGTGTGCAGGGAGAGGTCCGGCTGGAGATATGAATTTGGAAGTCATCAGCACATAGCGATACTTGAAATCCAGGGAATGATGATAGCCTCTCGGGAGGGTCAGAGGAGGGTGTAGGGCAAGAGGAGAAAGAGGCTGAGGAAAGCATTCTTGGGAACACCAACTCTTGAGGACTGGATAGAGGCTGAGAGGAAAGAGGCCAGCCAAAGAATGAGGAGAAGTGACAAATAATGGTGGCATGATAACTGAACCAAGAATTTCAGTAAGGCTGGAGGGGTCAACAAGACCAAATGTTGCAGAGAAACCAAGGTAGATAGAGCCAGAATTATGTCTATTGGATATGGTCAAATGGATATGGTCGTTGGTGACCTCAGCAAAGGTGTTTTCGGTGCAGTGATGAGATGCATTCATGTGGTCCTGAGGGGAGAAAGTAGAGATAGTAACTCTGGATTATTCATTTAAGATATGTTGCTGAGAAAGAAAGAGAAAAGGAAGTAGCCAGAAGCCTGTGTGAAGTAAGGGAAGGATGTTTTAAGGAAAGTCCTAAGCAGGTATAAAGGTAGAGGGGAAGGGATCAGGACAGTGGGAGAAGTTGAAGGTAAAAGGTTCTGGAGGTTGGAGGGATCAAGATTGAGAGCACAGGTGGGGGTGGGGAGGGTGGGGGAGGTGAAAGAAAGAGTGAATTGCACTTATAGGAAAGTGCAGAGTAAAAAGAAATTGAGGGAATTCATATGTTCTGTCAGCCACCTCTTACTCACCGGTTCTCTGAGGGGGCTCTGATGGACTTACACCAGTGCAATCTGCCAGTTTCTCACCACATGCCCTGGGGCCTTCCTGTGGGTGTTGAGATTCCATGCACAGTGGAGAGGAGTTAACCCAGCCCATTGGTGCAAAGCTTTGGTCAATAAAAGATGAGAGCTAGCTGTTAAATTCTCTTTCCATCCTTCATGTTGACTAATCAGAGATGCAAGTCTTGTATTTATGATCTCCCAAAAAATGGCCCCATGAGCTCAAGCGTGATACCAATGCACCTTCATACGGACTCTCTCTTTCCTTCGTTTTCCCCTTTCCCTCCCTGTTGCTTTTCTGGGATTGCATTCTCTAATAATGCATTAGGTTGAACCGGATGGTTTCTGTATGTCAAAACAGTTGAATCTCAGCACTTTCATATGGTTCAACCCAATAGCACATCAACCATTGCTCTGCTTTCTGGAGAACTCCAGCTAAGAAACACTTAATGGGCTTAGTGAAGTAGGTATAGTCACCTACTGAATGTGAGCTTGTATTAATAGCTATCATTTATTGCGCACCTGCTGCTGGTGGTGGTGTTTTACATATGTAATCTTAACATATAAAGTAGGAATTATTTTTGTTTTACTCATGAAAAAAACTGATGTGAAAGGAAGTTAGGTCACCTGCTCAAGACCATACATTTAGTAAGTGGAACCAGATTTCAGACCCAACTTTGTTTTTTAAGCCTGAGATCTCTTTATAGGACTACGTTGTCTTGCCTAAGGTGAATGTGATAGGGGAGTTAAACAGAAGCCATTGAGAGAGATAGCCTAGAGGTAGTGAGGGCCCAGATACGATTTAAAATCATGATTTTATGGGACTCAGGTTCATACAGTGGTACAGTATTCACCCACTGTGTTCGGCCACTTGGCTACAGGATCAGGGAAATCTGGCGATTCGTTTGGTTCAGGAGTGGGGTATGGTGTCGACAAAGAACAGCAGAAAGAAGTGAGCACGAGGAGACTGAGGATGCAGCCGGAAAGAATAGTGATTGACCATGGTGTATCCAGACTGGGGAGGGGGGAAGTGAGGCCAGACGGAGGCCAAATAACTGGGAGGAAAGGCAGGGGGTCTCAGGTCAAAGAGCAGATTTACTGGGGAGTAAGGACTTGGAAAGTCTGTAGGATAGGAGTTGCGGTCAGCCTGGGGTATTGGTTTGAGGATATCAAAAGTGTAATAGTTCCCAAAGGAGTAGGTTGTTGAAACGGAGTGGAGGTGAAAGTCACTGGAATTGAGGAAGTCAAGGCACTGTGAGGGCCGTGGTGTTACACTGATCATCCTTGTGGATTTAGAAACCATCCAGGATGATGTTGGGACTAGAGATGGCCTGTGAACCGGATGCCAGGATCCTTAATAAACATGGCTGAACTGAGAATTGAGTACATGACAGGAACAAGGGAGAGGTTAAGATGGGGTATATAGTTAGTGTGATTTTCTTTCTTTCTTTCTTTCTTTCTTTCTTTCTTTCTTTCTTTCTTTCTTTCTTTCGTATTTATTTATTTTGAGAGAGGGAGAAAAAGAGTGAGCAGGGGAGGGGCAGAGAATGGGGGAGAGAGAGAGAATCCCAAGAAGACTCTGTGCTGTCAGCACAGAGCCCTAGGTGGGCTTATCCCTGGAGCTGTGAGATCATGGCCTGAGCTGAAATCAAAAGTCGGACTCTTAACTGGCTGAGCCATCCAGGCACCCCTAGTTAGTGTGATTTCCAAGTAGGAAGGGGTTTGCTTTGTTTTGCAGCAGCTGGAAAGATTAATAGTTTAGACTACAGGTCAGCAACCTTCCCTTGGGTCAAATCTGGTCTTGCGGCCCATTTTTGTAAAGAAAGTTTTATTGGAACCCAGCCATGCCCATTTGTTTGCCTATTGTCCATGGCTGCTTTCAAGCGACGACAGTAGAGTCGGGTAGTTGGGTCAGAGCCAGTATGTCCCACAACTCCTAAAATACTTACTGTCGGGTGCGTCAAGTAAACATTTGTCAACTCCTGGTTTAGCAAATGCAGTGTGTGTGAGGGCAGGTGGGGGGAGTAAGGAGAATGGTCACAGCTCTCCCTAACCCTCATTCTGGCCCGGTATACAAACTCTAGAAAAAAGAGTTGCCTCAGGATGACCGTACGGGACACGGTGTCGTAGAACAGAGAGCCTGCCTTCAACTAGCAACAGGAAGTGGAGTGATTATTCGAGGGAGAAGTGGCGGGCATGGGAGCAGACTTTGTTGCTCATGGAATAAGAGGCCCAGACCGGGCAGTGGAAATGGGAGAGAGAAAAGTGGCAAGAAATGGATAAAGAGGGAGGAAGCGCGGAACGGCCTCGAGAAAATTGTTGGATTGTTGACGCCCAGCCAGAATTTGCAGTTTGGGTGGTGCCCAAGGATCATAGGCATAAAAAGGCCGGAAGGAATTTAGCCAGGGTTCTCATTTGGGTCAGGTTGAGCGACTTCCAGCTCGCCTCTAGCTTATTCCAAAGGCAAGATGCCCATGGCGGGGTGGTTTCCAGGGCAGCCTAGACGTCTCTCATTTCCTTGTTTTGGCAGTCTAAGAAAAATGTCACTGGTAATTTTCGAATATAGAATATGATCCTGTTTTCCCCCTATTGAAATATTCATGGGGTTTACTTTCTGTCAATGGAGTTCCAAAGATGATAAATGTACTTTTTTTTTTTTTTTTTTTTTTTTTTTGTCACCTAGCTAGAGAATGTGCATGCTGGTAGCTCCCTTTCGAAGCTAGTACATTATTTGAAAAATATATCTGGAAGGCATCCCTGGGTCAGAGTCAGCTTCTTCTTTCTTTTCTATTTTGAATAATATTCAGAACCATAAATTCCATCAGGCCAGGGACCATGTTTGGCTTTTTCATTGTGGTATGCCCGGAGCCTAGGAGTTGTTAAAAGCTCAATAAATTTTTGTTGCATGAATGAATAAGAAACGGTTTTTCTCTTAATGGATTGTGACTTTGGTAATAACGTTGAAAGCACCGGAAAGTGCCATTTCAGATTTTCCATGAAAACCAGTGCTTGCTGCCCACTTCATGTGTTTGCCATGAGGTCGCTCTGGAAAGACGTGCAAGAAACCAATCAATGTTGCAGGTGTGGGACATAGAAGTGGGGAGGGGAATGTGACAACTTGGAGAGGGGTGGGAGATGTAAATGTATTCAATACAGAAACGGGGCGCCTGGGTGGCTCCGTCGGTCGAGCGTCTGACTCCTGATTTCCACTCAGGTCACGATTCCAGGGTCGTGGTATCGAGCCCCATGTCGGCGGGCCCCACGCTCAGCGTGGAGCCAGCTTAAGATTCTCTCTCTCTTTCCCTTTGCCCCTCTCCCACTCGCACGTGCTCTCTCTCGCTCTCTCTTTCACTCTCGAATTAAAAAAAAATACTGAAACATTAGCAACTAATTTTGAAGTTGCCAGAGAAGTTCACAGGCACTCGAGGAAAGCATCTCTCTCACCTGGTAAATGACAGGGCCTGTACCTTGCAGGTTGCCACAGTCCCCACCATTTGCTAATGTCTGCCTCATATAGAGGCCTCACCTAAAGGGGACAGTCACTCTTAGCTCCAGTCAGTTGTTGCCACACCTGAATGTGGGCCCAAGGTGGCCAGATTCCCTCATTTTCCGAGAGGACTGGAAAAGCCAGACTTTTATGTAAAATCTTCCAGATTTGAAAAGTTGGCAAGGAATTCACTTTTTCTGGAAAGTGAAAACTACAGTCTGTACACAACCTCTGATCCAGAGGAATCCAGAATCTGTGCCTCCTCAAGAAATCTTCTGGAAACTTTTTCTTTTTTTCTTTTAAGATTTTATTTTTAAGTCATCTCGACACCCAGTGTGGGGCTTGAACTCACAATGTCAAGATCAAGAGTCGCATGCCCCGCTGACTGAGGCAGCCAGGCGCTCCCTGGAAACTTTTTCTTTACTGAGTGGTAGAGTTTGTGGCACTCTAAGAACCTCTAGGGCCACTATTTTTTGTGCTGTTTGAAACCAGAGATGCCAGGGGACAATAACAAATGCTGGAGAGAGGATCTCATGTGTGGTTGCTCAAGGCATGCACTGCACAAGTGCTTCCGACCAGATAAGAGAGAGGAAGGTTGAAATATAATCCACTGATGGAGACCTTCCTGACGGATGGATCAAGCTGGTAATATCAGAGCCCCTAAAATTCAACATCACTGAAAGAGATAACCAGATGTGATGTGCTACCTGATGAAGCCACAGGAAATACCCAGCACTGTCAAAGAGTTATTCTTGCAAAAACCAAACCAAACCACTAAAACCGAATCTGATTGATCCTCTAGATCAGGGATCATCAGACTGTGGTCTCCCAGTGATTTCCAGCCCTTGACCTGAATTTGTAAACAAAGTTTCATTGAGACCCAACCACACCCATTTGTTCACCTATTGTCAATGGCTGCTTTTTTTTTTTATTTTTATTTATTTATTTATTTATTTATTTATTTATTTATTTATTTGTGATTTTATTTATTTATTTATTTTTTGAGGGAGAGAGAAAGAGGGAGGGGCAGAGAGAGAGGGAGACAGAGGATCTGAAGCGGGCTCTGTGCTGACAGCAGAGAGCCTGATGAAGGGCTCCAACTTACCAACGGTGAGGTCGCGACCTGAGCGGAAGTCAGACTCTTAAAGGGCTGAGCCACCCAGACACCCCTATCAATGGCAGGGTTAAAACCATATGAAGTGCGAAGCGTTGAATATTTATTATCTGGATCTTTAGAGAAAAATTTCACCAACTCCTGGGCCAAATCTAGGTGCCCGTTCACAGGAAATAGGGAGGACAGAGAAGCATGCTAAACCAACACCATGGGGGATGCGATCAGTGCAACCCAAAGTGTGGAATGGCCGCCAGGACAATGGGTCCAGTTCCCTCCATCAGTAAGTGGCAAGAAAGCAAAAAGAAGGAGACAGAACTGTTATAGATTCCAAAACTTACAAGATGTATCTGCCAGCCAGGGAAATGGGGTGGATATTTGATGAGATTAAAGAATTAGTCATTTTTGGTAGATGTGAAAATGGCATTGTGCTAAATGCAATGGTATTTGGGGTTGGATCTTGGAGGAGCAAATAGGATATTAATGGTCTTGGTTTTAGGGGTAGATTCCCATGATTCATCACTTACATACAACACCCAGTGCTATTCCCAACAAGTGCCCTCCTCAATGCCCATCACCCATTTTAGCATGGTTTTAAATGAATGATGTTTGAGGGGTCTGAGATGGGGAGTAGGACAAGGTACAAGATAAATGGTGAAGGGACACAAAAGCTAGCCTCTCAGTGTCTTTGGACTGCTATTATAGAAATACCAAAGACAGGGTGACTCAACCAACAAACATTTATTTCTCAGAGTTCTGGAGGCAGAAAAGTCTAAGATCAAGGTGCAAGCAGATTCAGTGTCTGGTGAGAGCCGGCTTCCTAGTTCGCAGAAGGCCAACTTCCGGCTGTGTCCTCACATGGAGGTGTAGGGGCGAGGGTGCTCTCGGGCATTTTACAGGGGCACTAATCCCTTTCGTGAGGGCTCCACCCTAAGCATCTTCCAAAGGCCCACCTCCTAATACCATCATATAGTAGATTAGGCTTCAACATATGAATTTTGGAGGGACACAAACATTCAGTCTATAGCACCCTGCGACAATACTTTATAGTCAAAATCACAAACCGAGTCCTTGGCAGAGTAGAGAAAGAACATGGGAGGTAAGGCCAAAGAATTCTCAATCTGCAATGACCGTTGGAGGAATAGAAAACGAACCACGGGTCTTGTCCTACCTTTGCCAATTTCGGCAAAGACTGTGGACAAGACCATGGCTTCAAGTTGTTTATTTTGAGAGAGATTGTATCAAATTTGAGCTATAGAGAGGGGCAGTATGGCATAGTGGTTTCGAGTCTGGGCTAGTGAGCTTCAAGTTCTTGGCTTTTAATAGCACTTATTAACCATATGGCCTTGACCAATTTACGTGACTTCTCTGGCCTTTAGTTTCTTCATCCATAAAATAGAGTTAATAATAGTGCCTACCTTATAGGGTTGTGTGATTAAATGAGTATGTAAGTACTCAGTAATCATTAACTATCATTATTATTAATATCATTATTATTTGGTATCAAGTAAAAAAGGCTCCAGTGTTTTACTGATTTAGGTGTAGCTTCTTACCTAGTATTCACTCCAATGACCAAGTGAAAGGTTTTGTTTAACCTTAACTCAATCTCAGCCATTTTGGCACTTTGAGCATATTGTGGAAGAGGATTTACTGTTTGTTGGAAGATGTAGTGTGCATTTTTTGATTCCTTTCCCCTATGACTTTCTAGGAGAATTCTAAAAATCTTGTAGGTAGAGTGAGAGAGAGGACAGAAAATTGGGTTCAGAGAGCTTAGTGGCGTTTTCTTTGGTGTACTTCAAAACATTACCATAAGGTGGAGCTCTTCCCTTACTCTGGAATCACAGGAGCTTTCAAATTCAACTTTTTAAGACTTGAGTCCAGGGAGGGATAATAATGATAGCCACTTAAGTTGATTATGGTCTTGCTACACTAAAAGTAGTCGTGTTATTTAAAAGAATGAAGTTGGGGTGCCTGGGTGGCGCAGTCGGTTAAGCGTCCGACTTCAGCCAGGTCACAATCTTGCGGTCCGTGAGTTTGAGCCCCGCGTCGGGCTCTGGGCTGATGGCTCAGAGCCTGGAGCCTGTTTCCGATTCTGTGTCTCCCTCTCTCTCTCTGCCCCTCCCCCGTTCATGCTCTGTCTCTCTCTGTCCCAAAAATAAATAAAAAACGTTGAAAAAAAATTTTTTTAAAGAATGAAGTTGTAAAAGTTTGAACTTGAAATATTTTGTGCTAGACAAATACTTGCTTCTAGGAAAATCAAAACATCTATTTGAAGATTTTAGGTTCAAATCAGAAACATGAGAAATTCTTTTAAAAAATCGGGCAATCTAAAATGAATTGTATAACATAAATCACTTTACATGTGACTATCTCATGTGTTTGTGTGTTTGTGTATATGAATGTGTATGCATACACCTCAGTCTCCCGAAGACTGTTAAAGGGTCTCAAATTGGGCACCTGGGTGGCTCAGTCGTTAAGCGTCTGACTTTGGCTCAGGTCACGATTTCATGGTTGGTGAGTTCAAGTCCTACACTGGGTGAACTCGAGCCCCGCTTCTCTCTCTCTCTGTGTCCCTCATTCACTTGTGCCCTCTCTGTTTCTTTCTCTCTCTCTCTCTCTCTCTCTCTCTCTCTCTCTCTCTCTCAAAAAAAAAAAAAGGGTCTCAACTGATGTTGAATGTGTTTGCTTTTGGGAGGATTGAGGTAATTCAGGTCAGTTGTCTGCAGTCATGGGCTTACATAGTGCAGGTGTCCACCCCAGGTGTGCAACATGATTTTAGACCTTAAATGTTGGTCTCAGCATAGCCTCACCTGTATAACTTGTGGCAAGCACACAATGAGAGAGAGCTTTCCAAATATTCTCACTCGGTCCATGACCAAAGTTCTGGATCCTTTCATTTTGTATCTAAAGGACCAAATCTAATGGTCGGGGGGGGGGGCTGGGGGGGTGGGGGGCGGGAGTATCAGAGACTGGTACAACTTGGATGGGTGGGGTTCCTCGGGGCTTGATCAGGAAATCCTCAGCTGAGTCAGAACAGGGCATCATCATCATCATCTGGGTGGGCAGATCATGGATAATTTGTTTCCTTTTTATACGTTCTCTATTGGCTGATCTTTTTCAAAAAATTTTTTACAATGAGTATATGGTATTTTTATAATCAAAACAAAAGAACCCAATTTCAGTTTTGGAAGAACCAACAAACAAGCCAAGTCAAAACCTGGATGAGGCCATCCAAACCTCTGGTCTCGGAGGTGAGCCTAAAGTATCACCAAAACTGAAGGGGGCTAAATACGAATGTTGACATTGGGGTGTGGAGCCAAGAGTCCAGGTTCTGGGCGTTGTGAGCAAACATCAATTGATTTGAGAACAACAGGGATGGTGGTGGTGGGTAGTCCTGACTAAGCGCTTAGAGGGGCGGGAACCGGGCCCTTCAAGGTGAGTAAGGCCATGTCTTCGTAGGGTCAGCCGTGTGCCCGACAGGTTCTGTGGTGTGCTTGAGGCAGAAGGCAAGCTCCCTGACTCTTGGTCCATACCCCTGAGTTGTGGGTGGGAGGCAAGTACTCAAGTTCCTGTCCTGGAGTTGTCGGGGTGGGTCAGAGCTGGGGAGTGGCAGGCCCCTCCCTTCTTCGGGAACACTAGGCCGCTCCCAGCAGGTGAACTCTAGGGTTATAGGCTTATTTATCGGCAGCGTTCCTGCGTTCTCCATATTCTAGAATGCTGCGTAGTACTCCCGAGGGGATCTCTGGTTGATGAGGAATCGCTTTCGTTAAAGGAGGACCTGAGAATATTCATCTGTTCCTGTCCCCTCCTCCCCATCCCAGGCCAGTTGTGAGTCCTGGTGCCTCTGAGTAGCTATGGTTGTAGGAGAAAAACCCCAGTGGGGGCAGCCACTGGGTGTGGAGAAGCAGAGTCATGCAGGCACACACCTAGTCATTCTAGCAACTTTGCTGAGGCTTTCGTTTTTTCTGCCTTAAGTAAAACTACTCGGTCCCGTTACTGCATTTTTCCTCACAGTGCTTTAGTCCCAGGAGTGAGAAGAATTGGGCCTCTTCCATATTCCCCAGGTGCCTGATGGAAAGCACTGGAAAGCTGCCTAACCTGTGGAGTTTCCCTTTCGTGTGTGTGTGTGTGTGTGTGTTTGTGTGTGTGTGTGTGTGAGAGAGAGAGAGAGAGAGAGAGACAGAGAGATACAGAGACAGAGACAGAGATACAGACAGAGACAAAGGAGCCAGCAGAATTGGTATTGGACCAAAAACCCAAGGTTCACAAAATTATTCTAAATGGGGAGCTATGATTTATGGGATTAGAGGCAGCTATCAAAGCTGGAGCAGAAATCTAGGAGTTTAAAGTTAAGGAAACAAGAAATTGGTGCAAAAACAATCTAGAGGACAGATACCAACAACTAATACTTTTAAAATCCATCTTCGGTGGTAAGCAGGCTTTGCTCAGCATAAACTTTTTTGTTTTGTTTTGTTTTACTTATTTGAATCTTTAGGGTTGGGTTGTGTTAGCCAATTATTTCGCTTGTTTGTTTCCCTGACCCTGCTAACATTTGATAAGAAATAAAGCCTCATCAGATAAAAGAGTTGACAATGATCGTAGGTCCATCATTTGGCCTTTCTTACCCTTGGAAAGTGCCTCTGTATATCCCGTCAGAAAAGAAAGATGCTAGGGCTCTAGCTTATTTTTCTGTTTAGATGAGAAATGTCACGTCTTTGTGTAATTGGCTTTATTTTGAAACACAGATTTTTTTTTTTCAGGCCAAGTTTGTTTCTCTGACCCAGTTTTTCCCTCTATTTTGTCACTTGGCTTATTTAAAATATGAAACTGGGAACAAGGCACTTGGGGCCTCATGATGACTGTGTCAGTGATTTGGTATGTGATCTTGGCCAGTGTGCTTAACAGATGAGACACAGAAAGGTTAAATGGGGTTTGAAGGACTGTAAATACGGACCTGCCTCATTAAGATATTGTTTAGGTCCAGCACGTCTTTTTTACCCAAAAGCAAAGCAAAAAGCAAAACTCAAAACCACTCCCCCCGCTTTTGTACTCCCTGTCCCTTTCTTGCTTTATATTTCCCTCTGTTCCCATATCTGCTGATTGAGTCCAGAGTAGGGAAGGTTTCTCTGCAAGATGTCTCATCCCTCTTGCTCTGGGTTCTGGAACAGTCCGGCAGCATTTTTGGATACATTGGGGTGCTTGGTCTTTGCAATTGGGGAGTTCTGTTTGGGAACACATAAAAATTTGTTTTCGGTCTTCTTACTTGGCCCATGTAGATCTATACTGGGTATGACGAGGGGTCTAAGCCTAATCTCAGGCCTATTTAGGGTTAATAGAAGGGAAGGCTGGGAAAAAAGATGCTTGTTGCTAGAAAGCCCAGAGGAGGACTTGGTGGTTGAAGCCATCTGAGACCATAAGCATCAGTTTGTCCTGACCTTGTTAATAAAGTGAATGTGACATTTTTGTCTCCTGTGTAACTCCTGTGCCTATCATGGATATTAGATCAAAAACGACGAGAAGCAGTAATGTATTTGAATCCTTCGGAAATACAGTTGGAAGGCATAATCCTAATAAAACATGGTGACTGTATTATAAGTGCGTTTGGAGGTCTGGTGGTGTAGATTGTGATTCTGGCTACTGCAGCCCATAATAGCCAGGACGCCAAACGGCTCTTTTCTGGTCATAATCTACATGCGTAGCTATGATCAAATCTGTTAGTGGGACTAGAGCTGAGGCGTCTTCTGAGTTGCTTCAAATGGGAAGACTATTTTAAAACTCTTTAAAATGCATAAATTCCCTCTGGGCCATATTGGGATTGAGTTTAGTTGCAGAGAAAAACTCTTCTTCCAAACACCGAGGCTAGAAAACTTGTCAGCCATGACAGCTCCTCCTTCCCCTGGCTTTCCCTCTCGATCTTCTAGAGTTTCCCTTCTTTGTAGACACTGCCGGTTACCTCCCGTTGTCCATTTTTCTTTTTCTTTGTTTTGTCTTGTTTTAAATAAGAGGGGCTGAATTTTTAGTGGGGTACATTGTCACTTAACCGGAAGGCACTATTTCTCTGTCTTCCTTGCAAGTGTCTACGTGACTAGGTCCCGGTTAATTAGATAAAGGTGGGTGTGCTATGTGATACTTTCAAGAAGTCTCCCTAAAAAGGTAGAGATCACACGTTTCTTCTCTTCTTTCTCCAGCACACTGTCTGGAACAAGGATGTGATGGCTGGTATTCCAGCATTCATCTTGGACAATGAAGACTCACACCCTAAAAATGGCGGGGATACACCTAGGAGTTTAGATCCTTGCAAATTTCATGGTGCTGTCATACTAGCCCTGGGCCTCCTACCTCTGAAATTCTTAGTTAAGCCACCCTTGTTTTGTGGTGGCACCCACAGAAGAAATGCTTTTGGGAGGAAAGGTACCGGGTTTGATTTTCAGCCTGTGAGTGTATAGCATTGGCAGGTCACTCAAAGAGAAAGGTAGAAGAGTCAAAGGTATGGACTGATGGTAAGGCTGAATTCAACTGGAATTTTCTCTGCTTCTGCTCTCCTGCCGTCCAGCATTGTCATCAAAGTGCAGAACAAATAGCGCTAGTTCCACAGAGCTACTTCAGGAAGTGTTGGCCTGCGGTAGGAGGCCATTAAGCTGCTAACTGGTTTTCCCACTGCAGTCCTTGCCTTGCCCAAGTATTTGATGTATTGTTCCTAGGGTAACTTCTCCTCCTCCTCCGCCTCCTCCTCCTTCTTCTTCTTCTGTTTTTTTTTTTTTTGTTTTTTTTTTTTTTAGTTTATTTATTTTGAGAGAGAGAGTGAGCACGATTGGGGGAGGGGCAGAGAGAGAGGGAGAGAGAGAATCCCAAGCAGGCTCCGCACTGTCAGCACAGAGCCAGACATGATGCTCAATTTCACTAACTGCATGATCACCACCTGAGCTGAAATCAAAAGTCCGCTGCTCAACCGACCAAGCCACCCAGGCACCCTCCCCCACAGGGTAACTTCTGGAAACCATTTTGACCCTCGCCTACTGACTGGAGTCTGATTTTCTTTTTTCTTTTTCTTTTTAGCATTTTATTTTAGTTTTTGAGAGACAGAGAATGAGCAGGGGAGGGGAAAGAGAGAGAGACGCACAAAATCCAAAGCAGGCTCCAGGCTCTGAGCTGTCAGCACAGAGCCTGACGTGGGGCTCAAACTCATGAACCGTGAGAGCATGACCCAAGCCGAAGTTGGACCCTCAACCGACTGAGCCACCCAGGCACCCCGAGTCTGATTTTCTTATGCTGCCACTCAAGGCCGCAGTCTGGTCTGAATCCACTTTTCCAAATGTTTTTTTGTTGTGTCTTCTCACACACCCCATGCTTTAGTCAGACTGATATATTCTCTCTGCCGTAATCATGCTACACAATTCTTTTACTTGGGATCATGTCTACCTCATGGAATCTTGGTGCAGAGGAGAAAGAGGTGGCCCTTCCTCAACACATTTCTATCTGTCAGAAAACCGTTGTCATGTACCGATTGTGAGAAAATGGCATTTTCTTGCTGTCTACTAGAAAATTGTGATAAACACACACGTCACTCTTCTTCAAAGGAACAAACTAGTTATTAAACTATAAGAATGTTCAAATAAAGGAACAAACTAGTTATTAAACTATAAGAATGTTCAAATAACCAAGATGTCAACGATGTGAACAGTGCCCCCTGTAGGTGCGGTGGTCTCTTTGTGCCACACAAACTGAGGAACCGTGAGTGGGGCTCTCTCCACTGTATATCCGAGGACTACTCAAATGCCATTTTCACACAGCTCGTCCTGATTCTTCAAGGAAATGGAAGCAAATCATCTCTCACCCTGAAAACCCAGTAAATTTTATCTGGGCTTCTCTCAGGGTGTTTATCACTTTCTAATGGTATTCGGTTCCTTTACGTTCATGTCTACTAGACATGAACTCTACTAGACTTAATGCTCTTTGAGGACAGGATGCACTTATGCTTTGCTTTTGTAGTTTCATAACAATTGGAGGAGTACCTTATTCTTAGGGTTACCGTATGTCTCAGTTTGCCTGGGACACTATGGATTTATGCCTGTTGCTCTGTTGTTGTATTAACAGTGCCCCCTTTCACACTCAAAATGTCCCAGTTAGAACGATAAATTATACAGTCACCCACGTGGCATACATCCAGTAAATTGATGGATGAATGCATGAATGAGTGATAGAGGTTAGGTAGCCACCCACACAGAGGTCATTGAACCCGTGGAATTGGTAAATTGCTCAAAAGAGAGAGAGCAGACGAGGGTCAAGGACAGGACCTATCAGAAGTGCTTACATTTAAGGGATAGATGGAGGAAAAAGTCAACACAGGAGACAAACCCACAGTAGTGGTTTCATGGAAGCCAGGGAGATGGTTTTAAGAGGGATGAAGTGGTCAACATTGGTAAAAGCTGCAGCTAGGTCAAGCGGGGTGAATTCTAAGAAAAAGCCATAGAATCTGCCAACTATTAGGTCATTGCTGACTTTCAAGACAGCAGCTTCAATAGAGTATAATAGAGTGTGGGGTGGAAGTTAGGTCGCCAAGGGTTAGGGAATGAACTAATGCTGAGGAAGGGGTCAGTGAGCAGGGGCTACGTGTGCAAGAAGTTTGACTCATGACAGGTGCCCGTGAAAGGAAGTGGAGGAATAGAATGGTCACTTGGGTCAAAGTCAGAGGAGCCCTGAATGTGTTTCTAGGCCATGGGAAAGGAGCCACTGAACACAGCTGGTGGAACAGTTTCTCTCAGGAGTGGCGAGGGGGTGGGATCGCATGTCCAAGTAGAGGGCATAGCCTCGGCAGGCAAAAGAGAGACATGGCTCGCTTGGAGACAGAAGGGCGGTGTTGGAGTACAGATAAACACACCATGTATTCGGCAGCATGCGGGAAGAAGGGGAGCGAGGGAGCCTCCATGGCCACGGTCTTTGCAGTGCAGTAGGTGGTGAGGTCATCTGTGAGAGGAGGGACAGCTGGGTTAGGACGGGGGCCTTGAGAGCAGTGGAAACAGTTTGGATTGAGAACAACTGTTTAAGAAATTCCCGAGGGAGTCAACAAGCGGCCCTGCCAAGCTGCAGTACAAGTCCAGCTGAGGTCCAATTTCCCATACCGAATGAGACAGTTGTTTCCACAGAATCCATAGAAAATGTATTTCTCAAGCTCATTATCAAAATAGGGTGGTTCTCCCCCCTCCCCCCACCAGGGAGAGAATAAAAGAAAACACGCTGGCAGTTTACAATGTGGCAGAGAGTTCTAAGCAGTTAGTCCTTCCCAAAAGACGGCTGTCGCTCTGTTATCCAGAAGCCTTCTAGCACCCTGAGTGAAAACGAAGGCTTCACGGGAGGTTGCGAGCGGGTGGTTAAGAACATATACCTAAAGCTAAGGATCTTCTGTTTGCAAGCTGCTCAGGGACAGACCTTGAGTTTCTACGCCCCAGCTCAGAGCAAAGGCAAACACCCTGACATTTCTGTGAGACAGAGCATAAAGTTGCAAATAGCCTCTGTGATAAAACCCGATTTAACCAGGCAAAACCTTTCAGCTTACGAGGGGCCTGTTAAATCTACCAAAGACCAAATGTCAGACGTTGCCCTTTAAAGCCCGAGTAAATGACCACAGCGCGATGGCTTAAAATGCGAAAAGTTAAACATCTCATGCACCCACAGGTAATCTTTCCAAATGTGGTTCGATCATATATTCCTAATTATTACGGTGTCCTTTAAGGAGGGTAACATTTGGAACAACTGTTTGGCCAAAGGGTTAGGCGTTATTTTCTGGAAAACAGAGTCCGCTTCCTTTGTTTCAGTGGGGAATCGGGGTGGCGCGGGTCCAACAGCACAGCTGCCCAAGCACATAAAGAAGTGACTCCAATTCTTTTCATCCACCTCGCTAAGCAAAGTGCAGGATGTACACATATGTACTTGATTAAGGCTATTTTCATGTTTGTGTTGCCAGACTCTTCCAATGACACATATCTCAGAGGTGAGCAGTAAAACAGAATGGAGGTCTTAAGACATCCATGCATAAGGCACCATAAGTGATGTCACTTACATGCCTGTAAATTACTCACAGTTTCCCTCTTTTGTTTACTCAGTGAAAGAGTTGTTTATTAAGCACCACCTGCGTTAAATTATATCAGCATTCATTTCCTTTGGAAATAATTAGCTTGTTTATGCACCATGTTCTTTAGCTGCATCAACTGTAACATTTCAGGGGCATTATAGAGAGAGGGAAAAAACACCATCTGAGAATAACCTTTCTCAATCTCAGGGAGGAGTGTGGCTCTCTCACTTCCTCCCGAAAGAGTTCCCTTTGTTTATTCTGCCATGTAATTCTAATTAGCAATTGGATGGAGTTGAGAGGGTACATAGGCAAAGGAATCACTCTGCTCTCCTGTAGAGCCCAGAGAACCAAGTTACTTGAATAAAAGGGATGATTTTGTTATTATTATTACTAAGCATTTATTCAGTGCCGTTACTATACCAGGGGTGGTGCTAAATGTTCTTTTTGTTATTTCATTTGATTTTCACAACAGCCATGTTGTGAGATTAGGAAGTTAAAAAAAATTTTTTTTTAATGTTTATTCATTTTTTTGATAGAGCGTGAGTGGGGGAGGGGCAGAGAGCGAGGGAGGCATACAATCAGAAGCAGGCTCCAGGCTCTGAGCTGTCGGCACAGAGCCTGATGTGGGGCTCGAACTCCTGAACCATGAGATCAGGACCTGAGCCGAAGTCGGACGCTTAACCGACTGAGTCACCAAGGCACCCCGGAAGTTGGGTTTTTTTGTTTGGTTGTTTGTTTTTGTAGTGAGAAACTGATGATCACAGAGGTTAAATAATTTCCCCTAATGTCATACAGCCAGGAAATAAGTGGAGGAGTCGGGATCTGAACCCAGGTCTTCTGCTAGCTGTCCCTCACCTGTTATTCTCAGTGGTTAGTTGGAGGAACTCCTTCCAAAGCTTCGGTATTCCAAAATTGGAAGCCTCTGTAAAGACCTCTCTTTCTACCTCATGAAAAGTCATTGAGCGAGAGGATACCTACCTTCTGTCTGCAGTGAAGACTCATTTTTCCTGCCTGTGGCTAGCTCCCTTCATTTTGCACGTTTGTTAATTCACTTACGAATTTGCTTTTCCTTAACTATTACTTGTTCATCTCTCAGTTCCCACAGAAGTATAAAAGGACAAGCTTATAGTCTCAAAATATCGAGGCAATTTCCACAAATGGCTGCTAAATTCCAGAAGCGCTGTGATTTAAACCAGCTAGTAATTATAGACTTAGCAACGCCCTGGGCCCAATCACAGCCACTGAAACATGACTTCCTACCACACAAGCCTGATCAAAGATAATTCGAGGAGAGCACAGGTGGCAAGACTGTCCCCTGGGAAAAGAATTAGAGCTGGTTTCCACCATGCAGTAGCCAGAAAAATGATCCCTTGGCATTCTCCGGGCCAGACTCTCAAGGGCTCCATTTCTCGTCTCTAACCTCTAGTTGCTGCTGGCCCCACCCAACTTTTTAATTTTTGTTCTGCCATTATCTACTCAGTGGGGGGACAGTACTCCACAGTGGGTTCTGGGTGAACCAGTAGGTAGAGACTGGAGGGGTACATGACGCGTCCCCCATCAGCTTGCTCTGCACTCCCAGTGGCTGACTTAGTGTCTCCAGAATGCTATTGGGTTGTGTCTGGACCCCCGGCCGTGTTGCTACAGAGGATGTATTGACATGATCATTCACTGGGTGCTCCTGCTGAATTGTATTTGCCCATGCAGGTTAAGCTTTTAGATCTCTGCAGCCATCTTCTAGCTCCAAATTCTACTAGGTTTCCAATGGGATGCAGATCGAGTAAGTAGTCCAGTCTAAGAAGAAAAAAAAAACTTGGCCAAAGGCATGAATTCTAACACCAGTTCCATGAACTCTCTATACCTACACGTGACTGGCACGTGTAGACCTCAAAGGGATGCATGACCAAGAATAACAAAGCAGTACAGTTTCTAGAATCACATTATTATTTACAATGTGTAGAAAATGAACGAATGTGGAAACAAGTAATATAAACAAAGGGCAGCCTGGGAAAAAACTCTCCATGGAAACGAGTATTCATAATTCTGAGGCATACATCTGGTCCTTAACTGTTGAAACACAGAACACAGGTTTCTCTTCCTTCTGATTTCCCATTCATCCACTAGTGATTGTTTCATTTTCCTCCATTGTAATACATTAGATGAAGAGAGTTGCCGTATTTCAGTCCTGTGGCTCACCACCTACCTTATGCTAATTTCTACTGACAGAAAGCTGGGCAAAATGCAGAGACTAAAAGGGCCACTTCAAGTCTAATAACCACAATTACTTTGAAACTGAAAAGTGTCTGAATTTACATCCTCACAAATTCTGAGACAACACAAATATTGCAGCCAAGTATGTGCATCTTAATTACGATTCAGTGTTCACAATCAAAAGAAACATTTGGAGTCCAATTCTAGGGTTTGTTCCTGTAAACATAATAGGGAATACAAACATATGTGCTTGAAATGAATATGAGAAGACAATTCATTTTTTCTTTCATTGATTTATGTACTAGAGTGAAGAATTGCTGTTTGATATATGTTCATTATATTTAGTTCGCAAAAAGCAATGTTTCCCTAAAAAATCTAATTTAGTCCTAATTGCTTCTATTTCTAGATAAAACCAATACTTAATTGTTGAAAAGATTGACTATTTGAATTTTTTTTAATGTTTATTTATTTTTGAGAGAGACAGAGCATGCACGGGGGAGGGTCAGAGAGAGAGGGAGACACAGAATCCGAAGCAGGCTCCAGGCTCCGAGCTGTCCGCACAGAGCCCGACGCGGGGCTCGAACTCATGAACTACGAGATTATGACCTGAGCTGAAGTCAGACACTTAACTGACTGAGCCACCCAGGCGCCCCAAAGATTATTTGAACGTTGGGTTTAAATAATATTTAGGGGTGCCTGGGTGGCTCAGCCAGTCGAGCGTCTGACTCTTGGTGTCGGCTCAGGTCACAATCTTGCAGTTTCGTGAGTTTGAGCCCCGAGTTGGGCTCCATGCTGAGCATGGGGACTGCTTAAAATTCTCTCTCTCTCCCTCTGCCCCTCCCCCCTTCTAAAATATTTAAAAAAAGAAAAAGAAAAAATGCTATATACATACCATGGAATATTATTCAGCCTTAAAAAAAGAAGGAAATTCTGTCACATCGCACATTGATGAACCTTGAAGACATTAAGATAAGTGAAATAAGCCAGTTGCAAAAAGACAAGTACTATATGATTCCTCTCACATGAGATATCTAAAGTGGTCAAACTCATAGAAATAGACAGTAGAATGATGGTTGCCAGGGACTGAGAAGAAGGGAAAATGGGCACAGAGTTTCAATTTTGCAAGATAAGAGTCCTAGGGGTGCCTGGGTGTCTCAGTCGGTTAAGTGTCCAACTTCGGCTCAGATCGTGATCTCCTGGTTCTGAGTTCGAGGCCCACATTGGGCTCTGCACTGATGATACAGAGCCTGCTTGGGATTCTCTCTCTCTCTCTCTCTCTCTCTCTCTCTCTCTGCCTTTCTCCCACTCTTTCTCTCTCTAAATAAATAAATAGACTTAAAAAAAAAGAAAGTTCTAGAGATCTGTTGCACAACAACGTGAATATACTTAACACCACTGAACAGTAATGCTCAAAACTGGTCAAAGCAGTAAATTTGATGTTGCATTTTTTTTTACCACAATTTAAGAAAAATACAAAAATGATGAAGTCCTATTGGAGTAGGATGGGCCCGTAATCCAATAAGACGGGTGTCCTTTATAAGAAGGTGGCCATATGAAGACACAGACACATTAGGAAAATGCTGTCTGATGACTGAGAGACTGGCGTTAATGGAGCTGCAAACCAAGGAATACCAGATTACCAGCCAACCACCAGAAGCTAGGAAGAGGCAAGAAAGGATTCCCCTACAGTTTTCAGAGGGAACATGGCTCTGTGAGTACTTCAGTTTCAGACTCCGAGTTTCCAGAACCGTGAGAGAATACCTTTCTATTGTGTCAAGGCACCCAGTTAATGGTGCTTTGTTATGGCAGCCTTAGGAAATTAATGCAAGCAGGGATGATATCTTTTTCACCGCTCTACGCTCAGCATCCCATCCAGTGCCTAGCACATGGTTGATGCTCAATAAATATCTATCGAATGAAAATACCTCGACATGTACAAGAGTAGATGCTCAATAAATATTTATCGAATGAAAATAACACGTACAGGAGTAGACGGAATAGCAGTGGTGTGCTGATGAACGTTTTAACGTCCAGCTTTTGGGGAGAGAGCTGATTTATAGCCTGTGTGATGTCAGAATTCCTGACACTTCAACAGTGGGCTTTCATGAGCAGGTACTGTCCAGGTTCAGTATACCACTGCTGGTGTAATGAGCCCTTTGGTACTTAACGCCCAGCTTCAACAATGATCAGTTCCTGGCCAGTCTTGTTTCATCTCTACCCTTACCATTTTTTCCCACCTTTATTATTTCGAAGCAAATAATATTTTGATGAGGTAATTTTTTAAAAAAGTTTTTAAAGTTTATTTATTTTGAGAGACAGCGAGAGAGAGAGAGAGCACAAGCAGGGGAGGGGCAAAGAGAGGAGAGACAGAATCCCAAGCAGACTCTGCACCAACAGGGCAGAACCCGACGCAAGGCTCGAACTCCCCAACTGTGAGGTCATGACCTGAGCTGAGATTAAGAGTCGGATGCTCAACCGACTGAGCCACCCAGGTGCCCCTGAATTAAATTTGATGAAAGAAATTTCATCAGTAATATTTCAATGTGTATCTCTAAAAGATGAGGACAGTTAAAATAATCACAATACTGTTGTTATGCCTAAAAAGTTACACTCGCTAAATATAATCAGATACCAGGTCAGTGTTCATATTTCCAATTGGCTCATGAGTGCCTTTTTTTCCCATTGCTCGTTTGACTCAGGAAGCAAAAAAAAAAAAAAAAAAAAAAAAGACCCCACGTTGTGATTATTTCCCGAGTGTCTTAAGACTTTTCATCCGCAGTTTCCCTCTCCATTTCTTAATTTATTGTAATTTACTTGCTGAAGTAAAGTAGTTCCTTTGTCCTGAAGAGTTTCCCACTGTGTGATTATGTAGATTTTCTCTGAAGGAGCCCACGGGGTCTGGTCGTCTCTTTTAGAATGTTAGTCACCCACCATTGATCAATAGCTATATATTAACTCACTAAGGGCTGCAAAATGATGATGTTCTAATTGCAACAGCCTTTCTTCATTTATTAGCTGGAATACCTGTAGAAAGAGTACCACTTCCTTATATCGACTATTTGGTTACCCTGAGGTCCGGCGTATGTAGGAGAGGCAGGCAAAAATGCGTGAGTTCTTCCCCTTATTTGGCATCCTCCAAAATAAGGAATTGGTTTGCCAGCATCCTTCAACAGTGACTTTTTTTCCCCTTTTACCCTAGTTACAAATTAATGGATTTTTTTTTAACGTTTATTTATTTTTGAGACAGACGGGGTATGAATGGGGGAGGGTCAGAGAGAGAGGGAGACACAGAATCTGAAACAGGCTCCAGGCTCTGAGCTGTCAGCACAGAGCCCGACTCGGGGCTCGAACTCACGGACCGTGAGATCATGACCTGAGCTGAAGTCGGCCGCTTAACCAGCTGAGCCACCCAGGCGCCCGTCAAATTAATGGATTTAAATACATGTGATGGATTTCAATCCACTGCAGCTAATAGTTTCCTTGATACTTTATTTGTCCCATCTCTGGACATTGGGACCTTTCAGTCTGGCATCTTGTGTCCTTTTGACCTGGTCCTAGTAGTTTTAGATAGCTTTTGTTCTGTCTAATAGGATGAGATGTGCCATTCTCAATTAAAACTCAGGACAGGGTGTTAATGTCTTCTAACCTACACCTTTTGACTTTGCTTATGTGTTTTGGACATGCTAAAGTTTAACAGTTTTTATGTAATGAAATTTATCTTCTCTTCTTGCCTTTGGATTTTGAGTCGTATTTAGGAGAGATTTCCTAGCTGTCAGGTTATACAGGAACATACCCATATTTTCTAGCACTGATATTGTTTGTGTGTTTGCTTCATTTATTTTTTATTTTTACTGAGCTCTACGCCCAGTGTGGAGCTTGAACTCACGACCCTGAGATCAAAACTCACATGCTGCACCAGCTGAGCCAGTCGGGTGCCCCGTTTGCTTCATTTAAGTCTCTGATTCAGTTGGAATTGATCTTGTTTACGGTATGAGGAGTAGATCCAATTTTACCTTTTTTCCTTATGGCTGTCAAATTCTCCCACTACCATTTATTAACAAGCCTGTAATTTCCTCTCTGATTTCAGGTGCTACGTTTATTTTAAACTAAACTTGTCTATAGAATTGAGTCTATTTCTAGATTTCTATTCTGTTATTGGTCTGTCTTATTCTATTTTATTTATAGAGGCTGGATGGTATATTTTATTATCAGATGGGTCTTCCTCCCCTGGGGTATTATTTCTCAGGGTTTTCTTACATTTTATCATTTGTTCTTTCAAGTTAACTTTATAATTGTTAATTATAGTTTTTAATAAAGTATACTTCCCATCTTATAGGTAACCTGATGTTAGGCTTCTTTGTTAGGAAGAGAAGAACCAGCCAGGAGCCCCAGAAAGAGTTCATTTTTAATAAGTGGTTTTACTTTTTACATTGAAATATCTGATCCATTTGGAATTTATCCTGGTTTGTAGTGTGAGGAATGGATCCAAGTTTATCTTCCACTTGGAAGATTGAAAGGCCAGGTAGCATATAGGAATGAACTATTGTTGGGGATATGAGTCAACAGAAATATGGTAAAATTTCATTCAAAGAAGACATAATTAGACCTTCCACCCCTGTACCATCTACTCTTTCCCCCGTTGATAAGAAGCACTGCTCAACAGGAAGCCTTGTAGTCTGGTCACTTCTGAAGGTCAAGCTCAATGTATATTAATAAGGCAGGGAATGGTGCCCCAAAGATAATCCCAATTTATCTTGGGATTAGGATGTTGATAGTACTTTTATACATTGGAATCTGTTTTCTGGAGATGCTGATTAATAGTTACCCATTTATTTGAATCTTTACTGGACAAATAAAACTATTTTTACGGGATAATTGTTGAGCAGAATTGCAATGACAGAAATAGGAGAGGCAAGATTTGATGGAAAAGAAAGGTAGGGAAAGTTCTGGAGAATGGAGAAATGGGGTACACAGTCTTGCCTTGGGCTGCTCCAGTTTCTTCTTTTTTTTTCTTTTAATATTTATTTATTTTTGAGAGAGAGAGAGAGAGGGAGGGAGGCTGGGGGAGGGGCAGAGAGAAAGGGAGACGAAGAATCCAAAGCAGGACCCAGGCTCTGAGCTGTCAGCCCAGAGCCTGACGCGGGGCTTGAATTCATAAACTCTGAGATCATGACCTGAGCTGAAGTCAGACACTTAACTGACTGAACCACCCAGGGCACCCCTCTTCTAACGTTTTGATCAGAATCATTGTTCATGGTAAAAAAGTAAAAAATACTAACACACAAAAAAGTTGACCCTGTCATCCAGCAACGTTATTGGTAAAAGGCATATCATGTTCCTTGATTTTCACCACCCTGGTCCCCACCTTTCTGTGACATAAAGTATACCAACCTTCCCACCTGCTTCCACACCAATATTGTATTTGAGGCTCTTGACAGAGAAGTCCATCTTGAAATGACTTCTAGTCAGCTTAGGTCAAGGAATAGTTGAATATCTTTGAGAGACAATCACTAAAGTGGTAAATATATACTCCTTTGGGTTCTCTAAGTACATTTGGACATATCACGTGACTTTTATTGAGAGAAAGTATTTAAAAAAATTTTTTTTAATGTTTATTTCTGAGACAGAGAGAGACAGAGCATGAGTCGGGGAGGGGCAGAGAGAGAGGGAGACGCAGAATCCGAAGCAGGCCCCAGGCTCTGAGAAGTCAGCACAGAGCCCGACGCGGGGCTCAAACTCACAAACCATGAGATCATGACCTGAGCCAAAGTCAGTCGCTCAACCGACTGAGCCACCCAGGCACCCCTATTGAGAGATAATATTAAGAGTCACAAAGAAATTCTGCATCTTTCAGAGTATGATGTGTTGAAAGTGACTACAGTACTCATTAACTAAGAACTCTTAAGAAAAAAATGCCACCTCGAATTTAGTACCAGGAAAAAGCTTGTTTCTCGGTAGGAAGTGGGGTTGTGGAGACAGCAGGAGCTGGAGAGTTTTTGGCTTGGCTTGGTTCTCAGGATGCTCGGAAAAAAACTGAATGCTCAATTGTGGTAATTAGTTCATCCCTAGTTTCCAATAACTTCTCTTTTCCTACATCTATTAGAGTTAAAAAAAATTTTTTTTAATCTTTATTTATTTTTGAGAGACAGAGAGAGACAGAGCATGAGCAGGGGAAGGGCAGAGAGAGAGGGAGACACAGAATCCGAAGCAGGCTCCAGGCTCCAAGCTGTCCGCACAGAGCCCGATGTGGGGCTCGAACTCGTCAACTGCGAGATCATGACCTGAGCCGAAGTTGGACACTTAACCGACTGAGCCACCCAGGCGCCCCAGAGTTTTTTTTTTAATGTTTAGTTTTGAGAGAGAGAGAGAGAGCCCTCACACAAATGGGAGAGGGGCAGAGAGCGAAGGAGACAGAGAATCCCAAGTAGGCTCCATGCTGACAGCAGAGAGCCAGAATGTGGGGCTCCAACTCGCGAACATCGAGATTGTGACCGGAGCCAGTCAGACTTAACCCACTGAGCCACCCAGGCGCCCCTAGAGTTTTAATATATGCTATTTATATCTTTATTTTCACTATTCTTGGTATATGTATCCTTGCATTATTTTTTAAAACTATATATTGTATCTAATTCTTTCAGAAGCAAGTAGACTATATATAAATAGTAAATAAAAATTATAAATAAGCAAATAAATAAAACAGACTTTTTCTATGGTGAAGTGATGTTTACTTAAGCACTAATCATATGTATTTGGCACTTGGCTGGAATGCTATTCTTCCTTGGGCATCTCCAATTGCAGAAAGATATATATACTTTAAATTTTTTTTGTTTATTTATTTGTAAGTAATTTCTACACCCAAAGCAGGGCTTGAACCCATGACCCTGAGGTCAAGAGTTGCACGCTCTTCTGACTGAGCCAGCCACGCCCTCCACAAAAGGATGTTTTTATCTTTACTTATTTCTTATAGGCTTCTAAGTCTGGAATGGAGAAAGGTCTTTTTCTCTGTTTCCTTTTTTTTTTTTTTTTTTTTAACAGCTGGTCGGTTGTTGTTGCATCTTGAAACTTGGACTGTTTCATTATCAACTCATCTTGGGTTGTGGGAAGTTTGATGCGAGAAGACTAGGATCTTGTGAGAGAAGAGTGTTGAGGGTTGATACACAGGCAGCTTCCATTATGGATCCTCCTAATGTGCCGAAGAGTTACTATTACAACAGGTGATTTTAAGCATCGAGAAAGAGATGGGACAGGCACAGGGTGGGTGAGAGCCAAGGAAGCTGGCAGTAATGGTTAGCAGGTGGGACCAGACTCAGGGAAGGAGAATCAAAGGCTCTAAGCAGTGTGTCCAGCCCAGCGATCTAGGTCCTGGGGCTGGGTCAGAGGTATTGTCACTAAGGTAAGCAAGTAAAGTAACAAAAGAGAATAAATAAACCTTATTCACACGGAGTACTCTCACGTTTCAACACTCCAATTGCAAAGAAATCTCCTTCTTTTTAAAAAATATATTTATATATCTAAATATTTATGTATTTATTGAAAGAGAGAGAGAATGCAGGGAGGAGCAGAGAGAGAGGGAGAGAGAGAGAATTCTAAGCGGGCTCCCCACTGTCAGCACCAAGCCTGATGCAGGGCTTGATCTCACAACCGTGAGATTATGACCTGAGCTGAAATCAAGACCTGGACACTCAACCGACTGAGCCAGCCAGGTGCCCCTAATATATTTTTTAAAGTTTATTTATTTATTTTTGAGAGAGAGAGTGAGTGAGCGTGGAGCACCGGGGGTGGGGGGGGGGCATCCCAAGCAGGCTATGCACTGCCAGCACAGAGCCTGACTCAGAGCTCGATCCCATGACCTGAGCCAAACTCACGAGTCAGACGCTGAACCCACTGAGCCACCCAGGTGACCCTGTCGTTCCTTCCTTGATGATGGTATGTTTCCCTTTATCACCTGGAGGTCTGGCTCTGTTCCTGGACTGTAGAGTCATTAGTAGTTTGTTGAATAATGAATGTCACAATGAGTAGTAGTGTAGACTGAATGCATACTGCCTGCTCAGTGTGGATTGGTTTCTCACACTAAGGGTCCTGATTGTTGGCATAGAAAAGAGTCGGATACCCTGAAACCACACTGTGTACCATTTAAATTGTCCAAGAATTCGAGTCCCAACAGGTCTCACAATCTTTGAGACTTTGCTCGGAATGGAACCACCTTGGGGTGGCGAACGATCTAGATTGGTGCTTTGGAAGCTGTCCTCTTGAGCCTTGGTAGGCATTACCTTGGGGAAGGAATATTGCTTTTCAGCCCACTGTCACACTTGTGAAATGGCTTGCCAAGGAAACACCGAAATGCCTCTTCTCCCCAACTCCATGTTGACTTCACTTCAGAAGGGGTGACGGCTTTTGTTTTGATTAAACTTTGCCAAAAGCTCGATTCAGTGAAAGCCACCTGTCCTGCGGAAGCCATTTTTTTTCTTACAATGGGACAAGCAACTTGGTCTTCCTGATTGTCATTCTCCAATTTTGCCACAAACTCTAGCTCTATGTGGCCAAGGGACTTCTTTGTCAGGCAAGTAACTGTCTCCTCGCATGACCTTCATGCCCAGAGTCACTGTGTCAGGAGCAATAAGGGTTTCATGTTTGTCATAATATTTCTGAACATCTTAAAAAAACCCATTTCCTCACACTGCACCAGCCATTTGCACCTTCGTGAAGCCGATTACGTTGGGGGTGTTCCTCACTGCTCCTCGAACCAAAACTTCATGCCCCCAGCCCCTCAGATAGTCAGACTCTCTTTCTTCTGGCTCATCCAAACATTTTTCAGGAAAGGATCTTATATAGGTCATTTCTTATTTGCACGAAGGGATCAATGTCCTCTTTACAGGATTATTGTCACAGTCTCACGTCCGTTTGCTGAATACATGGCTTTCTGCCCACTGCCTTTTCTTTTCTTTTTTTCCTTCAAAAAGAGGCGTCATGAAATAATTAGGGGAGAGACTGGAAGGTAGACAGTGTATCTGTGTATCTGTGTATCTGTTGTGTCAGGCCATTGCGTGTTCCATCTAAGTGTCCTGTTGAGTAGAAAATCTAGAGAGGGCAGCCACATTTGCTGAACCTCAGTGTCATGCCCTACTATATGCCTCAAAAACTTGCAGAAAAACACAGCATTTAGTGGCTAAAGACAGTGTTCTCTTGCAGAGGATTGCTTGCCCTCTCAGAAATGCCCTGATAATTCGATGGATCACTGCAAGCTGGACATTGGCAAATACTGCCATGTCATTGAAGATTGGGTCACTGACTAAGAGAAGTACCCTGAAATACAAAGTTGGAGCGAAGGAGTCATGAATCGAGGCATGTGTGTGGCCTCCAGAAGCTGGAAAGGGTGAGGAAATGGATTATTCCCAGGAACCTCCAGAAATTCAGCCCCTGCTGGGTCCTTGAGTTTACGACTTTTGACTTTCAGAACTATGAGATAATACGTGGACGTGGTTTTAAGCCACTAAGTTTGTGATGATTTGTTACAGCAACCACAGGAAATGAATACAGATCCCATGCTCTTGATTACTAGGCCGTACTGTTTTATATGCCTACAAAAAGAGAGCTTGTGGAATTACAGGGCTATTCTAAGGAAAAACAGAAAAACATGCCTGTTTGGTGGGTACAAACTTTAAGTCTGTATATTCAAGTCAGACCCATCAGTAGCAGATACATAGTTTTGCTTTTCGCATTGAAAAATGATCAGATCTTAGGTCATCTTTAGAAAGCATGAGAGGGAGAGAGATATACATTTATTGGTTCACTTAACTCAAAACTGATCTTTTAAAAATGGAGTTATTGTGGTGGTATCTGGTATCTATCCACTAGATGTCAGGAGAGACAATGTCAAGGTTCCTACTGATTGCTTCAACCCTTTTCTGGGGTAGCATTCCTGATGAAACTGAAAAGCAGAAACTAAGTAACTGACATGTAGAATGCAGACAGGATATAACAAATATTCTAAATTTGGGGGGGAATATGTACAAAAGCACATACTCACAGTCTGTGTTCTCATCAGGGCCAAAGAAAATATTGCCAGCTCTTTTAAACGCTTTATGGTGGCCCACAGAGGGTATTTTGGGCATTTCCCAGTGGCCCGAGGCTTCACCTGTACTTTTGTGCACTTTCAAACAACACTTCACCTAGAAAGCTTCTCGGCAGCCCAACACAAGGGAATTTTATTAATTGGTTTTGTGGAAGTTAGATCATTTTTGTGGCTCTTTTTAATACCTGTTTTTGGCTGGCTTAGTGTTCATGCAAAAGAAGGCTTTGTCTTCAGTAATAATGAATTTGCTTATTTAGAAGTTTTAAACCATTTGCCCTAGATCCTATCTGCTTTCTGTTTTCAAATTGGCCAGCTTGGTTGTGATGGACGGCAGTTTTCCCTTGAAGTTCCACTTTTTTGGGTTTGCTTCTGGGTCCGGCTGGGTGGGGTTGGTAGGAGAGAACAGAAGGGTTAGACTCTAATAAGGATCGTAACAAAGGTTAAAGGCATAATGTTGTGACATGACTCATCGGCATGGCATTGGGGTCAAGAGAGCAAAAGCAAAAACAACAAAGTAAAGGACTTCTTCCTGAAGTGTGTGTGTGTGTGTGTGTGTGTGTGTGTGTGTGTGTGTGTGCGCGCGCGCGCACATGCTGAGTTGATTCCCAGGGGGAAAAAATCACAGCTTATTCCATGGTATGCCTGACCACAAATCACTGAACTGCCCATTGATTACAGAAACAGCCTGGATCAGTAAATTGGGTCAGAGCTCCTAAGCAGGTTATGTCAATGCCAAGTACAGGAGAATGCTGACCTCCTTAATTCCTCTTATTACATACATCTCAATGTCATGAGTATCATGTGGTCTTTGCAGATAACACACTTTGAATCCTTCTTGTGGTATAATACCGCTTTCTAATTTTTTTTTCTTTTCATGAATCTTGTTGAATATTTCTTGCCTTGTATCTGTAGAGCTTTCTGAATTTTCTTTTCTCCTAACTTATACATACTCTCAGATCATCTTTGTTTAACTTTCTTAAGTCATCTATGATAGTTTAACAGTCTCTTCATATATCCTAAGGAGTCAGTGACCGTGCCTTCCATCTGCAGGCTTAAGCTTTCATACATTCATCCACACCTTGTTGACACATGAGTGTTTTGAGATATTATTCTCCCCCGTATCTACTTTTTTTAAAAGATTTTTTTTTTAAGTTTGGGGCCCCTGGGTGGCTCAGTCGGTTAAGTGTCCGACTTGGGCTGAGGTAATGATCTCGTGATTTGTGAATTAGAACCCTACGTTGGGCTCTGTGCTGACAGCTCGGAGCCTGGAGCCTGCTTCCGATTCTTTGTCTCCCTCTCTCTGCCCCTCCCCTGATCGCATTCTGTCTCTCTCTTAAAAATATATAAACATTAAGATTTTTTTAAGTTTATTTATTTTGAGAGAACACACGCACGCGTGCAAGCCGGGAAAGGGCAGAGGGAGAGGGACAGGGAGAATCCCAAGCAGGTTCCACACTCAGCACAGAACCCGACGTGGGGCTTGATCTCACAAATGGTGAGATTGTGACCTGAGCCGAAATCAAGAGTCAGACACTTAAGCAATTGAGCTACCCAGGCCCTGCCCCCATATCTACTTTTTTTTAGTGATCTTTTAACTTCTATCCATTTTAACATAATTTCTGAATAAGTAATACATGCACTGCGTGCAAAACCCAAACAGTAAAGATAAATACGTTTTAAAAAGACCCTCAAAAAACGAAAAGTTTTTTTCCTATCCTAACCCCAGCCATTCAATTCCCTTCCCCAGAGGTAATAACTATTACTGATTTTTTCTTTATTCTCCAAAGGTTTTCTAAACATTTATACAATACATACAATAACATACTTTATACACTCTTCAACACCCAACTTGTATCATTTAATATTACTTTGGAAGTAGTTAACATTAATACATGTAGAAATACCTGATTCATTGTTTGGATGAACCATAATTTGTTGATAGATAGCTTAGATGGTTTCCAATATTTTGCTATTATAGACATTGCTATAACACATATTTTTGTAAAGTCTTTTTGCCCACGTGGGAGTATATCTGTAGCATACATCCCAAGGAAGGGAATTGCTGGGTCAAAGGGTAGATGCATTTTTAGTTTTGACAGAAATTGCCAAATTGTTTCCACTGAAATCAAAAGAATTATTAGTCCCATCAGGAATGTATGAGAATGCCTACACAGAACGGTGTTATCCTAAGTTTTTATCTTTCTTTGTCTTGGGCATATTGTAGATCTATATATTCTAAAGATTTTATTTTTAAGTAATCTCTACACCTAATGTGGGGCCCGAACCTACAGGTCCAAGATCAAGAATTGCGTGCTCTACCGACTGAACCAGCCAGGCGTCCCCATAGATCTATATATTCTAGATTTAGCCTGCATTTCCATTATGAGTAAAATTGAACATGTTACACAAATTTAAGAGAAATTTGTATTACCTCTTTTTGTGAATTATCTCTTCTTATCCATTGACCAATTTTTAACTGGGTTGTTGACCTTAGTCTTATTGATTTGTAGGAGTACTTTACATGTTAAGGAAAGCAGCCCTTTGTCTTTGGTGTGTGTTGCTATTTTTTCTACTTTGTCTTTTGATTTCCTGATGATGGCTTTTTTTTGGTGATAGGGTACTTCTAGATTATATAAGCAAATTAATCAGTCTTTGCTTTTATGGCTTCTGGGTTATATGGCATCTTAGGTCTTTACCTCCTTGGAATAGTTAAAAATTTTACCCATATTTTTTTCTAGTATTTTTATGGTTCTGTCATTTCAGATTTAAATATTTAATTCATTTGGTATAAGGAATGACATAGTGATAATTTCTCAAATACACTTTTTAACCATTACTCCCCCCCTGATTATGTAAGTAATAGCTGCTCATTGTAAAAAATTTAGAGATAAAGGAAAAAGAAAGCAAAATCGCCTATTACTGCATTATTTACAGATATCTACTGTTAACATATTGTATTTTCTTTTTTGTTTTTATGTATTTATAGAAACATAGCTTCTTAGGAAAATCAGGATCGTATTGTATATACAGTTGTATATCCTGTTTTTTCCAACTTAATATTATGTCATGAGAAAATTTCCCATATCAAATGTGCTTATTCTTGAAATATGAGTGCTTTTTTGGTCTATCTGAGTCTGTCACATCTGCATCTATTTTGAGGTTTAGTTTGAAAGCTCTGGAGTGATAGAAACTGTTTTTGGACAAGTGGTTATGATTATTCTTTGGGAAGTCTTATTTTCTGATGGGTATCTAGGAAACATTCATTGATAATATCATGCTTTTCCTTCCATCATTCAAATTCTTGATTAAAAGTTAAATGTAAATAATACTTAATTTGGGACCAAATTCTCTTCTTTATATAATGCTCCAGGAATTAATCACAGTGCTGTTTGTCAGGTATGTATTCTAGAATATTTTGATATAATACGATTTTGACGACTTAATCACCATTTCCACCATGACCACCAAATCATCATTTGCTGTGATCTATTTCTATGCAACTTATATATCACTTAATGGAGTGATCATTTACAATTACCTAAACAGGTAATGCAAAGGGAAAATGGTGTGGAAAGACTCCGTTTTTGATGTATGTATAATAAAAGTCTTTAAGGAACAAGTGGTATTTGATATGGGACTGGATGGAATTCGAAAGGCAGAAATAGAGGTGGGAAGGGCAAGACATTCTGGCAGAAAATAAAATGTGCTAAAATCTAAAAGTGGGGATGGACCAGGTATGTTCTGCAAATTATCAGTAGTCCAGTTTGGTTGGTATGCAGGTTGCATGAGTGGGAATAGGGAGATAGTAGGTTTAAAAACTGACCTTGGTGGGGACGGAGGTGGGGTGCACCTGGGATAATAAGTTGGAGAAGACTGGAGCAAGGTTTTGGGAGGTTTAGGGGGAGGGGTGTTGCATAAAAGGTTCCTTTTTAGGGGCGCCTGGGTGGCTCAGTCGGTTAAGTGTGCAACTCTTGATTTTGGCTCAGGTCAGGATCTCCTGGTCGTGAGATCAAGCCCTGAGTGGGGCTCCACACCGACAGTGCAGAGCCTGCTTGAGATTTTCTCTCTCCACCCCCCTCTCTCTGCTCCTCCCTTGCTCACACTCTCTCTCTCAAAATTAAATACACATTAAAAAAAATGGACCTTGTAGGGGCGCCTGGATGGCTCAGTTGGTAGAGCATCTTGATCTCAGGGTTGTGAGTTTGAGCCCCACGTTGGGTATAGTGATTACTTAAAAAAGTTTTTTTTTAATGTTTATTTATTTTTGGAGGAGAGAGAGAGACAGAGCGTGAGCAGGGGAGGAGGCACAGAATCCAAAGTAGGCTCCAGGCTCCGAGCTGTCAGCACAGAGCCCAACATGGGGCTTGAACCGGGAGATCATGATCTGAGCCAAAGTCAGACCCTCAACGGACTGAGCCACCCAGGCACCCCATAGCGATTACTTTAAAAAGTTAACTTTGTAAATGCAAAGCTTCACGAAGGCTTGGAAAGACAGAACAAGGAGCTGCTACTTCTCCAGGCATTAGAGTGATAAAAGGTTTTGACTTCTTCCAGTGGAAAAGGATAAGTATATGCAGAAGTAAACAGAACAACACATGGGCTAACCATGGTACCAAAACATAACCACACCTAAAAGAACTAACAATATTTCCTTAAAATAATGTGAGGGTTTTGAAGAAAGCATGCCATGACCAGTGCAGTGCTGAACCCAGGAAAGAATATGGTCGCTTTCCTAAGTATAAAATGCTGTTCTATTTAATCGAATGGGTGTGATGTTGTGTAGAGACTTGCCTAAATGCAGATGACAGAAATGAAGCATTTTTTATGGGTGGTGGGTGTTCCAAGTCACTTCACTGACACAAAGTCATTTAGAGATTTAAAAAAAAATGTTAATGTTTATTTTATTTTTGAGGGAGGGGGAGGGGCAGAGAGAGGGGGAGACACAGAATCGGAAGCAGGCTCCAGGCTCTGAGCTGTCAGCACACAGCCTGATGTGGGGCTCGAACTCACAAACTCTGAGATCGTGACCTGAGCCCAAGTGGGAGGCTCAACCGACCGAGCCACCCAGGCTCCCCTAGTGATGTTTTTTTAAAGCACGCAATTACATCAGGGGCAGAGCTTGTAAACGATGTTTCTCAGAAGGGAAAATGGAATCGTCGATTTTCATTAAAATATAGCTGACAAAATAATTTTTGAACCTTTTAAAGTCTTTCATGGAAATAACAGGGGTCTATTTCTTTCCATCTTTGGCACCTTTGCCTGGAACTGCCAAGAAAGAGCAATTTTTTAAAGACTAAGGTTAAAGAGAAAATTAAAGGAGAGGAAGAAAATAAATGGCTCAGTATCCCAATAAATTCTGTTCTTCTAAAGAAACTGCATTATATTAGAATAGATTATTATCGGGGGGTTGGTTGGAAAAAGGCTATCATGGTGGGAATCCAATTACGTCGTGTTGGATGTTGATGGAGGGAAGGCCATCGAAACCCAGAAGCCTGTTTATTCCCCTGGGTGCCTTCATCCCTGTGACATTAGCCACCTGGAGCCCTGTTTGTTCTGTTGCCCATCTGATAGAATATCCAATCTCCTCATGTCCTGGGCTGTGGAAAATTATTTTATTCAGCAAGTGACTGAACCCTTCTTTGGAATGGAAATTGCTGATGCATTTGAGACAATGTATTTGGCACAAGGCAAGGATGAGTCTTAGATTCTTTTTTTCTAGCAGACCTGGCCCAAAGCCTGCTGATTTTCTAAAAAAGACAACAGAAGGTCCGAGTGGGTTTGGTAGAGCAGAGTTTATTTCAGAAGGTAAATGTTTTCTTTATGTCAACTTTATTTTCTGAAGACTTACTCTTTAACAAGATGGGAGAGGGAAAAAAACCCCACATCTGTTAGGAACAACTGTTTCTACTGCTAAATTTTAATTGTAACTCAGCCCCTCTGTGAGGCTTTGCAAGTTACAGTGAGATGCTGATGTCTGTACTGAATGCCTTTCAAATTTAAGATGGATGTAAGTGCAATATGCGAACTTTAAAAAACAAACCCGCACTTTGTTTGAAATGTGGTAGTCCCAATGAGAAATAGAGGCTTCTGAGTGCAGGAGGCAGAACTTGGCATATATTTTATCTTTCCTTATATTCTTGTTCACACAGGCCTTGCTTTTGCTCTTTGGGTTCTGGCTTGTTCTCCGTCGTTCTGTCGCGGACTGCGTTGAGTTTATGCAAACCTAGTTCTCCCAGATTATAAGGCTCACTGGTCCTTCTGTTGAGCACGGAGGTAGAACAAACATGTCAACAGTTTAGACTAGATAGATGTAAACTGTGGTAACAGCCCCTTTATCTGTCGTTTAGACTTCCAGCAATCCTCACTGACCTCTCTGGAAGATGGCCAGAACCTGTAAGAAAACAAAGAACGCCTTTGGGAGTTGAAAAGAACTGTCACAAAGACCATGGACTTTCCCCTGTAGGAGAAGCATCAGGAGAGGCAGTCAGATGCTACCCTTAATCAGTAACCTTATTTTGTATACAATTCTAATAGACTTCATTATCTTGCTTGCTGGCCCACAGTGAATTAGATGAGAGGCTGTTAGAGGCAGGTCCACTAAGAGCCAGGAGAAATAACAGCCAGAAGTTTGAGTGCCAGGGGGGAGTAGAAATTTTATTTCATTTTATTTTATTTTATTTTATTTTATTTTATTTTATTTTATTTTATTTTATTTTATTTTTATTTTATTTCACTTTATTTTACTTTTATTTTATTTTGGAGAGCAGGAGAGCACGTGAATGGGGGAGAGGGGCAGAGAGAGAGACAGTCTCAAGCAGACTCCACGCTCAGTGTGGAGCCCGACACGGGGCTCGATCCCACGACCCTGGAATCACGACCTGAGCTGAAATCAAGAGCTGGACGCTCAACCGACTGAGCCAGACACGTGCCCCATTAAAAGATATATGCAAAAAAACTGGCAAAAACTCAGCCGTCAGAGACCATTGAGTGAAGGGGCAAACAACCACGTGCACCACGATGCCTTGAGCCTATCTCTGCTGTTAAGAATAGGAATTGTCATGGGGCGCCTGGGTGGCTCAGTCAGTTAAGCATCTGACTCTTGGTTTCGGCTCAGATCGTGATCTCATGGTTCATGAGTTCGAGTCCTGTCAGGCTCTGTGTTGGCAGCTCGGAGCCTGCTTGGGATTCTCCCTCTCTCTCTCTCTCTCTCCCCGCCCCGCCCCGCCCTTCCCCCACTCGTGCTGTCTCTGTTTCTCTCAAAATAAATAAACTTAAAAAAAAAAGAATAGGAACTATCAGAGGGGAGATGGGTGGAGAGCATGGGTGAAATAGATAAAGGGGATTAAGTGGTAGAAACTTCCAGCCACACAAAATAAGTAGTCGCAGAGATGAAAAGTACAGCACAGGGAATGTAGTCAGTATTGTAATAACACTGTGTGATGGCGGATGGCGACTACCCTTCTCACGATGAGCACTGAGTAATGTATAGAATTGTTGAATCGCTGTGTTGTACACCTGAAACGAATACAACATTGTATGCTAATTACACTTGCACTAAAAAATAAAGTGTGCCTATTCTAAAAAGCGAAAAAAGAATAGAACCGGTCTTGCCTCTATATACGTATTCCCAGCACAGAGCCCATAAAGTAGCATGAGATAGACACTCAGCTTCTGGGGCAAGGTAGACATGAAAACGGAAACCCCGTATAATCCAACAGTGCTTATAATACTAACCGCGACTCATCGGAAAATAATTAGATTATATTACTAGTCTGATTCAGAAGGCAGGGAAAAAAAATTCCATCCTTGAGGCAGCTGGGTGACTCAGTCGGTTAAGCGTCCGATTTCGGCTCAGGTCATGATCTCGTGGTTTGTGGGCTCGAGCCCCACATCAGGCTCTGTGCTGGCAGCTCAGAGCCTGGAGCCTGCTTTGGATTCTGTGTCTCCCCCTCTGTCTGCCCCTCCCCCACGTCTGCTCTGTCTCTCTCTCTCTCTCTCTCTCTGAAAAATAAATAAACTGAAAAAAAATTCCATCCTAAAAAATTTGATGACAAACACTTGAGTGAATACCTGAACGTGGGATTGCTGGATTGTATGGTAGATTTATGTTTAACTTGTTAAGAAACTACTCAATTGTCGCTCAAAGTGGCTGTACCATTTTGCATTCCCATCAGCAGTGTTTGAGAGTTTATGTTGCTCTGCGTCCCCATCAGCACTTGGTATTGTCAATTTCTAAACATTCTAATAACCTAATAGATGCCTAATGGCATGTCATTTTGGTTTTTAATTTGCGTTTCTCTGATTTGTGATGTTGGGCATCTTTTCACATGCTTATTTGCCATGTGTTTATCTGTTTTTGGTAAAGTGTCTGTTCAAATATTTTGCCTCTTTCAAAATTGGGTTTTTGGAGTTCTTCATATATTCTGGGTATTAGCCTTTTATCAGGTCAGTGTTTGCTGAAGTGAAATGAAAACTTTTGTTCACACAAAAATCCATACACCGACGTTTATAGTGGCTCTATTCATAATTGCCAAAAACTGGAAACAATCCACATATCGTGCAACTGCTGAATGGTGAAAAAAATTGTGGTCCGTTGATAAAACAGAATACTCCTCAGCAATAAAAAGTAACAAACACCTGATTCACGTAATAACATGGATGAAACTCCAATGCCTTATGCTAAGTGAAAGACGCCGGTTCAAACTGCCATATACTGTTGTTACAATTCCATTTATGTGACATTCTGGAAAAGGTAAAATGATAGGGACAGAAAAAAGATCAGTGGTTTTCAGGAGCTTTGGGAGCAGGGAGGGGTTCTCCACAAAGGGGGGCAGCATGAAGGAAATTTGAAGAGCGAAGGAAGTGTTCTATATATTGATTTTGTTGGTGGTTTGTTAACACTCACAAAACTAACATCACAAAAGGTAAACTCTATTTTATTTTATTTTTTGTCAGTAAACTCTGTCCCCAACGTGAGGTTCGAACTCACGACCCTGAGATCAAGTGAGCCAGCCAGGTGCCCCTATACCTCAGTTTTTTAAAAGGGAAATAAAACAAGAGGTGGGAGCATCAATAGGAGGTAAGTTTCAAAGTGGTGGAAAGTAAAAATAAAAATGGGCACAGTGGTGGAAAATATACTACTGTGGCTACATCTCAGGAAGTGCGGTAAGTTGGAGCATGGAATTCGCCATTAGAATTCTAGAAGAAGTTTTGGGGCGTTGGGGTGGCTCAGCCGGTTAAGTGTCTGACTCTTGATTTCAGCGCAGATCGTGATCCCGGGGTTGTGGAATCAAGCCCCACGTCGGGCTCTGCACTGGCCGTGGAACCCGCTTGAGATTCTCTCTCCCCCTCTCCCTCTGCCCCCTCCCCCCCAAAGAAAGAAGGAATTCTATAAGAAGTTTAATCTTGTTTCTAGAGTAACACAAGTAATAAATTATGATCACCTGAATTTGAACTTGCAGGAAATTGTGAATGTAACAGCATGAGGACTTTGCTTAGCAGTGAGTTAGTCATGTGATAGAGTCATGGTGGAAGAAGGGGACAGGGGAGAAAAGCAATCGTGAATAAATGACCATCAGCTTCTCCAGTTTCTTTATTTCATATACATACAGAAACACACACACGCACAAATGTACACCCTACCTTTTCTTCTCCCTCCTCCCCCTCCTCCTCCTTCTTCTCCTCTTCCTCTTCCCCCTCCTCCCCTTCACCCATGTAGCAGTCCATCCTTCACATTGGGGCTAAATCTCCTTGTGATCCGGGCCCACATCCAACAGCTCAGCCTCCCAGCGTTACTGTTTTTCCATGAACATTCCTACCTGTGTGAATTTGCTCACATTTGTCCTTTTGCCCTATGACTCCCCTAATCTCTGATAGGTAAAACCAAACCTACCTTTCGAGATCCAATTCAAAACCTATCTATCTTTTTTTTTGTAATGTTGATTTATTTTTGAGAGGGGGGGGCCAGAGAGGGTGGGGGGCGGATAGAGGATCAGAAGCAGGCTCTGTGCGGACAGCAGAGAGCCTGATGTGGGGCTCGAACTCACAAACCGAGAGATCATGACCTGAGCCAAAGTCAGACTCTAATTGAATGAGCCACCCAGGCACCCCAAAACCTGCCTCTTTCATGACACCTTATGCAATCACCCCATTCAGAAGTGAGTTTTCCCTTCTTGGACCGAGTAGAGTCACAGAAAATGCTTATTGTGTTGACTCCAGAGGCAGCAAGTTGAACAAAAGAACCAATATGTGCACATTACAGATGCTGGATAAATATTGAATGATGGTCCTGGACCATTAGCTTTGTTTGACGAATTAAAAGCATGGAGATGCCATGTTGCCTAGGTTTGAATATCAGCTCTGCTATGTATCAGTTGTGTTATATTGGACAAATTATTTAACCTTAAAGTCTGTTTCCTTATTATTATTATTTTTTTAAGTTTATTTATTTTTGAGAGAGCACGGGGAAGGGCCAGAGAGAGAGGGAGACACAGAATCCGGAGCAGGCTCCGGGCTGTCAGCACAGAGCCCGATGCGGGGCTTTGAACCCACAAACCTCAGGTCATGATCTGAGCCGAAGTTGGACACTTAACCGACTGAACCACTCAGGCGTTCCCACGGTTTCCTTATTTGTGAAATGGTACTAAGAAAAGCATCTACCTGGGGTTGTTGAGAGGAGTAAGTGAATTAATCCACATAAGTTGCCTGGCACACAGGGAGCCTCACGTAAGCACTGGCTGTCAGTATTTTTGAAGCAGCTTTAATACTTCCAACTCATTCTAATCAGACGGGCCTAAATACATTAATTCGGAGGGTGTGTTGGTTTTAAGGGGATACTACCATTAGGAGACGTAGAAATAGAAGATCACATTTATATTCGTCCCACCCAGGCATGTTAGGAAGATCAGCGACACTAGTTCCATTATGGATTCTAACCTAACTGTGAAAATACATCCCTGCAGCCTTCATAATGGGACTTTAAAGGGGGCTGCGCTGGCGGAGGAGGGGGGAGGGGAAGTCAGCTGCCGTGGGGACCTTTCCGGAGCGAACCTTTCTAGCCGGCCTGTGCCACTAGCAGCCATTTGATATTCCAGGCAGCTGCCTGACACTGCACTTTGGTGCCCCACAGTGTAATTAACAGGCACGCACGCAGCTGCCTTGTCAAACAATTGGCCAGACTTGGCAGCGTGTGTCGCAGAGGCGGGGTGGTGGCAGGGAGGACCCAGGACATGTTCAGCACCTTGGGCACTGAGCTCTCCCCACGGCTCCGTAATAACACCCCAGCTGCAGTCTGAGGGCTTCTCAGAGCAGCGTGCCTGCTAATTTCTTAGAGGGGACCTTCCGAATTGTGCGATTCGTTATGAGTTCCCATTCTCTGGCTCACTTAACAACAATACCACTGGCTTGAACCCCTTGATGCAATCTGAGTCCTCTGCGACTGGGCCCCTGGCTCGTTTTTTTTTTTTTCATTCTGCTCGAAGCACACCAAGTGGTTTTCATCTCCGTTCCCACTGGTCAGATAAATCTTGTTCAGGGAAGGAAGTGGAAGAGGAAGTGTGAGGTCAAGCAAAATGCACGGGACTGGGGATCAGGAGATCTCCCTTTTTGTTCTAGCTCCTCAGTTGTGTGACCTTGAGAAAGTCATGGATTCTCTGGAAGTTTGCATTCTTAACGTGTACGAATAAGACTGTTAGGTTAGAAAGGGCCTTTGTGGGAGGTTAGTGGCTTTGGGGATCTACTAGTCTTGAGCCATTTGAGGAATCTTAGATGCAGTGGAAGCTTGTTTAGGACTCCCAGAACCTGAAATTGCTCCTTGCCAAATAAGCAGGCCTTCTGTGGAATGGGATCCCGGTTCTTGAAACTTTCGGCCCATCTTGCTTTCCAGGCTTTCTTGAGGAAAAATACACGGGGCTGTATTCAGAAGGCTCCAGCGGCTTTTGGTAAAAAGCCCAAAAATGAAAATATGGAATGCAGAGATCATTCTAAGCCCAGGCTTTCCACTCCGTGTAAGTCCATGTTCCCTGGACTTGCTCATCTAGGTTATGTTTTCCCCATGTGCTTCGTGTCAGCCCTCAGGCTGTTAGTTTGAGAAATACTGTGTTGGTTTCACCTGGGCTCAAGTACCTAGTTTCCCTCGTGGGGAAATCTCTCACGCCTCCGGGGCCCCCCCTAGAGCCTGAGGGACTGTGCCCTGGCAGTCTCATTGTATGCCCTCTGCACACACTTACCCGGTTCAAATTAGGTTGAGGAGAACACCAGCACGCTAGGGGCTTGGGAGATCGACAGCCCCGAGGTGTGTGTTGTCTGAAGGCTGAGGCTCTAGCCCTTCTGCTTTGGCCTTGGGGGTTGAGAGATGTTTGTGGGTAAGAGCCAGATATGCACATCTCCCCTCGACTGGCATCTAATGATGACCAGTTGGAGCCTTGATAGAAGTATTTTCACTGTGGAAATTGGCAAACTCTCGGGGCACCTGGGTGGCTCAGTCAGTTTAGCGTCCGACTTCGGCTCCGGTCATGATCTCAGGGTTCGTGGGTTCGGGTCCCACATCAGGCTCTCTGCTGTCAGTGTGGAGCCTGCTTTGGATCCTCTGTGCCCCTCTCTCTTTGTCAGTCCCCCACTTGTTCTCTCTCTCAAAATAAATAAACTTAAAAAAAAAAAAAGAAAATGGCAAACTCTCCTAATCAGGGGTGTTTATTTTTGCAGTCTTTTTTTTTTCTCTTGTTCAGATTGGAGAATTTCTATGGATCTAATGTTTATTGTCTCCTTCCTCTGTCATCTCCAATCTGCTATTGACCCCGTAGGATGAGTTTTTAACTTTGGTTATTGTATTTTTCAATTTTGACACTTTACATGTCTTTATATCTTCTGTTCCTTTTTTGAGGCTTCACATTTTCAAGTTGTTTCAAGAATGTTTATGAGTGCTTGCAGGAGCATTTTTATAATAGCTGTTTTAAAATGATTGTTGGATAATTACAACATCTGTGTCATTTTGACATCGGCATCTGTTGGTTGTCTATTCTCATGGGAATTGAGATTTTCCTGGTTTTTTTGTGTGCCGAATATTTTTTGGATTGCATCCTGGACATCCCGACTATTGTATTATATAAGACTCTAGGTGGTAAGCCCTATAAAAGATGCCAATATCCAGCAATCAACCTGGTTATGTTTGGGCTGCAATTTCTAACCTACCTCTGTGAGCTGTAGTTCAGTTTGAGTTTGATTTTCTTTACATTGTTACTGAATCTGTCCCAATTCTGTGCCACCCAGCGGTCAGTAGAGGACCTGGACAGTGATCTCTCTTGCGGTTCCGTTCCCCAAGTTTTCGTCATAGTCATTAGGTTCAGGGTGACTCGGATCAGATTGGCGGTGAGTCCAGGAGTTCGTAAACGACCTTACGTGGTCATTTTCCTGAGCTCCTCTCTCTCTCTCTCTGCGATCTCCTCGATACTTTACAGCTCTCTGGGGCTCCTCCCCTGTTTTTGGTCCTCTAGCCAGACATCAGGGGTTTTAGTTCCCTCATTCTGCTTTGTATTTCTGTGCCTGTGCCCACTTGCAGGGCCGAGCAGTGGGCAGGCGGAAGGACACGACACCAACAGAAGAGCCCCCGCCCCAGTGGGACCAAAGCTCTGCTGATCGCAAAGGAAGGTTTTGGCCCATACAGCCTCCTCTGCCCCCACTGTCACTGAGTCGTTTAGCGTCTGAGCCTTGAGAGACTGGAAGGAGATAAAAGAAAACCTTTCTGACCATGAGGAGCCTCTTTTCCTGGTCCTGGAAACGAGACTGGAGCGTTTCCCCAGAGCTTTCTCTGTTCGTGCTGACGCCCACTTTCGAGTTCTGTTTAGGCTGCCTTGTGTTTAGGCTGGGGACAGCCGCAGGGGGAAAATGGTAAACTCACCACTGATTTACTGATACTTTTTTTTTATGTTTATTTATTTTTGAGAGAGGGAGAAACAGAGCACAAGAGGAGGAGGGGCAGAGAGAGAGGGAGACACAGAATCTGAAGCAGGCTTCAGGCTCCCAACTGTCAGCACAGAGCCTGACGTGGGGCTCGAACTCACAAACCGTGAGATCGTGACCTGAGCCAAAGTCAGATGCTTAACCGACTGAGCCACTCAGGCGCCCCATTTTGTTGATACTTCGGATGCTGGTTTTCTTCTTCCATCCTCCTGGCACCACTTACTGGTCAGCATCTTCAAAGAGCTGCTCCACGAATCTGTCCCAGTTTTATAGCTGCATGACGTGGGAGAGATGGTGTGTGTGTGTGTGTGTGTGTGTGTGTGTGTGTGTGTGTGTGTTTACTCTATCTTGCCTGTCTGCAGCTGAGGGCCCTTTCTTTTCTTGCCGGAGATCCAGTTGTTAAACATTCATCAGCACACTAGTGACTGACCGTGTCAACTGTGACTGTAAGTCAGGAGATTCCTTCTGTCATCTCTCACATTGCTCTCGGGCAGGCCTGATCAATTAGTTACTCTACCACTCAGTGTCCTCATTTGTAACTTGCAGATATTAATAGTGCATACCTAACTGGGCCTTTGGAAGGGTTAGATGAAATACTGCAGGACCTAGAATAGTGCATGGCATATAGTATGTGCTCAATAAATGGAAGCGATACTTTTTTTTTTTTTTTAAGTAGGCTCTATAACCAACCTGGTGCTCGAATTCATGATCCCAACATCAAGAGTCACATGCTCTACTGACTGAGCCAACCAGGTGCCCCTGGATGCTATACTATTAAAAAAAGTAAAGGAGGGGTGCCTGGGTGGCTCAATCTGGTTAAGCGTCCCACTTCGGCTCAGGTCATGATCTCATGGTTTGTGGGTTCAAGCCCTGTGTCAGGCTCTGTGCTGACAGCTCAGAGCCTGGAGCCTACTTTGGATTCTGTGTCTCCCTCTCTCTCTGTCCTTCCCCCCCCCCCCCCTTCTGTACTCTCTCTCTCTCAAAAAAAAACCAAACATTAAAAAAAATAAAGACTCTTCATGTTTCAGTCTCTTTCAGAAGTAGAAAAGAATGTATTTAGTTAGAAATAAAACCCAGAGATGAAAAAGCCCTCTGGCATAGTTATTTAGAGCTTCAGCTTCAGAGGGGCGCCTAGGTGGCTCAGTGGGTTGAGCATCCGACTTTGGCTCAGGTTGCAATTTCACGGTTTGTGAGTTCGAGCCCTGCCACGGGCTTCCTGCTGTCAGCACAGAACTCACTTCGAATCCTATGTCCCCCTCTGTCTCTGCCCCTCCCCTACTTGTGTTCTGTGTCTCTCAAAATAAATGAATAAACATTAAAAAAAAAAAAAAAAGAGCTTCAGCTTTGGAGCCAGTGGGTGAGGCTTCAGTTGAGTTACTTATTAGCTATTTGACTCTGGGCAAGTGGTTCCACCTTTCTGTGCCAGCAGTAGAATGAGTACAGTGACAGTGCATGCTTCACGGGGTTCTTGGGAGGATGAAAGCAGATAATACATGAAAAATGCCCAGTAAGTTTGGCTATTATTAATGTCGTGTGAACTTTATTTTTTTAAGTTTATTTTGAGGGAGAACTTTATTTTTTTAAGTTTAGTTTTTTTATTTTGAGAGAGGGAGAGAGAGAGAGAGAGAGGGAGACAGAATCCTAAGCAGGCTCTGCATTGTCAGAGCAGAGCCCGATGTGGGGTTCGAACCCACCAACCGCAAGATCATAACCTGAGCGGAAATCAAGAGTCGGATGCCTCACTGACCAAGCCACCCAGGCGCTTCTGTGTTGATTTAGTGTCTACTGTGAACTAGGCCCTACAGGGCTACTTAATGGATATTTTATAGATAAAATGCCTATAGATGATTACACACACACACACACACACACACACACACAGTTATTGTTGTTGTTATTAAAAGTTTATTTTATTTTATTTTTTAGTAATCTCTACACCCAGTGTGGGGCTCAAACCCACGATCCCAAGACCAAGAGTCACACACTCTTCCAACTGAGCCAGCCGGACACCCGTACAGGCGTTACATTTATAAAACATCCACTCAATAGCCCCGTGCTACCTTCTCTTCCTGAGACACTGCCCAGCCACCTGATCTCTGCGGCATTGCAAGGCCCGGCGCCAGTGTCACGATCCACTTTAAAACGCTTGACAATGCTTACTGGACTATAACAAAGAGAAATTAATGAGGACACAGTTAATCTCTCCAGATTGACTAAGGGCTCTGTCACTTCCTGCTTAGAGCTGTAGTCCTCTGTTCCCTTCAAGTTAACAGCTTGTGACTTCTTGGCCTGCCCTTTCCTTGAGCTGGGCCGAGCGCTCACCCGGGCGCCCCCCGGGAGCGCGCACGTACAGCGTTTCTGTTGCAAATGGTCGCCGGGGCTGGAATTAGGAGAAGTGGTTTTGCTGATACATTATTTTGTGGTTTGTCTAACGCCCTCTTGCCAGAGCAGTGCATGGCCTCTAATTTTCCTCTTTAGGTTTCTGCTGGTGTTTTTATGTCTTTTTTATATGGTCTTTTTGATTTCAGAATTTTCCACGCTCTAAGGATGTTGAGATTCCATTTGACAGTCTTGACAAAGAGTGCCCTAGTTGGGTATTTGATATTCAAAGCAGCGGCAACAAAAGCAATTAGTCGAATACGATGGTGTTCTACATGTCCCCGGTGCCTGCTCCCTTTCGGGAGACAGCCCGTGTTGTAGCCGGAACTGCATCGGCAGTCCAAAAACTCGTACCAAGTCCTGGATCTGCCCCCTCACACCCTGGGAGTCATAGGCAAGTCACATCACTGCTCTGGGCGTCACTTTCTGTTATCTGAATACCTGGAGGCTCGGGCCTGGAGCAGATGATACTGGCAACTGCCGCTCGTGCGCGGCCAGCAGGTGCACGTGAGGCCTCCAGGGCCCCCGCGGGGGAAACCAACGGGTTTAAGGAGCTGGTCTCTCGTCGTTCCGCTTTGCTCTTTGTCCCGCAGGCTGATGGAAGCTCTGGAAACTTGAGTTCTGTGAAACACGGAGGCTTGAGCCAGATGATTTCTGAGGCCTTTTAGCTCCAGAATTTGGGGATTACCATGGGCTGGACTGGGTTAAAGCAAGTGCAGCAATATCGCTGAAGCTTGCGGGCCCCAAGCAGGAGTGAAAATATCTAGTCATATTCCCTCACAGTTTTTGTTTCCTTATTTCAGAAATAGGGATAATATGTGTAATATCTACTCTGCTTTGTGCTTGGGGCAGCTGTGAGGAGCAAATGCGTTAATGGCCGTGAACGTGGTCCTGGTAGCACTCCGAAGCAGAAATAAGCCTCTTCCCAAATGTAGGCCCCATTTGGGAAAATCTGCTCCCTGCCTGGCCTTCCCATCCTGGGCACCAAAGTCTTCTTCTTTTTTAAGTTTATTTATTTATACTGAAAGAGAGAGAGAGTGAGCAGGGGAGGGGCAGAGAGAGAGAAAGAGACAGAATCACAAGCAGGCTCCGCACTGTCAGCACAGAGCCCGACGCGGGCTTCAAACTCATGCACTGTGAGATCATGACCTGAGCCGAAACCAAAAGTCGGACGCTTAACTGACTGAGCCACCCTGGCACCCCTGGGCACCAAAATCTCCACTGCATTTGTCAGGGGGGTTCCATGCAGTCCAGTTAACTGTACTTGAAGACAACAAAAAGCCAAAATGACTCAAGGTAGCCAAAGATTATCTAGAAATTAGTGCAATTTAAACCGAAGCATAATTATCTACATCAAACCACAGTTCCTATATTGTTGGGTTCTCATATTAATTTCCCTGTAGGGCTTCGACAAGAAGAGAAGCACAAAAACCCAGAATGGTCAAGAACAGCAACAACCTCTAAACCACATGGAACTCAATGTGTCTTGTTGAAGCCCTACAGGTCCTTCTCTGTGTGTCCCACGTTTGGGTCTCATGCCAAGCTGCTCTGGGAAGTGAGCTTTTCTGCCGTCGGAGCTGAGGGTGACGGGAGTAGTCGTTGCGTCCTTGGATTAGGGGGTTGGTAATAGATTCTTCCAGGCAGAGGAAGCAGCAGTGCCAAGGCACTGGGGCATCAGAGAGCATGGCATATATAGAGCTACCATGGCTCAGTTGACTCAAGAAAAGGGATTAAGGGGGCGCCGGCGTGGCTCAGCCGGTGAAGTGTCTGACTCTTGATTTCAGCTCAGGTCACGATCTCACGGGAGATCAAGCCCCGTGTCATGCCTCATGCTCCTCGCCGAGCGTGGATCCTCCTGGGGACTCTCCGTCTCCCTCTTTCTCTGCCCCTCCCCTGCTCACGTGCACACACACTCTCTCTCTCTGTCTCCAAAGGGATTAAGAGGTGGAGTGATGGACATGAGGCTGAAGAGATAAGCAGAGGCTGGATCATGAAGGGCCTTGGACACCATGCTGGAAAAGCGCACAAAACTAGTGAAAGGTTTGAAGTAGGGACTCATCATGATCAGGTCTGTGTGTTTGAGAACGCAATACTGAAAGAAGATTCAGAATGCTCAAGCACATCGCAGGAAGGCCAGTTGGGAAATGCGGAAGGACCCCCAGTTCCCATCCAGGATGTGGCAAGGTGTTTGGTTATAAGGCAGTAGCTGTGGAGACAGAGATTCAAACTTGGCCCCGCTGAAGCAGGAGTAACCAGGGACTAAGGATAGCACTGGCTAAGTGCTGTAGAGGTCAAGGCCTATAAGGGCGAGGAAGAGGTCCTGTATTTGTCTCATGGGAAGTCACTGAGGCAGTTCTTTCATGTGCAGAGTCCCGACAGCTTTAGCAGGTGTGGGGCATTGAAGTCAAGTCCAGCACAGTTCATTTGTTTTTTCATTTGAGAGAGACAGAGAGAGAGCATGAGCTAGGGCAGAGGGACAGAGGGACAGAGGGAAACACACACACACAGAGAGAGAGAGAGAGAGAGAGAGAGAGAGAGAGAGAGAGAGAGAGAGAGCATGAACTCGGGCAGATGGGCAGAAGGCGGGGGGAGAGAGAGAGAGAGGGAATCCCAAGTAGGCTCTGTGGGGCTCAATGCCATGATCATAAGATCATGACCTGAGCCAAAATCAAGAGTCAAGCGTTCAACTCACTGAGCCACCCAGGTGTCCCAGGACAGTTAATTTTTTTGTGTCATTTTGCTTGTATTAAAGAACACAAACCAGTACTGTATTTGTGGGGTTTTTTGGCCTATACAACATTCTAAGTATTTTGAGTCAGCAGTTAACAACCAGGAGATTTAGGGGCACCTGGGTGGCTCAGATGGAAAAACATGGGACTCTTTTTTTTTTCCAAGTGTTTATTTGTTTGAGAGAGAGAGAGAGAGAGAGAGAGAGAGAGAGAGAGAAAAGGGAAGGGAAGGGAAGGGAAAGGAAGGGAAGGGGCAGAGAAAGAGGGAGACAGAGAATCCCAAACAGGTTCCACACTGTCAGCGCAGAGCCTGATGCGGGGCTCAAACTCACAAACTGTGAGATCATGACCTGAGCTGAAATCAAGAGGTAGACACTTAACTCACTGAGCCACCCAGGTGCCCCAGCATGAGACTCTTGATGTCAGGGTTGTGAGTTTGAGCCCCATGTTGGATGTAGGTATTACTAAAAAGAAACACAAAAAACCAAAAACACCCCCACAAACTTAAAAATACAGGATGGGGCACTTGGGTAGCTCTGTCTATTGAGCATCCAACTCTTGATTTCAGCTCAGGTTATGATCCCAGGGTTGTGGGATCGAGCCCTGCGTGGGGCTCTGTGCTGAGTGCTTTTCCCTCTGCCCCCCCCCCCCCGCCCCACTCAGGCGCTCTCTCTCTCTCTCTCTCTCTCTCTCTCTCACATTAAACAATAAATAACCTAAAAAAACCAGGAGATTTTACATTTTGAAAGTCCAAACTTCTCATTTCTCTTGAGAATTCAAAAGCTCTGTATGCACTGGGCCTCCATTTGTTCACGGTCATGGTCAGCTGGAACTGAGTAGCTACTGCTCCCTTTAGATGTAGTGCTTGCTCTCCAGTCCACCACGAACCCACCCCGGCACTCTTCTGTGGCCCGCTTGGCCTTATGTAGGCTTTCAATTTATGATCCCCAGGTTATCTCAGGCCGGGCTTTAAAGGGGATTTAAGGAAGCTACATTACTCCTACAAGATGGTCTTTATCACCATACTCAAGAGGCTAACTCATGAGCTGAGAATCAAGATAATGGAGGAAGGATAGGGTTTCAGGTTGTCATGGGGCTCCTGGGTGGCTCAGGTTAAGTGCCCAACTTCCGCTCAGGTCATGATCTTGCGGTTTGTGAGTTCAAGCCCCACACGGGGCTCTGTGCTGACAGCTCAGAACCTGGAGCCCACTCTGGATTCTGTGTCTCCCTCTTGTGATCTGTCTCTCTCTCCCTCAAAAATAAATAAACATTAAAAAAATTTTTTTTAAAGTCATGATACTCTAAACATACGAGGCTTAAAAATATTTGGTAAGTGTGGAACCTTCTCAAAGGTATTTTATTTTATTTTTTAATTTTTAAACATTTTATTTTTGAGTAATCTCTACTCCCAAGGTAGGGCTCGAGCGCACAACCCCGAGATCGAGAGTTGCACACTCTTCCGACTGAGCCAGCCAGGCACCCCTTAAAGGCCTTTTATAAAATATTTTCTTACTGCTCTGTATTATGATAGTCTGTTTACATGGATATCTTTCCCACTCATCTTATGATCCTCTTTGGTTCTGTGCCTTTTCCTTGGCTGTGGGTCTGAAATAATAGAAGGTGCCGAATACACACATCTGTTGAAAGAGCAAAAACCGGGGAGAGGTAAGGCTGCTCCTCTTTGTTGTCGGGAGAACCAGATGAGACACTGCCTATTACAGTCCTATTGTGCATACAGCCCCGTGCTAGGCACTGCAGGGACACCAGAGGGACGACCCGGTTCCTGCCGCTTGCTCTCTGCCTGGTAGGGGGACTCGACACTCTAACATAAGCAGAGAAAACGATGCCGTGTGCCACAAGAGAGGACAGGCAGAATGCCCTTGCCGTTCAGAGGAGGGAGGAGCCCCAGGAGGTTGGAGGAGTCAAAAAAGGGTTTCTGAAGGCGGGGTGGTAGCAAAGATGCACTGAGAGGGATAGGATTTCAGCACGGGACTTGGAGAGGCTGGTGGAGGCAGCTCTCTGCCTACAGGAAACGCTTCCCTTGGAATTGTGCCTCCTTGCCAAAGACCTTTTGAAAGTCTAAACCAAGTAGACACGCTGGTTCCTCTTTTGCCAAGCGGTCTCCTTTACCCTCTTTGAGAACTCTGCACGTGGACAATGACGTAGGCAGCTAAAAATCCCACAGTATGACACTTCGCTTGGTCGTGACACCGGGCTTATTTGAACTGTTGAACTGATACCATTTCGTTGCTAAACATTCATCTGGCAAAATATTTACTGAGTGTCTTTTGTATGCCGGGTACTGGCATTGTTACAAGATGCAGGGGCATATTAATGTGAATATTATATAGATATGTCCCCCCCCCATCCCAGCCTCTGGTCTATTGAGACAGCTATGAAGTCTGTTTAACGTGGAAAGTAGTCCAAAGGTCTGATCAGAAGTGCTACGGATGTACAAAGGAGGAAGCGATTAGCTAAATCTATAAAGGGGGTGAAGGAAGGTTTCATGAAGGAGGTGACATGTTTGGTGGGCCTTGAAGAATAAGTAGGATTTCAAAAAAAAAAAACCAAAAACAAACAAAAAAAGAATAAGGATTTCTCAAGGGGGAAGGGAGTGAATTAACATTAATCAGAGCCAACTACTATGTACTTACCCTACAGTGATACTTGTCGTCCAGGTATCACCATTTCTACTAAATAAACCTGGTCATTGTCAGTTAGGCTTTGAACTCAGGCCTCTCTAGGCCCACTCTATCTAGCTGCCTTCACGAGGAAGGAGCAGGGGCCGGCGGGGAGGTAGAGAAGCACGCTAGGCAGAAGCAAAAGGGTTGCTGGAGATTGACAGGAGTTGGGTCAGCAGGGCCTCCTTTCAGCTATGAACGTGATTGCCCGACTTTGGAGCTCTTGAGGGGCGATGATCGTTTCCTTTGAGACCTGCTTTTGCAGTGGGACTTGCTCAGTGTCTGTTGCTCGGTGTCTGCTTACGTTGATGCGAATATTCAGTTCAGCAAGCATTTATTGACTGAATTGGCTGCAGCGCGAGGGATTTGGGCTGCTTGGCCATCGTCACAATCATTTGTACGGTGATAGATGGGAGCGATTCTGAGAAGACTCCCGTTAGGCCTTCAGTTAGCCAAAGTCACCAGATTGATGATGCTGTTTCCTGGTCCTTATAGACAGAGAGACATGGCCTGAAAGTAAAGGCCGAAAGAACTTATTTGTCAAGAAAGTAGCTCTCTTGAAAGTACAAAATGTTGTATATTTAATAGGCACTTAAAATCCTTTCTTGAATAACCAATGGTTTAAGTCAATAGGTACACAGATAAGATGATAGAGGAAGCAAATGTCTGGGACGCCTGCGTGGCTCAGTTGGTTGGGTGTCCGACTTCGGCTCAGGTCACGATCTTGCCATTCCTGAGTTCCAGCCCCACATCACGCTGTGCTGACAGTTCAGAGCCTGGAGCCTGCTTCCAGTTCTGTGTCTCCCTCTCTCTCTGCCCCTCCCCTGCTCGTGCTCTGTGTGCTCTGTCTCTCTCTTTCAAAAATGAATAAATGTTAAAAAAAATTAAAAAAAAAAACCCAAAAAGCAAATATCTATACACTCCCATACATTCGTATATGCACACATGAGTAGTGAACTAATTAGAATTTGTACATGGGCTTAATTGATAAAAATGGCCCCAAAGCAAAGTCTACTGTAGTAGTTCCCTACCCCACTTAACAAAAACAAAAACTTCCCCTTTTTCTCCTTTGAGCAAAAGAAATATGTCTGACTAAGGACTGTTGAGGTTGTTACTGAAAGGAAAAGTCATGTAAGCCTGCCCACTTTGCTGACGGGAACAAATTTACCAAGTATTAGAGGAGGCAGAAACCTCAGTGCCAGCGACGAAGGTTCCACAGACCCACGTAACTAAAGAATTTCTCCGCATCGCTCCGTGGGGAGATGTTGGTCAAAGGGAACAGAGTTTCAGAAATGCAAGATGAATGAGTCCTGGAGATCTAACGTACAGCATCGTGACTTTAGTTAACAATAGTGTATTGTATACTCGACATTTGTTAAGAAGGTAGATCCTGGGGCACCTGGGTGGCTCAGTCGGTTAAGCGTCCGACTCTTGGTTTCGGCTCAGGTCACTGTCTCACGGTTTTGTGGGATCAAGCCCTACGTGGGGCTCTGCACGGACAGTGAGGAGCCTGCATGGGATTCTCTCTCTCCCTTGCTCTCTGCCCCTCCCCCACTCATGTTGTCTCTGTCTCTCTCAAACATAAATAAACTTAAAAAAAAAAAGAAGGTAGATCTCAAGTGTTCTCACCACATACACAAAAGAAGGAAATAAAAGAACATGGTAGCTATGTGAAGTGATGGGTATGTTAATTAGCTTGATTGTGGTGATCATTTCATAGTGAAGACATCAAGTTGTATACCTCAAATATATACAGTTTTCTGTGTTAATCCTACCTTTATTTGGTTATTATTATTTAACATTTTTTTACATTTTTTTATTTATTTTTGAGAGGGAGAGACAGAGCGAGCTGGGGAGGGGCAGAGATAGAGAGGGAGACATAGAATCCGAAGCAGGCTCCAGGCTCTGAGCTGTCAGCACGGAGCCCGACATGGGGCTCTAACTCGCGAGCTGTGAGATCATGACCTGAGCCGAAGTCGAATGCTCAGCCGACTGAGCCACCCAGGTGCCCTGGGTTTTCCAAACATTTTTTAAAAATTAATTAATTAATTAATTTTTAAGTAAGCTGTACACCCGGTGTGGGTCTTGAACTCACAACCCTGAGATCAAGTGTCGTATGCTGTACTGACGGAACCAGCCAGACGCCCTAATCCTACCTTTATTTGTTAATCATAAAGCTGAAAAAAAAAAAACAAACCCCAAAAAACCAAAACCCTTCCCTGTATGCTACCGGTTTAAAGCACACATAGGCACCTCCAAATTGCTAAACCTTCTCCATCCCTTATCTTTCTTTCTTTTTTTTTTTTTATTAGCCATGATCCTAGCCCAGATTGTCACCATAGCACCCGGACACTGCTGCAGTGCCTTTTGCATTGTTCTGTTTCTAGCTGTTTTCCAACCCATCTACGCGTAGCTGTTCGAAAACTGAACCTTACTTGCTTCTTCCCAACTGTCTTTCATTCAGGGAAAATAGACGGACTCTTTTCCTGATTAGGTACAGAACACGTGTTTATTCATAAAGCGCAAAAATAAAAGACAGAAAAATATAAGGAATAAAGTAAAACATCACCTGAATCTCACCACCCTGAGACAACCACCCATGGCCTGTTGGTTATGGTCTCTTCATGCATCTCTCATATGTATTTACATGGAAATGCAATTTTACAATTCTTTTTTTCCTCTTTCTTTCTCTTTCTTTCTTTCTTTCTTTCTTTCTTTCTTTCTTTCTTTCTTTCTTTCTTTCTTTCTTTCTTTCTTTCTTTCTATTAAAGGATTTTATTTTTAATAATCTCTGCACCCAGCACAGGCCTCAAACTCACAACCCTGAGATCAAGAGTCGCGTGCTCTACCCACTGAGCCAGCCAGGTGCCCCTCAATTTTACAATTCTTAATTGTTTGCTTGTTGCCTTTCACCGAATAGCCAGTGTTAATGACTGGGTGTATATATCCTTTAGTCCTTTATTCAGGTTCATATAACTATGTTAAAAATAATTAGACACAGGAGCACCTGGGTGGCTCAGGCGGTTAAGCATCCAACTTCGGCTCAGGTCACGATCTTGCTGTTCGTGAGTTTGAGCCCCGCGTTTGGCTCTGTGCCAACAGCTCAGCGAGCCTGCTTCAGATTCTGTGTCTTCCTCTCTCTCTGACCCTCTCCCACTCACACTCTCTCTCTCTCTCTCTCAAAGATAAATAAACATTAAAAAAATTATTAAAAAAATAATTAGACATGGACACATAAAGAGAATTAAAAACCATTATTCATTTTCATTTATTTAGTTTGAAATTTTTTTAATGTTTATTTATTTTTGAGAGAGAGAGAGAGAGAGAGAGACAGAGTGCGAGTGGAGGAGAGGCAGAGAGAGAGGGAGACACAGAATCCAAAGTAGGCTCCAGGCTCTAAGCTGCCAGTGTAGGGCCCGACATAGGGCTTGAATCCACAAACTGCAAGATCATGACCTGAGCCGAAGTCGGATGCTTAACTGACTGAGCCACCCAGGCGCCCCCAAAACCATTATTCATTTTTAAAGAGGTATCGTGTGATATACTTTTTTTTTTTGTCTCTTACATTTCTTGCTCCACAGTGAAATCTCTCCACCTTTACTAGTAAGATCTAATGAATTCCTTTAATATCTGCACAGTATTCTATGGTATGGATATATAATTTATTCACTTATATCTCTGCAGAAGGGCATTCTTTCTGCTGTAAACATCATTGTGTATGTATTTGTGTAAGTCTCCTTAAACTGGTATTTATATTTCTTTGGGATAGAGTCACAGCTGTGGAATTTCTGGGACAAAAGGTATGTGTAGTTTTAATTTTTATAGGTATTCCCAGATTGCTTTCCCAAAAGGCTGTAAATAGTCACATTAACGTAAGCAGTTTTATGAAAGTATACTCCTCCTCCCCCATCCTGCCAGCAGTAAGTGTTGGTACTTAAATAGTTGCCAATCTCATGGGCGAGAAATACCACATTATTTTGTTTTTAATTTGCATTTCTCAAACTGCCATTGTTTAGTTGCCGTTTGGATTTGCACTTCATTTCCTTTGTTAGTTTTCCCACTATGTTTTTTGTCTTATCAATTTTTAAAAACAATTTTTTTGAATGTTTATTTATTTTTGAGAGAGAGATGGCGCAAGCGGAGGAGGGCAGGGAGAGAGGGAGAGGGAATCCGAAGCAGGATCCGAGCTCTGAGTTGTCAGCATAGAGCCCACTCGGGACTCGAACTCACAAGCCGTGAGATCATGACCCAAGCCGAAGTCAGAGGCTTAACCATCAGGTGCCCCTGTCTTATCAGTTTGAAGGAGCTATTTGAGTCTTACAGATATTGACCTCTTATCTGGCAATGTATAGTAAGTTTTCTTTCTCACTGTATCATTTGCCCTTCTATATGGTATTTTTTTCCCATAGAAATGTTGAAAAAGAAAAAAAAAGTCACATGGTAAAAAGTTTAAATTTTTCTTTATAGCTTGTGGGTGTTCCATATCAGTTAAAAGAGTTCCCAAACCAATAAGTTAAACATGTGTTTTCATAAAAGTTCCTATAGTTTTTCTTGTTTTAGCATTTAACATTTTATTTTATTTTTTGAGAGACAGAGAGTGAGCGGGGCAGGGGCAGAGAGAGAGGGAGACACAGAGTCTGAAGCAGGCTCCAGGCTCTGAGCTGTCAGCATAGAGCCCCATGTGGGGGCTCGAACCCACGAATGTGAGATCATGAGCTGAGCAGAAGTCAGATGCTCAACCGACTGAGCCACCCAAGCGCCCCTCTTGTTTTGGTATTTAAACTTATGTTTTTACTATATCTCAAAGTTTTAAAAGTGGGGTATTAAAGAGAGTTTAAATTAATTTTATACTGGATCGGTAGGCAATTGTGCCAGTCTCTTTTTATTAAATAAATTGCCTCTTTCCTATTGAATTGAATTACCAGCTTTGTCATATATCAAAGGCCCACATAAACTCATCTCTATTTCTACACTTCGTTTTGTTTCACTGATCTATTAGTCTATTCTTATGCTAATATCATACTATTTTGTTTATAAAGGGCTTCATGATACATTTAAAATCTTTTAAAGCAGATATCGCATAGGGGCGCCTGCCCGGCTTGGTTGGTGGAGCATGTGACTCTTGATCTCCGTGTCATGAGTTTGAGCCCCATGTTGGCATGGAGCCTACTTGAAGAAAAAAAAAAAGTAGATATTGCAGATATTGTTTTTATTTTCTATAACTTTATTAGGTATTCTGAGACATTTATTTTTCCACCTAAGCATTAAGATCATGTACTCTGTTTATAAAATAAAGGAAACAAAAATTATGGGACCCTAATTGTAATTGCATTAAATTTATATATTCATTAAAAAATTTTCTTTTAATGTTTATTCATTTTTGATGGATAGAGACAGAGCATGAGTGGGGGAGGGGCAGAGAGAGATTGAGGGAGACCAGAATCCAAAGCAGACTCCAGGCTCCGAGCTGTCAGCACAGAGCCTGACGCAGGGCTCAAACTCACGGATGGTGAGATCATGACCTGACCTGAAGTCGGACACTTAACTGACTGAGCCACCCAGGCGCCCCATATATTCATTTTGAAGAATTAAAATCATTTTTATTTTAGTTAGGTTTCCCATCCAAAAACGTTGTATGTGTTTTCATTTATTCAAGAAAACTAACTTCAATAGGGCTTACATTATAGCCAACTTTATAAGCCAAGAGTCAGCATAAAAGACCTAGCTATTGAAAAAAGTGGAGTCAGAAGTGGTCATTATTTGCTGACACTTTGATTTCTCTTTGTAAACTGTAAAAGATTAAACTGAAAGTTAAGCAACACTAATTATAGATATTAGAAATGTAGTAAATACAAACTAAGCACAGGTAGCCATCATTCCCACTGTCAAAATAGTTGCTAGACGGGCACGAAAAAACTACCAAATGATCAAATTTCACTCTCTGAATTGAAAACCTTCTATAATGGACCCATATGTGCGTATCACTAAAACAATTTATGACTAGGTTTTTTTCATTTTACTAAAGATCATTTGTAGCAATTACATATCTTTAACATATTATTTTACTCTTTACGTTAAAGGATGTGGTTGTTGCAGCATAGAAGGAAAATAATTCATCTGATGCTGTATGGTGTCACGACATATTGCATGCAAACATACCCACTAATGAGGTCATTAAGGGTTAGGTTGTTAAGTAATTATTGTTTTAAATTGTTTTTTAATGTCTATTTATTTTTGAGAGAGAGAGAGAGAGAGAGTATGAGCAGGGGAGGGGCAAAGAGAGAGGGAGACACAGAATGTGAAGCGGGCTCCAGGCTCTGAGCTGTCAGCACAGAGTCCAACATGGGGCTCAAACCAACCAACCCCGAGATCATGACCTGAGCCAAAGTCGGACGCTTACCCCACTGAGCCAGCCAGGCGCCCCAAGTAATTACTGTGTTAAATGCTTAATATTATGTTGAAATCTTTGGTGGGTGGTTGCATAGGTATCTAAGAGTGCTTTAGTGATAGTTGAGGAAATTCATTGGTATTGAGAGGGCTGGGAACACACTATTTTCTTTTGAAACAATGGACTGGAGGCTCCTGCTTTAGAAAAAAAAATTAACGTTTATTCATTTTTTGAGAGACAAAGAGAGAGAGAGAGCGCCAGCGGGGGAGGGGCAGAGAGAGAGGGAGACACAGAATCCGAAGCAGGCTCCAGGCTCTGAGCTGTCAGCACAGAGCCCGATGCGGGGCTCGAACTCACAAACTGTGATATCATGACCTGAGCTGAAGTCGGCTGCTTAACCGACTGTGGAGGCTCCTGCTTTTAGAAAATTTGTCAGTCAACATGTTTTTTACGCATTGAATAGATTCTGATGATGAGTGGTACCTGTGCCCTACAAACAGTAGATTTCCTCTGCTATACCAGTGAAAAACAAATTCGGGCTAAAATGGGAAAAGGTACACCCACAATGGCCACTGTGGTTCGGGGTGCCAGAGGACAATTTGGCCCTACCTAGCGTTAGGCAGTGTCTGTGATGGCGCCCAATGATCCCGGCTTCCAGGTATTCGTGCCCTGATGTAACCTACCATTCGTCGCATGGAGCTCAACCTACTTGACTTGGTTCTAATGACCCGCATCTCACAAAAGTGATGGATGTCACTTTTGAGATTAAGTCACAAAAAGACCGTGACTTTCTTCTTGCCTCTTTTCCTCTCTGATCTCTCACTCTGGGGGAAGCCAGCTGCCATCTTTTTAGTATGGAGAGGTCCTTGAGGCAAGGGACCAACAGCTAAGAAGGATTTGAAGCCTTGCCATTAGCTTGTGAGTGAGCTTAGAATTGGATCCTGCCCAAATCAAGCCTTGAGGTGACTGCGGCCTGCCGGACCCCTTGATCGCAGCCTTGCGAGAGACTTGAGACAGAGGCGTCGGCTAACCACCAGATTTCTGGTGCACGGGAACTGGGAGATAATAAATGTTTGTTATTTTAGGGGGTGATTTGTTGTGCAGCAATAGATGAATAATGTACAGCATCAGAATGTAAGGGCTGTGAAGAGAGGCCCCAAGAATATCCAGTTCCCCACTGTATCTCTGTAGCACTTAGCATGGAGCATTGTGCAAAGTAGGCTTTCAGTAAATATTAGTTGAATGAATGAATGAATGAATGAATGAATGAATGAATGAAAAGGCCAAGAGAATTGTCCTTTTCCCAATTCTGTCACATTTTTGTCATCTGGGCCCCAAAGCAGCTCTAGGCGTAGAATCATAAAATCTCTTCTGGAAAGAGTTGCAATGTGCTTGTGATGCTCCTTTAAACACAAGACCTAAACTGAGTCCAGAGAACCAGGCCAGGAACAAACTGACACTGTGCCACCACTCCCTCTTGTGCCAGAGACCTATTTTCTCCCAAAGTATGCTGATCTATGGAGATTCAGCTCTGCTTTCCATAAAGGGTACCTTTTTATTTTATTTTATTTTTTTTAAAGTTTTTTTTTCAACGTTTTTTATTTATTTTTGGGACAGAGAGAGACAGAGCATGAACGGGGCAGGGGCAGAGAGAGAGGGAGACACAGAATCGGAAACAGGCTCCAGGCTCCGAGCCATCAGCCCAGAGCCTGACGCGGGGCTCGAACTCACGGACCACGAGATCGTGACCTGGCTGAAGTCGGACGCTTAACCGACTGCGCCACCCAGGCGCCCCAAGGGTACCTTTTTAATTTATTTTTTATTTTTACGTAATCTCTACACCCAACATGGGGCTTGAACTCACAACCCCGAGGTCAAGAGTCACATGTTCTACTGACTGAGCCAGCCAGGCAGCCCATAGAGGGTAGCTTTAACATTATCACCCTAAATGTGGAGACTGAATTCCCATTTTCATTTCAGAAGAGAGCCTTTGTTTAGCATTTGGGTGTTTTTCTTCTCAGAACAAAGGAAGAGCCCGCTTTAAAGGAGCATTGGTAACTCCGCCAACTACTAGAAAGAAATTGCTTTTAGTGTGAAAATGACATTTTGTTGTTGCCGGTTTTCTCCCTTCTCAGCTTTATCCACTGAGGTTAAGAAAGTGTCTTAGGGGTTTAGACTTTCCCATGGGCCCCTTTGGAATGCCGTAGCCCATAGATCCCATGCTACTTACCAATCTACTGCCCTGGCTCAGTTTCTCCCCTGGATTTGTAACATTATAGCAGAAAGCCTTTTTTGCTTGTAAAGCCCGGGGAGAGGAGAGGTGCATTGAGAGTGCCAAAGATTAAAAAAAAAAAATAACGGATATTAAAAATAGAGGCTGGTTCATGTTACCAGATCTGGCTGCAGATCATCTGGAAAAGACTATTAAAATTTTAAGTGGTCATATTTTCTCCTGTGAAAATGAAGCTCCAATAAAACAACCCAGTGAATTGTTTCTTAACGCTTTTCTTTGGCTCTCTGTGAATAGTGAAAACAACCTGAATAGTTCCAACCCATTTTATTTATTAGCTACATAGATAGTACTGTAGCTTAAACTTGTTCTTAGCTGAAAAGAATTGTACTTCTCTGTTCTAACTTCACACAGAAATATGATTTTTTTCCCCTCGAGATAAATGTTGTGGATATGAGCGTTTCAGGGTGGTTTGCATCAAAATTCAGAACTTAATTCAATAAACTTTTTTTTTCTCAATGTTTATTCACTTTTAAGAGGTGGAGAGAGACAGAGTGTGAGTGGGGGAGAGAGAGAGGGAGACTCAGAATCCGAAGCAGGCTCCAGGCCCCGAGCCATCAGGACAGAGCCCGATGCGGAGCCCCAATCCACGAGCTGTGGGATGATGACCTGAGTCGGATGCTTAACTGACTGAGCCACCCAGGCACCCCAATAATCTTTCTTTAATGTTTATTTATTTATGTTGAGAGACGCAGAGAGAGCACAAGTAGGGGAGGGGCAGAGAGAGGGAGAGAGAATGTCAAGCAGGTCCCCCTGGCTGTCAGTGCGTAGCTCAGTCCCACACACTGTGAGATCATGAGCTGAGCTGAAATCAAGAGTCGAATGTTCAACTGACCGAGCCACCCAGGCGCCCCAAGTCAATAAAGTTTTATAGAGTCTACTATGTGCACATATTTCCTGTCCTCTAGGGGTTTATAATCTAAGAGTTAGAAGAAATATGGTGATAATGGCATCTTTTACTGAGTGGTCAGCAGTGCCCAACACCCGTTCCCCAGATGACTTCCTTTCGTCTCCCCTGGAACCTATTTAGCAGCAGTATTATTATCTTAATTTGATCTTATTTGTAAAGTTTATTTTTTTTTAAGTTTATTTATTTATTTTGAGAGAGACAGAGTGTGAGTTGCGGAGGGGCAGAGAGAGAGAGGGAGAGAGAGAATCCCAAGCAGGCTCCGCGCTGCCAGTGCAGAACCCGACGTGGGGCTCGAACCCACAAAACTGCGAGATCATGACCTGAGCCGAAACCAAGAGTCGGACGCCTAACCGACTGAGCCACCCAGGCGCCCCTAAAGTTTATTTATTTTTTTAGTAATCTCTACACCCAGCGTGGGCCTCGAACTCACGACACTCCGAGCTCAAGAGTCACACGCTCCACCGACTGAGCCAGCCAAGTGCCCCATCTTAATTCTACAGATAAAGTAAAGTGAGTCCTACAGAGGCCAAATAATTCTGGGGATAAAGCCCAGGTCTGTCTGCTGGCATTCTTAACTGACAAAGAACTATAACACACAGTTTATTAAGGTGACTCTGGTATGAAAACCTGCTGGGTAGCCTCCAAGAAACCGAAGCCTGTGGGTCCCTTGCGGTGGGAGAATAGAAAGTTGGGTTGCAGAGCTGACACTCAAAGGCATTGATGGAAGGGCATCGCCAGGTGTGGAGCCCGAGGCTGAGTTTTCCTCATGGGTGGAAACTTCACCTGGCCTGCATACGGCGAGGACTGACAGATTGAAAGCTCTCTTTTGATGCTGTGGGAGATAGTGAATGATTGTTTTAAGTCCCTAGTGATTTAGCTGACTGATCCCACTAACAAGACAAGACAGAATGTGGTAAGTGGCATAAGAGAGATTCATCTAAAATGCCATTGGGTTTCAGATTAAAAAAAATAATAATAATGAAAGCTTGTAGTTCCAGAACGCTTCCCCTGTGCCAAGCACTATGCTAAGTGCCTTACGTGCATCATCTCACTCCGCCCTCACCACGCTTACCTTGTTGAAGGGGGAACTTTTCTCAGGCCCGTGGATAACTCTGAGTTCAGCCTCTTGTCTAAGGCCACACAGCTAGTGAGCAGTGGAGCTAGATTCAAATCTAGATCTGTCTGGTTGACCTCAGAGTTTCTAGCGGGTGACTTAGGACAGTCTTTATGAAGTAGGTGGCATTTGCGATGGACCCTAAAGGGTGGGTAGCTAGCCACAGGCAGAGGTCATTCTAAGCAAGAGCGCAGAGCCTGAGCAAAGGCTTGTACGAGGTAGGGGGTGAAGTCAAGGGCAGGAACAGCAAGGAGTGTAGTTTGCCTGGAGCTTCTGGTATTCAAAGAGCTAGGGGGGAAGAGAAGACTGAAGAGAGCTGTTAGATCCACATTTGGGTGGTCTCTGAATTCCAGACTGAAGAATTTGTGCTATATGTTTGCTAGCGTTGCTAGAACAAACTGGACGGCTTGAACAGAAATGTATTGTCTCACGGTCCTGGAGGCCAGGAGTCCAAGATCAAGGTGTTGGCAGAGCCCTTTCCTTCTGAGGGCTGTGGAAGAAGGATGTGTACCAGTTCTGTCTCCTTGGCTTGTAGATCTTCTCCTACCCCGGTCTTTACATTGTCTTCCCTCTGTGTTTGTGTCCAAACTTCCTTTTCTTATAGGGTCACCAGTCAGTTTGGATTAGGACCCACCCTAAAGACCTAATTTTAATTCGATTACTTCTATAAAGACCCTCTCTCCAAATAAGGTCCCATTCTGAGGTACCAGGAGTTAGGACTTCGACATACACATTTTCGGGGGATCACACAATGCAAACTATAACGCTAGCCAGGAGATGGTTGTTTAATGTCAGATGTTCAAATCAGGTACATAAAATCATGCAATGCAAATCACACGAAATAAAAAGGGTAATAAATCTCAGAGGCTTTGGTATAATGACAAGCAAAAGAAAACCTTTCTATTTAAAACAAGAACTGACTGCAGAGATTTTTTGCATCAAGAAAAGAGGCATTATTCACGTCCAGGGAGATGAATCTGTGTTTAGAAAAATGTCTTGGGGTGCCTGGCTGGCTCAGTCGGTGGAGCACGTGACTCTTGATCTCAGGGTTGTGAGTTCGACTTTTGATCTTGGGGCTGTGAGTTCAAGCCCCACGCTGGGTGTAGAGATTACTGAAAAATAAAATATTAAAATATTTAACAAAGAAAAAAAGGAAAATGTCTCCTTAATGGCCTATTCGAGTTTCAGTGGCATTGTTAGAAAGGGGAGAATGAAACAAAGAATTGAATTTGTCATTATACTAAAGGTTGACTTTGAAGAAATGGGGTCAGGTGGAGATGATGTAAGAAGAAAGGAAGGTGAGAATAATGAGTGGGGGAAGAGAAAGGAGAAGTAAAACATGACCGGCAACTCAAGGATAATTCGGGATAGCGGCAGTGGTTGGGGGTGTATACTATTCCATTTAAAATTGTTTATTATATTGCGAGGCATGTGATACCTTCCTTTCAAAAGGCTTCTGTGCGCAATATCCTCTTGCTAGTGGCGTGTCAGGGGATTAGTGGAAAAGGAGCTGCATTTTATGGCTAGGTAGGTCCATACGGGGTAGAGAAGAGAATGACTACAGAAAGCAAGATATTTCTGAGATCATGAGCTTAGTGGAAAGAAGAAATTGAAGGCTTAGAGTTCTGGAATTAGATCAAGTAGGGATCACTACTTATTAGTGGTGTGGCCTTTAGGAAATCAACTAACCTCCTAAGCCTCAGTGTCCTCATCTTGAAAGTGGGGACAAAAACCAGAAGCTAGCTCATAAAGCTGCTGTGTGCAATAACTAAATGACAAAATGGTTGTAAAATGTTTGGAGCCACCGCAGACGCATAATTACGTGCGTGATAAATATTAGCTGTGGGGGACTACCAGCAGTTTGTGGCATGGGGACTCAAAACACTTTTTTTCTAACTATTGAAAGGAATGGGGAAGCCAGAAGGAGGGGGGTCTTGGGAACACCCAGGCTGGAAACATCTGGGTTGCTCTGGGGAGTAAGGCTAGGTCTGTAGGAGTGGAGGACCCGTAGGAAGAATGAAATTAACACAGTTCCTGGAAGACAACCCAGGACAAAATGGCTCTTGAAATTAATTCAATCAATAACGAGCACTCCTCTTCTCGCTGTTGCTCTTTCTTTCTGTCTCATAGTTTGGCTCTGTTTTCAGCAATTGTGCTACTGAATGAGTGCCTACATCCATTCCATTTTTATGTTTTATAATGATGAATTCTAAGAATGCAGAGAAGCATGGAGGAAAAACATCATGAACATCTATATGCCCACCACCCAATTCTATCAAATCTTAACTTTTTGCCAGATTTTCTTCACTTCTTTTTATTTACTTATAGTTTAGGAGGAAAAAAAAAAAAGAGGGCGCCTGGGTGGCTCAGTCGGTTCAGCATCTGACTTCGGCTCAGGTCCTGATCTCACGGTCCCTGAGTTCCGGCCCTGGCGTCGGGCTCTGTGCTGACAGCTCAGAGCCCGGAGCCTGCTTCGGATTCTGTGTCTTCCTCCCTCTCTGCCCCTCCCCCGCTGGCACTCTGTCTCTCTCTCAGAAATAAATAAACATAAAAAAAAAAAAAATAGAAATGAGGATGTGCCATATTAAAAAAAAAAGAAAAGAAAAGTGAAAACAAACCATTATAGATATAGTTGAAACTCCCTGGATGTTTCTCCTTCCTTTCTTCCGGTCTGTGAATGCCTCTCTCCGGAATACAATTTTATGGAATACAATGTGAATTATGCCCCTTGGAGGTAGGCAATAGCAGTACCGAATCCAGAATTAGATGTTTATCATTCTTATGTATGCTTTAGTACTTTTAACACCTAGGACCGTATCCATAAACAATATTCTTTTACAGGTTTAAACCTTACTTATGGGACTGCCCTGTATTTAACCTTCTGCAACTTGCTTCTTTAAAAGCCACCACTCGATTATTGAATTCATCATGCCAATACATGGAGCTTCATTCATTAATTTCACTAGTTTAAAATGAAATTCCGTTGTATGAAAATGCCCCAATTTGTCTTTTCTCTGGTTGATGGACGTTTAGGTTTTTTGCTACAATTTTTTGTTGTTGCTATTGCTGCAATGAGCATTCTTGTACATCGTGCAGAGCACAAGAGTTTCTCGAGGGAATATACAGGAGTGGAATTGTGTGCCCTCAACTCTGTCAGATATTGACAAATTGCTCTCCAAAGTAATTGTACTTGTTTAAAATAATTGTACTGGAGGGGTGCCTGGGTGGCTCAGTCGGTTGAGCGTTCAACTTCGGCTCAGGTCATGATCTCACAGTTCGTGGGTTCGAGCCCACGTCGGGCTCTGTGCTGGCAGCTCGGAGTCTGGAGCCTGCTTTGGATTCTGTGTCTCCCTCTCTCTCTGTCCTTAACCCACTTGCATTCTGTCTCTACCTCCCTCAAAAATAAATAAACATTGAAAAAATAGTTTAAATAATTGTACTGGTGTACTTAATCCGCCAGCGGTGTGTGAGTTAATAGCGTTTCACACCCTCATCAACAATTGGTATTGTCAGATTTTACATTTGCCACTCTAATAACGAGGAGATATCTTATTCTATTAATTTAGTTATTCTGTGTTTTTAATGTTTTAAATATAATATTGTTGACGAGGTTAAGTATACCTTCATAAATTTATTGACCATTTGGGTTTTCTCCTCTGTGAATTACCTATTCAAGTCCTTTAAGGATTAAATGAAGTAATATGAGTAAAACAATTGGAACGGTGCCCAATACAAAGCACACAATTCAAATACAAAAAATGGGGTGCTGGGGTTTCAGTCGGTCAAGCGTCTGACTCTTGATTTTGGTCAGGTCACAATCTCACTGTCGTGAGATCCAGCCCTTTGTCCGGCTCCAAGCTGAGCGTGGAGCCCTCTTGGGACTCTCTCTCTCCCCCTCTCTCTGCCCCACCCCAGCTCCCGCTCTCTCTCTCTCTCTCTCTCTGAAAACAAACATTAAAAAAACCAACAAAGCACACAATACACGTTATCTATCATTATTTTCCTGTTTTCCTATTTGATTGCTATTGATTGATAGTTACTACCTATTTTTATATAAATCCTTTGTTATGTGAGTTGCAAAAATTTTGTCTGTAGCTTGTATTTTCATTTTTTATAGTGTTTTATACATTTTAGATTTTAATGAGTCAAATTTATCATTTTCCTATATGTTTTTGTGAGTTTTATGTCCTGTTAAAGAAATCTCTACCCAGATTTCATAAAGACAGTCTCTTCTCTTTTCTTTTTTCTTTTTTTTAATAAAGTTTATTTATTTATTTTGAGAGAGAGAGAGAGCAGGGGAGGGGCAGAGAAAGAGGGAGAGAGAGAGAGGATCCCAAGCAGTCTCCTCATCAGCAGTTCTCAGCCTGATGTGAGGCTCAAACTCAGAAACAGTGAGATCATGACCTAAGCTGAAATCAAGACTCAGGTGCTTAATCGACTGAGCTGCTCAGGTGCCCCTGCTCTCTTTTCTTATACAATTTTTAGGTTTCATTTTTACATTTAGATTAAAAAAATTTTTTTTCCTAAGATTTATTTATTTTTGAGAGAGACACAGAGCATGAGCTGGGGAGGGACAGAGAGAGAGGGAGACACAGAATCCGAAGCAGGCTCCAGGCTCTGAGCTGTTGGCACAGAGACCAATGTGGGGCTCGAACCCACAGGCCATGAGATTGTGACCTAAGCTGAAGTCGGATGCCTAACCGACTGAGCCATCCAGACGTCCCTACATTTAGATTTTTAAATGTACCTGGAATTTATTTTTGTGTGTGGCATGAGGTAGGAATTGAGGTGGCTTTTTAAATTTTTAAATTTTAATTTTTTTAATTTTATTTATTTTTGAGAGAGAGAGAGAGAGAGAGAGCACAAAAGGGGGAGGGGCAGAGAGAGAGGAAGACAGAATCCAAAGCAGGCTCCAGGCTCTGAGCTGTCAGCACAGAACCCAACGCAGGGCTCAAACCCACGAACTGTGAGATCGTGACCTAAGCTGAAGTCGGTCACTTAACTGACTGAGCCACCCAGGTGCCCCTTTAACTTTTTTATTTGAGAGAGAGAGAGAGAGCACGTGTGCCAATGGGGGAGAGGTGCAGAGGGAGAGAAAGAATCTCAGGCAGGCTGCATGCTCAGTGTGGAGTCCTACTCGGAGCTCGATCCCGCACCCTGGTATCACGTCCTGAGCTGAAACCAAGAGTTGGATGCTCAGCTAACCAAGCCACCCAGGCGCCTTGAAGTGTTTTTGTTGGTTGGTTGGCTGGTTTGTTCCCGGTAGATAACTGGCCACATTTGCTGAATAGGCCATCCTTTCCCCATCGATATGTAATGTCCCTTCTGTTGTGGAGGTCTGTTTTGTAGTTTCTATATTTGTTTTTTATTTTATTTTATTTATTATTTTTATTTATTTTATTTTATTGTTTATTTCGGTTTTTTTCTATTTGTTTTGTAGTTTTTCTATTTGGTCATTTTGGGCTATTTGTCCCTGCACCATTACCATACTGTCACGACAACTCTAGTTCTGTAGTAAAATCTGTCAACAAGGTTCTTCTGTGTTGCATTTCTTCACACATTTTCTCCCTCATCTTGGCTCTTTGTTCTTCCGTATGAATTTTAGAATCAACTTATAAAATCCCACAAAAATCTTTTTATTCAAAGTTTTCTTTATTTAAGTCATCTCTATACCCAGCGTGGGGCTCGAACTCACAACCCTGAGATCGAGTCATATGCTCTTATGGCTGAGCCAGCCAGGAGCCCCCAGAATCTTTTTTGATTGCAGTGTTGTTGACATACAGTATTATATTAGTCCTAGGTGTCCAACATAGTGATCTGATATTTATGTACATAATGATGTGATTGCTGTGATAAGTGTAGTTACCCTCTGTGACCATGCAAAATGTTTACAACATTGTCGATTGTATCTCTGTGCAGTGCATTACATCCCTGTGACTTATTTATTTTATAAATGGAAGATTGTACCTCTTAATCTCCTAAACCTATTTCATGCGCTTCTGCACCCCATCCCCTCTGGCAACCTCCAGTTTGTTCTCTGTATTTATGAGTCTGTTTCTGTTTTTTTGTTCTTTAGGTTCTACGTATGGTATTTGTCTTTCTGTGTCTAACTTGTTTCACTTACCATAATACTCTCTAGGACTATCCATGTTGTTGCAAATGGCACGATTTCTTGATTTTTTTATGGCTGAGAAATATTCCATTCTGTATACATACCACATCTTATTTATCCATTCATCTATTGAACTGCTGTTCTTGTTTCCTTTAGGTAAATACCCAGCAGTGGAATTATTGAATTGTATGGTATTTCTATTTTTAATTGTTTTCGGGAACCTCCATACTGTTTTCCACAGTGGCTGCACCAAATTACGTTCCCACTAACAGCGCACGAGGCTTCCCTTTTTTTGCCACATCCTTTCCGGTATTTGTTATTACCTATCTTTTTGATACTAACCATTCTGACTAGTGTAAAGTGATATCTCATTGTGGTTTTGATTTGCATTTCCCTGATGTAATGTTGAGCATCTTTTCAAAAAATGCCCATTCAGATCCTCGGTTCATTTTTTAAATGCATTATTTGTTTCTTTGGCATTGGGTTGTATGAGTTCTTTATAAATTTTGGATATTAACCCCTTATCAGATGTATCATTTGCAAATATCTTGTCCCATTCAGCAGGTTGCCTTTTCTTAATTTTTTTTAATTTCATTTTTTATTTTTAAAAATTTACATCCAAATTAGTCAGCATATAGTGCAACAATGATTTCAGGAGTAGATTCCCTTAGTGCCCTTTACCCATTTAGCCCATCCCCCTCCTACACCCCCTCCAGTAACCCTCAGTTTGTTCTCCGTATTTATGACTCTCTTCTGTTTTGTCCCCCTCCCTGTTTTCATGTTATATTTGTTTCCCTTGCCTTATGTTCATCTGTTTTGTCTCTTAAAGTCCTCATATGAGTGAAGTCATATGATTTTTGTCTTTCTCTGACTAATTTCACTTAGCATAATTAATACCCTCCAGCTCTACCACGTAGTTGCAAATGGCAAGATTTCATTCTTTTTGATTGCTGAGTAATACTCCATTGTATATATATACCACATCTTCTTTATCCATTCATCCATCGATGGACATCTGGGTTCTTTCCATACTTTGCCTATTGTTGATAGTGCTGCTATAAACATGGGGGTGCATGTGTCCCTTCGAAACAGCACACCTGTATCCCGTGGATAAATGCCCAGTAGTGCAATTGCTGGGTCGTAGGGTAGTTCTATTTTTAGTTTTTTGAGGAACCTCCGTACTGTTTTCCAGAGTGGCTGCACCAGCTTGCATTCCCATTAATTTTTTTTAATGTTTATTTTTGAGACAGAGAGAGAGAGAAAGAGAGAATGCGTGAGCGAGTAGAGGAAGGGCAGAGAGAGAGAGGGAGAGAAAGAGTCCGAAATAGGCTCTAGGCTCTGAGCTGCCAGCACAGAGCCCAGTGTGGGGCTTGAACTCACAAACCATGAGATCATGACCTGAGCCAAAGTCAGACGCTTAGCCGACTGAGTCACCCAGGCGCCCCATCGGGTTGCCTTTTCATTTTGTTGATGGTTTCCTCTGCTGTGCAAAAGCTTTTAGTTTGATTTAGTCCCAATAGTTTAATTTTGCTTTTGTTTCCCTTGCTTGAGGAGACCTATCCAGAAAGACGTTACTAAAGCCAATGTCTAAGAGATAATTGCCTATGATTATATTTAGGGGCTTTATGGTTTCAGGGCTCACATTTAGGTCTTTTTAAATTGTTTTTTAAAGTTTATATATGTATGTATGTGATCTCTTACATTTTTTAAAAATGTTTATTTAGTTTTGAGAGAGAGTGAGAGAGGGAGACAGAGGCAGAGAGAGGGAGACAGAGGATCTGAAGCAGACTCTGTGCTGAGAGCAGAGAGCCCGACGCGGGGCTCAAACTTATGAAACACGAGGGCATGACCTGAGCCGAAGTCTGGCACTTAACTGACTGAGCCACCCAGGCGCCCTTGTATGTATGTAATGTCTACACCCAATGTGGGGCTTGATCTCACGACCCCAAGATCAAGAATCGCATGCTCTCCTTACTGAGCCAGCCAGGTGCCCCACATTTAGGTCTTTAATCCATTTTGAGTTTATTTTTGTGTTGGTATAAGAAAATGGTCCAGTGGTTTCATTCTTTTGCATGTTGCTGTCCAGTTTAACCCAACACCATTTATTAAAGAGACTGTCTTTCCCCCATTTTATATTCCTGCCTCCATTGTCACAGATTAGTTGATCATATAAGCACATGGTTACTTTTGGAATCTCGATTTTGTTTCGTTGAGCTATGTGTCTATCTCGTGCCAGTGCCATAGTGTTTTGATTACTATAGCTTTGTAGTATAGCTTGATGTCTCGCATTGTGATCCCTCCAGATTTATTTTTCTTTCTCAAGATTGCTTTGGCTATTAGGAGACTTTTGTGGTTCCATACAAATTTTAGGGTTATGTGTTCTAGTTCTGTGAAGAATACAGTTGGTATTTTGACAGGTTTTGCCTTGAATCTGTAGATTGCTTTGGGTAGTATGGACATTTTAACAATATTTTTCCAATCCATGAGCATGGTATATGTTTCCCTTTGCTTGTGTCATCTTGCTCTTTCACCAGTGTCTTATAGTTTTAAGAATGCAGTTTTAAGAATTCCTTGGTTAAATTTATTCCTAAGTATTTTATTCCTTTTTTTAAATTTTTTTAATTTTTATTTGTTATTGAGACAGAGAAAGACAGAGCATGAGCATGGGAGGGGCAGAGAGAGGGGGAAACACAGACTCCGAAGCAGGCTCCAGGCTCTGAGCTGTCAGCACAGACCCTGACGTGGGGCTCGAACTCACAGGCAGTGAGATCACGACCTGAGCTGAAGTCAGCCGCCCAACCGACTGAGCCACGCAGGCGCCCCAAACACTATGCTGCTTTAAATTGCAGCTTCACTCCACGAGGCTCAAAGCTCAGTAGACCCCTGATTTAACCATTATTGCATTGTATGGAACATATATTATCAAATCAGAGTGTCCTAGAAATCTGAATATGAATGAGTCTTGGCTGAATACCCTTATTTGGCTTATTTGAAAGGCCTTATAAAATGCATTGGTGTTCTTGGACCCAATGTAAGTTGTAATGAGTCTAAGAATCTAAAGAGTCATTACCATAGAGCTCCAGAATAAAATAAATCTGTTGTTGTTGTTATTACTACATTTTGCCTCTATCTTTGATGTGACGCTTTTCAAGTGGAACAGAGACTATTGACGGCCTGCAAGCAAATGGAGACTATCATGTTTCAACATCTAAAAATTTCCCAGCTGCTAGTGATTCACATTTATGTCCTAAATAATTCCATATATTGCTTGGAGATTTAGAAGGTTTGGGGGTGGGTGGGGTTGTTTCCCCTGGAGAGATGCTCAGTTTGTATAATAATAGTGTTGGTCTCTAGAATTTTTAGGGGGTTGGCGGGTGTTGTGACTTTCTCTATGGTAGTCAGATTTTGGACATTAGCTGCCTGAAGCAATACTTTTCTTGGCCTTTCTTCTAGAACACAGAAGGGGAATCATTATTTTTTGTTATTTGGAAGTAGATGAAGGAATGATATTTTAAGTCATTTGGGAGGATGCTTAGGGTAAGAATATGTAAACCCTCTTTAGGAGAAGACCTCGAGAAAGTAATTTCAGGTTAGCTTGCATAACCCAGAATCTAAAATGTTATAGTTGTCTGCACAGCTAACCCTCAGATTTACAGAGATCTATTCCCACACTTTTTTAAGTTACATGTTTGGAATTTGGCCTTTGGTTTCCTGCAGAAATAAGGCTATATTTGATTAGGGTTCAAGGTGGGACTGCAAAAACGCCACTTCACCCACAGCGTGACTGAAATATCGTTACGACTGTGATTTTAAACTTTATTTCTTTTAAGCTTTGTAAAGTACATTTAAACATACAAAATCCCTTCAAAAGATACCCAACACTCAGGATCCTAACCAGCCTGGCCCGTATTTGGGAACTCAGCTGGCATGTTGTCCATTGCTTAATCCCCCTCAAAAGCGCTGCTAGAAATTGGCAAGGAAGCCACCGGAAGGAATGATGTTTCCTGTACCTCAAGGTCCAATAACACTCTGGATGCCTCTGTTTCTACTTTTCTATGTCTCAGGGATCAAGCAGCACCTCTCACCAAGAAGAAGGGAAAGAATGAGGTGGATCGTGGTAGCAGGAGTGCGTAGCATATCTGACGTCAGCTAGCCGCCCAAAGAGCCAGATGGAGCCCTAGCTGGCAGCAATGGGGAGCAGGGAAGCTGGCTTCTTTCAATCAGTCATTCTGCGGAGTGCAGTGAGGACACCTCTCCCAAAGCTGCCGGAGCTGCAAGCCTGCCCCAGCAAGATGAGAGGGAAGTCGGGAAGGCCAGGTAAGTTCATTGAAATAGCAATCGGCTGGCGAAATCCAGACTGGGAAACTATTAGTCAAATAGCCTGGGGGTTTCAACAGGTAATTCTAAGGAGAAGAGGAATGGAGGGGGAACTGAAGATTAAAAGAGACGTGAAAGAGGGGCGCCTGGATGGCCCAGTCGGTTAAGCGTCTGGCTCTTGATGTTGGCTCGGGTCATGATCTCACGGTCCGTGTGAGATCGATCCCGGTGTCGGACTCTTCGATGGCAGTGTGGAGGCTGCTTGGGATTCTCTCTCTCTCTCTCTCTCTCTCTCTCTCTCTCTCTCTCTCTCTCTTTCTCCCTCCCTCTCTCTCAAAATGAATAAATAAACATTAAAAAAAAAAGAGAGACGTGGAAGACATATGCAATTTTTTAAATGGGCAAGACTAAGATAGGGTGTCTGGGGATGCATATACAGGTGGGAAAACTTATTTAAGAAAAGCAAGCAAGTGATGACTATAAAAGTCTAGACTATAGTTATGTATGAGTAAAGGAGGGGCTTGTGATCTGGCCGCTGCACACATGGAAGGGGTTCCCGGGGTGACTGCAAAGATCTATTTCTTGACCTGATGATGGTTACGAGAGTGTTGCTTTATGTGAATTCATTAAGCCGTGCGTCTGTGTGGTGTTCTTTATCTGTTTTACTTTATAATAAAAAGCATTAAAAAATAGAAGAAGGTCATATCCATGGAATCAAAGCACTGAGCCGACACCTGGGGACTGACCTGGTTGTAGAAGCTTTTAAAAAGCGTTCCCATCAGAGCAGGGGTCGAGTGGAGCAGAGAAGGAAGAGATGGCTGGGGTGGGCCAGCAGTGACAAACAAGGAGAGGACTTAAGGCTTGAAGAGAATGGGAGCACTTGCTAAGTAATTTGCAGGCTGCATCTACTGTTCCTTATTTAGGGAACCGAGATTGAGGGTGCTTGTAATGGTGCTGCCCCAGAAACAAGTGTTTCACATGTTTTTGTTCCATTTCAAAACAAGGATAATGTCACCAACCTGCCCCAGGATGTTATGAATTAGCAAAAATACATGGTCTGATATTTAGTCTAAATTTTAGCAGTATGGGTCAAATTAACACAAGATTTCTAGGTCAAGAAACACCTAATAAGATGGCAAGAAGTTAAAAACAGGCAGCCTGGGGGGCACCGGGGGACTCAGTCAGTTAAGCATCTGACTCTTGATTTCGGCTCAGGTCATGATCTTTCAGGTTCATGAGTTCGAGCCCTGCGTTGGGCTCCATAACTGAGGGTGTAGCCTGCTTGGGATTTTCTCTCTCCCTCTCTCTGCCCCTCTCCCGCTTGAGCACATATGCTCTCTCTCTCAAATAAATAAACATTAAAAAAAAAAAAAAGAAAGAAAGAAAGCCTGGGAGCAGGCAAGAAACAGGGTGCAAGTAGGTATTTAGCAATATGGAGTGAGGACCCAGCAGGTGCATTGGAATTCGAGGTCAGGACCCTAATCTTTAGGAATATTTTAAGAATCAAGCAGAGCCCCTGTTTCAGAGCAGCTCTGGCAATGGGTACGTTAGTCAGATAGAAAAGTAGTCACAGGGCCTAAAGCAGTCAACCAATAATTGAATGTGGGGTATGAGTCACACACAATGTTCTATCAGGATCAGTGGCCAGGTTGACTGTATGCAGTCATGTGAGTTATGGAACTCGGGCTCCTCAATTTCCCCTTAATGGATAAACAGGAGCTGTTCTAGAGCTGTGGGCTGCCTGAATCTACAGGAGTGGGGTTGGGACAGTCACGTGGCTTCAGCTGTGAGAATTGCTTTGCTCTTTCACTCCTTGAATATAAATCAAACACTTTTCATAACCAGTTTTTCTTTTTTTTTGTAGAGATTCGATGAGATTTGGGTTCACTTTTTAAGAATCCCTCATGGGCGGTGTCCTTTTTTTTGTTTTGTTTTTTGAGAGAGAGAGAGAAAGAGAGAGAGAGAGAATCTTAAGCAGCCTAGTGTGGAGCCCAACTTGGGGCTCCATCTCACAACATGAGATCATGACCTGAGCCCTAATCGAGAGTTGGACACTCAACCGACTGAGCCAAGCAGGTGCCCCAAGGTGTTCTTGATCCTTCATTGCATCTTTCCATCAGGAGGCCTATAATGTCTGGTGTCTTACTTTTTATGATATTAAGATTGATGAGGGGCACCTGGGTGGCTCAGTCGGTTGAGCGTCCAGCTTTGGCTCAGGTCATGATCTCACACTTCATGAGTTCGAGCCCCGCGTCATGCTCTATGCTGACAGCTCAGAGCCTGGAGCCTACTTCGGATTCTGTGTCTCCCTCTCGGTCTGCCCCTCCCCTGCTCACACTCTCTCTCTCTCTCTCTCTCTCATTAATAAATAAACATTAAAAAAAAAAGATTGATGAGTGGGGTTCAGATGGTGTCAGGCTGAATTTTGCATTCTAGCATCCTATTATCCTTTAAGCTGATGATTTTAGCAGTCACTGATGATCACTGCCTAGGTCCACTCTGTCATTAGAAGGAGGAGACTTGATTTTCCAATGCCATCATTTCTTCTGCATTAGCTAGAAGTCTATATAGAAGAGATTTCCCTCATCAACTTTGTGTCTATCTTGAAATGTAGGCAAGGTAGGACAACTGTGTGATTTTTGCCTTCTAGATCAATTTTCAGAATGATTTTGGTGTTCAAGGGTGACTAATGTTTTTATCAGCTCATTATGAGTTCAGGGATTTTTATATATTGGATGTGTCTCAATAAATCAGTGATTTTTCACTTTGATACCCAAATTGTCCCTTATTAGACCCCTTTAAAGTTGACTCATGAGGCTTTTTTTTAAAGTTTATTTTTGACAGAGAGAGAGAGAGAGAGAGAGAGAGAGAGAGAATGAGTGGGGGAGGGGCAGAGAGAAGGAGACACAGAATCTGAAGCAGGCTCCAGGCTCTGAGCTGTCAGCACAGAGCCCGATGCGGGGCTGGAACTCACGGACCGCGAGATCAAGACCTGAGCTGAAGTCAGATGCTGAACCGACTGAGCCACCCAGGCGCTCTGCTTCTTCTTCTTCTTCTTTTTTTTAACTGTTTATTTATTTACTTTTTTTTTTTATTTACTTTTGAGAGACAGAGCATGAGTGGGGGAGGTGCAGAGAGAGAGGGAGACACAGAATCCAAAGCCAGCTCCAGGCTCCCAGCTGTCAGCACAGAGCCCGACGCGGGGCTTGAACTCACGAACCGTGAGATCATGACCTGAGCCAAAGTCAGACACTTAACCGACTGCACCACCCAGGTGCCCCGTGAGGCATCTTGGCATAAACCATAGTAGTTGTTGAGAGTTTCCTTGCTTTCCTGCACAAGAAGACCTCCCTGGCTCATCTCATACAGGCCCTTGCCCCAGACCTGGAGTCAGAGATTTCTCTAAAGAATCCTATTTTATTTAGTGGGGGATGATCTTCAGTGATTATAATTTGTGTCAGGGAACTGATTGCTATTAGGTGGTCATTGCTTCTCGGACTTTTCAGTGGTCAGGGCGAATAATAACCTTTTTGTTTAAAAAAACCCTGAATTTAGGGGCACCTGGGTGGCTCAGTCAGTTAAGTGTTCAACTTTGGCTCAGGTCAAGATCTCAGAGTTCATGAGTTTGAGCCCCCACTTTGGATCCTCTGTCCCCCTCTCTCGCAGCCCCTCCCCAGCTTGATCTCGTGTGCGTGCTCTCCCTCCCTCCCTCTCTCTCTCTCTCTCAAAAATAAATAAACATTAAAAAAAATTCCTTTGGAGGGGTGTCTGGGTGGCTCAGTCAGTTGAGCATCTGGCTTTTGATTTTGGCTCAGGTCATGATCTCACGATTCCAGAGTTCAAGTCCACATTGGCCTCTCTGTTGTCAGTGCAGAGCCCACTTCAGATCCTCTGTTTCCTACTTTCCCTGCCCCTCCCCTCTCAAAAATAAATAAACACTGGGGCGCCTGGGTGGCTCAGTTGGTTGAGCCTCCGACTTCGGCTCAGGTCATGATCTCACGGTCTGTGAGTTCGAGCCCCGCGTCGGGCTCTGTGCTGGCAGCTCAGAGCCTGGAGCCTGCTTCACATTCTGTGTCTCCCTCTCTCTCTGCCCCTCCCCCATTCATGCTCTGTCTCTCTCTGTCTCAAAAATCAATAAACATTAAAAAAAATAAACATAAACAAAAACTCTGAATTTATAGTGATATTTCCAATTTAAATTGAACATGGCAGGGTTTTTGCCTAACTTCAAATTTCTCCACGTATTTCCTTTCTCTTATTTTGAACATCTTGGTTCTTAATAGCATTAACAGAGTCGCCTATGATATAACTTCCTATAAAAATAAAAATAACACTATTATCATTAACAAAACTGCTGAATGCAGTTTAGAATGTCTTTGTAGTTCTCTCTGTCCTGAGAATATATCCAATTTGGGATGTACAGTCAAAATTCTGTGTTGTTTTTTTTTTTTAATTTTTTAACGTTTATTTATTTTTGAGACAGAGAACATGAACAGGGGAAGGGTCAGAGAGAGAGGGAGACACAGAATCTGAAACAGGCTCCAGGCTCCGAGCTGTCAGCACAGAGCCCGACGTGGGGCTCGAGCTCATGGACCGTAGATCACGACCCGAGCCAAAGTCGGACGCTTAACCGACTAAGCCACCCAGGCGCCCCCAAAATTCTGTGTTTTTAAAGTCAAGTTGAAATAATTCTTTTCTCCATATCGTTTTGTCACAAATTTAGTATAAAGGTCAGTCCATTTGTTTCCTTCCATCTGCTTTCTATTTTTAGGGATTTTTTTTTTCTTTTTGATTAGTTTTGTTCAAAAGTCAAAGTATATAACAAAGTATATTTAAAGAAGCCTCAAGATCATGCCTGTCTCCTCCACCCTGTCCCCTTCCTTGCACTATAGATGGAAGCGCCTTTATTAGTTATTGTTTATTTTTCTCTTGTATCATTTTGAAACTATAAGTAAATGTGGGGGGTGCATGTATGTTTCCCTTTAGATTGGGCTACTAAAAAGCTGCCATATTACAAGCATTGTTTTACTCTTGCTTTTTTTCCCCAGTGATAGATCCTGTTGATACACCATCTCAGTAGAAGTCTTTCTCATTTTTTCATTTTTTTAAATAGCTGAATAATACCCTTTGGTGAATGTACCGTAGTTTCTTTCAGCAGTTCCCACCTGGTGGACATTTGAGTTGTGTCCAGTGTTTTGCTACTACCAATGATGCTCCATTAAATGGCCTTGTACATATACCATTTTGGTTTTGTCGGTGTATCTTTGTAATAATCATGGATGTAATTATTATTGTTTCTTAATGTTTATTTATTTATTTTGAGAGAGTGCGCAAGGGAGAGGCAGAGAGAGGGGGAGACAGAGAATCCCAAGCCGGCTCTGCACTGTCAGACGCGGGGCTCGAACTCGCCAACCTGGGAGATCCTGAGCTGAGCTGAAACCAAGTCGGACGCTTAACTGACTGAGCCCTGCGGGCGCCCAACACGGATACGATTATTAATGCGAGCTTCAGTTGAGCAAGACTATTTCCATATCCTAGTGGCTGGTCAATAATGAGAGCTCTTTGCTAATCTAGTGTTGATGAATGCTATCACAGGAATAATCCTGAAGATAAAACGGAAATACACACAAGTCACATGTAACTCCCTGTCTCGATTTTCTGCACTTTCAAGTTTGTAGTTTGACTATCCAAGGAGTTTTCAAAATGATACTTACCTTCCCCCTGCAATTAGGGTAGACTTCTGCTACATGACAGAAGCATCTTGGCTTTGTTCTCAAGGTCCAAGCCTAAAAACATGGGCAACTTGGGGAAACTTCTCAGAGCCTGTCTCCTTATCTGTAAATTGAAAGGGATGGGTTGGGTGATTTCTAAATCTCTGTCTCTAACTTCCGTGAGTCTAACTTCTATTAGTCTAAACAATTTCCGAATTGCTTTCAGTTTCCTCTGACTGCCTTTTTGTTTTTTTTAAGTTTATTTTATTTTTAGTAATCTCTACACTGCATGTGAAGCTCGAACTCAGAACCCTAAGATCAAGAGTCACGTGCTCTACCGACCGAGCCAGCTGGGCGCCCCTGACTGCCTCTTTTATTTCCTCTTGGTAAGAGAGAAGAATGAGCTATGGTTTTTTCCTAGGCTGAAGGCATATAATACTTAAGAGTTCTCGCTAACTGGAAAGAAAAACTAGAAAAGAAAAGCCATTTTACATGTTATTCTGACCGAAGAGTGAAAATCCTCATGCTTATCAGTTTTTGTTATTTTGCTTTGTTTTGTTTTATAGCTGCTGGCTAGGTATTACTTGAATCCGTATTTGTTTGACTTGATAATTTATTTACTTATCCAACAAATATTTGTCAAAAGTCATCTATGTGCCAGGCACCATTTGGTTATTATTGGCTTTGCTGCTTTGGTTGTTTTTTGTTTTTAGCGGTAGCTTGGGCTCTAAATCTGTTTTCCATCTTTCTTTCTTTCTTTCTTTCTTTCTTTCTTTCTTTCTTTCTTTTCTTTCTTTCTTTTTTTTTTTTTTGGAGCTTCCAATTATAAATTCAAACAATTCTCAGAACAGAAACTTCTATATAACAAATTTAAGCAATTTTCTTGACTAAACTCTAAACCAGATTGATCATATTACTTAAGTAGGTGGAAGTTATTTACTGAGTCTCATTCATTTTGAGTTAACCGACCAATAAAATTAAAAGCAAAAAAGAGCCTGACTTAGAGTTGACATTTTTTTTTGTTTGGTTTTGCTAAGTTAAGATGTTAAAAAGAGGCAACTGCGACCACGAGATTAAAAAGAAACATTTCAGTTTCTAGAACAGATTAGAAAGAAAATATTCATAAGAAACTTATAGTAAGAGAAATTCAAATTGAATGGAAGTTTAGAGTCACAAAACATTCTCTGTATTATCCTTTCTTTTTCTTTTCATTTTGCCATGGACTTGCATAAACACTGTCAGGAACCAGTCCCAATGTGTGGACTGGTATTTGGGAGTCACCATTTTAGGACGGGAACTTTATTTTATTCTGACTTGTATTCCCATTGTGCTAAGGCTCCAAGAAATAATTATCAAATTCAATTGAAGTCTATCTTTGGAGTTCATGTGTTTTAACAAAAGCCTTATTGTTTTGACTGAGGAGGGGGTGCGTGATGCTGTGAAGGACACTGATGAAGGAAAAATGGCTTTGTACACAGTTAAGTATTTGTAGCCCCGATTTTACAGATGATGAAAGAGACACAGAAAGGTTGAGTGAGTCGAGAAAACGGACAAGAATAGAACAAGACTCTGGACTTTGAGGACCACGTAGCCACTCAACTACACTCAGAAATAAGAACAGATTAACTGGCATTGAAAAAATTTTTTTTCTATAATGTTTATTTATTTTTGAGAGACAGAGCATGAGTGGGGGAGGGGCAGAGAGAGAGGGAGACACAGAATCCAAAGCAGGCTCCAAGTTCCCAGCTGTTAGCACAGAGCTGGGTGTGGGGCTCAAACCCATGAACCATGAGATCATGACCCGAGCCGCAGTCACTGCCCAACTGACTGAGCCACCCAGGGCGCCCTAGGTTAACTGTGATTTTTTTTTTCACCAGCTTTGACTAATTCATTACCTTAATGACCCAGTAAGACTTTTGTAGCAAATATGCACAGTTTTATACCCTGGTCTCAGGCTGAAATTCACTTTATCTGTGTTTACACTTGGCCATGGAATAAATTTACATTTTGCTCCAGCTTGTTAGAAGAAAGTGAATTCTTTTTTTTTTTTTTTTCTTTTTTAAGTAGGCTTCACGCCCAGGGTAGGGCCCAGTTCAGGACTTGAACCCATGACCCTGAGATCAAGACCGGAGCCGAGATCAAGAGTCAGACGCTCAACTGACTGAGCCACCTAGGCGCCCCAGGGATTGTCGATGTTGGCAAGATTTTCTAAAGATTTTGTGTATGTAGTGTGTCCAAAGCCATTTTTAAATCATCAGTGCAGTCACAGAGAAATTTTTGCTTTGTTTAATTTTATTTTTTGGTGTAAAAATACTGAGAATCTGAGAGAGAAGCCACATTACACCTCATTCATATTATTGTAAGTCATCTCATACTATTCTCTCTAGTCCTAATCATCCTGTGAGGTTAAATTTTATCTCACTGTTTGGAAGGAAGAAGGCATGGCTTAGAAAGGTAAAATTTCAAGTGATCCTGGAGGACCGTAGGGCTGTCGGTAAATATAGTTGTTAGGCAATGACCACAACTCTGTAAGCCTGGCTCTAGTCATCAAGATGTGGTCCCTTTAAGACTTAGGAGAGGCTACCAGAGAAGACCTGAGCTGAAAACCTGGCCAAGATCCACAGACCGTGTTGACACAACCTCACTTCTCTGGAGAGGTCCTTGAGGCTGTTTTGTGTGGCTGGGCTCCTGCCTTGCCATGGTTTCCACTTCCTTGGCTCCTTGTGTGTCTGCTGTAGCCCTGACCCCACATTTCCAGAACCAGACTGCTTGATCAAATAAGGGGTGCTTATTCGGTTTATGTTCATGGTCTGTCTCACTCCCCAAGTACATTCACCCTTTCTTTTTTATCTAAATTCCTCTGACACGAATCTCAGTCCGTGTGGCCTAGCAGGCACCAGTCATGGCTCGCTTTTGCTCATGTCCGCTCGAGAAGCTCCTGTTGCCATCTTGACTGTAAACCTTTCTGTTCAGTCTCACCTCTTCAAGTTCTGTTTCAGGCTGTATAGTTTCCAGTAGTTTGGGGGTTAGAAGTGATTATATAGCTCCTATTTGTTCCCCGACATTTATTCATTCGCATCCATTTATTCCAAATATATTCGCTGGGTGTCTACTATTAGCCACCGTGGTAGGCGCTGACGATAAAGCAGTGAACAAGACAGTCATGGTCCCTGTTGTCATGGAACTTAGAATTTACCAAGAGAGATGTTCATTAATGTAATAATCACACTAATGAATATATAAGTATGAACTGAGACAAGTGCTTTGAAGGAAAGGAACATGTTTTTATGAAATCATATGAAAAAGTAATTTTACCTTGACTAGGGGTGGGATTGGGATCAGGAAAGGCCTCCCTTAGGAAATGATCCTTTAGGGGCGCCCGGGTGGTTCAGTCGGTGGAGCATCTGACTCCTGATTTGGGCTCAGGTCATGATCTCAGGGTCGTGAGATCAAGCCATGTGTTGGGCTCCATGCTGGATATGGATTCTGCTTAGGATTCTTTTTTTTTTTAATGTTTATTTATTTTTGAGAGAGAGAGAATGAGTGCAAGTGGGGGAGGGGGAGAGAGAGGGAGAGAGAGAATCCAAGGCAGGCAGGGCAAAGCCCGACACGGGGCTCGAACCCACGAACCGCGAGATCCTGACCTGAGCCAAAGTCGGACGCTTAACCGACTGAGCCACCCAGGCGCCCCGAGCCTGCTTAGGATCCTCTCTCTTTGTCTCTTGCTCATGCTCTCCCCCACCTCTAAAAAAAAAAAAAGGAATGAGCCTTTAGCTGAGATTTGCCCTTGTCGTTATGAATAGAGGAGGCAGGGGGTGTGTTGGGGCCCATTAGAGATGACTGGCAGACTGGGGGCCTCAGCTTCCCATGGCCTGTTCCCTCCTGGGACTGAGTGGGGATCCTAAGGCAGGTTTCCACCCGGGAGATCTGTGGACTGCTCTGTTTGGCCTCCTTTGACTTGCGGAAGCTTTGTTAAACCGCGTGGTAGGCTAGACCACTTCCGTTCAGCCTTCTCTCCTCTCTCCCTGAGTCAGGGTCGGGCTTTTGCCACAGCTCCCTCCCTCTCTTCTGACACACAGTCGTTTCTCCTGTGAAAACCTTGCCATGTTTAATTCCGTCTTGACACATGCTTCTTGGAGGACCTCAGATAACGCAAGCAGAGTGGGGGTTCAAATCGCAGGGAACAGTCTTTATTTCCTGGGCCTAGATTTGACTCACGTGTGTTGGAAAGAAGACTCAAAGCCGTGAGCCTTCAAAACACTAATTGTTGGTGGGTGTGTATTCAAGACCAGGAGTAAAGTCAAGAGGGGTGATGAGGTAGATGTTGGGGGCTAGCGGCAAGTCCCGCCATGCCCTTCTGCCGTCCACAAGCTGGGAGAAAGGTCTCTGAGCAGGGGTCTTGGGGACACTATTTTGTTTTTGTTTTTGTTCTTAATTTTTTTAATGTTTATTTATTTATTTATTTTTAACGTTGATTTATTTTTGAGACAGACACAGAGCATGAGCAGGGGAGGGGCAGAGAGAGAGGGAGACACAGAATCCGAAACAGGCTCCAGGCTCCGAGCTGTCAGCACAGGGCCCGACGCGGGGCTCGAACTCACGGACCGCGAGATCATGACCCGAGCCGAAGTCGGACGCTTAACCGACCGAGCCACCCAGGCGCCCCAATGTTTATTTATTTTTGAAAGAGAGGGAGAGAGGGAGAGAGACAGAGCGTGAGTGGGGGAGGGGGAGAGAGAGAGAGGGAGACACCGAATCCGAAGCAAGCTCTGGGCTCTGAGCTGTCGGCACGGAGCCCGACGTGGGGCTCCAACTCCCGCGCTGTGAGATCATGACCTGAGCGGAAGTCAGTTGCCCAACCTACTGAGCCACCCAGGCGCCCCCTGTTTTGTTTTTAATTTGAGAGAGAGAGAGAGAGAGAGAGAGAGAGAGAGTGAGAGCAAGCAGGGAGGGGGTGGGGTTTGGGGGAAAGACAGAGGGAGAGAGAGAATCTCAAGCAGGCTCCACACTCAGTGCGGCACCCGACATGGGGCTGGATCCCACGACCCTGGGGTCGTGACCTGAGCCGAAATCAAGAGTTGGACTCTCCACTGACTCAGCCACCCAGGCGCCCCCGGGGACACTTATCTTCATTTCCCACCATCCTGTTTTGCTGCCTCTGGGCTGTTAGCCTGGCTACAGTTTTCACTCTTTTGCTCCAGACAGTTGCTGCAATTACCAAGTGAGGAACTATGGGTAACACAGTAGAGAACTTAGAGTACACTTTCCCGGAGATCATCTCATTCAGCCAGGGCCTGTCTTCCAGCTTCCTCAAGTCTCGCCAGTCTTGGTTTGGGCCTTTCCACAAGCTCTTTGCCCTATTTTTCTCATCTCCCTAAATCTGAAATAGTTTCTTTTCCACACCCAATGAAAATGCCCTTCTGTTTTCAACTCTGTTTGCAGGGGCAGTGAGTATTCTAGAAAGACTCAGACCACGGGCTGAGTCTGGCTCAGTAGATAGAGCATGTGAGCCTTGATCTTGGGGCTGTGAGTTCGAGCCCCACATTGGGTGTGGAGACTGCTTAAAAATAAGATCTTAAAAACAAAACAAAACAAAACGAAGAGTCAGACCGGAGATGGAATCTCAGCTGCACCACTTCCTACATGTGAGACTTGGGGCAAGTTACTTAATGATAAGCTTCAATTTTCTTATTATAGAACAGAGATAATGACACCTGCCTCCCAGGATACATGTGAGGATTAAATGACCTAGGATATATGAAGGGACCTAGTACACAGTAGATATGGAAAATGCTAGATCCCTTTAAGCTCCCATACCTCCTTTCCTCTTGTCCGTCTTAAGTCCTTACTTCCCCGGATGCCTGGTCCCCACAGCAGATTTCCCTTTCCCCAGACAATGAGGGCGTTGAAAGACCTATTTAAGGGGCGCCTGGGGGGCTCAGTCGGTCAGGACACGGTTCGTGAGTTCGGGCCCCACATCAGACTCTGTGCTGGCAGCTCAGAGCCTGGAGCCTGCTTCGGATTCTGTGTCTCCTTCTCTCTCTAACCCTCCCCAACTTGTGCTCTGTGTGTGTCTCTCTCTCAAAACTAAATAATAAACATTAAAAATTTTTTTAAATACATAAATAAAATTCCACATCCCATTTATCCAGCCACAAATAAGTCCTTTCTTTCATTCATTATCTTTTCTTATTCTGGACTTCGGTACATTCAAAACTCAAACAAAAAGCTCCAGCTCGTCATAGAGACGTGGGGCTTACAGCACCACAGGAGGAAAAAATGAAAAACCATGGACTAGACTCCACTCGTTTATCCATTCATTTATTCACCAAATGTTTCTTGACTGTCTATTATGTCTCCACCGTCTGAGGCAGAAGTGTTTCAAGGCTCGTTTTTCAAGGGTGGATCTTAGCCTAGAACAGGGAGCAATATAAATTGGGAAACATCAAGGTTCCCAAATCTCCCGGGCCACATCTCATTAGAAGGATTGTCCTACTGGTAGATCCGCTCCCTCCTTAGGCCCTGGTGTCCCGTCAGGTTGGGGAGGTCTGCTGTTAACCTACAGCTTTTCCATTTTCCAGCTGCGTAGCCTTGGGCAAGTTCCTGACCTTTGAAGACACTGGGTTTTTTTCACTTGTAACATAGAGTGAATACAGATGTTTTCCCCAAAATGTCCTCACGAAGATTAAGTGACCTGACTCCTATAAAGTGCTTAGCACAATGCCTGGCATATCACAAGTACCCAATATCTGTCCCCTTACGCCTGCATTATCACTGCCATTATTACTCAGGTTAAGTGAGCCTGACAGCTCGCAGGCCCAGATGTTATACGTTCACACCATTTTCCCCTTTCTTTGGAGAAAGATAGGGGTGACAAATATGAATGCCAACTTTGCCACTTAGTAGCTGTGAGCCTTTGGTACGTCGTTTAATATTGCTAGACCGCAATGGTCAGATCTGTAAAATGAGGAGACTAATGGTCCCTATTTCACAAGACTGTTGGGAACATTACATGAGATAATTGGGGAAAGGCACTTAGCCTGGTGCCTAGAAGAACATAGTGAACACGCATTAGAAGTTAGCCATTAGCAGGACAAAGTTTGCTTCCTCACATCCCTTGCACTGCCTTTCTGTCTCCTGTTTCTGGGTGGGACTCTGTTTAGAGGAAGTTGAAAATAATTGCTCACAAGAACCATCTCTTTAATTCCTAGAAAGACCTCCTTTCTACTTTATTGTGTAGGCAATTATATCGCCTTTGACTAAATCTCCCCATTTCAAACTACACCCTGGGCTTCGGCTTTTATCCCCAGAGGCTCCCTAATGGTGTTTTACGAAGCAGGAGAACAGCATAGCCCTCCTCCCAACATACACACGCCCATGCATACGCTCCCCAGGTAAATTCTGCTGTCGCCTCCTCCGTGTGGATTCTATCATGTTTAGAAAGCAATTTTCCTTTCCTGCAATACAGTGGGTCAGTAAATAAGAGATTTCATGCATTGGTTTCCGACCAAGAGGCCTCACTGACTACACTGTGTGTCCTCTCCACCTCCAGCAATTTCAATCTAGAAGTGCCTCTGACCTATTAATGTCAAATGCAATGTGCTCAGCCTCCAACAGCCTCTGCCAGCCTGTGCGAGGACACTTTGGCCTACAGGTGCACGAATGCCATTCTGATCCTCAGAAACCTTTGAGTCAGCCTGTGCAGGGAGAGGGGAGAGAAATGTGTGTGTGGTGGGGGGTGGGGCGGGGTGGGGAAGGGCAGAAATCAACGGAATTATAAAGCACATCCTTGCCAGGTTATAAGAAACATTAAACTAAACAGCCTGTACAGTCCATTTGCTGAAAAGACATTTAATTATTTCAGCGAGAACTAGTTAGAGATGAGAGCTCATAAAATAAACAAAGAGACACTAGCATTTGATTTTAATGCCTTTCTATTTTGCCACAGGCCACAATTTAATTAAAATTCTGAATAGAAATTTTAAGACGACACATTCTCCTCCCTAGCAGCCAGACAATAGAGATAAAACATACCCAATATCTTCCTGGAATTTTTGGACGCTTTAACGAAATGCCCAAAGTGAGGCGGTCTTTGCCAGCTGCCCCCACCCCCACCCCCACCCCCGATGGACGAGAGATGTTTGCAATCCTTAGGCTTGATGTTTTCAATCCGGGCCAAGTGCCCACAGGTCATAGAAACTTTGCTATTTTAGAGAAGAAGGCAGAACCGATTATTGAAAAGCTGATCAAAAGAGGCGGAGGCTAGCGTGGGTGTCGGGGAGAGTCGTGGTTTTATTGATGTGATTTCATTGGTAGAGCAAATGAGGTGCAATTGGTGGAGCAATTCTGCATCAGAATTAAGGAATTCTGGGTTGTAGCCCTGGCTGCAGTAGTTCAAAATGTATTGTCACCCTGTCATTAGTTCCACTTTGCCATCTGTGAAATGGGATGGGCTAGGCAGGTAGTCCTTGAAGGCCTCTCCAGCTGTGAGAGCCCATGTCTTTGATATAGGAAGATAAATATGGCCTTAGAATAGAAATGGCCACAAATTCAAATCGTTTGGAAATCGTTGGTAGTTCTTCCCACCGTGTTGATCAGGTTCCAGAAGGAATTACATAAGTCGACACATCTATTTTTTGTTAATATCTAGTTGCTAGAGAAATGCCGGGCTCATAGTAGGTGTTCAATAAAAATTTATTGGCTGAGCATATATGACTTTTCTATGAGTATTTTAACTCTTTTTTTTTTAAGCAGGGTTTTTTTTAATTATTTTTTTTAATGTTTATTTTTGACAGAGAGGGAGAGAGGGAGAGAGGGAAAGAGAGAGAGAACGAGCATGCACGAGCAGGGGAGGGCAGAGAGAGGTGGGGCAGAGGATCCAAAGCAGGCTCTAAGCCGACAGCAGAGAGCCTGATGCAGGGCTCAAACTCACGAACCGTGAGATCGTGACCTGAACCAAAGTCAGATGTTTAACTGACTGAGCCACCCAGGCGCCCTGTAGGTCTGTTTTAATTAACTAGCTTTCCAACCCGTGTTGTGTAGATGTTTAAGATGTTTCGATGTACTTGGGGGTAAAATTTGCTTAATAAGTAATACGTTAATTTATAGGCCACTACAATTGACTTGCTTTTTCTCTGTTAGTAAATTGCTACCATGAGGGATTTTTAAAATTGTTATCTCTACACCAATTAGGTAAAATCCTAGGCACAGCAATAATTTGTATCCTACCTCAGCATAGGTTGTGTGTTTTTGTTTCACTTTATGGGTATAAAAACCAAAGTCCTGAAAATGATTTCTGTCGTAGTCTCCCTTTCCATTCATTTCTCTACATTTATGGTAAAAGATAAATGTGTTATTTAAATGTTTAAATGTTCTGTTCCACATAGAAAGTTGAAAGCGCCATCCCTTATCAGCAGGAATAATAAAACCTCTGAGTCTATGTCTCAAAAGTTATTTTGGTCAATCTCTCATCTGATGCTTGACTCCCTCGGACAATATTTCCAGTGGAACGATTCTGGCAGTGGTTCAGGTCCCTCTTATAAACGACCTTGCTTAACTACGGTTCTTAGTTCAGGCTGCTATTACAGAATACCGCGGACCGGGTGGCTGATTAACAACAGAAATTTGTTTCTCACAGTTCTGGAGCCTGGGAAGTCCGAGATCAAGACCCCGGCCCATTCAGTGTCTGGCAAGAGGCTGCTTTGTGGTTTATAGATGGCTGTGTTTTTGCTGCGTCCTCACGGGGAGGAGGGGGAGGGAGCTCTCTGGGGCCTGTGCTACAAATGAATTTTATTCATGAGAGCTCTACCTTCGTGATCTGCTCCTCTGCCAAAGGCCCCGCCTCCAAATACCATCACCTGGGGAGTTAGGGTTTCCACGTAGGAGTTTTGGACGGACACCCACATTCAGTCTGTAGCAGATTCACCCTCTCGTCTACTTTGTTCTTTCTGCTCCAGCTAAAGCTTCTAAACGGGCAGCTGCTGCTTCCTCGCTCCCGATTCACTGGTCCATTCACTCCTCAGTGTGGTGTGATTTCTGGCAACGATACCGCTCTCGCTAACGCTAAACTGCTGACCTCCATGTCGCCAGACCAGTGTGTGCTTTTCTTGTCTTGCGGTACTTCACAGCATATGGAATGACAACCCCTCCCTCCTTGCAACCTTCCTTCCTCTGGCTACTGTGCCAATCTCCCGTCCTTGTTTTTTTTCTCTTACCTCTTACCTCATCCCCTGGCTGTGCCACGTTGGCTGGACTCTTCGATGCTGTTGTTTCCCAAGGCTCTGTTCTTTTTTTTTTTTTTTTTACATTTATTTTTATTTATTTTGAGAGAGAGAGAGGGAGGGAGAGAGGGAGAGCGTGAGCAGGGGAGGGGCAGAGAGAGAGGGAGAGAGAGAATCCCAAGCAGGTTCCTCCCTGTCAGCACAGAGCCCGATGCGGGGCTCAAACTCACGAACCCAGAGTTTTGGCTAAGCCACCCAGGCACCCCAAGGCTCTAATCTTGACCTTGTACTTTATCCTGTACACTTTTCTAGACAGTCTAAACCACTACCATTTAGATACAGATGACCCCCAAACCTTACCTTGAGCCTAGATTTCTCTTCTTTTTTTTTTTTCAAAGTTTATTTATTTATTTTGAGAGAGAGAGAGAGGGCATGAGCAGGGGAGGGGCAGAGAGAGAGGGAGAGAAAGAATCCTAAGCAGGCTCCACACTGTCAGCACAGAGCCTGATGTGGGGCTGGATGTCAGGAACCCATGAGATCATGATCTGAGCCCAAATCAAGAGTCAGACCCTTAATCGACTAAGCCACCCAGATGCATCTGGCTCCTAGATTTCTCTTCTAAGCTCAATATTCATTCGCATGGATGTCCATATTCATTCATTCATAACCTACGTATTCAACTGCCTACAGAATATCTCCACTTGGATGTCTTATAGGTACCTCGCCATGTCCTACCTGGATCACTGTGGCAATCTGTGTCTTCCTCACTCTGTTCTCCACACTTCTGGCTGAGTTATTTACTTATGTATGTATGTATGTATGTATCTATCTATCTATCTATCTATCTATCTATCTATCTCTCATCTATCCATCTATCTATCATTTTTAATTTTAAGTAGGCTCCATGCCCCACATGGGGCTTGAACTCATGACACCAAGATCATGCATCGCACACTCCACTGAGCCAGCCAGGTACCCCTGGCTGAGTAATTTTAAAAATTACAAATTGGGAGCGCCTGGGTGGCCCAGTCGGTTAAGCATCTGACTTCGGCTCAGGTCATGATCTCACAGTTCGTGGTTTCGAGCCCCACATCAGGCTGTCTGCTGTCTGATGTCATCGCTGTCTGATGTCTTCTTTGGGTGGCCAGTACTGTCCTAACTATTATGGGGGAGGAGGAGTGGCCAGACTCATAGGGTCTATTACTATTTCATAATAATGGTACTATTGCACGAAAGTCAAATAGTGGTAACTTCATTGTGGTGGGGTGTGATCAATCGTGTGTTCCAAGAGACGCTTCTGGTAGGCTATTAGCTTTTATATGGCAGTCTGGGTGGTGGTTACGTTGGTGTATCCATAAATAAAAATTTATTGAGTGATTCGCCTAAGACGTGCGCACTTTACTGAGTGTATATTATATCCCATTAAAAAAAAAAGAGGCCAAAAAAAAAAAAAACGAAGGGAAAATATATGTAGCGGAAAAAGTAGCCCATCACAATCTATACTTCAGACAAAGCTTGGCAGCCAGGCGCAAACTGCTGTATTATAATTATGTCTCACCTAAGGCCTTTAGAGGACAAGTTGGTGAGCAAAGAAACAGAGCTTCCTTGCAACAGTATTTCCTTAGAGGTGCTTAGCCGCTGCAGAGACTCGCGTCTGTCTACCTGCTCATCTCCCTCATCGTATGTTAAGCCTCCTGAGGTCAGGAACCATACCTTTCATCTGTGCATTCCAGACGCGTAGCGCAGAGTAGGGGCTTAATCGACAGTCGCCTCTGTAACAGTTAATACTCTTTTCTGCAAAAGACTAAAGCAGACCACGACTATCCTTTCACCTCCTGTCTTACTTTTCCATGTTCCTGACCCCGCTCTTGGTGCCACTGTGCCCTCCCTCGTCCCTCCCAGGTCCCTGCCGTGGCAGCTATAGGAACCGTTTGCCTGGTGGAGGGGTGCTGTGCCTGTCACATATGAGGCACTTCATAGACACTCCACGACAGAGGCAGAGAGCCAAGGTTCCAGAGTGCTGGTGTAACTGGGGGGCTGAGTGGGTTGAGGAAGTCACACAGCGGAAAGGCGTGTTAGGTCACAGGTAGGAATGGAGTGGAGCACACGTCCTGCCAGCAGCAGCAGCACCCTGGAAAAGAAAGTCGAGAAATAGCCGTAGGGCTCAGAAGCTAGAGCCAAGGCTGGGCCCTGGGGCCCGGAATGCCAAGCCGAAGAGTGTCCTGTCACGGGAGCCGAAGCCAAGGAGAGTCAGAGCTAAAGCGAGTGGACATGAATAGTAAGGTCTGATGACGCCCCGGAGAGACTCACCTGTCCATGCTGACAGTTTTGAATTGGCCAGGCCGTGAATCTTTTTGGTTTATGCCTTGTCTGTCCGTCTACACTGGCCACATACATTGCTTTGGTTGTCGGTAATTCATGTAATCCCACCAGGGGTTTAGGCGATCAGAATAACAGCTTAGAGTTGTATGGTCCTTTAAAGTCTGCAAAACGCTTTTGCAACCACTAAATTCCTGCAACAATCCTAAGAGGGAGTCACAGCAGGTGTTACCATTGCCATTTAACAGATAAAGAAACGGAGACTCAGAGAAGTTAAGTGTCTCGCCTGAGGTCACACAGGTAGTAATTGGCATTAGAGCTAGAAGCCAACTCTTCGGAGTGCAAGTTCAGTGAGCTTTTTTTTTTTTTTAAAGTAGGCTTGAACTCACGACCCTGAGATCGAGACCTGGGCTGAGACCAAGAGTCGGACACTTAAGCGACTGAGCCACCCGGGGGCCTCGAACTTTTTTTTTTTTTTTTAATCACACTGTAGATGCCTGATAGTGATTTAAGGGATGACCTTGCCCTGTGATATTTACCTTTTCCTAAGGGATTCTTGAAAATGCAAAAGCCTTCAAGAAGTGGAGAAGTGACTTTTGAATGGTGGAAATTAGGATATTTTTACAGAAGTTGGGAGATATTTTGGGACAGGAGATTCTGCTCAGTTCCCAAATCATCACATGTAGTTGGCAGCCTAGTCTGCATTCTCCTGAGAATAGCCCTGCCATCTGGACTTTATGTTACATCTACCAGGGCTAATGTGGGTGGAACAGGGTAGTCCTTTGCTCTACCGATCAGGCCGTACAGCAGAGTTCATTGGGAGCAAAGACTCTGGAACCAGTTATCTTGGGCTGGACCTGCAGCTTTGACTTGTACTAATTGTGGAGCCCTGGGCCAGTTCCTTCACTCGTCTGTGCCTCAGTTTTGTCATCTGTGAAATGGACAATAACAGCAGCATTTACCTCATGATGATTAGATGATTTAACATATGTAAATAGATTCGAATGGTTCTTGGCATATAGTAAGTACTACAGAGGTGTTACTTATTTTTTTTTTTTTTTATCATTATTGGCAGTATTTGTACTAGTCATATGTCCCTCTGGCGAGAACTGCGCTGGATAAGTGGGTAAATGTGAGTGTTCTCAGGGATACCAAGTCAGGTAGGGTGAGAATCAAGCATCTTTAGAAAGATCCAGGGGCGCCTGGGTGACTCAGTCGGTTGAGCGGCCGGCTTCGGCTCAGGTCATGATGTCGTGGTTTGTGAGTTCGAGCCCCGCATCAGGCTGTGTCTGTGCTGTCACAGGCGTGAACCGGTTCTGCGTCTCTCTCTCTCTCTCTCTCTCTCCCCTATTCATACTCTGTCTCTCTCTCTCAAAAATAAACATAAAAAATTTAAAAAAAAAAGATCTCTCTCTTTCCCTCTGCCCCTCTCCCCATCTTGCTCTCAAAAAAAGAAAAAGAAAGTTCCACAGATTGTGCAGGGGACCGAGCCTATGATCCCGGATGCACCTCAGGACTCTTGAATATTCATTTTGCCAAGAGTCCACGCACCTGAGGAAGTTACAGGTGTCATTTGCCTGGGGCCACAGATGATGGTAGCTCATTTCCCCAGTGGTCGCTTCCCTCCCAGCGAAGGACGTGTGATTATAATCACCGAGTTACATGACAGGGCAATGCTCCCCTGGACCCCCAATGACCAAATGTTTTGTCTTCCGCGTGTAAAACTTCCATATTTAATTCCCTGAAGTCTTCGCGAGCGTGCCTGCTCTTTTATTCCCCGGGTGAGTTACCGGACGGGAAGCGGGCCCCCTTTATGGCCAAGGGCAGGTGTGACCGCAGAGAGAGTGGTGGAAAATAAGCAACAGAAGCTCACGCTTCGCCGTCCGAGAGCAATTGAGATGTGCAGAGTTCCAGCCTCTTCTCTGGCCGCGGCAGCAAGCCTTTCACCGTCACTCCAGCCCCCGCTGCTTTTCCAGCCTCGGATCACCCGCAAGCACCGCCTGTCACTCAGTTTGGCGTGTAATTATATACCGCCTAAGGTGAAAACCTCCCTCCCCAATTACAGGCCCGCTCCAAGTATAACCATGTTCTCCCAGCAAAAGTCTGATGGAGGTGGTTGATATTTCAGAGAGAGAGTCCAAGCTATACATTAACCATTTGTTCCCCAGGATCCTCTGAGCTGTATCTCTGTATGCAGTCGGGTTGCCAGAAAAGCGATATTGCTGACCGATTTTGGTCTCTTTCCCTACTCCCCGCCTCTTAAAACGGCCTTTATCAGATTGTGTTATATTTTCCTGCCGTGGTATCATGTTCTTACATGCCAGCTATCTTAAAGCCTTGACGGAAGGAGGGAACAGATGTGGAAACACTTAAAAGGTATTCCTGTTTACAGAAGACAAAATCGTCTCCATAATTCGTGCCACATGGGTGTTGATGAAGCCGAGGAAAGCGAAGGGTTAGTTTGTTGGGTAGGCGTGGGGCAGGCAGAGAGATAGTTGTGGGGAAATGTGAAACACTGGATACCTGTGGTTTCTGAAGTGCTGAGACGTATAAGGAAGTTGTGAAAAATAGGATGGCTTAGGGCTGGGAATGTGGCAGGGTACTGGGTGCTTGGCAAAGGGGGTGAAAACTCTCCATCTTGTCCCTTCTAAATGTCCCACATCTTAGCGACCCTAAATTGGGCTGCTGCTCTTTCCCTACTGGCTCCACTGACACGTCCTGTACACACATTTTTTAAATGTTTGTTTATTTTTGAGAGAGAGACAGAGCATGAGCGGGGGAGGGGCAGAGAGAGAGGGAGACACAGAATCCGAAGCAGGCTCCAGGCTCCGACCTTTCAGCATAGAGCCGGATGCTGGGCTCGAACTCACGAACCGTGAGATCATGACCTGAACCGAAGTCGGACGCTCAACCGACTGAGCCACCCAGGCGCCCCTATAGACACCTTTTTATAGCCGCAGTTTCCTGGGACTCTGGTGTATGTTTGTTGTGCACACGTGGTTAATTGCACCAGCACATGAGGGCCCCCAGCCATGTTGGGTGCCATCTTTGCCACATGCACCCAGCATTTTATCTCGTGGATTAGAATATACACCTTTAGCTGGTATGTGATCTGTGATCTGTGTGGTTGGAACTAGGCATAAAAATGTGGCTGTGTCCAGCTTGGTCATTTTTCATGACCTTGACCGTGGGGTGGAATCTTATTTTCGATGTGTCAGAGAGTGGGATCTGGCTCTCCAGTGCCCTTTCAGACTCTGTGACATTGTGAGTCAGTGACTGGGAACGGAGACAGATCTTTAAGCTGTGACTGTAGCTACAACGTAGAGATGGCAAGATTGTGGCAAGGTCTGTCGGTCAGGACTTTGTGCTTACCATTTTTCTCGTAAAGCAACGTGCAGAAATCAGATTGCACAAATTAATGGGTGGTTATTTGCTCTAAAAAATGACTCACAGAGATTCCTTTAAATAGCTTAAAGGTGTGCTTAAAATATGGGTCAATTTATTTTTAAAAAGGCTTTTCACGTGCAGCACATTTAGAAACAAGTCTGTTATATAAAGAAAGGCACATACGCATGATGGTTTGGGGTTTGGTTTTGGATTTAACAGACTTCGCTTGTCCAGATGAATTCACTTCTATCTTTGTCCAGGAAAGTCTTATTTTGACTTTGGTAGCGGAAGGTAATTGGATTAGGATTCTTTAAAAATTCAACTGAGAAGTACCATTCATTCCGCCTCCTGTGGTGGTCTCAGACAAGCAGATTCTTGTTGCAGGGGAGTCTTAATGGTCTCAATGGTCTTTTCTATTCACTTCTTCCCTAGGGGTGTTAGCAGAAAGTGTGGTATTTAATTTTTTTTTTTTTTTTTTTTTTTTTTTTGCTGGACTATCTAGATTCTCAAAAAGAAGTCAGAAACCTCTGGTAATATGTGAATCACATGGAAAGGGGCTGCGAGTTTTTTAGACAAAAGGTGACCTTCTTGAACATTCCGGGAAGGTTGGTAGATCGTCTTCAATTCTCACTGAAGTCAACAGTAAGACCTTTGAGATGTAAGTCGCTCCAAAAGTCATGAGGCCATCATTACCTTTCTGTCTTGTTCTGCCTTTTAAGTCAAACCCATAGGTGCTCAGCTGTGAGGCGTGCTGAGACTCAGCAGGAATGGGGAGGAGGCCAAAATTGAGCTGAAGCGCGGCTAAGTCTCGCATCCAAGGATGGCCCCCTATCCAAACCCCAGCATCTGAAGAGATATGACGAAATTCACCTTGGATTCGGCAGGAATTTATGTCCTGAGGGTCTCACCTGATGGTTTGGGCTTGGTATCACAAGTAGAACTATGAGTTAGGCACACGGCAGTATCGTGCTTTGTGGTAGCTGTCTTTCCAGTTTCTGTAGGATTTCAGCTAGTAGCTAGGGAGAGTCCGACGAGTCTAATCCAAGAAGAGGAGTGGCTAGAGTTAGATGGGGATCTGCGGGATCTAGCCAAGCTCATTCGGGTTCTGGGCAGGATTCCAGGTCCAGCATAAGACATCGGGTGTGATTCAGGAACTACGGAAGAAGCGCAATCATGCGAGTAATAGTAAAAGCTGCTGCTTATTAATCACTTACCGGGGCACCTGGGTGGCTCAGTTGAGTGTCCGACTCTTGATTTCAGCTCAGGTCATGATCCCAGGGTTGTGGGGTCGAGCCCTGCATCGGGCTCTGCGCTGACAAGCATGGAGCCTGCTTGGGATTCTCTCTCCCTCCCCGGCTTGCCCTTGCGCGCGCTCTCTCTCTCAAAATAAATAAATAAACTTAAAAAAAGATCACTTAATACGTGTCGCAAATTATTTTCCTTACTCCTCACAACAACTCACAACAAAACTCTGTTGGTTTTTCCCTTCTGACGTTAAATGTGTGGTGTTTTTTCCAACACCAACTAATTCTCTGATTCTCGGACACCAGCAGGGTGTCCGATAATTCAGTTAAACTCCGACACTCGCTACCTGGAATTAGGTCAGACTCCGGAGCTTAAGAGCTCAGTCGCACGTGATCGCCCTCACTTCAGATACCAGCTGCAAATGGGGGCCCTCAGGTGACACATACCTCTGTTCAGCTGACAGCCAATTCACATGTTCCCATGACCTCCCCATCCAGGTTTGATGGTTCACTGAAATGACTCACAAGGAAGCACCTGACTTCTGATTACTGGTTTATTACAATGGATAGAACTCAGGAACAGCCAAATGAAAGAGATACATAGGGCAAGGCACGGGCAGGGGAGCACAGAGCTCCCGTGCCCTCTTTGGGTGTGCTACCTTCCTCGCACAGCAACAAGTTCACCAACCTGCAAGCTCTTTTGAGTCTTCTTTTTCTTTTTAAAAACATTTTTTTTTTCTTAACGTTTATTTATTACTGAGAGACAGAGAGAGACTAAGCATGAGCAGGGGAGGAGCAGAGAGAGAGGGAGACACAGAGTCCGAAACAGGCTCCAGGCTCTGAGCTGTCAGCACAGAGCCCGACGCGGGGCTCGAACTCACAGACCGCGAGATCATGACCTGAGCCGAAGTCAGACGCTCAACCGACTGAGCCCCCCAGGCGCCTCGAGTCTTCTTTTTCAAGAGTTCTGATAGAACTCCATCTCCAGTGCCATCCAGCTCGCCCAATCCCCGAACTCCCTCACCAGAGAATATAGGTGAAAAATTCCATCGCTCAAATCACGTGTTTGGTCTTTCTGGTCTCCACCTTGTCTCCACCTTGAAGCTATCTAGGGGCCCCACCTTGAGTCAGCCAGTTGCATACACCCAAGTGTTGAAAAGGGCTTATTGTGAATAACACAAGACATATCACCCTGAAAATTCCAAGAGTGTTTAATCTTTTTTTTAAAAAGTTGAGTTATTTATTTTTGAGAGAGAGAGTAGGGGAGGGGCAGAGAGAGACAGAGAGAGAGAGAGAATCCCAGGCAGGCTCTGCACCGTTAGTGTAGAGCCTGATGAGGGGCTCCAACTCACAAACTGTGATGTCATGACCTGAGCCGAAATTGAGAGTCGGACATTCAAATGACTGAGCCACCCAAGCCCCCCTGAAAATTCCAAGAGTTTTAGGAGTTTTGTGACAAGAAATCGGGAAGAAGACCAAATATATTTTTCATTTTACCATTGGTAGGGATTGTTATCTTTGTTTCGCAGATAAGGACTCTTAGACCCAAAGAGGTAAATTAGCTGGGAAGTAAGTGAGAGAGCTAGGAATTGTTCTCAACTTTGGCTGCTAACAAAGCCCTACACGTAACTAGCTCCCTGCTCATACCACGTAGTGTGCAGCATGGCAGAGGTTGGAGCGGAGGATTGCTGACCCTCAGATGGCTCTCTGCACGTATATTGCTTAGGCTGGCCAAGACATTAGGTATCAGACAATGTAGAAAATAAAATTCCCAAATCAACAGAAAATGAAAGCTCAGTTCTGCTGAAAATCCAACACACCCCAAAGTAGTTGTACTGAAGACCATTTTTCTCTTTCTTTTTAATTCAGGGATTAATTCATGGAATCCTACCATGCTGGTGGGGGTAGGAGCAGGTGGGGGGGGGGGAGAGCAGATTTCACATATGAAGGGGAAGGGGAGGTCATCGCACCTTTGTGGGGTGCATGCCTGCTCTTTGCCGGGCACCGTGCTAACAGTGCTTAGAGAAGAAAGGTAGGACGAGGACGAAAACAAGCAAGGTACAAAGGAAACCCTTAAAAGGACTCCAGTCCAGAGATTACCTGCTCAAAATGTGTCAACGTCGTAGGGTCAAAACAAGGATCTCGGGAGCTTACCTAACAGCAGTCAATGGCTATGTGGAATCGGCAGCAATGAACTTCTGAGACTCATTCTCCTACCCATCCCCCCCCCCCCCCCCCCCCCCCCCCGTGGTTGCCCAGGTGGTGGGAGGTCTTGGGAATTGGCTCAGTCTCGATTGGTTGTCATTCAAGGAGGCACGAGACGCCATTTCCACGATGGACGGGCAAGGTTGTAGATAATTCATCTGGTCGCTCACTCTGCAGGTATTCATTGAACACTTACTGAGGGCCAGTTACTGCGCTACGTTCCTTTGAGCTGAAAGACAGGTTATCATCAGGAAAAAAATAATACTGTGCAGATGTAAATGCTGAGACAGGTAGATAATGGAAGGAGGGGCAGAACCAGTGGCCGGCAGGCATCGTTTAGAGCTGAATAGGTTGGGTCCTGGTGTAAATGAGCCAAGCAGTTGAGAAGGATGGCTGCTTCAAAGTGCCTTGATTGTGGAAACATGCATCTCAAATTGTTAGGCCAGTCACAGTAAGCATTTTTTTTTTTTTTTACAGTCTTAAACTCAGCATAGTCTATTTGAGTTATAAAGATACAACCCGAGGCAGCCCAGGGCAGTGGGGGAGAGCACTGGACCACTGAATCGGGAGCCAGGAGCTTTGAACTCTAATTCAAGCTCTGGCACTCGTTTTGTTTGTTGTGCCACTAACTTTTGGAGCAAGTCACTTAGCCTCTCTGGCTCCTGGACTCTCCTTCTATAATAAGAAGAGGTTGGGTCCGATTGAACTTTCCACAATCAATTAAGGCAGAACTTGAATCTGACTCCTGACTTCTGTCTTGCCCTTCCCCCTCCTTCTCTTTCTGATCACTTCCCTCTGTGGTAAAGAATGTCAACACTGTCATGGACCACAGGACAATTGGAGTTGTCCTCAGGTCCCTTCCGGCTCTAAAAGTCCATGATTTTGTTGGATTGTAAATGTAGGCTCCAGAAGCATTCATTTCATCCTGTAAAGATTGGGTTGCATTTAATCAGAAGGTATGGTGAGGGCAGACGTGGGGATTAGGGCTTGCCAAGTAAAAAAACTCTGCAGAGAAAATGGAATTAACCAGAAGTTAAGAGAGAGCTGATTACATCTAAGTTGATGGAAACACAGCAAGGATGAGGATCTCATCTGTCCAACAGGGGAGAAGTTAAATGGAGCACCTCGTTATGACTATTACTGTTGTTATTGTCGTTAGTGATTTTTTAAATAATCACCCTCAGGGTGGCAAGTACCTAGTCAGGTTCTCAATATTAGTTACATCTTTCATTCTCACCATAAACCTATGAGATACTGTTGTCTTCTTGCCCCCACTTTTGAGATGAGGAAACTGAGGAAATGACTTTCCTCACACCACAAGAAAAAGAAGGTAAAGAATTGGTGGCAGCTTCCCGAACCATGTGGATTGGGCTTGAGGTGATGGAAGGGAGTGTATCGTGGTTTTGAAATAAGGGTAGGATCTAGGGGCACCGGGGTGGCTCAGTCGGTTAAGCATCTGACTTCAGCTCAGGTCATGATCTTGCGGTTGGTGGGTTCGAGCCCCGCATCGGGCTCTGTGCTGACAGCTCAGAGCCTGGAGCTGCTTTGGATTCTCTGTCTCCCTCTCTCTCTGCCCCTCCCCCACTCATGCTCTGTCTCTATCTCAAAAATAAATAAGCATTAAAAAAATTGAAATAAGAATAGGATCTGGAACCCTCAAAGGAGGGATTGAGTGTCTCCAGTGACTGGGTAGATAGTAGCTGACTAACTTGGAACAGAAAGAGAAAGAATCTAACGTTTGGGAATCAGACATACATGAGAAGATATCAAATTTGTTTGGTTTGCTTTTGTTTGGAGTCCCCACCATTTTCTTCAAAAGACCATTTTTGTTTTTATCATGAATTCTTTGTTAGTAATGGAATACATCACCTGGATTCCTACGGCTTGCCTGTGCAGAGAAATGTGAGACCCATTTCTGTAGGGACACGTTCGCCTACAGAGATAAAGTGTTGAGTCTGATGATAATTTCCCTTTAGGGAGGCACTATACTAAATGTATTGGCTGATTTGATGCTCACTATGGTTGGCGCCATTTAAATTTATTGATCTTTAGAGCTATGCCTTGTAGCTTATATCTGGGCAGCAATCAATAATTTTATATTTGGTGTGGATTTCACTGTAACCAAGAGATGAAGTGCTTCTTTGTCATGGCTTTTTATTGTAAATAGAATTTATGCTTTCTCTGTGGTAATTGGAATGAATGGAAAATGAGTTTGCAGTGTTCCTACTATGGTCTCAGAAAAGTCGTAGCCAGGTTAGGAGGCACAGAATTCCGTTTCTCATGAATATGAGATTTATAGATCCCGCTTAAGTGTGATGCAGATTTTTAGGAATATGGTACTTGCCATCCTACTGTATTTCAAAATCTTTTAAAAATTCTCTTATTAAATATCATTAAGAGAAAAAGCGCATCTGTTTTGATAAGAGCTTAATTGGATCAATTTGATTCACTGTCCATGAATGTTAGTCGCTTCCCTTTTGTGTTTTTATTTCCTCAGACCTTTCATGAAAGCGAATAGGGGAAAGTATATATTGTTTATTAATTTGTCCATATATTGATGGTAATTCACTCAATATTCCATTGTGTAAAGTAATTTTCAGAATTCGCAACAAGATTATACAATCGTGTTAATCAGCCCAGCCTCTGTCACTTCAGATCATTCTGAGAACTCTAGTCTGGTCCACATCTTCTCTGTGTTGCTTTTTTTTTGACTCTCTGTTCTTTATCTACTCTGAAATTTCCACCATTAAAATAACTCTGGAAGGATATGCAAAAATATGCAGATATTATCTGGAAAGGGAGGAAGATCCTGATCATCTAGCTATTTAAAGATGGCTTATCAAATGAGCTAATTGCTACATCAGAAGGCACAGAGGTTAACCCTGAAAAGGTTGGCTCTGTAGTCAATGGTGGTTGGAAAGTCAAGAAACGTAGAGTCTGGGCTCAAATAGGTATGTGCCCTGGGCTAGGTCACTACCCCTTTCCGGGCCCCAATCTCCTTCTTTATTGTAGTAAGCTGAAAACGCTCCTGTCCCCAAAATGTTCATGCTAGAAGCTATGAATGTTACCTTACATGGCAAAGGAGGCTTTGCAGGTGTGATTAAGTTAAGGGTCTTCATATGGGGTAATCATCCAGGATTACCTGCATGAGCCCAGCGTGATCACCATGATCATTATAAGAGGACGCAGGGGGAGAAGGTACTGGTCATATGATGATGGAACAGGGGTTGGAGTGATGTGCTTTGAAAATGGTAGAAGGTGCTACAAGCCAAGGAATGCAGGTCACCAGGAGAAGCTGAAAACCACAAGGAGAAGGATTTTCCTCTAGAGCCTCCAGAGAGAAACGGCCCTTCCGACACCGTGCCTTCAGCCCAGTGAGACTGATTTTGGACTTCTGTCTGTGTGAGTTGTAAGAGAATGCATCGATGTTGTTTTAAGTCACTATAATTGTGGTTATCTGTTATAGCGGCAAAAAGAAATGAAGATGATATAAAATGAGGGAGTTGGACTGGGCAGTCTCTGGGGTTATTTCCAGCTCTAGTGGTCTGTGATCTAGCATTAATTTTGAATAAATGTTTCAGTGGAGGGAAAGAGGCAGTGTCTGAATTGATTGGAAAGGAATATGAGAACTAGGTTTATTCGTAGTGACCGCTTATAGTTTTGTTCCACACGTGGCAGAATTGACTAATAATTAAAAAAAAAAAGACTGCATTAGAGATAAAGCAGTCTTGAAAAATAAGCATATATTAGCATCAGCGCACTTTTTATAGTGACCTGTTTTCAAAGGAATCAAAAGACAGTATCCTCAATTATAAGTCTGTTGGGCCAGAGCTGAGGAGAATAGAATGTGCAGCCCAGAATTCTGGGCGGTGCCTTTTAGGGCTGATGTTCACAGGAGATAGTCTTGAGGTTGAACTAGTCACAAGGGCAGCTGCTGAGCAACCAGTCTGCTGGGGTGAGGGCAGGCCTCAGGGTTCGCAGAACAGCTTTGATCATGACCAAATGGTCTCATGTGTCTGAACTAGATTCATGCCTGATCTAGGTGTCAAAAACTCAAAAAAAAAGTACCACCTTCATTTCCCTTTATAGCTAGATGCTTAACTCCCCCCCGTATGCCCCCAAGAGAGAAATTGTGAAGAAAGAGAACAAAATGGTTAAGTAATGAGTAGACTACGGGAGAAAGTCATTCATTCTGTCAGCCACCAGCCAGTCAGCAAATGTGGTTGGAGTACCTGCTCAGGGCAAGGCTCTGTTCCATGTGCCATGGAATATAAGGATGAACCAGACACAGATTTTATTCTGAGGGAGGTTAAGTTTAAGTGGGAGAGTTACAAAATGTGTCCAATAGGTAATAAAAAGTGGTATGTGCCAGAAGAGAAGCATGGACAAAGAGCTAAGTGTATAGAAATATCAGTGCCTTGTCCAGTACGTTGTGCCATCTTTTCTTGGAAGATACTCACCAAACAGCATCATCACCTGAAATCCAACCTTGGGGTGAAAATTTATTGTACAGAAAAAATCAACTGGAAGATGTGTGTGTGTGTGTGTGTGTGTGTGTGTGTGTGTGTGTTCCTGTGGCATTCCCAACCTGGATTACATACATCTATATCACTAGGGCATTTTATTTTATTTTATCTTTTTATTATTATTTTAAATTTATTTTAACATTTATTTATTTTTGAGAGACAGAGAGAGAGAGCATGAGCAGCAGAGGGGCAGAGAGAGGGAGACACAGAATCCAAAGCAGGCTGCAGGCTCCGAGCTGTCAGCACAGAGCCCGACGCGGGGCTCGAACTCATGAACCGCGAGATCATGACCTGAGCCGAAGTCAGACGCTTAACCGACTGAGCCACCCAGGCGCCCCAAGGGCATTTTAAATAAAAAGGAAAGAGGATTATTGTCTGATATTCTGAATCAGCCTCTGTCTCACCAACAGAACAGAAAAAGATCCCGGGATCTAAGTAGACACCGTCCTCTTAGCTGCAAAGGGCACTTGGATTTGTAGGGGATCATAATATGCCACCCCAAAATATGTCATTTTGGCTTTAAGGATTATTTTGAGCTCAAGGCACTTAAGATTCAACAGATGTACAAAGGCCCTTCCCGGAGTTGCCCTTATCTCACTAAAAGCAGAAACTTCTGAGAAGTGAATACAATCGTAAGTCCCCTCTCCCAGGAAAGATTATGGCCATGAAAAAGACAGAAAGTTGATGCCGATGTGGACCTGCCCAAACTAGTTTCTTCACTAGTTTCCCCACTGTATGTGCATTTCCACAGTTTGCCACCCTTGGAAGCCTAAAACCCCTTTCCTTTGGCGTGTCACTTCTCTATAAATTTATTGTTCTCTGTTAAGATGCTATATAAGAACAAGATCTAACCACCCCTTCGAGTTACTCATCGCTGAGTTTCTGCTGCATGTACTTCTGCTATGTGTGCTATTTATTAACTGTTTGTTTTCCTCTTGTTAATCTCTCAGCCGAATTTCCAGGACTCTAGCCGGAGAACCAGGGAAACTAGTAGTAAAAGTTTTTTCCTTCCCTACGGACTAATGTTTCGGTGTCTATTTTAAGCAGAAGCGGCAGCTCACGTGTGCTGTAAATGAGTGAAGCAAGGCCGATGTATTTTATTGAATGACACGTTTGTTGGGCGTATTCAATTTTTGTAATGTTTATTTTTATTTTTGAGAGAGAGTGCGAGCAGGGGAGGGGCAGAGAGAGAGGGAGACAGGATTTGAAGCAGGCCGTGTGCTGAGGGTGGAAAGCCCGTTGCAGGGCTCGAACTGACGAACCATGAGATCATGACCTGGGCTGACGTCGGAGGCCCAACCGACTGAGCCACCCAGGTGCCCCAATGGTTGGGCGTGTTGAACATGTAGCAATATTCTTTGCTGTTTGCAAAAAATGCTACTTTTTCTTTGAAATAAGTGGTATATACTTAGCATCTGTTTTCCTCCTTCCGTAAGACACAGATAGGAGAAATATTTCTTCTTCTTTTTTCTGGAAGAAAATCGATAGTTGAAATGTCACGATAAATGGTCCCCTATATCCATGTGCAGGAGAGGAGTAGAGGAGGCAGCAGGGAAGGGGAAGGAATGTGGCTACCTAGAGAATGCACTTCCCACCACACAGGGGCAGCTCATATTCAGCTCTAGTCAATCATCACCACAGGAGACTATGGACAGAGTATTGCCAGATTTTCTGATTTTCCAAGAAAAGATGGAAATACGGATTTTTATGTAAAATCTCCCACTTTTTAAATGTTAGTAGTGGGCCACATAGAACATGGCTGTAGGCTTCTGGTTTGCATCTTTTCACTTAAAGAATCATTTGTAGGGGCACCTGGGTGGCTCAGTTGCTTAAGCATCTGACTTCGGCTGGGGTCATGATCTTACAGTTCGTGGGTTTGAGCCCTGCATTGGGCTCTGTGCTGACCGTGCGGAGCCTGCTTCCGGATTCTGTGTCTCCCCCTCTCTCTCCCCCTCCTCCACTCGTACTTTGTCTCTCTCTCTCTCAAAAATAAACTTAAAAAAATAGATAAAGAATCATTTATAGGGGTGCCGGGGTGGGGGGAGGTGCTCAGTCGATTGAGCGTCGGACTCTTGATTTTGGCTCAGGTCATGATCCCAGGGTCGTGGGATCGAGTCCCGTGTCAGGCTCCATGCTGAGCCTGGAGCCTGCTTCAGATTCTCTCCCTTTCTCTCTGCCCCTCCCCCACTCGTGTGTGTGCTTTCTCTCTCTCTCTCTCTCTCTCTCTCTCTCTCTCTCTCTCTCTCTCAAAAGAATCATTTGTAAACTTTATCTTCTCTACTCCAGCCCCCATCACTGTCAGGCACAGATTCTGATGTCTTAGTTTGAAATGAGGGTGAGCACAAAAGCCAACCCTTTGTTAGAGGGAAGGAACGAATTTGAAGGAAAGGACACTAGACAGAAAAACAAAAAAACAACTGGGTGCCTTTGTCTGTCTCTTTGTGAAATAAACATTTCTTGCGCTGTCTCTTTCTCCTGTGGAGCACCCGATGTGTTAGGGATCGCAGGATGATAATTACACTTTTTGAACAACAAATTGTTGGGACCCATGATCTGATGGTGAGACAAAAGTGTCTGAATGTGGGAATGTTCAGGACAATGTGGGACACACGGCAGACGTTTGATAAAAGCACAAATGGATTGCGTGCTAGGGATTCGCTGTCTTGCTTTCTTTCCAGGTGGTAGCCTCCTGTCACAGGGTCTATCGTGGTTTGGGTTTTTAACGCCTCAGAAGCTAAAACCCGTCGCACGGACCTGCCTTCTAGCGAACCGCAAATACACAGTGGCTCTGGTGGTCTGGCTCGCCCCGCCCTGCCTGTGAGGGTCCCCTGTCTGCATAGTCCCCCGTCTCCAGTGGAGAGAAAAGCCCGGTGCTTCGTGCGCGGGCCCACTTCCCAGTGCTTCCTGTGTCTACAGGGGCGGAGGTGCGGGGAAACACCCAGATTTGAACTAAACGCTTTCGAAGGGAAACTTCGCACCCATTCGACTTTGGGGTTGTTTAGTTTTGGGTGGCTGCCGGAGCCCGGGCTGACGCTGACCGTGGATGGGGCAGCTGCAAAGGGAGGGGAGCTGGAAAGCCGTACTGGTGTCGCGGGGAGGTCTGGTCTCTGAGTCTCAGCTCCCGCTGAAAAGTATTTGGGGGCCAGGCCTCCCAGGTAAGTCCAGGGGTGGTGGCTGCCTGCCGAAATGGGAGAGTATGTGCTCTTCCGAAGGGATTCCAAAATCAGAATCATTTCGGATCTGTCCTGCTCTCACAAAACACCTGCGGAATGACGCTCACCTGCTAACAGTTGGCTCCGGGGCCCAGACCCCCCCCCCCCCCAAAGGGCCCATCGGCTCTGGCCTTTCGCTATTTGAAGGTACTTTTAAAACTCAGACTGAAAGGAGGCCAAGTGAGGGTGTGGCCAGGCAGCATCTAGCAAGCAATGCTCTTGCTGTCGGAGAAGACTGGAGAGGAACCGGTTCTGGGCAGACGTCTGCTCCTTTGGCCGTGCAGCTTCCTCGCCCTCCTGCTCCGGCCCTGTGGTCTTCCTAACCTTTTCTTTAGAGCGATACTCTCCAAGGTAGCCTTAAATCCAATCACATCCAAATCCTGAAGAGTACTTTTCACATTCTGTTCAGGGCGTGTCCCCTGTATCAGCCAACCAGCAGATGGGGCCCGTTGGATTGGACTTGGATGTGTAGACCATCCCTGATTGGGCTTCTGGAGCATTGAAGTGTAATCTCGCGATGGAATGCGGTGCGAGGAAGGGTGAGGCAGCATGGTTTCTTGGACTTTGGATTCTTACTTGTGTCTGTTGGAAATGAGCATGAGGGCAAGGTCCATTTGCTTAATGGGGCTTTCCCCAACAGTTCGCTCACTCACTTCTAGTCCTTACATGTCGGTGGTGTTTGGTGACCATTTCAGAACACGTACGTCCACCGAGTGGCCTGGCTATGAATGTGGGATTTATTGATTTATTTATTTAAAAAGTTTTATGTTTAAGTAACCTCTGCACCCAAAGTGGGGCTCACGTTTGCAACCCCCCAAGGTCAGGAGTCACGTGCTCTACTGACTGAGCCAGCCACGCACCCCTCAATGTGGGTTTTATAGACCCCAGAGAATATCAGAGCTTGAAGGAACATTGTCCACCGAAGCCCTCATTTTACAGATGAGAAAGCTGAGGCCCAGAGGGGAGAAGCAACACAGTGATTTTGTGGCAGAGCTGGGAGAGCTCAGGACTCCTGTTCTATTTTTCAGTGTAAAGCTATTCATCTCTATTATTTCCTAATGTGTAATAGTTTCACAGATCAGTTGTGGAAATCAACCATCCCCTCGTTCATGACCCTGGTTCTTGCCTTCCTAAGAAGCCAATAAATATTGGACATCCAACATGAGTGCCAGCTACTATGGAAAATGTTGCCAGTGAAAATTGTTCCCTAGCTGCGGGCTTATTATATCCAACAGGGATTCCTCAGAGTTAGAAATCGGCGGGAGTGCTTCAGATGTATATACATTTTGCAAGTATCACTATCTCTGATTATCATTTTTCATAATTTTTAACGTGTATTCATTTTTGAGAGACAGAGCACGAGTGGGGGAGGGGCAGACAGAGAAAGAGGGAGACAAAGAGTCCGAAGCAGGCTCCAGGCTCTGAGCTGTCAGCACAGAACCCGACGCGGGGCTCAAACCCACAAACCACAAGATGGTGACCTGAGCTGAAGTCAGACACTTAACCGACTGAGCCACCCAGGCGCCCCTCTGATTATTATTAACACAGCTTTCAGTTGGTTAGAACACTGTAATCGTGGTAGCAGTTAAAAAAATCTTATGTTTTAAAACCCAGTGTCGTACTTTTTTTTTTTTTTTTTTTTTTTAATCTTAGTACTGAGTATGGAGAAGCTGGTCAATAAACATAGATAGGATTGGGGGCGCCTGGGTGGCTCAGTCGGTTAAGCACCCGGCTCTTGATCTTCGCTCAAGCATTGATCTCAGGGTCGTGAGTTCAAGCCCCACGCTGGGTTCCACACTGGGCATGGGGCCTACGTACAGTAAATAAGTAAGCAAGTAAGTAAGTAAATAAATAAATAAATAAGTACAGGATGAAATAAATGCCTCACTGCAATTCTAGCCTTTGCTGTCCGATAGGAGGCGGGGAGCACATGACCCGAGCTTCAGGAAATCTGATGCCGTTTCCCAGAGCAACAGCAGGGAAGGGGCTCAGCCTATGAATTCTCGGATGGCGTCTGAGCAGTGTGCAGGCAGGACTTAGCCCGTCCCTCCTGACCAGCAAAGGGTCCCAGGCCCACGTTAAAGCGTGACCGTAAGGAGCCTACCTAGGTAAGCGTGACCCATCGTTTGGGGCCACCCGAGGCCACCTCTTTGTTTCTCGGCTCCTCCTGGATCTGGAGCCGCTCGAACAATCCTGCTTCTCTTTATGGCGGAGAAAAGGATATGCGGACCGGCAAGGCAGAGAGTGGTCTGAGGCGTGGTGTCTTCCATCTACACACGTTTTGCCAGAGCTGGCGTGTGATCTTGTGAATTCTTGAGGTGTGTTCATTCTGCTGCATCTTTATTGGGATAGAAAATACGCTTTTGCTCCCCCATTTGAGGTAAAGGCGCTGCTCGGGTAACGGTGCCGTGTTTATACCCTACGGCCTACTCTGGGACACCTGGGCCACACGGTCGGAGCCCGAGCCAGAGAGGACCCAAAGTATGTGTCCCCTAAAGCCACGTCATTGTTCTCGGCCTGAGGAGATTATGGTCTCCGACCTCTTTAGATGTAGGGCAGGTGTTTTCAAACAATTCTTAAAACCCCATCCATGTAGCGTATTTTTTATTTTCTTAATTGTAATTCAATTGAAGTTTTTAAAAAATATTTTATTTGTGTATTTAAAAAAAATTTATGTTTATTTTTGAGAGAGAGAGAGAGAGAGAGAGAGAGACAGAGTGCAAGTGGGGGAGGGGCAGAGAGAGAGGCAGACACAGAATTCGAAGCAGGCTCCAGGCTCCGAGCTGTCAGCACAGAGCCCGACACGGGGCTCGAGCTCACGAACCGCAAGATCATGACCTGAGCTGAAGTCGGCACTCAACCGATTGAGCCACGCAGGCGCCTCTATTTATTTTTTTAAAGTAGGGCTGCACACCCAACATGGGGCTTGAGCTCACAACCCCACAGGATCAAGTGTCACATGCTCCTGGGTGGCTCAGTCCATTAGGCATCTGACGGCGGCTCAGTTCATGATTCATGATCTCATGGTTTGTGAGTTCGAGCCCCATGTCAGGCTCTGTGCTGGCGGTGCAGAGCCTGACTGGGAATCGCGCTCTCTCCCTCTCTCTCTGCTCCTCCCCAACTTGTGCCTTCTCTCAAAATAAATAAATAAACTTGAAAAAAAAAGGGTCACATGCTCTACCAACTGAGCCCGCCAGGTGCCCCAGTAATGTTTTGTTTAAAACAAAGCTGTCATGGAAGGCCAGTATGTCAGATTCAGGTTAAAGAAGGGGTCTGGGGGTCCAGAGCCTTACCCCTTTGGGTTCCTTCTCCTTGTAAAGGGGGCACTGGACCTCTGAAAGCAGTCTGAAAATCATTAAACTTGGGTGAACCCATTCTTCACCCAGTTCTGGTATCTTCTATTCATTCAACACCTATTTACTTAACAAGCATTTGTTGAGTGACTACTATGCGCCAGGCACGTTCTGATACTGCTGATACGGCAGTGAATAAAATAAAACAGGTAAAAATTTCTGCCCCCGTGGAATTAATGTTGAAGTGAAGTAGTCAACCAACTAACACAATATGTCAGTAAAATGTATAGTCTGTTAGCTAACGGTAGTCCTACAGAGAACTGTGAAACAGGGAAGGGAGGTGGGAGGTGCCAAGATATTTGTATTTCAGTTTTGTAGGGTGACGAGGGAAGGCCTGCATGGAAAGATGAATCTTAAGTAAAGACTCAAAGGAAATGGAGAAGGCAGCCCCATGGAGATCTGGTGAAAAAAGCCTTCCACATGGAAGAAAGAGCAAGTGCAAAGCCCTGAGGTGGGTCTGTGCTTGGCATGTTCAAGAACAGCAAGGCTCTCATTATGAGCGAAATGAAAAGTCACCAGAGGGTCTTGAGTAGATCCTGTTAAGTGCCAACAATATTGCCCCGACTGCTGGGTGCAGAAGAGAGTGAAACCTGGTAGGAGGCTATGACGAAAAGCCGAAGGAGAAATGGTGGTGACTTGGGACACCATAGTGGCATCGGGATGGTGAATAGTGCTCGAACTTGGGCAGTAGGCCCAACAGGATTTGCTCAGGGCCACCCGTGGCACGTGTGAAAAAGAGAAGAACCAAGAATGCCATGAAGGTTTCGATCTGAACGAGTGGACGAATGGGGTTGCCAGCGTGGGAGGGTGCGGGTTGAGGGACTTATCGGGAGCTTGTTTAGACGTGTTAAGTTTGATATGTCTGTCATACACCTAGGTACAGATGTCCGCTAGGCAGTTAGACATACGGCTCTTGAGTTAAGGCAAAGTTCAGGCTGGAGATTCACATTTTCCCCATCTCCGTAGGAAGCCTGTGGCGTATCAGAAATACATCAGCGAGTTGTCTTTCTATACATGGCACGCATCCAGAGGGCTCATGGCTTCCAGACCCAGTCGCTTGAGGCCACATTGCAGTCGGCACGTGTGCAAACAGCCCCTCGCTCTCACCCTTAACCATGTGGGTTAGATAAACATGTCCACACTTTCTTTCAAGGACCCCTAGGGATGCCTTGTGAAGCTTGGAAATACAGTTCCATGGAACTAAGTTTCATGATATCGGGTCCAGAGCATTGCTTTTCAGTTGCAATGGCCTCTCTGGCGGGGGACCGGAGGCCCACAAAAACTTTGGAATAAACAGCAACAAAAAACTTGTTTAGCCACCAAGGCTGCCTTTTTAGAACCCAGGGCAGATCAGGAAGCTGGCATTATCCCACATTGTAAAAGACTTTATCAGGAGGAAATCATCTTCAAAGTAATGTCAAGGGCAGCCTTGCGGGGGAAAGAAGTTAAAAATACAACAGGCAGCCCTGGGAGGTGGGGTGAAACATTGGCTTTACCTGGACGAGAAGTGATTTTTTTTTTTTTTTTGACCTGTGCGTATAGGAGCTACACTTTCACCTTAGTATCAGAAGGCCAAGCCAGCTCCCTCTTGCCCAGTAGCTGCGTCCTGGAGTAACTGCTTAGCCCTACGTCCAAAGTGTGGGAACTGGAGCAGGGCCACGAGTCACTCAGCGCTGACAAATATAGTAAACCCCTGCTGTCTGTGTTAGTGTGGGAGGCGGAGGAGCGGGAAGAGGTTGAGACAGGAGGGAGGAATCCATGGAGTACAGGAAAGAATATTGGGACTCGTAGGAGGAGAGCTGAGGGCCAATTAGAGAAGCTTGGAGGAGTAGGTGGCATTTGAATGAGAAGTACGGTTTGGCCAGGCAGAAGGACAGAAAAGGGCAATCCTGGCAAAGGGAATGGCGGGAGCAGAGGGGGAGGTCTTCAACGAACAGTAAATTCAAGAGGGCAGAGTTGAAGTGAAAGAGGGCACGGAAAGGGAGTCAATACGGTGTCGCGGTTAAGTACCTAGTCTCTGGAGTCAGACACGTAGTGGTTTGGAGCCCGGCTCTGCAATTTACTATGTGACTGGGCAATTGGTTCAACCTGTCTTGTCTTCTGTTTCCTCAATGTTCAACGGAAACAATTAACTTAGTTGCATGATCCGGTGTTTGTGAATATCAGATGAGATCATCTGTTTAAGCGCTTGGCACAGTTCCCCGTAGCCTAACTATTGGTCTTACTACGAAAGGTAAAAGATTCAAAACTATTCACACAAAAATATTTAGAGTAGTTATCCTTCCACTGAATGATAATGGGTCGTTTTCTCCCAGAGATCTTCATCAACTCACAATGGGCTAACTCACAGTAGGTTGAAAATACTGAAGTTGAAAATGCATTTAATACATCTAATTTACCGAACATCAAAGCTTGGTCTCATGTACTAGACGCCTACGTTAGCCTACGGTTGGGCAAAATCATCTAACACAAAGCCCATTTTAAAATGAAGCGTTGGGGTGCCTGGGTGGCTCAGTCGGTTAAGTGTCCGACTCTTGATCTTGGCTCAGGTCATGATCTCATGATTGGTGGAATGGAGCCCTGCGTCAGGCTCTGCACTGACAGTGTGGAGCCTACTTGGGATTCTCTCTCTCTCCCTCTGTCTCTGCTCCTCCCCTGCTCGTGCTCTATCTCAGAATAAATACATAAACTTAAAAACATTAAAACGAAGTGTTGACTATCTCGTGCACTTCATTGGAAGTGCACAACAGAATGATACTGAAAGTGAACAACAGAATGATTAGAAGTGTATTTGTTGACCTTCAGGATTGCATGGCTAACTGGGAGCTGTGGCTCGCTGCTGTTGTCTGGCCTCACCAAAGAACATTGTACCACATATCACTAGCCTGAGAAAAGATCCAAATTCAAGATTTAAAGTACGATGTCTGTGGAACGTGTATCACTTTTGCGCCATTGTGTAATGTAAAAATCGTAAGTCTAACCATCGGAAGTTGGGGACCATCTGTATCTCATTCTTTTCTGTGTTCAGCAGATGTTCTTCTATAAGTACTGATACTGACAATCTGGAAAACATAAACAAGTTTCCTTGCTTTTAAAAATGTGTGAGGGCACCTAGGCAGCTCAGTGGGTTAAGCGTCTGACTCTTGATTTCGGCTCAGGTCATGATCTCGCCGTCGTGAGATCGAGCCCTGTGTGGGGCTCTGTGCTGGAGCTTGGGGCCTGCGTGAGATTCTCTGTCTCCCTCTGTCCCTCCCCTGCTCATGCACTCTCTCTCTTTCTCAAAAAAAAAAAAAAAGATTATACATTATATTATACATTATTATTTTGGCCAGTACTCTTTATGTCAAAAGGCATCATGACAGCAATTAAACATTTTTTGTTTCTTAAGTAATAAAAGTTGTCTCTCAGTCTGTGCTTGATAATAAGTTGGTATCACACACTGGGTAGTGCTTGTCCAGTTTCAATTATGTAGTGCTTAGGGCAGAACCTAGGTTGACCTTGGAATACCCATGTGGGGGCATTGACCCAACTTGACCTGGTAAAGTTAGTTAGCCCTACGAGGATCACAGCTGAAGATAACAGAGGTATATCCCAAATCTGCCACTGACTACAAGAGACTTACGTTTCAGTACTAGGGATAGGCGTCTAGATGCCAGAGTGATGTGAATTGTAGATATCACGTAAAAAATTCCAGTGCTTCTATGGAAAACTAATTATTTACTGAACAAAGAGGTGTTAGTTAATGTACTGTGGCATCTTACCATTGGGAATCTGACAAATAATGGATTTTGTGGAATTAAAATGATCGATAGAGTTCTTCCAGCTCAACTTTTTAAGTCAACGTAATACATGGTAGCAGAGCTCAGAACTCAGGTCAGCCCGGTGTGCTTCCATGACGTCACAGTTCCTCTGATTCCTGTTTTGTTTTGTTTTGTTTTGAACTATGGCAGTCCTCTAATTCAATGGGATTTGAGTCACGTAGGGGAAATGAATGTCTGTGTATTAAGCAGTGCTTGATCGGAGGTGAGGTTGTGGCAACCAACCTAAAACGTTTTATCTTTGTGGATCAGCCACGTCTTTATTTCTCCTTGTATGTATTTACATACGGAACACAGAAAGTGTGGATTATTCAAGTGACTGCTGAATCCACGAGGAATTTTTTTGTTTGTTTGTTTTTCTAAGTAGGCTTCACGCCCCGGGGGGAGCCCAATGCTGGCCTTCAACTCACGACCCTGAGATCAAGACCTGAGCTGAGATCAAGAGTCGGTTGCTTCACTGGCTGAGCCACCCGGGTGCCCCCGCAAAGAAATTATCAATGTCAGAATGTCACAGATCTAAACGTTAAGGAGTGTGTGAGGGGGGTTGGTAGTCACACTTTAAGGGTATGGAAATTAAGCAATGGAGCTCTTCTCGCTCTTTCTTCCTCAACCCCTACTAAACCCCTCATGTATAAAATCTTAGAAATGGTACCTACTTCAAAGTGGTGAATGGAACTCAAGGCAAACTTGAGACAAGAGGTAATCTTTTAAAAAACATTTTTTTTTAACATTTATTATTGAGAGAGACAGACAGAGCATGAGCAGGGGAGGGGCTGAGAGACGGGGAGACACAGAATCTGAAGCAGGCTCCAGGCTCCGAGCTGTCAGCACAGCGCCCGACGCGGGGCTCGAACTCTCAAACCGCGAGATCATGACCTGAGCCGAAGTCGGACGCTTAACCGACAGAGCCACCCAGATGCTCCAAATCTTTTCTAAAAAGTCATGAGAATGCAATTTTATCTCAAAAGGTTTGAAAGAAATTGACTTTTATTAAGAATAGCACCCAGTTAGGGGCGCCTGGGTGGCTCAGTCAGTTGAGTGTCCGATTTCAGCTCAGGTCACGATCTCACGGTTCAAGGGTTCGAGCCTCGCATCGGGCTCTGTGCTGACAGCTCAGAGCCTGGAGCCTGCTTCATATTCTGTGTCCCCTGCTCACAGTTTGTCTCTCTCTCTCTCTCTCTCAAAAATAAACATTAAAAAAAAAAAAGAATAGCACCGAGCTAGAAACAAATAGTATTCTTAAACAATTAAAATATTTAGAATGATCAGTGCCTTTTTCAAATCGTGTCTCAACTTTTCTTTTTGTCACAATCCTAAATGGTATAATACTGAGGTTTTATAATTCTAAAGAGATTAAAATAGCTTAAAATGGGAGTTAGATAATGTCATACTTAATATTGTAAACCTGTTTTTCTGATTTTCAAAACAGTATATAATCATTGTAGAACACTTTCAGACACATAGGAAATTATAAAAATGAAAATAAAACTCACTCACAATCCCAACCCCTTTTGTGTTACCTGATGTTAATGTGAAATTCACATATAAAAGTAATTATAGGTTTAACTTTTTTTTTAATGTTTATTTATTATTGAGAGAGAGAAAGAGAATGTGCGAGTGGGGGAGGGGCAGAGAGGGAGACAGAGGATCCGAAGCAGGCTCTCTGCTGAGAGCAGAGAGCCCGATGCGGGGCTCGAACTCATGAACCGTGAGATCATGACCTGAGCTGAAGTCAGAAGCTTTACCGACTAAGGAGCCCCAGGCATACCTTATTTTATTGCACTTCACAGATAATTGCGGTTTTTACAAATCGAAGGCTTTTGGCAACCCTGCGTCAAGCGAGTCCATTGGCGCCATTTTTCCCACAGCATTTTCTTACTGCATGTCTCTGTGTCCCATTTTGGTAATTCTCATGACATTTCCAATTTTTCATTATTGTATTTCTTTTTTTTTCATTATTATCGTATTTCTTTTTTTTTAAATTTTTTTTTTCAACATTTATTTATTTTTGGGACAGAGAGAGACAGAGCATGAACGGGGGAGGGGCAGAGAGAGAGGGAGACACAGAATCGGAAACAGGCTCCAGGCTCTGAGCCATCAGCCCAGAGCCCGACGCGGGGCTCGAACTCACGGACCGCGAGATCGTGACCTGGCTGAAGTCGGACGCTTAACCGACTGCGCCACCCAGGCGCCCCTTATCATATTTCTTATGGTGATCTTTGACCAGTGATCTTTGATGTTACTATTGTAATTGTTTTGGGGCACCACATATCACACCCATATAAGACAGTGAACATAATTGATAATCAACTCTACTGACGGGCGGTTCCCGTCTCTCTCCTTCTCCTGGAGCCTCCTTATTCCCCGAGACACTACAATATTGAAATTCGACCAATTAATAACCCTACAGTGGCCCGTAACTGTTCAAATGAAACGAAGAATCACGTGTCTGTCCCCTTCAATCAAAAGGTAGAAATGATTAAGCTCAGCGAGGGAGGCGCGTCTTAAGCCGAGACGGGCTGAAAGCTAGGCGTCTTGCAGCAGACAGTTAGCCTCATTGTGAATGTAAAGAAAAGGTTCTTGAAGGAAATTAAAAGTGCTACTCCAGTGAACACACGAATGGGAAGTAAGCAATACGGCCTATTGCTGATGTGGAGAAAGTGTTAGTGGTCTGGACAGAAGCTCGAAGCAGCCACGATAGTCCCTTAAGCCAAAGCCCAATCCAGAGCAAGGCCTTAACTCTCTGCAGTTGTGTGGAGGCCGAGAGAGGTGAGGAGGCTGTGGCAGGAAAGTTGGAAGCTAGCAGAGGTCGGTTCGCGAGGCCATCCAGAAGATCCAACTAAGATCAGGAACGCAGAGGCTACACCAAACAACAGATCTGCAGTGTGGACTCTGAGACAGCCTTCTGTCGGAAGAAGATGCCATGTGGGACTTTCGCGGCTAGAGACGAGAAGTCAGTGCCCGGCTTCAAAGCTGCAAAGGACAGGCCGACTCGAATTATTAGAGGCGAATATAGCCAGTGACGTTAAGTTGAAGCCGGTGCTCACGGGCCATTCCAGAAACCCCAGGGCAGGGCCTTCAGAATTATGCGAAATCCACTGTGCCTGTGCTCTTTAACAGGAATGACCAAGACTGGATGGCGGCACGTGTGTTTACAAGGTGGTTTGCTGAATGTCTGAAGCCCACCGGGGAGACCTACTGCTCCGAAAGAAAAGATTCCGTTCAAAATAGTACTGCTCGTTGAAAATGCGCCTGGTCACCGACGAGCTCTGGTGAAGATATACGAGATGCACGTTGTTCTCGTGGCCGGTGTGCAGCCCAGGGGTCAAGGAGTCATTTTGACTTTGAAGCCTCGTTATTATTTAAGCCGCACATTTTGTAAGGCTCTAGCTGCCATAGATAGGGATTCCTCTGACGGATCTGGGCAAAGTCCGTTGAGAACCTTCTGGAAGGGATTTGCCATTCTGGATGCCATTAAGAAAGAACCCTTGCGATGCACGACAGGAAGTCAACACGTCAACATAAAAAGGAGTTGGGAAGAAGTTGATTCCAACCCTCATGGATGCCTCGGAGGGCTTCAAGGCTTCAGTGGAGGAAGTAACAGCAGACGGGGTGGAAATAGCAAGAGAAGTAGAATCGGAAGTGGAGCCTGAAGATGACACTGAATTGCTACAGTCTCGTGATCAAACTTGAACAGACGGGCAGTTTGCTCCTTCTAGATGAGCAGAGAAAGTGGTTTCTTGAGAGGAAGAGGGAGGCAAACCATAAGAGACTCTTAAATGTAGAGAACAAACTGAGGGTTGATGGCAGGGAGGTGTGTGGGGGGATGGGCTAAGTGGGTGATGGTATGAAGAAGGCACTTTTCGGGAAGAGCACTGGGTGTTATATGAAAGTGATGAGTCACTAAATTCTACTCCTGAAACTAGATGTTAACTAACTTGAATCTAATTAAAAAAACATGGGGCGCCTGGGTGGCGCAGTAGGTTGAGCGTCTGACTTCAGCCAGGTCACGATCTCGTGGTCCGGGAGTTCGAGCCCCACGTCAGGCTCTGGGCTGATGGCTCAGAGCCTGGAGCCTGTTTCCGATTCTGTGTCTCCCTCTCTCTCTGCCCCTCCCCCGTTCATGCTCTGTCTCTCTCTGTCCCAAAAATAAATAAACGTTGAAAAAAAAAATTAAAAAAAAACAACAACAACACGGGGCGCCCGGGTGGCTCAGTCGGCTAACCGTCGGAATCTTGACATCGGCTCATGGTCATGATCTCACGGTTCATGAGTTCAAGCCCCGCATCAGGCTCTGCACTGAGAGCGTGAAGCCTGCTTGGGATTATGTCTCCCTCTCTCTCTGCTCCTCCCCCGCTCACTCTCTGTCTCTCTCAAAACAAATAAAAATAAACTTAAAAAAAAGGCAACAAAAAAACAACACAGCGACTTTGAAAAAAAGAAGAAATCTGCTTCTGGTGAAGATGTTGAGATTGCTGAAATAACGGCAAGGGATTTAGAATATTACATATGTTTAATTGATAAAGCAGGTGCAGGGTTTGAGAGAATTGACTCCAATTTCGAAAGGAGTTCTAGCGTGGGTAAAATACTATCAAACAGGATCTCATGCTACAGAGAAATTGTTTGTGAAAGGAAGAGTTCATTGATGCGGCAAACTTCATCATTGTCTTATTGTAAGAAATTGCCACGGTCACCTGAACCCTCAGCCACCACCGTCCTGATCAGTCAGCAGCCATGCATCATTGAGGCAAGACCCTCCACCGGCAAAAAGATTATAACTTGCTGGAAGTTCAGATGACAGCTAGCATTGTTTAGCCATAAAGTATTTTTTAAATCAAGACGTGTACATTTTTTAGACATAGTGTTATTGCACACTTAATAGACTCCAGTATAGCATAATATGCACTGGAAACCAAAAAAATCAATTTAATTCACCTTATTGCTATGTTTGGTTTATTGTGGTGCTCTGGAAACGCACCCAGAACATCTCTGAGGTCTGCCTGTACTTGAGAAATAGTAAACATTGAAATTCTCGTAGGAAAACCATGGGCTAAATCCACAAAGTAGAATGATCATTTGGCTTCTAGGAACGCACATGCCATCCGCCCCAGGCAGACAGGAAGTGTGGCACAGCAGACGGCGCGAGAGTTGCTGACCAGCAGGGTGATCTTTAGGTTCTGACAGCTGATAGGACAGATTGTCATTGTTTAGGCCACTGTGGCGGCAGCGCAGTCTCATTCTGGAACGAATCTCTTATTCTGACTCTCTCTGTCCTCCATCTCACCTTAACATTAGCCAGTCAACATCTATTTTTGAGCAGAACTGAGCTAGGCATTAGATAGAGATGGAGAATAGAGAAGTCATCAAAATAGAGCAGGACCCATGCCTTCATGATGACTAAAAACTAACAGCACTAAGCCTTCAGTAACTACACCAATAAATACAGTCATAGGATAGGTGCCGTTCTGTGATTTCCATTCTTTTTTTTTTTAATGTTTTATTTATTTTTGAGATAGAGAGAGACAGAGCATGAACGGGGGAGGGGCAGAGGGAGAGGGAGACACAGAATCGGAAACAGGCTCCAGGCTCTGAGCGGTTAGCACAGAGCCCGACGCGGGGCTCGAACTCACGGACCGCGAGATCGTGACCTGGGCCGAAGTCGGACGCTTAACCAACTGAGCCACCCAGGCGCCCCTGTGATTTCCATTCTGAACACTCTCTCCTTTTTATGTAATTAAAACACTGAGATATAATTTGCTATATAATCTATTATATACTGGATAGTCCTGTGCACACAATACATTTATCCATTAATACACAAGGTAGTATACACAAACCATCCATATTGTGTTTTATGGGAAATGTAAATGATTTAAAAATTTTTTTAAAAAATATTTATTTATTTTTTGAGAGAGAGAGAGAGACAGAGCACAAGCAGGGGAGGGGCAGAGAGAGAGGGAGACAGAATCTGAAGCAGGCTCCAGGCTCTGAACTGTCCACACAGAGCCTGACGTGGGGCTTGAACTTGTCAACTGCGAGATCATGACCTGAGCTGAAATCGGATGGTTAACCAAATGAGCCACCCAGGCACACTTAAATGATGTTTAATGGCAATTTTGAGTCTGCCAGTTTCACCTCACATGCTGGTTTTAGAACCTAACCCGTGGGTGAGCTGGGAGCTTCCCTATGACGAGTGTTGCTAGGCAAGAACACGGGTGCAAAGAGCGACAATAACCGCTGGACCCTATTTAGATAGAGAAAGCAGTAAAGGCTTACTCTTCCGCTCTTTGCCCATTTTTGGTAGATCCTCAGAGACCCTAATTGGGTCATTACGAAGATCAGGAGCAATTGTCTTAAAACACAGCTCCAAGGCAGCAGCGCAGCTTTGCGAGGAAAAGAAAGAAGATAAGAAGTGGAAAATCGCACAGATATCCCAGGCAGTGGTGCTGAACTGGCTCAGAAATGTTCAGCCTTGCTCCTACAGAGCTGTTCTTTGTTCCACGTCTGATTTCTTCTACATGAATAATTCCCATTCTTGTGTTCAGATGCAACAATCCAGCCTTCATTGTCATGACTAAAATAAAAAATGACAAGCATTGAATTTTCACAGCAATTAGCTCTATGTTTTGTTTTTTTTTTCCCCCATTTTTTGAGCATATACAGACAAGAGAGGCAGAGCAGTAATATGGAAGAGAGTGAATCCTGCGTTGTTTTTTTTTTTTGTTTTTAAACATCCCCAGCCCCCACAGAGGCCCTGGGCGTGAGGATTTTTTTTTTAAGTTTATTTACTTATTTTGAGAGAGAGAGAGACAGCACGAGTGGGGGAGGGGCAGAGAGAGAGGGAAAGAGAGAGAGAGAGAGAGAGAGAGAGAGAGAGAGAGAGAGAGAGAATCCCAAGCAGGCTCCGCACTGTCAGTGCAGAGCCCGATGCAGGGCTCGAACTCACGAAGCCGTGAGACCGCGATCTGAGCTGCAAACCCAGACTTGGACGCTCAATCGACTGCCCCCCACCCTGAATCCTGAATTTAATGGGAGACAGCTGTTTTGGCAGTAAGGCAGAATGATGGAGGCTGGATTTCAGACTGATTTCTTTTCCTTTTTTTCGATTTCAGATTTAACCTTTGCTCTGTGTGGAAGAAACATCTGTTAAGAAGATCCGATTTTATGTGGTTAAAATAACCGCAACAACTTTATCAGGGTTTCTTTAATCTCTGCTGATACTCGCCATTTCAGAGACTCTCAGCCCCTTCTGCTTTGATTGTACCCCAAAAGGCCTGATAAGATCAACTCAGATAATGTGCTAAGCAGCCTTTTGTTAACTGTAAAAATGTTTTAGGCAGATAAGGTGTTATTACCCTTCATTTATTTCATAAATATTTATTGAGAGACTGTCCCGAGCCGGGAATTGTGGTAGATGCTGGGGAACGTGTAGAGAATGAATCAGGCAGAGCGCTAGCCCAGCTCCTCGCGGAGCTTATATTCCAGAGTAGGGGTGACAGCCAGTAACCAAGAATATAGGATAAATTCTGGAGACCTCGCTCCATCACCTAGATAACTCGCTCTTTAAAACACCTCTCAAACACTAGTTCCTTCCATAAGTAGTCCCTGGGTCCCCTTCTGTCCTTCCCACCATGAAGTGTGCACATCTCATCACAGCTCTTACTTCACTATAGTGTGAACGGGCCAGGTTTATCTCCCTATATATTGTGTCATGTTGTGAGCTCCTCAGTGGCAGGTAACATTTCCTATTATCTCCTTGGTACCTGTGATGCCTGCCTTGCACATAGCATGTACTTAATATTTGTCACAATGGAGCCATTAAGACATGGTGGTTAATCGTGGCCCTGACATCATAGACTCTCAGTCCAGACCCATAAAATAGGAAGTGATATCTACAATCATACAGTCTAGCCCACCCTTTATATATGAGGAACTCGAGCTTCAATGGTATGATATATGACCCTGGGCAAAGCAAATCCTCATTCCGTGTCTCAGCATCTGCAACTGTTAGGTAGAATGAGAATTTTCGAGCTGAATGAAATTCAGAATGGTCCAAATACTCCATTTGAGAGGTGATTAAAATGAGAAGCAGAAAGATTAAGCAACTCTTCTAAAAGTCTCACAGCAACTTAGGAGAAGAACCGAGAACAGATCAGATGTTCTGGAGCACATAGTAATTCTCTTGTCACATTTCCTTGTTTCTTCTCCCCATAAGCTTGGGTGGTATCACAAGAAGGCCGTGAAGTTACGGGGAAACAATAGATATGAATACTGTGGATGGAGTATGAATTAGTGCTACCACTCTGGAAAAAACGCTTTGTTATTATCTGGTAAAAATGCATGTCCATTATGACCCAGGGGTTCAACTCCCAGGAATACGCCCTAGCATTCTCGGACTTGTACGTACTTAGGCATGCAAAAGAATATTCAGAAGAGCTTGATGAATAACATTAGAAAACAAAACAAGAAACAGTCCCAATGTCTATTCACGGCATGGCTAGATAAATGGAAGCATACACATAAAGTGGAATATGATATAGCAAAGAAAACAAGTCTCAAATATAATGTTGAGTGAAACAAAAAAGCCTAGAGGACTACCGTCAGTATCATTTATAGAAAAATTCAATTATGAGCAAATCTAAGCAATACAGGTTGTGAAGCAATAAATAGCAATAAGAGATCAACAAACACAAAATACTGAAAGTTCTAGTGTAACATCAATATTCAGCCCAAACTAACTATCACCGTTATGGAATGACCTTGTGAGATGCAAGAATAAACCTGAAACTTCCTCATTAAAAATGATTATTGCTACACTTCCATTAATAAGCATTTTATTATCCACGGAGTTTTAGTTTTAGATCCAGAACCGGCCAATGTTTTTAAGGAAAACATCATCAGTTGCTAGATTGCCCCCATGGACACTGAACTGCACACTTAGGAAACTAAATGGATACTGTCAAGTGAGGTCAGGGCAGAAAGAAGCTATTTTTAGGATGCCTCCATTTTCTTCCATATTTTCTTCATTACAGGGGCGCCAGGCTGGCTCAGTTGGAAGGGCATGTGACTCTTGATCTCAGGGGTTGTGAGTTCAAGCCCCATGTTGGGTGTAAAGGTTACATAAATAAATAAAACTTAAAAAAATTTAATGGTTATTCATTTTAAGAGAGCATGTGCGTGCGCGTGCACACACACACGTGCATGCATGGGCTCGTGTGTGCAAGGGGAAGAGGAGCAGAGAGAGGGAGAGAGAGAATCCCAAGCAGGCTCTGCGCTGATAGCCCCGATGCGGGGTTCCATCTCGCTAACCATGAGATCATGATCTGAGCCGAAATCAAGAGTTGGACACTTAACCGACTGTGCCACCCAGGCGCCTCCCCCACAAAATATTTTCTTCGTTACATTTTTTATCTTCTCTGTGACATAGGAGATTGAAGATGGTTTGTTGTGGATGTGGCTTTGACAGGTTTGGGAGGTTTTCTCCCTTGCGAAATTTTGAGGTGACAAAGTTACCTAAAAAAGATTCCATTTTTAATTCACCCTTATAAAATGTAAAGCATTCGCAAATAGAGCTTCTCTTTGAAGAGCTGTGGTCTAAGTGGATTTAGACACCTGAAAATTAAATTCAGCCCTCAGAGATCATTTTGTTTCATGTTGGAAATACAGGAACACCAAACAATAAAAAAAATATGATAATCATTAAACATTCAAACCTACACTATTTGGCCTTGAATTATTATTTAATTTTTGTAAAATTAGCTCAAGAAGTTTATCATTTTCCTCATAGATTAATCTAGTGAATGCACTCTCTTAATATTTATAGTCTCAATCTATTTTTCTGTTTAACTATTTGACATTCATAATAATTGTGCTTGCACATAAATTTAACAGATAATTTATATATCAATCATTTATTAGTGTAGCATTTTCCTCTTGCAATAATAAGGGAATTTTTAGTCCAAATATCATCTAGAATACTTACCTGTATCTGAAACAGAATATTTTGATATTCATAATAATTCCAAATGCTGTGCCTCGATCGTGCACATCAGAAAAGCTGAAAAGATGTTGATGTGGGCATTTGCTATTCAGTCTTCCAAAGACCTAGACCAAACCCAAAACCAAGTAACAGATAGGGTACAAATATGGAGGCCACAGGCTTGCTTTCAACATCTCTTGGATGGACAGTGGGTTCACAGGTGTTGTGACTGTGTCTTCTAATTTACATATACGTTGCAGAGATTTCTTTGAAGCTTCCCGGTGTTTAATAATTAAAATTTCCCTCCCTCACTATAAATTATTCCGAAGAAGGCTTAATGAGCTAAGCATAGTAACATTTATTAGCTTAACAACACCATTCATATTTCCACTGAACTTCCTGGATGTAAAAGAAAATTTATGCAGGAATTGGTCGATTGCCTTTGGGAAAAGTATTAATAATGTCTTCCTGTTGGTGTTTATGGGCTCAAGGACATAAAGAATGTGAGGCAACCAAGGACTTACCACATAATGATCCCTTTTCTCCTTTTTCTTTCTTTCTTTCTTTCTTTCTTTCTTTCTTTCTTTCTTTCTTTTCTTTCTTTCTTTCTTTCTTTCTTTCTTTTTTTTCATCAGGGTCTCATGACAAGAGATGTTCTGTTTTAGTGGGAGATCACTGATTCTGTAACTACTAAGCAGTGAGGAGACTTTCTTTGAGAGTTTGCTGTGGCCCCGGGGAACTTAAATGCCCCCAAACTGGTAAGTAGGAAGGGTCTATGGTGAGTATTCCCTCGGTACCATGAGAAGTAGTAAAAGTGGCTACATTATTGGCAGGGATTGTTGGAACAACAGGGTGTTGGGCTCAAAGGACGCTGCCGCTGAGTCCTGGCTCTTAGGACAATTTGCTCAATGTCTCTGAGCCTCCATTTTTACTTCTCCGACATAAGGGCTAGAATGGGCTTTATCTCAGTGTCGTCATGAGGATTGAATGAGACAAAGCCTGCAAAGTACTTACCGCCTTGCCTGATACAAATGGACTCAGTAAACATCATAAATAGCATTTTATTATCATAGAGGCTAAATTGTTGTCTATTATCTGTAAACTTTATTTATGGCTCTCTTAGGACACTTCACTACTGTCTTTCTTGTGTCGGAGTTATTTACATAAGGCCTAACCTCGTGAACTGAGCTCCTTGGGGGAAAGAATGCTTCATACCCTCTAGGACCCAGCACAACGAGGCAGCACTAAGTAGAAGATGAGGCTGAAGTGGAAGCTGTCAAGCATTTTTACCATGGCCAAATTTGGTTTCCATCGTAACTGAATACATGCACACATCATCGAGTTTGGAAAGTTGTGCAAGAGAAACCTTGCTGTAAGCAATGTAGTCTGATCTTTTCTCTCTCTGCCTCTCTCTCTTTCTTATATTTTGCCTTATTTAAAAAAAAAAGCCTCATCTTGACCCACTACATTTGTTTGAAACCTTGCTAATGAGTCTCAACCTGTGGTTTGTAAATCTGTGGGCTAGACCGTGAAGCTGTGTTGGATCTCCCCACCAGAGGCAGGCGTGCAGTTAAGGGGAGGCTAACAGAAATGTGGGGGGCGGGGCCACGTGGCAACTGCTTTGAGGACACTTAGGGACCAAGTGTAAGCAGCAGAGTTGAGGCAGACCAAGACCACCCGGGACTGGGTAGGTGAGAGCTTTGACTTGGAAATGCGGAGTTTTGAAGGTGAAAGCATTCAATACAGAGCTAGGTCATTCCAGCTGTTCTATTCAGAAAGAAGGAAAGCAAGAGAAAGAAGGAAGGAAGGAAGGAAGGAAGGAAGGAAGGAAGGAAGGAAGGAAAGAAAGAAAGAAAGAAAGAAAGAAAAAGAAAGAAAGAAAGAAAGAAAGAAAGAAAGAAAAAGAAAGAAAAAGAAAGAAAAAGAAAAACAGGAACAGGAACAATTCTCTTGAAATGCGGCTGCCAGGACAGAAGGCCAAGTGGACATGGGTCTCTCTTCTGCCCCAGGGACTCTGCTTTTTTCCAGATTTTTGTTCTCCTGTCAAAAATAGCTTTTGAGTGATTTTTAAAAAAAACTACAAAGTGAAAGTCTATACAGTGTGCACATGTACACACACACACACACACACACACACACACACACTGAACTTTAAAAATCCTGCCTGGGGCTCCTGGGTGGCTCAGTTGGTTAAGCGTCCAGCTCTTGATTTCAGCTCAGGTCATGACTCACAGTGCGTGGGTTCGAGTCCCACGTCGGGCTCTGCGTTGACAGTGCGGAGCCTGCTTGGGATGCTCTCTCTCCCTCTCTCTCTCCCCTCCCCTGCTCCTGCTCTCTCCCTCTTTCTCTCTCTCTAAATAAATAAATAAACTTTAAAAAAATAAAATAAAATCCTGCTTAGTTGTCTCAGTTTGGTGGGTTTACCCATCCTCTCCCTTCTTCCTTCCTTTTTCCTTTACTCAAAACTCCACTTTTTTTTTTTTCCATCGTCTTATCCTTTAAAACACTATTTTGGTCTAAGAGCTTTTGCTTCTATAGCCTCAACTGTTTCACATCCTGGACCAGTTTACAGTCTCACCTGCAGAGTTGGAACTTCAACTTTCAGTTTCTTTTTGCCACCGGTTGATCCTTCTACATGAGTTAGATTCATCCATTTTTTCCCCCCATTCATTCAGTCTATCAATTCGTCGAGCACTTATTATGTGCCAGGCACACACTACAAGCTGAATTAGCAGTGCACAAAATCAAGTTCCTTAAGGTCACTGAGTGCCCAATTAGGTAGGGCAAGCAGAAACGAATCCTCCTTTCCCGCAAAGAAATAAAAGTGGCCGCGCTGATATATGCAATACAGGAAGGCCGCGCTGATATATGCAATATATGTGATGATTTGACAGGGTTTGTAAGTCTTTGGTCAGAAATGTGTTCTTTGGGGAGGTGAGGTCTGAGCTGAGTGCTGAAGGATAAAGAGCAGTTAGGAAAAAGGAGTGGGAGCATTCCAGGTGAGCAGAGCAAAGCCCCGGGGTGGGAGGAAGCAGGTTGAAAGTGGAAGGAACGAAGAGGCTAGTGAAGTATTAGGAAGGTTCTAGAGAGTAGAGGGGGCAACTCAGTTGTGGCTTCCTGCAGTGTAGAAATTCATGTACTACTTTGTTGTAGCCTCTGTTAGGGAGTTTTGAGTTTATCCTAAAGACAATGTCAGTCAATTGGAAGGTTCTGTGGGTACTTGCACATAGTGGCGGTGGGGGGATATGATCCCCCCCACTTGAATTTGGAAAATGCCACTTTGGAAAATGCCACTTGAATTTGGAAAATGCCACTTTGGCTACAGTGTGGAGAATGAATGGGTGGCTGGGTAAGCATGAATAGAGATAAAATTTACCAAGCTATCATTTGTGTTCCACTTACTGTGTGCTAAGCATCATTGTAAGGGTTTTCATACATATTGTGTGTGTGTTTTTTAAGTTTATTTATTTTGAGAGAGAGAGAGAGAAAGCACAAGTGGGGGAGGGGCAGAGAGAGAGAGAGAGAGAGACAATCCCAGGCAGGCTCCACATCATCAGCGCACAGCCGGATGCGGGGCTGGAACCCACAAACCCTGAGATCATGACCTGAGCCGAAGTTGGATGCTTAACCGACAGAGCCCCCTCGGGCACCGCTATGCATATTGTTACTGAATCTTCACATCTTGTAAGGTAGGTAGTTATCATCCCCACATAACCTGTGAGGAAACTGAAGCTCAGAGAACTGAAGAGACTTGCCCAACATCACACAGCTGGAATGTGGCAGAGGTGGGATTTTATCCCAGGAGGCTGCCCCATCGTCAAGGCCAGAGGTGATGATGGTGTCTTGGGCCAGACCAGTGGGGACAGGGAGCAGTGAACACATTAACGAGATATTCGGCAGCTGAAATTGATAGTAATTCACGGTGATTGGGACGCGGGGGGGAAAAGGAAATGTTAAGGAAAATGTTTAAATCTCTGATGCGTACAACTGAGTGGCTGGTGGTATATTCACTGAGATGGGGAATACCAAAAGACGGCGAAAGGCGCTTTGCAAGAGAGAGAGGGGCAGCCGCAGAGGCAGCAGGTGAACCAGGAGTCTGTAACATGGAAAGCTTGGAGGGGTGGGGCGGGGCCGGAAATGATTCAACAAGCAGTGATGGGGCCCAGCATAGACTGCTGCTGGGTGGGGGGGTGATTTGTCGCGTTCTCAAAGGTGTCAAACTCAAGATGCCCTTTGGTTAGGATGTCCACCGCAGGCTGCTGCCGCTGTGGCATTCTTGAATGAAATTGCCATCAAGTGCTGCCTATTTCGTGGCCTTATTGCTTTTCTTCCTCCACGGTCAGGGGCTACCAGCTGTCCCACTGCTCTCTGCAGTTCAATCCTGCCTGAGCCCCTGGACCAATTCTGACTTTATTTATTTAGTTATTTAGTTATTTATTTGTGATTTTATTTATTTATGATTTTATTTTTAGAAAGAGGGTGCACATGTGAGCGGGGGAGAGGGGCAGAGAGAGAAGCGGGGGTTGGGGGGCGGAATTTCAAGCAGGCTCCCTACTCGGCATGAAGCCCGACGTGGGGCTCGATCCAACAACTCTGGGATCATGACCTGAGCCGAAATCAAGAGTCCGATGCTCGACCCACTGAGCCACCCAGGTGCCCCCCCACCACCACATTTTGATTTTAGGAGAAAGCCAGCCAGTTCCAGCCTAGCCGTCCAGCTTTCAGTATTGTAACGGTTATTATTCCTATCCTAACCTTGTTTCCCGTTTCTGGAAACACGGCTTCTTGGCTTTTTAAAAATGTATTTGGGGGCGTCTGGGTGGCTCAGTCGGTTAAGCGTCTGGCTCTAGATTTCGGCTTAGATCATGATCTCATGGTTTGGGAGTTCGAGCCCCACATTGGGCTCCATGCTGACAGTGTGGAGCCTGCTCGGGATCCTGTCTCCCTCTCTCTGCCCCTCCCCTACTTCTCTCTCTCTCTCTCTCTCTCTCTCTCTCTCTCTCTCAAAGTAAATAAACTTGGAAAAATGTATCTGAGTTTTTGTATCAGCCAGGTAAAATAATGGCTGTGAAAATGCTTTGCAAACAACAGAATTTACTGTATGTAAAGCTTCTAGGACAGGCGATGAATACGCAGCAAATTTTCAGTAAATAGCAGCTATTACTACGTGGACCATCGCTTGGTTGCCGCAGGTACAAAACCAAGTCACAAAGAGTGGAGTTGGATTGCAGTATCTTTTCAAGGAACGACCTTTTCCTGCCTTTCAGAGACCCTCTTGCCTCGCTCACGACGTGTTGCCCCTCTCAGATTTTTGACTTCGACCAGCTCGCGCCTTTTCCCAACGTGGTTCATGAGGTGGCAGGTGGAATATTCAAAAAGAGCCTGGCTTCTGGAATCAGACAGCTTTGCATTTGAGTCCTGACGGCATGACCTTAGGAAAGGTACTTAAGCTTTCTCCAGTTTCCTCAACTGTGACATCGTGAGGACCTCCTATGCCCTGAAGGACCGAATTAAGCCAAACACAAAAAGGCACCTGGCCACGGGTTGGTATTCATTAACTACAAGCTTCTTTTTCCTTTCCTTCCTCCTTCCACGTGCCTCATCATAGCTGTTCTCAGACTTTCATTCTGAAGGTCTCATTTTACTATCATAAACAAGTCCCATGACTTAGGGGTGTGCTCTAAACTTTGATCTATTTTATTCTTGTGCGCACTAATGGGCCACATTAACTTTCAGACCACCAGGATCATGTGTGACTAATTATTGCTGGACTAGCCCAGTTAATATTAACTGACAGTTGACTATGGGAAAGGCACCCCAGGAAATATGAATCTTCCCCATTCCTGACTCTTTATGTTGGGCTGAGTTACCTCCCCTTCTTTTCAACACTCCCTTGCGGACCTATGAAGCCAGCCCCAAGAGCTGTCTGCCTTTCCAAGGCAATTGCTATGGCTTCTCTTCCCACTAATTCAGCCGGATTTGATTTTGATTTTGCTAGATCTTGTCTCCCTGGTTCTCTCCTGGCGGTGCATTCTGATATTGATTGTTTCCATCTCTAACTCCCGCAGGACTTGATCTTTTCCCGAACTTTCTCCTTGGCATTTGGACATTGGCTGCCTGACATCCTTTCGGGCTTGGCTAACCACTTTGGCCCCAGAGTTTCCTATTGCCTCAGGTGAGAATACTTCCCTCTTCACCCTGGTTTCCTGCCAATGGGCTCCCAACACCTGCCCAAGTCTGAATTCTGTCTCAGTCAGTCATTGGTGGTGGAGGGTGAGGGTGGAGTGAGAGTAGGTGAGTGTTAACCAATAAAAATTGGATACGGCTTGCTGCCCTTAGGGAGCTCACAGTCCATTTTGAAGAAGATAAAGAGGTCAACATTTAAAAAAAGGCAAAGAATGAATAGTAAATATCAAATAATTACTGGTATCAATTTAAGTTAATATTAAAACTGCCATCCGGTATTTTTAAAAACGTACAGCGGCCAAAAAGAAAGTATTTTTTGGAGGTGCCTGATGTACAAACTAGGCTCTCTCTGGGACAATCTAGTTGAATATAATGAATAGATACTTTAACAATAATTTTATATCCAGTTTTTCTTAGTTTTTCACTAAAAAAATATTTTTGTAGCTCATTTTCCCCTTAAGATCACCGTTTTAGAATATGTGATTCCGACACAAAGAAAGCCCCTTTGCAGTGGGGTGAAAATAACTGACGCTTATCAGTAGAAATATCATGATTGTATTGTTGTTGACAATGTACACTTTTCAGAGTTTTGTTCTACGAGCTGTGGCTTGTCAAACTTAAAAGTGAAACAGCCATTTATTTTACCGGCAAATTGGGTTTATTCGGGAAGAGCAGAGGAATTTCAATTCGGGATATGCAAGCTCTGGTAAACCAGAGACGAGACCGGGAAACAAAAAACAGGAACTATACAGAGAAAAGGAGGAAGTTGGGAGGCGTTGCTTTGAACAACACTACTTTGGAGGAAAGCAAGAGTTCAGGGTGGTGATGGTTTCTGATTGGGTGACCTGTGGTAACATTATATTGGCTGAGCTTGTTGCTGGCCGATGAGAACTTCTTTTCCTCCTGCTGGAAAGTAGGAGAAAGTAGAAAGTAGTAAAGTAGGTTTTTTCCTATTGTGTATGCAGGGTAGTCCTCTCTCACTCTCACTCTCTCTCTCTCTCTCTTTTTTTTTAATTTTTTTTTCAACGTTTATTTATTTTTGGGACAGAGAGAGACAGAGCATGAACGGGGGAGGGGCAGAGAGAGAGGGAGACACAGAATCGGAAACAGGCTCCAGGCTCCGAGCCATCAGCCCAGAGCCTGACGCGGGGCTCGAACTCCCAGACCGCGAGATCGTGACCTGGCTGAAGTCGGACGCTTAACCGACTGCGCCACCCAGGCGCCCCCCCTTTTTTTTTTTATGGGGAGAGAGAGTGAGGGGCTGAGGATCTGAAGCAGGCCCGGTGTGGACAGCAGAGAGCCGATGCAGGGTTCGAACTCACGAACCCCTGAGAACATGACCAGAGCGGAAGTCGGATGCTTAACCGACTGAGCCACCCAAGCGCCTCAGTGTACCTCTTCTTGATGGGGGCTTGTAATTTCTGACTAGTGGTAGCCCAGGAGACCGCCCCTGTCTGGCCTCCCGACTCCAATTTAAATGAGATTTCTTTCATTCAGTTTCATAAGCTGAATGCCCACTCAAATCTGGATGTACTCAGTTCTATAAAAATATTCATCAATCTTACCTTGCGTAATGGATAAGTGTGATTGTTAATATTACTATTGAATCATTCGCTTTTACTCTCCCCCCCCCCCCCCGCCCTTTTCATCTACTGCCATAACCTATGCAAGCTGGTCCAGGCCAGTGGGGAAGCCACAGAACAGTGAGGAAGGACAGGAAAAAATAGGAGAACTAAATAGTCTATGTATTGGCTCCCAAGGATAAGGAAATCGAAAGGGAATGCGTGCTGGGGAGAAAGCATTCTAAATAGTGTGGCGATATTGTGATTTTTTTAAATGTTTATTTATTTTGAGAGAGAGAGAGAGAGAGAGAGAGAGAGAGAGAGAGAGAGAGAGAATGCATGCGAGCAGGGGAGGGGCAGAGAGAGAATCCCAAGCAGGATCTGCAGCTGTCAGTGCGGGGCTCGATCTCAAGAACCATGAGATCATGACCTGAGCTGAGATCAAGAGTCAGACACTTCATGGGCTGAGCCACCCAGGAACCCCGATATTGTGATTTTTTAATAAGAAATATACATTTGGTCTTCCTGTTTCTGGCACGGAGCTCCTAAAACCCTTGGAATGTCCTGTGAGGAGAGCAATAAAGGTGTCAGTGCAGTGACTTTGGGATCACACCTAAGGATGGGGGTTGGTTGCCTGGTGAACCAACCTTATGATTAGTGGGTTGGAACTTTCAGCCCCACCCCTTGACCTCCAGGGAGGGGAGCGGGCCTGGAGGTTGTATCGATCACCAGTGGTCAATGATTTAATGAGTCATGCCCGTGAAACGAGACCTCTACAATCTCTAGCTGGTCGGTCAGAAGCACAAGTGATAACCTGACCTTGAGGGGGAGGACTTGTGGGAGTGAACCCTCAGCTTGTGGCGACTGATGCTGTCTCTGGGTAGATAGTGTCAGAATTGAGCTGAATTGTAGGACACCCAGCTGGTGTCCGGAGAATTGCTTATTGGTGTGAGGGAGACCATGACCGCACCCCCCCCTCCACGCGTGCACACACACACACATTAGAATTAGGTACAAAACCCAAATTAAGTGTTAAAAGGGATGCAGTAAACTTCAGCCTTTTTTAAAATGTTGGTTTATTTCTGAGAGAGAGAGAGAGAGAGAGAGAGAGAGAGAGAGAGAGAGAAAGTGTGTGTGTGTGTGTGTGTGAGAGAGAGAGAGCAGGGGAGGGGCAGAAAGAGAGGGAGACAGAGAATCCCAAGCAGGCTCTGCCCTGTCAGCACGGACCCCACAGAACATGAGATCATGACCTGAGCTGAAATCAAGAGTTGGACACTTAACTGACTGAGCCCCCCAGGTGCCCCACTGCAGCCTTGAAGAACATGTTTAGCGTCAGGCTGATGGTTGCTCTTGGTAGGCTGAAGCAACCCCAGTTTAGGGTAAAAGGAGTGTTTGGGTTCCGGTCAAGTAAGTTGAAGTTCAGGGCAGGCATTGAGCCTCCCATCGAGGAACTGGAATGCAGAGCAAGAATCCAAGGTGGGAGGCCACTTTTCTAGACTGAACAAAGCCGGCGGGGCTTAGAAAACTCCCTGGCTGTGCGTATGCTCTGTATTCACTTCATGTCTGCCAGTTTAAGAAGAGTGATACTTTTCTCAACCATCAATCCTCCAGGGCTCAGGCCTCGGGTCACTGAACCTACCGATCATGGCGTCGTATGCCCGTGTTTAAATTGCCTCAGGGAGGCGCCTGGGTGGCTTAGTCCCTTAGGTGTCCAACCTCGGCTCAGGTCACGATCTCACAGTCCGTGAGTTCGAGCCCCGCGTCGGGCTTGCTGCTGTCAGCATAGAGCCTGCTTCAGATCCTCTCTGTCTCTCTCTCTCTCTCTCTGCCCTTCCCCCACTCATTCTCTCCTTCTCTCTCTCTGTCTCTCTCTTTTCTCTCTCTCTCAAAAATAAATAAAAATATTTAAAAATTGCCTTAGGGACTACCAGCAGGGTCAAGGTACAGGTGGAAAGCAACTTTAGTTTGAGAAGTCACATTGGGCCTCTATCTATAAAAACCCTATTTATGTACCACTTTTCAGGAGCATCTGTATTGTTCAAATATTTGTGGAAGATTAACTGTTGTGGTGGTTAATTTAATTTATTTTTTATTTTAGAGAGAGAGAAAGCACGTGAGCAGGGGACAGGGGCAGAGGGGGAGAGAGAGAGAGAATCTCAGGCAGGCTTCACACTCAGCACAGAGCCCGACACAGGGCTCGATCCCACGACCTGAGCATAAATCAAGAGTCAGGCGCTCAACCAACTGAGCCACGCAGATGCCCCTGTGGTGGTTAATTTTATGTGTCCATTTGGTTAGGCCATGGTATGCAGACATTTGGTCAAATATTACTCTAGATGTTGCTGTGAAAGTGTTTCGTAGATGAGATCGACGTTTAAGCCAGTAGACTTTGAATAAAGTGGATTACTCTCCACAGTGAGTGGGCCTCATCCAATCAGTTGAAGGCCTTAATAGGACAAAGATTGACTTGCCACCAGGAAGGAAGAATTCTGCCGGCAGACTTACTTGAGCTTAAACATAAACTGTTCCTTACCTCCCCAGTCTGCCGCCTCTTTCTCTGTCTCTTTCTCTTTCTCTATATGTTTCGTTTTTAGTTTTTTATTTTTTTTAAAGATTTTTAAGTGAGCTGTATGCCCAACGTGGGGCTCGAACTCACAACCCCGAGATCAAGAGTTGCATGCTCTACTGAAGGAGCCAGCCAGGCCCCCCCCTCCTCCTCTCTCTATCTTATTGGTACTGTTTCTCTGGAACCCTGACACGGTTACTAGTATGAATTACATGAATTTTACTCCATTGAAGGGTATCACCTGCTTCTGTCATGCTTCCTTTGAAACTATTCCATTCATAGGATCTCTATCCTTTTCTCCCACCTGGTTCTGTCAGAAGGATGATAGAAAAAAAAAAAGTCACAGAGTTGGGAAACTATATATTAACTGCATTTTGAAAACAGCTACTTTCAGGACCTGCTTGCTTTTGACATCAGAACTTGACCATAGTTAACAACGATGTGTGGAAAAGTAGTCACGTGCAAATGAAACGTTGAACTCTGAAGGATAGCGGGAGGCATGGCGGACATATTTGTTTGAACGGATTCCAGTTGTGAAAATTTCTTTCAAATGCCTGGAATGGGGGATCCATGAGTGCAAGTGGTGACCTCATAGCTGACCTAGCCTGCCTTCTGGCTTTCTACGCAGCTTAATGTTGTGTAGTTGCTTTGGGCTGTGATTTCTCCTGGGACATACATTATTTAGTTGGTTAGCTCAATGCGAGTTAATATTAAAATTCCTGTGTGGTCTTTGTTTTAAAATGCATTTGTGTCCCTCACATCACCAATATATTTATAAGCCTGAAAAATGGAGTAGCATGAGGTAACTTAAAATACGAGTGGTTCTTCTGTGAATTTAGGTCAGATACTCTCTTAGTAACGGAGCTGCTGCTAAATGTTGAAACTCCTCTTTTTCCCTGAAGACACTTAAATCTTAGTTTTGGTTGGACATCTTCCTGGTGGCTGAAAGCTAGGAACTATAGACATTCCTAAAGCTGTTTTCTCAAGTTTCGTACATTTTTTCTTTTCTTTGACTTCGTGTTGGCTCTTTCCAGCTGTTTTCTAAATATTCAATTTCCTTTAACATGTTCAATGGAAATTTTCAATTTCTAGGGTAGAGAATCCTACGTTTATAAAAATTATTTAATGGTGCAATTAAGGTCACCCATTAAAACCTGCTTTTGGTTTCACCAAAGTATTTTGCTGATGTTCTTATATGGCATGCATATATAGCCGGCACCTAGAATCGTACTGTAGAGAAGACGTGACAAATACTTCTTCAATTGAGTTAGTTAATAAAACCGAACCAGAAGTTGGTAGTAAAGAGAATGGCAAACCTCCGGTGCAGAAAGTGTTCTCTTTTTCTTTCTTTCTTTCCTTTCTTTCTTTTTAACATTTATTTATTTTCGAGAGAGAGAGAGACAGAACGCGACTGGGGGAGGGGCAGAGAGCGAGGGAGGCACAATCTGAAGCAGGCTCCAGGTTCTGAGCTGTCAGCACAGAGCCCAATGCAAGGCTGGAACCCACGAACCGTGAGATCATGACCTGAGCCGAAGTTGAACGCTGAACCGACTGAGCCACCCAGGTACCCCAAGAGTTCTCTTTTTCTTAATATTTTATTTTAGAGAGAGAGAGTGTGTGTGTGTGAATGAGGGAGAGGAGCAGAGAGAGACAAAGAGAGAGAGAGAAAGAATCTCAGGCAGACGCCACACTCAGCAAGGAGCCTGACTCGGGGCTCAATCCCATGACCCTGGGATCATGACCTGAGCCAAAACCAAGAGTAGGACACTCAATCGACGGAGCCACCCAGGCTCCTCGGAAAGAGTTCTCTTTTAACAAATACCATTATATCTTCTCTTTCTTGCCCCATTTACTACGTTTACATCCGAACATATATGTTTTTCCTAATTGAGTTCTTGAATAACAAAATCATAAACTCCAGAAGGATACAAAAGAAATGAATAACAATGGTTATGTGAGATGGTGGTAGTAGGTAGAATGGGACATAAATGGAAAGACTTTTTCACTGGATATCACTTTTTTTTAATGCTTATTTATCTTGAGAGAGAGACACACAGAGTGCGAGCAGGGGAGGGGCAGAGAGAGAGGGAGACACAGAATCTGAAGCAGGCTCCAGGCTCCGAGCCGTCAGCACAGAGCCTGATGTGGGGCTTGAACCCACGAACTGTGAGATGATGGCCTGAGCCGAAGTCAGACACTTAACCACCCAGGCGCCCCTAAATTTATTTTTGTTAATGTATATTTATTTATTTTTGAGAGAGAAAAAGACAGCATGAGTTGGGGAGGGGCAGAGAGAGAGGGAGACACAGGATCCGAAGCAGGCTCCAGGCTCTGAGCTGTCAGCACAGACCCTACACGGGGTTCGAACTCAGGAACTGTGGGATCATGACCTGAGCCGAAGTCAGATGTTTAACTGACTGAGCCGCCCAGGAGCCCCAAGCACCTTTTTTTCTTGAAAGTTTATTTATTTTGAGAGAGACAGAGACAGTGCCAGTGGGGGAGGGGCAGAGAGAAAGGGAGAGAAGATCCTAAGCAGGCTCCACGCTGTCAGCACAGAGCCCAACATGGGGCTCGAATCCATGAAACGATGAGATCATGATCTGAGCCGAAATCAAGAGTCTGACGCTTGACCGACTGAACCACCCCTGCGCCCCTGCCTTAAGCACCTTTGAAATTGATGGAGTGGTTTTACAAAGCATAACTTAAAGTAGTTTAGTTATGGTAGTGCACACATTTTGATACACTTTTGGGCTTTTTAAAATGGGATTCTATTTATATAGCTGCCTCAGTTACTCATTTCTGTATGATCAATTACCCCAAAATTAAATGGCTTAAAACAACATTTGATTGGCTCACTCTGCTGTGAGCTGGCAGTTTGGGCTGGGCTTAGCTGAGAGGGCTTGTCCCTGCGTTACCAGCTGTTGGCGTGCCTTATTCCCGAGTTTGGGCTTATTCGTGTCCCGTGGTGGTTAGCTAGCTATCAGCAGGGATGATGGACGTAACCGGGCCAAGTGCCACTCACATTCCTGTAGGCTAGCCTGAACTTCTTCACATGGTTGCTAGCTTCTATCACCAGCAAGGGAGAGCAAGCCCCAATGCCTAAATGCGTTTCAGGCCTCTGCTTGTGACTTGTTTGCTCATGTACATTGGCCGGGGAAGTCACTGAGTCAATGTGGGAGGCCAAGGTCAAAGTCAATGCGTTGGAGGGCTACAGGAAGGTAATGGGTACAGGGAGATGTGATTCAGTGGGGCCATTGCTATTAAAGTAATTGTTACGATTTCTAAACGTGTCCCTTGTTTTCTTAAAGCACTGATAGTAAATGAACTCAACTCATGGCCAGGGAATTCTGTAAACCCCTGAACGCTAATGATAAGTTACAGCTGTTGTCATAGGCTGATTTAAAGTTTTAGCACCACTTACTATTACCATCTAAAATACTGAGACACATCATATCACTGCCTTGCTCCCAATTTCCCCATGGCTTCTTACTGCAGTCAGAATAATATTAACATTTTGAGGCGCCTGGGTGGCTCAGTCGGTTAAGCATCCAACTCTTGGTTTCAGCTCAGGTCATGATCTCACAGTTCATGGGTTCAACCCCTGCCATCGGGCTCTGGGCTGGTAGCTTGGAGCCTGCTTCGGATTCTCTGTTTCTCTCTCTCTCTCTGCCCCTCGCCTGCGTGTGCTCTCTCTCTTGCTCTCAAAAATAAATAAATAAAAACACTAAAAAAAAATAATATTAAAATTTCTTGACACAGCCCACAGGCCCTAAGTGATTTTGTTTTTTCTACATCGACATGATGTTGTTTTCATGACATCATGCCCTATCTCTTGGCTGATAATGTACCATCCTTCAGCTCTCATTGGCTCTTTTCTCTTCCTTTAGTGCATCAAATCCATTCCACCTCAGGGCTTTTCGCTTGCCATTCCTTCCCTGGAACGATTTTCCCTCCGATCTTTGCTTGGATGGCTTCCTCTCATCATTCAGGTCTCTGTACAAATTTTACTTCCCTAGAGCAGTGTTTGCTCCCCACCCCTTCAGAAGTAACCCTTCTCCCATCTCAGATCACTCACTATCCCATTTCTCTGTTTTATTTTCTTCCCAACACTTATTACCCGGAATTATCTAACAATATTAACGAAGTAACTAAAGGCCTGGCGTACTCAGTCTTGACCTTGGAATCTTTACCTGTAAGTTGGAGAGGTGGGATCTTATCTAAAGTCCTTTCCAAGTCAAAAAGTTTGCACTTCCCATGCCTATAACTCAGTTTTTAGATGAAGTTTGAGCCGTGTGTGTGTGGGGGGGGGGGAACTGTCAATAACAAAGAATATGGAATAAAGATCCTGTATATAACTTTTATGTTGGGAAAAATCTGTCACAGTGATTTCCAAATACATAAGAATGTAGTTTAGGAAGAGGAATAATGGAGAAACCAAAATTGAAAAAAACTAATTAGCATTGTCACTGTATCTATTCAACGTTTCATTAAAAAAAAAAAAGGTTTTTCCGGCTTTATTGAGACATGTGTAAGTTCAAGGCATACAGCACAATGATTTATTATATACCCAGGTATCATGAGTAAAAATATCATTTTTCCCCCCTATTCCACTGATAAGGCCAGAGCAGGGCAGACGGGAGCCCTCCCCTGGGTGGCACCAGAATGTCCACATTTAATCAAAATGCTATAACATAGACTCCAGAGCCGCCCTGCCTAGGATCAAAGCCCAGTTCTGCCTCTGACTCACTGTGAATCCTTAGGAAAGTGAGCCAACATCCTGTGTTTCAGATTGTGCCTCTGAAACGAGGATGCTGATGGCACTTGCCACGTGGGATTCTTGCGGGGATTGAATGAGATACTGTTTGTGAAGGCTCTAGCACTTTAGCTGTGCACCATAGCACTCAACAAATATTAGCCGTCGTTAGTGATTGTAATCAGGGAACAGCAGTGGACGTCAGACCCAAAGAATGGCAAGGGAAGGCTGGTGTGTCGGTTGGGGTGACGAGTGAGAGGAGCAAGTTGTGTGTGGCTACTTACAGGAGGAGCTCCTGGTTGTACATATCTTGTAGTGTAAGGAAATAGTTGCTAAAAAAAAAAAAATTCCCAAAAGTACCAGGAAAATTCAAATGTAACTGAAACACGCTTTCCTCTATCTTGAATGTACAAATGTGGGATTTATACCCAAACTCTGCATTTAGGTGGCTTAAAGTACATAGGGCCGGAATCAAAAAGAGATGCATAGCTTAAAACTCTTCGGGTAGGTAGATAAGTCACATTCTGAAACTTTAGAAGTGGCTGGTATGAAGTTTCAAGGACAATACGGAATCGCCTCGTTAAAGTGTAACTGACTGATGGAGAATCTGAGACCACGTAGACCGAAACTGAGATTTTGCCCTTTTGATGGAAAAATAAAAGCATTGCCAAAAACATCAGTATTATAAACAAGATTGTATCAGGAGAATCTAAAGTCCTTAAAAGAATAAACACTATGGATGCACTCTTTTAGGTATAATTGCTATGCTCATATAGTCACTCCTTCACATCGCATACTTACATAGTGACTTGAGCCAATGATGATAGTATTGAGTACATAGTATTTATTCGTGCACTCCCAATATTCCAGGCTTCATTTGAAACACTGGGATTCAGTAACAAACAAAACAGAACCGGTCCATCCCTTCGTGGGGCTTACATTCTAGTAAGAAGATGAAGAAGGGTTTGCGTTCACGGGATGATATGATTTGACGAGTACAGCGTGCTGTGGCCATAGTTCAGAAATCCCTGGTGCAGTCTGGAATATGAGGAAAAGTCTCCTGGAGCAAAACAGTAAGAGACACCTGAAGAATAACAGAAGTTTTCTAGGAGACAGCACCGGGGAATGGTGTGCTTAGACAGTGGAAACAGCGTATGGGAAAGAATTCGGATTAATAGAGGTCTGTCAAGGGCTTCGACCAACTCTTTGCCAATCTAATTTGCATTTCTCTATGTACTCGAGAGTAATACACATTGGTTTTCTTATAAATCTTCCATGAGTCCAAACCTTCACACGTTCAGACAACGCATGGCTATTATTCACAAAATGTCTTCTGTTCTTAACTCGGTACACTCAGTGGGTAATTGGCCGGAAATGTAATAGCTGGCTTGTGCGTGCAATCCAAATCCTTTACAATGTTCGTAGGTTTTCTACGTAACATTTGCTATTGTAGCATATTACCGCACGATGCCGTTGTAGTTTATAAGCGGTATGTGGAAGACCCTCTGATGTGTAGACGACAAAAACTTACATTTTTCCGTGTCATTTCCTGCACTCAGAGGGTACTGTGTGAAGGCGGTAGTGCTGGAGACCATTCGGTGGTATATTTTATACACAGAATTTCACATATATATGTAATTTCAGCTTACTTTGGGTCAGTAAACCAGATCTCTAGACCTCTAGCCATTAGCCACGTGTGCCTGCCTATCTAGCAGTTGGAATGTGGCCAGTCTGAACTGAGATGTATTCTAAGTGTGAAATACACATCAGACTTCAAAGACTTTCTCCGAAAAAGAGGAATGGAAAATATCTCGTTGATTGTTTTTTGTAATGATTACATGCTAAAAAAAATCGTTTTGTTTTATTGCATTAGATGCAATATGTTATTAAGTTAATGTCACCTTTTTTTTTCACTTTAAAAGTGTGGCTGCTTGAAAATTTAAAATTGCATTTGTGGCTAACATCTGGGGCTCACATTATATGTCTATTGGCTGGCACTGCTCTAGGCTTCTTTTTAATTTTCTTTAGTGTTTATTTTTGAGAGAGAGAGAGAGAGAGAGAGAGCGCGAGCGAGCATGAGTGGGGGAGGGGCAGAGGGAGACACAGAATCCCACGCAGGCTCCAGGCTCCCAGCTGTCAGCACAGAGCTTGATGCGGGGCTCAAACTCATGAACCGTGAGATCATGACCTGAGCCGAGGTCGGTTGCTTAACAGAATGAGCCACCCAGGCGCCCCAAGACTTCTTTAATTTGTCTATGTCAGCGAAGGCTGAGGCTAATCAGAAGACACGGCTAAGGTGTGCTCTGACCGTTAGCGAGCTTGAGTCCTCACTGCTGGTTAGTAAATGTTTGGCTTTTGAGTCGAATCAGTTACTGTAACAGATCAGCATCTGCGGATGCGATGGAGACTTTGTCCGCGGTGAGGGATTAGAGGAAGAAACTGGATCAGATGCTGCTCGGGTCCCACCTAACCATAAGAGGAGATCCTGAACACCGTCAGGTTTATGAAAGTGGGACCACTGCTCCCAAAGAGTTCTTGCTGCCTATTTTGGCCCTGAAATAGCAAGGCTAGTCTGTAAGAAGGAAATGCCATGTTACGGCGGCGGAAAGTTAACCCGAAGAAATAGAAGCCAAGCCCCCTTATAGACAAAGTTCCCGTGTTCATGTTCACTGTCGCCAAGAATAAAGATGGCAAACCCTGGCAAAAATACTTTGCGATGCTCCACATTTCATCTTCAAGCACGTTAGTGACGTTAATTTGTGAATCGTCACAATTTGTGACATGTTTACTGAGTGTTATTATCCCATTGATGAATTAGGGAAGAGTCAGGGAAGGTGGAAGGCTTGCCCATGTTAGAAGGTGTTCAGGAGGGCTCACCTGCCAGCATGGAAAACGGGAAATGGAAACCCTTTCGAAGGCCGGCTGTGGTAGAATAGCACGTTCTCGCTTTCTACATTCCCCTAACAGAATTGAACAACTGTACGACACTTTTGTAAATTGACATTGACTCAAATGTACCTGCTGGGTTTGATATTTAAAGCAAGGATGTGCAGGGGCGCCTGGGTGGCTCATTCGGTGAAGCATCTGACTTCGGCTCAGGTCATGGTCTCGCACCTCATGAGTTCGAGCCCCACATCGGGCTCTGTGCGCACAGCTCGGAACCTGGAGCCTGCTTCGGATTCTGTCTCTCTCTCTCTCTCTCTCTGTCTGTCTCTCCCCTGCTCCCACTCTGTATGTGTGTCCCCCGCTCTCTCAAAAATAAATAAACATTAAAAAGAATTTTTTTTTTTTTTTTTAAAAAGCAAGGATGGGCAGACATTACTTTCTCCAGTGTATTTGTTTTTGTAACAGTCTTACTCTGGGCCTAGTTTGTTTAGAGTATGGATTACTTGTTTGTTAGACATATTTATTTATCCCACGAGTATTTGTTAAACCCTCGTTATCACCCTTATTCCTGACATCAGGAAGCTTACAGTCTAGTTAAGAAGTGGCAGACACGTAAAAAATACCAGAAGGTGTTTTAGGTACTCTGATAAGAGAAGTAGGTTCTAGATAATGATGACGTCCAAGACTTAGGTAGTACTTCCTATGGGCCAGGCACTATTCTTTTGTTTAAGTTTATTTATTTATTTTGAGAGAGTGGGAAAGAGAGGGAGAGAGAGACAACAAGAGAGGGGCCAAGAGAGAGGAGAGAGACGATCCCAAGCAGGCTCAGTGCTGTCAGCACGGAGCCTGACACGGGGCTCGATCCCATGACCATGGGATCATGACCTGAGATGAAATCAAGAGACAGACGTTTAACTGACTGAGCCGCCCAGAAACCCCAAGGACCAGGCACTGTTCTAAGTGTATTCATGTATAATGACTTATTCAGCCTTCAGGAGAATCCTGTAGATAAGGAATTACTAGTATTCCCATTTTACTGAATACTGTAAATGGGCAAAAAGAGATTCAGTAATTTGCCCAAGGTCACAGTGAGTGGCGGAGCTTGGATTCAAACCCAAGTAAACTTTGCTCTTCACCACTGCCCAAAGGTGTGTGTGCATTGCCACCTGGACGGACAGGAAATGCTTCTTAGGGAAAGTGACACAGGAGCTGCGTCTGGTCAGAGGAGAAGCTGTTTGCTAAGACGGCAAGAAGAGGGCTTCCTAGTATGGCGATCGGAACAGAGACCTGGCAAAACGAAGCACTTACCTTAAGATTACCAGGTTCAGGAGAAAGGAGAGGGGAAGGTGGCAAGGGGTGGGGGGGCGAACAGAGTAGGCCATTCAGAGCTACAGGGAAGGAAAAGGTGGGCAAACGAGGAAACTCGAAACTGCTGACAAAGTGAGTTTAGCAGAATATCTAAGGCTTCATTTACCTGCGTGCCCTTTTAGCACAGACAGCTGAAAAACTTTAACTCGATTTAAGTCACCGGTTGTGTGACCAAGGCAAATCAGTTTAGTTCTCTGGGCCTCACTCTTCTTATCAGTGAAATCAAGGTTGAAGACAAAATGATCTTTGAGTTCCCTTCCAGCACTGGTCTTGTGATTTCTGTGGGTCTAATGTGCAAAGAAGGAGCCAATTTTGAACTGATAAGTGACATATTTAGATATGCATTTGAGAAAGAGGACACTACGTTATATGGTAATAGCATGGTAAATCTTCAAGGTTTATTTATTTATTTTGAGAGACAGAGAGAGAGAGAGACAGAGAGAGACAGAGAGAGACAGAGAATCCCAAGCAGGCACCGCACTGTCAGTGTTGAGCCCATGCGGGACTTGAACTCACAAACCGTGAGATCGTGACCTGGGCCGAAGTCAAGACACTTAACTGACTGAACCACCCTGGCGCCCCTTGTGATAAGTCTTTAAAAAGGCATCTGAAGCTTTAAACTTCAACAGTTGCTCTGGACACTTCCACCTGGAGAGTGTTACCATGTTCCCCTCCACTCTCACTTCTATGGTTATAGCACACCTGATTCTCCTTTGGTTCTGCTGTGTTCTTGTTTCTTACTTGGAAGTGGCCTCTTTTCTTTTCCATTGTTCTTTTGGTGTCTCATCGGGCACCTAAGACTTCTGTGAGACTGAGTTCCCCTGAGTTTTCTTAATTCTTTCCATTGTTTTAACCACCATCTCTCTGTAAATATGTTATGATTGCCCTGTTTTATTTTGTTTTTGTTTTTTAGATATTATTTTAAAGTAATCTCTACACCCAACTTGGGGCTCTGACTCACAAGCCCCAGATCAAGAGTGGCCTGCTCTACTGACTGAGCCAGCCAGGCATCCCAACTGCTCTACTTTCCAGCTCTGGTGGGTACAGTCCTATTTAAAAATGACATGGCTAAAACATGACTTTGCATCAGATTTTCTCTGAAGCCTTTTCTATCAGAAAAGCAAAATCACATTGTTTTCTTCTTCCATGCTCAGTATAGAAAAATCAGAAAGTACAAACAAACGAAAGAACATAATCACACCCATATTCCTACACAGCAGTGGATAATTACTGGTACTATTTCACTGTATAGTTTTCTCTGGATGTACCTATATGTGTATATCGTGTTGGTATCATACATACTGTTTGGCAACGTATCATGAACCTCTTTCCATTTCAATACATAAAAGCAGATATCACCTTGAAAGACTGAATTATTCAGTTATATACTCTTAAAATGTATTTAACCACATTCCTGATGTTGGGAATTTATTTCCAACATCCGTATCAATAGATACAACAAACAGTGTTTATATGAATTCCCTGCAGCTCCAATCGTGCCTAAAGTCATGACCACGATTTCCCCCAATTTTTTTAAATAAACATATTTATTTATTTATTTATTTACTTATTTATTTTAAGCAAGCTCCATGCCCAACGTGGGGCTTGAACTCATGGCCCCAAGATCAAAGAGTCTCATGGGCCACTGACTGAGCCAGCCAGGTGGTCCCATTTTCCCAAATCCTTAATGGCGAGGCTAAGATTTTTCCCATCTAGTCTAGATTCCATGTGGGCCAGAGATTAGTTCATGGATCCAGAAGTCAGTACCTGATAAAAAAGGGGCCAATCAGAGACACTCCAATGGACTATGGAACTGGGTTTTAGAGATCCTAGCTTCAGTGTGGTTGGTCTCTTGAATAGGAGGAGATATAGAATAGGGGAGCTATAACCTAAGGGTTTGTGGCCAATCATATCCTACCATATGCAGCCAGGAAAGCATAAAGTTCCAAAATAATAAGAGAGAATAATGAAGTAGATTCCTGGATAACATACAGAGACAGAAGATGGAGATCGTCCTGCCAACTTTTCAGTCTCTGATTCTAATCCATTCCTGGATCTTGACTGTATCCCTGTTTTTATATTCTGATTCTCAGAAAGAGAATAAAATAGAGACAGTGCAGTTTGTCCAGGCATGTGACTGATATTTTAACAGCTTTATTGAGATACAAGTGACATACAGTGAACTGCGTGCATTTAAAGTGTACAGTTGATAAATATTGACGTTTGTCTACACGGGTGAAACCATTACTGCAGTGGTGATAATGAACATATGAGTCACCGTTAAAAGTTTCCTTGTACTTCTTTGTCATTCTTACTTCCCCTCACTCCCTATTCTCAGCCCCAGGCAATCACTGATCTGCTTTGGGTCGCTATAAATTCATTTTGATTTTCTAGAATTTTATATAAATGGAATCACGTACCTCTTTTTGTGTGGCATCTTTCACTTAGGATTATTATTTTGAGATTCACCCAGGTTGTTATATATATCATGTTGTAGCATGTCAGTGGAGAGACAGATAACAGTTATACACTACTTCTTGTAGAAGCCTGCTTGTTTTCTCCCCTTGAAGATTTTACAAATGTAACATGTCTAAAAAGGGAACTTTTTCTTTTTTTAAGTTTATTTATTTATTTTGAGAGAGAGCATGGGGGAGGGACAGAGAGAGAGAGGGAGAGAGGAAATTCCAAGCAGGCTCCACATGGTCAGTGCAGAGCCCAACGCGGGGCTCAATCTCACGACCAGGAGATCATGACCTGAGCCCAAATCAAGTGGATGCTTAACCGACTGAGCCACCCAGGTGCCCCTAAAAAGGAACTTTTTATGCAACACCCTTCCCCCCAAACCTTGCTCCGATCTTCCCCAACTTATTAAATGACATCGTCTTTCATCTAGTTGAATGGGTCTTCCTAGTTGCTGGGTCATCCTCTTTAGTAGACCTTTAATCCATGTGCCTTTTGTCTGTCTCTATCGCCACCACCCTATCCTAAGCTGCGTCATTGCTTGTCTGCCTACTTCAGCCTTCTCGCCCATCTCTCTGCTTGGCTTTTGCCCACGGCCAACTCAGAGAAGCCATGGTGATTCTAAAACATACATTGCCTCTTATCGCTCTCGTGCTTAAAGCCCGTCAATGGTATTATTTGCACTTGAAGTCAATTCCAAACTCTTCACTGTGGCCTGCAAGGCCCTACAGGATCTAGCCTTTGCCAGCATCTCCGACTTCACCACGTTCTCCTCCGCTCCCTCGGTACTCACTGGCCTTCTTTCATTCGGCAAATGCATCAAGCTCTTTCCCACTGCAGGCATGTACCCATGATTGTCTTTTGGTATGAATGGAAGGAGGAAGGAGAGAGGGATTGCAGCCAGAGGGTGACGAATGGGCAAGTTAAAAGGGAGACTCGTGTATTGTTTGAAGACAGAGTAAGAAGTCAGTTGAGACATAGAAACTGAGGGCCCTTTGTGCATGTGGGGGTCTCCGTAGGTGCAGTTCTCTGTAGAGTTGGCTGGAGCATCTAGGTTAAGAGAGGAACTTATCTGATAGCTTTATTTGTAGAATCCTATGCTTATAGAGTCCCCAGTAAAGTTTTGATTCCTAACCCCTCAAATTCGAGCTCCTGTAAGTATTAAATGCATAGGACCTGTGCTGAGAAGTCAGCTCTGCAAAGTTTTGACAGAAGAGGGCAGGCTTAGAATCTTCTCAAAGGCCCCCACACAGAGTTAGAGTAGCTTATGGCTAGGGTCACCTTTGATGCTAGAAAGCCTGTACAGATACTTTAGATCCTTTCCTCCCTCTGACTCTTCCAGCTCGAGCTTGGCCTCTGCTTGAAGCCCAGTTAAGAGCTCACTTATTCTAGAGTTCATTATCTGACTAAGGGGGTGGGAGCATATTGGTTTCTCTTCACTCACCAAGTGTGTATTTCTTTCTTTGTGTGTTCAAACACATAACCCTACCTCCATCACACTATATAATATATATAATATATTGGGATATATTATATATATACATATATGTATATTACGATGAAACATATATAGTATATATATAACATATTATATATAATATATATTGTAATATATATTATATATAATGTTATATATAATATATATACAATATATATTATATTAATATTTATAAATGTATTTATGTATATATTTATATAATAATGTTATATATCATATAAATATATATTTATATGATATAGAAACATTAATATATATTATATATTTACATATTTATATATACATATATACATATATTTACATATATACATATATTTACATATATATTTATATGATATAGAAATATTAATATATAAATATATTTATATATAAATATAATATATAAATATTATATATGTGTATATATAACATACATACGTGTATACACACACACACGTTTAACTGACTGAGCCACCCAGGTGCCCCTCCGTCTGTCCTTTAATCAAAGTTAACATAATTGTAATTCTTGGGTTTAACCTCTGTTAGGCACACAGCAGGTTCACAAATGTGTCTTGAGGGACTAGGCATCAGCCATGGCTTTGTGCTCTTTGGTGTGTGTGTGTGTGTGTGTGTGTGTGTGTACGTGTGTGTCCACATCTGCCTGTGTGGCCTCTGTCTTGGTGAATTTTTGCAAGTATATAATTAAACTGGTGCCATCAAAACTTTGGAGGGTGTGGTAGGCAGAATTCTAAGATGACCTCCAAGATTCTAGGTGTGTGGTGTAGATGCCCCATATATTCCCCTCCCCTTCAGGGTAGTATGCTGTGAGATCACTCTGACGATTAGGTTACATTGTATGACAGAGGTGAAGAGATTTTGAAGATGGAATTAACGTCCCTTCTGGACGTGAGAGCTCTCCTGCGGACCTTGACAAAGCAACTGCCTATGTTAGAAACTGCCTATGGAGAGGGGCAGTCTCCGGAGCCTGTAAGTGCTGAGAGTCTCAATCCTACAACCACGAGGAACTGAATTCAGACAACAGCGTGAGTGAGCTTGGAAGTAGGACTCTGAACTCCATGTGTGAATGCAGGCAGGCTGACACCTTGCTTGTAAAGCTTTGTGAGACCCTGAGCAGTGCACCCAGCTCGGCCCTGCCTGGACCCCTGACCCATGGAAGCGGCAACAACTGTGTGTGCTTTTAGGCTGGCCACCAGGTTTGTGGCAGTTAACAACGACTCGTACAGGGGATACTCCAGCCAGCATTTAAAATGTTTGCCCTGATATTAGTTGGGTAGAGCTGCACCACAGACTGCATAGCTTAAACAACAATAAGCAAGAGAAATTTCTCTTCTCACAGTTCTCATAGAGGCTACATGTTGAAGATCAAAGTTTGGTCTCTTCAGTGGCCTCTTTCCTTGGCTTGTTAACGTCTCACTGTATCCTCACATGGTCCTTCCTCTGTGTGCATGTGTGTATGTGTCCTGATCTCCTCTTCATGAGGACAACAGTCACGTTGGATTAAGGCCCACCCTAAACACTCCATTTCCATTTAATTACCTCTTTAAAGAATTCATCTCCAAATAAAACTGCATTCTGAAGTATTGGGGGTTACGATTAAACATATGAATTTGAAGAGGGAGACACAATTCAGCCCATAACAGCCATTAGCCTTTTCTGTATTCTTTTCACCAGTATTTTCTTTTGATTGTTTTCTTATTTCCCGAATCCCTGTCGTATCTCCGCATTCTTCAGATTTTTTACCATACAGTTGCATTTCAAATGCTTTTCTTAGTTCTTGACATTTTTGGGTACAGGTTAACATGTTAAATCCTTCATAATTACATCTCTAGCTTGTAGTGACTAGTCTGATATTTTACATTGACATTCGCCACACACACACACACACATACACACACACACATATATTTTTTTACATGTTTACAAGGTACTTTCACATGCCTTATTTTATCTGAAATCCAGAAAAATGCAGTCAGCAAGTCTGGTCAATATCTTTATTATCCCCACCCTAAATTCAGGAAAACACAGGGCACCTGGGTGGCTCAGTTGGTTAAGCGTCCAACTTTGGTTCAGGTCATGATGTCGTGATTCACTGGTTCATGGATTTGAGCCCCGTGTCAGGTTCTCTGCTGACAGCTCAGAGCCTGGAGCCTGCTTCAGATTCTGTGTCTCCTTCTCTCTCTGCCCGTCACCCCGTTGTGCTCTCTTTCTGTCTCAAAAATCAATAAGCATTAAATTTTTTTTTTTTTGTAAATTCAGGAAAACAGACTCAGAGAGTTGATGGGGCTAACAATGTCACATAGCACATTAGTGTCTTATAACCACAAGTTAGAGTGCTCTGTCCAGTGGATTAGCTACTCAAAATATCCTAACCCAAACAGCAAATAAATCCTACAGAGTAAGTGTAATTATGATATCTTATTCCTATCCGATCGTTCAAATTCAGATTCTATAATTAATTCTATCCTTGGTATGCATCACGAAGGGTTTTCTCATCCGGTGAATAAGGGCCGTGGAGGCCACACCTGATGATCCATTTTCCTGTCTTTTCTGTTTGAGAACTTACTGTCAAACAACCCCACTTGGACCTTTTTTTATGGCAGGGATGGCACAATGACTTGGATGTGTAGTTTTTAGCTATTTTTAACCTACGTGCCAGGTTTTTAATATATGCCAAAATGAATTGCTTTAAACATATCTCCTCAGTGAGATTGTAACCTTCTCTAACAGGTGCTTTCCACATAATAGGCGTTTTGTGTGTAATATACATATACGATAATTAATGAATAAGCATGGTGGAGAAGCCGATGAATGCATTCCGGTTAACAAATATGAATTGCGTGGAAAATACTGACGGATAAAAGATAGCAGTGCAAATTCCATGTGCATTTGGAGTCTCTTCACCAGTTTGATAAAGCCTTACGATGTGGTCATATCTTTAGTTCTAGAAAGTTTTCCAGCAGCTGATTATTTTCGAAGTTACCTACAATCCGCTGCTAGAATTTCAGTGTATGGAATTTGAAACACCAAGTCAGCAATGTTGAGATCTCAGATACCTGCTCCGTTTACCGGTAGGCAAAGTGAGAAATATTAGGAAATATAAAGAGCTAGTCCCCACAATGCCCCCGTCACCTCCTTAAGAAAACAAAACAAAACAGTGAGTAAACTGGCTGTTAACAGCAAGCTCCCATTATTTTTCGGAGGAGGAGCCTGGAATTACAAGGAGACAAGGCAAAGGGAGAGGCGTAAGAAGGTGGCCTCAGGCTGTAACCTTCTGGAAGGCAAGCAATGAATAGACCTGCAAGGGGAAAAACAGGCTTGACTGGGGTTTTTGTTGGGAGCCTGGTGGCGGAGGGCTTGGGCGCTGGCATCACACTGCTCGGGATCCCGGGTCCTGCTCTGTCCCTTGCTCATTGCGTAACCTTCGCAACTCGTTTGACCTTTACGCCTCAGTTTTCTCACTTGCAAAATGGAGATAACGATCATGTGCACCTCGCGGAGCAGCGGTGAGAGTTAAGCGAATTGGTAATAGTTCAGCGCGTGGTTCGTAGTAAACGCTCAGCAAAATGTTAAACTGCCGTATTTGTTGTTATTCTTCCTGTTTCTTCATAGTCTGTACTCCCGTGCGGGGGGTGGGGGGGTGGGGAAGCGAGGGAGCGCTCATCGCACCAGAAGGCTTGTTTGGAGGTGCGCGCCCCGCCGAGGTGCAGGCGGCACCGCTGCCAGGGCACACCCCGGCTCCCGGGCCCTCGGTGACTGTGACGGGCCGAGACTACGGCTGGCCTCCTGCTCGAGTGGCCAACCCGGGGCGCGCGCGCTGCCGGCCCCGGGTACTTGACAGTTTTCACCTCTCCTGCCTCCCGGGCACTAGAGGCCATGTGTGCTCAAACTCGGGCGTCCCGGTTTCGGAAGCGCGAGGGCCACTTGGCGGTCCCCGCCCCCACCCCCCGCCCCTGCCCGGGCCCACCCTCGCCGCGCGCTGGCGGTGGGGGAGGAGTTCTGCTCGGACCCTACACACGGTCCTAGCCCCAGCTCCCCCCCGCCTCCCGCGCAGGCGCCGCCGGGGCCACCCCCGCCGCCATGTTTCCCCCGCCCGCGCGCTCCCTCCCCCCGCCCCCCTCCCCTCCTTAACCGGGCTCCCGCCCCCTCTCTCCCCCCCCCCCCACCCCCCGGTGAGGTCAGGCGGAGGCTCTGCCGCTGCGGCCGCAGCAGCTCAGCTCCCATTCCGGGGAAGCCTGGAACGGGGACTTTCGAAAATAAGTGGAGCGGCATTCGGGTTAGGGTCCGCGCTCTCCGCCTGCGCGACGGCGAAGTGACCGGGGCGAGCAGGGGGTGCGGAGGTGCGGGGGCTGGTGTCTCGCAACCGGACGGAGCCCCGGCTGCGCCGCGCGACTGGCTCTCTGGCCCTCCGAGCGCAGCAGCGGGCTGACGGGCGGCGGGACGCGGGGACGCGGCAAACAAGGTGAGGCAGGGTCCTGAAGTCTCAGGGGCTCCATCAGCCACCTCGTCGCCTCCGGGACCCGGCGCGGCGAGGCGGTGCGGGGTAAGGAGTTGCGATCTGCACCAGGGGCGCAGGGACAGGGGACCAGCTGGGCTCTTTGCACGCCCCCCACCCCCCTTCTTTTTCTCTCGCGTGCGGGTGCGCGCTCATCCCTGCACCTTCTCATCCCTACCTCCCGGACTCGCTGGCTCCGCCAGACGCCTGGCTTCTTTCAGGACTCCCCCCCCCCCCCCCCCCCCCCCCAGAACCCAGTTTTCCTTTGCTTCTTTGTTATCCCTCCAAGATCTTCTCGTTCGGGCTTCCCTGTCGCTGCCCTGACGGTCTGGGGTCCCTCTGCTCGCCTCGGCCCCACTGTCTCTTGCCCTCTAACAGTTTCTGGTTTCTGCCTCGCAACCCATCCCTCCCTCAGAATCTTCTAACTTGGGAGGCTTCGCTGCTGGCTCCCGAGTCAGGAGCACACTCGGCTTCCTCGAAGCTTTTAACTCCGCTCCGAACGTCTTCATCTCTGGATGTCTTGGCTTCTTTGGTTTAATCACAGTTGACTAATGGTTTTCTTGGAAGCTTACGGTCTAGCCTACGGCTAACCGAAATTGATGGGAATGATCCTCTAGTATATTAGCTAAGGAACTCAAAAGTTTCTTTCTAGGTTTCAATAACTTACTCCAAGAACCACAGCCACTTGAAATGTATGTTATGTATGTCCGTGTGTATGTTTGTGTGCGATCCTAGCACATGGCCCTAAATCTGATTCTTCCTCCACTGCTGAGCAGGCCTGAGAAAGAGGAGACAGAGAGTGGGTGGGACGTTTCATGCCTGCTTCCATTTCTCCATCTGCAAACTGGGATGTTCATCTTTTATTGTACTCAGGGAGGATTCTGGTGGTTTGGGGTAGTCCCTCAAGTTAGTGTAGGCTGTTTACTAAGCACATTGGATGGGAACTGAGGGAATCTGGGGTTTAAAACGGCCTCTGTTGGGAGGGGCACCTGCTTTTAATTTTTTTTTTTTTTTTTTTTTTTTTTTTCATTTATTTATTTTTTGGGGACAGAGAGAGACAGAGCATGAACGGGGGAGGGGCAGAGAGAGAGGGAGACACAGAACCGGAAACAGGCTCCAGGCTCTGAGCCATCAGCCCAGAGCCCGACGCGGGGCTCGAACTCACAGACCGCGAGATCGTGACCTGGCTGAAGTCGGACGCTTAACCGACTGCGCCACCGAGGCGCCCCAATTTTTTTTTTTTTTAAAGAAGTCAGAGTTTCTTACTGCACATCTCCTATTTGTATAAGCCATCAAGAAGCAGCGTTTACAAACCAGGTGGTTAAAAAAGAGACTCCTTTTCTGTGGGCCGGAGATTAGTTCACTTAAGTTGGTTTCACACGGTACCACGTATTTTCTCAGCGATGTCGCCTTCCCCCCCATGCAGTTGCCCCAGCAGCTCCCATACTGAGGCTCATTTACTCACTTGCAGGCTGGAATTAGTGTGTGAAGAAAATTGAATGGAGAAGCTGAGAGTGGAGGCAGATACAGTGAATTAGCACATGCTGACGTTTGCGGCTGTGTTTTGGAAATGGGCTATATCTAGTGCTCACATTTGAGAACAGAAAAGTGAAATAGTCAGCCTAGCAGTTATGACATCATTTTACGTTCACAAAGGTTACCTCCTTCGATTGCAAGTTGTTATAAATGCCCTTATACTTAGAATCTAGAATTGTTTGCTGGATGTGTGATCAGGTATGGCCCTTGACATAACATAACGTGCGTTAACGGGTGAGGATCTCAGAAGAAACAGAGTTGCTAAAGAAGGTAAAGGGCTACATTTCACTGCCCTGGGAGCACTCGTTTTGCCAGTGAGACCATGAATGTAGTTTCTGCTGCAACATCAAATGATGTATTTAGAAAATAGATAAATAAGAGCCTCAGTTTCCCCCCACTTTTAAAATCTGCACATTTAGAAGCACACTTTGAAAAGCGTGCTGTGACTATACAGAGTTTGAACTTGATGTTCTGACAAAAGCAGTCTCTAGAAGAATAGTAAAGGCCATTGATTATCAGTTTAGCTAGATGGATTGCAGATGATTTGTAGTTTCTCTCATTTGGTAAGTTCCTGACTTTTATTTAAGAAAATGGGATGTGGTAGGGAAAGAGGATTTATATTAATTGGGCCAATCGCCTAAATCTGTGATTTTCTTGGCAACCCATTCTGGAAAGACATACTAACTTGCAAACTGTTTCAAGGAAAATAGTTTGTATCGTTATGTTATTTTTTTTCCTTTTGTGATTATTAATACTAAATCTAAGCTAAGATTGCCACCCACATGAACTACTTATGTTTGCCAGAAAAGAAAGAAAGTTGGATATGAGTTCGTCTTAAACATTTTGCTGTGAATCTTTTCACTCTGTATTTGATAAACCCACCTGGTATACGCAGAGGTTCTCAGACTGGATGTTCCTGATGTTACTAAACATAACTGTAGTTTGCCGTGGAGTTGCCGCCTTTTTCATTTTCTTTACATTTTACATTACTTCTCCTCATGTAATTTGACTTGCAGTAGTGAAATGAGACTAACCAGTTTTCAAATTGTTTGATTTTGATGTTTAATAAACTACTGTAACCTCGTCAAAGTATTTTTTCTTAAATCCGTTGCTTGAAACGGATCTATTTTTGCTGCTGTGAGATAACTCAACAATTTGCCAGGCATCATCAGATTTCAGAAAATGTAGAAAGATTATGGAAAAATGAACAGCCCTAAAGAAAACATCTCAAAATGGGGGGGGGGGGAGGCTTTTTTTCCAAGTTACTGGCATTCATATCAATCAGATTTTAAATATATTGTTCATTCATTTAGTAATTTATTTTACAGTATTTGTTGAACACCTTCCATATGCCGAGACCCTCTACTGGGCATGAGGCCCTGTGTTACTATTATTTTTTAAATGTGTATTTATTTATTTTTGAGAGAGAGACAGAGACAGAGATAGAGCACAAGCAGGGAGAGGGGCAGAGAGACAGGGAGACACAGAATCCGAAGCAAGCTCCAGGCTCTGAGCTGTCACCACAGAGCCCGACGTCGGGCTCAAACCCATGGACCATGAGATCATGACCTGAGCTGAATGAAGTCAGATACTTAACCGACTGAGCCACCCAGGTGCCCCGAGGGCCTGTATTATTACAAGGCATGATCCTTGCCCTTGTGCAGTCTCCCAGAAGCTATAGTCCACCCAAGGATATAGACAATAAACGAGTAAACAAATGAAGAAGATCCTTACGGATTGTAGGAAGAACAATGGAGGAAATAAGTAACAAAATGTGACATGGAGAATTGGGAAGGGCTTATTTGGCAAGCGTGGTCAGGACAGGTCTCTTAGCAGCAAAGGTGACCTTTGAACAGAGACCTCAGAGAAGAGGGAGTAAACCTACCTTGTGAAGAGCAGAGACCAGAGTAAGCCAAGGCCTTGAGGCAGGAAAATAGACTTCAGGGTGTTTGAGGAGCAGAAAGCAAGCCAGGATGGCTGGACCCCATGAGATGGGGTGGGAGGAGTTGTTAAAGGTGTTCCAGAGGCTAAAGGGAGTCAGGTCATAATACCAGGCCTGGAAATTCTGAGATAGAATTTGGGTTTGATGCTCAGAAGAAGGGGAAGCCATTGAAGAGTGTTTATTAACTACTTTTCTGTGGGAGGTCATTGACTGGGAAAAAAATTACTCAGTGGGAATAAATAAAAATGTGTTTTGCAGAGGCTGTCTAGCTACTCAGGTGTTGCCATTAAGACCTGAGAATGAAAAGCTTTGTTTGATATGTATGCTGCATAAATACAACATACATATAAATTCAGTTCTTCCACTCTGTTTAGATAAGGGGATAGGGGACCGGGCGGTGAATGTGTTGAAAAGCAGTTTACTTTCCACTGTCATATTGTCACCTGTGCCCGGAGGTAAGCTATCACCCGCTTTATTAAAAATCAGATCATTGTTCAACCCAAGCATTTGTTTTCCAAAGAACGAGGTTTTATTTTCTCATAGAAATATGTTTCCTTTGGAAGGTTGGAAGTTTCATTTGAACAGGAAAGAATACTTAGGTTTTAGAAATGGCATTTGAGATTTTTAGAGGAGTTTGCCATTTTCCTTTACTTGTTGCCTTCTCCAGAGTTTTCTTTTTTTTTTTTTTAAGATTTTTAAAAAAGTTTTTATTTATTTATTTAAGTAATCTCTACACCCAACATGGGGCTCCAATTCACAACCCCGATATCAAGAGTCGCCTACTCTTCTGACTGAGCCAGCCAGGTGCCCCTCTCCAGAGTTTTTAAATCACCATTCTTTAAGAGATTAGGGTTATTCTATTCATGCTTAAATTCATTTAGATTTATGGGGTGCCTGGGTGGCTCAGTTGGTTAGGTGTCCAACTCTTCATTTCAGCTCAGGTCAGGATCTCACTGTCGTGAGATCAAGCCCCCACGTCGGGTTCCACGCTGAGCACGGATTAAGATTCTCTCCTTTTCTCTCTGCTCCGCCCCTGCTCTGTGCACTCGCATCCTTTCTCTCTCTCTCTCAAAAAAAAAAAAAAAAAAATTAATTAATTTAGATTTGGTATTTGTTTTGTGCCCTGAGCTCTTGCTCAAAAGCAACCCAGCTTTGAGGTCTGGTCGGCCCCAAATCAGAATTCAGATGGTCATCGACATTCCATAGGGGTAGATCTTAATACTATGGGGCAGTAACCTGCAAAATAATCTGCAACAACTCCTGCAGAGTCTACTTCCTATTCCTTAGCTTCGCACTCAAGGATTCTGGACGGTCTGACCCAGGCCTGCTGCCCTACGTGTCCTTATTATTCTCGTACACAAATCCTCTGTGGGTTTCAAGTGATTTTTCTCCAGTTTGGAACTTTTCTGCTTAGCTTTACTCTTGGCACAGAGTAGGTACACAGTGACCGCTTGTTGGATGGATGCCATGCCACCGTCTATTGGAGAAACCGTCTCCTTTCTTCCCTGTCATTGCAAATCCCCACACGCATCAAGAAACAGTTCAAATCCCGTGTCCTATTTTACACCAAACCCACTGACCCGATCTCCAACTCTGGACGTGAATGGTAATCACACACTTGCCTTGTGTGACATAATTGTGTTTATTGGATGCCTGGCTGTCTCCCCACCAGTCTCCGACTTCATGAAGGTGAGCTAGACCTGGCCTGCTTTGCTCATCATTGTATCCTGAACACCTGGCATATGGTACGCCCTCTAGAAATAGTCGTGGAATAGCAAATCGATGGCGGTTGGTGATGTGTCTCCGGTTAGTGTTTTGGATACTTAAATCGTTTAATACCGTTTTACTTTTCCCACGTCTGTCAAGCATCCTCAAGCAGTTTCTGAGAGGTCCCGGAGTACAGTTGTTGCGAGCACAAGCCCTGGGACAGGACTGTCTTATGTTCCAGTTTGGGCTGGGAGACTTCACTAGCTGTGGGACACTGGCCGGGTCGGTTACTCTTGTATTTCTCATCTGTAAGATAAGGGTAACAAAACGTACCTCTCAGGGTGCTTGCAAGGATTAAATGACTTATACCCAAGTCTACAACTTGTTGCTTGCAACAGTTACATTTCAAAAACTCCGAAAACTGACAAAAAGTTTGGTTTGGTGAGTGCCACGCTCACTCAGGTGGTGGCAAAGTCTGACTTGGACTGATACGAGGGTGTTTATAGTGTTTGTTCTACTTAACGTTAATCTTTATTTGGCTTTGCTGCAGAATTAGCCGTGTGTTTACGGGGTAGTGCCTCAGACCCTACTGGGGTATTACATCGTATGGTATGTGCAGGTTACTGCCGCTCCAGAAGCCTGGGTATTTCTGCATTTGTAAACACATCTGGCACCAAGGGTTTCACATAAGAAGTTGTTGCTGTTGGTGGTGGAGATGAGAGAGGTCAATATACAATTGTCTCCTTCCCAATACCTTTCTCATACCGGTTAGCATGTAAATACATGCTGATTTATTCAGGCAACAGCTATGAGTAGAGGGCTGGCTGTACAATCCTCATTTTATCATAGGAAAACAGATATGGGTCATGTGATTGACATGAGCCAAGAACCGGGTCTTTCAATACTCTCTCATCTAGTACCATTAGGAGTATTTATTTTTTTTTCTTTTGTTATTTAAACCAAAGCATGCTTCTTTAGGGTGAGTCTCTTTGCGGGGGTGGGGGGGGGGAAAGGATTGAGTTAAGAACTTATTTAACATGGTTCGACACTCCTAACGTTGCAGTTGCTAAATATTTATTGAACTCCTCATGTGTATGGAAATCAGTATTAAAAGCAGGAGAAAGGTACAAAACAAATGAGGCATGGTTCTTGGCTTTTAGTAGTTCCCGCACCATGCGTGGTTACATGGAAACAGAGTTGTGCCTTACAATTCTTTCTTTTTCTCTGTAAGTTTGAAACCGTTAATACTGAAGATGTACAAAGGAAAACACAACAGACCATTGAAAACTCATCTTAGTGTCCAGTATATGGAATTGGTTTTTAATACCTTAACTACTCTCTGCCCCCTGAAATATTATCCCTATATGACATCCCGGCAACCTTTCCTTTCTAACTAAATTAAGCAAAATGTAATTTTTATTGTTCTTTCTTACCAACATTTGTAAATCATAATTGATATATTCTGTTTGACCTTTTGCCTTTGTGGGCTTGGGAGTAATTCTATGCCTCCAAAGATTTTTCGAGAATGTTCTTGCATTTGAAAACTAGTTCTTCAAACCATTCTGCCAATTCATCCGACAGATATGTTTTAAGTACCTGTTATATTCTAGGCATTGCACTAGTTGAAGCAAATAGAATGTCTGTGAAGTGCTCTTGTCCTCAAACTAGAGTACAGTGGATATACTGGGTGAGCAGGGCGGTGACATGATAGTGTGCCCCAGGAGCTACAAAATAAAACAGCTTGTGTGTTCTTAAATATATCTTTTTTTTTTTCAACGTTTATTTATTTTTGGGACAGAGAGAGACAGAGCATGAACAGGGGAGGGTCAGAGAGAGGGAGACACAGAATCGGAAACAGGCTCCAGGCTCCGAGCTGTCAGCCCAGAGCCCGACGCGGGGCTCGAACTCACTGACCGCGAGATCGTGACCTGGCTGAAGTCGGACGCTTAACCGACTGCGCCACCCAGGCGCCCCACAGCTTGTGTGTTCTTGAAGAATTGATTTTACACAAAGATTCAGGAGAACATTCGCTGGTAGCTGATTAAAAATGTTTAATAATATTTGAACAAATTCCTGTGTATTGTGCTTTAGAATGCAGTATTCTTATGAAAATTGGAGGTAAAACCCAACTTCAAAGCAAGCCTCTGCCTGTGCAGGGTCAGCTGTGGTAACCCCGGGGGTGACCCTTTGAAAAGCACTGAGGCCACAGGGTGCTGAGTCAGTTCCTTAAGTCAAGTGCACAGACATTTTCAGAGCCTTAAATTTTCATGATGACCTTCAGGAACAGTAATACACATTACTTTTTTCAAGGGAACACTCTGGTTGTTTGATAGTGGTCTAAGTCTTCGACTGTGTTGAGTCCTAACAGAGTTCCTGATATTGGTGGGAAATAGCTGAGATTGATAGTGAAGGACCTGCCAAAGGACCTGCCAAAGGATCTTCAGAAGACAGGCTGTTAGAACACAATGACCATGAACTTAAAGCAACATGATTGATGAGGTCAAAGCTTTGTACCATCCTATGAGCGCTTGCCTGTGTCCCTGATTGAAGTTAACCTCTGCTAACTTTAAAGCTGCTTTCATTTACGACACATGCAGGATACAGATTGCTTTGTTAATTGCTGGCTACTGCAGTGTTTTAAGAGTAAAGTTGTCGAGGTTCACGTGCTTTGAGGGTAACGGAAGGTTTCTCGAGTTTTAGATGGTTTTGAAAAGGGGTGAGCAATGCATTGGAGGAATGCCTGTTACCAAGCAAATGATTTGATTTGCTCCAAATGAGAAAGATGAAGAAGAGGAAGGCAAGTGGAGAAAAGCGGTGAGCAGAACGGGCGTCAGTCGAACACCGAATCTTTCCACTGATTTTGATTATTGCCGTCCCACTTTCATTGTTGCTGCACCGCTCCGGTCACAGCCCACAGGGCCTGCTGCCATTGTTGTATTGTTGTGTTACTGCCCTGAGCTCCTGAGGACATGGGTATAGAGGGGTGATTAAGGGATGGTCGTTATATTCTGTGTCAAGTGCTTTTATAGTCTTTTCAGTAAACGGGGATAATAGAGTTGTAGAGTTTGGCTTCTTGGTCCCATTTTATAGAAATGGCCATTCTTTTCTCAAGAACTTCATGCCAACAGTGTTTTCTGTTCTACTACTTAATGTATCTCAGTGGGAAGGCAGTAGAAATTGATGGCTGAGATCTTGGGTCCTGGAATCATAGGCTTGGGTTCAAATCCTGCGTCTGCCTCTTGTTGGCAGTGTGACTTGGGGCAACTCCCTTCATCCCTCTGAGCCATGTATGCCTCCTCTGTAAACATCTCCTCTGATGTTTTAAGGATTACATGAGCTAGTGCATATCAAGTCCTAAGCATAATTCAAGCTACAGAGTAGATGTTCTTTTTTTTTAATTTAATTTTATCTTTTAAAACTTATTTTTTGTCTTATTTTTTTACTGTGTGTGAGAGAGAGAGAGAGAGCAGGGGAGGGGCAGAGAGAGAGGGAGAGAGAGAATCCCAAGCAGGCTTCATGTTGTCAGCCCAGAGCCCCATGCAGGGCTAGATCCCACGACCCTGGGATCATGACCTGAGCTGAAACCAAGAGTCGGACGTTTAACAGTTTAACGGGTTAACAGACTGAGCCACCCAGGCGCCCTCCTAGTAGATATTCTTATTATTGGCTCTTTCAGTAGATTAATGGCTTAACTAGTTAAAACTTGTGGCATTTGCCATTTATATATGAACCAGAAATGTAAGGGAAAACTGTGTCTTTCCTTTATGTTACCTTAATCCCACCGGGAGTGATATTTTTTGAATATACATCACTTATTAAATAGTGAACTGACTGGTTAGAAGTAGCACTAGTTTTCTGGGGCGCTTGGGTGGCTCAGTTGGTTGGTCATCCAACTTCGGCCCAGGTCATGATCTCGCAGTCCGTGAGTTCGAGCCCCGCTTCGGGCTCCGTGCTGACAGCTCGGAGCCTGGAGCCTGTTTCGGATTCTGTGTCTCCCTCTCTCTCTGACCCTCCCCCATTCATGCTCTGTCGCTCTCTGTCTCCAAAATAAATAAACGTTAAAAAAATATTTAAAAAAAAAAAAGAAGTAGCACTAGTTTTCTGGCAGACAAGAAGGCTTAAGGTAAATGCTTGGTTTATTGCTTAATCAAAGATGGCATCACGTTGAATGCAAGGAGACTATCAACTTTTTAATACGATTGACCTGATATATATTTAAATATGATAGTGGTTACCTTCATAGGATTTAAAAGTTTAATCTTCATTTCGAAGGGAAAGGGAGATGCAGGAAAATGTATACAATAAACAGTGTCCTTTAAACATGAAAACTTTTGGTGTGCTCATAATCAAAGAGGTCATATATTTTCTTGATTTGTCTCTATTCCAGATTTGAAGTTGTCACAGAAGAAAATATTGAAATATTTGTAACAGTTAAGCCACTGGGAGGAGGGTTAATTCTGTTTGAATAATGTCTCCTATAGGTTTTGAGTTGTTATGGTTTTCTTAAGCTTTTATTGTAGTTACTCTAGCGACAAATCAAATGATACCTTAGAGATGATACAAGTTCAGTGGCAGTTTTGATAAATGAATGGATAAGTCTAAGTAGATTATTGAGAGCAGCTTCCGGTGTCGGAGGGCTAGCGTAACCTTTTGGGTTGAAGCACGTGAGGTAGTGTCCCTGCATTCCCCACTTCCAATGTTCTTCGTTTCCCATGTCAGACAAATGACAAGACCGTTGATCCTTGGGTGGCCAGCTTGGTTATGGAATGCCATAGGTGTACAGAAGGGAATGAATCGGGAAAGGCATTGTCCGAATCACTGTATATTTACTATATATTTCATGATGATTATTACGATAATGTATATTCAAGTGCACTTGAGAGGCCTAGCTCACCGTACTGACGAGATCTATTATGTATTGGCAGTGTTACCTGCATTTACAGATAGACATCACGATCACCGTCATATTTGAACATGAAACGACAACATTCAAATGTACTTTTAGAAAAATTAGACTTATTCTGTCCTCAGGTAATAAGCTCAGATGTTAAGAATAATGTCATTTACTTAGAGAGCAACCTTCTTTGGAAGCATGGTTAATTATTATTTACTTCAGTAGTGTGCACAATGAGGTTGAACAACTTGCCGAAGGTAGGTCCCATCGTCTGAGATAGAGCTAAGTAGGAGCAGAATGTAGGGCCCTTGGTTTTTAACCAAGTGCTTTTTCAATAATAATATAAAGAGGGGCGCCTGGGTGGCTCAATTGGTTAAGCATTGGACTTAGGCTCAGGTCATGATCTCATGGTTTCGGGAGTTCCAGGCCCTCTCCCTCCCCGTCTCCCTCCCTCTCTCTCCTTCTCTGCCCCTTGTGGGATTCTCTCTCCCTCTCTGCTCCTCGCTCACTTGCACCCTCTCTCAATAAGTAACTAACTAACTAACTAACTAACTAACTAACTAACTTGTTAGCCCAAAGGATTCTTGCACATTTCTCATCTTTCACTTGACAGAGGGAAACCAAGGTTTCAGCAGTGGAGATTCTAATCATTATTCGGTACCTGTATAGCTTCTTGCACAATTTGGCAAAGCGAGTTTGGGATTTGCTAAAGAATTTACACATTTTTAGCATCATATAGATGTCTTATTTAAACGTTCACGAGCAAAAAGTAATTGTTAAGTAATTATATGTGAAGCATTCTCCTAGGAGGAAGAAAATATATCCACTGCCCTGAAATATCCTACAGTCCAGCAGGGGCAAGAGAGAACACAAAGCAACTCGGTATGAGTCGATACTGGTACTAATGGTGAAGCAGTAATTACTAAGTTATTATAGCACCCACCACGGGCACGGCACCATTGTAAGTGTTTATATGCGTGGACACATTCACACCACACAACAGTGCTATGGAGGCAGGGACTGTCGTTATCCCCATTTTACAGATGAGAAAACTGAGGCACAGAGAAGTTAGATAACTTCCCCCAAAGTTGCACACCTGAGAAGTAGAAGAGCTAGCATGAAAAACTATGCAACCTAGTTTTAGAGTCTGCGTTTTTTTAACCACAATACTTCCTTTTTATTCTACCTCTGACTGATGGGGGGCATTATATAAGAGCCTTACCGCTAAACCAGGCACACTAGAAAACATGCTGGAGAAATAAAGAGGAAGGATCAGAGGAGGGTGTTAAAGTTGGCGAGATATTTTGAATAAGGTGCTTTTGAAGTGGATCTTTTTGAAGAGCAAAGAAAGCATTCTGAATGTTTTAATGCCCAAAGCTGTGTGCCTGTGTGTTACACGTGTGTGCACAGGTGTGTGTGTGCGTGTGCGTGTGTGTGCGTGCGTGTGCGTGTTCATTGGGAACTGGAAAAAAAATTGCAAGAGTAAATCAAATTGAGACTCCTTCATAGCCACAGCCAATCACAGCTGTTTTTTGTGTACAACATTAGGCTCCACAAATATGTTCTTGAGAGTACGTAACAACTTTATGGAGCTGTAATTCAACTGCCCTACAATTCCCCCATCTAAAGGGTACAATTCAGTGGTTTTTAGTATCTTCACAGAGTTGGGCAACCATTACCACAATCCATTTTAGAACACTTTCATCACCCCCAAAAGAGAAATAGGTGTTTTGAAACAAACGTAGCCAGGAAGGGAATGGAAGCCGTGTGCCTGTTGCTAACTGTTTTTCTAGCAAAATGTTCAGAGATCCCTGCTCAGTGTCCCTCAGATCTTATGCTGTTTTTTGTTTTTTGGGTTTTTTTTTTTTTGCAGCGTAGCTCCAAATTATTGCAGGGCGCCTTCTTTTAATTTCATTTTGATCACTGACTAGTCTTTACAGGATTCTGTATTTATCTGATTTTTGAATGCTGAATCCATGATGATTTGCCCATTATGTACTTATCACTAACATATGGATATCAGTACTCCATAACACAGCCAGACTTGTATTTAAAAACAAAAGTGCTAGGGGCGCCTGGGTGGCTCAGTCGGTTGAGCATCCGATTCTTGATTTTGGCTCAGGTCATGATCTCATGGTGTGTGTGGCAGCACGGACCTTGCTTGGGATTCTCTCTCTCCCTCTCTGTCTGCTCCTCCCCCGTTCATGTTTTCTCTCTCTCTTTCTCTCAAAATAAATTAAAAAAACGAACAAAAACAAAACTGCTAAACTCACTTGTGTGAGTGGCTCCCTCCTTATCTACACTTGCTTCTGTAGTGTGCCAGAGCGAGAGATACTGAGAAATTTTATGTGTACACACTGGCATTTTTTAATATTTTCAAAGATTGTGCCTGACATGAGTTAGTAGTGGATAGATGGTGGAGATAAAAGTAACACTTCTTTTTTGGCCGGGATATAGTACCGGGGTGCTGTGTTTTGGAAAATGTCCGATAAAATGTAGTCCACGATATTGTGTACAGGTATTGTGAAAAAAATTGGAATTAAAAAAAATACATGAAGAGTTTCACTAAACTCACGCTTCACTAAAATGTAGCCCATTGTTCTAGTCAAGGATGTTTCTGTCCAGTGGGAGTTACCAAACCAGATATCTGTGTGTGGTGCAGGAGAAAGCAGGCTGTTCCCAGTTCTTCATGACAGCGATAAGTTATAGTCAGTGTCAGCTTTCAAGCTAAAGAGTGGCTATTTTCTATTATTAAAATAATTTTGGGATGTCTGAGTGACTCAATTGACTAAGCAGCCAACTTCTCACGGTTTGTGGGATTGAGCCCTGCGTCGGGCTCTGTGCTGACAGCCTGGAGCCTGCTTGAGACTCTCTTTCCCCTCTCCCTCTGCCTCTCCCCTGCTCACATTCTACGCCCCCCCCCCCATAAATAAATAAACTTAAAAAAAAATCTTTGGACATAATTTGACGTCTTGAAGAACATAGGTGTCTTTTTAATTTTTATAATTAAGTTTATTTATATCTGAGGGAGAGAGAGAGAACGTGAGCTGGGGAGGGGCAGAGAGAGGGAGACCCAGAATCCGAAGCAGGCTCCAGGCTCTGAGCTGTCAGCACAGAGCCCAACTCGGGGCTCAAACTCATGAGCCATGAGATCATGACGTGAGCCACAGTCAGATGCTTAACTGACTAAGCTACCCAGGCACCCCAGTAGGTGTCTTTTTAAATGAGTTACTCTTGGATTGGTCTCTTGTTACTTCTCATTTCACCTACTTTTTCTTTCAAAATGATTTTGAAATGTTATTTTATGCTTCCTCAGTACTTTTTTATGCTTATTATATATTTGGATTGAGTTTCTTTTTAGGGGCCAAAGTAGTTTCATTTGAAGTTAGAGTGACTTGATTCACTCAAAATGATTTGCTGTAAATGTTAAGTGTGTGTGTGTGAATGAAATATAGTGTATACATATATACATATATATATATAACTGAAATGCAGTTGACATACAATATAATATTAGTTTCAGGTGTGCAGCATAGTGATTTACCAATTGTGTACATTAAGAAATGCTCACCACCTGTCACCGTACAAGGTTATTACAATACCATTGATTGTATTCCCTTAGCTGTACTTTACATCCCTGTGGCTTATTGATAAATGGAAGTTTGTACCTTTTAATTGCCTTTACCTCTTTTGCCCATCCCCCCAAGCCCCTCTCCTTTGGCAACTACCAGATCGGTCTATTTGTGAGTGTGTTTCTGTTTTGTTTGTTTTGTTTTTTAGATTCCACATATAAATACAATCGTATGGTATTTGCCCTTCTTAGTCTGACTTATTTCACTTAACATAATACCCTCTAGGTCCATCCATGTTGTCACAAATGGCAAGATAGCTGACTTTATAGCTGAGTAATATTTCAACACACACACACACACACACACACTCCACATCATCCTTACCCGTTCGTCTATCAATGGGTATTCAGGGTGCTTCTGTATCTTGGCTATTGTAAACCATACCACCATAAACATAGAGATACATACATCTTTTGGAATTAGTGTTTTGGTTTTTTTCGTACCCTGACGTGGAATTACTGGATTGTGTGGTATTTCTATTTTTAATTGTTTGAGGAAGCTCCCTGCCGTTTCCCACCATGGCTTGTACCAGTTTGCATTCCCACCAACAGTGGGAAAAACAGAAAAACAGCGCTAAAGTTGATGTCCCAGAGTTTGCTACCTGTGTTTTCTTTCAGGAGATGTATGGTTTCAGGTCTTACGTTTCGGTCTTTAGTCCATTTTGAATTTATTGTTGTATATGACATAAGAAAGGGGTCTAGTTTCATTCTTTTGCATGTAGCTGTTCAGTTTTCACAACACTATTTATTGAAGAGACTGTGTTTTCCCAATTGTATATGCTTGCCTCCTTTGTCTTAATTGACCTTATAAGCATGGGTTATTCTTGGACTCTTTATTCTGCTGCATCATTCCTGTGTCTTTTTTTGTGCTTTCTTTGGAAAAATGTCTATTCTTGTGTTCTGCCTAATTTTAATTGGATTATTATTATTATTCCCTTTTTGGGGTATGAGTTTTTTTTTTTAAGTTTATTTATTTTGAGAGAGAGAGAGAGAGAGAGAATTTTCCAAGCGGTATCTGTGCTGTCAGTACGGAGCCTGACGTTGGGCTTGATCTCGCGAATGATGAGATCATGACCTGAGCTAAAATCAAGTGTCGGGCACTCACCCTACCGAGCCACCCAGATGCCCCTGGGTGTGAATTTTATAAGTTTTTTTATATATTTTGGACACTAACCCTTTATCAGATATGTCATTTGCAAATATCTTTTCCCATTCTGTAGGGGGCCTTTTAGATTTGTTGATTATTTCCTTTGTTTTGCAGAAGATTTTTGTTTTCATACCCCAGCTTTGTTCTTTTTTTGTAAGACTGCTTTGGCTATTCTAGGTCTTTTGTGGTTCCTTTCAAATTTTAGGATTATTTGTTTGAGTTTTTTGAAAATTACCTGTGGTATTTTGATAGGGATTGCATTGAATCTGTAGATTGCTTTGGGCAATGTGGATATTTTAACAGTATTAATTCTTTCAATCCATGACCATGGTGTATCTTTCCATTTATTTGTGTTGTCTTCATTTTTTTTTCACCAGTGTCTTATAGTTTTCAGAGTATAGGCCTATCACCTCCTTGGTTAAATTTGTTCCTAGATATTGTTTTTGATGCAATTGTAAATGGGATTGTTTTCTTAATTTCTCTTTCTGCTGGTTTGTTATTAGTTTATAGAAATGCAACAGATTTCTGCATATCAACTTTGTCTCCTGCAATTTTACTGAATTCATTTACAAGGTCTAATAGATTTTGGTGGAGTCTTTTTGGTTTTCTTTTTATATAGTGTATCATGTCATTTGCAAGTAGGACAGTTTTCCTTCCTTCTTACCACTTTGGTTACTTCTTATTTTTTTTTTCTTGTTTGATTGCTGTAACTAGGACTTCCAGTACTACTTTGAATAAAAGTGGCAAGAGTGGAATTCCCTATTTATTCCTGATCTTAGAGGAAAACCTTTGAGCTTTGCACCATTCAGTATGATCTTATCTCCTGCTTTGTCATATATGACCTTTTTTATGTTGAGATATGTTCACTCTAAACCCACATTGTTGGGGTACCTGGGTGGCTCAGTCGGTTAGGTGTCCAACTTTACCTTGGGTCGTGGTCTTCCCGTTTTTGAGTTCGAGCCCTGCATTGGACTCGGTTAGAGTTTGCTTCCGATCCTCTGTCTCCCTCTCTCTCTGCCCCTTTCCCAAGCGCACGTTCTCTCTTCAACAATAAAATAAGACATTAGAGTTTTTTTTTTTAATAAATAAACCCACATTATTGAGTTTTTGTCTTGAATGAATGTTGGATTTTTCAGATTTTTTTTTCTGCATTTATTGAGATGCTCATATGACTTGTATCTTTTATTTTGTTAATGTGGTGTATCACATTGATTGATTTGTAGATATTGAACCATCCTTGCATCCCTGAAATAAATGCTACTTGTGTGAATGATCCTTTTAATGTAGTGCTTAATGTCATTGGTTAAAATTTGTTGAGGATTTTTAAATTTTTTTTTAACATTTATTTATTTTTGGGACAGAGAGAGACAGAGCATGAACAGGGGAGGGGCAGAGAGAGGGGGAGACATAGAATCGGAAACAGACTCCAGGCTCTGAGCCATCAGCCCAGAGCCTGACGCGGGGCTTGAACTCACGGACCGCGAGATCGTGACCTGAGCTGAAGTTGGACGCTTAACCGACTGCGCCACCCAGGCGCCCCTGTTGAGGATTTTTAAATCTATGTTTATCAGGGACATTGTTCTGTAATTTTATTTTTTTGTAGCTTCTTTGTCTGGTTTTGGTATCAGGGTAATGTTGGACTCATAGAATGAATTTGGAAGCATTCCTTCCTTTTCTGTTTTCTGGAATTGTTTGAAAAGAATGCGTATTACTTAGTTTTTTTTAAATTTTGTTTTCAACGTTTATTTATTTTTGGGACAGAGAGAGACAGAGCATGAACGGGGGAGGGGCAGAGAGAGAGGGAGACACAGAATTGGAAACAGGCTCCAGGCTCTGAGCCATCAGCCCAGAGCCTGACGCGGGGCTCTAACCCCCAGACCGCGAGATCGTGACCTGGCTGAAGTCAGACGCTTAACCGACTGCGCCACCCAGGCGCCCCTACTTAGTTTTTAACTCTTTGGTAGAATTCACCTATGAAGCCATCTGGTCCTAGATTTTTATTTGTTGGGAGGTTTTTTTTTTTTAATTTTTTTAAATGTTTTTATTTATTTTTGAGACAGAGAGAGACAGAGCATGAACGGGGGAGGGGCAGAGAGAGAGGGAGACACAGAATTGGAAGCAGGCTCCAGGCTCTGAGCCATCAGCCCAGAGCCCGACGCGGGGCTTGAACTCACAGACCGCGAGATCGTGACCTGAGCTGAAGTCGGACGCTTAACCGACTGAGCCACCCAGGCGCCCCGGGAGGTTTTTTTTATTATTGATTCAATTTGTTTATAAGTAATTGATCTATTCAGATTTTCTATTTCTTCCCAATTCAGTCTTGGAGGATCTATGTTTCTAGGACTTTATCCATTTCTTCCAGTTTCTTCCCAATTTGTTGGTGTGCAAATTTTCGTTGTAGTCTCGTAGTCCTTTGTATTTCTGTGGTATTGGTTGTTACTTCTCTTTTCATTTCTGATTTTACTTATTTGAGTCCTTCCCCCCTTTCTTATTTGATGAGTCTGGCTATGCTTTTATCAATCAGTTTTGCTTATCTTTTCAACATTCAAGCTCTTAGTTTTACTGTCTTTTTTTCTGTTGTATTTTTAATCTGTATTTCACTTCTTTCTGTTCTGCTCTTTATTATTTACTTCCTTCTACTCACTTTGGGCCTTTTGTTTCTTCCTCTTTCTAGCTCCTTTAGGTATAAAGTTAGATAGTTGATCCGAGATTTTTCTTGTTTCTTGAGATAGGCCTGTATCATTATAAACTTTCTTCTTAGAGCTTTTTTTGCTCTATCTCAAAGCTTTTGAACCATTGTATTTCCATTTTCATTTGTCTCCAGGTATTTTCTGATTAACTCTTTGATTTTTTGGTTGACCATTAGTTGTTTAGCCTCCACGTGGTTGTGGGTTTTTTCCAGGTTTTTTTTTCTCGTAATTTATATCTTACTTTCATACCACTCTTGTCAGAAAAGATGTTGTATATGATTTTAGTCTTTTAAAATTTATTGAGATTTGTTTTGTGGGCTAACATGTTATCCATCTATCTTGGAGAATGTTCCATGTCCATTTGAAAAGAATTTGTATTCCGTTTTTGGATGGGATGTTCTGTATATATCTGTTAAGTCCATCTGGTTTCATGTGTCATTCATTGCCACTGTTCCCTTATTGTCTGTGTGGATTGTCATCCAATGATGTAAGTAGAGTCTTAAGTCCGCTACTATTATAGTATTACTGTTAATTTTACCCTTTATGTCTGTTAATATTTGCTTTGCATGTTTTCATGCTCTTATGTTGGGTGCATATATATTTACAATTGTTATATCTTCTTGTTGGATTGAACCTTTTATCATTATGTAATTCCCTCCTTTGTCTCTTGTTACTGTCCTTGTTTGAAAGTGTATTTTGTCTAACAGAAATATTGGTGCCTCAGCTTGTTTTTTGTTCCATTTGTGTGGAGTATCTTTCTTCATCTGTTTGCTTTCAGTCTGTATGTGTTTTTAGTCTGAATTGTGCGTCTTCCAGGCAGCATATAGATGGGTCTTGGTTTTTTATCCATCCAGTCGCCCTGAGTCTTTTGATTATAGCATTTATTCCATTTACATTTAAAGTAATTATTGGGGGCGCCTGGCTGGCTCAGTTGGTGGAGCATGTGACTTTTGATCTCAGGTTACCAAGTTCAAGCCCCATATTGGGTGTAAAGGTTACTTAAAGTCTTTAAAATAATTAAAAAGAAATAAAGTAACTATTGATAGGTATATACTTATTGCCATTTTGTTACTTGTTTTATGGTTGTTTTTGTAGTTCTTCATTGCTTTCTTCTCTTGCTGTCTTCCCTTGTGATTTGATGATTTTCTGTGGGGTTACATTTGGGTTTTTGTATGTCTATTATAGGTTTTTGTTTTGTGGTTACCATGAGGTTTCTATATAACAGTTGTAAATATATATGCATGTATCCACGTATACGAGAGTCAGTATTAAGTTGATGGTCACTTAACCGCGAACACATTCTAAAAGCACTATATTTTGACTCCTCCCGTCCACATTTTATGTATATGACACCTTATTTTACATCTTTTCATTTTGTATCTCTCTCTCTCTCTTTTAATGCTTATTTATTTTTGAGAGAGAGAGAGAGAGAGAGAGGGGGGGAGAGACAGCCACGAGCAGGAGAGGGGCAGAGAGGGAGTCATAGAATCCAAAGCAGGTTCCAGGCTCTGAGCTGTCAGCACAGAGCCTGTTGCGGGGTTTGAACTCATGAACTGTGAGGTCATGACCTGAGCCAAAGTCGGAAGCTTACCTGACAGAGCCACCCAGAGGCCCCTCATTTTGTATATCTCTGAACTAATTTTTGTAGATATAGTTTTACTACCTTTGACTACTCCCTGCTTCCTCCTGTTGTTTGTGGGTTGTGGCTGCTATGGGCTTGCTGATGGGCGGGGCTGGTCCTGCTTTCCAGGACAGGAGTTCCTTAGGAGGTGTGCTTGTCCTGGCTGGGGCTGACTCAAGGGTGTGGTGGAGTGGGTGTCACTTTGAGGGGGATGCCCATCTTAACTGAGACTGCTTGACAGTTGTGGTGGGATAGAAGGTGCTCTGTGTTTGTGTCTGCCAGGATGGGTGGGTTGAGTGGGTGGGGCCTGGGGCGCATAGTGAGACCAGGAGAGTGGTGGTATTAAGGCCGATAGAGAGTGCCTTTCAATTAAACCAACTTCCTGGGTCCTATAGGGGAAATTCCACTGAAAGCCTTCTTTTCAAAACCATTTTTAAAAAAATATTTATTTATTTTTGAGAGAGAGAGATGGAGACAGAGCACGAGTGGGGGTGGGGCAGAGAGCGAGAGACACACAGAACCCAAAGCAGGCTCCAGGCTCTGAGATGTCAGCACAGATCCCGACGCGGGGCTCGAACTCGTGAACCATGAGATCGTGACCTGAGCCGCAGTTGGATACTTAACCGACTGAGCCACCCAGGGGCTCCTTATGGTGACCCTTTGAGAGAGGAGTATCAGTTTCCTATAGCCCTCCTACTTCCTCAGAGTTAAACCCCACTGGTTTTCAAAGCCAGACATTTTGGGGGACTTGTCTTCCCGGAGCAGGTCCTCGGGGTGGGGTGCCCAATCTAGGGCTTGGCCCCCTTTTTCCTCAGGCCGGGCCTCCAGTCCTGCAGTATTCCTTCCACTACTGGGTCGCGTGCCGGGTGTTTGTTTCCCGAACCTGTCTCTTCCCCCCCTACTCTTTTCAGTGTGTCTTTTTCCCTATATTCCTGGCGGTGGAAGAGCTGTTCTTATAGTTTCCAGGTCGTTTTCTGCGTATGTTGCATTTTACATAGCGGCAGCCTCATTGCGTCTGTGGGAGGAGGTGAGCTCAGAATCCTCCTACTCTGCCATCTTCCCTAAGTGTATTTTTTACTTGCTTAAATGGATTCTCTATTCATCGTGTGTGGTGATGATGTCATGATCTCGCAGCTAGTGAGTAGGATAGAATTAGACGAGGACAGGACACCTGGGTGGCTCAGTCGGATGTGCGTCTGACTCTTGGTTTCAGCTCACGCCATGATCTCACAGTCGTGAGATCGAGCCCCGCGCCTGCTTGGAATTCTCTCTCTCCCTGCCCCTCTGCCACACGTGTGCACACTCACACGCTCTCTCTCTCTCTCTCTCTCTCACTCTGAAGATAAATAAATAAACATTAACAAAAAAGAATTGGATAAGATGGCACTGCTGTCACTGGAAAGAGAAAACTAAGTACCGTGTACCTTTATATGAATTAGGCGGAAGCACATCTTTATCATGGAGATTAATAGTTCACATCACCTGGAGTTAGGATATGAGAATATGAGATGCTGTGGAGTTAAAAAAAAAAAAAAGAAAGAAAAAAAAAGAAAAAACATAAAAAAGAATCCTTGCTTGATTTAGGAGTTTTGGTGTCTATATTATGATGCTGCCTTTTTCCATCGCTAATTTTATTAAGCCATTATGGTAGTGGGCTACATGGAAAGGAGTCAGAAATCTGCTGATTTAAGGCAAGCCAAACGGGTCTGGTTTAAGAGAGCCATTGTGAACGAGAAAGTATCCCCCATTTAGAAAAGAGGATTTAGAGTAATGTGAATATTCACTGCTCTATGACTTTTGAGATAGCATTCAATGATTTTAAAAAATGAACCCATTACGATATACTCATAAACTTCACAGTCGTTTGATTTTCTGCTTAATTTAGTGCCAGACATGGTGTAGACTCCTTAATAGCTTAGAATGGCTCTAAGTGACTCTGCATGTGGGTTAGGTCTGTCTACCTGCTGTAAAGATGAATCTGCTTTCTCTGCTTATAAGGGAGACTCCTTGGCTTTAATTAGCCTTCCTCTATAGGGCAGCACTCTCTGCTGAGAGGAAATGAGTGATTTCATATAAATTCATTCAAGACAAATCAGTGGGCACCTTCTGACCCGTGCGCTGGTCCTCGAGGCAGTCACTGTATCCTGTTCATTTTCTTTGTTCTTCTAAAATGCTGTGGAACGGCCTTATAAGGCCGAGTGAGTCTCTCTTGGCACTCTGTATTTGGAGTCACAACTCGAAGGAGGAAAGGGAAAATTGGTCTCTAGCTCCATCAAGCTGAAGTGCTGCCCTTAAGTTTTAAACCCTTGTTTAATTCCTGTGTGCCCAAAGTACTTTCTCGGTTGTTCCCTGTATCCCTTCCCAGTAACTCAGTGGAGATGATCCGATCACAGTTGTGACCATCATCATTTAATTTTCAACTGGAGAAGCACACTTAGTGGAAACGCAGGCTGCCAAGGGACTTGTATAGGTATAGGTAATTTCCGTGACATGATGTGATGTGACAGGCACCTCGTGGCCCTGCCTGTTTTAAAAATGTTACTTCCATGGGTACTGAAGTCGTAGAATTTGTCTGACATTCCCACTATTTGGTCAGACCTGTGGCTTCTTAAGATTTTTGTTGGCAGGTTTGGGTTTGGGGTTTTAGTTAACAGAACCCCTTTTAAAAAATCCATCCAAATGAAGGTTACGTACTGTTGCTGTAGCAGATTAAAATGGGTTTACAGAAAGCCTTGGTGCTGTTTTCTCTATACTTTCCTCATTAAAGTCTTCTCTATACTTTCCTCATTAACATGGAATAGTTTACTTGTTATGTAATTATTGAAAGATACTAAGTGCCTGGCCATGAGAGTAATTTTCTTTTTCTTTTTCTTTTTTTTAAACGTTTATTGATTTTTGAGACAGAGAGAGACAGAGCATGGACAGGGGAGGGTCAGAGAGAGAGAGACACAGAATCCGAAACAGGCTTCAGGCTCGGAGCTGTCAGCACAGGGCCCGACGCGGGGCTCGAACTCACAGATCGCGAGATCATGACCTGAGCCGAAGTCGGATGCTTAACCGAATGAGCCACCCAGGCGCCCCATGAGAGTAATTTTCAATATGGTGGAGATGGAGAGGGGTGGATATCAAGCCTAGAAGGCAGCGTGGGATACTGGCAGTCAGCAGTGAGGACTTGGCCTTAGTGGGGTATCTCCAAAAGGCCTCTTGGGCTCCTGTGGATAGGTTGCCGTGTTAGGAATGGCACATGGAGGACAGCCCGATATTCCTGAAAACCTATTTATACTTATTCACTTTTACTTACCTAGTTTGAGAACCTTAGAGATCGGTTTCCTTAGTTTGGGGGGCATGGGTATTGATAAATTCAGGTGCAGATCTCGTTCCTTCCTTTCCTGTGTTATCTTTGTTAATGAAAATTTTTCTGTCCATTTAAAAAACTGATTCTGAATAATGGAATAATAATTTTAGGACCGTAAACGAACATGAGCCCATTGCTATCCTATCCTGACCACATCATGCAAGTCATTTGTGTTCATAATCCATGTTTGCCTTCTATTCATGTTTATTACGTAGCCTTGGGTTAACGTGATGACATTCTGATAACCTATACATGCTCACTAACACTTGGAAGATGGGAATTCTGGAATTTGTTTGGTTGTTTATTATGTATTTGGTTTTAGGGCTCCTTTCTTACCGTCTGGTTTTATTGGTGAGTGTGAGCAGCTCTCGAGTCCTTCAGATCCAGTTTTAAATTCCACCATATATTCGTGGAGGGAGAGGTTACTCTGCTGTGACAGGGGCCCCCAAATAGAGTGCCTTGAACAAGTGTTCTTTCTCACATCTTAGCAGTTCAAGGGTGGATGGCAGCTTCTTGATTATTAGGTGCCCAGGCTCCTTCTGTCTTGTTCTGTGGTCCTCAGAAAGCATCTTCGTCTTGGGATTTTAGCTTTGTCTGACTCACTATCCCATTCTTGTTGTAACCGAAGGGATGGCAGAAGGGCAGGAGATGGGATACTCCTTCCGTTTAAGGATATAACGGAACAGTTGTGAGCATCAGTTGTGCACACGTCTCACTGGCCGGACCTCGGTCATTGGCGACAGCTGCTATAAGGGAGGCTGGAAAATGTGGCCCTTAACTCTGCGGCACACTGTTTCTAATGTCAAATTTTGGGACTTATCTGCAGGTATTATTTTCCTAATATTGAGTACCTAGTTGCTTCGGGATTAGACTCCAAACTTGTCAGCATTCCAGACAGGCCCATCATGATCTGGGCTCCTGCCTGTCCCTCTGGTTCCTCTCTCACCCCTCCTGAAGCCGCCTTCTCAGTTGCACTTCCGCAAACTTTCCACGTTCTCTTATGCTCACACTCTGGTACTTGCTGCTTTCCCTGATATGGTGGCTGCCTCTTGCCCTTCAGGGGTTTCGTTGTCTCCCGTCCCGGGAACATTTCCTTGAGCCTCCTCTGCTTCACAGCTGCTGCTGGGTGTTTCTTTCATACATTGTTAGCGTGTCGCATGTGCTTCTCTTCAGCAATCTTTCTTACAATGAGTGCTTTTCCCTCTCTGTGTCCCCCACTGGATTGGGAGTTCCTTGAGGGCAAGGGCCAGGCCAGTCACCTCTGTGCTGTCTGGTGCGATACCCGACCCTGATGTTTAACTGATGTTTGTCGAGGGAGAAAGCGAGTGAATGAATATTTAGCTTACTAATTATGGCCGTTTGATCAAGTCGCCAGTTCCTTTGCCATTTGGAAATTGCCATACTTAGACTCTTTCTCAGTGGCCAGGGCTGGGTGAGTTTATAAGAGGCACGGGTAAAATCAGATAGACAGTTTGAAATATTTATCAGATGACTAAAATATGCACGTGATAGGAGATGTAAGAAATAGATGTGTAAAATTTTGGAGCAGGGAAGAGACTTACGTATCATTTAATCCAACCCTTCTGATTTAAAAAAGGTGTAAGATATCACGGAGAGGAAGAAGTTAACGTGTCAAGGGCCTCTGTGTTCAACGAGCTTGCAGTGCCGTTGGACAGATGGTATGTATGTACAGAGATGAAAAAGATGATTGAGAAAAAAGTGCTCAAGGAGTAGAAGAGACCAGACTAGTCAAGGTAGGTTCAACCAGAAACTCAGTTGTTGTTTTTTTTGAAGTTTTTATTTATTTATTTCGGGGGAGGGGGGCGGGCAGCGAGAGAGGAAGAGAGAGAATCCCAGGCAGGCTCTGCACTGTCAGCACAGAGCCCGATGCGGGGCTCGAACCCACGTACTGTGAAATCATGACCTGAGCCGAAGTCAGGTGTCAGATGCCAAACCGATTGAGTCACCCAGGTGCCCCAACCGCAAACTTAGTTTTGGAGGTGAGCCTTGACGGCCAGGAAGGATTTGGATATGAGAGGATATTCCAGGTGTAGGGAATGTATGAATAAAAGTGTGCATTTGGGGATGTACAGGTGACTGCTGCGATCTGTTCAGTTGAATGGTATTTAGTGGTAAGACAGAAAGGAGAGGAATAGACCAGAAAGTGGAGGTACTTGAGTACCATGCTGCAGAGGGAAACCGCTGGCACTTCTTCTTAAGTTAGGTGAGTGATACAATGACAACGAGTTTTGCGTGTTTTCTTTGACTGATAGGCGGACCGAGTTGAAGGCTAAATGGGTCATGAAACTGGCACATTGTCTAACAGGCCAACTAAAAAATATGAACTGAATAAATGCTAAATGAATTCCCATGAGAGTTAACATGTCACCATTTTTCTTAATGGAGAATGTAAGCCCGAGCAGCAAGCTTGTAACATCGGTAACGTGCCACATATTAGTCCTGCCATACCGTAGGTAATTGTGTAAACTCTCACGTTATGCCAATAAACTGTACAAATTCCGGCAGTAACCGAGAACATGGTAGCAGTTTTGCCAGTGCAGTCAGTGAACAGGAAGTGGCATGGACCCTCTCAATGCATTTGGAAGCCATTTTGTTTACAAAAGTTTTCTTTGGAAGGCTAAAATGGAGTATCGTATTTTGGCACAAAACAGAAGCAAGGAGAGAACAGTAACCAGAGATATGCACCAAATTAAACTTGATCTGAAAATGAAGAGCATTTGTATGGCCAGGGATGAGTGTGTTTCTTTAAGGGCAATAAATGTGTGCATTTGAAGGGACCTGTGCATGGGCTTCCCTTAGGCTTTTGAACATGTCTAAGTTTATAACCTCAGAAACATATATTGAATACTTAATCATTTAAGGTCCCATATGAGAATAGTCTGTATTATTATTATTATTTAAAAAAAATTTTTAAATGTTTATTTACTTCTGAGAGAGAGAGAGAGAGAGACAGACAGAGTGAGAGTGGGGGAGGGGCAGAGAGAAGGGGAGACACAGAATCCAAAACAGGCTCTAGGCTCTGAGCTGTCAGCACAGAGCCCGACACGGGGCTCGAACTCAGGAACCGTGAGATCATGACCTGAGCCAAAGTCAGACACTTAACCGACTGCGCCACCCAGGTGCCCCGAGAATAGTTTGTATTATTTACCTTTTTTCTAAGAATTACAGGGAAATACCCAGTAAAATGAAGGTTCATTTAAGTTGTATTTATTTGAGCCTAGCATATCTGTGAAACATTTTTAGGAAGCTTACCCCCACAATACTTGTTTCAGATATTATACAATTAAAGATGTCAGTATCTATTCTATGATATTATTGTACGTCAACATGATTTAAAGTTAACTGTGTTGGCTTCTGAAAATTAAAAACATTTTAACCAATGAAAAACCGCATTTTTTCTGTGATTCCCTACCCTACCCTACCCGCCACTCTGTTAGAAAATCTGGTAAATTTAGCCCATCATAAACTTCTTATGCCTTTATAAAAACATGAAAATCCCTAACAACCAGTTTCAGCGTCATACGTTATTATAAAACTTATTGTCATCGTAGGAAGGTCGTGCTATTGAATGTGCCTTTAAAGCATAAAACCAGTTTTCATGATCTCCTACCTATAATATATTGAAAAACATTTATTTGTTCTAGTTTCCAATGTGATTGAAATCCTAACTGGAACACTTAAAATAATTTGCAATGTATTATTTAGTAGGAATCATTCGATAGACATCAACACACATGCTGTCTATCTATCACATAAAATAGTACTTAACCATTGTGGACTTAAGAGTTTATATACTAGGGGTGCCTGGGTGATTCAGTTGGTTGGTGTCCAACTCTTGATCTCGGCTCAGGTCATGATCCCACAATATGTGGCATGGAGCCCCGTGTCGGGCTCTGCGCTGACAGCTCGGGGAGCCTGCTTGGGATTCTCTCTCTTCCTCTCTCTCTGCCCCTCCCCTGCTCACGTGTGCACACTCTCTCTCAAAATAAATGAAACGAAACAAAACAAACTTAAAGTTTATATAGTACAGTAGTGGTTAAGAGTATCAGCTCTAAGCCTGACTACAAATTAGTCTGCCACTTGCTACTTGTGTGTTAATGAGTCAGTTACTTAATTTCGTTGAGTCATGGTTGCCTCATCTCAAATGGAGAAAACAAGGAATTTCATAGGAATTAAATAAAATAATGCATGCGAGTGTTTAGCACAGTACGTAGAATATTATAAGATTCCGTGAATGCTAGCTATTATTATTTTATATAAATAGTATAATTTGATTTTCAAAGGAACATTGACTGTTAGTTTCAATTTTGTTCCAGCTATTTTAAGCAAACATCCACAGAAGAAAAAATATCAAAAGAATGAGGTAAGTGACAACATCAGCAGTTTAATAGTTATCAAAGAATAGGGGACATTTTTATCAGGTAAATCACTTGTTATTGTTGTCAACTGGTTGGACAATAACTAAAGAAACTGACCAGAAATTAACCACCAGCTTTCAATGACTTTGCCTGTAACTCTTATTGATAGGATTTGTTTTAAATTGCCTCAGTATTACTTAGGAAATAACCTAGTTATAATTAGACTTCTAAAAAACTTTGTTTTGAAATAATTACTGATGCACAGTCACTCGCAAAGACACTGCAGAAAGAAGTCATGTGCCCTCCTCCTTGTCTTCCCTGAGGTAACCATAGTATTTTATCAAGGCCTAGAAATTGACATCAGTACAATGTGTTTTGTAATTTTATACCATTGTATCACATTCTATATCATGTAACCACCTCTACATCAAGATACAGAATTATTCCATCACCAGGAACACAATTTAGACAACTCAAGAGGATAAGGAAGGAAGGAAAGTCTACCGTATTTACCCATATTTTTCTTACTGCGTTCATTCTTTCTTCCTGATACTGCAAGATTTCTTATTTTATCATTTCCTTTCAGTTTAGGGAACTTCCTTTACTCTTTCTTTTAGAGTAGGTCTTCAGGCAACAAATTCTTAGTTTTCCTTCCTCTGAGAATACATTGATTTCCCCTTCATTCCTGAGGGATATTTTTGCTGGATATCAGATTCTGGGCTGACAGTTGCTTTCTTTCCACATTCGAAAAATCTTGTGTGCCCTTCCTTATGGCCTCCATGATTTACTGCTGAAAAAATTTGTCATGGGACTCGCTTTCCCCTGTAGGTAAGGTGGCATTTCTCTGCCTCTCTCTGATTTAAGGATGTTTTTCTTTGTCAAAGTATGACTGTAATGTATATTAGGTTTCTTCAGGTTTACCCAATTTGGGGTTCACACAGCCTCGTGAATCTGTAAGCTTATTTCTTTTGCCAAATTTGGAGAGTTTTCAGCCATTATTCGTTTGAGTATGTTTTCAGCTGCACCCTATTTTTCTCTCCTTCTTGGACTCTGATGATGTGAACGTTAAATCTTTTCTTATAGTCCCCTAAGTCCTGATGTTTTATTTTTTTTCTCTCCCTTTTGTGTAGGTTGGGTAATTAATTATATTCTGTCTTTGAGTCCACTGATTATTCTCTTCTGCCCCATTCATTCTGCTGTTGAGCCTTTCTGCTGAGTATTTTATTTCACTTATATTTTTCAGGTTTAAAAGTTCCACTTGGTGCTGCTTCTTATCTTCTAGTTCTTTACTGAGACTTTGTTTCTTTGCTGAGACTATGTTTTCATTTGTTTCAAGGATGTTCATAATTGCTTGTTCAAGCCTTTATGATGCTTGTTTTAACATCTTTGTCACATAACGTTAACATCTCTGTCATCTTGAGATCGACATATATTTTGTTACTCAGTTTGAGATCCTTTGGACTGTTGGTATGACAACTGATTTATTTATTTTGTTATGTAGACTTGGACATCTTAAGCATGTCATTAGATTTGGGGTTTTATTGAAACTTCCTGTTTTAATCAGCTTCTGGCACCACTCTGTCAGAGGTGGGGACAATGGTGCCTCAGTACTGCCGAGTAGGTCTAGATGTCTAGATTCCCCAGTTCACCTCTGTTGATGCTTGAGGGGTCAGTTCTTCATTACTGATGGGTGAGGGTGGGAGTACTGGTTCCCCATTAGGCCTCCAGTGATACCTCCCTGTCTCAGAAGGGTAAGGACTGCTGATGCTAAGCGTCAGGGGTGGTGTGGTGGGGGAGATAGCCACATTACCACCGGGCGGTGGTGTAAGTTCTGTCTCTCCGGTCAGCCTTCTCTGACACCACCCCAGCATGGGGGAAGTGTGCCTCGTTACAGCCTTGTGAGGGTGGAAGCTTAGGCTCCCCCCAAAGCCTTTGGTGATGTGGGTACAGTTACATTTTTTCTGTGGTGTTTGGCTAGAGTAGAGCAGTTGCTGTCTAAAAGTGTTCTGTCCAGGGGCGCCTGTGTGGCTCAGTTGGTTTAGTGGCCAACTCTTGATTTGGGCTCGGGTCATGGTCTAACGGTTCTTGAGATCAAGCACCATATTGGGCTCTGGGCTGACAGCACAGAGCCTGCTTGGGAGTCTCTCTTCCTCTCTCTCTGCTCCTCCCCTGCTTGTGCCCTCTCCTCTCTCTCTCTCTCAAAATAATTAAACTAAAAACTAAATAAATAAAAGTGTTCTGTCCTGCTAAGCTGCCCCTTTCCTGATCCGTTGGCTGGGTAAACAGGCTTTTCTTAGGGCTTTTTTCCCCCACCTCTGTGCTTGACATTTCTAAGTTTCCAGCTTCTTCAGCTTCACATCTGGAATAGATGAGGTTAGTAGAAAATCCAGGGAACTCACCACGGTGTCGTTCCTCGGATCCTGAGTTCCAAAGCCAGTCTGTGTCTTCTCTCCACCTTTCTGAGCTTTCTTGTATTTGTTTTATATGCCCTGTCACTGGTTTTTAGCTGTACTCTCTAGGAGGAATAGGGCAAATCACTTCTACTTCATTTTTCCGAAGCAGAAGTTTGACTTAGTGTTGCTATTTCTGAATTCTTGCTAGTTAATATTAAGGTTTAATTACATCTCAGAGCTCGAAACTGCAGACTTATCCTACCGGAGACATTTTGGAGTAGTTTTGTGTGCCATCTTGCTACTTTAGCAGTAATATTATTTAAAGGTATCTTTATATAGGCAACATTTCCTTAGTTTATGAGGCAAAGTGCTAATTCTAAGAAGCATGTGCCCACATTCAAGAATCCGTTATACCTTTAAGAGTTTACTTATATTTAAAAAATCTGTTTTGAGATGACAGCAATAGAAGTGGAGGGACGTAGAGATGACAGATTTCACAGAGTAAAATCGGAGAGTGAGGGTGCGGGACTAGTGTCGTACTGAATTTAGTAATGTTATTATAATGCTTAAGTAATGATTAAACTTGTGTGTGATTGCAGCATTAGTTAACCAGCAAACACATAACTCTCCTTAAAATCCTTTAAAGACATATTATATTGGCACACATTATTGTTTTACATGTTCGGAAACCATAAATATAGATTGGGTTGATTGAAAGGCTTTCTGCTTTAACTGTAAATTTCCTCAGTACTTCAGTATCTCACCGTGATTTTACTTTGTCTTTCCTGGTGTATTTCTCTTACGGGAGTTAGCACGGCTTCAAAGTAACAGCAGTGGCGAAGCCTTCCTTTGTTCCCAGGGTTGAGGTACACCACTGAAGGGGTAGAAGGGGCCATCGATGGCCACAGAGGTAAGAGTTGACTTAGTATAATGAAATTTTTAGCACTGAATGTGGATCTATACGTCATCCCTCTCAGTTTAGAGATGACGAACTTGAAGCCCAGAGATGTTAAGAGACCTGAGAGAGGCAACAAGCTACTTGGGAAGCGATTCAGATCCCCTGATCCTGGGGCCATCATGGGGAGCAAGGGGTATGGCGCCGGGAGCCTGAGACCTGGAGCCTGCCCTCCCAAGAATCTAGTGGGGGAGATAGCAAGGACGAAAGTAACATATTATCAAGTGGTACAAAGTTACTGTTGTCCTAAAAGAGGCTCAGATAAAATTCCCTGAAATGTAATTCTTCAAGAACTTACAAGTAGACTTCAATCAGAAAAAATACATATACTTCAATTCTGTCCTATGAATACATAAGAAAAAGGAAGTCAGAAACCTTACTTCCAAACTCTTTTAGAGAAAAAGATCCTTGAATTTATTGAGTTTTATTTCAAAAAGGTATGCTCCTAGGATAAAAATTGTAGGCAATGATGCCTGATTTAGAATTTGGCACAGTTTACTGTTGGTGGGAAAGCAAACTGGTGCCGCCACTCTGGAAAACAGTGTGGAGGTTCCTCAAAAAGTTAAAAATAGATCTACCCTATGACCCGGCAATAGTACTGCTAGGAATTTACCCACGGGATACAGGAGTGCTGATGCATAGGGGCACGTGTACCCCAATGTTTATAGCAGAGCTTTCAACGATAGCCAAATCATGGAAAGGGCCTAAACGTCCATCAACTGATGAATGCATAAAGAAGATGTGGTTTATATATACAATGGAATACTACTTGGCAATGAAATAGAATGAAATCCTGCCATTTGCAGCAATGCGGATGGAACTGGAGGGTATTATGCTAAGTGAAATAAGTCAGGCAGAGAAAGAGACCATATGTTTTCACTCATATGTGGATCCTGAGAAACTTAACAGAAGACCATGGGGGGGGGGGGGAAGGGGGGAAAAAAGTTACAGAGAGGGAGGGAGGCAAACCATAAGAGACTCTTAAATACTGAGAACAAACTGAGGGTTGATGGGGGGTGGGGGAGAGGGGAAAGTGGGTGATGGGCATTGAGGAGGGCACTTGTTGGGATGACCACTGGGTGTTGTATGGAAACCAATTTGACAATAAATTACATTTAATATAAAAAAAACTTTCAGAGAAACGAAAAAAAGGCAATAAATGCAAGGTCAGTTTAACAAAACGAAACAAAACAAAACAAAAAACAAACGAACAAACAAACAAAAGAATTTGGCATACTTTATTTAATCCAAGGTAAAGCTTTTATATAGGGGTATATCTCGTTTTGTCATATTTTGCCATTGTTGCACTTTGTAGATGCTGTGTTTTTACACACTGGAGCGTTTTTTTATTAATTTTTTTTCAATGTTTATTTTTGAGAGAAAGAGTGTGAGTGGGGTAGGGGCAGAGGGAGAGGGAGACACAGAATCTGAAACAGGCTCCAGGCTCTGAGCTGTCAGCACAGAGCCCGACGCAGGGCTCGAACTCATGAGCCGTGAGATCATGACCTGAGCTGAAGTCGGACATTTAACTGATTGAGCCACCCAGGCGCCCCACAAATGGGAGGTTTGTGGCATCCCTGTGTTGAGTAAGTCTGTCAACGCTATTTTCAAGCAGTATTTCGTCACTGCGTGTCTGTGTCACATTTTGATAATTCTTGCAATATTTCAAACTTTTCCATTATTATTATGTTTGTTACAGGGATCTGTGATAAGTGATCTCTGATATTGCTATTCTGATTGTTTTGTGCATCCTGAACCGTATCCATAGAAGATGGTAAACTTAATTGATAAGTGTTGTTTGTGTTCTGACTGCTCCACCGACCAAATGTTCCCCAGTCTCCCTCTTCTTAGGCCCCCCTATTCCCCGAGACACTACAATATTGAAATTCGACCAATTAATAACCCTACAGTGGCCCGTAACTGTTCAAATGAAACGAAGAATCACGTGTCTGTCCCCTTCAATCAAAAGGTAGAAATGATTAAGCTCAGCGAGGGAGGCGCGTCTTAAGCCGAGACGGGCTGAAAGCTAGGCGTCTTGCAGCAGACAGTTAGCCTCATTGTGAATGCAAAGAAAAGGTTCTTGAAGGAAATTGAAAGTGCTACTCCAGTGAACACACGAATGGGAAGTAAGCAATACGGCCTATTGCTGATGTGGAGAAAGTGTTAGTGGTCTGGACAGAAGCTCGAAGCAGCCACGATAGTCCCTTAAGCCAAAGCCCGATCCAGAGCAAGGCCTTAACTCTCTGCAGTTGTGTGGAGGCCGAGAGAGGTGAGGAGGCTGTGGCAGGAAAGTTGGAAGCTAGCAGAGGTCGGTTCGCGAGGCCATCCAGAAGATCCAACTAAGATCAGGAACGCAGAGGCTACACCAAACAACAGATCTGCAGTGTGGACTCTGAGACAGCCTTCTGTCGGAAGAAGATGCCATGTGGGACTTTCGCGGCTAGAGACGAGAAGCCAGTGCCCGGCTTCAAAGCTGCAAAGGACAGGCCGACTCGAATTATTAGAGGCGAATATAGCCAGTGACGTTAAGTTGAAGCCGGTGCTCACGGGCCGTTCCAGAAACCCCAGGGCAGGGCCTTCAGAATTATGCGAAATCCACTGTGCCTGTGCTCTTTAACAGGAATGACCAAGACTGGATGGCGGCACGTGTGTTTACAAGGTGGTTTGCTGAATGTCTGAAGCCCACCGGGGAGACCTACTGCTCCGAAAGAAAAGATTCCGTTCAAAATAGTACTGCTTGTTGAAAATGCACCTGGTCACCGAAGAGATGCACGTTGTTCTCGTGGCCGGTGTGCAGCCCAGGGGTCAAGGAGTCATTCTGACTTTGAAGCCTCGTTATTATTTAAGCCGCACATTTTGTAAGGCTCTAGCTGCCATAGATAGGGATTCCTCTGACGGATCTGGGCAAAGTCCGTTGAGAACCTTCTGGAAGGGATTTGCCATTCTGGATGCCATTAAGAAAGAACCCTTGCGATGCACGACAGGAAGTCAACACGTCAACATAAAAAGGAGTTGGGAAGAAGTTGATTCCAACCCTCATGGATGCCTCGGAGGGCTTCAAGGCTTCAGTGGAGGAAGTAACAGCAGACGGGGTGGAAATAGCAAGAGAAGTAGAATCGGAAGTGGAGCCTGAAGATGACACTGAATTGCTACAGTCTCGTGATCAAACTTGAACAGACGGGCAGTTTGCTCCTTCTAGATGAGCAGAGAAAGTGGTTTCTTGAGATGAAATCTGCTCCTGGTGGAGATGCTGGGGAAATTGTTGAAATGCAAAAACAAAGAATTTAGAGTATGACATTCGTTTGATAAAGCAGGTGCAGGGTTTGAGAGAATTGAATCTAATATCAAAGAAGTTCTAGTGTGTGTAATATTCTATCTAACAGAACCTCACGCGACAGAGAAATTGTGAAAGGAAGAGTCCATCTATGTGGCAAACTTCATCATTGTCTTATTTTAAAAAATTGTCACGGTCACCTATACCTTCAGCAACCACTGTCCTCATCAGTCAGCAGGCATGTGACACCAAGGCAGTACCCTCCACCAGCAAAAAGATTACAACTTGCTGAAAGTTCAGAAGGTGGTTAGCACTTTTAGCAATAAAGCATTTTTATTTTCATTTTTTTAATTTTTAAAAATTTATTATTTTTTAAAAATTTTTAAATGTTTTTTAAAATTTATTTTTGAAGGAGAGAGACAGAGCACGAGTGGGGGAGGAGCAGAGAGAGAGGGAGACATAGAATTCGAAGCAGGCTCCAGGCTGTGAGCTATCAGCACAGAGCCCGATGCGGGGCTCAAACCCACGAACCGTGAGATCATGGCCTGAGCCAAAGTCGGACACTCAACCGACTGAGCCACCCAGGCACCCCCAAAATTTATTATTTTTGAGAGAGAACACGCACATGAGCAGGGAAGGGGTAGAGAGAGAGGGGAATAGAGGATCCAAAGTGATCTCTGTGCTGACAGCAGAGAGCCTGATGCAGAGTTCAAACTCACGAACTGTGAGATGAGGACCTGGGCCGAAGCCAGATGCTTAATCTACTGAGCCACCCAGGCGCCCAGCTAATGAAGTATTTTAAAATAAGGTATGTACATTGCTTTTTCAGACATAATGCTATCACATACTTAACAGACCCCAGTATAGTATAAAGAATTTTTTTTTAAGCATAAGTTTTATATTCACTGGAAATAAAAAATTCATTTTACTTGCTTTATTATGATACTTTTTTTTTAAGGATTTTTTTTCATGTTTATGTATTTTTGAGAGAGAGAGAGACAGAGCTCGAGCAGAGGAGGGGCAGAGAGAGGGGGAGACACAGAATCGGAAGCAGGCTCCAGGCTTCGAGCTGTCAGCATAGAGCCCGACACGGGGTTCAAACTCACAAACCGCTTGATCATGACCTGAGCTGAAGTCGGATGCTCAACCGACTGAGCCACCCAGGCGCCCCCATTGTGATACTTTATTGCAGTGGTCTGATACTGTACCTGCAGTATCTTTGAGGTAGGCCTGTAAATAGACAATAAAGGTATAAATGTACACACATGTAAGATACATATATTTATGTATATGTGTGTATTTATGCATGTATACATATGATTAGATTCAATCGGAAGCTCAAAGTGCTAGACATCTCCTCAATATAAGGGAGGTTATCTAATAAAGCTGTAAACAATGGAATGAGCCATCTCAGGGTACAGGGACTTCCTGTCACTAAAAGTGATTAAGGAAAGGCTCATTGACTTCTTGACAGTGGTAATAGGTTAGAGGAAAATTCAGCATTGTATAGGTGGTGGGATCCAGATGATCTTTTAAGTTGTCTTTGGACTCTAAGATTTTATTATTTCAGTTATTTCAATTGGTGCCTGATCTTTGGAGACACGAGTGTAGTTTAAATATTTTCTTTTCCTTATTTGACACAGGAGAAATCCTTTATTTCTTGATTTATAGAGTACTTTAAGTGTCACATCTAACATTAAAAAAAGTCTATCATTGTGGAGTAACATTCTCATTATTGGGATTGTATTACATTACATTAGGCATCACCAAAATTGTATTTCATCAGACCGGCATATAGGACTAACATTTTTGTGCATATCTCATGGGCTGGGAGAACTGAGGCAGAATGCCAGATTTAGCCTGTATGCTGGAGATTTCCCGCTATAACAGGATATGAATGTGGTTTAATTTCTAGTAGTGGTCAATATAGTATTGTCCAGTATTCCTTGTCAATGTAGGTATTTCAGGTGCTTTCTGGTCTTTATTAGAGAGTAATTCATATACTTGAAAAACAGAAAGTATCCATGAAAAATAAGTCTTCGCTCTCTAGTGTCAGGCATTGTTAGTTTTTTATTTTTGTCTTTATGCTTACAGATGTTTTCTATGCAAATAAAAGTACGTACATATGTCCTCTTTTAAATACAAAGGAGAACAATGATAGAAACCGCTCTTTGCCTGCTGTTTTAAAGAAAATTCAATACGTGTTACAGATCTTTCCATGTCTGGGCCTTAATACCTACCCTATGTAATTTTTAAAAATTGAGATAAAATTCACATACCATAAAACTCACCCTTTTCAAGTGTACAGTTCAGTTTTTTTTAGTTTATTCACAAAATTGTGCAACCATTACCACTAATGACAGAACATTTTCATCAAAAGAGACCCTCTGTCCATTAGCAGACCCCTCTCCCCCTGTCCTTGGCAATCACTAATCTGCTCTCTCTGTGGATTTGCTTATTCTGAACGTTTCATATAAATAGAACCATACAATATATATAGCATATTGTATTTAGCTTCTTTCACTTAGGACAATGATTTCCAGGTTCCTTTACGTTCTATAATGCGTATCGGTAGTTATGTTCTATAATGCGTATTGGGTAGTTAATTCCTTCTATGACTGAATACCATTTCATTGTGTAGATATTCCAAAAATTTTTGTACATTCATCCATTGATGGATATTTGGGCTGCTTCCACTTTTTGGCTATCGTGAATAATGCTGCTATGAACATTCATGTACACCCTTTTACGTGGCTTGTTACCTTACTATTTTTAATAATTTCATAGTGACCCATCATGTGGATGTTCTACAGTTTAATTCTAAGTAGTCTCCTACTTAGGGACATTTGGATTAGACCTAGACTCTGTAATTAAATCTATTGCAGGTGAGGGGTGGGGAAAAAATAAATCTATTGCAAACTGCCTTGGACATACATTTCTGGGCCACTTTGTGAGACAACGTTCTAACGGGTGAAATGGCTACATCACACGACACGTGCAGGTTTCATTTTGATTAATATATTGCCTCATTGCCTCCTAGAGAAGTTTCATCAATTTATGCTTCTACATATCTGTTTCCCCAAAGTTTTTTCTGTCATCTTTTTAAGCTTTTCAGCCTATGTAATGTTCACTTTTATTCCCGGCATTTCATGCTAACTCTTTTTTGCCAGAAGTGTGTCACTGTTATTCAGCTAACCGCCACTGCCCCCCGACAGCCCAACTTTTGATTTTCTTGATTTCTATTTCATTCATTTTATGCTCTTTATTATTTCTATACTTGTACTTAAAATTTTTTATTATGTCAGGTTTGTTTTCTAGCTTACTACTTTGGATGCCTAGTCTATCTGGGTTTGTTTTGTTTTGTTTTGTTTTGTTGCCTTTCTTTTCTTTTCTTTTCTTTTCTTTTCTTTTCTTTTCTTTTCTTTTCTTTTTTTTTTTTAGTTTTTCAGTTGGCTCCATGCCCAATGTGGGGCTTGACCTCATGACCCTGAGATCAAGAGTCACACACCCTACTGGCTGAGCCAGCCAGGTGCCCCCTGGCCTTTCTTTTTTAATGTAAGTACTTAAGGTTATAAGTTTTCCTCTAAGCTTTGCTTTAGCTGCACCTCCCAAGTTTTGCTATGTTGTGTTTGTTTTTGTTCCGTTTAAGCATTTTCTGATTTCTATTGCGATTTCTTCTTTGACCCTATGTGTTGTTTAGAAGTGTTTCTTGATATCCAAACTTGGATGGTTTTTTGCTTTCACTTATTGTTGATTTTTAGCATAATTTTGCAGTGATTATAGAATATAATGATATTTGATTTTCAGTCCTTTTGATGTTTGCTGAGACTTACTTTGTGGCTTAGTATGTGATCCATTTTTGTAAATATTCTGTGCGTGCTTGTGAACACAAGATATTTTCTCCATTTGGTGAAATAGCGTTCCATGTATAGCCAATAGATTAAACTTGATAATTGTGTTCAGAGTATGTGTAACCTTACCAGATTATTTTTTTGTCCGCTGGTTTTATCAGTTCCTGAGAGAGATGGTTTGAAATAATCTAATCTATGCATTTTTCGGTTTCTTAGTATCGTTCAGACATTTTTGTTTTATATACGTTTCGAAGCCGTGTATTAGATGTGTAAAAGTTTAGAATTGTTTTACCTTCCTTGCAAATGGACATTTTTATCATGATGTAGTCAGAAGGAGAAAGAGTCCCCCATTCCTCTTGCCTTTTCCTTCTTCTTTTTTCTCTCCCAATAACCTCCTCCCTACACACCCCTGGCTGTGGAAATGACAGTGGGTTAACTGGAAGTTCAACCCCATCTGTTGAGGAAAGCAACCACATTATTTGTCATTCAATTTTCCTGAAGTATGGCATATCACCGTAGGAGTCTTAGAAGAATGAAGGAAGTAATTCTGAAAGTTGGGGGGTGGGGGAGGGTGTTTCGGAAACAATGGGGAAAGCTTCTTCATGAATAATACTAAGTTGACTCCTCATATCCAGCTTCCCTCTATAATATTCACTCACTTCAACCAGCCATCAGTACCTTTGTCTTCCTTGCTGACAGTTTTCGCGGTTGCCTGTTTCTCTTTCACCTCCCGTGTATTTGTGAGGGAAGCCACTCCAGACCAACTCATGTCGTTTCAAAGCCGGGAGGGCCCTTAGAAGATTTTTTTAGCTGCCATTTCTCACCCCCACTACACTTTATAGATGAGGTAACTCAGTTCCTTATAGGCGAATTAACTTCTTCAGTTAGACCTTTTTAGCTGAGTGCAGGTTAGAAACAAAGTCCCCTTTCCGATTCCCTTGTCTTACATTTCCTGCGTTCTTGCACTTGAAGTTCTCATTATAGTCACGGACCTAGCAACCTGCTGGATTCCTGGGGTGTTCTACCTGCATAAACTGCCACAAACATTTCTTGTTTGGTCTCCCTTTGGTGCAGAGGCCACTGTTGACCTCAGCTGAAATGTGGATTCTACCTAAGGGTTCTTGAAGTAAAAATCTCAACCATAAATGGGTCTGCTCTTTTCATTGTAGCCACTCTTGGCGATTGAGAACAAACTAGTTCTCAAAGGGTCCGGAACCTCTTCAAATGCATATGTATGAGTCTGACCTGGCAGCAGACATTCATATGTATTTCACCTTGCACAGTAAGTTTGTTGACTTCCTCCTGCTGTAGCAGTTCCACTGTATTGTTTTTATTTTTATGCATGTATGTATGTTTATTTTTGAGAGAGAGAGAGAGACAGAGCAGAGCACAAGCGGGGAGGGCAGAGAGAGAGAGAGAGGGAGACAGAGAATCCAAAGCAGGCTTCAGGCTCCCCGCTGTCCACACAGAGCCAGACACAGGGCTTGAACCCACGGACCGCGAGATCATGACCTGAGCCGAAGCCAGAAGCTTAACTGACTGAACCACCCAGGCGTCCCTCCACTGTATTTTTTTTTTATTTAAAAATTTTTTTTTCAACCTTTATTTATTTTTGGGACAGAGAGAGACAGAGTATGAACGGGGGATGGGCAGAGAGAGAGGGAGACACAGAATCGGAAACAGGCTCCAGGCTCCGAGCCATCAGCCCAGAGCCCGACGCGGGGCTCGAACTCACAGACCGCGAGATCGTGACCTGGCTGAAGTCGGACGCTTAACCGACTGTGCCACCCAGGCGCCCCTCCACTGTATTTTTTAAATAAATTCCTTTTTCTTCAGTTACGCAACTGGCAGGCTGTATCCCATGGATGTTCCCACTCCTTTGGATTAGGCCACTGCCTGCTATGTCCTTTTGCGCAGGTTATTGAATTTGTGACCATGGCAAACATTTTCCGCTGGTGATTTTCTAAGAACTTATTAAGTTGTAAATAAACATCATGGGCTGTTTGCCCCTAATTATGTACGTTTGAAGACTGGACTCTGGTAAGTCCATTTTTTTTTTTTTTTATTTACTGCCCCCACTTGCAGCATAAACGTTTAAGAAGGTATCTTTGGATCTGTGTAGCTGGTTCTCTTTGCCTTTTTCTCCTGCCCCACCACGTACACTTGTAATGATCTCTGCCGAAGCTTCCCCTTCCCTTCTAGAGGGTCAGTGCACACATTGAGAGTTACTGACCGAATGCACTATACGTATGAACAGTGTGAAAAAAGGTCATACTTTCAGAACTACTGGTCTGTCCCTTTTGGATTGGAGAATTGTTTATATGGTCTGTGTTAGCCTTAAAAATAACACTGCCAGGTATTTTACCAACAAAAACAGGTTTGTTTAGGAATAGCGGAGAATCACACTTTGGGACAAGCAAGCGGAAACAAAGACATAGGCAAGTTTGGAGAACAAAGGAGAAGAATGCTCTTTTACAGAGGAAATGGAGTTGGGTGGGGGGGGCTGTTATAAAGAAGAAGTCCATTGGAGTAAACGTGAGTTCAAAGTATAGTGGCTGCTCGTTGCCTGAGCTGTGACGGTCTCTCGCTGGCTGGGCTGTTGCTGGGGGAGGGGAAACCTTTCGTCTTCCCTTTGGAGTGGTCACATAATAGCGAAAGTAGTATCAACTTGTAAGGTCTGTCTCTTCCTTTGGGTCTGCAGTTGACCACCAGTGATAGGGCATGAGAGCTCCCCCTTCTGGCCTCCTGACTCCATTCTTTTTTCTTTTCTGTCTTAAATTTAAATCCAAGTTAGTTAACATATATTGTAATAACGATTTCAGGAGTAGGATTTAGTGGTCCGTCACTTACAGACAGCAGCCAGTGCTCATCCCAAGTGCTTTCCCTAATGCCAATCACCCATTTAGCCCATCCCCCAGTTAACTGGGTCCCAGGAGACCCAGTATCCCTCCGGCAACCCTGTTTGTTCTCTGTATTTAAGAGTCTCTTATGATTTGCCGCCCTGTTTTTATTTTATCTTTTATCTTATCTACTTATCCCGTATGTTCATCTGTTTTGTTTCTTAAATTCCACATATGAGTGAAATCATATATCTGTCTTTCTCTGACTTATTTCACTTAGCATAATACCGTCTAGTTCCATCCACGTTGTTGCAAATGGCAAGATTTCATTCTTTTTGATCACTGAGTAATATTCCGCTGTATATACACACCACTTCCTCTTTATTCATTCATCAGTCAATGGATATTTGGACTCTTTCCATAATTTGGCTATTGTTGATAGCACTGCTGTAAACATTGGGTGCATTTGCCTCTTGAAATCAGCATTTTTATATCCTTTGAATAAACACCTAGTAGTGCAATTGCTGGGTTGTAGGGTAGTTCTGTTTTTAATTTTTTGAGGAACCTCCATACTGTTTTCCAGAGTGGCTGCACCAGCTTGCTTTCCCACTGGCAATGCAAAAGGTTCCTCTTTCTCCGCATCCTCGCCAACATCTGTCGTTGCCTGAGTCAGAATGTTAGCCATTCTGACAGGTGTCAGATGGTATCTCATGGTGGTTTTGATTTGTATTTCTCTGATGATGGGTGATGTGGAGCACCTTTTCACATCTGACTCCATTCTAAATGAGGTTTCCTTGTATTAATTTTCACATCTATGAGGTTTTTGTTTCAGTATCTCAGATCCTTGCACCTCTCCCAAGCTCAGTACACTCCAGTTGATATTCTTGTATCCCTACAGCTTTTCAGTAGTGAGGAAGACTGACTTCAGTGTTTCTTAGACAATGTGTAGGAGGTAACTAGGTATACCGGGGGGGGGGGGGGGGGGGGGAGGGGCCTTCCAAGCTGAGGGAGCCATATAAGGGAGGTAAAACGTGGACTAGGGCTGGGGACTCTGTGTTCTGGCCGGGGAAGGTGCTGAGAAGTAGCAGGTGACCAGGTCCTCGCTAAAAGGTTTATATAGAACTCCAAAGAATTCAGTTTTTATACTAATGACACTGGTGAGCCACGGCAGTATTTGTGACTTCAGGGTAGCCTTTCAGCAATATTGGTCAGGCTGTAGTTTGTGGGAAGAGTTGAAGGGAAGCAAGTCCCAGGATTAATTAGGAGATTTGTCAGAAGGCTGATAGAGTAATTCGAGCTAAAATAACGTGTCTGAACTAAGGTCTGACAGAAAATAGAGAGAGGAGGAGGGTTGGGTTTGAAAGCCAGTTGAAGGCTTCCCAGTTTGCATGGACGAAGGATTGAGAACGTGGGAAGGAACAAAGGATGGAGCCCGGGTTTCTGGTTTGCACTGATGTGGCAGAAGTCCTACCATTCCCAGCGCCAGAGAGCACGACAGGAGCCCGCGAGGGAAAAACAGATCATGAAGACAGGGTGACGAGTTAAATGCAGCGCACCTGAAAATCAAGGCGTTCGTGTGCCGTCCCAGTTGTCTCGTATACAGTTGGCTCTGTGGCTCTCGATCACAGAAGAGGTCTTGGCTGAAAATAAAATAATTTTACGTTATGTGTTTTTGACCACAAATGAAAAATAATGTTTTTCATGTTTATTTTTGAGAGACAGAGACAGAGCACGAGCAGGGGAGGGGCAGAGACAGAGAAGGAGACACAGAATCCGAAACAGGTTTGGGGCTCCGAGCTGTCAGCACAGAGCCCGACGTGGGGCTCGAACCCACGAACTGTGGGATCGTGACCTGAGCCGAAGTCAGACGCTTAACCGACTGAGCCACCCAGGTGCCCTGAAAACCAATTTTAAAATACCATACATGTTGGGGCGCCTGGGTGGCTCAGTCTGTTAGGCATACGACTGTTGATTTTGGCTCAGGTCATGATCTCACGGTTTGTGGGCTCGAGCCCCGAGTCAGGCCCCGCACTGACCACGCAGAGCCTGCTTGGGACTCTCTCTCTCCCTCTCATTCTCTGCCCCTCCCCTGCTCTCGGACGTGTTCTCTCCGTCTGTCTGTCTGTCTCTCTCTTCAAAAATAAATAAATAAACTCAAAAAGATAACATAACGTTTAAATGTTTTTATTTCGACAGTTGTCAGCAAACCAGTGGTAGTGGCGCCAAGGGGATGCGCCGGATTATTTGCTGGGGGGTGGGTGTGAGAAGGGAGGAGGGCAGAAATAGGTGAACTGCCAGCATCGGCACCGTAGACAGAGCTGTGCAGAGGAGACATCTGAAACTGTGAGGAAAAGCAGGCGACCGAGACCGAGTGGATTTAGGAAGCAGTGACTTGGAATTAGGTGCCGGCGCCCCTGGGTGACCTCGGGTGGTGGGAGCAGTTCCGTGTGATGCGTCCGTCTGCGATTCTGCTTTCACCCGGTCTTCTCCGCTGGAGGCACCTTCGTACTGTCCACAGTGCCTACCACATAGTAAGCACTCAGTAGATACCTGTTGAATTAGTCCCTTTGAATGCCGTCGTCCTTACTCTCGGGAGAAATCCGGACTGAGGTCTGGATGCGCTTTGCTAGAAGTTCAGTATTTGGTGGATAGAGTAGCAGCCTGCTGCATTCTGCTCCCGTGTCACAAAATACTTGTGGATGAGACCTTAAAAATTCTTAGTTAAAGTGGATAAAACAGTTTCTCACTACGTCTTCTTCGAGCGTCAGGGGATTTTCGTGTTCAAGATGATCAATCCTCATATTTTATTTTGCAACAGTTTTCCTCTTCTCGGTTTCTTCTTCCTTGATCTGTTGAAACCTCGCTTTCCGTTGAGGCCACTTGTACCTTGTTTAGAAAGAGCAGCATAGGAAGAGAAAGTTGGCTTGTGTTCTGGGAGGAAGGTTATTTTGAAGCGAACTCTTCTGCGCCTTTGTAAAACGTACTGCAGTGTAACAAAATTAACTTAAATCGGGCTATGCGTTATACCCAATTCAGGTGTATCTGCAACTTGAAACGAGCCTGTGAACATTTCGTAAGTGGATAATTTATTTGTTTTACATGGCCTTAGTCATTTGGGCCTCTGGAACATTGTCGTTTAGTTAGGACCTGGCAGGAGTTTGTATAGCTTCGCTTAAATAAAACGGTTTCTTCTTAAAGGAGGTGGCTCCCTCTCTGGTAGTAGGAGGACCAGAAAGAGGGAGGTGTGGAGTAATATGTATAAAAAAGGGAGTGTTAGGATTAATTCTCTATGTCAGTTTGTCTATTTGGCTAAGCATTCTAGATGTTTCTTTGGAGGCATTTCTCAGATGAGATGAACATTTAAATCAGTATACTTTGAGTGAAGCAGGTTACCCTCCATGAAGTGGGTGTGTATTTGAAGACGTTAGGAGATTGCAATTATTTGAAGACGTTAGGAGAAAAAGACTGATCCATCCCAAAGAAAGGAGATTTCTGCCAGCTATCCCATTACCTTTGAACTCAAGCTTCAACGTCAACTCTTTCCTGGGTCTCCAGCCTGCCAGCCTCCACAATGGTGTGAATGAATTACTTAAAATCTCTCTCCCTCTCTCTTTCTCTTCATGTGCGTGTGTGTGTGTGTGTGTGTATACACACACACACACACATATGTGTATATGTATATATACATATACATATATGTGTATGTATACACACACAAATATATATTTTTATATATATATATATATATATATATATATATAGTAGGGGCACCTGGCTGGCTTGGTCGGTAGAGCATGTGGCTCTTGATCTTGGGGGTCACGAGTTCAAGCCCCACACTGGATGTAGAGATTATTTAAATTACTTAAATATATATATGTATTTTATATTTAATATGTTTTGTATTTATATGTCATATATATGTATATATATACATATATATAAAATCTTGTATTGCTTCTTTTTCTCAGGAGAACCCTCACTGATGCAGGGGGAAACATAGTTTTGCTTTATTATTTTGAATATTTTGCCTTTCCATGTCTGCCTCTGTGTTTCCTCTTGCCTTGGTGCATTCTGGAAACGTGTGATACACTTGATTACAGATGCAGGTCAGCAAACCTGCTGGGACCTTACCGTGCATAGAGGAAGGTGCAACTGCTCGCTCTTTGGTGGCTCCCAGCTGAATAAGGCTAGGTCTCTGCTCTTGAGGAGTTTAAGACCGGAAGGGAGCCAACATCTGTGAGTTAAGGCAGATTGTGATCGGTTCTGTAAGAGAAAGCTAAGCAGCATGCGGCAGAAACCAGAAGGGAGTGATGACTTCTGCTTGGCTGCTTGGGGAAGTTTGGGGCTGGTCCTTAAGGATGGTGGGGTTTAAATTACTGCTTTGCGGTGGGGGAAGTGGGGTTGTAAATGCACATCCCAGAAAGAGGTAACACGATGAACAAAGGCCCAGGACTCAGGAAATAGGGGGTGCCCTGGGAGTAAGAAGAAAATGTGACTCTTATTTTACAGGAATACTCTCTAGGGAGATATTTTCAGAATTAAATGGACCCTAGAAAAGAGACAGCCTGCGGTTTCCTCTCAGCAGCTGCGGGTAGGAATGAATGCAAATGTGTGCAAATGCTTGTATACACGTGTTCTCTGCTTTCTTCCACCAGGGTTGGTCTGTTCAGAGACACCATAGCCTTATCATCTAATCTGGTCTGTTCTGCTATCTGGACTGGCTTAATTTTATCTCTGGGCTAAGCACTGCTCAGAGCATGGAAGGAAAAGGAAGCTTGGGGGTTGACAATCCCTACTTCACACTTGTGCCCAGAGCTTATCTCCCGTTGGCCTTTGGGGCTTGCTGCTTCCTACAGTCCTGGCTGGCCGGGCCCTGTGAGCTAGTGTTTGTTGGCCTTAGTGAGTTAGTGACGTATTCTTTGCTCTGAGGTATTTTGTAATAAACTCAGACGAGATGGCGTATATGAAAATGCTTTGTGAACTCCCAAAGTGCTGAACAGATGCAGGCAATATTATACGTTTTGTTTTGTTTTTTTCCCCTACAAACAGTAGATGCTGCGTCAGTGTCCTATTTAAGTTCTTGAGCAGAGGGCTTACTCTGACTTTCTGCGATCAAGTATTGGTATAGCAGCTTTTTTTTTTTTTTTTTTGTCAGTTATTTTGATTTTCCTGATGTGCCATTTTGGAACCTCATTCAAAGGATTTGATTAGTAGAGGCGGCAGGAAGGGCTCCTTTGTGTCACGTCTAGCAGTCCTATAGTGTGTTCTCACTTCATAATCCCTAAATAGGAGTCCAGTTGGAAATCCAGGTCCCATGGATTTAATTTTTAAACCCTTTTGGGGGCGCCTGGGTGGCTCAGTCGGTTGAGCAGCCAACTTCGGCTCAGGTCATGATCTCACGGTCTATGAGTTCAAGCCCCATGTCGGACTCTGTGCTGACAGCTCGGAGCCTGGAGCCTGCTTTCATTCTGTGTCTCCCTCTCTCTCTGTCCCTCCCCTGCTTGTGCTCTGTCTCTCTCTAAAATAAATAGACAAACATTAAAAAAAAAAATTCTATAAACCCTTTTGGTTAGTTCCTTGAGGTGTAATTTGCATATAGAAACCTCCCCTCCGTTTTAGCAAACAGTGAGTTCTGAGTCCGGACAAACCTATCAGAGTCCTGTCACGAAGATACAGAATAGTTCTGCCACCACCCAGACTCGCTTGCTCCCTTGTCAGCTGGTTACCTCATCGTGGCCTCCGGCAAGCCCTGATCTGTTCTCTGTCGCTGTACTTTTGCCTTTCCCAGTATGTCATATAAATGGAATCATATAGTATTTTGTCTTGGGGATCTGGCTCCTTTTACTTAGCATAATATTTCTGAGACTCATTCAAATTGTCGCATGGATCAGCAGTCGGTTCCTTGTTACTGCTGAGTGATATTTTTTTGTGTGAATGTACCCCTGTTTTTCCTTTCACCAGTTGGAGAACACACCCGGACTGTTTTCAGATGGGGATGATTATAAATAAAGCTGCCATGAACACTTGTTTATAGATTTTTGTGTGAACGTAAATTTTCGTTTCTTGGGGTAAATACCTTTGGGTAGCATCTACGGATTGTATGGTGACTGTATATTTAACTGTGTAAGAAAATGTCAGACTATTTCTGCCAGCACCTCGGTATTTTCTTTAAAAATTGCGTTAGCCATTCTGTAGGTAGTAAGATACCCATTGTATTTTTTTCTTTCACCGGATGAATTTTATATATGAATTATACCCCAGTAGTTGATCGTATTTTTTAAAGTACCAGAAACAAAGTAGGAAAAAACAATGGTAACATAAAAGTGACTAAGGACGAATTCTAAAGTAGAAAAGGAACTAACTCATAAAATTAAAAAGAATAGCACAAACAGGGCATATGATTGAAATGGTAAATTCATAGAAAAAGATGTATGCATAGCCGGTAAGTAGAAGACAGGCTCACTAGCTAAATATCAGGAAATTCAGTGGGGCTTTTTTTTTTTTCAAAGGAAATTCAGCAAGACTTTGGAAAAAAAATGTTCATAATTGGGGGTGGGGGGGTGGGGGGGTGGGGAGGCAGGTGGCAGACAGTTCCGCTCACTTAACTCTTCCTGGGAGTGTCAATTAGTATGGGCTTTGGAATAATTTGGCAGTTTCTATAAAAACAATACATATATTCATTCCAGTGATTTTGCTTTGTAGACTAAATTGAATCAAGTCTTTCACACGTATGCAAAGATGTGTGAGCAATGTTAAGCTTACAAATAAAACCGTCAGTTATTTTACCAGCAAAAATGGGTATATTGCGGAATAATAGCAGAGAATTGCAAATCGGCACATGCAAACTAAGGCAAAACCATATGAAATCTGCACAAGGAAGGAGGGGAGCACTCCTCAGAGGAAAGGGGGTAGTTGGGAAGTGCTGTTATAAACAAAGTCTTCAATGGAGCAAAATGGGACTTTGAACTACAGTAGCTTCTCATTGGCTGAGTCATGACAGTCTCTCATTGGCTGAGCTCTTGCTGGGGAAGGAGAAAACCATTATTCCTCTGCCTGGGGGAGTAAAGTGCTGTTGACTTGAGACTTAGAAAGCATGTTTCTTTGTGTTGGGGTCTGTGGTTGATGAGGAATGGTAGCACATGAGACCTTCCCCCTTTTGGCCTCTCAACCAACCTCTTGGGGTTTTGTTTTGTTTTGTTTTGTTTTTTGTTTTCAGTTTATTTTATTTATTTTGAGAGGGAGAGGGCGCATGTGACAGAGAGGGGGACAGAGGGGGAGGGGCAGAGAGAGAGCGAGAGAAAGAATCCCAAGCAGGCTTCACGCTCAGTGCAAGCTGGACACAGGACTCAATCCTAGGACCTTGGGATCATGACCTGAGCCAAAACCAAGAGTCCGATGCTTGACTGACTGAGCCACCCAGACGCCCCCACCCCTCCACTTTAGTTTAGTAAGGTTTTCCTTTATTAATTTTCACAATAAGAATGTTTTTATATAATATTACTTGTGTGAGGAATTGTGGTAAGCTCCCTGAGTATGTACCAATGGAGAGAAAGGATAAAGAATTATCTTATTGTGTTAGTTTGCATGTACATAATGACTGATGATTTTGAGCATCTTTTCATGTGTCTCTTGGTCACTCATATCTTTTGGTTAAACATAATTTGGAACTAAAGCTCATTAAAAAAATTAAGTTGTCTTTATTGTTAAATTGTCATTGTTCTTTTGTTTTTGTTTGTTTAATTTTTTTGATGTTTATTTATTTTTGAGAGAGAGAGACAGAACATGAGCAAGGGAGGGGCAGAGGAAGAGGGAGACACAGAATCCGAAGCAGGCTCCAGGCTCCAGGCTCCGAGCGGTCAGCACAGAGCCTGACACCGGGCTCAGACTCACGGATCGCGAGATCATGACCTGAGCCAAAGTCGGATGCTTAACCGACTGAGCCACCCAGGCGCCCCTGTTTTGTTTTGTTTTTGTAATTCATCTCCCTCCCTACCTTTCATTTTTCTTGAAAGATCATGGATACAAACCCTTGATCAGATATGTGATTTGCAGATAACTTTTTCCTAGTTTGTGGCTTGTCTTTTCAATTCTGTTGATAGTATCTTTCCCAGAACAAGAGATTTTAATTTTGATAAAGACCAGTTTATCATTTTTTTTTTTAAACATGGATTGTGCTTTTATGGCATAGCTGTATTTGTCTAACCTAAGATCCTGAAGATTTTCTCCTATCTTTTCTTCCAGAAGTTTTATAGTTTTGCATTTTATATTAGTTCTGTGATCCGTTTTGGGTTAAACTTTTATTTCCTAAGAATAATGTCATTTGTTTTGACTCAGAATAAATATGGTATGGAGGGACAGTTGTAGGACCTATTGTCTCTGGTTGGTATTTTGGAAGCATGGTTTTGTCAATGACTTTAAAGCTCCTTGACCAGCCGTAAGAAATATAGTTGTCTTTGTAACCTAGTTATTCAAAAGTCCGTGTACCTGAAACAAAAATTACATGAAAGAATAAGTATGCGTTCTTAGTACTTCGTTTTCCCCGCAGTTCTGTGTCATTAGAAACAAATGTCCATCCTGACGTATTGAAGAGATTTCATATTCCACCAACAGGTCCAGATCAATGAAAAACTCTGGCTTAACTATCTTAGTTAGAGCTTACAACTATCACCATCTCCACCCATAAACATAATTTTTTGCCCTTTTCTTTCTGCTAAGTAATAATCCTACTCAGTTTTTCTCTAAACACAATTTTTGCTATAACGGAAAATAATTTCAAAGTAATGCCACCAGCCACGTTGTCAGACAATAACAGTAAGTGGAACAGGAGAAAGAGTTTAAGTGATTTTAGTTGGGATAAAATTTTAGTATCTGTGAAAATGGTGATGCTCAGCCCTTGGGGAGCTATAAAACCTTTGGTGCTTATGTGTCACTGTTTATCCCTGTCTTAGGCGAGTTTTTTTTTTTACTTCTGAGTAACAGAGACACAGCTGCCGGTGCCTTAAGGAATGGTTTTATGGGGAGGGGTCAAGGGCAGTGAGCTGGCAAGGCTCAGTAACCTTGCACCTATTATAGCATCTGTGTTTTGGGCCACAGTGGCTTTATGTTGCTTCTCTGTGTGTGATTCCTTCATCCGTCTGTCTCTGAACCCTTTGATTCTCTTTGCACATGGCTACCCCAGGATCCTGAGTTTACTCCAACAAACCAGACTCGAATTATTCTGCTCCAATCCCTGGAGAGACAGTATAATTAGTTTGGGGCAAGTTTCACCCTTGGTCCGGTCAGCTTTGCCCCGGTGGGGTGGGACCAGAAAATACAACCCTTATCTCTTGCTGTGCATCGAAGATTCGCAGTTCTCAGAGACTGAGAAGGGTGTCGGGTCTCCCACAAGTTCAGTTAGTGCTGACTGTGAGACTGGCATACATTTATCTCTTAAAATGTATGGAAATTAATTTGGTTTTCAGAATACAGAAGTTCAGAAAAAGGGTATAGGGATTAAAAAACAAAACTAAAGTACGTTAGGCATTGCAAACCCAGAAGATTTCACACTGTCATCCAAGAGTGACCTTTGGTTTCCTTCAATTCTTACATAAATGAACTTAATATAATACATAGAAATCTAGTTAAATATATTGAGTGCAGAGTGCTCTTTATTTTAAAAGATGGCAGTCATTAACATATAAAATATCTGTGGATCCCAAAATTGAGGGAGTTGGAGGTAAAAGAACATAGACATTTAAAATATCAAACATGTATTACAGATTGAAATTGCAGTAAGTTCTTCTAATGGTTTGCATGAAAGCACTTTATCTGAAGAGTTTTCATTTTGATATATTAAAATTCAGAGTCATCTCCAAGTTGGGAGGGGAAGATAGGGAATTAACGTTTATTACAATTCTGCTTACTTGGGCACTTGACATTCTGTTATTCCATTCAGTCCTTACAACCTCCCTCGGAGAAGTAGGCGGTATCATCCCATGGCCCACGAAGAAATTAAATCCCGGGAGACAGAGGTAGGAAAAGACGTGACCAGGCTGCGATTTAAGCTCACGTCTGTGTGACTTGAAAGTCTCTTTTCTCCCCACTTTACCGTTTGGGAGTAAGAAAAGGTTACTTGCAGAAGCTTTCCAGAGCAGGCTCGATGTATGACTGTATGCAAGCTACCTAGCTCATTTTCTTGTCTATATGCTTTAAAACTCAGTCTCGGACTTAAATGTGTGGCACCCATTTCTCCAATATTTGGAACAAAAAGAGAGTCCTGCCGGTTATTTGATGCTGGTCGCTTAAGCAGCTAGATTTTTCAGAGGCGACCAAAGGGATAAACCAATATTTAAAAATAGCAGTAGCTGCTTCAGCTTGGAAAAGAAAATGTGTTTTAACCTTATATTCTAAAGATTAATGCATGCAAAATTGGGAATTGGAGGGGGAAAGGGAAAGCTGAGCTTTCTTTTTTAGTCTAAATCAACAAGAAGAGGAGAGCAAAGACTGACTAAAGAGTATAAAGCACTATTTTCAGCTTTTCTTTTTTAATGTGAAAAATCAGAAGAAATGTATGCTTCAGAAATGTTTGTTGAAGACAAGTATCTACACATAAATGCTTTATGGTTTAGTTAAATCAAAGAAATTTAAATTGTTTGTTATTGGTGATATTAACTTGATAGAAGCAAAGCTGTCGTTCAAATATTCACGATTTTTACCTGTGAGTTAATGAGAGTTTACCTGTTAATTTATCAGCCTAAATGGCTCCGGCAAATAAAATTAAAATGAATCATCATTTGGTTTATTGTAATTTCAGACTCAATCTGAAAACGTTTCAAACCACGGTGAGGGCGTAATTCCTAAAATAACTAATTTTTTGTCTTTTGGGTAGTGAAAAATATTCATTAACGTTCCAGCAAAAGATAAGAATGTGTTCTCTTTGTAAGTCATCTGATCAAATGTGGCCTCCCTGGTTTTTCACTTAAGATTAATTTGATACGAATGAAATCTAGCCTAATGCTTTATTTATTAAGAATTCACGGTGACCTTTTTAAAAACGAGGGACCGGAGATGTGGATGAGCTCGATGTTCCAGAATGAAAAGCAGGAATGAAAATTGTTTCATTCTTCAATTGTTTGGCCATTCTTTCGAAGCTATCTTTTCTGGTTAAAGGACAAACTAATATAGCATGACATGCTTTCTTTCAACATCAAACATCAGAGTCTAGCCTAGACTGTTTTCAGTTCTAAAAGTACCTAATTAAAAGTAACCCGGAGTTACTGGCTCAGATGTTGGCCCAGGCTTAAGGAGAATGGAGCCCACTTAGAGGTAATGGGTTGAACCAATGGCCCTCCTACTTCTCTTCCGCGCCCCTAATGTTTTTTCTCATTGGTATGCCGAGAGCGGGCAATGGAAACTTATTAGTGACAGAATTTTATTCTTCTGAAGCTAAACCCTCTTGGCCTCTTGACCTTGCATTCTTTCTGACTTCTTGATCGCCTTTTCTTACTCCTCTGAAGTTTAGCACATACACAGGTCAGTCGAAGTACAACTAAGCTTCTCTCTAGTGGTGAGCATGTTATGTGGGTCATAGACTTAATTGAAAGAATTAATCTATTAGTCAAAGTCAGCTTCTCGCCACCCTTTCAGGATTGAAATTCTAACTAGTCTGTCTGCACATCTTCCATCTTAGACGCCTTAATCCACCCTGACGCTGTGGCTGCTGCTCAGCAAGATCTGAGAGGATCACCTAGGAGTCAGTTTTGCATATTCACGCTCAATTGTCGGGTTTCTCATCAACTACCACTCTGCTCTTTCTTTAACTTTTTTGCTGCCAGTTTCGGGGTCACTGTTTCTTAGTTCTGTCTGCTAAGCTAGCAGAGTGCCAGTAATGAAGAACATTTTCCTTTTCCTCTCGACCAGATTCAGGGCTAGTTCCTGAGTTCTCCGGGCTCAGTTCTCTGGGAGGCGCCGTGTGCGCGCTTATCCCCTTCGGGCCCCCACCTCCCCCTTTTATTATTTTTTTATTTTATTTTATTTTTTAATGTTTTTATTTATTTTTGAGACACAGAGAGACAGAGCATGAGCAGGGGAGCTGCAGAGAAAGAGGGAGACACAGAATCCGAAGCAGGCTCCAGGCCCTGAGCTGTCAGCACAGAGCCCGACGCAGGGCTTGAACTCATGGAGTGTGAGATCATGGCCTGAGCTGAAGTTGGACGCTCAACCGACTGAGCCACCGAGGCGCCCCTGCACCTCCCCCTTTTAAATAAAAATTTTGTAATACTTTCCTTAGCCAGAAATAATGTTCACGGATAATATCACCTACCTCTACATATAATAATAATAATAATAATAATAATAATAATAATAATAATATAATGCCATGATTATAACATAAAGGGTAAGCGAATGTAATGTATAATACCACGGTATGTATTCTAGGATGTAACTGAAGGCACTGTTGTCCTAGAAGGTGGAATGAAGTCATGGATGTTTGTACCTACTTCTAAAGAGCCAGTTTGGGTTTGTGAGGAGCAAGAAGACAATTCTGTATAAGAAGCCTGAGGAAATAAAAAAAAGCAGTGATGCACGTGGACCATAAAGTGAACATGTCAGGATAAGTAACAACTTACCAGCCTCGTTTGCATATGGCCAGAGAAAGAAGGAATTAGTTGAAGTAGGAAAAGCATGCCAGGACAAATTATGGACTGTCAAAATGGGGGAAATGAAGTATGATAATTCTCCCAGATGACCTGGGCCATGTTTGTAAGTCTGGTGACAAACTAACTCCGTATGGTGTGATGTCAGACAGGGCACTGACAGGGTATCACAGAAAGCGGATCTTGTGTTTTGAAATACTACCACCTGTCGCGGCATATTCTAGATTGTTGGCACTTCCAAAACCCTTGAAGACCGCATCCTTCTGCGAGTGATGAGGAATAAGGGATGGTGTAAAAAGCGAAACAGGGGCGCCTGGGTGGCGCAGTCGGTTGAGCATCCGACTTTAGCCAGGTCACGATCTCGCGGTCCGGGAGTTCGAGCCCCGCGTCGGGCTCTGGGCTGATGGCTCAGAGCCTGGAGCCTGTTTCCGATTCTGTGTCTCCCTCTCTCTCTGCCCCTCCCCCGTTCATGCTCTGTCTCTCTCTGTCCCAAAAATAAATAAACGTTGAAAAAATAAATAAATAAATAAAAAATAAAAAGCGAAACAATAAAACAAGAAGCCATACAGAAGTTGGGCAGTAGAGTCTCTACACAGAGAAGATTGAAAAACTACAGGCACCTCCCAAATAAATACTTCTAGTATGGCAGAGCTGAGGGTTTTAGTGTTACAAAAATGTATATCTATATATACATATAGATATATATGCTATGACAACCTGACATATTAAAAATAACTTTCGAGAGGTACGTGCTTTTATGTGTCTACTATGTTCATAATGGTTTGTTTGAAATTTGTTAAAAGGAAAGCCGTATCCTCTGACATTTTTGCAAAGGTTTCAACAATAGGTTGTTGAAAAATGCTTTAATATATAGAGCATGGAGTGAACACATCATTTCACTTTGAGACGATGTCTTTATTTGATTCAAACTTCTATCTCCATAAGAAGCGTGCCCTAAATGATTAGGCTTTTCTCTGAACTTCTTACAGAAACTACCTAGTGTTAGTATACACAAGAGTGCTCCTGATACCTGCTTGTGTTGTATTTAGCCTGGTAGAACATTCCTCTCTTCTGGGATATGGAGCAATTCTTTGTTGTGTGGGACTGTCCCAAGCATTCCATGACTCTGGTCCCTTGCCCACCAGTTGCTAGTGGTTTCCCCCAATAATTAAGAGTTGTAAAAGCACTTCAACACGTTTCCAAAATGCTCCCTATGGAGTGGTAATCACTGACTCATTGGCTCTACCTTGCTAAGAGTACATGCCTGCATTTCTTTTTTTCTTTTTTTTTTTTTTTCAAGACAGAGAGCGGGGGACAGGCAGAGAGAGAGAGAGAGGGACAGAGGATCCCAAGCAGGCTCCGGCTGACAGTGGAAAGCCCAACATGGGGCTCAAACCCATGAACTGTGAGATCACGACCTGAGCCAAAGTCGGACGTTTAACCGACCGAGCCACCCAGGCGCCCCCATGCCTGTATTTCTGAAAACGACCTTCATAAATTTCACTTATGACTTAAAAACATTTGCAGTCCTCATGTCCTCTTACAAAGAGGATCTTTTTCACAGTGTGACTGTGAGGGACTGAATTGGATCCTCGGCTAAATTCAGATACTGAAGTCCTAACCTCCGGGGTCTCAGAATTTGACTGTGTTTGGAGATGGGTATTTTCGGGTGGGCCCTAATCCACTATGACTGATGTCCTTGTAAGGAGGGGAGATTGGGACACAGAGGGAAGACAGCCATTTGCAAGTCAGGGAGCGAGGCCTTAGAAGAAAGCAGCCTGCTACCACCTTTCCTTAAGAGCTCCAGCCTCTAGAATTGTGAGACAGTACATTTCTGTTCTCCAAGTCCCGCAGTCTGTGCTGCTTGCTCATGGCATCCTCAACAAACTAATACAGCGACTGACTGATTTTTTTTTAAATTTTTTTAATGTTTGTTTATTTTTGAGAGAGACAGAGACAGAGTGTGAACAGGGGAGGGGCAGAGAGAGGGAGACACAGAATCCGAAACAGGCTCCAGGCTCCGAGCTGTCAGCACAGGGCCCGACGCGGGGCTCGAACTCACGGACTGCGAGATCATGACCTGAGCCGAAGTCGGACGCTTAACCGACTGAGCCAGCCAGGCGCCCCAGCGACTGACTGATCTTAATGTAGGTTACCTCTGGTCTGGCACACGGGGTGACAGTATAATCGAGTGGTTGTAGTTCATGTTTTCAGGGTTTAAATCCTGACTTGTCCACTTACTCGTTGTGACCTTGGGCTCTCTAACCTTGGGAAGGCTCCTTTTTTTTTTTTTTTTTTTTTTTTTAATCTGTCAAATGAGGATCGTAGTACCTTCCTCACTGGGTCGTTGTGAGGATTCAGCACGATAAGTAATGTGAAAAGCCTGGCGCACAGAAGACCTCTATAAATATTAGTTCCCTTTTCATCTGCCTCCACTTGTAGGTATGTTTTGCATTTTCTAAAAGGCTATAAGGGCATGCTTGGGAGATGAGCCTTCCTTGTGGGAATCTCAGGCTGCCTGACGGCTGGGTGGGGTGGGTGGTTTGGGAGTAGTTGCGCTTTGTCAGTACCCTCGTACTCGATAAAGTGCATGTAACGCTTCACGTTTTATGAACATGTAGCGCCTCCCTCTCAGTGCTACGCGATGCACAAGGATTAGCCCTCACGTGCCTCAGGAGATACTGTTGTCGTGGCCTTTGTTTTGCTTGTCTGACTTCATTTAAGACGCAGGAGACCTGTCTTCCGGGAATTTGTTGGGTTAAGTCTTCCTTCTCTGTGATCCATAGCACGATAGCATACATACCTTTATTCATAGCTCTAGGTTAACGGTCTGTTTTCCCTGTGAGATCGAGGTCTTTGAAAGCGGTGACTCTCCCTTGTTCATCGTCGTATTCCTAATGCCCTGTGCAGTGCCTGGTTCTTTGTAGGTGTGCTATAAATTACGTATCCATAACAATTTTTTTAAATTTTATTTTTATTTATTTTAGAGAGAGAGAGTGAATGAGCATGATTTGGGCGGGGGGAGGAGAGAATCTCAAGCAGGCTCCACACTCAGTGCAGAGCCTGCTGCGTGGCTCGATCCCACGACCCTGGGATCATGACCTGGGCTGAAATCAAGAGTCAGATGCTCAACCGACTGAGTCACCCAGGCACCCCTCCCTAACAATTTTTGAGTGATGTTAAGCACTAGGTACTTTTTTAAAGTTTATTTCTAATTTTGAGAGAGACAGAGACAGTGCAAGTGGGGGAGGGGCAGAGAGAGAGAAGAAGAGACAGAATCCCAAGCAGGTTCCGCACTGTCAGTGCAGAGCCCGATGTGGGACTTGGCCCCGTGAACCCGTGAGATCGTGACCTGAGCTGAAACCAAGAGTCGACGCTTAACCAACCGAGCCACTCAGGTGCCCCAGTCCCTCATTTTACAGATGAGAATTATGTATTCAGGGTTCTGCGATTCATTGGTAGAACTGGCATTTGAGTTCACGCTAGCTGTCTGAGGAGTCCATGCTCTTAATCGTTATACTATAAGATGCCTCTTCCCTGAGAATGGGAGGGCTGTCATCTCTGATATTGTAGGGGAGTGTTAGCCAGAGAGAATGTGGAACATTTCGTGGGGACGATCCAGAGCCTGAAGTACATCTTACCTGGAGACAAGTTGGTTGGGGTGTGTGTGTGTGTGTGTGTGTGTGTGTGTGTGTATTTCCTGAGGCTTAGGAAGGAAATTTGTGTGTGTGTATTTCCTGAGGCTTAGGAAGGAAATTGTATCTTATTGTGCACGCTTTTTCTGTGTTATATCAGCTGTTAGTAATGAAGGTGCAGACAATGGGTTGTATCTCTGAAATGCATTTTGTTCATCATCAATGTGTTTATATCGTGATGGGGAGTGAATTTTTCTTGCCATAAGCCCCGTAAGTCTCTCATTACCCCCTACTCCTTTATACATTATGAGATTTACTTTGACAGCAGAGTTAAGGCAGTTGGTATACCTTTAGGGAATTGCTATATTTTTCATGAAAATAAGGTGAGAAAAGGTAAAGATGCCTCTCAGGTTTCTTGATTCCTTGTAAAGTGGAGCATCGTGGAGTGTTTCTTTTTAAATAACTTGGCCCCCTTCACACCGACATATTTTTTATTTTAAATACTTTGGGTAAATATTTTCTTGCTGACTCATGGTCATCTTTACTGCCATTACTATAGAGTGTTTTAGAGATACTCTTAAGATTTGTTGAGACTTGCAATATATGATCTCAGATGGTCATGCTCTTCCTATCTTCCTTGAACCAGTATTTATGATTTTCCTCTTTCTATTGCCATCACATGTCATGGAGTCGCCCTGTCAGTGTGCCTTCCTGTAGCTGCCTCCCTGCCCCCTTCTGATTTGTGGCAGGCGCAGAACCAGTTTGCCAAGCCTCTTAAGAATTGTACTCGAAGGACTAAGGGGCATGTCAGTTACTGATGTGAATGTTCATTTGTGCTTGAGCTTTGTGACATCGGTTTTGTCTCTGAGGCCTCTTATTTACTTACTTCTTTGCTGCAGTCTGAATAGATGACGTTCCCACAAAACTGGTTCATTCTAGGCATTGTACCGTAAAATATTCAACATTTTCATTTTCTGGGTTAAAAAGAATTGCTTGGCTTAATACTCAAGTAATTTTCCAGCAGATTGTCTTAGTGACGTTTCGTAATTGGATGTATTGGAAAGTAACAGTCTTCCTGCTTCGCTGAAAGAAATGGTGCTGTAATGTAGTCTGGGGAAAGGGGAAGCAAAGTCAACAAGTATTTTCGCCGGTAGTTTTTGACTTGCATTTATTTAGGTACCTTGTGAGTCACTGAGTTATAATCCTTGATCCAGAAGAGATTACTGGCTTCGATCCCTGGTTTCGTCACTTCTAGCTGATTTGACATTGGACAAGTTTTTCAAGCTCCCCGGATCGCAAGGTCCTCACTGGTGAATTTCACATACTCACGTCTACCTTCAAGGGAGTGAGCTTTACCGAAATTGTTCGCGCTGATTGCTTAGGACAGTGTGTGGCAAGTAGTTAAGTCTTTATCACATACCTACTCATGTATGGTTTGCCCTGCACCATGATGGGCCTCTAGCAACTGTTGGTAAGTAATTATAAATTGAAGAAATAATATCTTCTATAAAACATTCAACCACACACGCCCTTTTCACACATTCTCCTTTCCTTCTGCTTTACGGTCTCCGAAGCAGTGTTATCTCACTGCTGCTATCACTGCTCTCCTTGTAGTTTATGAGGCCAATGAATGGACAACATTGGAAATGAGTAGGATAAATCCTATCCCCTGTTTTATAGGTAAGATTACTGAGGCTTAGGAAAGTACCTGGCCCAAAGTCACATGGCTAGAAACTGGTTGAGCGAGGATGGAAACCCAGATCTTTGGACCCACCCCCCTGTGAGCAATGAGTGTACATCACTTATTTGAAGTGCCTTGCACAGAAAGGACCCTAGCAAAGTCAACATTTAAAAAGGATTTGTGTACAGCAGAAGTGGATGCGATGGATCCTATGGAACAAGTAAAGACGGGAAGGTCGTAAAGGAAGCAGAGTACTACCAGCCCATACTTCTTTTCCTGTGTTTCCTTATTCTCTAGTTGGCCATTGCACATTTTTTCTAAGGATGATTTTGCACTCTGTTGGAATTTGTTTTTTAATGAGTTTTCCATGTTTAAAAAAATTTTTTTTTAATGTTTATTTGCTTTTGAGAGAGACAGCATGAGCGGGGGAGTGGGGGCCAAGAGGGAGGGAGACACAGAATCCGAAGCAGGTTCCAGGCTCTGAGCTGTCAGCACAGAGCCCAACACGGGGCTTGAACTCATAGAGCATGAGATCATGACCTGAGCCAAAGTCGCATGCTCAACCTACTGAGCCACCCGGGTGCCCTGAACTTTAGTTTGGTTAAGGGCACCACCATCCATCAGTCCCCCAAGATCCAAAAACTTGAGTGGTATTTTAAACTCCTTCCATCTATCCAGTTCGTTAAATTTGTTCATTCCTCCTCATCCTCACTGCCACTATTTTATTTCCAAATCTACCTGCCGCTCTCTTAGACTATTATGACAATCTGCAAACTGTTCGGTGTGTTTCGCCATAGGTCTTCCACACTGTGGCTGGTGCTCCCCCGTTCCTCCAGCCTGATTTTGACATACTTCTCACTGTTCCCCAAGTTTCTGCAGTTACCTCTATTACGGTGCATTTATCCTGAGGTAGAAATCACATGGAAAAGGCAAGATGAGTACTGGAGTTTCCAAAATAATAAACTGGCTTTTTAGTGACTTCCAAAGATGATCAGTGCTCATTTTTAGCATCATTATGAACTCTTGTATTCAAGCATATATGATGTGCTTCAGTCCTTGCTGCTGAAATGATCTCCTAAGTGGCCAGTGGGGGCTTGTGTTGGTTTCAAAGTCCTCTTGACATGGTCCCTGATAGTCTTTGATGACTTCCTTGCTTTTCAGTGCAATTTATTCCTGTCTCCTACATTTTCTGCTCTAGACCCCATAATCAGCCGTTTATAAAAAGGAGTCTTTGTGAGGCGCCTGGGTGGCTCAGTCAGTTGAGCGCCAGACTTCGGCTCAGGTCATGATCTTGCGGTTCGTGGGTTCGAGCCCCACCTCAGGCTCTGTGCTGACAGCTCAGAGCCTGGAGCCTGCTTTGGATTCTGTGTCTCCCTCTCTCTCTGCCCCTTCTTGGCTCACTCTCTTTCTCTCTTTCTCAAAAATAAATAAATGTTAAAAAAAAATTTTTTTTAACGGAGTCCTTGTTCCTTTGGGGGGTGGGTAATGTTATTTAGATTACAATATAGTTGGTCAGACCATTGTTTCTACTAGATTGGTCATTGTTTTGAAGTCTTTTTTTTTTTGGCATACAGCTACAATTTTCCTGTAAGATAAACTGTATCATGTATTCCTTCTGATGATGCCAATTTAGATGTAAGGCTATGGGATTGTAACTTTAACCTTATTGATATAACATCCTTATCCCCTTTCAGCAAATCCAAAATTTCAGTGACACCTACATAATTATTTTGTTTATTCCACTATACATGCTAAATAGCCTCAGAATAACAATACCGACACAACCATCAACGATGTGATTATCGGAAGCAGTTTACAATTTACGTGTGTGTATGTGCTCATGGGCAGGTTTTTTTGTCCTTAAGGTATAGGCCACCAGAAGTATATAGTTAAATGTTGTTTTATTTTTAAATTTATTTTATTTTTTAATTTTTTTAATGTTTATTTAGTTTTGAGAGAGGGAGAGACAGAGTGTGAGTAGGGGAGGGGCAGAGAGAGAGGGAGACTCAGAATCTGAAGCAGGCTCCAGGCTCCGAGCTGTCAGCACAGAGCCCGATGCAGGGCTTGAACTCATGAACTGTGAGATCACGACCTGATCCGAAGTCGGACGCTTAACCAACTGAGCCACCCAGGCGCCCTATTTATTTATTCTGAGAGAGACAGCGTGAGCGAGCATGAGCAGGGGAAGGGCAGAGAGAAAGAGGGAGAGAGAGAATGTGAAGCAGGCCCTGTGCTGTCAGAGCAGAGTCTGACTTGGGGCTCGAACTCACGAACTGTGAGATCATGACCTGAGCCGAAATCAAGAGTCAGATGCTTGACCAACTGAGCCGCCCAGATGCCCCACATGTCATTTTATTTTTGAATTAGGTAGAGTATTTACACAGTTTGAAAGTCAATACAAAGGAAGACATAGTAAAAGAAGTCCAATTACTGTCTTTCTCTCCTCCTCTAGGTAACCATCCCGCCCCCCTTCTTAAATAAACAGTAGCACATTGTATACACTATGAGCTTCCCCTCTCCCCCCACCCCCCAATAAGAATATATTCCGGCAGGTAGAGCCTGGGGGGCTCCGTCGGTTAAGTGTCCAACTTTGGCTCAGGTCATGATCTCACTGCTCGTGAGTTCAAGCCCCGCGTCGGGCTCCATGTTGTGTATGTATACTGTGGTCTATTCAACCGGTCCCCTGTTGACAGATATTTGGACTGTTTCTGCTTTTGCAGATAGTACTGCAACGAATTTCCTTGTGTATATAATAAGATCTTAAGTTAGACCCTAAATGAAACTTAAGGACATCTTGTGTAGTCTGATAATGGAGACGTGGAGTACTGGCCAGTGAGTTAACGCCTGTATGATTGGGCTTTTCGTGGTAATGTAGGTCATTGTGTTAGCAGATGATGTGTTCGAGATTTGTATGCAATTTCCTCATGTATTACTGGCCATAGCTTGTCCCTCTCTGATGCAATAAGATGCCATGGAGATTAAAAAATCTAAGACTGATATGAACTTATTAAAGACAACATATTTACATGGCCTTTTGTTGTATTCCCCCCTTCTCATATCTGTTGTGAGAAGAAAATGTTTAAAAATGCCTTGGTTTTTTTTCCCCCCTTCTTTCAGCCTCTTTTTCTCTCTCATGACTTCTAACTACTTTAGTAAAAGCTTTTTTAAGCAAACTTTTTGTCCGCGGTAAAGCAGAGAGGATTAAATGCAAGTGCCCTGCTGATGGGAAGTTGGGCCTCTGGGCAGGGGCCGAGGGGCTTCTCAGCTGGACTGCTGGCCATCTTCCTGTGGTCTAGAGAGAAAAGGAGTCCTGAACCTTGAAGGGACAAGGAAGTTCCAAGTGTAAGCCTTGGTGTTCTGGATACTTGCAATTGAACTTGTTTCTTTCTCTTTTATTTTATTACTATTTTTTTAAAAAATAGGCTTCACAAAAACAAAAACAAAAATAAATAAATAAATAAATAAAAAATAGGCTTCACGCCCAGTGCAGAGCCCAATGCCGGGCTTGAACTCACGACCCTGAGATCAAGACTTGAAACTGAGATCTAGAGTCGGACTCGTAACCAACTGAGCCACCCAGGAGCCCCTCTTTTTCTTTTAAATACTAATCCAAACGAAAGCCTTAAAGCCTGCCTTTTGTTGTTAATAATACAAATTTCGGGAAAGAGGGGAGAAATATTTTAATTGGAAATATCAGAAAAAGTTTTTATGTTTATGTGTTTTTGAAGGTAAATATGTAAATAATCATACAAATTTTGTTTTCTAGTCTGCTGGGGGTAGATGGAATAGTGGTTGGAAATGCTATAAGTAGTAAAAATATTTAGCAAGACAAATCTTGTGTTGTCAAATGATCTTCCTTCCTTCACTCTTATTTAGGAACTTGTGAAGCTGCATTTCACGGGGCAGGCTCCCAAATTCTCAGCCACTCGTGCCAGCTGTTTTCAGTACCCGTGGTTTGCCCTACAAGCAATTTCCTCAAAGTAGGGTTGCCAGATTTAGCAAATAGAAATACAGGCTGCCCAGTTTGATTCAAGTTTTAGATGAATAACAACTAACTTTTTTAGTATAAGGAAGTTCCGGGCAGTATTGGAGACATCCTTATACTAAAAATGTGTTTGCTGTTTATCTGACGTTTGAATTGAACTGGATGTTCTCCATTTTACCTGGTAACTCTGTTCCAAACCAGGTACATTAGAAACTCCATTTAACAAGTCAGTAGCCTTTGAGTCCTATTAATTGAAGCCATGATACACTGCCTTCTCTTGACTAGAGGTCTCTTCTCTAGTTGTCCTTCCGGTTTCCGTTGAACTTGCCTTTGGCATCAGTGGCTTAACACCAGACCTCCTTATACCATTTGTACTGGTAACTGTGATTACATTATTTCAGTAGTACATATACCAATCATAGGCAAGTGTGAAAAGCGAGTTGTTTCTAAGCAAACAAAAGGGAATGTATTACAATGACTACTGAAATTTCAAGGGCCCATTTAAATGCTGCAGATTACAAAAAAAATAATAAAATTTAAAAAATAAATGCTCCAAATTTAAGGAGCGGCCGCTGAGTATGGGTGAAACAGCGTAGTACCTGTCGAGCCATACTGGAGTCTGAGGCAATAGGAAAGATCAGTAATACCAATGCTGTCTTTATTTAAAATGCTCATCTTTTGGTTATCGTGGGTTTTCCGGATTCACTTAGACGTTTTGAAAAACAGGTTTGTTGAGATTTTATTCACGTACCGTAGGATTCATCCATTTCAAACGTGCAGTTCCATAATTTTTAGTATATTCACAGATACAACTGTTACCATAATCCACTTTGATATATTTTTATCACCAGAAAAATAGCCCCCCTGCCCTTTAGATATCACCCCCCGGCCCCCAGTTCATCCAGCACTAAGCAACTACTAATGTACTTCCTATCTTTGTAGATTTCCGTCTTCTGGGCGTTGTATATGAATGGAGTCCTACAATATGTTACGTTTTTTGATTGGCTTCGTTTGGTTAGCATCATGTTATCAGTGGTCATCCATGTTGTGGCATGAATCAGCACTTTGTTCCTTTTTGTGGCTGAATGATGTCCCCTCATATAAGTACAGTACATTTTCTTTCTTCATTCACCCACTGGTGACCATTGGGGTTGTTTCCAGTTTTGGCTCCTGTGAATGGTGCCGCTTACATGCATGAGTGAGTTTTTGTTCACTCCTCTGTTTTCAAATCTTCTGGGTATATTTCTAGGGGTCGATGTGCAGGTTGTGTGGTAGTTCTATGTTCAATGTATTCAAGAAGTGCCAAACTTTTTTTTTTTTAACTTTTTATGTCTTTATTTTGTTTTGAGAGAGAAAGAGAGACAGTGTGTGCGGGGGGAGGGGCAGAGAGAGAGAGAGGGAGACACAGAATCGGAAGCGGGCTCCAGACTCTGAGCTGTCAGCACAGAGCCCGATGTGGGGCTCAAACCCACGAACCGTGAGATCATGACCTGAGCTGAAGTCGGACGCTTAACTGAGCCCCCCAGGCGCCGTGGAACTGCCAAACTCTTATTTCCCAGTAGCTGCGCCATTTTCTCTTCCCACCAGTAATGCACAAGGCCTCCAATGTCTCCATACACCTGCCAACATTTGTTACTACTGGTTTTGTTTGGTTTTTCATAATAGCCTTCCTGATGGGTGTGAAGTCGTATCTCAGTGTGGATTTGATCTGCATTTTGCTGCTGATGAGTGATGTCAAGCATCTTTTCATGTGTTCTTGGTCATTTGTATGCCTCCTTTGGAGCGAGTAACCATTCAGGTTCTTTGTGCATTTTTTTAATTGGGTTTTTTGTTGTTAAGTCGGAGTTCTGGATATTCCTCATCAGATTTATGAGTTGTAAATCTTTTCTCCCATTCTGGAGGTTGTCTTTTTACCTTTCAGTTTCTTTTCCTTTTCTCATTTTGAAAACATTTATTCGTTTATTTGATTTATGGAACGGGACAGAGCGCAGTACTCAGGCATCTCATGGAGGGGGGGAGTGCAGGGGGCTAACCAGCAGCTGGGCCCCCTCCTTCTTCCCTCCAGGCCCAGGAACTTTGTCCATGCCTGCACTTTGGAGAGGCTCCAGGATGCGTCTTTGACCCACTCCATCTCCGGGTTTTCTCTTTTCTCTAGGCAGCAAGCCTGAAGCTTCAAAACTTTTTATTGATTGAGTTTTTTGAAAGATTTTTTTTTTTTAAGCAATTTCTACACCCAGTGTGGGGCTCGAACTCACAATCTTGAGATCAAGAATCACATGCTCTGGGGCGCCTGGGTGGTGCAGTCGGTTAAGCGTCCGACTTCAGCCAGGTCACGATCTCGCGGTCCGTGAGTTCGAGCCCCACGTCGGGCTCTGGGCTGATGGCTCAGAGCCTGGAGCCTGTTTCCGATTCTGTGTCTCCCTCTCTCTCTGCCCCTCCCCCGTTCATGCTCTGTCTCTCTCTGTCCCAAAAATAAATAAACGTTGAAAAAAAAAAATTAAAAAAAAAAAATCACATGTTCCACTGACCGAGCCAGCCCCTTTATTTATTTTTAAAAAATTTTTAATTGAAGTATAGTTGATATACAATATTATGTTAGTTTCAGGTGTATAATTTAGCGATTTGACAATTATCTACATTAACACATGCTCCCCACCATAGGGGTAGTTACCATCTGTCACCTTACAAAGTTATTACAATGTTACTGATGACATTCTCTATGCTGTACTTTTTCTTCCCATGACTTATTTATTTTATAACTGGAAGTTTGTGCCTCTTAATCCCCTTCACCTGTTTGACCCATCCCCCCACCCCTCCCCTCTGGCAACCCCCCAGTTCTCTATATTTATAAGTCTGTTTCTATTTTGTTTTGTTTGTTTTGTTTGTTTTAGATTTTGCACGTAAGTGAAATTATATAGTATTTGTCTTTCTCTGACTTATTTAACTTAGCATCATATGCTCTAGGCCCATCCCTGCTGTTGTGAATAGCAAGATTTCATTTTTTATGGTTGAGTAATATTCCATTGTATATTTATATGCCACATCTTCTTTATCCATTCGTCTCTTGAAGGACGCTTAAGTTGCTTCCATGTCTTGGCTCTTGTAAAAAAGGCAGCGATAATCAAAGGAGCGCATATATCAGTTTGAATTAGTGTTTTTGTTTTCTTTGGGGAAATACCCAGAAGTAAATTAAAATGGATCATATGGTATTTCTATTTTCAATTTTTTGAGGAACCTTCATACTGTTTTCTACAGTGGCTGCACCAGTTTGTGTTCCCACCAACATTGCGCGAGGGTTCCCTCTTCTCCACATCCTCGTCAACACTTGTTATTCTTGTCCTTTTTATTTTAGCCGTTCTAACTACTGGTGTCAGGTGATGTCTCATTATGGCTTTTGTCCTATCTTGGTTTTTTTTTCAGAGAGAGGGCGATTGGAGGAGAGGGGCGGGGGGCAGGGTTGGGGGGAGAGAGAGAGAGAGAGACAGAGGATTTTTTTTAATGTTTTTATTTATTTTTGATACATATATATATATAGAGAGAGAGAGACAGAGCATAAGTGGGAGAGGGGCAGAGAGAGAGGAAGACACAGAATTTGAAGCAGGCTCCAGGCTCCAAGCTGTCAGCACAGAGCCTGACGCAGGGCTCGAACTCACAGACTGAGAGATCACGACCTGAGCCGAAGTCGGACGCTCAACTGACTGAGCCACCCAGGCGCCCCGAGACAGAGGATCTTAAGCAGGCTCCACACTGACACGGGACTTGATCCCACAACCCTGGGATCATGACCTGAGTGGAAACCAAGACTCAGATGTTCAGTTGAGGTACCTAGGTGCCCCTCACTGTGGTTTTGATTTGCATTTCCCTGATAGTGATGTCGAGCATCTTTTCATGTGTCACAGGCCAGCTGGATGTCTTTGGAAAAATGTCTCTTCAGGTCATCTGCTCATTTTCAATTAGATTGCTTGTCTGTTTTGGTGTTGAGTTGTTAGAGTTTTAAAAATATATTTTGGATATGAATCCCTTATTGGATATATCATTTGCAAATATCTGCTCCCACTCACTAGGTTGCCTTTTCATTTCATTGATGGCTTCCTTTGCTGGACAAAAGCTTTTTAGTTTGATGTAGTCCCAGTTATTTTTGCTTTTGCTTCCCTCATCTGAGGAGATAGATCCATAAAAATATTGCTAAGACAGATGTCCAAGAGTTTACTACCTATATTTTCTTTTAAGAGTTTTATGGTTGCAGGTCTCACATTTAGATCCTTAGCCCATTTTGAGTTTATTTTTGTATGTGGTATAAGAAAGTGGTCCAGTTTCATTCTGTTGCATGTAGCTGTCCAGTTTTTCCAACACCATTTGTTAAAGAGACCATCTGTTTCCCGTTGTATATGCTTGCCTTCTTTCTCATTGATTAATTGATCATAGAAGCATGGATTTATTCCTGGGCTCTGTCTTCTGTTTCATTGATATATGGTTTTTTTTTTTTTTTTTTTTTTTTTTTCTGGCCAGTACCATGTTGTTTTGCTTACTGTAGCTTTGTAATGTAGTTTGAAATTTGGGGTTGTGATACTTCCAGCTTTGTTCTTCTTTTTCAAAATTGCTTTGGCTATTTAGGATCTTTTGTGGTTCCGTAGGAATTTTAGGTTTATTTCTTCTAGTTCTGGAGAAGATACAATTGGTATTTTGATAGATTTTTGCATTGAATCTGTAGACTGTTTTGTGTAGTATGGACATTTAAAAATATTAATTCTTCTAATCCATGACCAAGTTATATCTTTCCATTTATTTGTGTCGTCTCTCGTTTCTTTCATTGTTGTCTTAGAGTTTTCAGAGTACAGGTCTTTCACCTCCAGGGTTAAATTTATTCCTAGGGATTTGATTTGATTTGATTTGATTTGATTTGATTTGATTTGATTTTTTGAGAGAGAGAGAGAGAGAGAGAGAGAAAGAGAGAGCAAGTTGGGGAGAGGGGCAGAGGGAGAGAGAGGGAGAATCCCAAGCAGGCTTTATGCTTAGCACAGAGCCTGACACAGGGCTTGATCCCACGACCCTCGGATCATGACCTGAGCCAAAATCAAGAGTTGGACCGTCAATCAAGTGAGCCACCCAGGTGCCCCTGTTTAGGTCATTTTTAAAGTGTGTTTTATTGTATGTAGTTGTAGCTTTAGTATGTCTATGGGAAGAGATGAGCTCATGAACCTCCAACTCCATGTTCCTCACAATCAAAAATTTTTTATCTTGATGAAGCTCAATTATCTTCATTTTCTTCTGCTTTGATGTCATATTTAAGAATCCTTTACCAAATCTGAGAGCATAGCAACTTACCTCTATGTTTTCTTCTATGAATTTTTTCCTGTTAGCGCTAACATGAAGAGGTTGACCCACTTTAATTTTTTTTTAATGTTCATTTACTTTTGAGAGAGAGAGCGTGAGAGAGAGCACATGCGAGTAGAGGAAGGGCAGAGAGAGAGGGAGACCGAGGATCTGAAGCAGGCTCTTCACCGACGGCAGCGAGCCTAACACGGGGCTCGAACCCACAAACCATGGGATCATGACCTGAGGTCAGATGCTCAACCAACTGAGCCACTCAGACACCCCATTTTAGTTAATTTTTGTATATGGTTTGAAATGAAAGGTCCAACTTCATTATTTGGCATATGCTATCCAGTTGTGCCCAGTGTTGTTTGTTGGAGATACTGTCCTTAATTTTACCGTCAGCTAGAGAGTTTCTACAAAAAAGTTAGTGACATTCTGATAGGGATTATGTTGAATCTTCAGATCGGTTTGGGGAGCATTGGCATCTTAACAATGTTAGGTTAATCCATGAACATGGGATGTTTTCCCATTTATTTAGATATTATTAATTTTTTTTAGCAACGTTTTGTTCTGAGAGTATCTATTTTGTACTTTCTGTGAAATTTATTCCAAAGTATTTTATTCTTTCTCATGCTGTGATTATTGAAATTGTTTTCTTAATTCCATTTTCATTTTGTTTATTGCAAACATATAGAAATGCAATTGATTTGTGTATATTGACATATCTTATAACCTGGCTGAACTCATTTATTAATTCTAGTAGTCTTTTACTTCATTCCTTAGGATTTTCTTTATGCAAGTTCAAGTCATCTGCCAATAGAGGTAGTTTTGTTACCTCCTTTCCAATCCAGATGCCAGTCATTTCTTCTCCTTGACTGATTCCTTGGCTACTGCTTCTAGCACGTTGTTGAATAGAAGTGGTAAGAGCAGATATCCTTGTCTTGCTCCTGAGATTAGAGGGTAGCATCCAGTCTTTCATTATTAAGTATAATGGTAGTTGTGGGTTGCATTTGTAAACTAGCTTTCAATGAGTATTTATTTGAATATTGAGTTTTGGGGACCCTCTTAAAATTTAGAGCCTGAGGTGTAATTCCATTCACCTCAGTCCTGCACCTGCCATTTTATTTATTTATTTATTTATTTATTTATTTATTTATTTATTTATTTATTTATTTTTGAGTAAAAAATTGTTTTCTAAGTTTATGTGTTTATTTTGAGAGAGACAGAGAGAGAGAGAGAGTAGAAGTAGGGGAGGGGCAGAGAGAGAGAGAGGGATAGAGGATCCAAAGCGGGTTCTGTGCTGACAGCAGAGAGCCCGATGTGGGGCTCAAACTCACGAACCATGAGATCATGACCTGAGCTGAAGTCGGACGCTTAAGTGACTGAGCCACCCAGGCGCCTCTGCACCTGCTATTTTAATTTTTTTTTTAACGTTTATTTATTTTTGAGAGAGAGAGCAAGCAGGGGATGGGGCAGAGAGAGAGAGACACACACAGAATCTGGAGCTGGTTTCAGGCTATGAGCTGTCAGCACAGAGCCCGACGCGGGGTTTTAAACTCATGAACCACGAGATCACGACCTGAGCCAAAGTCAGACGCTTAACTGACTGAGCCACCCAGGCGTCCCCGCACCTGCCATTTTAAGATTGGGGGTGATGGTGCCTGCTGGCTCAGTCAGTAGAGCATGTCATGAGTTCGAGCCCCATGTGTGGTGTAGAGTGTAGTTAAAAAAAATTTTTTTTTTAATTTGGGGGAAATTGTAAAAACCATTAAGGATTCTGGATTCATATTGCTGTGCAAGGTGCTTTATATTCTCTTCCTGTTTTAAAGAAAACAAAACAATTCTATAAATCACCATTCATGCATTTTATTGTAATGGTGAGCTTAATTTATGAAAGAAAACGTCAAGATTCAATCAGTAGGCCTGTGCACAAAGAAAAAGCTTTGGCTGTAGATCAAATGGTAAGGCAAATCACAAATGATTCTTACTTTAAATTTTTGACTCATCAGTGAACGATGGACCCAATTAAACCCCATAATACAATTTCCACCGTGGATATATAGGATTGTACAAATGATAGAGCTGCCTGCCCTTCTCTTCCTGCCTTCTTTCGTGTTGTTAAATTTGATAAACGTACCTGTTATGGACCCAGGAGAACTATTCTCTATCCAGACCTGCCTCCTGCACTCCCTCGGGTCCCTTGCACAGTAAACGTTGAGTGGCCCAATTAATAAAGTGGAGACGTGTATGTTGCAAAGCTCTTAATCGGAAACATTGGCTTTCTGTTGAGCTCGAATTAGTGAATTGTCACTTACCAATTATTACCATAGTTGAAGGTTACTTACTAAAAAGAGGTACAACACTAGTGAATGGACTACACTAATTGTGATCAGACCAGGTTTTTTTTGTTGTTTTTCATTTAATTGACTCGTTTTGATTATGAATGAATGGGATATTAAACAGTATTGTATCTTACGGGCTCCTGGGTGGCTCATTGGGTTGACATCCTACTTCGGCTCAGGTCACGATCTCATGGTTCATGAGTCTGAGCCCCGCGCCGGGCTCTGTGCTGACAGCTCAGAGCCTGGAGCCTGCTTCGGATTCTGTGTCTCCCTCTCTCTCTGCCCCTCCCTCTCTCAAAAATAAATAAACATTAAAAAAAAATTTTTTTTAATAGTATTGTATATTTTTAAAAGGAAATTCTTTGTATTTTTAATTTAATGTTGAACAATAGGGTAAACCTTTAGGAAGGCAGATTACTATCAAATACTCCATTTGTTTTCTGAGATTGTGGTCTATAAATTAGAGTGGATCTTAGTTAAAGAGGGTTCTTAATTCAATATTAATAGCTAATCATGTGGGTAGAACTCAATATATTCTTCTTGGTCAGAATAATAAGTATTATATATAATATCTTATATATAACATATAAATGTATATTATTTATGTATATAGTTATATATATGTGTGTATATATATATATATATATATATATATATATATATATATACACATACATAATATACATAGACTAATCTCATCTGTGTGAATTTTTCAAAATTTTCCCATAAAAATTTTATTCAACATATAGTCAGGATTCTCCTCATATTCACCTAAGTTATTTTGAGGAATGATTAATACTTTTTCTTTTTAAAGAAACACCATATGGAATTTATCACTGTGAAAGCAATACTTTTATTTCTTTTTGCTACTGTTTAGATGCTGCTCAGCATTTAAAGCATGGACTTCAGATTTCAGCTATAGATTGATTTGAAAACCAGAATCCATCAGCTTACGGATCTCTTGTGCGAAGACAATTAAATGATTCAATCTTTACTTTTATAATACCAGAAGAATATAATGTAATAAAATCCCTGTGTTGCATCTCGATTTTTCAGCAGTCACTTGGAACTTGATTATTCTATTATCTTGGACATACAAGCATTTTTGTTTTAAGATCGCTTGTGAATCTCATTTTGCTTGGATAAACAGCTTTCTGGTAAGATGATTACTGTAATATAAAACCACTTAAGAATTTTACCCTTTGGAACATTGAGGACAAATTGAATTATGGCCTGCTAACGTGCAATTGGGGAAAAAAAAACAACCACCTTCACCTGCTTGTTTAAACTCACCCCCAATTGGAAGCTTTAATAGACGATTCCGCTTAGTTTCCTTCTCCAGTAAAATGCACAGTAATTTTTTTTCTCTTTCCTGAATTTTGGTATAGACTTCGTTTTTGAATTTCTCGTAAGCCTTCTTTCTGTCTCATTGTCTTTCCCTTGTTTGCGGTTCTTAGAGGGAGATTTAGGACTTCCCATGGTAAATAGGCCCTGAGAGATGTCTATCTTTTTTTTTTTTTTTTTTAATTTTTTTTTTCAACGTTTATTTATTTTTGGGACAGAGAGAGACAGAGCATGAACGGGGGAGGGGCAGAGAGAGAGGGAGACACAGAATCGGAAACAGGCTCCAGGCTCTGAGCCATCAGCCCAGAGCCCGACGCGGGGCTCGAACTCCCGGACCGTGAGATCGTGACCTGGCTGAAGTCGGACGCTCAACCGACTGCGCCACCCAGGCGCCCCTGTCTCACTATCTTTTGAAGGTGACAGTGTGGAAAAGAGCAGTAGGTTGTGCAATGAATGCGCCCTTAAAAACGGCTGGGGCTTTTCTCCCAGTTTTACCCACGCATACAAACCCACGCGACTGAGCTCAAACCTCTTTGCTTTTGCTTACTCTTCCTGTCGTGGTTCTTTTTCGGTGAAAGGCCTCTTCAGAAACTTGCCTCCTGATTGACACAGCTTTATTATTGATTTTGGGGAATACTTTACATATTATGAACACTAACCTTCTGCCGGTTACGTGTTGCAGGTTTCCTCCTCATCCCCCCACCTGCTGCTGTCGCTTGTCCGTATGTTCGGGGCGCAGTCGTACCCTGGAGAATCGTAACCTTTCTTTCTTTTTACTAACAAATTGACAAACTATTTTCTTTTTTTTTTTTTAACATTTATTTATTTTTGAGAGAGCGAGACCGAGCACAAGTGGAGGAGGGGCAGAGAGACGGGGGCGCACAGAATCCGGAGCAGGCTCCAGGCTCTGAGCTGTCAGCACAGAGCCCGACACGGGGCTCAGACTCACAGACCACGAGATCATGACCTGAGCCAAAGTCCTATGCTCAACCAACTGAGCCACCCAGGTGCCCCACCATTTTCATATTCTTTACGGCTTCTGCGTTTTGTGTTGGCCCTCAGAAAGATTTTATTTTTGCCTCTTTAAAAATATATATTCTTTTTTATCTTCTACTGTTACAGTTTTAGTTTTTCACGCTCAGTTATTTATTCCATCTGTGGGATGTATCTGTATGGTGTAGATGGGATTTCAGTTTTTTCCCTAACTTAGCCAGTTTCCCCAAACCTCTTTATTGAGAGATTCACCATTTTTTGTTACCCAACCTGAGTACCTCTTTCTCCACATAGCTAATAACCATAAGCACTTGGATCTGTTTGGGGACTTTATTCTATGGATCCCCCTGTCCCCATACTGGTACCGCACGGTTATAGTTACCGTAACTTTACAGTACATTGTACTGTCGACTGCGAAAGGTTGCATCGTCCCTTATTTTTCTGTTTTAAAACATTTTGGGTGATTTTCTTTTTCCAGTGAACTGAGGATTCAACATACAAAATAGCCATCCTCTGCCACCAAAAAGAACTTAGGACCCTTTGCCAACGTGATTGGAATTGTGTTGAATTTCTATACGAATTTTGAGGGAACTTCGCATCTTTGTGATGTTGAGTTTTTCTATTCGGTATTTGTATATATTTATCCCTGTATCCATTTATTCGTGTCCTTTATGGTTTTACAAACCAGTAAAATTTTATTGTTTGTAAGTCTTCCGGGTTTCTTTTTTAAGCTCATTCCTAGGTAGTTTACAAATTTTGTTGGAAGAGAAGACATCTTTGTCTTTATGGGGCTGATTTTGCTGTGGTGGGCATTTTACTGTATTAGTTTTCCAGTTGATTCTTCTAAGCTCTCTATAAAAACGATGTTATCTGTCAGTCATTAATTCTTAAAGTGTGATCCGTGGTCTCCCAGCAGGAACAGCCCTTGTGAACTTCTTTGAAAAGCAAATTCTTGGGGCACCCAGTTGGCTCCGTCAGTAGAGCATGCAACTCTTGATCTCGGGGTTGTAAGTTTGAGCCCCACATTGGGTGTAGAGATCACTTAAAATAAAATATTAAAAAAAAAAAAGAAAAAAAATTCTCTAGACCTATCCCACATCAACTGAATGAGAAACGCTGGATGCTGGGGGTGAGGCCCAGCAATCTGGGTTTATCTCGCTTTCTAGAGGATTCTGCTACATACTCAAAGTTTGTGGACCACTGATGTAAATAATGATTTTTATTTTTTCTTGCCCATATTTTCTTTTTGTTTTTGTTTTTAATTTTTACATGTTTATTTTTGAGAGAGAGAGAGAGAGAGAAAGAGCCTGAGTGAACAGGGAAGGGGTAGAGAGAGACGGAGACACAGAATCCGAAGCAGGCTCCAGGCTCTGAGCTGTCAGCACAGAGCCCGACACGGGGCTCGAACTCAAGAACCGCGAGATCATGACCTGAGCCAAAGTTGGATGCTTAACTGACTGAGCCACCCAGGCGCCTCTTGCCCATATTTTCTTTTCTCATTTCTTTTTTTTCTTGCAAGATGTTTGTGTAACAGTGCTTAGTGAATTATGTAGAATGGACTTTGACTGAAGAGGCTGAGACAGATTGCTAACTTCCAAAAGTAAGACTGTAGACAGGAATGGTGAGAAATGCACTATTCCTTGACCAGGTGCATGGGGGAACGAAACCTTAGTGACAGGGAGATTGAGTGAGGGAGACTGAGTGTATAATGTAGGGTAAGGATTTTGGTGGGTAGCAGAGAGAGGTATGATTCAATATGAAACACGACAGTGTCACTCCGGTAGATAAGAGTTATAACACTGTAACATTGAAGGAGACGAAGACAGCTAAAGCTTGGCAGTTGACCTTCAAACATCCATTAGAGAAAGTTTAGCCCTTGTTACAAGAGGGCAACCACTATTAGAAAAACCAGATAGAGAGGCGCCTGGGTGGTTCCATCGGTTGAGCATCTGACTTCAGCTCAGGTCATGATCTCACGGTTCATGAGATCGAGCCCCGTGTCCAGCTCTGTGCTCACAGCTCAGAGCCTGGAGCTACTTCAATTTCTGTGTCTCCCCCTCTCTCTGCCCCTCTCCCGCACATGCTCTGTCTCTGTCTCTCAAAAATAATAAATAAACGTTAAAAAAAAAAGGGGGGGGGGAAGAGTGGTACTGTTGTAAGAGGCAGTGGAACTTCATGCTGTAAGCTGTAATGGTAATGACCACATGGTGGTCCGTGGGCAGATCGCCTCCGTGACTTTTGGAAGAAAACTGAAATTGTCAAGGACAGTGCATCCTGGCATGCGGCCAGGGGAAAGGGAGAAACTTCTGGGACATGAGGGATCGAGTCTTTTTGGTAGGAGTTTAGGCCAACAACTAGCTGTTCTACCTCTCTGGACCCCCTCGTTACAGAACAAAAATGCTGATAAGGAGGAAAGCAGGCAAGTTGATCACTCGCATAAATGTTCTGAAATCCAGTACAGCTGCAACCTTTAAGACGGCACAACCTTTATTATTTTTAGTGTTGCAGATGTTCTTATGGGTGCATATGTGGGAGCATCCTACACAATCCGCTCCAGTTCTAGATTTACTCAAGGGGGGAAAAATCACCACCCAGCTCAACATCTAGGACTGACGTGTTTAGGGTAGGAGGGCGTCTTCAGTGCCGTGGGTGGGAGGCGAGTGTGGTGTCTTTCCTCTGTGAAAGCTGAAAGATTTGATAGTCTTAACACTCTGTGACATTTTTAAAACTTGTCCCAGAGCATACAATTCTATTTCTTAAACGCCACTCTTTGCAATTTCAAGGTGATTTTGAATTTGTACTGCTTGATTGAGAGAAGTACCATTATGCACAGTTTTTCTACACGGTGCCCTTTTTCAATTTTGTAGCGTATTACACTTTTCACTGATCTTTTCTGTCCGCTTTTCTTATCAGTGTGCTTAACAAAATTTTATTCGAAGGCAGATGATCCTAGACACTCTGGGTTTGTTTTCTGTAACATAAGGTTAATTCATCAGCAGTGTTTACCTTTCATGGTGTAAGATTGGTTAGACATTTCTCAAATCTCATTATTGTTTTTATTTTTATTTTTTTAATTAAAAAATTTTTTGTTTAATGTTTATTCATCTTTGAGAGACAGAGCATGAGTGGGGGAGGGGCAGAGAGAGAGGGAGACCCAGAATCCGAAGCAGGCTCCAGGCTCCAAGCTGTCAGCACAGAGCCTGATGCGGGGCTCGAACTCACGAACTGTGAGATCCTGACCTGAGCTGACGCTGGATGCTCAACCGACTGAGCCACCCAGGTGCCCCTCAAATCTCATTATTTTTAAAGCTATTGGCTCTTGGGCAGAGTGGGAAAAGAGTGAGACAGTGGATTTTAATTAAATGCTAAGTCCAAAACTGGAGATCTCTGTTTGAAATATCATCTAAACATATGATAGGTTTGTGTGAAATATTAGACTTGTGAATCACTTAAACGCTTCAGAGTAAAATTGGTTGAACTGATGCAAGTTATTGCAACAATCCAAAACAGTCTTATCTGTTTCATTTCTGGTGCACTAAGTAGAACATTCTAAGGGCAAAACCACAATTATGTCTTTGTCAGGTGTGTGCTCTGCGTCATGATCAGTTTTCCTTGTATTCGTGAGAATGTCATGACTGTGGAGACGTGTGTCTTTTTCATTGTAATGCATGTCTGCGTCTGTTGTTGTCCTGTCTTTTTCCTTAATCTTTGGAAGCATTCTGTCCATCTATATCTGCGGGCCTTTATATGTCATATCTTGTCTGCTCATCCACATGGTCCCCACTTGCATGTACTACGCTGTTTTGTTTCCTTTTATGAAAATATTTCAAACATACAGAAAAGTACAGAGACTACTATAACGAGCCCTCATATGCCCACCACTTAGCTGTGATAGCTTAACATTTTGCCGTCTTTTTTTTCAGATACCTATTAACGTGTTAAATACAGGTGAAGCTTTTAGCCTCTCTCTCCTCGGGGAGGAGTTAAAATAGCGGAGGAACAGGGCTACCTTGTCCCTTGAACACAACTAGATAGTCTGTCCCTCCTCAGTTGCATTTCTCCCCTTTTCTCTCCTGAGGTAACACTATTTCAAATTGGGGGTTTATCATCCCCATGAATATTTTAATGCTTTTTCTGTATTCATATGTGTGTATGTGTATATCCGTATATGAATCCACACACGTATTGTCTTACGTGCTTTTGAAATTTATAACACAATATTGTACTTCTTCAGTTTACATTTTTGTGTAATGTCATGCTTTTCGGTTTTACCTGCCCTAGTATCCCCCATTATCAAAACAAAATAAAACAGGGGCTCCTCGGTGGTTCAGTTGATTAAGCATCCAACTCTTGATCTCAGCTCAGGTCTTGATCTCAAGACTGTGAGGTCAAGCCCCACGTTGGCTCCACACTGGGCACGAAGCCTACTTAAAAATGAATGAATGAGTGAATAAATAAGTAAAACAGAACAAAACATCTTCCTCCACCCTATATCGCCCCTCCAACTGCCGCCTATTTTTTGCGCTCCTTAGTAAAGTGCAAGTCTGCAAGAGTTTCATGTACTCATTTCCTCTCTTTCATTCTCTCTTGAACCCATGCTAATCAGCCATTTTCTCCACCATTCCACGTAAACCACTCTTATCAAGGTGTCCAGTGACCTCCATGTTACCAAATCGTGTTGTAATTTCTCAGTTCCTCACTTCACCTCTCAGCAGTATCTGACACACTTGATCACTTCTTTCTTTATATTACACTTGATTTAACCTTCTAGGTTACCACACCTTCCTTTCTCCTACCTCGTGGCCACACCTCCTTATTTCTTTTGCTGGCTCCTCTTTATTTTTCTATTTCGAAACAAGTTGAACAGAAAAGTATAGAATGGCAAGTGAACATTCCTCCCAAACTTCTATTCCCTCTCACCAATAATGGACATAAACAGACTTTGTACATGTGTGTGTGTGAATTTCATAGGGGAACCAATGCCTCATTTCAAATTGTATGTTTTTAATTGCATTTTTTACGGGCACATTGTATTTATATGACTATAATGTCTTACTGTTTTTATTGATTGTGTGTGTACGTGTGTGTGTGTGTGTGTAAGCTAAAATCATTAGCCCTTTGTTGTCTCTCATGTGTGCGTGGTGAATGTGTCTTTCCTAGTTCATCAAATGCCATTTGGCCTTGTGATATTTTTTAAAGCACAGAGTTCTAATTTTTTTGTATAATTACACTTAACGGCTTTTTTTCTCTTATGGTTCCTCGACTTGGGGTCCTGCTTACCTTCTCTACTGCATGATTATAAGTAATTTCACTTGGATTCTCTTTGGTACTGTTTCAGAGTTTCATTTTATCCCTTTGATCTATCTGGCATTTACTTAGGATGCCCTAATGTGATGTGCAGTAGGATAAACTTATTTATTTTTCTAAATGGCTACCCGATTGTTCCCTGCTTATTTCATCCTTTCTTTCGCCTTGCTTGCTCGACAGCTGTCATTACCATCGAGTAATTCCTGGACGAATTTGAGTTCCTTGCGAGTTCTTGAAAGAATTTATTTTGTGTTGTTTTTTTTTTTAAGTTCGTGATTATTATTGTTTTTTAGTAATCTCTACACCCAATGTGGGACTCGAGCTCACGACCCCTTTGATCAAGGGTCGCATGCTCTTCTGACTGAGCCAACCAGGTGCCCCTGTTCATGTTTGTCGTATTTTTCAAACCACTGCAGTGTGGTTCTCCCCACCTGTGTTCAAACTACTCTTGAAAAAAAAGGTAATCACTGACTTCATAGCTGTCGAATCAGTTAGCTGGTAGCTCACTCGTTCTGGGCAGAACTTGAAACAGTCGAATCCCCTCCAGCCACTATTCTTCGGAACCCGCCTCCTTCCTTAGCTTTAATCGCACATTTCTCTTAGTTTCCCTCCTACCTATTTTCTCTCTCTCTCTCTCTGCCAGCTTATCTTCCTTGGTTCCTTGCACAACAGTGTTTTGGGGATTACCCTTTCTCATGGCGAAGGCGCTTCTGAGGAATATTTCCCAATTTCATTACTCCAGCTCTTAACTGGCTGCATATCCTTGTATTTTCATTTCTACTTCCGATCTAAATCAAGGTTTAGACGCTTTCTGTCTTCAGTTGTCTGTTTGGTGCTATCTGGTGTGCCCTAGAGTACTTCGGTGTGTCTACACCAAACCATTGTTCTCCTTCCTTGCGGTATTTTTCCTTTTTTGCTATACCCTGCCTCGCTTGATATCATTACCATTTCCCCAGTTACTTAAATAGATTTTGTCTTTGCTGTCGCCTTATCCCTTTAATATCTGTGAGTCCCGAGTCCTGGTTTTCCCTGGTGATCCCCATAGCTCTTCTCTGTGCTCTTAATTCATGCTTTGACTATGGGAGTGGTTTCTGAACTGGTCTAGTAGTTTCTGAACTAGTCTCTGGAAACTTGTAGTTTCTCTCTCTCTCTCTGCTCTACCCCCACATTGCAAGTAGTGTTAACTTTTCTTTTAATGTTTATTTATTTCTTTTGAGAGAGAGAGAGCACAAATAGGGGGAGGGGAAAAGAGAGAGGGAGAGAGAGAATCCCAGGCAGGCTCCATATTCAGCACAGAGCCCAATGCAGGGCTCAATCTCACGATCGTGAGATCATGACCTGAGCCGAAATCAAGAGTAAGATGCTTGACTGACTGAACCGCCCAGGCACCCCAGCAGTGTTAATTTCCTAATATATATATTTGGTCATACAGATTCCTTGATTGAAAACAGGTAGTTTTAGTTAAATCTTGCATAAATGGACCACTGTTTACATTGTTTACTTCCTCTCCCTTCCTAAGTTCACTAACGCGAGACTGAAGAAATGGAAAAATTCAAAAGGACAAAGAACAGGAGTGGAAACATTGACAGTCGTGTAGTTTAGACTAATCTTTTACCTGGTCAGAGGAAGTTACAACTTCAGAATCTCTCCCGACATGAACTTTTGGGAGAAACCAACATATTCTTCCCATAGGACTCCTCATATTTCCAGACTCAGAGGCATCTGGTCTGCAGAAGGCAGGAATAAATCTTGAGATTGAAAATGTGGGCTGTTCTTTGAAAGTCTTTATAGTAAGTGGGTGGAGTTCCATGTCCCGACGACATCCACTACTCTGTGCCTTGGGAAACCAGAGGTTTATTATCCGGAGGCTTTGGATGGGAAAGCCCCAGACTGTGAGATATAGTGCAGCCGGTGGATTCATTGAAACCGTGGGATCGAGTGAAAGTTCTAATACCTCATTCTGGGGACCTGTATGTTCCACTCTAGATGCAGTTGATGAAAAGGGACATGAATTATTTATTTTCACATTGCCAGATTCCTAAGAACAATCTGGCTATGGCTGTTTACCTCTTGGCACATCTTCTAAAAAAACAGTTGTAGAGCCTAAAAAAAACAATTAAAATTTCTCAACACCTCTGGAGCGCCTGGGTAGCTCAGGCAGTCGAGCGTCTGACTCTTGGTTTCCGCTCAGGCCACGCGTGATCCCAGGGTCGTGGGATTGAGCCCCGCGTTGGACTCCGTGCAGGGCGTGAAACCTGCTTGAAATCCCCCCTCTCTCTCTCCCTCTGCCCCTCTTCCCCTGCTTGCACGGTCTCTTTCTAAACTAAAATGTAAAAAAGTTTCTCAACACCTCAAAATTCTCTCACCGCTTCAACATTTTTGGAAAAGGTAAGTCAAAGGTCAGTTGATTTTGAGATGCTTAAAAGTTTTTTTCATTGAGGCTACTCAGTTTCTTGTAATAACAGAAAATATGATTGTGTAAATAAATATAAATGCTATATTGCCATTTGATTTTTTTTTTTTTAGAATTATGAAGACCCAAGAAATAGAAGGCAGGAAACAATGAAGAGAACCTTTTTCCCTAGCTTAATTATTTTAGGTCTTTACATAGCTTCATTACAAACAATTATATAAACAAACTAAATTGCATAGTCTACATCTTTATCTCCCCAGTGCAGTAAATTGATTTTATCAACAAGAAACCTTTAACTAAAATATACATTCCTGCTTCCCAATATATTTGAAATCAATAGAGCACGTGAAATATACTCTACATCTCCCATGCAAAGCATTCACATTTACTGGAAACAGTATATTAGACTTAGTTTGCTGTAACCCCACCTGCTCTTTTTCCATTAAAAAACCACCACCGAAATAAAAATTCAGTCCAGATCAAGAAAACAACCCCCCTGTTACCTATTCTGTATTTTGAAGCTTTCAAAATCTTATTATACCTTTCTAGATTTAATTCTGACCAACCACTTCTAAAATTGTGGGCCCTGCTTACGGGCTTTTGAGACTTTGTGTGCTCCTGGTAACGTGGGATGTAGGGCTGTGTATCTCCTTGGCAAATGTTGGCCTCCACTCTTCACCTCCAACTTCTCTGGTCTCCCCCAACTTCATGGAGGATCTCAGGTCTCCTTAGGGTTAATCGAACTTCCTGTGTACCTGGTTGTTATTCTAATGATTTCACCAGAAATGTAGTCGATACTGTCTAATGAGCCACTCTGGAATTTTGAAGATAATTTAACAATTGCAGATTCAATTCCTTTCACGTTCTTCATTTTCTTAATTTTCATAAGCTAGAATATGGACATCAGGAACATGGACGTACATTTTTGTCTTTCGGTCACAAAATGTGTCACGTTTTACATAGAATAATTTGAAAATTTTAGTATTGATTTTTATAGTAAATATTGACTTCTTTTCCTCCTGAACAGGTCATTATCCCAGTTTTAGAGATGATGGATCATCTTCATAGAGGGGAATCAGTTGCTGCAATACTCCGTAACCGGTATATTTATGGAAGCAATTTGCCTTATAAGTTATATAATGTCTCTTCTGCCTGTGTTTATACCTGAAGTTGGTACTTAATGAATATGTGTTGAATGCCTGGATTAATATATACTATTTGCTGCGTGAGTGAACAAAAGAATGAACAAAGGAATGAGAGATGGAATGAAGAACATGCCAGTGACCATGGGTTCTGAGCTGACAAAAAAATAGAGAGTAAAATTGGAAATCATAATTAGTGTGAGTTGTGACCCTCTGACATTCAGTAAATGGAGCCATTGACTTGAAGTTTTTGTTTTAAGCATACCGGTGAATACATACGGGTATCCATTGCTTGACAATAGATATCTCAACCAAGTAGTTTTTAAAATAGCACTGCCCTGTGATTGTACATTTCTGTTATTCAAAAATCCAGTTAAACCTTTTTTTCAGACTGTAATGAGAAATTCAGAACTTTCTCTGACAACTTGTGATTTTAAAGTCATGGTTTAAAGAAACGTAGCCTTTGCTTTGTAGGTGTGAAAGAGTATCCCTTGTTCCCAATAGTTGAATTGTATGGTTTGGGTGAATCATGTGAAGTAATATGCTGGAGTTGTGTACATCATGGCTCAAACGCTTACTAGCCGTCTAGACTTGTGCAAATTTCTTAATTGCACAAGTACCTTAACTTTCTCATCTATGAATTGGGCATAATAATATTGGTTGTTTTAAGGATTACATAGGTGTCTGTGGGGTATGTAGAGAGAGAGAGAGAGAGAGAGAGAGAGAGAGAGCTTGGCAAATAATGCATGGTATGTTGGTGCTATTCTTGAAACGTAAATGTGGGATTTTAACTATTTGGAAATATAATATTGTGTTTCTGAATTCTGATATGCTTTAAAATAGGTGCATCTTAGAAGAACATGAAAAGACAGAAAAGTTCGAAGTAAGAAGGGGCCGTATATAAAGTCAGTTATTCGACAGATACAATACTAGGGATTTTACATAATAATCCTATTAGGGAAATAATATATGAAAGGTGCCTGTTGGTTGAAATGTGCACTGTTGTGTGGGCAAGGTGCCGTAAGGTAGACTTCTTCAGAGACACAGAAAGCAAGTAAGTCATAGCAGGAATAATGTGTGGCCATGTTGAGGGAAAAGAGAGAAGAAAAGAATAACCGGGGGGAGGGGGTGAATTCCTAACAGTGCGTTGAGTCTGTGGGGTCCAAGCACCGCTGAGTAGGAGGATCTATAACACACATTTGGAAGAGGAAATAGTGGAAGGGCTGACTTCCAAAGGTCAAGTCCATAACGGAGGTAGTTATAGCATACTTGAATTTGTCTCCATTACTTTTTATGGAGCTATAATTAAATGCAGTAAAATATGCAAGCACGTAAATACACATCTCGATCGTTTTTTACGCATGCACACATCCAGGTTACCACAGCTCAGAGCAAGATATAAAACAATTCCACCCCGCCAGAGAATTACCTTGTTCCCCTTTCTAGTCTTTCTGTCACCTCCACTCCTTCTGAAGAGAATGATTATGCTGACTAATGTGGTAGTGTTGCTTGTTCTTGAACTTCATGTAAATGGAGTCAGACACACTGTTGAATTCTTTAGTGTATGGCTTCTTTAGATTTTTTGAAATTTTGAAATAATGTTTTTGAAATTTATCGTGATCCCTGCAGGTATCAGTAGTGATTTCTATTTTACTGCTGTGTGGCATTCCTTTTTTTTTTTTTTAACTATACCACAATTTGTTTATCCATTTTCTTTTCTTTCTTTCTTTCTTTCTTTCTTTCTTTCTTTCTTTCTTTCTTTCTTTCTTTCTTTCTTTTTAAAGACAGTCTTTATTTTTTAATTTTTTTATTACATTTATTTATTTTTGAGAGACATAGTGAGACAAAGTGAGAGTGGGGAAGCGGCAGAGAGGGAGGGAGACCCAGAATCTGAAGCAGGCTCCAGGCTCTGAGCTGTCAGCACAGAGTCCGACGCGGGGCTGGAACTCACGAACCGCGAGATCATGACCTGAGCCAAAGTCGGATGCTTAACCAACTGAGCCACCCAGGCGCCCCATTGTTTTTTATTTACTTTTAACTAGGCTCCACACCTAACATGGGGCTTGAACTCACGATCCTGAGATCAAGAGTCACATGCTCTACTGACTGAGCCAGCCAGGCACGCCTAGGTACCCTTTTTAATTTTAGCCATTCTCTTGAGTCATGTAGTGGCTTCTCATTATGGATTTCACTTTGCATTTTCCTCATGTGTAATGATGCGAGTATATTTTAATATGTGTATTAGCTATTTGTCTATCTTTTAGAAGTATCTGTTCGAATCCTTTGCCCATTTTAAAATTTGGCTTGTTGTTTTCTTTTTGCATTTGAGGAGTTTTTAAGTTTATTCTGAATATTTAGACATATTGCATCATAAATATTTTCTTCCAGTCTGTGGCTTGCCATCCCATTTTTGTGGCTTTTGATGAGCAGAATTTTTTTTTTATTTCGATGAAGTTCAATTGATCCTTTTTTTCTTTTATACTCATGCTTTTTGCATCTTAGCCAGGAAACCCTTGCCCTCCCAAATTTGAGGCTATCTTCCTGAAATGTTATGGTTTTAGCCCTCACATTATAAGTTCATTCTTGACCAGAAACCAAAGAATCTGAATAGTTAATAAGAACACTTTATAAAAGAAAAGTCTCTGTAGTTTTTTTTTTATTAAAAAAAAGTTTTTTTTAACGTTTATTTATTTTTGAGAGACAGAGAGACAGAGCACAAGCAAGGGAGGGGCAGAGAGAGAGGGAGACCCAGAATCTGAAGCAGGCTCCGGGCTCTGAGCTGTCAGCACAGAGCCCGATGCGGGGCTCGAACCCACAAACCTTGAGATCATGACCTGAGCCGAAGTCAACCGCTTAACCGACTGAGCCACCCAGGCGCCCTGAGTCTTTTTGTAGTTTTAATTCTAAGTTAATACCTTTGTACATGACGAGGTAACTGAGCCATACTTGACAAGGCATAAGGAACTAGTTGTGTGACTAGTTTATAACACAGCGACTTTTGATTTCCTGCTGTTCTAATCTTTCTTATTATAAATAAGACTTCTTTGAAAGAAACCGATAATTCTGATACTTAATAAAATGATTCAGAGCATAGAAAATGATGGAAAACTGCCCCATTCATTTTATGATGCTGCAGAATTCAGGTATCAAAATCTGAGAAAAAGGTTGCTTGTTTGTGTACACAAATTATAGATCAATTATGGATTCGAAATAAAATATAACCCAAACACATTTAGGAATGTATGCAAAAAATTAACCCTCTGTGACTAAGAATGTTTCATCCCAGAGTGTTAATTGTTTAATACTGTGAAAGTCATACAATGCATCCTGTTGATAGATCTCCTTAAAAGAAGAAATGGTGAAGGTGTTTGAAAAAATTCAGCACCCGTTTTAAGAATAAAAATGTGAGGGATGCCTGGCTGGCTTAGTCGGTAGGGCATGTGACTCTGAGTTTGGGTCTCATGTTGGGTATAGAGATTACAAAAAAAAAAAAACATTTATTTTTTTTATTTTTTTAAAAAGTTTATTTATTTTGAGAGAGAGAGTGAGAGAGAGAATGAGCAGGGGAGGAGCAGAGAGAGGGGGAGACACAGAATCCGAAGCAGGCTCCAGGCTCTTGAGCTGTCAGCACAGAGCCCGACGCGGGGCTCAAACTCACAAACTGTGAGATCATGACCTGACTCGAAACTACGGATGCTTAACCCACTGAGCCACCCAGGTGCCTCTTAAAAAATACATTTAAAAAAATGTGATGGAAGCTTGCTCTCTTAACAAGAAAAAGAATTCTCTCTCTAAAACCAACAACACAGCATCATACTTAATGTCAAATGTGGGAGTAGTTCCATAGGCAGAAACAAAACAAAGATACCTACAACCATTATTACTTAATATATATTTATAAGTTCTGGCCAATGTCAGTAAAGTAGCATAGGTAATGGAAAGGAAGCGCTAAGAAAAAAAAGTGATCAAGTTTTAGAAGATAGGCTTATGTACCTATGAAAGGTAAGACTTAAAAACAACTTCTTAGTTGATAGAACTCTAATGAGTGCTAAAAAGTAGTGGGATATAAGGTAAAAATGAAGAGCGAGTACCTTTTGGGGGCGCCTCGGTGGCTCAGTCGGTTAAGCGTCCGACTTTGGCTCAGGTCGTGATCTCACGGTCCATGAGTTCGAGCCCTGCGTCGGGCTCTGTGCTGACAGCTCAGAGCCTGGAGCCTGTTTCAGATTCTGTGTCTCCCTCTCTCTCTGCTCCTCCCCCACTCATGCTCTGTCTCTCTCTTCTCAAAAATAGATAAACGTTAAAAAAAAATTTTTAAATAAATTAAGAAACAGTACCTTTTGGGGAGCCTGGGTGGCTCAGTCGGTTAAGCATCTGACTCTTGATCTCAGCTTAGGTCTTACTTAATCTCAGGGTCACGAATTCAAACTCCACAATTGGGCAAGAAGCCTACTTAAAACAAAACAAAACAAAAACCTGAACTCTTCCCAAATTATTATATAAATTTAACAGGAATTTAAAGTAATTATTCAAATAAGATAATGAATGTATTAAAGAAATGTATCCCCATTGCTTAACACAATGTCTGGCATATAGTAATTGCTAATCAAAAAAAAAAATCTAACAATTTCTTCTGTGTGTAATTCAACAAACACGTGCTCTGTGATCACTAAGTACTAAACACTGTCTTGTGCTGAAATATGATGAAAAGTGATGAATCTTTTGTTCTCATTGAGCTTATATTTTGGTGAATGTAGGGGTAGGGTCGGATAGAAAAATATATATTGCAGAAAAGTGCTATGCAAAATTAACAAAGCATGTAGAAAGAAAAAGAATTAAGGGTGGGGGGCGCCAATACAAAAGGACATTAACCTCTTACGAGTCTTAGATGCTTTTAGTCTTGCAATCTACCGTTCATCGTATGTTTTACCCTATCTGAAGTTTCAGTCCCGCGACTCATGAGGTATTGGGAAAGATCGGCCAAACGTGGCTTACTTCGCTGCGAACGGCATTTCTATCTGAGCGTCATCCTCCCAACACATTACGGTCATGTCTGAGAGGGCACACGGTGCTAAGAGTCACCCCTTTGGTGTTGTGTTGGTGGTAGTTTTTGATGGGGTTCCTAGCCCTAATAAGGATCTCTGCAACGATGTGCAAAGCTGACGGTGTTCCAGTTTTCTAAAAGTATTGTGATAAATCAACCACGGTGTAAAATAATTGTCTGGTACTTGCAACACAGGAAACAGAGTGCTGGACTCTACATAATAAGGTTGCCATCCCTTTAACAAGTATCATGTACCACTCACTGGGCCAGGTGTTAGCGCTAGAGCAGTGAATGCTAACACGTGGTTCCCTGCCGGTCAGGTGGCTATTGTAGTAGCCGGTATAAGACACGAGGAGCATCTGAAACAAAGGTGAGGGGGTGCCTGGGTGGCGCAGTCGGATAAGCGTCCGACTTCAGCCAGGTCACGATCTCGCGGTCCGTGAGTTCGAGCCCCGCGTCAGGCTCTGGGCTGATGGCTCGGAGCCTGGAGCCTGTTTCCGATTCCGTGTCTCCCTCTCTCTGCCCCTCCCCCGTTCATGCTCTGTCTCTCTCTGTCCCAAAAATAAATAAACGTTGAAACAAAGGTGAGGTCAGGAGGGAACTCCGTCTTTGTAGACCGAGTTGTGAAATATTGAAGGGTAAATTTGACAGTATTTGCTGGTCAACTAGATTCTTCACATTCTAGTCAAAGTGATCTTTGCTAATTGCGCCTGGGTGGCTCAGTCGGTTAATTAGGTGTAATTTCAGTTCAGGTCATGATCTCATGGTTCGCGAGATCAAGCCCCGCCTCTGGCTCCATGGCCATCAGCGCGGAGCCTGCTTGGGATTCTGTCTCTCCCTCTGTCTCTCTGCCCCATCCCGACTCGTGCACGCGCACATGGGCGCATGCTCTCTCTCTCAAAATAAATAAATGAACTTTAAAAAAATGAAATAGGGGCCCTAGGTGGCTCAGTCGGTTAAGTGTCTGACTTCGACTCAGGTCATGATCTCATGGTTCGTGGGTTCAAGCCCTTCATTGGGCCCTGTGCTGACAGCTCAGAGCCTGGAGCCTGCTTCCGATTCTGTGTCTCCCTCTCTCTCTGCCCCTCCCCTGCTCATGCTTTTAGTCTTGCAATCTCTCTCTCTCTCTCTCTCTCTCTCTCTCTGTCTCAAAAATAAACATTTAAAAAAATGTTTTTAATGACATAAAATTGCTAATCTGATAATGTCACCCAGATTGCCTTTTCCTGTCTCTTACTATTGAAATCTCACCTGTTCTTCAAGACCCCGATCAAATTCCATGCCCTACCTAAAGCTTTCCTTGATTGATCCAAGCAGATCAGTGGGGTCTCTTTGCCTCTGAACCGTTTTCCCCGGGCAATGAATTTTATCACACATGGTCCTGCATTAAAGTAATTTCAGCATGTCTTTGCTTATACCATCATTAAGGGCGTCCTTTGAGCGAGTGACTAACTATATCTACTGTGTGTTTATATCATATATAATACAGAATATTGTGCATAATAGGCATGCATTAAATATTTGAGAACGTACAACATTTGTCAACAGTTATTTGTTGCTGATGATTTTATTTGGTTAAATTGGGTAGTTTTGCTTCCCACAGTCAAGCCCTACTTATAGTTAAGTAATTAAATATTAAGTGACAATCATTAAAATCGTAAAATAGGCTCATGAAATTCAGTACAGATTCTAGGAAAAAGCTCAGACTTTTTTTTTTAACCGACATAATATATAGTTATTTCTTTTAAAAAAATTTTTTTAACGTTTATTTATTTTTGAGACAGAGAGAGACAGAGCATGAACAGGGGAGAGGCAGAGAGAGAGGGAGACACAGAATCCGAAACGGGCTCCAGGCTCTGAGCTGTTGGCACAGAGCCCGACGCGGGGCTCGAACTCACGGACCGTGAGATCTTGACCTGAGCCGAAGTCGGACGCTTAACCGACTGAGCCACCCAGGTGCCCCTATAGTTATTTCTTAATAGTGTATGATATCAAGGGAACACAGGGTTTGATTCAGTTCATTAGATATTTAAAAATATTGATCCTTTACTATTTGTCAAGCACTGTCCTCCTGTGTAAAATTTAAGGATTGGAAGATACCATTGTTCCTTTTAGTTTTAAAAGTCTGGAATTATATCATTAAGCCTAAGCACATAGTAGGTGATAAATAAACAGCTGTTTGATTACATTCCAGGATGACCAGTCTTTGAAGATAAGCCCTTTTATTACTGTTTTCGTAATTTGGCTTTATAAACTTTCAGAAAGATATGTTTTTCTGTGCCTTTTAAGGATTGAAAACTTATGAGGATCTAGTTTTTCCTTTGCTGAAGTAAGTGAGGCTATGATTATAATAAACTGAAATCTTGGGCTAGGAAGATGCCTATAAAGATTATACGATAAGAGGACAATGTGTGATAAGAGGACAATGTGTGAATTTCTGAGGCCAGTTACATTTTATCTAATGGACTTTTATTTTGGCTCAGCTATTCAGTAGGTTTTGGTTACCCATTATTATGTCATAATATATTGCCATGGGCACATGTGCAGTTTAACAGCATACTTGTTCCTCTCACTGAAGAGTTGGGTGCCTTCATACAAAGGACACGAACGTATTAGTGATGTCACATGTCTAATCTATCTAGAGGAGTTTTCCAAGCCATAGAAACTATTTCTGTTCCCGGGGAGAGGAATTACTTCCCTTACTCCTCTTCTTTAATTCTGTACATATTCTACACATTCTTTCTGGGCAGGCTCATCTACAGCCATCACCTGAATCTCTATGTGTTAAGGTCTGAAGACCTTAACATTTGTATCTCAAGTCTAAATTTTTTTCGTGAGTCCCAGCCTAAAAAGTTCTTTATTCCCTTCTCCACCATTTTGTTTTGACTCTACAAGCAATACGTGTTTACGATAGAGCACTTAAAAATAGAAAATTATATATACACAGTGGAGATAATCACATAAGGTAATCTCTGTTAGCTCCTTGGTGGATGTTTACTCTAGTCCTATGATGCTTTTTCATTTTTAAAAAATTTTTAAACATTATTCTTTTTTTAATGTTTATTTATTTTTGAGAGAGAGAGAGAGAGAGAGAGGAGAGGGCAGAAAGAGAGAGAGAATCCCAAGCAGTCTCTGTGCTGTCAGCACAGAGCCCGATGTGGGGCCCGAACCCACGATCCGTGAGATCACGACCTGAGCAGAAACCAAGAGTCAGACACTTAATCTACTGAGCCAGCCAGGCGCCCTGGTGTTTTTAAAAATGTAACCGAGTTTGTAATTATTGAATGCAATCTGGTTTCAGAGTTGTGGTTAAGAGCAGAGGCTTTGAAGTCGGCCCAATGTAAGTTAAGATCAAGCTCTGCTCCTTTGCAGCTGTGTGAACTTGGGAAGGTTTCTTAACCTCTCTCGGTCTGTCTTCTCATCCATAAAATAAAATAGTATCACGGCGTGGGGTTGCTCTGAGGATAAAATAAAATGTTTTGAAGATAGGTCTTGGCACATGGTACATACGTTCTCAGTAAATGGAAGCACTCATTGTTTTCTATACTGTATATATCATGTCTGTATCCTGCTAATTTCCTTAGTTGTCTCAGGAGCATTTTCACATGCCAATAAAAACTTGTTAGAGACACAATAGCTATAAACTCTTCCATGGGACAAATGATTTCTTAATATGAACTATTTAGTTCACATTTGCACCCACTTTGGGGGTATTGATATAGTATCATCTTTTCTCACCTCGCTTTAATATTTATTTTTTTTCCGTCTGTTTCATGAAGTTGTTTTATACTGTGTCAAATCTGTTTACTCCCTCCAACGTACATTTTGGTTGTTACTCTGGTTGAGTTTCCTTGCAGTTGGCCAATATAATTTACACTTTCCTCATGTGATCTTGTTATCGTATTTGACTTCCTCTTCCTGGTTTATTGAGGCCATGTTTTCTTCTTCTCTTGAATGTGTCAGAGGTTTCTGACATTGTTTTCTGGCTCCTATGTGAAAGCATTTGCAGAGTTCTGCTCTTTCCCTGAGTGTTTATGATGACAAATCTTTTCCTCGTTTTTTGATACATTTTCATTGGCCCCGTGCTAGCTGTTTTTCTGTTTGTTTATTCTCAAAGGAAGAAAGATTCCCGGAATGGCTTTTGCACTGGCTGTTCCGTTTGTCTGGAACATCCTTCCCCGTGGTCTTTGTGTGCCTGGCTCTTGTTTTCACATCCCCACTTAAATGTTCTTCCCTTTGAGAGATTCTCTTTGACTACCCAATCTGAAATAGCCACCTGTTTAGTGTGACATCACCTCAGTTTAAATCTCTGCATTTTCCTTCTTTCTGTGTTTATTATTTATCACCTTTACATATTACTTACTCAATAAAAATTTGCTGAGTGATTGGATTAACTGTTGTCCCTCTCTCTGTGCTCTTGGGTGCTAATCCAACCCCTTTCTCAGACTTCTACCCATGAGTCAGTACTGATAGAAATGAGCAATTGGAAAAAAATAAATGAGGGAGAAGACACAAATCTGCCTTACAGAATTCCAAATTTTATATATGTGTATGTGTGTGTGTAAGTGGGTTTATATGTATGCATTTTCCCCATCGAAGAAAAAGAACTTCATCTCCCTCCTGCCTTGAGTTTGGACTTCCTGACTCACTTTCGAGGAAAAGAGTGTGGAACAGAAAAAAAAAAAATAATACCTTTACAGTGAAGAAATCTGGCAAATACTACCTGTGGTCGTCAGAATCATGGCCCCTCAAAGATGGCCACAGCCTAATCCCCAGACCCTCTGGCTGATAACTGCGCATGGCAAAAAGGACTTTGCAGACATGACGGGGTTGAGATGGACCCAATGTCATCACAAGGGTCTAACGGGGGCACAAGAGGAGTCAGAGGCAGAGGAAGGAGATACGAAGATGGAGACAAGCTAGAGCCACACTCTTGGAAGATGGAGGGAGGTCCACAAAGCCACAAAGTGCAGGTGGCTTCTAGTGCGAGTGGAGGAGGGGCAGAGAGAGAGGAAGGGAGAGAGAACCCCAAGCGGGCTCCGCACAGACTGTGAGATCAGGGCCTGAGTCACGATCTGAACAGAAATGAAGAGTTGGACGTTTAACCGAATGAGCCACCCGGGCGCCTCCTGTACCTTATTTCTATGGTAGTGGTAGCGACGATCAAAGTCCCAATAAATAGTATTAATAGTTCCATTGGCAATAGTCATTATAATAGCTAATACTTAAATAGCATTTGACTTGTGCCAGGTTCAAGGCCTATATATTAATTTATCGTGTTTTCATAATAATCCCTATCATTATTCTCATTCGACAAACAAGAAATTGAGGCACAGAGGGTTTATGTTAAGGTGCCTGAGTCACACACTAATGCGCCTGGATGCGGGGTTCAGACCCAGGAAGTTCAGCCCCAGAGTCTGTGCCTTTAACCTTCTGCCTGTCTGTCTCCTTCCTTGGATTGTGAGCTCCCTGAGTGTTGGCAGGAGGGGGGTGGGGGAGGGGGTTGACTATCCTGTGTCACCTGTCCTAAATGCGTTTCCATTAACTGGTTCACTAATCCCTGACAAACTAATACACGGTAGGTAGTTAATGGTTAACCAGTTCCATGATGATCTTTTAGAGAGGGCAGCAGATGAATAAAAAGGAATAGCTCTAAGTTTTGTGCAGGCCTTCTTATCTGCTACCCATGGCGTTGACCCCTAAGGCCGAGCCAATTCTGCTTACTTTGGGTGTATGCATACATTGTGATGGATAGGTTCAGTGCTATAAATGAATTGGGAGCTTGAAAAGGGATAAAAGTAAGTTTTTCTTTAAAAACTTTTCACTTCTCTCCTTTTTCTTATCTTTCATTTCCCTCCCTTTTCATCTTCCCAGCAAATGCAGTTGCAGGGAGAGTGTTAAAAGACGATGTAAAATTTTGAAAGGTTCCTGAACCATAGCTGGGTCATGTTCTATTTTGGGTTACATTCGGTTCTATTTTGGGTGACAAGGAATATGGACCCATGAAATAATGCAGAGCCTTAATGAATGTGGATGCTTTTTAAAACCAGGCAGAAAACAGGGGCGCCTGGGTGGCTCAGTCGGTTAAGCATCCGACATCAGCTCGGGTCGTGATCTCACAGTTAGTGAGTTTGAGCCCCGCGTTGGGCTCTGTGCTGACAGCTCTGAGCCTGGAACCTGCGTTGGATTTTATGTCTCCTTCTCTCTCTGCCCCTCTCCCACTCACGCTCTGTCTCTCTCCCTCAAAAATAAACAAACATTAAAAAAATTTTTTTAAATTAAAAAAAAAATAGGCAGAAAACAAAGTTTTCCTTTGTCTTTCTAGTTATCAGTGTTGTGTGAGATTTCAACTCCCAACCCCCCAGCACTTTTGCTTTTTTTAAGGTTTTATTTTTAGGTAATCTCTATACCCAATGTGGGGCTCGAACCTATAACCCCAAAATCAAGAGTCGCATGCTCTACCGACTGAGCCGGCTAGGCGCCCCTTCAAACCCATTTTTTTTTTTTTTGACCATTGCTTCGTTTCACATTGAAATGACCAGGAAAAAAGTATACCTTTACTTTTTCTTGGAAGCTGTACCCTTTCATCGGATTAGCGTTTCTGTACCTGCCTTTGGGGTTCATCCATGGCCATTTGAAGCTCTGTGTCCCTCATGCAACCCTACTCTGTCTGGGTCTGATCTTAGCACTCCGTTTTCTGGGAAACAAAATAACAGAGACAGCAGAGTGAATTCAAATTAAACTTGATGTTGTTCTTGACAGGAGCCATGCCTTAGATATAGAGAGTGTCGTTGATATTGCCTTGGCACATTATTGAAAACACTCTTACGTAACTTCGTCCGAACTTGTCTGAGATCAGCCATTGTCCAGAGTTGGCAAATCTGTCAGGCTTAGCTAAGTTCCTTTTTTTTTTTTTTTTTTTTTTTTTTTTTGCCTTCCCAAGCCTCGGTGGCTGTCGGAGCCCGTGGGAGGCCACCTAGAACACACTTTTGTCTCCAGGGTCCCCAAGGCAGTGCTCACACGGAGGAGGCCTCTGGGGACAGAAGACCTATTTGATCTGCAGACCCTGCAGTCTGCACGTGTCACATGAAGGAGAAAGGAGGGACATAGACGCTTTGGATCCTGCCCTCCCACACACTCCCGTTAAAGGTGCTTCATTTACCCAGTTTCCACCTTCTGTGGAAAAGGCACAATGCAGTGCTGAGCTTGGAGTTTGAGAAACCCCGTTTTTTTTGGCCCTGGCTCTGTCACTGTCACAGTGGCAGTTTATTGCATCTGCTACCCGTTTCTTTCTTTTCCTTTCTCCTTCCCCGCCCCCCCCCCCCAACAGAAATACTTTCTCCTTTCCTCGAAAATGAATGACACAATATGCTTGCCTTCCTTTGTTCCCGGCGCAAGGTAGACCCTGAATCAATTCTGGTTGATTTTTGAAAGGAGTTGAACACACAGTTAAGGTTATTTGTTTTGCTAATTATAGTTTGCTCCTCAAATGACAGACTACATTTCTTTAGAGATAGAAACAGATGGTAGAGATAGCATTCAACCGTCTTGAATGTAAAAAGACAGGGAATCTGATATGCAAAGGTGAGAGAACTTCTCTGAGCTCGCATAGCAAGGGAAAAGAGCCAAGACGTGAGTATTCAGGGGTTTATTTTGACACGCTTATGTGTCATTTTTACATCAGAAACATGCATCGCGTAGATTTAAAGCCAAAAACAAGTTTCTTTTTTTTTTTTTTAGTTTTTTTTTTAATGTTTATTTATTTCTGAGACAGAGAGACAGAGCATGAGTGGGGGAGGGGCAGAGAGAGGGAGGGAGACACAGAATCCGAAGCAGGCTCCAGGCTCCAAGCTGTCAGCACAGAGCCTGATGCGGGGTCGAACTCACAGACCACGAGATCGTGACCTGAGCCGAAGTCGGTCGCTCAACCAACTGAGCCACCCGGGTGCCCCCCAAAACAAGTTTCTATAGCAAAATGTATTTTGTCAAATTTTCAGTATTGTACAGTGGATGTGATAAACTTACAGTGAAATTGATGGAGCCTTTATCATTATTTTTATGTGTAAAAATACTTTTTCTCCTAGCTAAATAGTTGAAGTGGTTTCTTTTCTGTGGGTTGGCTAGGGAATAAGTATTAATCTAATAATCAGTGGGGAGGAGGGACATAGATTAAAATAGAAGGGAAACTCAACACAGTCTGTCCTACACTTCCCCAGGAGTGCAATTCTAGTGAATGTCTAGTGTAGTATTTGGCCTTAAAGATACACTTAATGACAGGGGCACCTGGGTGGTTCAGTCGGTTAAGCGTCCGACTTCGGCTCAGGTCATGATCTCATGGTTTGTGGGTTTGAGCCCCGCATCGGGCTCTGTTCTGACAGCTCAGAGCCTGGATCCTGCTTCAGATTCTATGTCTCCCTCTCTCTCTGCCCCTCCCCCGCTCATGCTGTGTGTGTGTGTGTGTGTGTGTGTGTGTGTGTGTGTGTGTGTCTCTCTCTCTCTCTCTCTCTCTCTCAAAAATAAACATTAAAAAAAAAAAAGATGTACTTAATGACACATTTACATCCAGGCGCACCTCTGGCGGTTAACGACATTGTTAATTCAGGCCCGACTTGCTCTCCTGCCTCAGTTATCTTGTTTTTCCTTAAAACAAGTTGCTAAAACCATCAGATTGTTTTCCAGCTATCTATAACCCCCCATGTATTAGTTTCCTCTTGCTGCTGTATCAAATTACCACAAACTTAGTGCTTAAAACAACAGATTTATTCTTTGACCGTGCTGGAGGGCATTGCTGGGCTGCCTTCCTTTCTGGAGGCCCTAAGGGTGAACCCATTTCCTTGCCTTTCCCGGCAACTGTAGGTTAAATTCTTCTCACATCTCATCCCTTGGACTTTGTCTGCTTTCTTCTAATTTTAAGGACCCTTATGGTTGTATTCAGCCCAACTGGATAATCTAGGATAATCTCTCCATCTCAGGAAAATTTAATTACATCTACAAGGTCTCTTCTGCTATGTGAGGGAACATAGTCACAGATCCCAGGGATTTGGAAGTGGATACCTTTGGGGGAGGGACATTATTTTGCCCTACCCTACCCAACATCCATGTCAACTATTCCGTGCTGTGTCTTTTTTTTCTGAGGGTGTTAAGGGCTCTTTTTTCTATTGTAAACATTCGGTTTTAAGACACTCATCATAAATGTTTGTCCCAATACCCCCATGTACTTCCTTCACTTATTAAGAGATGTCCCACCCATTAAAGATGATATATGTGTATGTGAAAATCATAGAAATTTTGGAAAATGCAGAAAAGAAATCACACATTATTCATCCTATCTAATATAAACCAGTTATTGTGTTGGTGTACTTCCTTTCAGCTGTTTTTCCATGCATATATTTTACATAGTCATCAGGATTATGTAAATTTATCGTTTTTTTGGTTTTTTTTTAAAGTAACGTGCGGCTTGAACTCACGACCCCAAGGTCAAGAGTTGGATGCTCTGTGGACTGAGCCAGATAGACACCCCAGTATTTTTTTTCCTTCCACAACATGATACCGTGAACACTTTTCTGTATTAATAGTCCTTCCTAATCACCTAATGAAGAAAAAACATTTTTCTCACAGTGTTAGTCTATATTCATGGTAGAAAACTTAGAAAATACAGAAAAGTATAGATCAGAAATAATTTCTAGGGGTGCCTAGGTGGCCCAGTTGGTTAAGTGTCCGACTCTTGATTTCAGCTCAGGTCATGATCTCACGGTTCGTGAATTTGAGCCCTACCTCAGGCTGCTTGGGAGTTTCTCTTTCTGTCTCTCTCCCCAGAGCCTCCTTGGGATTTTCTCTTACCCTCTCTCTCTGTCCCTCCCCCACTCGTTCCCCCCCCAAAATAAACATTAAAAAAAGAAAAATTTTTAATCCCCTTTTTCAAGTTTAACTACTTTTAACATTTAGATATATTTCCTTCAATCATTTTTTCCATCCTGTTTTTTGTTGTTGTTTTATTTTTTTAATGTTTATTTTTGAGAAAGAGAGAGAGACAAAGAGCACAAGTAGGGGAGGGACAGAGAGAGGAAGACACAAAATCCGAAGCAGGTTCCAGGCTCTGAGCTGTCAGCACAGAGACTGACACAGGGCTCTAACCCACGAACTGTGAGATCATGACCTGAACCCAAGTTGGCCACTTAACTGACTGAGCCACCCAGGTGCCCCCTGTTTTTTTTATAAGGCAAAATTTAGACTCCTATCCTATGTGTAGTTTTGTAGCATGCTTTTCTTTAATAATAATAAATAACATTTCCCCCATGTTTTTATTCTGCATTGTTTTCGGTGGTAAATTTTAAAATAAATTATATCGGGGCACCTGGGTGGCTCAGTCGGTTGAATGTCTGACTCTTGATTTTGGCTCAGGTCATGATCCCAGAGTCATGGGATTGAGCCCCGTGTTGGACTCCGTGTTGAGCATGGAGTCTGCTTGGGATTCTCTCTCTTTCTTCCTCTGCTCCTCAACCCCGCTCATGCGCTCTCTCTCTCTCTAAAATAAAATAAAATAAAATAAAATAAAATAAAATAAAATAAAATAAAATAAAATAAAAAATGAAATGAAATGAAATGAAATGAAATGAAATGAAATGAAATAAAAAATAAATTGTTTGGGGCGCCTGGGTGGCTCAGTCGGTTAAGTGTCCGACTTCAGCTCAGGTCACGATCTCGCGGTCCGTGAGTTCGAGCCCCGCGTCGGGCTCTGGGCTGATGGCTCAGAGCCTGGAGCCTGTTTCCGATTCTGTGTCTCCCTCTCTCTCTGCCCCTCCCCCGTTCATGCTCTGTCTCTCTCTGTCTCAAAAATAAATAAACGTTAAAAAAAATAAAAAAAAAATAAATTGTTTTACAAAATTAATATGGTCATTATTTTTAAAACTTAGAAGGTACACGTATGAAAAAATAAGAAAATTCATATCGTTCATAATTCAGTCAGTCAATATTTGGATCTAAAGCATACATATAAAATGTGTGTACAGTTGATTTACAAAAGTGGCTCATACTGTACTCTTTTGTATCCGCATTTTCCACTTAATATAGGAAGGATATTTTTTGTGCCCTCCTTGCTTTTCAACATCATTTTATGTAGCATCACATGAGGTATGCTTGTAAAGCTCTTTCCACACTGTCTGAACATGATAACCACTCACATGTTATTTTTTCTTGTAGTTGTCGTCAGCCTCGTCCTAAGAGTTATTTTATTGTATGTATGTGCCAAAATTTATATGAGCATTTTTCTAGTTGTGACTCTTTTTATTTTGAAACAATCTCAAATTAACAGAAAACTGCAAGATCAGTACACAGGACTTTTTGTTTTTTTCTTCTCGAATCATTTTAAAGTAACTTGCTGATACAGTGCCCATCGCCCCCAAATCCTCTAGTGGATAATTCCTATAAATGAGAACATTCTCCCGTATAACCTCAATTCAACCATCAAAATCAGGAAATTAACATTAATAACATCACTACATTCTAATCAAGTCTATTCACATATTTCCAATTCGCCCCAAAGTGTTCTTGATGGCAAAAAGTTCCAGTTCAGGATCATGCATCGCATTTCATTGTAACGTCTCTTCAGTTTTCTTCCTAGGCTTCCATGACCTTGACACTTTTGAGGACTATATTGGCCAGTTACCTTGTAGAATGGTTTGCAGTTTGGGTTAGTCTTAATGGTTCTTCATGATTATATTCAGGTTTTGATTCTTGGGCAGGAATCACACGGGAACAATACTGTACTTTCATTGCATCCTGCCGGGTGACACATGGTTTTGATTTGTCCCATGTTGATGATGTTAGGTTGATTAAGGTGGTGTCTCTTAGCTTCTCCCCTGGAAAAGTACTTTCTCAGCTTGTTCTAATTAGTGATATTTCTGGGTGGGGTGTTGGGAGTATGTTGAGACTCTGTAAATGTCTTGTTTCTCATCACACTTTTAATATTTCACTTATTTTTTAATCAGCATATAGCCCTTGGTTCCCAATTTATTTATTTTTTTAAATATGAAATTTATTGTCAACTTGGTTTCTATACCACACCCAGTGCTCATCCCAATAGGTGCCCTTCTCAGTGCCCATCACCCACCCTCCCATCCCTCCCACCCCCCATCAACCCTCAGTTTGTTCTCAGTTTTTTTTAAATTTTTTTTTAATGTTTATTTATTTTTGAGACAGAGAGAGACAGAGCATGAATGGGGGAGGGTCAGAGAGAGAGGGAGACACAGAATCTGAAGCAGGCTCCAGGCTCCGAGCTGTCAGCCCAGAGCCCGACGTGGGGCTCGAACTCATAGGCTGTGAGATCATGACCTGAGCCGAAGTCGGACACTTAACCGACTGAGCCACCCAGGTGCCCCTGTTCTCAGTTTTTAAGAGTCTCTTATGTTTTGGCTCCCTCCCTCTCTAACCTTTTTTTTTTTTTTTTCCCTTCCCCTCCTCCATGGTCTTCTGGTAAGCTCCCAATTTAATCAAAGAATTATAATCTGTTATTTATTTCGATGCCAAATGGTCCTAGATGTGGCCAGTAGGAGCCCGTTCGAGTTGGTTTCTATGTCCTTTGGACATGTTTCTGTCTTTCTTCCTTACATTTGGAGTTATCTTTTACTTTCTGAGCACTTCCTTGCATTATGGAATCAGCCATCCTGGTTCCTTGTCGTGGACAGTGGTATCTGGAGATGAAATCCATGTGCTGTGTGTGTTCACTGTTGGGGTTTTGCTGTCCCCAGGCCCTTTCACGGGACAGAGCTAGGAAATGTATGTATGTATATTTATACACCCATGTATACATTTATGTCTGTATTTCAGTATCTTTATATATTGAAAACTGTGAGTTCTCATCAATACCTCAAATTTCAGTCCTACACCGTGGAGCTCATTCTATATTTCTCTCTTCCCATATTTTTATCCCTTCATCTCTTAACACTGAGAAACAAATCTGGGGCTCATTCTTTGACCAATGCCCCTGTATGTAGTCAGTACCCTACTGATGCATCATTGCCCTTTGCATCCTCAAGTGTTGGCCTGCAACAATTCTTGCCTGGCTGTGGCTGCTGTCCCCCAGCATGAATACCCTCCCCATTTGGTTTAGAGTTCAACTCATCATGCCAGGCGGCTGTCAGTACTGCCCCCCTGCAGGGACGCTCATCCTTAAAGCCCCAAAAGGGGCCTACTCTGTCCCCCACCTCCTTCCCCAGGCCAGGGTACCTTCTTTGCTTTACCCTAAAATGGCTTTTGGACTCAACTATTCAGGAAGGGGAAGAGAACAGACATTCTCTATATTTTGACTTTTTTTTTTTAATTTTTTTTTTCAATGTTTATTTATTTTTGGGACACAGAGAAACAGAGCATGAACGGGGGAGGGGCAGAGAGAGAGGGAGACACAGAATCAGAAACAGGCTCCAGGCTCCGAGCCGTCAGCCCAGAGCCTGACGCGGGGCTCGAACTCACGGACCGCGAGATCGTGACCTGGCCGAAGTCGGACGCCCAACCGACTGCACCACCCAGGCGCCCCTAATTTTTTTTTTTCAACGTTTATTTATTTTTGGGACACAGAGAAACAGAGCATGAATGGGGGAGGGGCAGAGAGAGAGGGAGACACAGAATCGGAAACAGGCTCCAGGCTCTGAGCCATCAGCCCAGAGCCTGACGCGGGGCTCGAACCCACGGACCGCGAGATCGTGACCTGACTGAAGTCGGACGCTTAACCGACTGTGCCACCCAGGCGCCCCTATATTTTGACTTTTAAGTTACTGTCATGCTTTTCCTTACAAACCTGATTTTTAATGTTTACTAACCCTGCTATTGGATGGTTAGTCATCTGACATACATATTGTTGTTATTCTTATAAATAATGCTTTCCTGCAGGCAACACCCATATTTTCTTCATTATATTTGATGGTATTTTTGCTTCCCAACTTGAGTACTTTTATTTAGATGGATATTAATTCACTTACTGGTTTATTATTGCTGATTTGACTTTTACTTAATTATAGAATAAGTTGTCAGAAAAAGAGGCAGTTGGGAGTAAGATGATTTTTCAGGTAATTATGGTATAATCTGAGGAGTCACTACTGCTATCTCATAATAATCATTTTTTAAATGGAGATTACTTATTTTTTAAATTTTTTTAACGTTCATTTATTATTTTTGAGAGACAGAGAGACAGAGCGTGGATGGGGGAGGGGCAGAGAGAGAGCGAGGGAGACACAGAATCCAAAGCAGGCTCCAGGCTCTGAGCTGTCAGCACAGAGCCCGACCCGGGGCTCGAACCCACAAACTGCGAGATCGTGACCTGAGCCGAAGTCAGATGCTTAGCTGACTGAGCCACCCAGGCGCCCCAAAATGGAGATTATTTAAAAACCTGTTGCCTGATTTACCTTTCCCTGGTTATTTAAGGTTGGGGTCCTGAGTTCAAGAAGTCCAGTTTCCTTCGCATGGCATAGAGAGCCCTTCATACCGAACTCCAAACCACCTTTCTAGCCCTACTTTCTGCCACTTCTCAATTTGGCACCCTCTGCCGTTGCTGTATGGTGTTTTTGGTCCTTCCCCAAATATGCCACAGTCTTTCCTATTTCTGTGATACTTTTGGATTACCCAACATGTAAGTCAAGCACATGCTTAGAGCACCAGCCAGGCACAGGTACCAAACAATGAGGGGAGAAGAGTATTTGATATTTTAGGAGTATCGGATTTATTCTCATCAAGGAAATTAGGTCTTTGTCAGATTTATATTTTGAAGTACAGATGAGAGAGTTACCATGGCCTTTTCTGTGATTAAAGCCTCTCGAGGATTATTCAGACCCTCTTCTGAGCCTGTGGTCTTGTTCGATCTGTGAACTCTGCTCCCCGTCCCCAACAGAACGACGTGATATTCCACCCCTCCCCCAGCGTTTGGTTGAACATCTATCATATGACATGGTGTACTGATTACTTTTTTAATAGTCTCTCCTAAGTAGGCAATGAAGCTCATGAGGAAAGTGACATGTTCCCATCAAGCCATACCTTTCCTGCATCTAACGCAGTGACTAATGCAAAGTAGAGATTCATTAAACGTTGTCGAACTGAATAATTTATGGTCCCGTCTGTGGATGCAGATGGTGGAGAGAGACAGAAAGAGCCTATGTCAAATTCTGCCCCAGTAGATGCTACTGAATCAGGTGTCCTATAGTTTAAGACAGAAACTAAATGTTCTGGGGAACACCTGATTCAGTAGCATCTACTGGGACAGAGTTTGGCATGTCCGGGAAGTTCAGTTGTGTTAATACGTCCGACTGTTCAGGGCATAGGCAGTGCTCGACTCTAAGCAATCTGAGAAAGCCATGAGATACTCATTCCACAAGCTGGCCTGCCGGTGGTTTTTCCTTCTAGCTTGCCCAGAGTTCCAACAATCAGGAGGCATCTTTAGATTTTCGAGATTTATTCTTACATATACGTGTTCATTCAGTTGCCTCGGTTCTTTAAAAATCAGTTGGATCTGGACCAGAGGGGCGCAAGCACCTCCTGATCTGTTCACTAGAGGTAGTTTAAGGTGGGAACGTGTCAAAACTCCTCTTGTTGGATGGCTTCCACACGACCACTAGCGTTTGTGCTGCGTCAGTGTCATTTATCAATGGGCTACAGCAGTCATTGACTGCCTGAACTTGTTCCCATCCTAGGATGACAGTTCCACCCCACACTACGAAAAGAGTCTGAAGACCGTCTTTTGAGCAGGGAGCCATCTGAGTAGAATGTCTTCCAACAGCAGTGGTTCCCACGTGCCATTCAATACATGGAAGCTGGTTTGTTAAGGGTATTGTTACATGTTTGCAATAAAATAAGAAAAACGACAACTTGATGTTTTTCTCCCGGATAGCTAAATCTATTGAGTAGAAAGAACCATCCTTTCTAAGATTGCCTTTCCCTTTTTGGATTGTTAAAATGTCCTTTTGCCCTTTCCTTAATGAAATGACGGCGATAAGGGCCTGGGTACCCTTATTATCTGGAAAGCCTTAAGGCAAGATATGTTTCAGAATTCAGGTTCTTTTTGGATTTTATACAAGTAATAAAATGCATGTATCCTATATTATATAATAGCCCCAGCAGGGACTGACTTGACATCCCCTAATCAGTTTCAGTAATATTTCTGCAGTGAAATGTAAGCATATTTATACCAAGTGAGATAGAAAAAGTCTGCGGATAGCCTCACATTCGTTCAGGTCAGGTTTTACCGCCAGACGAGTTCAGGTCAGTTCAGATTTTGCTGCCAAATGAATTACAGGCAAGAAAAAAAAAAAAAAGTCATTTGATTTCCAGTTGTCTGCATTTTGAAATTGTGGGTAAAGGGTCATGGATTTATAGTTGCCTTTTAAAATATCCTTACTTTGCAAAATAAATTTGGCAACCCTTTGTAGGACCCCAAGATGTTTTTGAAATTTGACTGGCCCGCAAACCCCAAAAGCATGAGGAAGACGTTCCTTTGAAAGCTATTGAAGTGAGTATAGCTTTACTGCTTTTATATTCATCCGTATCCGGTGATAATGTCATCTTCGAATGCTAGAAGATTCCTCAAGTATACTTCTAATCAAAGTAAATTGAAACTAAGTTCATTTTGTAGCAATTTTAGGAGACTGGAGCCGGAGAGAAGCTTGTAGCAGAAAACCACCCACGATGCCCAGTGATGGGTTTGGGATTCTCTGATAGGGATGGATTATAGCCTGAAAGGTCCTTTTGAATGCATCTATTTGGGTAAATACACAAGCAAACTTTGTTTCTGTGTTGGGGAAGAGTGATCACAAATAGCTTATGTGAACCCGGGGTAACTGATGGAGTTTCCGCAGTTGTGGTTTATGTTCCTATCCGTCAAATGGGGCTAGCGATTTCCATCTCACAGGTTTAAGACGAGTCAGCAGCCATGAAAGCACTTTGACAGCGAAGACCACTTTAACACGTAAAATCATTATCTTGAGGAGAATAGTAAAACCTTGGTTTGCGAGCATAATTCGTTCCGGAAACATGCCCGTCATCCAAAGCACTTGTGTATATATCAAAGTGAATTTCCCCATAAGAAATAATGGAAACTCAGATGATTCATCCCACAACCCAAAAATTTCCACATAAAAATAATTACAATACTGTAACAGAATACAACGTAATAAAGAAAATCTAAAATTGCCTTTGAAAACCTTCGTGGCCGGCATGAGGGAGACCAGAGGGAGGAGGGTTATTGTGTAGGACGATGTTCACTAGCGCTAATGGAATCACTGCTGTCTATTGGCTCAGTGGAATCTTTTTTTCTCCATGCACCTTTAACGAGGAACCTACCCAATGGCACTTGCTTTTGCCTCCTTTTGAGGATTTCTCGGAAATGTGACATTACATTGACGATCACCCACGATCCCACAGCGAGCGAGTGAGAGAACCATTGGCTCAGCTGTGAACATGTGACATTCAGCATCACGTACTGCTTATATGACAAGACATGGCTCGTTTATCAACTTAAAACTTATTAGAAATGTTTGCTCATCTTGCGGAACACTCGCAGAACAAGATACTCACGATCCAAGGTTTTACTGTAATTCCTTAACTACAGTATATTACCGTGCATACCACACATTCATTGCATATCCTTGTCTCGTCTGGCTTCCGGATTACAAGGTGATTTGATCTCTTTATTCTATATGATCTTTTAAGGTTGTCTTCTCTGGCATTCTAGTAGGATATATTATCTGGGTAAGAAGTCCAATAGTAATAGAATCAAAGCAACACAGCTCCCATAATTCTCATCCCAGCAAATTTGTCCATTGCGTGGACTTGGTCAAACAAGCATCGTACCTAGCCATGTGTAGTTTGGCTCTCACTTACCTACAAACGGTGTTTCTCTCTTAACCAATGTGCCAGTTACTGGTTTTATTGCCCTTCAGCTGCAGATTCATGCTTTTTGCCTGCTCTGGGAACATGAACCTGAGCCCTTGAAATATTTGTTTCCTTTACACCTGGCCTGGAAGTTCTGCTGGTAAGGGATATGGGGGGGGGGGGTGGGCGCGGGGCTCTGCTTCCCGGTTCCCACGTGCTTACTCGGCAGACTGTGCCTGCAACTCAGGCATCTTCTTTAGGGCTCAACTTCTTCACCCAACAGTCGGGAGTTTTTCCTGCTGCCCCCTTAGACAGTTTTGTAGCAGAGCTTCTGGCAAAGACACTTTCCAGAGGGGTGCATTTTGGGCATGTTCCCAAAGGTGAGTTTCAGAAAGTTCTACAGGATGGGTTTTCTGGCCAATTCCAGAAGATGGTCACCACAGCATCTTCTCTGCCCTTCAGTAAACCCCAGCTCGGCCCTCTCCAAACAAGGTCTGGATCTCAGCCTGGGTGCGGGGTTCTCCTTTGGACACATAGACACTGTATTTCAGCTCTGGGGGAGGGATCTCTTCCTTGGGTGCTCTATCTTGGCCTTAGAGATAGTAGTTGCTCCTGATATGATCACTATGATTTCTGTACTTTTTAGAAGTTTCTTTACTCATTACTAGGCAATTGGTCATTACTCCAATTTTCGGGTGTTCTAATCCCATCATAGTTCATTATTCCTCATGTGTAACTCTCCCAGTTCGAATTATTGTTTGGTTTCTCTCTCCTGATGAGGCCCAGGCAGATACAACTAGTTAAAGGTCCCTGTGAGCCACCATGTATCACGTGCAAGGTGATTCTTAAGAGATGATCCCATCGTGCCAGCAGTCAAAAAAAGTAAGACAGCACATTTCAAATATTGTTCAGGGAAGTATCATAAAATACCATAAAGTTGAAGTGTTCTTCCCATGGAGAAGTGCCTTCCTTCTCTCCTTCCATGTGCCCCCTTCACTGTTACTTTTCTCCTCCCCTTCTCTCCCCATTCGCCTGAATAAAACGTTTCTTTTATTTATTTATTTTTTTTATGTTTACTTATTTTTGAGAGAGAGAAACAGAGTGAGAGTGGAGAAGGGACAGTGAGACAGGGAGACACAGAGTCCGAAGGAGCTGTCAGCCGTCAGCTGAGCTGTCAGCACAGAGCCCAACGTTGGGGCTCGAACTCACAAACCGCAAGATCATGACCTGAGCCACCCAAGCGCCCCAAATAAACTCTGTTTCTGATCTCAGCTTTGCCTTTACCAAGCTATCGTGTGACCTTCCTGCATCTCAATAGCTTTCTTGTTAAGGCAGAGATAACAAAAGATCATCAATTAGTGAAGTTAAGGACATGAAAGTCCTTTGTAATTGGTAGGGCATCAAACAAAAGTAAGGTGTTATTACTTGTATTTATTACGCAGTTTTCTCTTCCATGTTTGGAATTTTTAGGTCACATCTTGTTTTAAAAGCTTTAAGGAGCCTTCAAGAGTACTTACAACCTAATAAGACACATATATAAATATATAGAATTATTAGATGAGGCAGAATGTGCTGAGTGCTAAAATTGGGGACCACGTAGGATTATGGGAGCCCCAACAATTATGATTTAATTCTGGCCTGAGGATTTGTGTTTTGGTTCCAAGGAGAGCCACCTAATCTTGATAAATTGCCATGTTACCAACGAACGGGCCTTGTGCTGGGCACTTCACATATAATATCATATTTGGCCTTTAAATTTATTCTGAGACTCTTAAATTATTTTATTATGTCTTGGGCTCATCTTTTCTTTTTTCTTCCTTTTTTTTTTTTTCAATGTATATTTTTGAGAGACAGAATGTGAGCAGGGGAGGGGCAGAGAGAGAGAGAGACACAGAATCTGAAGCAGGCTCCAGGCTCTGAGCTGTCAGCACAGAGCCCAATGTGGGGCTCAAACTCAGGAACTGTGAGATCATGACCTGAGCCGAAGTCGGGCGCTCCACCGACTGAGCCCCCCCAGGCACCCGTTGGGCTCATATTTTCAATATTTGGCTCGAGGCTAGATTTTTGTTCATCTGTTTTATTTTTTAATTGGAAACCCCTGCCATTTATGTGTGAGTAGTCAGTGGCAATGAAACTCTTCACGACAGAAAATTTTACTTTTTATGCAGCATTTCAGGTAGATTCTATTTTTGTATAGATCCCTGGATAACTGCATTTGAAAAATTGGTTAAATGCTTTCCCCTCAGAACAAGAATAGATAGAAAGATTGCCTGATCATCTCTGTATTGAAAAAGGAAAAGGATTTGTTTAAAAATTATTCTCTCTTGTTTGTCAGTAGATAGTGTGTCTGTCAGTGGGCGTAGAATGTTCTAGGGGATGACTTGGTTGACTCTGGAAGAAATGTGGCGTACTATTTAAATTAAAGGTGGGTGCTCTTTGAGTACCAAGTATTCTGTCAAACCACAGGATGAGTACATCTCCCCGTAGAAGATGTTGCAAGGTGCATGTGGCTGGGAGTCCTCCCGAAAGCACTTGTCTTTCACTGCTTGGGTTCTGTGAGATGCCCACCGAAGAGAATTCATCTTCCTCGTAGGCGGTCAAGAGGTCTACATCTTTTTTTTTTTTTTAATGTTTATTTATTTTTGAGACACAGAGAGACAGAGCATGAACGGGGGAGGGGCAGAGAGAGGGAGACACAGAACCGGAAACAGGCTCCAGGCTCCGAGCCGTCAGCCCAGAGCCCGACGCGGGGCTCGAACTCACGGACCGTGAGATCATGACCTGAGCCGAAGTCGGCCGCTCAACCGACTGAGCCACCCAGGCGCCCCGAAGTCTGCATCTTCAGAGCCATTAGAAACCCCTTCTTCAGAGCTTTGAATTCATTGAATTCTTTGTGATGAGCTGTGCACTCTTTCTTTGGCAGTTGGCAGACGCTATAGAAACTTCCTGTTTGTTTGGCACAAAGAAGATGTGAGCACAGCATGTGCAGCCTTAAGAAGTAGCTCCTAGCAGAGCAGTGTCTTTTGCAGTATGGTGGGCATGCTTCTGTGGGTCACGACTCGAGCAGGTTACTTATCTGGACCAACGGAGTTACTACTGCAGTGCTCAGGCACGCCCAAGAATGCATGGCTACCGTCTTTTTAGGGATGCGGCAAAACTGCACATCCAGAAAATGCCAATTTTTAAAAAGTGCTTATTGATTTAGTTTTGAGAGAGAGAGAGAATGAGTGGAGGAGGGGCAGAGAGAAAGGGAGAGAGAGAGAGAATCCCAAGCAGGCTCTGCTCTGTTGGCGCAGAGCCCCGTGTGGGGCTCGAACCCACAAAACTGTGAGATCATGACCTGAGCTGAAATCAAGAGTCAGACGCTTAACTGACTGAGCCACCCAGGTGCCCCAGAAAATGCTAATTTTTAAATATCAAGTATTTATAGTATATGGAATTGTGAATTGGAATCAGATCTGTGTTGTGGGGTTTTTTTTTTTTCTTATTTTGTTGTTGAACTAACATGGATCAGCAGGTAAAATGGAATTTTGAAAATGTATAGGTTCCAAACTGTGATGGAAATGCTAATACCCGGGCATGATTTGGATGAAATCGGTCACGTATCTTCAGGTGTGAAGATCTGATTTAACAATTTCCCCGATCCTTCTGCTACTGATGTAAAGGGCCCGACTGCAAAGAAAACAACTATCACACAGATAGGACGAAATTGTTTGAAATTTGTATTTTAGTAAAACATGTAAGAATGAGCTTCTTTAATTACATGTCATATATTTGGAGACACGCCTTCTGACGCGAAACCTTTCAATCTCACGCGTTATTTTGAAACCCGCAGAGTGCCGAACAAAACCTTTTGAGGTGGCTAAAATAGAGTTATATGTCCCAGAAAGTCCACTTCTAAGTATATACCCGAAACAATGGAAAACAGGCAGTCGGAGAAATACATGTCCGTGCCCGTCACAGCAGCCCAAGAGCCAAAAGGTGGATGGAAACAGCTCAAATGTCCATCAGTGGCCGAATGAGTAAACAAAATGTGGCACATATGCCTACAATGGAATATTTAGCCAAAAGCAGGAATGACGTACTGGCGCATTATGCATCGTGGGTAAACCTCCGAAACATTACGCTCCGTGAAAGAAGCGTGGCACAAAGGCTCACAGTGCATGACTCCATTTGTGTGATATATCAAAACAGATGAGTCCATAGCGACAGAGTGTATATGGGTAGTTGCCAGTGGCTGTGGCGAGAGGAGAACAAGCAGCAACTGCTTAAGGGATATGGGTTTTTGTTCACGTTAGGGGTGCCGGGCCGGCTCAGTTGGTAGAACATGCGACTCTTGATCTCAAGATCGTGAGTTCAAGCCCCATGTTGGGCACAGAGCTTACTTTTTTAAATTTTTTTAACTTTTTTTAATGTTTATTTATTTTTGAGAGAGACAGACTGCAAGTTGGGGAGGAGCAGAGAGAGAGGGAGACACAGACTCTGAAGCAGGCTCCAGGCTCCGAGCTGTCAGCACAGAGCCCGACACGGGGCTCGAACTCAGGAACCGTGAAGTCGTGACCTGGGCTGAAGTCAGACGCTCAACCAACTGAACTACCCAGGCGCCCCCACAGAGCTACTTTAAAAAAAACAAAAAAAAACTATTAATTTTATGTTATGTACTTCACTTCGATTAAAAAGAAAAACCGACCCCATAGTGTGCCGAAGTGTGGCACTGTGGGCGGGGGTAATCGGGTGATGTGTTAAGGTGTGTGCAAGCATCTCTTGTTTTAGGAGTTGTGCATCTATTTTTATGGCTGCCTTCTCATTATTGTAAGTTATAGCAGTTTTCCATTTGCAATAAGTAGAAAGTTTTTCTTTTAAAACAAATGTAAATGTGGAAGGGCTGATTTAAAGACCAAATACATAATAAAGGGATCACTGGGATATGACAGATGAAGGTCATTCACAAATGTCTGAAGAATTGGAAACTTTAAGAAACGTTATCCTATGTCCAAGCCAATTAAATTTTATTAAATGTATACTGAGACCTGGCTGCTGTTCATCAAAGGTGAATAAGACATCTTTTTTTCTTTTTCTTTTTTTTTTTTTTTTTTTGCTGTGGATGCCTTCTACCTAATAAAGTAGATAAACCACATTGCTAAATAATTCTAGGGAGAAGCTGAATGTGCCAGGTGCTAAAACTGGGAATGAACAGACTTAGATCAAGACCAGGTACCTTTCAGGTTACCAGTACCACTGAAGAAAATGCTAGAATATATATGGAGACTAGGAACCGAGAAATTTGCTTTTGACATTAGGACCAAGGAACAGAAGTAATTAATAAATGCAACAGACAGTGTATTCGGTATTCGAGTTTCATCTACTGTGGCCCTGTTTGCTTCTCCTTTTCTCTCTCATTAACTTTGCAGTCCTGCTGGGCTCCCCTCTCCCCAGCAATCTCACGTTTAAAGCTAACAGAGTAAGGGCGCCTGGGTGGCTCAGTAGGTTAAGCTTCTGACTTCGGCTCAGGTCACGATCTCGCGGTCCGTGGGTTCGAGCCCCGCGTCAGGCTCTGTGCCGACAGCTCGGAGCCTGGGGCCCGCTTCGGATTCTGTGTCTCCCTCCCTCTCTGCCCTCCCTCGCTCCGACTCTCTTTCTCTCTCAAAAACTAAATAAACATTAAAAAAAATAAAAAATAAAGATAGAATAGAGGGCTTAAGCAGTGGACTCGAGCTAGACTGCCTGCGGACAAATCCCGGTTCCAATATTGTTAAAAATTTATTTGAAAGACAGAGAGACAGAGAGAGAGAATTGCAAACAGGCTCCATGCTCAGCGAGGAGCCTGATGTTGGGCTCAATCCCATGACCCTGGGATCATGACCTAAGCTGAAACCAAGAATCAGATGCTCAACCGACTGAGCCTCCCAAGCACCCCTCCAGTTCTAATATTTACTCATTATATAACTTTAGTCATGTCACTGGACTTTTCTGTGCCTTCGTTTCCTCTTCTGTAAAATGAAGCTATGAATACTACCTACATGATAAGGCCATAGGAAAGATTAAGTAAGTTAAATGAATAAATGGGTAAAGCATCTGTGACACCACTGGGCACATGTTAAGTGATCCACAAACATTAGCGATTCTCACAGTCTTCAGTCATTAAGTCCTGTCCATTCCATATGCTAAAAACCTTTCTGAATCCTGCCTCCCCCCCCCATTACTGCTTTAGTTTAAGATTACGTTGGCACAATTGTTTGCAGTCGCACCTTAACGAGTTTGGTCTCCCCCTCTTCCAACCCTCCCCTCTGTCTCACTTGACTGCCTGACACCTTCTTGCTTAGACTTCACACTCAGCTCTGATGTCACCTCCGTGAAACGTCCCCTGCTTCCCAGCCTTTCCCTCACCCAGCTAAGGCTCTCTGTGTGCATTCGTATGACCTTGAGCACACCTCCCCCACAGTGCATCTCACACAGCACCGTGACTGGCCTTGATATTCCCGGGGCTGTGAGCACCTTGAGGGGTGGGGAACTGGGCTTACGCAGCTTTGAACTTCCAGCCGAAACACAACACCTGTTACAGAGTAGGTGCTTATTGATGGCTTGGGTGGGCGAATGAATGGCCTCTGCCTGTAGAAAGTTAGCTTACAAGGTTCATTTTGCAAGTCGAGGTGAGCACACGTAAGGCCAAATAGTAACAGTGTGCTTTAAGGGCTGCAAGAGTTCAGAAAAGGGCATTTGATGAGTGTTAGACAAATCAAATCAGGCTTCAAAGGGTAGAGCTTGATTTGGAACTTAAGAACGGGCAGTACTTGGGGCACCTGGCCGGCTCAGTCGGTGGAGCATGTGGCTTTTGATCTCAGGTCTGTTTGTGGGTTTGAGCCCCATGTTGGGTGTAGAGATTACTTAAAAATAAAATCTTCGAAAAGAAAAGAAAAAAGGAACAGGCAGAACTTGGCATGAATAGAGCAGTGGCCATAATTTAGGCCAGGGGAGTGTTTTGTGAGTTGAATAGATGATAACAGAATTAAAAAAAAAAAAAAATCCAAACATCTAGCTTCTCCAAAAGAGAGAAGAGACCAGCCTAATTAGGGTGTGCGTGCAGGTCCTTCCGCTCTAACAACGGTGTGTGTCCTGAAGGTTTATTTACAAGTTATTTGTTTGCAGGATGGTGAAATTTCTGACCATGCCCCAAATACTGCATTTTAAGTTTCTTAAATAGCCGATCTATCCCCTGGAGTACTAGCCTGAGCCCCAGGGCCTGGGAGCAGGGGTCCGGGACAGGCGTGACAGGTTCTGGGCTGGAAGGCATAGAGTAGTAGAGGAAATGGAGCTTTGTTATTCTTCTACAACCTTCTCTGTACCCTTTTCTAGACCTCGGTTTCTCTGTCTCTGTCTCTGGATACAGTTGCTCTATCCCCCCCACCCCGCGCCCCCCCTCCCCGCCAGCTGCCTTCATATAGTACCCCACCCAAGTTTGCAAGGACTCCAGAAGGCTCTCTCACCACCAGCCTTCCCGGTTCCCTGAGGGCAGCAGCTCTTTGCTATTTGAAGGAACTTGACTGAACTCATTTGCACCAACGTGAGACTAACTGACAGTCGCCTTATCCTGGCAGCTCTACTTATTGTAATTTTCACAGGATTCTTTTTAGCTCAAATGAACCCATACTCGATGGAATTTCTGGCAGTAGTACATAGCAAACAATGAGAGAGGGGGACGGGGGAAGAGAGGGAGAGAGAGAAAGCGCAGGTGCAAACCTTGGAGAGAAAGTTTGTTGGAGAGAGAGTTGGCACTATAGGAGAAGATATTTGAGGACAGGGAAAGCCTTTGCGAATTTCCCTTTCTGCTCTGATCCTTACTCTATCTATTTTTGGTACCTTCCTTTCTTGAATGCACAGAAACTTTAAGCTGCAGGGGCACCTGGGTGGCTCGGTCGGTTAAGCGTCCGACTCTGGGTTTCAGCTCAGATCATGACCTCATGGGTTCGTGAGTTTGAGGCCCGCACCAGGCTCTGAGCTGACAGTGCGGAGCCTGCTTGGGATCCTCCCCCTCTCTATACCCTTCTCCTGCTCACACTCTCTCTGCCTCTCTCAAAATAAATTAACTAATTTAAAACTTTTTAATGTTTATTTTTGAGAGAGACAGAGGCAGAAAGAGAGGGAGACAAAGAATCCAAAGCAGGCTGCAGTCTCTTAGCTGTCAACAGAGAGCCCGATGGGGGGCTCGAACTCCCGAACCTCAAGATCATAACCTGAGCCGAAGTCGGACACCCAATCGACTGAGCCACCCAGGCACCCCTAAATAAATTAATTTTAAAAAAAAAATTAAAAGAAAGAGGCTATAAGCTGCATTAAATGAATGCTACTGTGGCAGTTCCTGGTGAAAGGGATTTTGTGTTTTCCAGTTGTGTGCAAATCTGGGACAGCTCGTAATGGGAAATGAGATTAAGTAAGTCACGTGGAGCTGGGGTTGCGGGACCCTGAAAGTGGAGTCTACAAATATATCCACACAAATAAGGAGTCATAGGTTTTTGAATGAGGATTGAGATAGTCAAAGCAATATGCAAGGCATAATTAATTCTAATTTTAGACTAGGAATGGTGGGGTGTCAAGTTCACTCTTGGCTCTTGTGTGAGTGGTTAATACAGAATCCTACCTTTTGCTACCCTTTTTTTCATTGTTCTGGGACTATTTCCTCTGTTAGTGTCAGAACCCCCGCCTGTCTGTCTGTTCTGTGTGACTTCTGTGCCAATCTTTCCTTTAGGATTCAGGATCCTAGAGACTTTTATGACTCTTGCATTTCCAAACTAGCCCGTAGGGACTTATACACTGCGTTTCTGTGTCCCAGTAGCAAAATTCAAGTGCAGTGTTAGCAAAACACGGCTCCCTTTTATGACACCATGTTACTTTTATTTAAATAAAAACCTCCAGCCTTTGTACCCCCGAACACGCCCCAAGATCGTGGTTAATGATCTGTACCAGTGAGCCCTCACAGCTGCTGGAGCCTCCACCCCCTCTACCTAACCCTAAGAAAATGCTGAAGTTTGTTATGAATAAGCTCTTCCCTGTGGGGAACTCCATTGTCTTTGATTCTTTTTATCACTCATTATGTTGATATCCTTGGTATTTCTACCCTGCCGGTTTGCGTAAATGGGTGTGACAAAGGGATTGGAGACATTTCCTTCAGCCTAAATTGTAATTCTCATAGTGGAACAGACGATTCACAGGTCTTTAATCAAACATGTATTTTTTTTCCCTCTATTTTGAAAGTTACAGGAGCTTGTTAGCGTTGGGCCCTCCTGTGCTTAATGTGTGTATTTTCCTCTTGACTGCTCACCGTGTCATTTGAGCTACTAGGTTGTGGTGATGTGAAGTGACTTGCTTGGTTGAATTCACTGTTTTATTTTTTTGCTCAGTCTAGTGGAGCAGTTATTGTCAAAATTGGACTTCGTGGCTCCCCTTTTCATCAGCACTGGTTATGATAATTTAAGAAGACCTCATAAGCCAAAGAATATGGTTTTTATCCTTTTCAATGAGTAGTCTGTAGAAATTCTTGGTTTTAGGAGATGCTGTTTCGTATTTCAGTGTTCTGGCCTAGGTGATAAACCAATGAAGTGCATTTCTTCGGTTTTTAGTTTTACCAGCCCTGTCTTGACCTTGACAAACGATGATTGGCGACTCGCTTCCTTATTGTAGCTACGCGTTTCCTTTGCTCAGATTAGGTCAGGAGTCGCTTACTGAGCCATTCACCCCTCCCTCCGTCCATCATAAAGTTGTTCTATACCTACTGTTGTGGGCACCATGCTAGGCACACACAGGGTCGATCACACGGACACCAAGAGTCATTTAGGTATTTAGGTAGAGTGTTTGCGGTGTGGTCTTTCATTTATTTCTCACGCTTCACATCTTCGTTCAGGAAGGATGAGGCCCTTTGACGATTTCTCATTTCATTATCACCCGAAAACTGCTTAGTCTTGGAAGAGAGAGCTTACCTCCGCCAACTCGATTTCACCCCAGTTGCCTCCTACAACTAACTGGACTACTGTGTGGCAGGCACTGGGATGGGGAAATAAAAACATAAGGAGGACCCAAACGCAGCTCTCAGGAGTATACAGTCTAGTTTAGAGTTTATAGAAACAGTTACAATCCAAAGTGACAGGACCTATAATATTCAAGGTGTCGTGGGGGGTTAGAAAACCTAGCAATGGAGTCTGCTAAGGGATGGGGGGGGGTGTTGTTCATGGATGGAGATAAGCTCGAACACTTGAGTATGACTAGAAATTTGCTTGGTAGACAAGGAGAGCAGGGCATTCCAAGTGGAGAGAACATCATAGGAGAAACTACCGAGGCATGAGGGAGTATGGCCCATTGGAGATCTGTGCCAAGAAGTGCTAATCGAGTGATAAAAAGGGAGCCCTGAGAATTGCCACTGGGAAGGTATTTCTGGCATAGGTATAGGCTGACGATTCTGCAACCTGAATCCGAGATCGTCCTGTATCTCCCATGACCTGTTCCTCTTTTCCTCTGGCCTCTTCCTTCCTTCCTCATAAAGGAACTCCGTGGCGGTGTTTAGGAGTCATATTGGTGTGTGTGTGTGTGGGGGGGGGTTCCCTAAAATAAATATTCATACACTACAGAGGAAACTAACGGACACCAAATTAGGTGTCAGGGGACCTGGATTCTTGTTTCCCAGTTCTCTCAGCAGCTGTGTCACTTGAGTCGTCATTTAATAACTCTGTTTCTTCACTAAAATGGGAATATTAACACCTGCCTTGCCTCCCTCAGAGTCCAGGGAAAAAGGAAAAATGAGACTCTTAAAAGGTCCAGTAAATTTTTTTTTATTTGGAATCCTACTAGCTGAGGCTACCACCCGACATTTAAGACAAATGGGGTATCTGGATGGGAAGGCTGGGTCGAAAACACAGGAATATGCTTACTTCCTCATTAACTCCCTGTGTCGGCCCTTCTGCCTATGGGGCGTCAGTCAGCTTAGTTCCCTGTTTCTGCACCAACGTGATCACATTTCCTTCTTCCCAGTGGTCTGTCACGTATATCTTCGCCCACGTTAGATTCTCACAGTAAGTCCGCGATGGTAAAAGGGATTTAAGACTTGGGCCAGTAAAATACGAGTCGGTATATTTCAGTCAACCTTGAATGATTTACGATCTGTTAGGTAGTTTGAATTACTCCTGAACTACCCTCCGTCGTTTGTGGCACAGCACTTCCTTACATTTTAAGGCTGTATAAAAAGGTTATGATTCATTCAAGTGGGAATGGGAAGTTACGAAACGGGCCTTCTACTTTTCTTTTCTTCCTAATCCTGTGACAGTACAGGTAGAGTTATTAGTACCAGGAAAAGGCTTTTCTTCCCTTTTGACCCCACCTGTGCCACTGGTCATTCACCCGAAATGTGACCTTCCGGGCTGGAGGAGTGTGAGTAGTTACTCCCAACATGAGTACCCCTGACCGACCCTTCTTTAGATCACTGGTTTTCCAAGTCTGTCGCCCGAGGACCTTTCTGCACGACAGAAAACTCGGTAAGCCACTCAGGCCTCCTGCTCTGAGCCATCTTAACAGCTATGGATGAGATCACACGATGATGCTATTTTAAATGGAACGTAAGTGAATTGTTTATACTAGGTGAATACAGACCCTGTCATCAAAATCACTAATAACATCGGAGACTTACTGTGTCCGAGCAGGACGTGGTGATTCCCCTCCGTTCCCCTCTTCTACGTGAACTAGCGCACGTGAACGTGCCTGTGAAGTTGGGAAAAAAAAAATACCTATTCCAGTTTAAACTATAATAGAAAAACGATTGTTGTCTTCTTTCTGCCAGGCTTGAGGGACATACTCTGGCAATTGTTCTGTTTTCCACAAAATTAAATGAGGAAACGGTCTGGTTTGTTTTCTCTTTGTTTTCAAGTCTATGGTACCATTGATACATGGTTTAAAAGCATTCTTCCGAGGACCTAGTGGATTAAATCATTTTTATGTCCCCTAAGTACTGCCCCGTTGTGGAGAATTCTTGAGAAAAGTGTGGCACCTATCCAAAATCACATTCTCTGGTTTTTTCCCCCCATATTTGAATTTTTTCCTTATAAGTTAATGGAAAGGAAAGTGGTCAGTTTTTGCACTCAATAAACAAGAAAGAAGGTGCAGACAGCTTTTATCTGGGACATTTTTAAGTCATTGAAAGAATATTTTTAAGTATTAACTGCTTTTTGAAATTATTGGCAGAGTCCTCTTAACCCTCTTTAACAGAAAATGGTTGAATAAGATGAAAAGATTTTTGTTATTGTCTACATAAAAGAAAGCACCATGGTTTTTGCATCATTGCATAAATCTAAGAGATGATGCACACATAAAGAGGATGAGACCAAGCTGAAGGCTAAATGCCAACATCAACGAAAGCTTGTCTGAGTATTTGACACTGTGCATAATGGGGTGTGGTTCCACAGGGAGAGGACAGTAAATATTTACACCCCAGGACATGTTTCTCTGGTAAAACTTCTTGCCCTAGATTAATCTTCCAGCTCATACTATTACCCCCTTCTTTAACCATACCCCCTTCTTACACTTGGATTTTCTCCCATAAAACTTCACGAGAGGCTAAACCTTCTAGATCCAATCCCCTGCCCTCGCTTTTCCCATCTCTCCCATCTCTTTCTGTGGTCTTTGTGAATTCTGTTTTATTGTATGGACCTTCAGGGGAATTATCTCGGTTTTACCACAAGTAGTAAAACACAAGCATGGCCCCCCCCCCAAGCCTCCCTCACAGCTCTTCCCCCCCCCCCCCCAAAGATCACAGCTCTATAATTAAGCTATTCTGTTGGTATCCCTTTCTCATCAATTCTCTGGAATTTTCCGGCGGGAGTTGTGATGTGTGCAACCAACATTGTTAACCTAGTAATGCCGAGTCGCTGCCCAGTGCAGATAAAGTTCTGTGCACATTTCATGCCCTTTCCTCTCAGGCTTGAGAGTAATAAAGGAAGTTAGTGAGAGGAGTGTGTACTGTGAAGAATGGGGAGGTGTGCTTTCCTCAGCCACTTACCATCAGGCTCTGACTTGCCTTAGTGTCCTCTCCACGCCATCTTGTTTGGCTTTATAGGCAAAGAGTCGAAGAGGGTTTTCGAACATTGTGCGCTAAACTTTAGGAGGAATGCATGGTCCGTGTAACGGAGGAACATTTCAAAACTGGAGACTCAAATTACCATGGGAGACATCACAGAAAAGAATGGAATTTGAGCTGGATCTAGGATGAGTTGAGTTCAGAAAAGTGGAGAGGGGAAGAGATTTCACGTAGGGGGGCCTCTGAAGCAAAGGGAGACAGAACAAAACAAGCCTACGAGACAGAGAATGGGCAGTTGGTGGAGTTCAGGAGTGGGTTGGTCAGCTCATAATGAGTCCTTTTTTTTATTAAAAAATTTTTTTAACATTTATTCATTTTTGAGAGACAGAGTGTGAGTGGGGGAGGGGCAGAGAGAGGGAGACACGAAATCTGAAGCAGGCTCCAGGCTCTGAGCTGTCAGCACAGAGCCCGACACGGGGCTCAAACCCGCCAACCGTGAGATCATGACCTGAGCCGAAGTCGGACGCTCAACCAAGTGAGCCACCCAGATGCCCCCGTAATGAGTTCTTAGTACTGAGCATCGTTGCTTGATTAATTCCTTGAGTGATCCACGCATTCAACAACTGGCTTCTCATAGCTCATAGGATGAAATCCACACCACTTCACTCACATGTGATTTCCTTATATGTTAAAATCTACTCCCCTCAACACTGTGTACCTAAACACCCTCCAGTAATATTGAAGACTTTCTTGACCCTTCCAACATGTTGTACTCCTTTAAATCTCTGTGTGTCTGCACAGACTGCGTCTTCTGGAGTCTACCTGGGGAATAATACCTCATCCTTCGACCCCAGTCGCAGCCTGATTTTTATTGTTCCTCTGTAGAATCGTAGGCATGTACGACTAAAGATTTTATGCCATATTTTGTGCTGTCAGAGTGCATGTCTGTTTCCCTCACTCAACTAAGAGCTCCCTGAGAGCAGGGGATTGTTCCCTGTTCACCTTTATATCCATATCACCTAGCGCAGTACCCACCACATATGTAGCAAATCCTTAACAAATATTTGTTGACTAAACCGTGTGTTGAACGTTTAATTTACATCACGTATAGCCGTCTTTGAAGAGAGTCACCTAGAAGCAATGTGATTGACAGATCGAACATGGGTGATGCAGAGAGATCAGTTATGTGTATTTTTGGAAGTAGCTCATTTGCTAAAAAAACATAAACAAGAACAAAAACAAACACTAGGGACTAGACACCTGTGAAATCGACAAAGAATAAAGGCTAGGACTTCATGCCTGGCTATTAGAGGCACGGGAGAGGGAAGGGTTACAGAGAACGAAGATTTAAGGTAACATGACAAAGAACAGGGCAGCGACCCTTGAAAAAAGAAGGTTACTTTCAGGCAAACGTGTTTTCTCCTACGTCAGATCTCCCGGTGTTGGTATTTGTCTCATCCCACCTCTGCTCTAAAGCCCGGCACTTTGTTCCCGTTCAATTAACTGGAACTAAGCTCGAGGTTCCTGTGGTTCTGATCCCCGAATCTGATCCGTCCTTAAGATAAGAAATAAAAATAGTTCAGCCACGCCGGCTACAATTTCCTACCAATGGAAGGTGTTCAGTGCATAGGTTTTTGAATATATAAAAAGGCTGTTTCTGCCTTTGGGAGCTGCAACTGAAGTGTTATACCAGCCAGATACACTGGGGTGCGCTACTGTGTAGCAGAGCCTAGCCGTGCCTCCCAGCTCTCAACTTTAAAACTCCAGAGAATTTGATGAGAGAGGGATCCACAAGAACATGACAAATGATGAGAGTTCAAACCTTAAGAGAAAAATGGGCTTATTGGTAAGAGACCTTTCTTTTCCTTTATTTACTGCTGTTACTTATTCATTACAATAGCAACCCTGTTGTTTTCATACGTGGCTGTGAAACGGTGTACAAAAATCAATTTTATATGTATTGTAGAATTCAGGAGACATATTGGTAACCATGCAAAAATCATAGGAAGCGTGGAGAAAGCTTGATTTTTTTTTTAAAGTCACTAAGGAGATTTTATTTTCTTTCAGACTGTGGTATAGATTTGTATATATATCTGAAGCTTAAATGTAATACAGGTTAAGAAATACATATATATATATTTTTTTAAAGTTAAAATAAAGAATAGTGACTTGTGTAGAGATACATAATTTCCCTCAGTTACCAGAAGGTGGCACACCAGATTCTTCTTAAATACACAAAGGAAAGGAATAATATTAATAGGAATATAAAATAAGCTGTATTTAAAGATACGTTAATGTATTTGTAAGTAAAAAATAATGTAATTGCTATTTGCGTGGTGAGGCTTAATGCTAAAACATGGCAAATATTAATTCAACCCATTGTAGCTTTTTATGATTGCAAAATAATAATTTTTACGTGTATAGCGTTTTAAAAGTGGACTTTGAAATAGTATTGCCATTAAAGAGATGCTGTTTTGAATTCATGGCTCCAAATAAAATAAATAAAAGACTTGCTACCTACCTTTACATAAGAAGTCCTTAGCTTGAGGATAACATTTTGGATAAGGTCTCTGCCAAGGTCTTTCTGACGGTACTATTAGACTCTGACTTTGATTGAGTTGTGACTTGAATAGTGCTTGTGAGATGACCCAGAAAGGAGCCCGAACTGTTTATTTTGAAGCCAAAGTTAGATGAGGGTAACGCTTAGCAGCGGTCACTCTCCGTAAGCTAATTGCAACATGAAACGTAATAAAGGTAAATGCATGAAATTTGGCGTTAGCTGCTCCTACACTTTCTCAGAAAGTTGACTGGTGTCAGCCCATACCGCAGTGCTCCGTAGTAGGTCTCTATTTTGAGAGCTGCGTTCCTCGGGCAGTACCAGAAGTCTTGTCTGTCCATCGTTGTCTTTTATATTAGCCCGGAGGAGTGAGATACGGGAGAGTTCACAAAACCCAAATCTTCCGGTTAAGGAGACCGGTGCCTCTGTTTGTATGTTTTTATTAATTATGAGCAGTATGACAATAAGAAAATTGGTAGTAAACGCACCTAGAAGAACATTAACCGTCTGTTCCCTGAAAGCTTGTAATGTGTGTCATTTGCTCTCAGGTTTTTATGGCAAAACAGTGGATCAGCAAAGAACTGAACTCTAAGCTTCAAAAACTAGAAAATGACAAAGCATTCCAAGGCCGGGTATATATTGACTGGAAAAGCCTTTCCTTCTGTCCTGATTTTGCCAGTTTAGTCTTTCAGATCAGCTGCCAATAGATGTTGCATTTAACGTCAGTCTTCATTCCAGACTTTCTGAAACATTAAGAGGGCTTCTAAAAACAAATAGAATCTTATGGCTTTCTTGTTAAGTTGTTTTTTTTTTTTAAGTGAATTTACATATTTACAAGTTGTTCTGAGTGGTATTGACTGTTCAGGATTTATGAACATGGTTTATTAATTTGCAGCTAAAATATATATTCTGCAGAGCATGCTTTGAAAAATTGGAACTAAATACAGTAAAGCCACAATTAACCAGATTTTTTTTTTTTTTTTTTTTTTTTTTTTTGCACTCCACTTTCAGGAGACGGAGGCAATTGTCTTTAAAACAAGCCGATTTCAAGGATATATTCAAAAAATCAACTTCGGGGTATGTCCAAGGGTCTGCATTTTCCTCTACCTTTTTGCCAGTGAGAATTTATTTGCATAAAAAAGACCCTGAGATACTAGAAGACATTCGGTCATCAAGGCAACTTGGAATAATGTCTAGGTTAATGTGTTTATGAAGCTGAAAAAAAATGATAAATTATCCTGTTACAAAAATACCACACACCATCTATTGTGCTCTGCATTTTCAAATGGGCTTTGCCAAAGACAAGTTCAGTTGGTTTTCATAAGATTGCCGTGAATGGGACAAAGGGGCCCCTTCCCTATTTTACAGATCAGGGAGGGTACTATGGCAAGTCACAAAGCTAGTCAGTGGGAGACCACAACCAGACCACAGGTGCCCACGGCCGTGTCCTTCTCCATCCTTCCTGATCAAAAAGGTTTGAAACACGTTTTTCACTTTCACGTGCTATTGGACAGTCTGTGTAATTTAGACTACCTTTGTTTCCTAATTGCTGGGACTTCACAGCCCCCACTCTGCGCATGTCTGTCGGTCTGCCTCTGTGCCTGTCTGTCAGCCAGCTGGAGACCTTGCTTTCAGACTCACCCAGACCTGGAAGGATCTCGAGTGTGGGAGGGGCAAGATAATGGCCGTGGAGGGGGCAGACTGGCAAGCAGTGGTGAGCAGCCCACGCTGATATGCTGGGGAAGGCCGGCGACCCAGAGGGAAAACAGCCTCGCCGTAGCTGGGGCTATCTCCGGTGGGGGGTGAGCAACCTTGACTCTAAAGCAATGTTTCTTCACGTGCGGTGGACCGGGCAGGAAAATCAACTGGGTCACTTGTATAAAATGCAGAGTGCTAGGCCCCACCTGCAGACTTCTACAGAAACTATTCACCCCAGGTGATTCTTAGGCCATACCAAAGTTTGAGAACACCTGCCTTCAAGGTATAGGACTTTTCCTGTGCTCTGTGTATCGGCGTGTAAAGACAAGAGCCACCTTTCTTTGGTAGCATCCATGCTTCGTGTCTAAGTCTGTATGTGTCTCCACCCGAGGCATTCTCGCACTAGCCCCTGTGTATTATGTCGACTGGGAGGTGTTTTTGAAAGATTTGTGTCCATTTTAGACTTGAAGACAGTCAGGAGGCAAAAAGGTTGCTGTCGGAAGGTGAAAAATTAAGTTTTGAGATTTGAAGAGTTAGCCCAGTGACTGTGCAGACTGCCTGATTAGATCGTGGCCGGAGAACATGAGTTCTTTTGTATACTTGTAACATCCAGCAAAGTCGTAAGTTCTTAGTACTTACTGGTGATTGAACTAATTCAGCAGGCACCTCTAATTTATAGGCTTTGGGCTCGGCATAGTGAGTTGATTGATTTTGGTATTTGTGAAGTTCAAGGAGTCAATCTTGCACCGTCGGTAATGGCTAATAGAGGAAGGAGGCCTCGGTGAAAACAAATGCAGTGTAGTCAGCAAATGTGGAAACATGGTCCTAATTAATTTGCTAGGGCTTGTTCCCTGTTGGGAGGGTCCGATTAAGCTCGGTCTTGCTGCCTCTTTGCCCTTTTTGGGGTATAGGTTTCTGTGCTTTGCAGATCTGACTCTCGAAAAATGATTAACTCTGGAAATTCCCAAACAGAAATATTTTCATTTACTGACCGAACAACATCATAGGAATTTCAATAACACGTCCAGACCTGGTGATAGAAGACTCATAAAAAGGCTCAACGATGTCTGTGACTTAGATCCAGCTGAATAAGGAATGAATGAATAAGTAAATGCTAGCTAATTGGAAGATAGTATTTCACTCAAATGTTCTGTAGCTTCAGAATCCCAGGAGAAGTAACTGGTTGTTTAAAACCTATATTTGAGGGGCGCCTGGCTGGCTCAGTCGGTTTAGGTCATGAACTCACAGCTTGTGAGTTACAGCCCCACGTCAGGCTCTCCTCTCTCAGCGCAGAACCTGCTTTGGATCTTCTGTCTCCTTCTCTCTCTGCCCCTCTCCCCCCCACATGTTCTCTCTCTCTCTCTCTCTCTCTCTCTCTCTCTCTCTCTCGGTCAGAAATAAGTAAACAAAAAAATAAAAATGAAGCATGTATTTTATTTTGAAGACATGGAGCGGTTCTGAATTTACTGGCTGGAGCAGACAGACTTAGAAAGGCAGTCACGAAGCCCACGCCCCGTCTAGGTTAGGGGGCGCCGGGCTGGCTCAGTATGAAGAGCGTGCGACTCTTGATCTCGGGGTCGTGAGTTCAAGCCCCACGTTGGGTGTAGAGATTACTTAAATAAATAAACTTTAAAAAATAAAAGAAATAAAAATAAATTGCATCTAGCTTAAATCTAGGGTCAACCTAGAAGATGAGGTATGTTTTTTGTTTAAAATATTTTTTAATGTTTATTTATTTTTGAGAGAGAGAGAGAGAGAGAGCATGAGTGGAGAAGGGGCAGAGAGAGAGAGACACACACACACAGAATCCGAAGCAGGCTCCAGGCTCTGAGCTGTCGGCACAGAGCCCGATGCGGGGCTGGAACCCACGAACCGTGAGATCGTGACCTGAGCCGAAGGCGGACACTCAACCGACTGAGCCACCCAGGCGCACCTGAAATATGTTTTTTGCTTCCTCATATCAAAATTGCATTTACTTTGGTTAGTGATAGAACATGAGATCTACTGGATCTTCCCCCCACTGGACAACCATTGCATCCAAGTAACGAAGTTAGACATAACTTTGAAACTGTGTTGTGGTTAGTTCGTAACAGGTGAGCTCTTTATAGAACATGAGTTAATGATGTCTGACATCATAGGATTTTCACTGAATTAATTGCTAAGTACGTTTTGAGGCATGACAGTTTTAAATTGCACGCCTTTTGTCTTGCTTCTGTAATTTAGACTTACCACCACATATTTGTTATCTTTCAAGGTAAGATATACCCGCCTTCTTTCCCTAAGAATAAAATCTTTCTAACGTAAGATCACCCAAGAGAAGAATTCTAAATTATAAAATGAGAAGGATCTGAAAATGGTTCAGAAAACAGAGGTATTGAACTGGTTGCTGAATTTCTTGGATACCACCATAGGAGGCAAATAGCATGACTATAAACTATATACCTTTATGAAGACTTTCAAGCCCCATGTTATGGCAACAGGTCACAAGGTTCGAGTCTGACATTGAGTCTTTTTTTTTTTGGAATTTAAGATTTTCTCCTTCATGTCTGGTTACAGCCTTTAATATTTAGTCAATAGTAGTTTCTATAGATGTATATTCCTAGGAAATTTGAAATTGTAATAGTTAGGCCCAGGAAATACTCAACATAAAATTAAACTAGTTGAACATAAAGGGCCCCTTTTCGTGGAAATTTTAAGTAGTGTTGTATGATCTTAATGAGTCCTTACGATTGGCTTTCCATGAAAGAGTTTACTTCTAGATCTCGTTTTTTAGCTATAACATTTATGGTGCAGATGTGCATGTGGTAATAACTCTTTGGGTAAAAGGAAATAAGTATCATTTTTTTTTTAATTTTTTTTCCAACGTTTATTTATTTTTGGGACAGAGAGAGACAGAGCATGAACGGGGGAGGGGCAGAGAGAGAGGGAGACACAGAATCGGAAACAGGCTCCAGGCTCCGAGCCATCAGCCCAGAGCCCGACGCGGGGCTCGAACTCACGGACCGCGAGATCGTGACCTGGCTGAAGTCGGACGCTTAACCGACTGCGCCACCCAGGCGCCCCATAAGTATCATTTTTTAAATAGTACCATGATTTCACTAATTTTAATTGGAATGTTGAGGAAAATGGCATACGTTACTGTAAAGGCCTTTCAGTAACTCGGAGTTTTATAAGAGCATAGTCATTGCTGAAAGAATGTAGAATATAAGCAAATGTTGACTTTCCTTAACTAACATGCCTTTTGACATTGGGTATGTATGATGTGCTTATTATTGAAAAGTTTTTTGTGGTGCCGGGGTGACTCAGTCGGTTAAGCATCCAACTTTGGCTTAGGTCATGATCTCATGGTTTGTGAGTTTGAGCCCTGCATCGGGCTCTATGCTGGCAGCATGGAGCCTACATCATATCCTCGGTCTCCCTCTCTCTGTTCCTCCCCTGCTTATTCTCTCTCTCTCTCTCTCTCTCTCTCTCTCAAAAATAAATAAAATAAGTTTGGGGAGCCTGGGTGGTTCAGTCAATTAAGCATCTGACTTCAACTCACATCATGATCTCACAGTTCGTGAGTTCAGGTCCCGCGTCAGGCTCTGTGCTCACAGCTCAGAGCCTAGAGCCTGCTTTGGATTCTGTGTCTCCTTCTCTCTCTGCCCCTCCCCTACTTGCACTCTGTCTCTCTCTCTCTCTCTCTCTCTCTCTCTCTCAAAAATAAACAATAAACATTAAAAAAATTTTTTTTAATTTAAAAATTAAAAAAAGTTTTTCGACCATCATAGATAAACATTATTAGGAAGTATTTACTCTCATTAAAATAGTTCAGGATTTATAGGGGCATCTGGGTGGCTCAGTCGATTAAGTGTCCCAACTTTCGCTCAGGTCATGATCTTGCAGTTAGTGGGTTTGAGCCCCACGTTGGGCTCTGTGCTGACAGCTCAGAGCCTGGAGCCTGTTTCGGATTCTATGTCTCCCTCTCACTCTGCCCCTCCTCCGCCCACACTCTCTCTCTCTCTGTCTCTCAAAAATGAATAAACGTTAAAAAAAATTTTTTTTAGTAAAAAATAGTTCAGGGTTTATGAAAAGATTGTAATATTGCTTATTCTTTTGTTTTCATGCAACTTTTATGGTTTTGCTTCTATATTTGATGCCAAATTAAAATAGAAGTAGTGAAACTATTTGAAAAGCTTTATATGAACGTATTTTTTAGCCAGGAGAGCCATAGTCTTTTTGTTTGTTTGTTTTAAGGTTTTTATTTTTAAGTAATCTCTACACCCAACGCGGGCCTCAAACTCACAACCCCGAGATCAAGAGTTTCATGCTCTATTGACTGAGCCAGCCAGACACCCCAGGAAATCCATATGCTTTTTTTAAGTTTATTCATTTATTTTGCAGAGTCCAGTGTGGGGCTTGAACCTATAAACTGTGAGATCATGACCTGAGACGATCAAGAGTCAGATGCTTAACCAACTGAGCCACCTAGGTGCCCCTAGGAGAGCCATATTCTTAACTTTCCTTTCAGTAGCACTGTATATTTGTTTTTATTTTTCATTTTTTTAAGGAAGGTCTACGTTCAACGTGGGGCCTGAATTCACTCCCCTGAGATCAAGACTCACATGCTCCACCAACTGAGCCAGCCAGGTGCCCCAACACTGTACATTTTTAATGGCTTTTTATTGCGATAAGTCTTCAGGTTTAATGTACAAACACATCAGAAAAATCTAATGATGGTTTGGCTGTTTTATTTATAATTTAAGAGATACTTAGGAATTTGCTGGGAGACAACAGATAAATTATCATTATTTGAGATGAGAGCAGACATCATAAGTGATGCATTTATTTCATTTTTAAAAAGCATGTATTCTGGGTGATTTTCTTCAGCATATACTTATTTTTAACAAGATAATGTGTATATCTAATTTTTTTCATTTTAAGGAATTCATAGCCTAAAATTATCAAATTAACAGGTGAATATTCTTTTTACCTGAACTCTGCTTTTAGAGCAGAGTCAAGATTTAAAAATCCTTCCAGGATATATCCTGGCTTTGATACACAATTCTTTTTTGTTTCTTTTTTTAATTTTTAGAAACGCTTATTTTTGAGAGACAGAGAGAGAGACAGAGTGCAAGCGGGGGAGGAGCAGAGAGAGAGGGAGACACAGAATCCGAAGCAGGCTCCAGGCCCTGAGCTGTCAGCACAGAGCCCGACGCGGGGCTCGAACCCATAAGCTGTGAGATCGTGACCTGAGCTGAAGTCGGACGCTGAACCGACTGAGCCACCCAGGTGCCCCAGAACAGAATTCTTATTTCATCACCCCTCTGCTTGTAAACTTCTCTTTCAGTTTACCCGACAAATATTTACTGAGTGCTTTCCTGTGTGCCCGGAGCAGTGCTCAGTTAGGAAGATACAAAGATCTGGGGACTCCTTGAGGGAGGAGCAGGGAGGGTGTCTCAGGCAGATGAAGTCGCACAGTGGGGACATAGGGTGCACTAAAGCATGGCCACTAGACACATTATCTGATGGCGATAAATAAAATGCCTCTCTAAACTGCCTTTTTCAGACACTTTGAAAATGAGAATGCAAAATCAGGTATGTGATTTAAAAAGGTTTTTTTGTCTACCACCACCACACCTGATACAAACACTTTGGTTTGGGGTTTAAGGCGGTTGTTAATAGGGGGGAATACTTAAGGATCGATTTCGTTTGCGCATGTCATAGATGTGCAAAGACTTACTTGGGCGTGTGGATTTGGGAATCATCTATGAATGAGGCACTCAGGGGTAGCCAAGGGGGAGGAAAAAAACTTACAGAGTTTACTAGACTCCAGATTTTACTAGAATCTAGAGACTACAGAAAACAAGATGGAAGAAAGGGCAAGAACTTCCAAATTTCCCATTCAGTGCTAATCCTTTTTTTTAGAGAGTAAGGATAGTCAGAACCTGTGGGCCCTTGGGTCCCCAGCAATTGGACCTTCCTTGTCACCTGCTCAGTCCCTCTGTATTTGCTGTCCTACCCCAACTCCTGTCTTAGTCCCATAACCTCATTCATTGGACCCCCAAGTATAAAAGTTGCCACATCCGGGAACTACTACCATTCTGGCTTCTCATTCTCCTTCCGTCCAGCCATTCCGCTCCTCGCCCTTTTTGTCCTCTCCTTTTGTCCCTTTTCCTATTGTTTCCTGGCTTGCCGGCTTACATCCCCACTTATGGCTGTTCTGTGCCTCCTTCCCCCCAAACTCAGTATCCTTCTTCTCTTTTGAACATGTCAAAGATGGGAAGAGTGCTTGCCTACACTTTACTCCTGCCAGTGGGGAGGAATTCTGTATATGCATATGCGTGCATATACGCACGCATATGTATGCATGTGTGCTGGCACAACAATTGTGTTTTTGTGCTTGTTTGTATTGTGAGAAAGGGGATAGCTACTATATTAATCCCAGACATAGTCACAGGTGTAAATCCTTTGCGGGACTGTGAGGATCCACACAGCTCTGTTAAGGAAATTGACATGTGAGAAGGTACTTCTAAAAGATGAAGTTACTCACGACTTTCCAACATAGTCAACCTTTGAGAAACATCTGGGATTTTCTGTTTTGATTTTAGCAAGGCTACATATCTGAGTATCTAGTAAAAAAAAAATTAATGCATTTGATATTCAGTTTCCTGAAACAAGTCAAGGAGGTACACACAACACCCATACGCGCACACACACACGTATATGTGGCCATTCCTGTGAACGGTTCCATTTTCTATAATAAGGCGCCCTGAATGTTTTAAGATTTTTGCTCTGTTGTGCAGAAGTCCATCTTTTTGTGTGCTCTAAAAGGTTTAACATTTTCTACTTGGTCACCTTCCAAATACTCTTACTGATTGGTAGAACAGAACAGAACACACGATTTGGCTTAATCTACGGTCCGATCTGAGCAATGCAAATCATGTGGATATCCCAGATTAGTCCGAGGAGACACTGTCAGGATCGAAGAGAAGCTTACACGGCGCCTGCTCACACAAACTGTGGTTAATGCTATCAGTCTCTAGTTGTACCTACCACAGGATTAACCAAAACTTGCAAGGAAGAGGTAGGTCAGTTCTTAGGGAATATCAGGAAAATATGGAGGGAGAGGTCAGATATGCGACATCATAGTCAATTCATCGAGTGGGGTGATGGCGGTAAAGGACTTTAACGGTCAGCCAGTAGTTAAACTGTCCTATAAACTTATTTAGAAACATTGATGTTTAGAAAAAAACAATACACTCCTTGCTGGGTATTTCACTTCTCTTCCATACTATGACTGGCTTAATTTTTATTTACGTTTTTCTCCCTCCTCCTATTTAAACACCTTCTGCAGTGAAGATTTTGCAAATGGATTCTAGAGTGGGAGTCTTAGACCAGCAGATGGAACATTGGGCAAGTTAACATCTCTGGGCCTCAGTTCTTCATCTGTACAAAGAGGGTACTGAGCAAGGTGATGTGTAAGAATTCGAAAAGTTCTAAAATTCTTCTCTTTCTACATTGGGAACCAGGGAATTCCATGTTGCAAGATTTGGCCAAGAATGACACTTTTTGTGGCCTTGGCCAAGTCCCCACATTGTCCTTTGTTTATGACATCTCTGAAATATGCACTTCACAGGTATTTTTAAGTGATTCATTAATGTTCCTAAAATGCTTTGACGAGCGTTTGCGTATGTTGTCTTTCTATCTTGTCTCTTTTGCGCGGTGGGGTCCATAGTAGAAACCAAATGTTCCATAAATGAAATCACTGTTTCCTATGAAGTCAATGAGGGTTTTTGACATTTCCCAGCCTAAATATTAAAGTAGTGGGACACTGAGCCTGCATAAAATTATATTTAAAACCCACACTTAATCGTTTGCTCCCTTTCACTCTGTAGGTGAAAACATTTTCAGTTCCAGAATGTAATGGTAATTACACTCGATAGTTGGCTACTGGGGTCGCCGTCAGGATAGTAAAATCTGATTCATTTGGACTCTACTAATTTGCAATTGGGGTGATTTTACCTGGCTGAAGTTTATTTCTAAACAATGTACGAAGAATGATGTTAACCAAATTAATAGCATAAAGCGTATTTCATGGACTATATTTATGCTTAAAGAAATTCTTTTTAAAGCCTTTGGCATATGAGTTGCTTGCTCATGAGAGATAATTACACATGACTCCTAGCAATTTATTAAAGCAGAAAAACTGAACAGAAATAAATGGTCACCATCAGATGTAAGCTTTTAGGGTTTGGGGTCTTTATAAGCACCGAGGGTGGTGTGGAGGGAGCAGTCTTATTTTCTTTTCACTTTGAGCAAATATTACAATTGTCAGAGGTCCACAAGAACAGGTTCTAAACTTTAAGAGAAATCTAGGTTGGAAATTGACATAGATGATTTGTTGGTGCTGGTTGATTTCTGTGGGACCTGAGGTTAGACCAAAGATTATGTTGCTTTTTTTGAATAAGTTGATTGTTCACAGAAAGCTAATAACTGCAGAACCTTTGCAATAAAGTCATCTTCACCTGTTTGGAGACTTGGAAAACTATACATTCACCCTATTTCCCCCTCATAAATGTTGAGTGCACTTTACAGACCGCTCGAAACGCTTCACTAACCATGTTTTTATATAGGTTTGGCGGGGGGCGGGGGGTCTTTGTTCTCAGAAGTTCTATTTGCAGTTACTGTTTTGTAAGATGTTCATAAGCTGGAAAGTGGTTGAGCTTCCTTTCTAAAACGTCCCCTCCTTGCTACCTACAGCTAGTTTGTGTGGCTGTTTTATGTTTTATATTTGTAAATGTTTGAGAATGCTTCACCTTTTTGGAATGGAACATTCCAAACTTGCTTGATGGGTGTGTGTGTGTGTGTGTGTGTGTGTATTTTATTCTTGGAGTTTCCAACAAGTTGCCGCTCCTGATTGTTGTACCCGGAAACTTTTTGTCCCATAACTCCTCAGAGTTATTACACAAAGCCTTCTAATGTAAAATATTGACTATGGTTTATTTGCATTAGTGGTGCTTTTTGTTTTTAACCTTTTACATGTACTTTGCTCATTAGGGTATTGATAAATACTCCTTTCTCAGATTCCTCTGAAGATTTCTATGAGACAGTTTTGTGTGTGGGTACTAAAAAGAGAAATATAATTTAACTTTTTCAGTTGCTTGCCTGGGTGTTTGGGAGTGTTTGTGTGGGATAGATTGGATTAAAAATTATTTGTGAGTTAGTGATGGCTGACATCTCCTTACTATTTGATAGCGTTTGTGCATTACTGGTCAGGATTTCACAAGAAGCTTTCTCTCCATATATGTATGTTTGCTTGTGGTGTGTGTATATACCGAATGTACATGTATGGTTGGCTTTCATAGGAAAATACTTTGGGCCTGAATATTGATGTGGATCTTAAAGGACGGTTAGTTGTGATTACCTTAGCTCATTGCACACTGTATTTCTGGTACATTAAATTCTGTATTTTGGAAGTTTGCAAAGTAGTTGCTTCCTCTGGTCACATTCATCTGTGCCTTTTTTGAATACAGATAAGAAAGCCTCTTAAGGGACCACGTCTCAATCTTTTCAATTAAAACTAGGAATAATTTGGAAACAGTATCCGAAAGCCAGCTACTTAAGTTAGAAGCAGAAGTTTATTGTTTGCATACAAACTTGAAAAGAAATATGAGCTCTTTGTCACTGCAGTGATTTTTTTGGTGGCTTCCGCGTCAAGGGCAGTCTGCTTTTCCTAAGCTTGCATTGGCGAAGGCAGATAATTCTGGTTATATAGGTAGATGTTGAGTGATGGCGACTTGCCTACATCAGGGGTGAAATTGTAAAATTCTTCAGCCTGTAAATAAAGAGTTCAGCATAATACCCGTCTGTCCTATGTTCACGTCTCAGAATCGTGTAGAAAATTTGTGAGTTGGGTGCTTGAAAGAGAAACTTAAAACAACCCCCCCCCCCCCCGCCCCGCCGCCGCCCCCGTCACTTTCAGGGCACTTACGAGGATGCTATTTTCTGGCAGTGTTTTAAAGCAATATAGATGAAACGTCTACTTGCCACTGCTTTCGCGAAATACCTCCAGTTGCCTTTGACAGCAGCTTGAATTTTTCAATCTCCTTGTCAGTCACTAACCCCTAGAGGTTACCGGACCCGCCGCTGAGCTTTGGAACGTCCCTGCTGGACACCTGCTTGGCCGGCAGCATTGGTCTCTCCTCTAGGCAATTTGTGAGCTCTTTGGGGGTGGGGGGGAGGCGAGAGGGGGGGTGAGCGCGAGGGGACGTAGGGGAGAGAAGAAGGGGAGGGCAGCCTTGAATTAGATTGTTGATAGCGTCCCTCCGAGGACTGCTATTAAGAGCACACTACTCTGTGCTCTGCTGCAGAAGACAGAGTGGTATTCGTGTTACCACAGCATGTTGTCACTGTATGCGATTTTGCTCATCCCGGCTTGGAAATAAGAATAGGGAAAGGAGAACAACTTGAATCAGAAGCCGCTAGAAGAGCGGGCAGAGTTCCGCAGCAGTTTATATTTGTTCTTACATTTTGCCTTCTTCCAACTGGAAAACAGAGAGACTGGCAGTTTTTAAACGGGCTTTTCCCATAATGGCATTCTTGTATTGTGTGGCCAGAGCTCGCACAGGAGGAAAGCAGGCTGCCGAATTTAGTCACTGATCTCTATTAGCTGTGGCCTAAGGCTATGCTGAGGTTTATATCCCATTTGTATTGTTGCAGCTCAAAAGAAGAATGTTCAGAGGATGACAAGTGTATTCTGAGTAGGTATGTTGTTTCATTTTCCTGTGAAACCCTTCTGTTTTTTTTTTTCCTGCTACTATTGGTCAGAAATCAGGTTAATAGGTGCAGAATATAGTACAGGGCTGCAGTATCCCTGTGAAGGTAGAACAATGGTGTTGCAAGCTTAAAAAAAAAAGAGAGAGAGAGAGAGAGAGAGACAGAAAGAAAAAGAAAGAAAACCCCAGCCGCTTTTATTAAATAAAGCTGCATTGTGTGGTATGCACGGTGCAGTCTTAAAAAAAAAAAAAATATGTATACTGCAGTCAACGCTTTCCTAACGAGGTGGCACTATTGTGGAGTTAGAACGATAGAATCATCATCTTGCTTTAGGGGACAGGAGGATTTAAAGGAGGTACCTTGCAGCCCTATTTTACAGATTGGAAGCGTCGGTTTCAGGGCACTGGCAGGATCGTTGGCTTGTTCTCGGCGGCCGCCGCTGCCGTGTCGGGGCTGCGTGGAATGGAAGTCCTAGTTGGTACTCTGTCATGGAAACGCTGTTTACTGTTATTGTAGTACCGTAGTGACAACATGCCATTGAAATGGAAAACGGGCTCTCCTGCTATCTGGAAATTCCCAGTTCCTGTGCTTAAAACATCCAGGTCAACTCCACTTTCTCCAGCATACATGTAAGTGAGAGAAAAGAGGATATTAAAGTGGGCTTTCATTCGTGGATCAACCTTGTGGCAAAAAAAAAAAAGGGGGGGGGGGTAAAAATCCCAAGCAGCGACATCCCAAAACCCACAAGATCAAAAACCTCAAGCTTGCTTATCATTAAATATATTGGCATGCCCACGTCTTACCTTCGGTTTGTTGTCCTAGGAGTTTGTTTATTTTCATTTAACGTGCTTAATGGTGATCGAATTACTGATGTAAAAAAGTCTAAAGGTATACCTAAGGAATTGCATAAGGATAAACTTTGATCTTTTACACTGGTTGGATTTTTTGCTGAATTTTTGTATATCTGAAACACTTAGATGACTTCTTTTGTGGTTGATGTTGGTGTGGTGTTAAATAGGGAAATGTGTTCTATAATTTTTTTTTTGATGAATCTGAAACATTCGGAGTTAACGCATTGATCAGAAAATGGGTCTTTTAATCCAGACTTTTATTCTTGCGTTGTGTATGAATATTAATAAGTTTGGTGTTTATATCTTTCCCGGTTGTATAATTCAAGTTCAGAAGTGTAAGTTCAAATTTGTGCAAGTTACGGTTCTATGAATAGCTACATATCTACATGGAGTTGCAAAGTATGTTCTACAAATGCCTATTTTAGAAATTTATTTTAAGTAAATATATACTAAAACATATTGGGAAGTCTTGCTAGAATTTTTCAAAATCTTATTTTTTTTAATTTGCAAACTGTTGCCTTAGAAACAAAATCCAGGAGATGTAATAAAATATCCTTTTGAAATATTGTCTGTGAAGCTTTTTTTCCTTTCGGTGGAGGAAGGAATAAGGGAAAGGTCGACCCTTTTTTTTATTTTAATATTGGTACGAAAAGGGCTTATGAGTGCAAGGCTGTTTCAACTGTATTTCCTTGAAAATATCTTTCAGTAGGAAAGATGTGGAAAATTCTTCCTGCTTTAGGTTAATTGTGTGTTTAGAAAGCCGGTGAGGTGCCATTCTGTTACTTGGGTTTTTTTCTGCCAGGTTCAGATGCACAGTGGTATCTTCTCTGTCTGGTTCTTTGAAAGGATTTCAGCTGCCGAGGAAGGGTGCTCATCTTCTCAGTCCAAACGCATCTTTCCCTAGAAAGCGCTGAAAAATGAGCACATTTCAGAGTGAAGTCCCGTCATCGTGTCGTTTTCAGATAATTTTTTATGTCCTTCCTTAGAGATGCTTCAGGTGATTTTCTCTGTCTGTTAATTTTACTCTTCCTGTAAAGTTAAAACTTTATATTTGTAAGAAAAAAAGGGGGGGGGGAAGATTGGTTCTACTTGTTTCTCAAAAGCTGAATGTGTCAAAAGCACCAATTAGTGGAGGTGCCGAGTTAATGGAGCTCCTTCAAATAATTTGAGAAAATGAGATGTGCCTGTTGACTTTATGAATCTTGGCTGGTGAGAAATGAGCAAAGATTTACCAAAAGCAACTTAATTGTGAAAACAAAACAAAGCATACACGCCCCAAAACTTAAAATCAGTAGGGTACAATAAATAATGGCTAATAATGAGTCTTATCTTCCTACTATATAGCTGGTTTTCCAATTTTTAGAGACGGTTAAAAATTTTTTTTATATTAATTCATACTAGCCACAGGCTCGGATACAGCCTAGTAAAACATCTTGAATGAATCCCTTTCTTCCTTTTGAGCAGTCACCTCTTTGACCTGATGATATGAATGAATTGATATAGATGGCAGAAGCTAGAAAATTCCACAGAGCTTTGCATGTTGATGTTGATTCTTGGTAGTGGCACAGAGGTAGAATGGACAAATATACTTGAAGGGCTGGCGTTGGGTTACACTGTTTTGACATTGTGACAGTCTATATTATTAAATTGGCCTTAACTTATTTTTCATTATAAATAAATTAACACAGGCTTTAAAATATTATGTAAATGTACACAGGGAAAACGTTAAATATACGAAAAGACTAGCGTGGGGAGCTTAAGTTGGGCTTGTAAATACATTGCTTAGTTTTTGACTGTTTTAGGTTGGAGTTCATTGTCTTGCTTGGCCAGAAATAAAAATATCATGGGTAACATGTTGTAACTATTCCACGACACTTCACACACAAGGATACTTAAGTTGAGCATAATTATCGCTCTCAAAAATTATAAAGACTAAGTTAAAACACTGAGTCAAGAAACATTATATTTGCTCTCACAGTTGCTGAGCCGGCAGACACAGGTTAAATGGTTATTGGTGTCTTTGAGTCTAAAGCCTTTGCCCTATGATGGAACAGTTTAATTCCGACTTTCTGGTCAATTGCGATATTTTATAATTTGTCTACAAGCTCACGTATAAACGTTTAAAATATTATCTTGGATATAGAGTTCTGGACAGTGACGAGAAACATCCTTTTATACGTTTGCTTGGGTAGTATTGGTTTGTAGTGTTTTCGCATTATTTACTGTGATTTGTCAGATACACGTGACGTGGTTTTCGTGGAAGATGTGGGTAGTTTTTCCTAGACTGAGAATTCAAGAAAAATATTTTCGGTCGTAGTCAAAATGTGCTGTAGTAATTGAGCAAGCATGGAAAAACTGTCAAGGCTCCTTGTGGGCTCGTTCTCAACCTGGTATAGGTGCCCCTCAGCTAGAGCTCCTGTGTTGGTGCCGTAGGTAGGGCGGCGCTGGCACGCTGGTGAAAGGTACAAGAGACAACACTTCAGTTACTGCAAAAACACTGCGCAGAAAGGCAGTTCTTCCCTTGTGGATTTCAAACCCAAGTGGGTCTTCTTTCTCCGTCTTGAAAGCCTGACTGAGAGTTGCAAGCTCTCCATATTTTTCAGGTTGATTGATGATAAGGACAATGTTTATGACGACATTAAAGAAAATGGTTTCTTCCATAGCATAAAGCGCTCTCCGCACTCTATTATCGTACGCTTCGGGAATAGTGGAGCGGTACCTTGAAGACAAAAGATTTAGGGGAAAAAAATCCTTTGGCCTTCAGGTAGCTTGGTTACCAAATACTTCGTCTTTAACTGGGTAGATCTGGTCTTCCTTCAGCTTCCATTTTGCACCCTTGCAGGGTGGTGTGCCATCCACGTGGAATGGGATTCTCTGAAGGGACCGTCTTGATGGAAATCTGAGTGACGTGTTTGTGTTACCCTCTGTTCAACAGTAGGTTGAAGTTCAGCCTTAGCCTGAGGGAGGATCGCCTGGTCAGGGTAAACTGAATTAGTAAAGACTGCGCTCCTGACAGGTGTGCACCATATAAATTAACCTGTCCTTTTGCCTAAATTAAGAAAGCTGAAAGGGCAGTCACATCTAAGTGGCTTTCTGGTATTTTGGTATTCATTGTTTTAAAACAGCAAATGGTTCCTTCAGGCTAATGTTCTAGGGTTAACGTATTGTTAGTTTCTAAGGGCACACTGAGATAGAACGGATTAGCATTAGCAATCCTTTCATGGTTTTTTTCACAAGCAGTAACTTTGGATAATAACCGTGTGGCAAAAAGAGGAAGACAATGGGTAGGAATTAACCAGTGCACTGTAACAGTGAATTCTAGCAAGGCAGACGCTGTGAGATGTTTTCCTTCGAATTTCACCTTTCTCAGGCTAAAAGGCAGTGAGCATAGAAGGAGTTTAGTAAATTAGACTTGTCCCCCTTTAGCCAATGCACTTGCATTCGGTTAGCTTCCTGTTTACAATTACTTTGTTTAATATGTAAAATGGGGTTTGTAGTAAATATCAATAGCACAGTATTTTACAGCAACTGCTTTCTATCATTCCATCATTAAAATTCAGTATCTGGATTTTCTGAGAAAAGATGGTGCATCCTAGATAAGTATCCCTTGTTTATGGGTGATTCAAAAAAGAGATCAAATAAAACCAGGCATTTTCTAAATTCGACATCTTTTCTGTTCCCTAAGATTGTCTCCCCCCCCCGCCCAATTTAGGGAATAAAACAAAACCTTGTGGTTTTAGAAATCGTATTTTATTTAGCAAAATACTTCTTAAATTGATAATCTCAAATTAGAAAAGAATGTATTTAGCCACTTTCACCATTAGCGTCTACATAAACTTTTATTTCTGTCTGCTTAATTTGTTTTTACTAAATGCTCACTCTAACAAAATTACGTGGAGAAAAAAACGTAAATGTAAGCTCCTTTTAAGACTTACTAATGGAAAACCATAGAGATAAATGTGACCTTAGAGGTCCTTTAGAGAATCCAAACCCCCTTTAAAGCAGGAATCCTTTCTGCGACACCTCTGAAAGATGGTAATACACATTCTCCTTAATCACTGTCTGTGACAGAGAGCTCACTACCTCACTCCTTGCATTGAGTCTTGTTTTCCGGACCTTTCACTCTGCTGGCTGTCCTCACCCAGATAGTTTTCTTGTGTTAATCGTTATACAAGATAATACATCTGAAAGCGGTGCTCCCTGGGTGGTCCAACTAGAAGACACTTTGCCCCTTTTATATAGATGCTCTGCTGGTCTTAGAGCCTGGGATTATATCATTTTTTAATCATAGGATTCACACCGTTCCATAGTGAATTCAGCATTTACAAACTTCCTTCCCAGATTTTTTAGTCTGAGGAAGCCTGGCATGTGCAAGTGAACGTAAAACTTTGTTTTAAAGCCAATTGTGTGTGTGTTTTGAAAGATCTCTTGAAGTCCTTTTTACATAACTGAAGAATACAGCACAAAGAAACTTGCAAGACAGAAAGCTAGTATTTCTGATGTTTTCAGAACTTTCCAAGAATTGTACCTGTCAAGAATTAATCTAGATTCATTTCTTTTAATATACTTTAATGTTCCTTCCAAGTACCCCTGGAAACACTCGCCGCAGAGGGAAGAGGCAGAAATGCAAATCTCACATCCTCATGGGAAGCCTGGAGTTACTAAGAATTCTAAGGATTCCAGACATTCTGCTTGAAACTTAGAATATTTAGAGGAGAACCTAAGTAGGGCCCAGTGAGGGGGAGGGGAAAGAAAGATGTAAGAGAGAGGCAAGAATTTGTGTGAATGACTTGAACTTGTGGTTTAAAGAGTCCAGAATTGCAAGCACTGTGCATGATGGTATTTTAAATCGAAATGGCAACCACTGTGTATTGCTTTATTTCCTCAAGACTGTCAGAAAGAGGCAGGGTCCGTGGAAGATTCTTGGGGAATTGGTATATAAAGAAGTTGCTGAGTAATCCCTTTATGAAAGCGCTCAGTGCTTTCTCACTCACCTTGTATATTGACGTTATAATCTTCAGAATTACTCGCTTTGTGTTCTGTGCCAGGCACAACTCTGCTGGGTATTAGGGCTCTAGTCCTTGCAGTCATTTAAAATGACTATTCTTGGGGCACCTGGGTGGCTCAGTCGGTTGAGCGCCTGACTTCAGCTCGGGTCACGATCTCACAGTTCATGAGTTCGAGCCCCGCATCGGGCTCTGTGCTGGCAACTCAGAGCCTGGAGCCTGCCTCCGATTCTGTGTCTTCCTCTCTCTCTGCTCCTTCTCCACTCATACTGTCTGTCTCTCTCTCAATTTATTTTACTCGCGTGAAAATTCTGAGCCAAGATAATCAGGTTAATTTTTTTTTTAAGGTTTATTTATTTTTGAGACAGAGCGAGAGACAAAGTGCAAGCCGGGGAGAGGCAGACAGAAGGAGACACAGAATCCGAAGCAGGCTCCAGGCTCTGAACTGTCAGCACAGAGCCTGACGCGGGGCTCGAACTGATGAACCGTGAGATCATGACCTGAGCCGAGGTCGGACGCTTAACCGACTGAGCCACTCAGGCGCCCCTCAGGTTAATTTTTATTTACTGTATTTTCAGTATTGATAATGGATTTAATGGGAATGAAAACACTATAGATGAGAAAGGTGTCTGGGCCGAATGTGAAGATAGGAATTGAAAATAGATACCAGATTTGATTTTACTTTTAAGATTTTTTTAAGAATTTATTTATAAAATTTTTTAAAGTTTATTTACTTTTGAAGGAGACAGAGACAGAGCATGAGCAAGGGAGGGGCAGAGAGCGAGGGAGACACAGAATCTGAAGCAGGCTCCAGGCTCTGAGCTCTCGGCACAGGGCCCGACATGGGGCTCGAACTCATGAACTATGAGATCATGACCTGAGTTGAAGTCAGACACTTAACTGACTGAGCCACTCAGCTGCCCCTAAAGATCTTATTTTTAAGTAATGTTTACATCCTGCATGAGGCTCAAACTTACTACCCCGAGATCAAGAATCCCATGTTCTCTACTGTCTGAGCCAGCCAGGTGCCTTGAAAATACATAACAGATTTTATTTTATTTGTTAAATTTTTTTGAAGTTTATTTACTTTTGAGAGAGAAAGAGAGAAATAGAGAGGGAGCACACACAAGTGGGAAGGGGCAGAGAGAGAGGGAGACAGAAGATCTGAAGCAGGCTTCACGAACCATGAGATCGTGACCTGAGCTGAAGTTGGATGCTAAACCGACTGAGCCACCCAGGCACCCCAATACCAGATTTTAAAGTGAATATTACATAGGATGGAAAATGATCCAATTTATATTTAAACTTGACAGTAACCTTTTTTTAAAAAAAAAAAAGTTTAAGGTTTTATTTTATTTTTTGAGAGACAGAGAGAAACAGAGCACAAGCAGGGCAGGGCCAGAGAGAGAGGGAGACACAGAATCCAAAGCAGGCTCTGAGCTGTCAGCACAGAGCCCGATGCGGGGCTTGAATCCATGAATGCGAGATCGTGACCTGAGCCGAAGTCAGACGCTCAACCAACTGAACCACGCAGGCTCCCCGATGGTCACGTTTTTAAACAAGAGGAACGGAATGCCATCCTATAAGTTGGACAGGACGTAGGTGCTTTATACAGCACACAAGGGTACATATTTTACCTTTCAAGCAGCAAGAATTTGACCCTGGTCCGTAGGATGTAATCTTAGTGAAAAATAAAATTATACTCTGTTTTCAATGGTAGTGAAATATTTTCTCTGGTGTTACATCCTATGACGAGGGCGTATGTTGTTTTTGCCCCATGTTGCCACATTTATGGTATGGTAAGATAAGAGCATCTCCAGCTGTGTGGAGATAGGGAGATGATTCAGTAGAGAAAAGCAATTAACTTAGCCTTCCCTAAGAAAAATATAAATAAAAACACCTTTCAGAGCTCCGGGAACTTAAAACTTGAATCTAGCCTGTCGAACCAGTATTATAAATTTCATATGGAAATGCATTTGTTTGCAATGTTGAAAAACTGTCAAACACTTTGCAGACTGCCTCCCAAACGCGCTCTCAGGGTAAATCTCTGTTTTACACCAAAGGGCACAGTGGTTCCGAGAGGTTAATTACCTTGCTCACTGTTTACACTTCAAGGAAGACGTACAGTGAGAATTCAAACTCAGGTCTGCTTGATTTCAAAGCTCTTAACTTCGCTGATGCCTTTTTTGTCTTTATAGACATAGGCTAGTTTCATGCCAGCTCTTAATTAGATGATATCTCCCTAGGATTAGAAGAATAAAGAAGTATGATAAATGAGGGAAGCTTTTTTGAAGGGAGCGGTGGTGTAAGGAGAAGTCAGCTTTACTGGGCCGTGCGGTCAAGTGGTGATGTTGTAGGAAAATATTGGGGCGGTTATCTTTCCTCTCTGATAATATCAGGATTAATTTCACGGTTCCCTGTTTCTCTAGAAGCGCTATTCTACCTTTGTTGGCTACCCACGCTCTCCCACCATGGACAGCGCTCTGTCGTGCTCTTTGTAGTACTTTCCCAGGATACTCCTGAGTCAGTATGTTTGGTCCTGTCTTGTGGACAGGATAGTCCCATTGCTTAATTGTGTGCAAGCACTCAAAAAACCCTCTGTATTCGTTTTCTTGCTGCCAGAATGAATTCCTGCAAACGAATGGCGTAAGACATTACAAATTTATTAGAGTTTTTTTATTTTTGAGCGCAGAAGTCTGATATGGGTCTCACTGGGCTAACGTGAAGGCATCCGCAGGGCTGTGATCGCATCTGAGGCTCTCGGGGAGAATCCATTAACTGCTCATTGGGGTCACTGGCAGAACTCCGTTCTCCTCAGTGGTAGGACCAACGAGGTTCCCGTCTGCTTGCTGGCTAGAAGCTGAGAGTTGAGGTCAGCTGCTAGAGGCGGCCTGCATCTCTTGCCTTGTGCTCCCTTCCAACGTCTTCAACACTGACAATGAAGAGTCCTTTTCACATGAATCTTTTCCTTTTTTTTTTTTAACGTTTATTTATTTTGGGAGAGAGAGACCGAGTGCAAGTGGGGGAAGGGCAGAGAGAGAGAGAGAATCCCAATCAGGCTCAGCTCTGTCAGCGCAGAGCCCCATGCGGAGCTCAAACTCACAAACCAGGAAATCGTGACCTGAGCCAAAGTCGGACACTTAAGGCACTGAGCCACCCGGGCGCCCCTTCTCATGAATTGTTTTCTGACCTGCTCTTCTGCCTTCCTCTTCCACTTCTGAGGGCTCGTGTGATTAGATTGGGCCCGCCTGGATAATACAGGAGGGGTTCTACAAATTTTACATTTTTATTACTAAGCCAAATTTATTAATCTCTGCGCCAGTGGTTTTGCTCGTGAAAATTATAATAATTCAACCATAACTAGGCAGGTCTCAAACTCTGCAACGGTGATTTCCTGGAAATCTTATTTACACGTAGAATTCTCCAGGGACAGCACTATAATCTGGGGTTGTGTTGAAAGCCTCATTATTATGCTCCAAGTCCTATAAAATAAGCACAAATGTATTGTATGCATCAATTTTACAAGTATGCACAAACACATAAAATGCAAGTGTGAGTTAAAACTAAGATGGCAATCATTTAAAAAGTTTATTGTTGATTTGACTTCTTAAAATGCAGACTATTTTTGAGATCATTTGCATGGTCCAAGTCTCCTTTTTATTTATTTATTTATTTATTTATTTATTTATTTATTTATTTATTTTTAAAGGGTTTTTTTTTTTTTTTAATGCTTATTTCTTTTTGAGAGAGAGAGAAAGACAGAGTACGATCAGGGGAGGGCCAGAGAGAAAGGGAGACACAGAATCCGAAGCAGGCTCCAGGCTCCGAGCTGTCAGCACAGAGCCTGACACAGGGGTTGAACCCACAAACTGTGAAATCATGACCTGAGCCGAAGTCGGACACTTAACCGACTGAGCCACACAGGCTCCCCTGAGGGAAACATTTAAAAAGCCTCTGCAATCCTTTCCACTTTCTCCAACTATTTTCATTTTATTTGGAGAACTGTCCAGAATTAGATAAAGCATGAGGGCTATAAGAGAGTAATACTTAACAACTACAAGGTCTTCACATGTCTCCGGAAAGACATATAGACAGTATAAGTTGTAGAGAACCTTCAAAAAAAGAACCTTCAAAAGATATTACAAAGTTAGCTGGCACATGATTATGTGGCTGTTGCCATGCTGATGCCCTCAGTGCTTGTGCAGGGGAAAACACGGAAATTTGGATGTTACTTAGTTAACATCTATGGAGTAAGATAGGAACAATAAAATAACAAATGAGGGTGGTCTATGCCACTCAGCTATTGAGCATAAACTGGGTTCTCCAGCAAGTTGGTATGGCCTGAGAAGTGACATTTCTAAACTTGGGAGGTGAGTGTGGGAATGTTCCGAGCTCAGAACCAGTTATTTAACTCTCTGGACATTGTCTGCCTTCCATTATGGAAGGTACAGGGGCTTGATTGAGTTTTTGATTTAAAAGGGTTGGAAAGCCGCACCTGGGTGGCTCAGTCTGTTGAGCGTCTGACTCTTGATTTCAGCTCAGGTCATGATCCCACAGTCATGGGATGGAGCCCCATGTCTGGCTCCATGCTGAGCATAGAGCCTGCCTAAGATTCTTTCTCTTTCTCTCCATTTGTCCCTCTCCCCCCTCCCCCAGCCTTTCTCTAAAATAAAAAATTTAAAAAAAATTAAGAGGGTTGGATCCTGTATTTTACAGCACTAACATTTCGAGCAGGAAACATCATGAGAATGATCCCACCGATCAGTGGGATAAGACCATGCTGTCTTGAAAAGAGCATACTTATAAGGGTGCCTGGCTGGCTCAGTTTGTAGAGCACACGACTCTTAATCTCTGGGTGGTGAGTTCAAGCACTCCTTTGGGTGTAGAGCTTACTTTAAAAAAAAAAAAAAAAAGAATATAATTATCATATTCAGGGGCAGTTCTTTGAATCCAAAAGCTGGAAGGAACCTTACAAATTACTTTTTGTCATACCTTTATACCTTGAAAGAGAATGCGATATTTATGTTGGATCACTTTTCCTTAATGCGTGTTTGTATTTGATGATTTCAACCCATTCTTTTTTCTTAATGCTTATTTGTTTTTGAGAGAGCGCGCGCGCGAGAGAGAAAACACAAGTGGTGGAGGGGCAGAGAGAGAGAGGGGGACAGAGGATCTGAAGCAGGCTCTGTGCTGACAACAGAAAGCTTGATGTGGGGCTTGAACCCACAAACCTGAGCCACCCAGGTGCCCTGATGGTTCAACCCATTCTTAATTTATATTTCCCTTTTATTATTTTATCCCATTCCATCAACTATATTACAAATTAATGTTTAAGACTAGTTTACTACGGGGGAGCCTGGGTAGCTCAGTCGGTTAAGCGTCCGACTTTGGCTCAGGTCCTGATCTCATGGCTTGTGGGTTCGAGCCCCGTGTCGGGCTCTGTGCTGACAGCTCGGAGCCTAGAGCCTGCTTCAGAGTCTGTGTCTCCCTCTGTCTCTGCCCCTCCCCTGCTTGTGCTTTGTCTCTCTCTCTCAAAAATAAATAAAAATAAATAAAAAATTTTTTAAAAGACTGGTTTACTATAGAAGCCTCAACTACATTTGTCTTTATAGATGGGATTACACTGGAGGTTTTGTCTGCAGTTAGCTCACTTAATTCCTTATTAACTCATTTAGTTTGATCTAGCTTTACTTCGGATGGTCCCACAGAATAATGGAACCAGAATTTTGAAAAGCGTATGGATGTTCTAGGTTGCGAATAGGTTATCCAATCCATTAGCATCACCAAACTGAAGCAATTTCCATTCATTATGAGCATTTTCTTTCAAAGGTTTTGTGCATATAGTCATTTCTGAATGATTCACAACTAAACAAAAGTTCATGGAATTGGAACCAACATTTTGATCTTAAGTAGACCAGAGACCTGGATCATCAGAATATGTTTCATAGATATATTGCTGCACTATATAGACAGATGCAATAAGAGACTGCCTTTTTTTTTTTTTTTTTTCAAATGGTTTGACGACCTGGGACAGTCTTTTAAAATAAAATAATAGAGGGGTGCCTGGGTGGCTCAGTCGATTAAGCATCTGACTTCGGATCAGGTTGTGATCTCGCGGTCTGTGGATTCGAGCCTTGCATCAGGCTCTGTGCTGACAGCTCAGAGCTGAGAGCCTGCTTCCGTTTCTGTCTCCCTCTCTCTCTGTCCCTCCCCCGCTTGCCCACGTGCACGCGCTCTCAAAAATAAATAAAACATTAAAAAAGTTTAATTAAAATAAAATAAAATAATAGTAAGGAAAGTTTATGTTATTTATCTTGTTTATCTGGTCCTTACGTGCTACATATGAACTGATACACTTCTGTACTAGGGAGTGAAGTTTGCAATTAGTTTTGTTACTGTGGTTTGTATGACTTATGCGGCATGGTATCTCTTTATAGATAATGGTGACAATTTATTATTATTTTTATATCGTTTAGCCATTTGGAAAGTAATTCTTTCTTTTACTATGATTTCTTTGCAAGCAAGTATCTGGCCTGCTCTCTGTTTACTTATCTCCTAGTGCAGTGTCTGGCATATAGAAGGTGTTCAGTAAATGTTGAGTGGATAAATGAATTTATGGAAAGTAGTTTGTAGGTTGGTTGCCTTGTGCAGATCATTTCACTTAAGAGTGTGAATTTCTTCATCTGATATATGCGCTAATCTAATACATCACAGTCTCGTTAGAGAGTAAGTTATGCCTATCTTTCCTACGGAAAAAAAACTAATCCAAATGAGTTTGGATTCTGATTCTGTTTCTGGCTCGCTGATAAATACCATGATGCTGACACAGACCGAAAGTTATTTTAGTAGAAGCAATTTACCAATGACCAGAATACTTTAGTCATGGTTCATCAAAGAGTAATTTGATAAAGAAAATAAGATTATAATCTGTTCCAAGACAGAAACTACTCTGAAAGTTAGGAGTTATTTGACTTATTTGCAAGTATCCTTTACCATAATGGGAAAAACTATTTTAGAGGAATTTATGTTCTGAAGCTAGTATGTTTGCACTGAAATGATAATGTGTTTTGTGTGTGTAATTGGAAAAAAGGAATGACAGAGTAGGAGAAAATGAAGTCTGACTAGGGTTTAGGAGACGTGAATTTAAAATTAGTACTAAAAATCATCCACGTTTGCTTATGATCTTGTTGGATACTTGAAAGGACTTCAACCTAATTGCAGAGGTTTAGCAATTATTAGATTAAAATTAAGTAAAATTTTCCTTCTATTAAAAATATTCTAGGTATGTCTCCTGAGGCAAGGGAAACACAAGCAAAAATAAACTGTTGGGATTACATCAAAATAAAAAGCTTCTGCAGTGTGAAGGAAACAACAAAACTAAAAGACAACGAAGTGAATGGGATAAGATATTTGCAAATGACATATCTGATAAAGGGTTAGTATTCAAAATATATAAACAACTTACACAAGTCAACAATGAAAAAACACAGTCCAATTAAAAAATGAGCAGAAGACATGAACAGATATTTCTCCAAAGAAGACATCCAGATGGCCGACAAACACATGAAAAGATGCTCAACATCACTCATCATCAGGCAAATGCAAATCAAACCCACAGTGAGATATCACCTCACACCTGTCAGAATGGCTAAACTTAGAAACGCAAGAAACAACAAGTGTTGGTGAGGATGTGGAGAAAAAGGAATCCTCGTGCACTATTGCTAGGAATGCAAACTAGCGCAGCCACTGTGGAGAACAGTATGGAGGTTCTTCTAAAAATGAACAATAGAACCACCTTATGATCCAGTAATCGCTTCAGTGGGTATCTACCCCCAAAAATGAAAACACCAAATCAAGGGGATATGTGCACCCCTATGTTTATTGCAGCATTATTTACAATAGCCAAATTATGGAAGCAGCCCGAGTGTCCATCAGTAGATGAATGGATAAACAAGATGTGGTACACACACACACACACACACACACACACACACACACACACACAGGAATATTACTCAACCATAAAAAAAGAATGAAATCTTGCCAGTTACAACAACATCAATGGGTCTAGAGAGTATAATGCTAAACAATATAAATCAGAGAAAGACAAATGCCATATGATTTCACTCATGTGGAATTTAAGAAACAAAACAAATGAAGGGGAAAAAAGAGAGAGAGAAACCAAGAAACAGACTCTTCACTGTAGAGAACAAACAGATGGTTACCAGAGGGGAGGTGGGGGAGGGGGGAGATGAAAGGGATTAAGAGTACACTTATCTTGATGAACACTGTATTGCTGTAATGTACAGCTGAAACTAATATAACCCTGTATGGTAACTATACCGGAATGAACATTTTAAAAAATAAACCAAAGAGTTTAAACTACATGGTTTCTACACATTACTTGGTTAGCAATAGCAAAAGGGCATAGCCGTTACTGTGGCCGCAGACAACACGCTCTAAAACAAAACGGTTGATAGTTTGTGAATAGATTTGGGTTTTTCATGTATTTTCTATGTGTTGGATACATAGTTATTTTGGATTATTTTCTGGAATGTGCAATAGGTTAAGGAGGGCTGATCCAAGAAGCTTGGAACCCGAGCGTGGGATTTGGTTTTTGTTCAGGAAGCAGTGAGGAGTCATTGAAGACTTTTGAGCAAGGAAGTGACTTTCAGAGTTCTAAATACAGTCACCGTATGTGAAGTAGCTGTGCTGTAACAAATACGTAATTTACATGAATCACCAAATCCAAGTAAGAAGTAACAGATACCGGAAGTGTGGTGTACGGGCAGTGACCGTGGAGACAAGTGGTAGTTTGTTGACTAGACGCGGGAGATTGGGAAGCCGCGGGAGTCAAAGATGACTGAAATATTTTGATGATAACGATTGCCTTCTAGAATCCAAAATACCCCTCTGTGGCTCTCTTGAATGCATGACACGTAGATTGCTGAACTTTCTTCTGTCTGACCAGGCTTCCGGAAATGATCATCAGGAACTATAGAGTATGGGGCGCCTGGCCGGCTCAGTGGGTGGACTGTGCGACCCTTGATCTCGGGGTTGTGAGCTCGAGCCCCACGTAGGGGCTTGAGATTGCTTAAAACATAACACCTGTAACAAAATCAAATCTTTCAGAGGTGTGGAGTCAAAGTTGTTTCCATTGAGAGTACCTTTAAAGAACCCGGTTTTTTCCTTAAAGTGGGATCTGTGAAAAGATTCGTTTTGGGAGATTTAAAATGATGTATTGCTTCGAGAAGTACCTGGTGTCGATGGGGTGAGTGAGGGACGTAGCATTTAGAATAGCATTTTCCAACCACCTGGGCAGATTTTTAACGCCTTGACTCTGTGCCATCCTCACCTCCCTGGTGACTCTCCCCCGTCTCCTTGTCACCTGCATCTGAGAGTCAGAAATTAGAAGGTGGGATGTGAAACACTGCTTTAAAAAAATTTTTTTTTCAACATTTATTTATTTTTGGGACAGAGAGAGACAGAGCATGAACGGGAGAGGGGCAGAGAGAGAGGGAGACGCAGAATATGAAACAGGCTCCAGGCTCCGAGCCATCAGCCCAGAGCCCGACGTGGGGCTCGAACTCACGGACCGCGAGATTGTGACCTGGCTGAAGTCGGACGCTTAACCGACTGCGCCACCCAGGCGTCCCTGAAACACTGCTTTAAAAGAGCGTAGGAAGGAAAGGAGAGGAAAGCTTGTCGGTTCTTGCTTAATATCCCTCTTTCCTGCCTCGAACACATCAAGGTAGTACCTCATTATTCCTTCACAGTTCATAGCTAGCTTCTGCAAAACACGTACACACGGTCTGAAGATGCTCCAATGATCTTCTATTTAAAATTCCCACTTAAGGGCACTTGGGTGGCTCAGTCGATCGGGTGTCCAACCCTTAATATTGGCCCAGGTCATGATCTCAGTTAGTGGGATTGAACCCCGAGTCAGGCTCTGCTCTGACAGTATGGAGCCTGCTTGGGATTCTCTCTCTCTCTCTCTCTCTCTCTCTCTCTCTCTCTGCCCCTCCCCTGCTCACGCTCTTGCTCTCTCTCAAAATAAATATTTTAAAAATAAATTAATTAAAGTTCCCACTTAAGTGGCTGGCAAATGTGAATGTTTGACACCCACTGTGTCATACTGTTTCAGTGATATGGTGTGCGTCTACCCTTTTGCAATTCCATGTGAGAACACATACTCTGTTTAAGCCAGAAGCCGTAATTTTCCTAAAAAGAAACACCTTGTCCCCAAACTGGCAAAATGCCTAATGAATTTTATTTTGCGTCTACTCCCTCCAAAAAAAAAAAAAAAAAAAAAAAAAAAAACACAGCCCAAAAACAAAAACCAAAAAACAGTCTGCCTGGTGGGAAATCATTACCAGTTTTATGAAGAATATTTAATACTTTTAGGTGCACCTGGGTGGCTCAGTCGGTTAAGCGTCCGACTTCGGCTCGGGTCATGATCTCACGGTTCAAGCCCCGCATCGGACTCTGTGCTGACAGCTCGGAGCCTGGAGCCGGCCTCACATTCTGCGTCTCCTCCTCTCTGCCCCTCCCCCACTCACGCTCGCTCGCTCCCTCTCTGTCAAAAATAATCAAAAACAGGAAAAAAAAGAATATTTAATATTTTAGGTAAAGAAATACAGTCACGGTACATAAACCTTTTCCCTAAAGGAGTCCTTCCTCCGTGCTACCGTGCTGTGGACAAAGACTCACACAAATATCTTTGGGGAGCATTTTTCGTTACTCACATCAGCATAGCTGCCTGTAGCTAGATCTGGGAATAGTGTCGTGATGTGGAACCAAACATCATCGTCATCTTGTTAAAAGCCGTTTCTGAGATTAAAAACTGCAGTTTTGGTGGGGGGGGGGGGGGCGCCTGGGTGGCTCTGTCGGTTAAACGTCCAACTCTTTGTTTCGGCTCAGGTTATGAACTGATGGTTCTGTGAGTTCAAACCCCACGTCGGGCTCTGCTGGCAGCATAGAGCCTGCTTAGGATTCTCTGCCTCCTCTCACTCCGCCCCTCCCCCCACTCACGCTGTCTCTCTCTCTCTCTCTCTCTCTCTCTCTGTCTCTCAAAACAAATAAACTTTAAAAAAAAAAAAAACCTGCAGGGCGCCTGGGTGGCTCAGTCGGTTAAGCGTCCGACTTCAGCTCAGGTCACGATCTCACGGTCCATGAGTTCGAGCCCCTCGTCAGGCTCTGGGCTGATGGCCCAGAGCCTGGAGCCTGCTTCTGATTCTGCGTCTCCCTCTCTCTCTGCCCCTCCCCGTTCATGCTCTGTCTCTCTGTGTCTCAAAAATAAATAAACGTTAAAAAAAATTTTTTTTTAAAAATTAAAAAAAACCCTGCATTTTTACTTAGAATATGACACTTGAATGTGTCGATAGGTGGGTGGGCTGTAAATAAAGGGGCTATAAAGATTTTTTGCATCTCCTGACGACTTGAGAAATGAAGGCACGCAATGGTTACGTAACTTAAAGTCTTCTTCTAACACAATTTTATGGACAAAACCCACCTTAATGGTGACGCAGATGTGTACAAAATGGAAAGCATTCTAATCTGAAATGTTATGTAAATTTGACCCTTTGCTTCCATTGGCTCCTTATCTGAGATGAGCTTGAGAGAAGTAGCTAAGTGTGATTCCCAGATTTGTCCGGTTGAGAGTCTGTCCTGTGATGTGCATATATTTTTTTGTGTTACCTTCCCCTCTCTGAAACATACTGGCTGCCATAGTAAAACATTGATTTGGTCACATCATATTAAAAAAAATTTTTTTTGATGTTTATTTATTTTTGAGAGGGAGAGAGAGTGAGACAGAGGGTGAGCAGGGGCAGGGGAGGGGCAGAGAGAGAGGGAGAAACACAGAACTCATAGTGGGCTCCAGGCTCCGTGCTGTCGGCACAGAGCTGGACGTGGGGCTGGAACTCACGAACTGTGAGATCATGACCTGAGCTGAAGTCAGACGCTTAACCGACTGAGCCACCCAGGCGCCCCAATTTGGTTACATCACATTAAACATGTTATATTGAAACGTGATCGATTCAGTAGTGAATTTTTTACCACATTCATTGACATAATTAGAGATGCCCGTAAGTCATTGCAAAATCGAGGTTGAGATTTGTTACATTTATTACACGCTTTGAAGACATAAAGGCAGTGGGACTCAGCCGCCCCTAATACTTCTTAAAACATGGGATGCGGGGTGCCTGGGTGGCTCACGTCGGCTAGCCTTCTGACTTCGGCTCAGGTCATGATCTCATGGTCCGTGAGTTCAAGCCCAGCGTCGGGCTCTGTGATGACAGCTCAGAGCCTGGAGCTGCTTCAGATTCTGTGCCTCGTGCTCTCTCCGCCCCTCCCATGCTCATGCTCTGTCTCTGTCTCAAAAATAAATAAACATTAAAAAAAAATTTTTTTTAAAAACATGGAATGCAATTGGCTATTACTTTGTAAGTTTAAAAGTCTTATTACTCTTTGGTTTTTTTGTCATGTTTCATTTTAAAAGAGAAATAAACATTCCCTTAAGATCCGGTCATGAATTATTGACTTTACGAAGTTCAATATAACTAGGAAATTCAGACAAGGATAGGATTTTTACCGCTTGATTAATGATTCTCCTCTTCCCAAAGAGATTTGTCTCAGTGATTTCTAATTGGTTTTGAGTTTGTGGAATCAGCCTTTATAATACACTCAAAAATTGGATAACTTGGATGTTTGAATATTTAATAAAGTGAAATTTTAGGCAGGCGTAAGCCCAATTCTTTAATCACACGCTCTCCTGTTGAAATGCACCATAGCTCAACAGTCAAATTTCAAAGTTGGTGAGCTCCAGATAATAGAAGTAAAAACGACACCTTAGTTAGCCAATCTCCTGGGAGCCAAAGCAAGAAGCCCTTTAAAGAAAGTTGGCCGGGGTATCAGAGTTCCCATGCCAGTTTCTTCATCTGAGGATTGAAGAAGAACAAGGCTTGCTCCCTGCCTCGGGTACAGCTAGACTTCTCCGTGGCTCGCCCTTCCAGAAGGCTTATGTGTGGCCAGAGGATTATAACTGCTATTTTCTCTGTGTCCTGGGAAGGGGGTTATTGACAATGATGAAAACGCATGCTGTTTTCCCTAACTCACACCTGCACACTCCCATCTCCCTATACCACCGTCTCTTACCTCCTTATGGCTTCTTAGGGCAAGGAAGCATTGACCTAGTTACTTTATATATCGTAGGTATGGAATCAGCATTTGGGAATTCATTCTTTTATCTCTACTTCAGGTATGTGTGTGTGTGTGTGTGTGTGTGTGTGTTTGTGTGTGTGTATCTATGTATCTATCTTTTATCACAGTATTAAGAAACGTAAAGAATGAGAAATAGTAGTAAAGAATGAGAAATAGCTTGGCTCAAGCTTCAAAACGGAAGAATTTTCTGGTCTAGATACCTGACGCTCGATGTAGCTAAATTGGTGTGTGAATTTTAAAAGAGGAAGAAAGACTTAAAAGTATGGCAATACGGTAGGTAGAGGGAGCGAACATTAGTTTTGAAGTTTTTCGGGGCCAGGATTGAGATATTTGGTGCCCATGCTTTATGGTTCGGGTAACTAACTTTCATCCTCTCATAGTTCTCTAACGGGGTATCATTTGTTGTTCCATTTGTTTAGCCCAATTCCCTCATCTGTGCTGTAGTGCTATTTCCGTGACAGTGATGGGCGGCTCTGGAATTCAGAATCTGTGCCTTTAAATGTTGATATCAGTATCGTAAAGTTCTCCCTAAACTTGATCTGAGCTGCGTACTAAGATATGCTACCTCCTTACCCTATGTGTGTTGGGAGAAGGGCATGAGAGATTTCTAGCAATGGTATTGTTTTAGCGGAGGTGGTCAAAGTGGGTGATTGTCGACTGAATTAATCCAACCAAAAACTTACTTTCCGTTGACAGAATGTGTCTTTCTGAGATCTTCCTTGTGTTTAGAAACGAAGCATCGAAACGCCAATTGCTTCAGGGCCTCTACTCTCTAGTGTTCACTTATTTGGGGGGGGCTCGGTGTAATGGGACCGTCGTGGGCTCTGGAATCAGACTCAAGTTCAAATCATAATTTGCCAGACTCATGGTGAAGCCTTAAACCCTCTTGAGCTTCAGTTTCCTGTCTTTAAAATGGGATTGCTCCGAGGATTAAGTAGCTCAGAGAATGTGGCTGGTGCAATGCCGAGTACACAGCAGGTGCGGGAGAAACGATCTTATTTCTATGTTAAAAGCGACATCGGCTATTTATTAACGTGATTTTATTTTAAACGTGACGGACACAGGCATATAGGGAAGCCTCGTTACTTTAGAAAATCATTTTGCCGTCTGACCCTGTCACCTTGAACCCTGTTTCTCTTCTGTGGATTCTGGTATTGCTGCAGCAGGAAAGAAAGCCTTGGGAAGATTAGCCTCTATTTTATATCGTACCTGCGAAAGAGTTCCGTTAGTGAATCCATTGCGAGTTGACAATAAGGTGCTTGCATTTATGTCATTAAAAATTAGAAATAACTAACCAAAGCTTTATCTTGCATGATTTCTTTCAGGCAAGCACCTCAGTAAGCGATACGTTCTCCATAGTTTCTTAAACGGCTATTAATTTATGCCTTATTAAGAAAAGTTGCTATGATAGGTATGATTTCTTTGTGTAATGACGCTATAAATGACGTCTTAGTTGGGACGTATCTTTAAAATATTTGAAGCTTTCAAGTTTTGTTTTTCCTTCTTTAAATTGAAAATACCAGGCGTATTGTATACGTATTGCCTTACTTCATACATTGGAATTTTCTTTCTGATTTTTTAAAAACAATTTCCCATTCTTTTTAAATGGAAGCTGAGTATGTGTATGTGTGTGTGTGTGTGTGTGTGTGTGGTGTGTATCATTCAGCTTTTGCCCGGGAGGGGTGATGAAGGATGGTGAAGACTGTAACTTTTGTGAGGTAGGATGGTTATAAATATCTTTAGCGTTCGATGTGGTGCGCGTACTTTGAATCTATAGAAAAATCAATGGGGAACAACTTTGCCCATCTTAAGTTTTTAATTTATTTCTCAAGGGTGGAAGGAAATACCTTGACAGATTTAGCACTCAATTTCAAATGAGTATGAGAACAGGTGGCTACATTTCTCCCCCACCTGCCGTGCAACTTTATCGCGAGAAATGTTTCATTTAGCAAATGCTGAGGCCGGCAGACCCTTCTCTGTTTCAGAGCAGAAGACACAAATGGAGGGGGAGTACTTCTTTGAAGTATTATTTGTGTTTTGTTTTGTTATTGTTGGTTCTTACATACTCACCCACGGGTGCTGACTTTCAGTTATGGTAGCACCGTGACTCTGAGAAATTACAGTCTTCGTGTAATCCTTTTAACGCTAACTTAGAGCCCCTATTCTTTTGTTATAGTGGAGTCATGTTATTCAAGTACATTGTTGGGCGCTGCCCGGCTGACTCAGTCGGCAGAGCATGCAACTCTTGGCCTTGGGGTTGTGAGTTCGAGCCCCACACTGGGTATAGAGAGTACTTAAAAACATTAAATCTTTTGAAAAAGGAAATAAAACACACTGTTGGCTTTAGCCACTTTGTAATATAATCGTGGCCACCAAAAAGAAGTGCTGTGAGGCTAATTGGGAACTGAATAGAGGAAAGTTCAAGGTGTTATTCAGATACTTCTACCTTTGTCACTTTCTCTGAGAAATTTTTTTCCCCATCGGAAATTAAAAACAACATGGGAGGGGCGGCTGGGTGGCTTCGTAAGTTAAGTGTCCGACTCTCGACTTCGGCTCGGGTCATGATCTCACAGTTTCGTGAGTTCGAGCCCCGCATCGGGCTCTGTGTGGAGCCTGCTCGGGATTCTCTCTCTCTCTCTCTTTCTCTCTCTCTCTTCCCCTCCCCCACTTGCGTTGTCTCTGTCTCTCTCAAGATAAATAAATAAACTTTAAAAAAATAAATAAAAACAACATAGGAAAGTACAGAGAACAGTTTGACGACGATTCGGAGAGTCTTGGGCAGCACTTTTTTCCTGCAAATCCAGCATCTTTCACGCACACCCTTTTAACGAGCTGGTCTTCATTTGACGTCTGCAGGAAGTGAACGTGCCAGGGCTTGGGTTGGCACGTACGATATCTCCACACACAAAAAAGTCAGGTGTTTCACGTATTTTCGTGCTAGTAATTTCAAAGAGCACCAAAACGTCGCCTCTTCCTTGTCAGTGATATTTGACCTCACCTGGCTTTCTGCATAACATGATCTGGTGCTTGCAGTGATAGAAAGCAAGAAACTGAGATGTGTGTTCCATCATTTATCAAGCTGATACCTCATTTTTAAAACATACGAGTACTCACTCCAGTGGACTGGGAGGAATTTCTGGTGGGTTTTTGTCTTTTGTTTTCTTGTTTTTGGCATGGAGTGTCAGAAGACCTTTTGACACTTTGGAGCCAAATAACGCAGTAATACTCTTCCCTTACTCACAGTGCATATCAACAAACCCAGTTGCTGTAGTGAATCCTGAGAGTACGGGTTCTTTATAGAACGTCTACCAACCTGATAACCTCCACAGAACTATTCACTGCAGCAAACATGTTTCAACCAGATGGACGCAGAACGTTCTCCCTACCGGGTCAGCCATGTAATGCACAATCTTTCATTGTCCTGGTGTTCACCATAAAAAAAGAAAAAAGTGTCCATTTGATGGTTCTTAAAAAATTAAAAATTCCAGGAGCGTCATCTCACGGTTCGTGGGTTCGAGCCCCGCGTCGGGCTCTGTGCTGACAGCTCGGAGCCTGGAGCCTGCTTTGGATTCTCTCTCTCTCTGTCTCTCTCTCTCTCAAGAATAAACATTTTTTTTTTAATTTAAAAAAAATTAAAAATTCCACTTGAGTGAACAGTGCCACGTAGGGAGCAGGGGCTTGATACATGTTTGCACTAGCAATTTCTCATTTAAGTTTACAGGTTGAAAGATGGAATCTTTGCTTTAATTTGCATATTCCGGAATACTAATGAGGTTGACCATTTTCCATCTATTAACCATTCACACTGAGATCCCTATGAGTTGTGTGCTCCTAACATGGACACACGTTTCCCTTGGGGGTGATTTTTAAAGTACGGTCATCGATTTTAGGCAAGATTATGATGTTAGCATCACCTTGTTAGCACGACAGTTGCTTGGACCTTCTGTTTCTTTTGTCTCCAAGTGGCAGTGCAGAGAAAGAGCATAGTTTGTGTGTGTTCAAGTCGACCACCTTTGCAATGCTTTCGGGAAAATCATCAGGCAGTGCTACCCTGTCGCTCTTTGAAAAAGTCGCTATTCTCGTAGAACAAGCACGGTTGAGTGGTTGCTTTTGTGCTCCGTGGTTGGTCATTGTCAAGAAAACCAGATCTGTCCGGTGGCAGTGGGGTGGGCTGGAGTGGCTTTGATAGCAAATACACAGACACAAGAAACAGATTTGAGTTTTGAACAGAAAATTGCTGAACATACTCTCTCTGGTGAAGAATTTTATAGCGTTGACGAAATGGAACTATTTAGGCAGGATTTGCTTGATTCTTTTCTTTAAGTTTGTTTACTTATTTTGAGAGAAAGAGAGAGAGAGAGAGAGAGAGAGATTTCCAAGCAGGCTCCGCAACCAGCAGCAATGAACCTGATGCAGGGCTCAAACTCACGAACCGTGAGATCACGACCTGAGCCGAAATCAAGAGTCGGAGCTCAACCGACTGAGCCCCCCGGGCGCCCCTGGGATTTGCTTGATTCTGAGTTAGCATGTACAAGTGAATCCAAATAGCAGTTGTCTTAAGCAGAATTAGAAAATTATTATTCTCACATGAATTTATATAGAACAAAAGCTTTCCTGCACAATTGTCTTATAAAACTCCAAAGCATCATCTACTTATCTACTGTAAACACTTGATTGTTCAAATTGTGGGGCTGGAAGAAAGCAGAGATATTTTATTGTTGGGTAGCCTTGGAAGAATTAGCGGTAATTAATAATGCCACCGTGTTTCTTACTGCCAGCATTAACCTCGTGTAGGCAACCCTCGGACTGGGAAGTAATTTAGAACATGAAATTGCTTTAGAAAAATTTCCCTGAGTAGGTTAATCTCTCTATATCAGGTTTCTCAGTCTTGGCACTCTTGACATTTTTGCCTCAGTACATCTTTGCCGTCGAGAACTTCCCTGTGCATTGCTGGGATGTTTAGCCGCATCCCACTAGATGAAGGTAGCACACACACTCCCTTGCGATGATGAAAAATGGCTCCTAACGTTGCCAAACATGGGGGCAGAGAACCAAAATCCCCTTGGCCCTCCAGCCCCTTCTGAGAACCGCTGGTCTTTACATTGCTTTTAACCATATGACTTAAATAATAAGATTTTTATTTAAAAAAAATTTTTTTAATATTTATTTCTGAGAGAGAGACAGAGTGCGAGTGGGGGAGGGCAGAGAGAGAGGGAGACACGGAATCTGAAGACACACAATCTCCAGGCTCTGAGCCGTCAGCACAGAGCCCGACGCGGGGCTCGAACTCGGGAACCGCGAGATCATGCCCTGAGCTGAAGTCGGACGCTTCACCCACTGAGCCACCCAGACTCCCCAACAGTAAGATTTTTAAAATGCTCTTTGTTCTTGGAATTACTCAGATAATCATTCCTTTAAGGATAGGTTTATATAATTGTGGCCTGGGCTTTGCTGAGAGGTTTTCTCTCCTTGCCATGTTGAAAACCAATGCTCGTCACATCCAGTCGGTAAACTTAATGAAAAGAAGACGGAGGAGAATATCGAATCTGCTGAGAAGGTGGACGTGGCAGGTATTGTTAGTGATGCAGAAATAATAGGGAGTGTTCTGAATGGTAAAAAGTCAAAGTATGTTGATGAAAAGTCATAAAGAGGACGATTTTAGTGAAGCCTTCTTCAGCTTTTGAAGGAATTAATTGGAAAGCCAACCATATTATCTTGCCGAGAAAAGCCTGCATTTTCACATCCTGCTTTTCAACTTTAAGAGCTAGAGACAAATGACAAGTAAACGCGTTGTTATCTGTAGTTTCTTCAAAAAAGCGATTTCCAGGATATGTCGTGGGCACAGTGCGGCTTCAGCTTTCTTCCTGTCCCTTAAACATCTGTGGTTCTATAAAAATGATAATTGATGGTCATTTACGGCACTGCATGAGAAAGAAATGTCTACAAAAATGAGATTCTGTGTTCATTCGGATGGCACGCGTTGCACTTCTCAAGTGCCACGTTCTGTGCAGGGGTTACGGAAAATAATAAAACATGCTGCTTGGATGTTTCATTAAAATAATTCTGTCTGAATGGAAATTTTCCGGGTCAGGGGATACCAGTCTATTTCCCACTTTTCCAATTGATTCTATCATTTTAAATGTCTGCATGCTGTATGTCATGTATATAATTTAATTCTTTTTAAGGCTATTTCTGAAATTAGTAGAAAGCTATATTCATTTTCTTTTATGCTTGTAAAAATCTTATTTAAATGATTCTCTTTATTAAATATCCATGAGAGTTGAATAAAACATGGTCATATATTATTCATTTTTGGTTATACCATGGCTCTAATATCATTAAGAGGAATTGATGTCACCCTTGAGGCCAGAACTTTTGCTAATTGTTATAGGATTTAAAACCATTTGGTTGACGTGAGCATTCAAAAAGCAGGATCTTTGTTAATATGGTATAGTCTTCAAACTATTTTCTTGTTGAGACTGATCAACTGAGATTATAGGCATGGTAGTGAACAAGTGAAATCTTCATGATACCGGGTAGGCCAGAGTTAGAAAAACAAATAATTTGGGAGGCCCGGCTGGTTCAGCTGGTGGAGCGCGCGACTCTTGACCGCAGGATTCGATCCCCATGCTGGGTACAGAGCGTACTTAAAAAGAAAACCTTAACAAAGAGAAAAACAATAACAATTCCACACGCAGGAAGTTAGAGGTAAATAGCAAACGCGGAGTTCTAGGGCTTGCAAATCTTTTTTCCTCCTCCTTCCCCGGTGTCCATTTTAGCAGTCTGCATCGTGAATGTACAAACCCATTCACAGCCATGGGCTCCCTGCTCTTAGATGATTCAGAGACACTTCTGGCATCGTGTACCTAAGGAAACGCAGGCCTGCTTAGTCTACGATAATAAAAGGTGATACTGTGGTAATCAATTTTTAGTGTTACCTGGGGCTCCCTATTAAGTAGTTTGCATATTCTCTATGAAGACTAACTGACCTGGGGCGCCTGGGGGGCTCAGTCGGTTGAGCGTCCCACATCGGCTCAGGTCGTGATCTCACGGTTTGTGAGTTTGAGCCCCGTGTCGGGCTCTGTGCTGACAGCTTAGAGCCTGGAGCCTGCTTCAAAGTCTGTCTCCCTCTTTCTCTGCTCCTCCCCCACTCGTGCTCTGCCTCAGAAATAAATAAACATTAAAAAAAAACAAACAAACAACTAACTGACCTGTTGAATGCCAGGTCCCCCAGTGCTTTTTATGGATCCTGAAAAATTATTAACGTAATACGTACATGGGCATAGTTTGCATTTATTATTCCCACTTTTTATTTCTTGGAAAAGATGGAAATGCCACTAGGCTGTAGCTGTTTAACTAAATAATCCCCAAATGATGAATGAGAGATACTGCTAGAAAAAGAAATTAATTCACATATAAAATTTTTGTTCAGTTGGGGGTTGATTGGAATTATAACTCACGGCGGGGGGGGGGGGGGGGCGGGGCTCCCGAGTGGCTCAGTCGGTTAAGCACCAACTTGGGCTCGGGTCATGATCTCGCGGTTCTTGAGTTTGAGCCCCGCGTCGGGCTTTGTGCTGACAGCTCAGAGCCTGGAGCCTGCTTCGGATTCTGGGTCTTCCTTTTTCTCTGCCCCTCCCCCGCTCACGCTCTGTCTCTCTCACTCTCTCTCAAAAATAAACATTAAAAAAATTTTAAAAAAAGAATCACAACTAATGACAGAAGAGGAAGCGGTGTATTAATACATCAGTTAATCTTTGACTTTTATTAACAAAGTCTGCGGAGTTTAGAATCATACTAGACGTAGATTCAAATCCTGACCCAACTACTTTCATAATTTTGTGACCTTAGGTAATTTATTTAAACTTTTCTGTAGCCCATTTTTCCCTACCGCTAATACAAAGGAAATAATAATAGTACCTCTTGCTTTGGATTGTTTTTTTTTAAATTTTTTTAATGTTTATTTATTTTTGAGACAGAGACAGAGCATGAACGGGGGAGGGGCAGAGAGAGGGAGACCCAGAATCCGAAGCAGGCTCCAGGCTCCGAGCTGTCAGCACAGGGCCCGACGCGGGGCTCGAACTCACGGACCGCGAGATCGTGACCTGAGCCGAAGTCGGATGCTTAACCGACTGAGCCACCCAGGCGCCCCAACTTTGGATTGTTTTAAGGATTATACGAAGTCATGTGTGTAAATTTCTTGACAAGTACATGACGCATAGTGACTATTCAATACATGATAGCTGTTATTTTTCTCTTTCCAAAATTAGGTATTCCAAAGTAATTTTAACTGTGAATAACACAATTTGATGTTGCTGCTACCACAACGGTACAATACCAAAAGCAACTATTCCGGCACTAAAAACACAAAAACCCTCCGTGAGTATAGTGTTGAACCAGCCTTTAGGTTGATTTCTCACTTCCAATTTATCTTTTCCGACCTCGAAAACGTTTTCCAAATACCTGTCATTTCCGTAGCAGCCTCAAATGCGACGAAACAAAATGCAGTCTATTCCGGAGTCAAGCGATTGGCCCTCGTGACTGATTGTCTCCCTAAATGAGGTCTTTATCGTGAGTTTTTTATCACCTTTTAATTGGCCTCTCTTTCCGATTTATAAAAATCTTCAGATCTCTGGTGGAGGACGAAGACCAGCACATGAAATTGTCCCTCGGAAGCAGCGAAATGGGTCTCTCGTCGCATCTGCAGTGTTCCAAGTCAGGAACCACACGCATCTTTACCAGCAACACCCACAGTTCCGTGGTGTTACAGGTAATCTGAGCGGTCTCTTCGGTGGTTTTCAAGCGGCCCCAGAAACCACACAGGATGCTTGTGACGTGTGACGTGATGGTGGGGGCCGAGGGGCGTGCATGTGCGTGGACAGAGTGCCTGTGGGAACTCTCTGCACTTTCCGTTCTCTTTTGCCGCGAACCTACAACTGCTCTTAAACAATTGAGGTTCGTGATCGCAAACAGAGCAAACAGACCTCAGAGAAGAAGCCTTGAGTGGAAAACTACATACCTTCCTGACGTTCAAAACAAAAAAAGCCCCAGAGTTCGTTATTTGTTTTGTTTGTATGAAGAAGGTCTTGCTATCGGCCACTTTCCCAAAGAATGTTAGGTCTGGGAACATTGACTTTCCATTTTGTTTCAGCCAATATAAATATCACAGTGCCCTACGCCAAATTTTCTGGTTCCTCACTCATGACCTGTTTTAACTGTCACCTTGTTATCATAGTTCTGAAGATCATATTTATTGGTGTCTCAGCTCATTGACAGTGGTAGTAGGTGTGGGAGTATAGATAAGGACAGCCGGACGTAAACACACTGATAGATGTAAGAGGTAACAAGTGCCAAAGGACAGGACGGAAATACAATAGGAAGCCAAGAGAAAAAAAAAAAACCAGATATCACAGACTGCGATGTGGTTGGGGCGCCTGGCGGCTCTGTGGGTCAAGCATCCGACTTCGGCTCAGGTCACGATCCCGCCGTTCCCAAGTTCGAGCCCCGATTCGGGCTCTGTGCGGACAGCTCAGAACCTGGAGCCTGCTTTGGATTCTGTGTTTGTCTCTCTCTCTCTCTGCCTCTCCCCTGCTCGCACTCTCTCTCTGTCTCTCAAAAACGAATAAATGTTAAAAAAAAAAAGGGGGGGCGCGTGGGGGGTGGCTTAGTCGCTTAAGTGTCTGACTTTGGCTCAGGTCATGATCTCACCGTTCCCTAGTTCGAGCCCCACATGGGGCTCTGTGTTGACAGCTCTGAGCCTGGAGCCTGCTTCGGATTCTGTGTCTCCCTCTCTGTCTCTGCCCCTCCCCCGCTCATGCTCTGTCTCTCCCCAAAATAAGTAAACATTAAAGGAAAATTAAAAAAGAAAGAAAGAAACTGCAATGTAGAGCTAATTAGCATAAGGATAAGCGGTCCCAGTACTTTTGACCATTGTGGACACTCCTTGACCTCTGAGGGCATTGCTGAATTAGAATAACAATATAATACTGGATGTCCATCAGTGTTTTCTAGATATAATCAAATCATATCAGTGTTCCCTCTAGGGAGATGGGAAAAAAAAAAAGCAGTCTTTCTACCTGTATTTTCCAAAGACATCTCCCCAGGTGAATTTCTTTCTTTTTTTAATTTTTTTTTAACGTTTATTTATCTTTGAAACAGAGAGAGACAGAGCATGAACAGGGGAGGGGCAGAGAGAGAGGGAGACACAGAATCCGAAACAGGCTCCAGGCTCTGAGCTGTCAGCACAGAGCCCGAGGCGGGGCTCGAACTCACGGACCGGGAGATCATGACCTGAGCCGAAGTCAGACGCTTAACCGAGGAGCCACCCAGGGGCCCCTCCCCAGGTGAATTTCATGCATATTCCTGGCAAAGGACCATTGTATCTAGCGTATAGTGTTTCGTGGACAGTAGAGTGTATGGCACAGTAAGAGACGAGTTTTCGGCTTGCTGTGTGGCTTCGTTGTGTCACGTCGTTTTTCGGGGCTTCGTCTGTCTCCTCTCCAAAACGCGTCTTGACCAGGAGATCTCGAAATTCCACTCTAGTTCCCCTTTGCGATTCGGTGACGTCGTATGTTCCAATACTTTGGTTTGGAACGGGAGCTGCGTTTTACGTTTTACGGTTTATCGTCCCATGGCTCTCTCATCAGCAGAGACGTGAGGGTCAGGAAGGGGAAGCCTTGTATCTCCTGGCATCTTGATGCCACATCCGGGCTTTCATTGTTGGTTATTCAACCCCATGGGAAGAGAGAAGGAGGCGTCAAGCAGATAGGAAACGTCTGAGAGGAAGAGCTTTTTTTGTGTTACGTTAATCACTCTAAAGGAAAATTAAAAGAAACTCACTCACCCCTCCAGCATACACCCACCGTATCCATGCCCCTAGTCATGTGTTAAAGCCAATGTGCGTGCTCCTGCTAATTAAAAAAAGTTTTTTTTACTGTTTATTTATTTTTGAGAGAGAGAGAGAGAGAGACAGAGACAGAGCGCGAGTGGGGGAGGGGGAGAGAGAGAGAGAGAGAGAGAGACACAGAATGCAAAGCAGGCTCCAGGCTCCGAGCTGTCCGCACAGAGCCCGACGCGGGGCTCGAACTTACAAACCAGGAGGTCACGCCCTGTGCCGAAGTCGGACGTTTAACCGACTGAGCCACACAGGTGCCCCAACTCCTGCTAATTTTTCAAATGGCCTTTAAACCAGATAATGGAAGGCACTTTAGTGCAGTGATGCAGATTTAGGGCAGTGGTCCTCAAGCATGTCAGAATCACCAGGAGGAAGGCTTGTGGAAACAGTGAGCACTGGGCCCTACCCCAGCGTTTTGAAATCAGAAACTCAGATACATGTATTTTTAACACTTTCCCAGGTGGTGCTGCAGAGCCAAGGAACATACCTTTAGAACGACTATTCTAGAGACAGGGTCCTTCTTCCACCAAGAAAGATGGCCTCTCCCTTTCTCCCTACGTATCATATGGGGGGTGATAAGCTATTGTTTTAATGGGAAAACATGTGGAGTAGCTTATATATCCATCAACAGGGAAATGCTTACAGAAATTATGTTGCATAAGAACTATGTAATACTTTGCAGTCACCAAAGAGGGTGAAGTAAATCTGTGTGTAAGAATGGAAAGAGTATAGGGGCACTTCGGTGGCTCAGTCGGTTGAGCATCCGACTTCAGCTCAGGTCATGATCTCGTGGTCTGTGAGTTTGAGCCCCCATCGGGCTCTGCGCTGACAGCTCAGAGCCTGGAGCCTGCTTCGGATTCTGTGTCTCCCTCTCTCACTGTCCCTCCCCCACTTGTGCTCTCTCTCTCTCTCTCTCTCTCTCTCTCTCTGTCTCTCTCTCAAAAAGAAACATTAAAAACATTACCAAAAAAAAAAGAATGGAAAGAATATGTTAAATGAAAAAAAGGGCAGGACAGAGGCGGCATCTGCACACGTTGAAATATTCTTCGGCTATGGGGGCGCCTGGGTGGCTCTGTCGGTTAAGTGTCCGACTTTGGCTCAGGTCATGATCTCACAGCTCGTGAGTTCAAGCCCCGCGTCGGGCTCTGTGCTAACAGCTTGGATTCTATGTCTCCCTCTCTCTGCCCCAACCCACTCGCATTCTGTCTCTGTCTCTCTCAAAAATAAATAAACATTAAAAAAAATTGAAAAAAAAGAAATGTTCTTCAGCTATGTATAGGAAAGAAGATACTGACACACACACACACAACAGAGATGAACCTTAAACACATTATGCTAAGAAAGAAAGACGCTGGCCACGAAAGCTGTCTTTTATATGATTCCATTCATACAAAGTGGCCAGAACAGGGAAATCCATAGAGACAGGAAGTAGACTAGTGGTTGCTTTGGGTTGGAGAGAATGTGAGGATTATGAGGGTGCTACGGGGCCCAGGGTTTCTTTGTGAGATGCCGAAAATATCCTAAAATTGTGGATACGGTTGCACGTGTTATCTTGAATGTACCCCAAATGGCAGAATTCTACACTATAAATGAGTGAGTTGTGTGGTATGTTAGCTAGATCATCATCATCAATCAGAAAGTTACAGGACAACATGTATCACATAATCCCATCTATTGGTAGAAAAAATAGACAATATGTGTACCTATATATGAACATAAATGCACAGCCAAAGGTCTGGAAGCGTCAGGGTGGCTGGTGAATGTTGTCTTAATACTTTCTGCCCTGTACAATCCCGGCCCTGTTTAATTTTTTTTACAATGGAAATATTCTTGGGTGTCACCTGTGTAATTTACAAAATACCATTGCTGGCAGACAGTCTCTCCTTTGCTCCTGCCTAAGATATATATATATATATATATATATATATATATATATATATATATATATATATATATAAAATTTATTATTATATTTATGAATCAATATAATTAATATTTATTAATATATGTTAAGTTGTTGGCGAAACACGTATAGCTGAGTCTTAGACACTTAGCTATATGGCGTTTTAGTTCAGGAGGGACAGTGATGTGAAAGGAACTAGAAACTTTGTATTGAGCAAAGGTGACCTTTCATCGACTGGCCTTTTTTTGTGGTGATGATGCTATTTTCCATGGTGGCTGAGAACTACCCGCCTCTACTGCTGTTGGAGGACCCTTGCTGTCTTTCAAAGTCAATTAAAAATGATGTTCTCACAATCGGAGATTTTTTTCCCTACAAGCACTGACAGAGAACTTTTTTCCATATCTGATCTTAGGTGTGTGGTTGTCACGGGAACAAGTGAGAGAAGTGTTTCATGTGTAAACGTTATCATTGTTTTAAAATTAGCAGTCCTACAAACTTTAGCTCCAAAAGGCCTTCAAAGTAGCTGTCAGGGGAAGGGATCCCTGGGGAGAAGCCGGTTCATGAAGTCTCACTCAGCAGGATTTACCCCTGGAAGACTCTAGTGGGAAAGGTGTGAGTTTTGGCCCCAACCGGAATCCTAATTGTACCACCAGCTGATTTATGTGACTTCGGGAATCTTCTCTCCTCTCTGGGCCAGTTTCCTTATCTGTGATGTGGGTAGGGGATGTGAGGATTAAATGCGACAATTAAAGTAAGATACATAATAAATACTCATTTGGGGGCACCTGGATGGCTTTGCCCGTTGAGTATCCGACTTCGGTTCAGGTCGTGATCTCACGGTTCTTGAGTTCAAGCCCCGCATTGGGCTCCCTGCTATCAGCACAGAGCTTGCTTTGGATCCTCCGTCCCCCCCTCTCTCTGCCTCTCCAACCCCTGGTGTGTGCGTGCGCTCTCTCTTTCTCTCTCAAAAGTAAACATTAAAAAATTAAAAACAAATAAATACCCCTCTCATTTGAGCCAAACGGAACGTGTCGGAGGAAAGGTAGCTGACCTCAAGTGATGGGTGTGCCAAATAAGGCATCCGTGTGATTGGCCGGATCAGCTCTTGCAGATTCCTCGTCTCCATTAAACAGGCTTTATCTAGCAAACTAGGCTGTCGAAGAAAGTGCCTAAAGAATTTTCATACCTAGTAGGCTTGGATTCCTAGACCCTTGAACAAATCCCAGGAGACTCCGTTTTACATTCCCACCCACAATGCATGAGGATTCCGATTTTTCCATATTCTTGCCAACACTAATTTTCTGTCTTTTTGATTCTAGCCGTGCTGGTAGGTGCGAAGCGGAATCTCAGGGTCTTGATTTGTCCTTCCCTGATTGCCAGTGATGTTGAGCGTCTTTTCGTTTGTGCTCATGGCCATTTGTGTCTGTACCATCTTTGAAGAACCACCCCGTTCAGATCCTTTGGCCCATTTTTAGTTGGGTTATTTATCTTCTTATTATTCAGTCGTGAGAGTTCTTTATGTATTCTAGATACAAATCCCTTATGGGAACATGATTTGCAAGTATTTTCTCCCAGCAACTTTCTTTTTTTTTTTTTTTAAGTTTATTTTTTGAGAGACAGAGAGGTGTGGGGCACAGAGAGAGAGAGAGAGAGAGAGAGAGCAAGTCAGGAAGGGGCAGAGAGAAATCCCAAGCAGGCTCCACACTGTCAGCGAAGAGCCCGACGCAGGGCTCGAACTCATGACCCGTGAAATCATGACCTGAGCCAAAATCAGGAGTCAGATACTCAACCGACCGAGCCACCCAGGGACCCCTTTGGTTTTGTAGTCCTCTGTTCTGTCATAGTTGCCTTGCCAATCCCCTATGCTTTATGCATTCAATCATCTGATCTTTGTTTCTCCTTTACCTTAGTAGAGTTCACAGGACAGATAGTCAAGGCAAACGCTGGGAGACTTGGGACTTGTCACTGTTCTCTTAACATATATATTTTTCCGCACTTCGATCTTTGCACCCATTTCCTCTTCCTGAAATGCCTTTATTTTCCTTTTTGTTTCTAGTTAACCCCTACTTACACATAATGATCCCCATCTTTTTTTTTTTTAATGTTTATTTTATTATTTTTGAGAGAGCGCGTGAGCAGGGGAGGGGCAGAGAGAGAGGGAGACACAGAATCTGAAGCAGGCTCCGAGCTGTCAGCACAGAGCCCGGTGCGGGGCTCGAACCCACGAACTGCGAGCTCATGACCTGAGCTGAAGTCGGACGCTTAACTGATTGAGTCACCCAGGTGCCCCATAATGATCCCCATCTTAAATTGTACATAATAAAACTGGAATTCTGGTTTTGCCCTCAACTCATGTCCTTCCCACTACAGTTATGCCGTGGGTAATCCTGCAGCGCGGGACTTCTTAAAACGGTCCCTCCCATTGGCCTGTTGCCCTGACAGCTACTTTAAATGCCTTTTGAAGCTAGAGTTCGTGTGAGCCAGGCAGAGTTAGTGGCTTCTCTTCCTTCCTCTGCGTCCTCGTTAATATGACCTATCAGTGCGATCCACAACTCCCAGGGTCCAATTTCTTGTTTCTGTATGCCTAGGATCTAGTGCTGGGGTACTTGGTGAATGTTTAACAAGGGCCTGTCGTCGTCATCATCATCGTTATTATTGTTATATTTATTATTGTCATTAAAAGAGATAATATAGACAAAGAGCCTAGCCCATTAGCTGGCACAGAGAAAGTACTCCATGCTTTTTGTTGCTACTATTGGTATTGTTTGTGGAATAAATGAATTTGAGTGGCAGTTATAATAACTTTCGTGTATACTTGCTTCATTGATGCTTTCAACAACATTGGGAGGGCGCCTGGGTGGCTCAGTCGGTTAAGTGGCCGACTTCGGCTCAGGTCATGATCTCGCGGTCCGTGAGTTCGAGCCCCGCGTCGGGCTCTGTGCTGACGGCTCAGAGCCTGGAGCCTGTTTCGGATTCTGTGTCTCCCTCTCTCTGACCCTGCCCTGTTCATGCTGTGTCTCTCCCTGTCTCAAAAATAAATAAAACGTTAAAAAAAAAATTAAAAAAAAAAAAAAAAACATTGGGAGGCAGAAAACCCAAGAATTGTCTCCATTTTATAGATCGGGAAACTGAAGCTCAGGGAGCTTGAACACAGGTTTTCTGACTGTAAATTTGTTTGTATAATCTGTTTTTACGATTAGTTTCTTCTGATCTTGCTCTAAACTCTACCATCTTTTTAAACATAATGTCTGTCAATACTAAGTTTTCATTGACGGTTAAGTGTAAGAACATTTATTAACTAAGGCTGACAGATAATTTGTTGTGAATGATAGAGCAAAGATTCTATTCTTTTTTTTTTTTTTTAAGATTTTCTTTAAAGTAATCTCTGCACCCAACGTGAGGCTTGAACTCACAACCCCGAGATAAACAGTGATCTAGAAGTCAAACACGGGTGAGGTATCCTCAGAGTATTAGCTCCTGACTTGCTAATAAATGTCAGCAATAAACTGGTTGAGGTGACATTACTAAATGAACATTTGCCCGTGTTAACTAAAGAGAGAGAAACGATATATCACTTTCTGCTTAACAGCTTTGTAATAAAAAGTCCACTAAAGTGAAAAGAAAAAGTCCCATGGTTTTCAGATTGAGCTAGCCAGGTGCCCCATAAAGATTTTATTCTTTCTTTTTTTATGTTTATTTGGATATTTTGAGAGAGAGAGAGAGAGAGAGAGAGAGAGAGAGAGTGTGTGAGCAGGGGAGGGTCGGGGAGAGAGAATCCCAAGCAGGCTCCACACTGTCAGTGTGGAGCCTGATACGGGGCTCGAACTCAGGGACCGTGAGATCATGACCTGATCCAAAATCAAGAGTTGGACATTCAACCGACTGAGCCACCCAGGCGCCCCATAAAGGTTTTATTCTTAATAGAAATAGTAAAATTATGCAGAACGTCTTCTGGCATAATTAGAAAAATTAGGAAAAAAACAAAGCAAACAAACGAAACAGAGAAAAAAAATTGTCAACTGCCAGTTGGACATATCCTTGTTAGGACAAGGGAGGCCATAACTGTAGTACCACGTTTCAGCTAGTGGCTGTGTATATTAATTGTAGAATATTTACCTAGGTAGAAACAACTTACTTCTTTTTTTAAAAAAATGTTTATTTATTTTTGAGAGAGAGAGAGAGAGAGAGAGAGAGAGAGAGAGACAGAGGATGCAAAGCAGGTCCTGCGCTCACACCAGAGAGACAGATGTGGTGCTCAAAGCCACGAACCGCGAGATCATGACCCGAGCCGAAGTCAACCGACTGAGCCACCCAGGCGCCCCACAACAAATTATTTCTTGACTGTTGGCTGCGCATACTCATACCTACAGAGTTTCAAACTGCCTCCTGGCTCTGGGTGTCTAGGTTCCTAATTGGCGTTTTCTCAGGTTAAGATTGATACCTACCAGACTGCTCTTTCTACATTTTTCTCCGTTTTTATCTATTTAGTATTTTTTCTACCCAGTTTTAGTTGCGAAACCAATGAGGGATCATTTTATAGTCTCAGACTATTATCTGTATAGTGTAACATTAAAGAAATGAATTATCCCAAGAGCCTATACAAATTAGCTGGTGTGGCCTTCCAGTGGACTCACTTCCCGAAATGCTTACCCTAAGGTAGATGTTTGGGTTGCTGATCACGTCGTGTTGATGACCTCTACCCTATTTTAAACTTCTGTGATCATAAAATAAACAACTTAAAAATGTATTGCTGGGGCACTTGACTGGCTCAGTGAGTAGAGCATGGGACTCTTGATCTTGGGGTCGTGAGTTCAAGCCCCCTGTTGGGGGTAGAGTTCACTTAAAAAAATTTAAAAATAAAAATGTGCTGTTAACATAAGCAAGTGAAGCATAATAGATAAATGGACAAAGAAGATGTGGGCTATATACATACATACACACATATATATAATGAAATATGACTCAGCCATAAAAAAGGCCGAGGTCTTGCCATTTGTGACAACATGGATGGACCTAGAGGGTTTTATGCTAAGTGAAATAATCTATTTGATAAAAGAAGAGCTCCCATAATCTAGATGGTTGAAGTTTTTATCAAAATGAAACTTGTAATTTCTTTACTTCAGTTTCCTAAATGGCCGCCAAAATAGAGAAATGAGTGTGTGATTTTTCTTGGGAATAGCTTTTTCAGTACTCGGGACGGGTAGGATACAGTAAGGTATTCTAATCCTTCCACAGTTGAGTGTGTATCTTTACGACTTTCAGTCTCCGTTAGTATCTTCTTATCCTATGCTCTCAAATGAGATGTTGTCATTGTTGTTATTATTTAGCGTATATTGAAGTAACAGCACGTACCAACCGATAAAGACACCCTAATACATGATTTCCATTTCTGATTGTTTGTTGCCAGTATAGAATAATACAATTTGTTGATGATTATTGACCTTGTGTCTTGCAATCTTGACAAATGACTTACTCTGGGAGGCTGTTGGTAGATTCTGTGGGGTTTTCCACGTAGACGGTCATTTTCCCTATTTTTGTTTCCTTTTTTCCCAGTCTGATGCTGTTTATTCCATTTTCTTGCCTTACTGCACTACACGGGAACTCCAGAAAAATGTCGATTAGCAGCGGTTGCGTATACATTCTTGCTTTTTTGCTGATACTTGTGGGGGTGGGGAGCATTCATTCTTTGACCATTAATTATGATGCTAGCTGTAGGCTTGAGGAAGTTCCTTTCTGTTCATAATTGGCTGAGAGTCCTGTTCGGTGTTTTTTATCGGAAATGGATGTTGCATTTTGTCAAATGCTTTTTTGCACCTATCAAGATGATCTCATCATTTTTCTTGGTTCGTCTGCTAATACTGTGAATTATGTTGATTGATTTTTGAACGCTAAAGCAACCATACACTGAAGGAACAAACCCCATGATGTATTATCTTCTTTCTATATATTATTACATTTGATTTGCTAAAATTGTAGGAATTTTTCCATCTGTACTCATGAGGAATTTTGGTTTTAGTCTTCTTAGTTTTCTTATCTCTGTCTGGTTTTGATATTAAGATAATGCTGGCGGGGCGCCTGGGTGGCTCAGTCGGTTGAGCGGCCAACTTCGGCTCAGGTCATGATCTCGCAGTCCGTGAGTTCGAGCCCCGTGTCGGGCTCTGTGCTGACCGCTCGGAGCCTGGAGCCTGTTTCGGATTCTGTGTCTCCCTCTCTCTGACCCTCCCCCATTCATGCTCTGTCTCTCTCTGTCTCAAAAATAAATAAACATTAAAAAAAATTTTTTTTAAAAAGATAATGCTGGCTTTGTCGATATTAGGATAATGCTGGCTTTGTCGAATGAGTTGACACATGTTCCCACCTCTTAATTTTCTGGATATGTTTCTGTAGAACTGGTGATATTTCTTCCTTAAATGTTTTGTGGAATTCACCAGAGAAAATTCAGTTTTATAGTAGACATATAGCTATTCGGGTTATTTATTTCTTGTAGAGTTATCTTTAGCAGCCCGTGTCTTTCAAGGAATTTATCCGTTTCAACTGAGTTGTCAAGTGTATTGGCATACAATTGTTCATATTTACTCACTATTCTTTTAAAAGCTATACAATGTCTAGTAATCTCACCTCTCTCAATCCTGGTATTGGTAATTTGTGTTTTTTCTCTTTATTTCCCTAAACTAACTAGAGTTTTATCAAACATATGGATCTTTTCAAAGAACCAAACCTTTCTGGGTTTTATTGTTGTTGTTTTTCTCTTTCTGTATTACATTTCATCAGTTTCCTCTCTGATCTTTATTATTTCCATTTTCCTGCTTTTTGTGATTAAGCTGCTCTTTAACTGCTAGTTTCTTTTAGTTTTCAATGTTTATTTATTTTGAGAGAGAGCAAGCCAGCAGGGGGAGGGGCAGAGCGAGCAAGCACGCGCACGAGAGAGAGAGAGAGAGAGAGAGAGAGAGAGAGAGAGAGAGAGAGAATCCCAAGCAGGCTCTGCACTATCTGTGTTGAGTCCGGGGTGGGGCTTGAACTCACAAACTGTGAGATCATGACCTGAGCCAAAATCAAGAGTTGGCTGCTTAACCAACTGAGCCACCCAGGCACCTCAATTTCTACTTTCTTAAGGAGGAAGCTGAAGTCTTTCATCAGACTGATAATAAATATTCTTTCCTCAGAAATCTATTTTGCTTTATTTTATGGTCATGCCAGGTTTTTTTGTTTTTTGTTTTTTGTTTTTTGTTTTTTGTTTTTCCACTAAGCTTTGTGCCCAACATTGGCCTTGGACTCATGACCCTGAGATTAAGGGTCACATGTTCTACTAACTGAGCCAGCTGGGCACCTCATGCCAGCTTTTCTTTCTTTCTTTCTTTCTTTCTTTCTTTCTTTCTTTCTTTCTTTCTTTTTTTTTAAATGTTTTTAATGTTTATTTATTTTTGAGAGAGAGAGACAAAGTATGAGCAGGAGAGGGGCAGAGAGAGAGGGAGACACAGAATTAGACGCAGGCTCCAGGCTCTGAGCTGTCAGCACAGAGCCCGACACGGGGCTCGAACTCACGAACCATGAGATCATGACCTGAGCTGAAGTCGGATGCTCCACCGACTGAGCCACCCAGACGCCCCCATTTTATTTATTTTTGAGGGAGACTGTTTTTTGATCTCCGTAGCCCTCTGTCTCTGCAGATCTCTTCTCCTGTGTTCTGCCCTACAAACCTAGCTGCCTTAACTCCCTCGACATTCGCAGGGAGAATGCCATGCTTCATGTGGGTTCCTCCTCCCTGTACCTCTGTCTTGGAAAGTCCAGAGCAATCATGGGGCTCATCTAACTTGCTTCTCATCTTTCGCAGATCCCTCTCCTTCATCCAGTCTTTTACTGTTTTTTTTTGTTTTGTTTTGTTTTTTCATATATTTTGTTTGGTTTTAAGTTGTTTCAAGAGGTAAGGTAAACCCAGTCCCTGTTCTTTTATCTTTGCTGGAAACAAAAAATCTAGAGGCTGTAATTAAATGCCAAATTGTGAGACTCAGGCTAACGGTGCCTGATTATTTTGGAGATTTGGTTAGAGATAGCTTTACAAAGGAGGTCAAATTTGAACTGGGCTTTGAAGGAGGGAAGCTATTGTATGTGAAAAATAATGGCATAAATAAAGGGACTAGAAAAAAGGTAAGCCTGGTTTTTACCGATGAGCCAGTCTAGACAACAACCTGAAATAATGAACAATAAGGTTGAACCGTTGAGCTGGGCCGTTAGAAAAAAATAAATCTTTAAATTCCAGAGGCACCTGGCTGGCTCAGTCAGTAGTGCCTGCGACTCTTGATCTCGGGGTTGTGTGTTCGAGCCCCATGTTAGGTATAGAGATTACTTAAAAATAAAATCTTAAGAAACAAAACAAAACAGGGGCGCCTGCGTGGCTCAGTCAGTTGAGTGTCTGGCTTCAGCTCAGGTCATGATCTCACAGTTCGTGAGTTCAGACCCCGCGTCGGGCTCTGTGCTGACAGCTCGGAGCCCGGAGCCTGCTTCCGAGTCTGTGTCTCCCTCTTTCTCTGCCCCTCCTCCCCACGTGCTCTGTCTCTCTCTGCCTCTCAAAAATAAAGAAAACTAATTTTAAAAAAATTTTTTTAAAGAAACAAAACAAAACAAAACAAATCTGTAAATTCCTATATTGTGATATAGTGCTGATAGAAAGCCCTTAGAAGTACTTAGGCTCTAGGCAGTGTTGTATAATAAGAACAGTTTAATTAATATTAATATAAACTTTTATATCCAGTCTATAGATCTCTTTTACTTTAAACATGCATCTGTTCCTTTTGTGTCCTCTGAATTAAACGTGGATATGGCATTGTTTTCATCAAATGCATTATATTTACTTAGAGACTGGGAAAAAACCCATTCTTTAACCTTCTTTTCTTTTTTTTTTTTTTTTAATGTTTATTTCTGAGACAGAGAGAGATAGAGCATGAGCGGGGGAGGGCAGAGAGAGAGGGAGACACAGAATCCAAAGCAGGCTCCAGGCTCTGAGCTGTCAGCACAGAGCCCGACATGGGGCTCGAACTCACAAACCGTGAGATCATGACCTGAGCTGAAGTCAGTCGCTCAACTGACTGAGCCACCCAGGCACCCCTAACCTTCTTTTCTTTAGTTCCTTTATCTTTGTTTGTAAAACCTATTTTCCACTAATACTCTTTATTGCTCTTCTCAGGATGTGTTTCCTTCTTCTCCCACTTCCTTTTCAAAATTACACTGATCAAAACTAGATACAATATGCTAGTGAGTTACTTCCAGTGCAGAATTTAATGGAAAGATTTGCTTCCCAGATTGCTTTTTAATACCTGAAATTATCATTCTAGCCTTTTTCACAATGACATTATATTTCATTTGAAAGCTATTGACATTCAGGGCGCCTGGGTGGTTCAGTCGGTTAAGCGTCCAACTTCGGCTCAGGTCATGATCTCACTGCTCATGGGGTCGAGTCCTGTGTCGGGCTCTATGCTGACAGCTCAGAGCCTGGAGCCTCCTTTGGATTCTGTGTCTCCCTCTCTCTCTCTCTGCCCCTCTTCCACTCATGCTCTGTCTCTCCATCTCTCTCTTGCTCAAAAATAAATCAACATTAAAAATTTTTAAGAAAGAAAAATGAAAGCTATCGACATTCAACCAACTTTTGGTAGTAATTATATATATATATATATATATATATATATATATATATATATATATAATCACATTCATTTAAGGTGTCTCAGTCCTTCAGGGTATTACATAGGTACCTCCCTCTATTTAAAACAATTTTCTTAACAAAAAATTTTTTTTAAGTTCATTTCATTTATTTTGAGAGAGAGAGAGAGAGAGAGCACGCGCACAGCAGGGGCAGAGAGAGAAGGGGAGAGAGAGAATCCCAAGCAGGATCTGCACTGTCAGCACAGAGCCCGATGCGGGGCTCAAACTCACGAACCATGAGATCATGACCTGAGCTGAGGTCAAGAGTTGGACGCTTAACCAACTGAGCCAGTTAGGCACCCCTATTTAATAGGAATTGAAGTTTTGATACATTGGGTTAGTTTAATACAGGGGATAGAAAAATGGTTTTGTTTTTTTTTTTAATGCTCTGTTTTTTTTCCCCCAAAGGATGTGAAGAAGAAGAAAAGAATAGATATGGGAAGAGTTATAGGAGGGGGAAAGGGAAACATTAGAGTAAAGAAGCCAAGAACAGATAATAATCTCCACATCAATGGAACCCAAGGCCCAGAAGAAATAGAAAAATCGAGAACTAAGATATGGATTGGGGCAGAAAGAAGTTTAGTTTAAAGCAATAGGAACCACAGATACTCTAAAAAACTGGAAACTTTGCTCAGTTTTGCGTAAACCAGAGCTGTTTCGATAGAGAGTGAACTAGCATATGGAAACAGACCACACGCCTTATAGCATTTTGACAAGAGGAATGAGTACAAATGTGGTGGAAGAAAATGATTTTATATTAAAAGGACACATTTTAAGTGTGCAGGGGATCTTTTTTTTTTTTTTTAAGTTTTGTTTTATTTGTTCAAGTAATCCGTACATCCCACATGGGGCTCACACTCACGACCCCGAGATCAAGAGTTGCATGCTCTTTCGACTGAACCAGTCAGGTGCCCCATCAGGGTGTCTTTGAGAGTCTTCCTCGAGTTGAATGGGAGAGGAAATGTATAAGAGTAAAAGCGAAAGATAAATCTATAGAAGGCAGGTAAGACCTGTGGAGAGTGACCTCCCCCTCTCTTTGAATGTGTGCACCCTTCACAAGATTAGAGTATAAAAGTTGTTTAGAGAAACTAACAACATACAGATTCTAAATATCTTGTTAGCGTGCTGTTATCTGTAGAGAACTGTAGTCTCTTTAGACAAAGCTGGGATATACAGATAACAGCACGCCAAGAAGATATTTAGAATCTGTATGAATATAATCTGAATCGACAGATTCTTATTTGGATACAGATAGCAATAGTCAGGAATAAAATTGGCAAATACGGAATTGGATGGCAGGATTGTTCATTTATACATTTGAAAGTAAAGGCTGTGAAATATACAAAAAGGGAAACTACTTTATAGGCAGTAAAAATAAAGGCAAAACCTCACAAACCGGACACTTTGCCAAAGGTAGGTAAATTAAGCTTAGAATAGAAGATATTCAGAGTGCGATAAAAGTGGCCTATGAGCTTCAGCTTCCTTTCTTGGGGGACGCCAGATTATACTGAGGAAGGGTAGAGGATTTTTTTTCTTTTTTAAGACAGTGCAAAGGGAAACAAAACGATCAGGTTTGTGAAGAGGGTGAGAGCTCCTGGTGACTTGGCCGGGCTGTCCAAATCGTGAGGATTGAGTCTGTACCTCAACAGGCAGTTTTAATAGAATATGGACAAAATGAGAAATGACACAGATAATGATACGGGAAGTATTCGCTCTTCCTTTTTTCAAAAGGAACAAGAAGGAATAATAAATAGTAGGCGTGGAGCATACTGACATTACGCAGTTCCCAGTATGAAATATCTGTAGGAATATTTTAAAGACAGAGGGCCAGCAGATGAACCGAGGTTTTTGTTTGGGTTTTTTTTTTTTTTTTATTGTTGTCTTAGTAGAAGAAGATAACGGATTGGATGCAATGACTGCTTTTGACAGAATAAGCCATGATTGCCTTTCACAGGCATTATCTCTGTATGTACACCTTCGAGAAGATTCAGAAATTTTTTCATGAATAAAAAATAAAGCAAGGTGGCATAGAGTGCCCAGTCTCACTTCATTGGTATTTTGGCGTCTTTTTTTGCCAGTGCCCAGGGCATAATCAGTTTCCCAAGATAAACCGTATGCTTCAACTTGCCAGAAGCTTCTAAAACTTTCACGGTACATCTTCTCCAAACCAACAGTTCCACTTTTACAAGTGACGCCCACAAGATCTACTTACACGAGTGAGGGTATATACGAGGAGCTTTCTTGCAGCATTGCTCGTGATGGCAAAAGTTGTCATATATATATATATATATATATATATATATATATATATACACACACACACACATATATACACATATATACACATACACATACACATATATACATATATATATGTCATATATATATATATACACACACACACACATACACACACACTCACACCCCTCCTCCCCCCCCCCCCACACACACACACAAGCAAATGGTAGATTATGCATATGTATAGAAAGAGGCCTGGGGCACCTAGGTGGCTCCGTTGGTTGAGCATCCAACTCTTGATTTCGACACAGGTCATGATGTCAGGGCTGTGGGATCGAGCCCCATGTCAGGCTCGGTGCTGAGCGTGGAGCCTGCTTGAGAGTCTCTCTCCCTCTGTCCCGCCTCCACTCTAAAATTAAAAAAAATAATAAAGAAAGAAAAAAGAGGCCTGGACGTATATATCCCAAGCTGTTAGTGGTAGTTACTTCCTATAAGTAACTAACAGTAGTAGAGTTTTGGTTTTCCATATATATCCTGTACTTTTATAACAAGCAGATATTTCATTTTTTTTTTAACTTGCAATTTATCTGGAAGAGAAAAAAGCCAAGCCCTTGTGGATCATTTAGCAATGGGAAATGGAAAATACCGAGGGTGGGGTATATAACGTTTGTGTTTATAGAAGAAAAGAGGCATTTGTGAACGAGTCGATATTTGTGAACAGAAACATATGTCAGTCACTGTTGGAGAAAGAAAAATATGATATATAATCCTGTTCTAAAGTATATGTATAATGTATAAATATTTTTGGAATAAAAACATTACTATCTCTCTCCAGAGAGAAAGTGGCTGGATCACATTATCTCTTTGAAGTTCTAGTTCTGTGGATGCAAGCATTTGCTTTAAAAAGCAATTTAAAGATTATGATGAGATGTTTAGACTGAGATTTATATTATACATATGTGTAGCATCAGTATTTCTAAAACTGCATTCGTCAGTATGTCATGCCTTTTGCTTCTTAAATTCGTGAAGCACAACCGTAAAGAGAAGTTTTATTTGGGGTCATGAAAATACGAAGGGGATGGAACACTCCTTGCTATTAGTTCTTGTTGTGTCACATTGTTGCATTACGTTGTGTATTGGAAGGTAATTTGTATGAGTTTCTTCATGATTTTTTATAATCACACATCACCGTTTTGAAACTGTAGAGTAAATCTTGTGAAAATCTCCATTTCTGAGCCTTATTATTAAGTTACATATTCTCTCCTTTTTGTGCATTTGATCAGCCTATTATAATCACAAAATGTTTTATTCTCCCAAGAACAGATCAAAGTGGGAGGGCGGCGGGGGGCTCCTGGGTGGCTCAGTCGGTTGAGCATCCGACTCTTGATTTTGACTCAGGTCTGATCTCACAGTCATGAGATCAAGGCCCACATCAGGCTCCGTGCAGAAAGTGGAGCCCGCTTGGGATTCTCTCTCTCTCTCCCTCTCTCTCACTGCCCTTCCCCCATTCATGGTGTCCCTCTCTCTTTCTCTCTCTCTCTGTCAAAATAGATACATAAATATTAAAAAGGGGGGGGGGCACCTGGGTGGCTCAGTCGGTTAAGTGTCCAACTTTGGCTCAGGCCATGATCTCCTGGTTCATGGGTTCAAGCCCCACGTCGGGCTCTGTGCTGACAGCTCAGAGCCTGGAGCCTGCTTCGGATTCTGTGTCTCCCTCTTTCTCTTCCCCTTCCCCTTCCCCTGCTCACATTCTCTCTCTCTCTCTCTCTCTCAAAAATAAAATAAACATTAAAAAAAAGAATAGATCAAAGGAACAGCTGCCTATTTGTCATCGGTTGGGACTATCATGGGAGTGGGCGGAAGGGCTAACTGACAACCCTCTTCTCGCCAGAGCCCTCTTCATCCTCTGAATCGTGGGTGGTAGCTTATTAATTCTTCACTAAACTTTAGGCATTTGGGGACAATGATGTCTCACGTTGGAGCTACCCGGGCTCTTTCTTCCAAAGATAATTACATTCCAAACTTGAAACCTGAAAGATAATTGGCCAGGCCGCAGCAACGTACGGAGTGTAAGGGTATCTAAGACAATCTCTAATTCTCAAGGACACGGAACAATCTAGTTACTAGAAAGGAACTCCTGTCTTGCAGTTAACACAGATTATCTATGCCTTTCTTTCTCAAAAAATAAAAACTAAAACAAAAACAAGGTGTCTCAGGAATACACTAAAAAAGAACCATTCATCTATTATTATAGAGAGCAGTGCTATATATCGCCCTAACTGTGCCCATGGGAAAATGAAAGTGTACTTGGCAATTTCTTTTCAAAATAAGATAAAACGGGGCGCCTGGGTGGCTCAGTCAGTTAAGCATCCGACTGCTGCTCAGGTCACGATCTTACATTTCGTGGGTTCAAGCCCCGCATCGGGCTCTGTGCTGACAGCTCAGAGCCTGGAGCCTGCTTCGGATTCTGTGTCTCCCTCTCTCCCTCCCCTGACCATGCTCTATCTCTCAAAAATAAACAAACATCAAAATAAGCTAAAACCAGTCGCTGCGTGAATAAGTGAATGTATATACTCTTTCCATATTTGTTCTTAATCTAAATCAGTCATAATTTTATCTTTTTCCTACTGTGAATTAAATATACATTGTCACATATCAAATAGGTTGTTGTCTTCTGAGGAATTATTCTGTTGGCTTTATGTTCTAAATATGTTGCACGCAAATTAATATATAAACAGAATTTCAGCGTGCAGAAATGTGTATATCCGTTTAACCTTGATTAGTGGCTCAACTCACATTCTTGTTGTAGGGCTTTGACCAGCTTCGACTTGAAGGATTGCTTTGTGATGTGACCCTGATGCCAGGTGACACGGATGACGCCTTCCCTGTGCATAGAGTCATGATGGCCTCTGCTAGTGATTACTTCAAGGCCATGTTCACAGGTAGGTTGGCTCGTCACATTCTGCACCCATGTTAAAACAGTATGGAAAATACGTGTTTAAATGTTTTTATTTCTAAAGTGAAATTCAGTTCTTTTGATCTGTAGCTTTCCCAGAAGAAATAGTTTCAAAAGCAATATACAGGGGCGCCTGGGTGGCCTAGTCGATTGAGCGTCTGACTTTGACTTAGGTCATGATCTCAGGGTTCATGAGTTCAAGCCCCACATCGGGCTCTCTGCTGTCAGCACAGAGCCTGCTTTGGATCCTCTGTCCCCCTGTGTCTCTTTCCCTCCCCCGCTCATTCTCTCTCTCTCTCTCTCTCTCTCTCTCTCTCTCTCAAAATAAATAAACTTAAAAAAAAAAAAAGGAATATACACCCAGTACGCGTGGTTGTAGGTGGCATTTTTTAAAACTTGGGAAATGGATGTACCTTTTTCATACCTGTGTCCACTTTAATTTCACAGCTTTTCTTTTTCTCTCTGCCAGAGACCCTGGGTCCCACTAATACAATCTTTAATCTGTCAAAAGATACAAAGTGACAGGGGAACATTCTGGAAGCTCTTGCATTATATACAACTTCCATTAGGATAGAGATATTCCTCTTTAAGTACTCTCTTTTAACTATAAAATATGCAGAAGTCTGACTCTGACATGAATGCTTGCATAGAATAAAACTTTTCCTTGATTTCACCGCATCTAATTAGCGGCAGAAGCGAGTTTGACCTTAATTAAATTATCCACCCTTGTTTAATTGACTGTCTTTTTATTTAAGGTGGAATGAAAGAACAAGATTTAATGTGCATTAAGCTTCATGGTGTGAGCAAAGTCGGTTTAAGGAAAATTATTGATTTCATTTACACTGCAAAGCTTTCCCTTAACATGGACAACCTTCAAGATACACTAGAAGCTGCCAGTTTTCTACAGATTCTGCCGGTTTTGGACTTCTGCAAAGTGTTTCTCATATCTGGGGTAAGGCATTCTCACAGCTTCAAGGCTTTTCCTGCAGGACACCCCGACGTCGCCTGTTTGGAGACGGATGAAGTCCGTTGCGTGGGCATCCGAAACGTTGGCCGTTCAAGATGCGCGTCAGGTAGTGCGTGCTCTGGAAGCAAGTTGAGAGGAAAACAGTACCAGTGCGTTTTTACAAACAGAATTACGTAATAGAAGTCTGTGGTGTAATCGCATGACATCAGACAGGGATAGCGCTTCGTAACGATGAAGATTTTATTTTTTAATTTTTAAAAAATGCTATTTATTTTTGAGAGAGAGAGTGACACAGAATGTGAGCCGGGGAGGGGCAGAGGGAGAGGGAGACACAGAATCCGAAGCAGGGCCTAGGCTCTGAGCTGTCAGCACAGAGCCCGATGGGGGGCTCGAACTTGTGAACTGCGAGATCATGACCTGGGCTGAAGTCAGACGCTGAACCGACTGAGCTACCCGGGCACCCCATAACGATATAGATTTTAAACTGTTTGTTGATGTTATGTATCTTAATCTGGTTTTATTTACCTTAACGATTTTATACAGGCAGGCTTCTTTTTTCTTTTTCTTTTTCTTTTTTTTTTTTTTTTCAACGTTTTATTTTTATTTTGGGGACAGAGACAGAGCATGAACGGGGGAGGGGCAGAGAGAGAGGGAGACACAGAATCGAAAACAGGATCCAGGCTCCGAGCCATCAGCCCAGAGCCTGACGCGGGGCTCGAACTCACGGACTGCGAGATCGTGACCTGGCTGAAGTCGGACGCTTAACCGACTGCGCCACCCAGGCGCCCCTTTTCTTTTTCTTTTTTTTCCACTTTGTAGAAGTTTTTTTTTTAATCCGATTTTTTTTTATTTTGGTAAAATACACCATAAAATTTGCCATCTTTACCATTATTATTATTAGTATTTTTTTAATTTACATTGAAGTTAGTTAGCATATAGTGTAATAATGATTTCAGGAGTAGAATCCAGTGATTCATCCCCTACATATAACACCCAGTGCTCATCCCAACGAGTGTCCTCCTTAATGCCCATCACCCGTCTAGCCCATCCCCCCACCACAACCCCTCCAGTGCCCTCAGTTTGTTCTTTATATTCAAGAGTCTCCTGGGACACCTGGGTGGCTCAGTCGGTTGAGCGTCCGACTTCGGCTCAGGTCATTATCTCGCAGTTGACGAGTTCGAGCCCCGTGTCAGGCTCTGTGCTGATGGCTCGGAGCCTGGGGCCTGCTTCGGATTCGTGTCTCCCTCTCTCTCTGCCCCTACCCTGCTCACACTCTGTCTCTCTCTCTCTCTCAAAAATAAATAAACATGAAAAAAAACCTTTTTTTAAAAAAGAGTCTCTTATGTCTTGCCCCTCTCCCTGTTTTTATATTATTTTTGCTTCCCTTCCCTGATGTTCCTATGTTTTTATACAGGCAGACTTCTTAAATGGAATTCCATGGAAACATAATCTGAGCTTCTAGAAGCCTTTTAAACCAGGCTCAGTAATTTTTTTTCTTCCTTAAATATGGGAGCCAGGTCTTGAGAAGAAGTAATACTTATGTGACAACATATAGAAAAATAAGTCTTAATTGCATGGAAACGCATCACCCACTAAATGGTTTTTAGCCTTTATTAATAGATAGGAGAAGACACAGCTACCAATGAACTGCTTAGCGGTCACGTGGTTCCTGAAGGCACTGCCCTATTTGAGACTCTTAAATTCTACTTCCGGGAAATGAAATGCTTTGGTTGCAAGGAGATATTGCCCAGAAGATTTCTGGAGTTTATGGAACTTGCTTTTGTAATTGGAGAATTATGGCAGCGGTAAATTTTGATCTGTTTTCTAATTTATTATATGAGTAGATAATACATTTTTCTACCCTTGATTTAAACTCCTACCAATTCTAATATCGGTAAATCATTGCTGTTAGGCTTTCTAAAAGTTGCATTGACTAAACTGGGAGCCCAGTTTGCAAACCCTAGGTTTTAAGAGAACGTGTCCTTAGCGCTTTTATTAATAAGCTACTCCTTGTCTTATAAAGTCAGCCCACAGCTAATTTAACAGGACTGTGGAAAGTGTGTCTTGTTTGTGTGTTTCCATTTTAAAGCATCCATACTACTGTCTCACCGTTATTTATAAACTTTTAAACTAACAGCCAAAAGGCAGCGTGGGGTTACAGTGTTGTTTATTCTCTATCACGTGAGTAGCCCGCGTGAAGTGTATTTCTCAAGATGCTGCTTGTCAGTACTGAATCTGAGCACTGACTCTCGTTTTAATTTAGTCACACAAGGCCCTCCCCCTTAGGACCTGTAAGCACCTTTCTTCTAGGTTCGTACCCCTGACATCATGTCACACCTTCGTCCCAGGAAAAAAATGAACTGAATGTATTTTTTAAGTGTATCACGTCCAATAATTACTTTAGTAATAACACTTAATGCTTACGTTTATATACTCTCAACATTTGCTGTTACACTGATCTCAGCAGCACACGTGGTCATCCTGAGCCAAACTACATACGGTGTTATGATTTCTTTGGAACCGGTCATGAATAATAGACGTTCATGGTCAACCTCTTCTCTCGTAGCGAATTGTAGTACTTAGACCTTTAGATACGGGTGGCGATCTGTTCCTTTACCTGAAAGGAAAGGACCAAATGGAATAAAGCACAATTTGTGAAAAATCGTAAAAGTATACAGTTGTCAGAATAACAGTATGAAGAACAATCGTGTTCTAGAAAACTCTAAAACAAGTTTATTTAAAGATGACATCACAGTAATTTTGCAATATTGACACATTTTGTGTAATTAGGAGGTTGGTTCTTTAACCTATTTGAAACATTTATTGTAACTGCGTGCTTTACCTGTTTGGAAATGTCTTCATTTTTATGAAGACTTAATATTGCTTTAAAGATTGTGATATTCATTCCTAGTGTCCTCTGCGGACCTCCTAAAACCCATTTCTAGTGGAGAAGAGGCTTGTGTCTGACAAAGCGTACCTGTGGTATAGTTTACTGCTTCCTCTCGGTTTTCGAAGTTTCTCTGAACTCTGAGGAAAAACACCTCTTTTCTTAGCACCATTCTATTTACCTGTCTTTCATCCTGTTTGCTGAGGATATGTCTGTGTGATTTTACTGTGGAAATATTCCCTCTCAGAATCCATGATAGTTTTTGAGAACAGTTGGTCAATTATTGGCATAAGGATTATCTAAAATCCAACTTTTCCCTTATCCCTTCTTGCATGCATTCCATTTCTTAGTCAAATGTTCAGCCTTACTCTATTTATTTCCTCTTTCCTTCTCAGCAATCAAGTGGATCAGGCAAGAGTAGCCCTTGGACGTTTCTAGATAATGTATTTTTCAATGGTAGATTTGTTTTGAGTTCTCCCACAAGCTAACTTTTATGGATCGTTTTTACATAGGATGGTCTCATGTTTTAAGAATTGCGTGCTTAAACCAAAGGTTTTGAGCGAATAGGTGTATGCTTTTAATGATGTGGTGGGATTATACTTCACGTAACCAAAACACTACTTAGGCTTGAGCTTTTAGAAAGAAAAATCAACTTCCGATACAACTCTGGTCTATCCCCTTCTTAATTGTTTGTGTGGGTGAGAAGGAGCAGTGGTACAATAAAATGTGACTCGGCAAATAACTCACAAAGCGTTTTTATGTTAGTTTTGCGTGATAACTTTAAATACGACAGTGAAACCACCCTCACCTTTGGTGAGATAGAAAAACACCAGTGTTCTAGAACAGAGCATCAGGCTCCGTAGAACAAGAACCACTCCCCGCTTTGCCATCCTTCGCAGTAATGCTTTTCCCTTAGGGTGTTAATGACTATTGTAGTTTATAGGCTCAGGTGCTTTTGTTCTTGCTATGTTACTTTCCTGGTAGTTGTAGAAAAGAGAACTATGAAATGGATACAAAGGGATGACAGTGAAGGATGCAAAGCGGAGTAGGTAAAATTTTCTAAAAACATTGGCTTTCCGGGGCGTCCGGGAGGCTCAGTTGGTTAAGCGTCCAACTCTTTAATTTCTGCTCAGGTCACGATCTCACGGTTTGTGAGTTCGAGCCCTGCGTCGGGCTCTGCGCTGCCAGTGCGGAGCCTGCTTGGGATTCTGTCTCTCTCTCTCTCTCTCTCTCTGTTCTTCCTCCACTTGCGCTGTTTCTCTCTCTCTCTGAAAATAAGTAAATAAACTTAAAAACATTTGCTTTCCGATATCATGGAGACGATGGAAAATTACCTGTTTAGTTACATGCCTAGAAATGGCATTCATTTCCGTCTTTACGACATTCTGTAACTACAGCATGCTAAATGCTGTGCGGCCATTCCCTGATTTACACACAGGTTGTCGTTAAATTTTTTGTTTATCATTTGTCTGCTGTTTGGAATTTGTAACATCTCGCATCTGCCCCCACGGAACCACTGTCACAGAGGATTTCAGGCCAGCCCACAAAACCCAATTTATAACGTAAGGTTGCTGAAACAGGACGTTTGTCATTGAACCGGCAATATGACAATTGAAATATACAAACCCGAATGAAGGTGAGCAAGGAACCATTTTCTTTTTATATAAAAGCGTATTGAATCAGAGAACGAAGATGCCATTGTGCTTTTGACTTGGTGATACTCTTTCTTTAAGCTCATTGTTTTAAAGTTGTGTTCCTGTTTTTCCTTGATGCATGTATAGCCTTGGTTCCACTTGTACATTTATCATCACTGATCCGGGTGGGGAAGCTCACAATGAAACGTAGAGAGGTTTTTTTATGGAGGCTACCGGGGGTAATAGAGTTTGCGACCGTGGAAAACGAAGGCGCCCGTATGGGAGAGGCAAAAGGCAGAGTAAAGGAGTTCTTTTACTGTTAGGGGATGACGTCAGCAGTAAGCTTTGGGAATATCCTTCTTGATGTAAGAATTTCCTGTATGGTACTTGTATTTCACATTCCTTATTTGATCCAAATTGGATTTACCCATAAAAATTAACATGTCTTTTCAGATAATTCTTTTTTGCCTTTGGGGAGGTTTAATGCAAATTAGAGGAAAACTCATATAGATAATTTTTCGATGAATCGAAACCGTTCCTCCCCTCCCGCACCAAACCAATCTCGACTCCCTTATTGTCACGGCTGACATTCGGCAAGTGATACCCACGTACCGGTTGTTTGTGGTTGAGCATCTATTCTCATTCACGGATACCCAGACTGGGCTGGGTGTTAAATATTCCAAATACTAGTCCTTCCTACACCCTCCGTCCCCCTCAGTCGCTCATTTGATTTCTTCCCAGTGTGTGGACACGCATTCTCTCTCTGCAGTGGTTGTATTTGACGCCAGGCTGCCATTTTAATAAACTAGACAGCACCAAGGACGCTTTGGCGCATGGACTATCTGAGGAGCATTCCCCCCCTCCCCCGCCCAAATTTGCCAGCTAATTCCCTGGTCTTTGCACTTTTTCTTAAGAGTTACAAAAGCGGAGACTCGTTTTAGTTTTTGCTTTTTTCCAAAGTGGAAGTTTATGTGTGTAACACACCGATCTTCAACAGAATAACATCTGATTTCTGATGAATTTCTGATGAATTTCTGATTTCTGATGAAACCTGTCATTAAAATGTCATATTATGGCAGTGAAATGTTTGGGTGCATCGAGTGTGATTTGAACAATTTAATACAGCCGCAGTGAGGGACAGTGTGTTAATGAGAGTAGCACTTTGAAAATTCTGATGCCTGGAACTGCCTTTAGGGTGACCTATGAAGGTTGTTTGATTGCAATAGAAGAATTTATAATATTTTATATCAAGGCAACTGAAATGTGCACTTGATTATTTTAAAAGCAGTTTTACTGGTTCTCATAAGTGGTTGAGAAATTTTGTCCTTTTTTGCTTCTATATCCTTTAAAACACTAATGTATATTTGAATTCATGTCTGTAATAACTCTTCCTTGGAATTCGGGCCAGGTTATATATTCAGATGAAATTAGAGTCCTTTCTACTTATGAGTTGTTTTGTTAAAATAAGCTTTAAACTTCCTATTTTATATTTCAAGATGTAATGCATTCTAATATATACATGAATTTCATTAAATGTTACATTACTGCACACATCCATTATTTAATACTATCTAGGCTAAATGTTTGGGTATATGCTAACTGAAGCACTTTTAAGAATCATGACTAAGAGGTTGATGGAAATGAACCATAATTGAATAATCGTGTATTTTTCCAAAAATCATTTACCATTATTCCATCACTTTGGTCTGCTTACATTGTTAACTGTTATTCTAGACTTTGCTTCTATAATCCCTATAGTCTACAATTAATTATTTGAGCTTTGATTACATGCACTTCATAACAACCAATTTTCTATTCCATACTTTTTGTCTGAGTTGCATTTAAAAATTAATAAGGGTCTAGTAATTTTCTATGTCAATTCAAAATCTATTCTATTTTTAGTTGTCTCTATCATCACTTCTTTAATTTGTATATTGCCAATAATTATAGTATTTAACCTTTGTTATATACCCACAGCGTGATAGCCGTTGTACGTGGGGTATAGAAAATGCTTAGTCCTTCTATCAAGAAGATGACAATTTGGGGGCGCCTGGGGGGGCTCAGTCTGTTAAGCGGCTGACTTTGACTCGGGTCGTGATCTCGCGGTTCGTGAGTTCGAGCCCCGCGTCGGGCTCTTGTGCTGACAGCTCCGCACCTGAAGCTTGCTTCTGAATCTGTGTCTCCCTCTGTCTCTGCCCCTCCCCTGCGCACATTCTGTGTCTCTCTCTCAAAAATAAATAAACCTTAAAAAAAATTAAGAAGATGACAATTTGGAAGGTTATGAAATATCATTCTCTGGTGATTTTTAAGAAAAGACTAGACAGCTTTCTGTATATCCTAGTGGTCTGTCAAGGTCTTTTGCAGTCTTGTGTATCTGTATCTGAGCATACTGATATATAGAAGATATTTTCCAAATGCCCTTCAATAAAAGGCAGGCTTTTTTTTTTTTTTAATGCTGTCGTTTTAGTAATTGTTTTCTTATTGGATGAAGTCGAAGCGGGAAATGGGGAAGGCACTAAATACCTTGATCCCATTTCTAATTCAGTTTCAATTTTTTAGTCTTGGTTTGTTTTGTAGGCTATCCGTTTAGACTTCTATTTGGTGAGCAACAACGTCATTTTGCTTATTTGAAGTACCCATTTCTTGTTGCTTTTATCTGTAATCCTATCGCTCATGACGAGAATCTGCAAACTTGGGAATCATTTTTACGTTCTCACCAACCTTTGCTTATCCCTGCTAGTAAATGTGTTCAAAAGTGCAAATTACCTTTGCTCTGGGGAAGGGCTACTCCTTTCTGGACTCGAAAGTAGATTCGTTACCCCAGACGTTAATTCCTGCCACCCGGAGTGATTTGGGCAAGTGACTAATAACTGTAACTTCATTTACACAATGAAAAATTTTATAAGCTGCCAACTTGCCACTCCTGCAATTGGATTGAAACGTACTTTTTATTAATCACATTGGAAATCCAAGGTTTTGAACAGTGTTAAACTGTGTCTTTCAAAAGGCCCATAATTTGTTAATTTGTTTTTCCTAATTCTTCTTTTGTGTTACAGTTCTGTTTTAGGTATTCTTTAATATATAGCTATTAAGTTTAATAAGCAATTAAAATTTTTTGGAGATTCCTGTAAAGCAAATTGTTAAAATTCTTCCTGAGTAATAAATCTATGAAAATAGCCTCGTGTGTGTGTGTTAACCTTAGAGCTTTCTGTGATAATGTATCAGCGGGGCTGATATTTTATGCAGAGAAATAATTACTTCAGTCTCATTTCAGCTTTTAAATAAAAGGATAATAGAAGGATTAGGCAATTTTCTCTTAATCAGCTGCCAATCTGGTAACAATACAGGTATGTCAGTGAAGTTTACATGACATATGTGAACACACACACTGACAAAATTAAGAGAAAACCTTTGAGTCCTTTGCCTGTGACCTGCCTGTGTGTTTGTATACACACACAGATAGTTGTATGGCAGGCTTGTTGTAGTGATTTATTCCTTGCATAACATTTGCTGATACGATTTTCCCGTTTTCCCTTCTGACCAGTTATTGAGGCTTCAGCAAGAGCTCTTGCTGAAGACGAGCCTCTCCATCACTTGTCTCCTTTTTCTGGAAGTTTCCATTTTTGCTATATTGTGATCTGTCCAGGGGAGACTTCTCTGGGCTCATTTTGACTCCAGGCACAGCTTGACTATGCTAGAGGAAGAGAATGGCCCGGGGAAACTATGTTGCAAAGCCATCATCACAAACACCAGAAACTAACTGAACTGCCTGAGTAAATGTGATGGGAGACAACACCTGTTCCAGCCCTCATGAAAATGATTCCTTTCCTTGTATTTCTGCATAAATAATGTGAAAATAACTTCACCCTAGGAATGATTGCCTTATGAAATTACCTTTATTAGGAACAATAACTTTTGAAGGGATCAAAATGAATTACGGTAATGAATCATGACTCTTTACATGAAAGAGAAATCTAGAGATCCTGTATTAGAGACTTTCTGTTTGTGGATTTGCTAGCAAGGTTACTTTTAGGAATCATGACTGAGAAGATGGATTGAGATGAACCGTAATAGAATAACCCTCTATTTCTCCAAAAGTTCCATCTAGCCAGAATTTTATTAGTATGTTTTTGAGAGGGAACACACATTTCCAAGAAGAGAAAAGGAATTTTTTGGCCATAGTCAAGTTATAACATTGTTTCTCACGGTAACTTCCAATCTACTGATTTTGATAATTTTCCTTATTTTTCAATAGTCAATAAATATGTGTCTGCCACTTTTCTTTTTTTTAAATTCTAATTCCAATATAGTTGACATAGTGTTATATTAGTTTCAGTTCTACAATATAGTGATTCAGCAATTCTGTACATTGTTCTGGGTTCATCATGATAAGCGTACTCTTAATTCCCTTCACCCGTTTCACCCATTTCCCTGCCCACCTCCCCTCTGGTAACCGTCTGTTCTCTGTAGTTACGAGTCTGTTTTTTTGATTTGTCTCTTTATTTCTTTGTTCATTTGTTTTGTTTCTTAAATTCTACATATGAGTGAAATCATACAGTATTTGTCTTTCTCCGACTAACTTATTTCGCTTACCATTATACTCTCTACACCCATCCATGTTGCTGCAGATAGCAAGATTGCATTCTTTTTTATGGCTGAATGATATTCCATTGTATATCTATATATCTGTATATCCATATAGATATATGGATATGTGTATATATATGTGTGTACACACACACACACACACACACACACACACACACACACCACATCTTCTTTATCCATTCATCTATTGATGGACACTTGGGTTGCTTACATAATTTGGCTGTTGTAAATAATGCTGCAATAAACAGGGTGCATATATCCTTTCAAATTAGTGTTCTCATATTCTCTGGGTAAATTTCCAGTAGTGTGACTACTGGATCATATGGTAGTCCTATTTTTAATTTTCTGAGGAACCTCCATACTCTTTCAGAGTGGCTGCACCGGATTACATTCCGGCCAACAGTGCGTGAGGGTTCCTTTTTCTCCACATCCTTGCCAACACTTGTTGCTTCTTGTGTTTTTGACGTTAGCCATTCTGACGGGTTTGAGGAGATATCTCTTTATGGTTTTAATTTGCATTTCCCTGATGGTTACAGATGTTGAGCACTTCTTCATGTGTCTGTTGGCCATCTGGATGTCTTCTTTGAGGAAATATCTGTTCATGTCTTCTGCCTATGTTTTAAATCAGGTTATCTATGTTTTCTTGGTGTTGAATTGTGTAAGTTCTTTATATATTTTGGATACGAACCCTTTTTTGGATATCTTATTCACAAATAGCTTCCCCATTCAGTCTTTTTGTTTTGTTGACTGTTTCCTTTGCTGTGCAGAAGTTTTTATTTTGATGTAGTCCCAATAGTTTATTTTTTGCTTGTGTTTCCCTTGCATCAGGAGATAGATCTAGAAAAATGTTACGATAGCCGACGTCAGAGAAATTACTGCCTGTGCTCTCTTCTAGGATTTTTATGGTTTCAGGTCTCACTTTTCGGTCTTTAATCCATTTTGAGGTTACTTTTGTGTACGGCATAAGAAAGTGTTCCAGTTTCATTCTTTTGCCTGTACCTTCCCCGGGGTCCTCTACACCATTTGTTGGAGAGACTATCATTTTCCCATTGCCTGTTTTTGCCTCCTTTGTTGAAGATTAATTAACCATATAATCACGGGTTTACTTCTGGGCTTTCTATTCTGTTCTGTTGATCTATGTGTCCGTTTTTGTGCCGATACCACACTGTGTTGATCACTACAGCTTTGTAGGATAACTGGAAATCTGGAATTGTGATACCTCCAGCTTCGTTTTTCTTTGTCAAGATTGCTTTAGCTGTTTGGGGTCTTATGCAGATTTTAGGATTGTTTGTTCTAGTTCTGCAAAAAATGCTCTTAGCATTTTGATAAAGATTGCATTAAATGTGTAGATTGCCCTGTGCAGTATGGACCTTTTAACGGTATCTGTTCTTGCAATCTATGAACATGGAATATATTACCATTTGTGTCATCTTCAGTTTTTTCATCAGTGTTTTATAGTTTCCAGGGTACATGTCTTTCACCTCCTTGGTTAAGTTTATTTCTAGGTATTTTATTATTTTTGGCATAATTGTAAATGGGATTGTTTTCTTTCTTTCTTTTTTTTTTTTTTTTTTGCTACTTCATTGTTGGTATATGGAAATGCAGTGGGTTTCTGTATATTGATTTTGTATCCTGAAACCTTACTGAATTCATTGAACAGTTCTAGTAGCTTTTTGCAACAGTTCTAGTAGTTTTTTGGTGGAGTCTTTCGGGTTTTCCATGTATAATATCATGTCCTCTGCAAATATCAAAGGTTTTGCTTCTTCCTTCCCAATTTGGAGGCCTTTTATTTCCTTTTCTTGTCTGATCGCTGTGGCTACGACTTCCAGTACTATGTTAAGTAAAAGTGGTGAGAGTAGACATCCTTGTCTTGTTCTTGATCTCAGGGAAGAAGCTCTTAGTTTTTCCCCATTGAGTATGATGTTAGCTCTGGGATTTTCACATATGGCCTTTATTATGTTGAGGTATGTTCCCTCTAAACCTACATCGTTGAGGGTTTTTATCATGAATGGATATTGTGCTTTGTCAAATGCTTTTTTCTGCATCCGTTGAAATGATCACATGGTTTTTAACCTTTCTCTTGTCGATGCGTTGTAAATAATTTTCTTTTTGTCACTTTTGTAATGGATTGGTGGTTTGTGAATTCTCTTTAGGTCCTTAATGTATTTCGATAACAATTTTCATTTGCATCTATATGGACAGTAAAATTCTCAGTTTAGTCTTATTCTAGAACAGGTATTTTTGTTATCCAGAGGTGAGCGTCACGAAAATAGTAGTATTTTAATATTATTTATTGATTCAACAGGTCACTTTAGACAATTGTGTCGAAGTTGGTCGGATCGCCAACACCTACAATCTGACAGAAGTGGATAAATACGTCAACAGTTTTGTCTTGAAGAATTTTCCCGCATTGCTGAGCACCGGGGAGTTCTTAAAACTCCCTTTTGAGCGTCTTGCCTTCGTGCTTTCCAGTAATAGCCTTAAGCATTGCACTGAACTCGAGCTCTTTAAGGCCACCTGTCGCTGGCTACGCCTGGAAGAGCCTCGGATGGACTTTGCTGCAAAATTAATGAAGAACATACGATTTCCACTGATGACACCACAGGAGCTCATTAATTATGTGCAAACCGTGGATTTCATGAGAACTGACAACACGTGCGTGAATCTCCTTTTGGAAGCCAGCAATTACCAAATGATGCCGTATATGCAGCCAGTGATGCAGTCAGACAGGACTGCCATTCGCTCTGACACCACTCATCTGGTCACACTGGGAGGAGTTCTGAGGCAGCAGCTGGTTGTCAGCAAGGAATTGCGCATGTATGATGAAAAGGCCCACGAATGGAAATCTTTAGCCCCCATGGATGCCCCAAGGTACCAGCATGGCATTGCCGTCATTGGAAATTTCCTCTATGTCGTCGGCGGACAGAGTAATTATGACACGAAAGGAAAAACGGCGGTCGATACAGTCTTCAGATTTGATCCCCGCTACAATAAATGGATGCAAGTTGCATCTTTAAATGAAAAGCGCACCTTCTTCCACCTAAGTGCCCTCAAAGGATACCTGTATGCAGTCGGCGGGCGAAACGCGGCTGGTGAACTGCGTAAGTGTGCGCATTTATGTTGAGCATAGAGTCTGATTTCTTTACCCCCAAATTCTTGTTAAATCATAGAATAAGCACTTCCATAAAATTAAAGGCAAAGACGTAGCTAGGGTTTCATTTAAACTGCTTTTCTAAATTATTATTATTATCATTTCCTAAAATATCAGAGATAATCTGTATGCCTAATCCGAGTGTATGTTGTTGGCCAGGGTACAAATTATGTCTTAGAAATACATCAGTATGTTGCAGAATATTTTATTTGGCAGTATATATGGTTTTCACCTTGACAGTATAACTACACAGTATATTCTGCTAATTTAAATTCTGATAGAATCTCAGACAGAAGTTTGGCACGTTTCCTTATTTTCCATTTTTAAAAGCCCACATAATATTTTAGTGAGCAGGTTAAAATCCTTCCCTACAGAGGACCCACTGTGACTGTTTCTTCTTTTACATAATCTGTTACCCTATCCCAGACCACATAGTAAGGTCATTTTCTTTATCAATTAAATGTACAAAGTTCAACATTACCCAAAGTTTATTTACTTTGAGTAATATGATCTGGGACTATTCGTTTCAAAAAACCATCCTCTCTTGGTGAAATACCAAACAGCTTTCTTCGCTAAAACTGATGGCCACTTTTTTGTCTCCCTAAATCTAAAATTGGTCACAAGTATGGTGAACAGAGACCAGTACTTTGGCTACATCAATTTTGTAATTTTAGATGAAATTGGAATGAGATAGCTGTCCAAAAAGAAGTCAGGAAGACCACATTTACTGTCACGCCTTACGTATCTGTCATTAGCATCATTGCTTGGCCTTCTTTTATTCGGTTATGAATTGAGTCCTTGTAGCTGACCAGTGTCCCAGGCTCTGTAATGCTGGGGAAGTGAAAAATGTTGGCATTGGCTCTGGATAAATTCACAGTGATTATCAGAATCTTTTTCTTCTGTAGTCTAAGAAGTAAAAAGTAGCTTAATGGATTTGAGAACAAGCTGTTTATTGGAGGCAAAAAGAACTGCTCTGAGCTCTTACACTTTCCAGCTTATCAAGCCCTTTCTTGTTCGTTGATGACCTTTCCTACCCACAGTTTGATTTCTTCTTTTGTCGTCGTAGTGATATTTTTTCTAAGACCAGGCTTTCCAAATGGTTGGACTTCAGGTGTCATTATCATGAACCACACAGATTCCCCAATGTATTTTAATAATCAGAGTTTTTCAAGTTTATTTACTTATTTTGGAGAGAGAGAGTGAGAGAGAGCACATGAGCAAGTAGGGGAGAGGCAGAGTGACAGAGAATCCCAAGCAGGCTCCCTGCCGCCAACGCAGAGCCCGACGCGGGGCTCAAACTCACGAACCGTGAGGTCATGCCCTGAGCCAAAACCAAAAGTCAGACTCTTAACCAACTGAGCCACCCAGGCGCCCCCCAGTAATCCGACTTTGAAAAGCATTTGAGGCATTAGTATCCTTCAGTGTAGAATTGTCATTTCAGGTCTCCTCAGTCTCACCACACAAGTTATTTTCATGTCATTCTGGTATTTTACATTTATGGCGTCTGGAAATATCCAGAAGCTGCAACTAGTGACTTGGTGCTTTCTCGGGAAAACCACTGGTCTCGGATAATCTTCACAAGTTTACAAATTGTAGGTCTTCGATCCCGGCAGTCAGCGGTCATTTCAAAACCTCTTTCTCGAGGGGAATAGTGCTTGCCCACCAATGTCCCCACCCCTGTCAATAGGAAGTTTTCAGTGTATTGTTCCTAGTGTTAATTGGAGGCCTTATTCTTCTGAGAATTTATCATCTTTGGGCCAGGGAGAGTCATTACATAAAACCAGGAAGCTAGAGGCTTTCTTTTTCTGAGCTCTGGCCATGTTATCCTCATCGGGCAACCGGCCACTTCCTTGCTCGTGACCTTCAGAAATCACACCCTCTATCTCTTATTAAAAATAGCCTTCTGTGTTGCAGTTTGAAACTAAAAAAGAAAGAAGCCTGCTTTTCACGGGCTATTCCAAGTTCATAATAACTCTTTGATTATATTTAGGCTTTAAAATCACAATCTCCCAAAGTTTCATCCTGAGGATAATGACTTAAATATTCCCAGAAAATATTCCCCCTCTAGATGGTAAACTTAGGCCCATCGTTATCTAAATTCATAAACTGCATTTTTCGCAAGTACATGTATCATCATAATATAGACCCAAAGCCTCAATACCAAGAAACAACTCAAATTCCATTTAAAGGCCAATGATATGTCTTTCCTTTGACATCACCTCCCACAATCTATAAGTAAACTTTTGTGGAAAAGGACTGGTTTCCTTAAAGTCAGCATACCCAGCAAAGCCAGTCTGTAGTAATTTTTTTTTAGTTCATTTGCTTATTTTTGTGTGTGTGAGAGAGACAGACAGACAGACAGACAGACAGAGAGCAGGGCAGGAGCAGAGAGAGGAGGGAGACAGAGAGAATCCCAAGCAGGCTCCGCACAGCCATTGCAGACCCCTACATGGGGCTCAAACCCACGAACCGTGAGATCATGACCTGAGTCAAAATCAAGAGTCATACGCCTCCCTGGGCACACCAAGCATGTGACTCTTGGTCTCAGAACTGTAGGTAGAGATTCCTTAAAAATACAATCTTAAAAAAAAATTAATAGGTTCATCAGTACCAGTATATCATTTATTCTTCATATATACAATGACCATTGCCTATATGTAATTATGAAAAGAAACCAGGGGCAGCATTTACAAGACATTTTCGATCATTTTAATGCATTTGGCTTTTTAAAATCCCCTCGTGGAGTGTATGGACCTAAACCTATAGTACATTAAAAGATACTACTAATGCACATGGGAAATATAATTCCTTAGAAATGCCGCTTTCCTGTGACACCAGGTACAATTGGAAATGACGTGAAGCTTAGACCAGCTGTCACTTACGAGAAAGAGGAGTCCGTTATTTCTGGCATCTTCCAAATTTATGTCATACAAGAGATTGATCTTCCATTGAGGTTTTCTATACTGAAGAGAGAGATGACAGCTCAGATATCTTGCGCCTCTGTTCAATATTAGTAAGTCAAGCTTTGAAATACTGAAAAAACTTAACAGAAAACGTGTTAGGTTCTTTTTTCAAATAAATGCACAATAAAGTTACTGAAATTTATCAAATGCCTCCCTGTCCCTTAACGGATTCGCGGTTTTGTTCATTAAACACCCCATACCCCCCTGTCTGGGATCCATTGTTGTTCCGGGGTTATCCGTGGTTATCCGGGGTTAACCTCTTTCCTCATCTCAAAAAGAACCAGCGGGTTCTGCATCATCCCTTGGGACCGATTCTGGACTCCAGTAGGCTCACCTGAGAAAATAGGAATCTTTGATGATTTATGAGAAGTAAGCAACCTACGTGTAATTCTTAAGTGGGAGAAGGTCTCTAATTTAAGTGGCAGGCCACCAGGTCACTGAAGATGATTCTCTAGAATAAGGGTCAGCAAAAGTCTGTAAAGGGCCAGAAAGTCAATATTTTCAGCCTTGTAGGCCGTAGGATCTTGTCAGCTCCTTACCTCTGCTGTCTTGTCACAAAGGCAACCACAGACGACTTATAAGCAAACGGGTGAGGCTTTGTTCCGCTAGAGCTTAATGGAGGAACCCCGACGTTGGAATTCCATACGATTTTTCGTATGCCACAAAGTAGTTTCTCTTTGATGTCTCCCCCCAACTCTTTAGAAAGGTAAAAGCCATTCATATTTTTATCTCGTGAGACCTACAAATGCAGGCAGCATCCTGGATTTGGCTTACGGCTCTAATTTGCTGGCCCCATTCTAGAACTTACTAATTCATTGCCATTCCCGCTCATCGACCGCGATGGAACCGCCGCTTTGTGTTTTGCATCACCCCTTGCCCCCTCCCCCTGTCAGGGTTGTTGGGCACTAACCTCTATCTCACTGCCTTGTGAACACGGAAAATAGAAATAAGGGCATGTGTGTGTGTGCACTTTTAATTAGATGTCTTCTATTTTGAAAGCAAATAGTATGGATTTTGCTAAGAACGACACCAATTCTTCCTGGAGAAAGTCTATAGGTTGGCAGTAAATATTAAATGATGGGGAAAGCCAAGGGAAGTGGATTATTTAGCCAGAAGACGGAAAGTTGAGGGATGATGAAGTATTCCATAGCTATTATATTACTGGTGGTAAATATAGGTGGATTCTTATAACCTCTATTAGGGGAAATATGCAATTAATTCACTGACAGAAGCACAGCGTTATCTTTCTACATGGGAAAGTTTTCATAATCATGAAGAGCGAATAGCTGTTCAAGTGCCAGCTCCAGTCCAAAAAGAGTAAGAGAAAACTCATGGAAACTCCCATCAGAATAGATGGAATTAGACATAAGGAAAGACTGTTACACTCTAGAAATTTCCAAGTTCAAGGCAGCATTTTTCATTAAAGAAAGCATAGGACTATAGTAAAACCTGTCTTTGACATCAAATCGGTGGAAAAGATGATCTCAGGAAGTCTTTTAAAACGCTTTTGCCGATAGGATGTGTGATTAGATGGCTTTCTTTTATCAGCTAAAACCCTATCGTTAATTACTTTGCTGATGCCAAATACCAATCAATATGCTAGATCCTCTGTAAGTAGAGAGAGAGAGAGAGAGATAATAACGTACGTTCCGTAGGATTGTGCTTGTCAATTAAGTGAAAGTCATGGTAAAGGCGAATGGAAATGAACATTAGAGAAGACGTCTAGTGACTACAAATAGTCAAAACCAGTCTCGGAGTAAACAGTTAGTTTTAGCTTGTCCTTAGTGATGGCAATAGCCCTCTTTGGGGGAAAGAGTTTGCAGGACCTGGCTACTTAATGGAAGGGTTTAGAAGGGATAGAGTTGGTGAGGGTCCAAGCCTGAAGCAATGAACAGAACTACCAAGAGAGTAGATCAAAGTGAGAAGAGTAAAAGCCTTTGAAATAAGACCGACAATGTAAAGCCCAGGTCAGTGCAAAAGGCGATCAGTAAAGGGATGTGAGAAGTGGTGTAATGTAGGAGTTGTTGGAGAAGAGAAAGAAGCTTTTCACATAGTCAGTTTGCTGAAGAAATGAAACTGTTGAATGGAGTAGAAAGAGAATCTCTCGCCCTTGCTATTTAGGATGGCCTATTGTTAACGTTATTTTCTTTGTAATAAAGGAAATCTTCAGGCGCCTGGGTGGCTCAGTCGGTTAAGCTTTGGGTTTCAGCTCAGGTCATGATCTCACGATTCATGAGTTCAAGCCTCGCATCGGGCTCTGCGCTGATAGCAGGGAGCCTGCTTGGGATTCTCTCCTTCTCTCTCTCTCTCTCCCTCTCTCTCTCTCCCTCCCTCCACCCCTCCCCTGCTCGCTTGCACACTGTCTCTCAGAAGAAATAAATGAACTAAACAAAATGTGTTTTAAAAAGGAAATCTTGTTCAAAGGATGATTAATCAGTTCGGTATTCCAGTACTCTGTCACGTATGTGGTCAACTCCAGCTTCAAGGGAATTTGAATTTTGAGTTTAGCATAGTGCTTCCGTGAGCAGTGTTGTGGTTCTGTTCCTGAGAAAAAAGCAGCGTCGGGGGAGGCAAGCAGTTGGGTTGGCAACTGGCAGCGTCTGTAATAAATTATATAAAATTTTCAAGTTTTTTATTTGTTTGTTGGGGCTCGAACTCACGAAACCAGGAGATCATGACCTGAGCCAAAACCAAAGGTTGGATGCTTAACCAACTGAGCCACCCAGGCGCTGCTGTTGTCTTGGGCTTTTTTTTTTTTTTTTAACTTTTACTTATTTAAGTAATCTCTACACCCCACGTGGGGCTCGAACTCACCACCCTGAGATCCAGAGTCGCATGCTGTACTGAGCCACCCAGGCACCCTAGACTTGGTGTTTTTGACCAGAGTCCTCGTAACAGCCCCATTTCTTTCTGCCTTCTAAAAGGGATCATGGGGGCGCCTGGGTGGCTCAGTCGGTTAGGCGGCCGACTTCGGCTCAGGTCATGATCTCGCGATCCGTGAGTTCGAGCCCCGCGTCAGGCTCTGGGCTGACAGCTCAGAGCCTGGAGCCTGTTTCGGATTCTGTGTCTCCCTCTCTCTGACCCTCCCCCTTTCATGCTTTGTCTCTCTCTGTTTCAAAAAAAATAAACGTTAAAAAAAATTTTTTTTAAAGGGATCACGTTTTCTATCTGTCTGGACCGTGATTGGTCTGTTCTTGAGGCTATAACAGATTGATGTTTAAATAAGGCCGCTTCTCCAAAACACTTTATGTTAAAGATAATAAATTTATTACTGAAAGGAAGCGCCCCTGATAAAAATCTTAACCTCGTATTATGTCTCCAGTCATCTTCCAATAAAAGCATTACTGGCTACAATGATATTGGATATGTGCACATATTGGCTTTAATGTATAAATGTAAAAAAATTATTGTCAGTGTCTATTTTGTAGTCGGGATATAAAATAAAGCAATAGGTAGCCAGAACATACACCGGGCAGTGTGCATACATGTTCGTTCTGAACTTCAAATTTTGCTCCCTATTAACCTTTGTTTCCTAGATGGTGGATCAGCAGGGGGGCCAAGAACTGGCTTTTTTCCTCCCTTATGATTTTCTCATCTTCCACATATTTAGAGGAAGGAAATGAGAGACATGTCAAATTATAAAGATGTAACAAGTTACTAGAAGCAAAGAAATCCTAGCAATTTCTGCAGCGACAGAAATGTGTTAGATTATTACATAAGTATCTAATGTAAAATGTATTCATGGTTCATCTCAGTAATACAATCTCAATGAGTAAAAAAAAGAGGTCCCCGAAGGGTATCTCATACCTGTAAGAAATATGGATCGGTTGTTTAAATATTCTTATTATTCAACTTAAAAGGAAAAAGAATGAATTGCTAAATTTGAACTCATACACGATTTCTTTGTCTGTTCTTTTTTTTTCCCCCCCTGAACAACAGCCACAGTCGAGTGTTACAATCCAAGAACAAATGAGTGGACCTATGTTGCCAAAATGAGTGAGCCCCACTATGGCCATGCTGGAACCGTATATGGAGGAGTGATGTATATTTCAGGTAAACAATTCTAATGCAGATGCAATTAACACAACACATACACTTTTAACCATGTCACCATCTTTCCATATAGTGTGTAAAAATAATCCAGAAAAAATGGATAATCGAAGTATAATTCATGTTGATTTGAGAAGATCTGTTGTGTGTTTGTATTTGCATATAGATACCTTTGGTATTTTATAAGGTCATAAGACTAAGAGCAAAATAGTCCTGCTGTAAATACCTGACTTGGAAGAAATTGGAAAGCATTCAGCTTCCCCAGCTTGCCTTCCAGTCCCCATACTCCCTACTCTCTCTAATAAAGCCTGTACTCTAACAACCCCCGTTCATATTCTCCGTAGCGATACTTAATTCATTTTGATTTTACATTTAGCTAAACTCTATGATGAAATATATCATTGCATAACATGCAAGCTGTACTGTGCATAAACTTGCTTCTTTTTTTTTTTTTTAATTTTTTTTTTCAACGTTTTTTATTTATTTTGGGACAGAGAGAGACAGAGCATGAACGGGGGAGGGGCAGAGAGAGAGGGAGACACAGAATCGGAAACAAGATCCAGGCTCCGAGCCATCAGCCCAGAGCCCGACACGGGGCTCGAACTCACGGACCGCGAGATCATGACCTGGCTGAAGTCGGACGCTTAACCGACTGCGCCACCCAGGCACCCCATAAACTTGCTTCTGATGTACCTATAATGCATAATGATGTTCATTCTGTCATTTAGTGCACCCGATAATGTGTTTTTCCCTTTTCTTCAGCATTATCATGGGATTCTACTGTGATGTCCTTGCGTGACTAATTCTGTGCCGATTACCTATATGTTGGCGACGTGCACTTATATTTTTCTGATAACAAATCCTAAAACAGCTACAAGTTGCTCCAGTAACAACTTTCGTTCTCAAACTGTTGGTGTTGAAATCGTCCTTATGTCGAATTTAGAAAGGAGTCTCATTTTAACGTAACGCTCACCTCGGGTGTTGACATTTTACTTTGGTAGGCAGCTTCTTCTCGTCTGGCCCTGACATGGTCGACTTTTGCCACTTTCTTCCCATCCCGAGAGCCTGCCCGTGCCAGGCCAGCAGTTACACTATTAGAGAACAGAGGCGTTAAGGTGATGCTTGTGGTCGGAGTCTCTGAACGCTGCTGCCTTATGAAATCTGTAATCAGTAAGGATCAGTGAAAGGCCTGGAGTGTGTGATTGGCAGGTTTCTGGTGTTAAATTTATGAGCAACTACGGCATGTCTTACATTGCAAGAGCCATCCAGGAAATCATATGCTCCGCTACTCAATGATTTACACCCTCTACCTATTTTATGTGCGTAGATGCTATGCCATTATAATGAGAGCTCCAAATCCTCTGGGGATAAAAAAAAAAAATGGCATCGAATGGTTCTAGTGGTACTCTGCCATAGCTAACGTGTATTGCGGAAACGACCTTACCAGTCAAGAATAGGATCGTAACCATAGCTGATCCTCAAACCAAAAAAAAAAAAAAAAAAAAAAAAACACGCTGTTTTGCTTCCAGAGAATTCTGTAAAGTACAGGAGAAAAAAAAAAAGTTAAAAGGCAGAAAGAAAACAATGATTGCCATCTGGCCACCAGACAGTAGAGTTTTGATTGACATGGATGAAAATTTGTTTAGCCCTCTCCCTAATCTGCAGAACATAGAGTCTGGTACTTTCATTGTAGAGGCTGATTTATAAGTGACCTACGAATGTCCTTCGTAGACGATACAGACTCACCAGGTCAACAACAAACTGCTGTACATATGAAATTCCGTACGTGTTCAGCACTCTAATTCTCCAAATGTCCATGCTGATAATGACGAGATTACCTTCCTCACCCCACCGGGCAGAAACTCTACCAAAAAACCCAGTTCCGAGTATTGTTACATGCTTGTGTGTTTGCATAATACCATCCACCTTGCAAAGGAGCATTTTGATTTGTTTGACTTCAAAGTCCCAATGCTAGCGAGATTACAAGGGTAGCCGTTCTTATGTGGCAAGTGAGGAAATGGGCAACTGGAATTTAACACACCCCCCAGCCCAGTGCTCAGCTCCCGGGGCGTGCCTGCTTCATAGCTGAGATTTACTGCAGACCCAGCTCTCCAAAAGTGGCCCAAATATATTTTCATGTAGTAAAGCCTCATAAAGTCCATGGGTCTCTGCTTGAGAACGTCCTTGAAATAATATAAGCTAGTTTGTGGTTCTTTAAGAATCTGAAGATGGCGGGGCGCCTGGGGGGCTCAGTCGGTTCAGCGTCCGACTTCAGCTCAGGTCATGATCTCGCGGTCCGTGAGTTCGAGCCCCGCGTCGGGCTCTGGGCTGACGGCTCAGAGCCTGGAGCCTGTTTCAGATTCTATGTCTCCCTCTCTCTGCCCCTCCCCCGTTCATGCTCTGTCTCTCTCTGTCTCAAAAATAAATAAATGTTAAAAAAAAAAAAAAAGAATCTGAAGACGGTACCTTCTTGATTTTTTTTGTAATCCCAGAGAAAGTACTTGCTGAGGGCAGACACGTATAAGGACACCACCGATCAGCTGTAAAGCGTCACACTGTGCGGCCACAAGTTCATTATCTGTGGTAGCCTTTTATTTACTTGTGCTTTTTTAGAATTCTCTGTCTACCTCATGCCTACTTTCATTCTTTAGGAGGAATTACTCATGATACTTTCCAAAAGGAGCTGATGTGCTTCGACCCTGATACTGACAAATGGATCCAGAAGGCGCCAATGACCACTGTCAGAGGTCTGCATTGCATGTGTACGGTGGGCGAGAGGCTCTACGTCATTGGTGGCAATCACTTCCGAGGGACGAGCGATTACGACGATGTCCTGAGCTGTGAATACTACTCCCCTATCCTTGACCAGTGGACCCCAATTGCTGCCATGCTAAGGGGGCAGAGCGATGTTGGGGTCGCTGTCTTTGAAAATAAAATCTACGTGGTTGGTGGGTATTCCTGGAATAACCGTTGCATGGTAGAGATCGTGCAGAAATACGACCCAGATAAAGATGAATGGCATAAGGTTTTTGATCTCCCGGAGTCCCTTGGTGGCATCCGAGCTTGTACGCTCACGGTTTTCCCCCCCGAAGAAACCACACCATCACCTTCTAGAGAGTCCCCTCTTTCTGCACCGTAAGATCATCCCTCCAACTAAGATGCTGTAGTCCTATCTTTGCAACGTGTCATGAATTCTCTTCTTTTGCCCCCCTTTAGTAGTGTGTTAGGATTAGCCTCCAGTAATCGATGCCGATATTGGAAAAAAGACAACCTTGATGTTATTTGTGCTGTTCGTTTGGCTTAGAGTGTTTATCAAGTGGTAACAAAACCATTCTGGAAATGTATCCCGTTGAAGCTGATGTTTAACGTACAAAAAAAAAAAAAAAAAAAAAAAACCAAAAACCACAAAACCACAAAAAAAAAAAAAGAACCCACCAAGGTATTGTCTATAAAATGTTTCTTCAGTACTTTCTTGATGCCGTGTACCGGGTGTGAGGTATTTATCATCTCCTATTCGAAAGCCCCATAAACCAACTTGCAGGTGGATTGTAACTACAACTGTGCTAATAACTAGGCTTCAAAGTAAAAAGTTTTCGCTTTCATCTTTGTGAGGTGTGAAAGGGAGGCGGCTCGCCCCACCAGGAGACAATAGCGAAAGGTCGCCAACTCGCATGAGCTCCCTCCCTCTTTTCATAAAGTATTTTTGACATATCTGTCAACCCACCTGTCTGTGTGGGTGCGTTGAGAACATAGAAAGTTTCTTAGACACACAGGAGAAATCGTAACTGTAACCAAACAAAAAAAAAACAAAACAGCACGACCCCTGTACTTATAAACAAGGGTTCGGGGTTTCTAAAGTGTGTATAGACACACACACATACATACATCAGACACAAAATTTTAAACCTTGAACGGCGCGTCGGATCAACGTGCAAAAGCCTTTTTAAATTCCTTCCAAAAAGCAGCTTCCATGAGAATGGGAATTCAGTGCATACTGAATTGAGGTGGATAAGGGCTAGAAGTTTTGAGCAACTCAATTTGTCACAAGACCAAATTTTTCCTTCCGAGACTGTAATCGACACCTTCTCCTTGGCTGTTGAGGTAACTTACGTATTATGTGTTCTGTATACTCTCGATTCATAAGGTTATTTAGCACAAAATGTAGCAGCTTCACCTGGCGAGCTGCTTTTGCTCAGTGATCTCAACTTCCATGTTTTATCTCTTTTTGTTCAATAAAAAAGCATTTAATGTCATGTTGGTCTCAGGCGTCCTATTATTGTCTGATTTGACTTCCGTTAATTTTCTTGCTTTGGGTGCGGCAAGATTCAGCGGAGCCGAGAGCACTGAACGGTTTGGATTAATGCGAATGGCTTCTATTCAGGGAAGAAAGCAACCTGACCAGGTCTAACCTCATTGGCCAAAACTCATTGCTGGTTGTCTTTGTGGAATTAGTTCACCTAAGATGTGAATCGGCCCCTCTTCATTCCCACCATAAGAGCAGGGAAATTTCTGAGGCCAGTTTCCCTGATCTTGGAGAAGATCCATGTTGCCTAGTGAGAAGACATCATGTAAAATGACCTAAGAGATTTGTTCTTGACCTAGGATTGTAAAGGAACGATGGGGAGATGATTGTTTGAGGATTAGGTTAGGGCCACACGCATGATCTTTTCTTACCGTATCTGCCAATGACCAGATTCGGTCGGAACCAAAAATTTGGAGCTAGTCCCCGAGCAACGAGGGTGTCACCAGCTTTTTTCACCAGTGAGGAATCAGCAGTGCCGAGGTCTTCGCTCTTCAGGGGTCAGGTGATTTCAGTCCTGTGCTTGTCAGCGGAGCTCATTTATCCATTGGCACATAGCTCCCACCTGCCTAAAGATGGGGGCGTGTGCAGGACGGAGTCACGGTCCTGCCGCAGTCCAGTGGGGGGGGGGGGGGTTCCTGGTCGGAAGGCTCCCTCTAAACAGCAACGATCCTTGGCATCTTGTCGCCTGTTCTTGTCTCCACGTCCTCGGAGTCCTGTCCAGTCAACGGAAGGAAAACGGAGCCTTGCAGGTATGAGGGCTGGAAGGGCCAGGCTTGAAAGAGGCATCCGGCATTTTCACCCACATCCTCCTGGCCGGAAGTCACTCCCATGGTCACATATAAACCCAAAGGGGGGGGGGGGGCAAGGAAATATCAGGTAGCTGCATGCCCAGAAGGAAGGGAATAGGGTGATTAATGTCACACAGCGCTGTTATTAAACCATCCCAACAGCTGGTAAATGATTACACATTTTCCTTCCCAGCGAATTAACTATTTGTCTTTATCAAAAAAAAAAAAAAATAACCTGCTTTACAAAACACCGTTTCTCACCTTGCCTTTCTTAGGCTCTTGATCTGGAAAAAGGAGTTCTAGAATGCATTACATCTCAAAAGGTTCATGATTTTCCTTCTTGGTCAACATCGGTAGGGTGGGAAAGATGAGTAAAAAAAAATCTACTTTGCCTATTTCTGGAACTTCGAAAAATGCACGCGATAACCAGGCTTGGTCCTGACGAGTAAAACTTACCACCGGAAACTCTTTCCCGTCTAACATTACTATAGGGACTTCGGGAAATATGTAAGTGTGTAATGTTTCTTTGCGGGTTGCTAAAATAATTCCCTCACCTTAGCCCTGAGAGGGTGCTCCACAGGACAATTAAGGAGTGTTTTATTTCATTACTTCGACCATGTGACCTTGCGCCCCTCTCCCCCGCCCCCGCGTCCAAAGTCTTTTGTGTTTTTTTTTCCCCCCATGAGCAGTGAGCAGCCTTTCTTGGGTGGAAAGTTGGCATCGCCTCTAATTGTACTCTTGGCTCCTCTGCCTGCCGTTTGTTTTTCATTTGCGGGCTGCCAAACCTCAGGTTTAGTTCCTTCCACATCAGATAGCTGTTTGGCTGGGCAAGGAGGAAAGGAAATGTGAGGCAAGTTCACGAGGATTAAGGGAATTTTAAATTGCTCAAATAATGCCGTATGTAAAAACCCTTTTGGGGGTGCCTGGGTGGCTCAGTCGGTGGCGCGTCCAACTCCTGATGTCTGCCCAGGTCATGATCCCAGGGTCGTGGGATCGAGCCCGCCCCCCCCCCCCCCCCCCGCCTCCCCCGACGGGCTCCACACTGAGGGTGGGGCCTGCTTGAGGGTCTCTCTCTCCTTCTGCCCCTCTCCCCACCCCCCTGCTTGTTCATTCTCGCTCTCTCTAAAATAAGAAAATGAAAATAAATTTTAAAAAGTAAACTATTTGGGTAGTTGTAACGTGCAACATATAGATCAATTGGGAAATACAAGAGGGAAGAAAAATATTTATCTCCCCCCATGTCAAGGTGATTACTGCTAAATAGACTATTGTTTTTTACCCAGTTGTCATTTAAAATCAGGGTAAATAGGGGCACCTGGGTAGCTCAGTCAGTCAAGCATCCAACTCTTGGTTTGTTTTTTTTTTTAATTTTTTTTTTAACTTTTATTTATTTTTGAGACAGAGAGAGACAGAGCATGAACGGGAGAGGGTCAGAGAGAGGGTGACACAGAATCGGAAGCAGGCTCCAGGCTCTGAGCCATCAGCCCAGAGCCTGACGCGGGGCTCGAACTCACGGACCACGAGATCATGACCTGAGCCGAAGTCGGATGCTTAACCGACTGAGCCACCCAGGCACCCCCAACTCTTGGTTTCATCTCAGGTCGTGTTCTTACAGTTCGTGAGATTGAGTCCCATGCCAGTCTTCTAGCTGACAGTGCGAAACCTGCTTGGGGTTCTCTCCCTCTCTCCCTCTCTCCCTCTCTCTCTCCGCCCCTCCCTGCTGGTGCACTTGCTCTCTCAAAATAAACTTAAAAAAAAAAAAAAAACACCAACCTTGTTCATTGAAAAAAAAATCAGAGGAAATAGGGGCACCTGGCTGGCTCAATCAATAGAGCGTGCGACTCCCGATCTCAGAGTCATGAGTTGGAGCCCCACGTTCGGTGTAGAGAGTGCTTAAAAAGAAAATCCCAAGGGGCACCTGGGTGGTCCAGTTGGTTAAACAGCCGACTTCCGCTCAGATCATGATCCCACGGCTTGTGAGTCTGAGCCCCGCGTTGGGCCCTGTGCTGACAGCTCAGAGCCTGGAGCCTGCCTCAGATTCTGTCTCTCTCTCTCTCTCTCTCTCTCTCTCTCTCTCTGCCCCTCCCCCACTCACACTCTGTCTCTTAAAAACAAACATTAAAAACAAATTTTTTTTTAAAGAAAATCTTAAAAAAAATAAAATAAAAATGTGAAGACCATTCTTAGCTCAAGGGCCATAGAAAAATAGGCCACAGGGGCGCCTGGCGGGCTCAATAAGAGGAACATGGGACTCGATCCACGGGTTGTGAGTTCGAGCCCCACACTGGGTGTAGAGATGAAAAACAAACACACACAGGGGCGCCTGGGTGGCTCAGTCGGTTAAGCGGCCGACTTCAGCTCAGGTCATGATCTTGCGGTCTGTGAGTTCAAGCCCCGCATCAGGCTCTGTGCTGACTGCTCAGAGCCTGGAGCCTGCTTCAGATTCTGTGTCTCCCTCTCTCTCTGACCCTCCCCTGTTCATGCTCTGTCTCTCTCTGTCCCAAAAATAAATAAACGTTAAAAAAAAAAAATTAAAAAAAAAAAAGAAAAACAAACACACACAAACTTGAAAAAAAGAAGAAAGAAAAATAAGCCACAGACCAGATTTCGTCCAGGGGCTATAGTTGGCCCGCTCTTGGCATTCGTTTATTCGCTCAGCAAACATTAATTGTGAACCTACTGCGTATTAATGTCAGTGAAGAGGCCTGGGGCTGCTAACATGAATACAAAATCCCTGCCCTCAAGGAGCTTAGTCCACGGGAGCAGATGTAGCGGGCTGGTGGCCACGAGGGTGTGTGAAGAAGCAATGTCTGAGCACGGTAACTGCATAGATGTTTATAAAGAGCGCCTGCGTTAACACGATGTCACTTTTCTTGCCGCAAAGCTGTAAATAAAAGAGTTCCCGGTAGGGAAGGGGCAGCCAGTCCTTGAAATCCCAGCTCCGGTCGGTGGACGTTCAACTTGAACTTACAGAGCTCTCGCTAATCACCCCAACCACCGACGTGCCGGGTAGGGTCACACATAACTTGTCCTTTGCGGTACTCTATTTTTTTTTTTTTTTTTTTAATTTGAGAGAGAGCTCGCAGGCAGGGGAGAGGGGCAGAGGAAGGGAGAGAGAATCTTCAGCAGGCTTCATGCTCAGTACAGAGCCCTCCTCGACGACCCTGGGATCATGACCTGAGCTGAAATCAAGAGTCAGTCGCTCAACCGACTGAGCCACCCAGGGGCCCCTGAAGATTGTATTTTTTAAAAGTAACCTCTAGGGGCCCCTGGGTAGCTGAGTCGGTTAAGCGTCCGGCTTCGGCTCAGGCCATGATCTCACAGCTCGTGAGTTCGAGCCCCGCGTCGGGCTCTGTGCCGACAGCTCGGAGCTCGGAGCCTGCTTCGGATTCTGTGTCTCCCTCTCTCTGACCCTCCCCCACTCACACACCGTCTCTCCCTCTCTCTAAAACAAGAAATAATTTTTTCTTAATTAAAAAAAAATTAATCTCTGCACCCAACATGGGGCTCAAACCCACAACCCCAAGACCAAGAGTCACACACTCCTCCGACTGAGCCAGCTGGGTGTCCCTACGTTTCATCTTAAATAGGACAATTTTCAGCATACTGGCATGTAGAGAAAGGAGGATAACGAACACCTGTGTACCTGTTACTTCTGTGTAGCAAGCGTAAATATTTTGTCATATTTGCTTCATCTCATTTTTTAAAAGGTTAAAATGTTTTCAAGTAAATATGGACATTGTGATGTTTCTCCCCTAACTACTTCGGAACATATGTTTAACGCTAAGGAAAATTTTCTTCTTTGTACCAATCCCATTATCGTGTCTAACAAAGTTTATGATACTTTACTCCGTCTCCATTTATGTATTTACGTATTTATTTATTGCCAAGTTAGCTAACATACGGTGCATACAGTGTCGTCTTGCCTTCGGGAGTAGAACCCAGTGATTCATCGCTTACAAACAACACCCAGTGCTCATCCCAACGGGTGCCCTCCTCAGTGCCCATCACCCCTTTCCCCCGCCCGCCCCCCACCTCCAACCCCCATCAACTTTCAGTTTGTTCTCTGTGTTTAAGAGTCCCTTATGGTTTCCCTCCCTCTCTGTTTATAATTCGTTTTTTTTCCCCTCCCTTCCCCCATGGTCTTCGGTTCAGTTTCTCGAATTCCACCTAGGAGCGAAAATGTAGGGTATCTGTCTTTCTCTGGCTTATCTCACGTCGCCTGATGCCCCCCAGTTCCATCCACGTTGTTGCAAATGGCAGGACTTCATTCATCTTCGTGGCCGAGTGGTATTCCGTTACATATTTATAAACCACATCTTCTTCAAATACCCACTAGATACTTAAATGTCCTCCGTTGTCCCCCGCCTCGCTCTTGCCCCCTGGTTGAAACCAGGATAGAAGAGGGCTCTGTGGCCCAAGACCACAACTTCAGAATATCTGCCAGTAAGACAGTACAAGAGGGAGGGACCACCTCCGTGGGAAGTTCCAGCCCATGCCCTGAGCATGCTGGCCTATGGCAAAGGGAGGGGCTGCCCTAGCCCAAAAGGGCTAATGATCCTCACCAGTGAGCGTTTCGTCAGGGATTCGGGGGGGGGGGGTGACATTTTTTCAAAGCCCTCAAGAGCAGGGCCAGATGCCTAAGAAGCATACCTAGGACACTCACGGGTACAACACTGAACAAAAGCGAGTTCTCAAAAATATTTCTCAGGGCGGGTCCCTGGGTGGCTCAGTCGGTTAAGCGCCCAACTCTTGATTTCAGCTCAGGTCGTGACCTCACGGGCCGTGAGATTGCGCCTCGCGTCGGCTCTGCGCTGACAGCACGGAGCCTGCTTGGGATTCTCTCTCCCTCTCCCTCTCTCTCTCTGCCCCTCCTCCGCTTAGGCTCTCGGTCTCTCGAGATAAATAAATAAACTTGAAAAAAAAAAAAAAAGGATAGATCCCTTTGCAGGCCTCAGAGAGGCCAAGACTGGGGTAGCAGGTGCAGGAAAGTCTCATGAGAAACTGTCGCTTCTGCCCATTGGGCTTGAGAATCAGGAGCAAGATACAGGAGGAAACCGAGGCCTGGCCTCTGAGACACGGCTTGCTTCTTCTGTCACAAGAGAAAAACTCTCAACTCATAGCTATGCACAGGGATGGGCAGGAGAACGCCGGAAATTGCTCGAGAGCTGGGCCAGGTGAACCACTTCTTTGAGACTCTTGGGCTTCCATGACATAATCCTATTTTCTGACTGCTTTTTGTCCCCTCGTTGTCTGTGCTAACCCTGATCGATCGATCGATTGTATTTTGTCATGTTTATTTTTGAGAGAGAGAGAGAGAGAGAGAGAGGGCGCAAGTGGGGGAGGGGCAGAGCGAGAGGGGGACAGAGGATCCGAAGCGGGCTCTGCGCCGACAGCAGCGAGCCCGATACGGGGCTGGAACTCATGAACCGTGAGATCACGACCTGAGCCGAAGTTGGACACTCAACTGACTGAGCCACCCTGGTGCCCTTATTTATTTATTGTATTTTTTAGAGTTTATTTATTTATTTTTGAGAGGGAGGGAGGGCGGGGGAGGAGCAAAGAGAGAGGGAGACGGAGAATCCCAAGCAGGCTCCGTGCAGAGCCCGACGCGGGGCTCGAGTTCACGAACCACGAGATCACATGACCTGGGCGAAACTCAGGAGTCAGGCGCTCCAATGACTGAGCCACCCAGGCGCCCCTCTTTATTGTATTTTTAATTGAAGTACACGTGACAGACCCCGTTACATTAGTGTCAGGTGTACAACGTTATGCGGTACTCACGGGTGTTGTCACCATCTGTCACCAGATGTGGTGCTCTTTTTGTTTCCGTCCCCCCATCCGTCATTTACCTCTTGGTGTGACTGAGCAGATCTGGTGCTTTTCCATCTATCTCTTAGGGAGGTCCGAGGGGCGGAATCCATGGAAAGGGCGGAAGTCTTTGGAAGGTGAAAGAATATGCACCCATCCATCAATCGGGAAGGCACTACTGGGGCGCCTGGGTGGCTCCGTTGGTTGAGTGGCCGACTTCCGCTCAGGTCATGATCTCACGGTTGGCGAGTCTGAGCCCCGCGTCGGGCTCGCAGCCTGTCGGTGCAGAGCCCGCTTTGGATCCTGTCCCCCCCCTCCCCGCCACTCCCCTGCTCATGCCCTCCCTCTCAAAAATAAATAAAACATTTAAAAAATTGGGAAAAAAAATTAAGAGGAAGGCGCTCCCAATTTTGCTTCCAAGGGAGAAGAAGGTGCGTGTGGTCACGGGTCGAGAAAGCAGAGTTTCCAACGAGCTGGCAGGGCATGTACGTGGATCCCTTTGTAGAGAGAACTGATCCCTTTGTAGAGGGTGGGTTATAAGCAGCCGACTATCCCTTAGGAGTCCAAGAAAGCCCCATAGATGATTGACAGGCCCCAACAGATTATGAGGGAGGAACCAATGGGTGGCTTGGAGTGAAGCCACACGCTGGGCGTTTCTTTCATTCCGCAGGGCCCTTTCAGTCTGTTATTTTCCAAGGAGCCCAGGGAGCCATACACGTAATTTGCGCAGACTCTAGATACACGTAGGAAACCAACAGTTGTGTGTCCTGGGGGGTGCTGGACGGTGACGGTGGACTAAGAATCAGACAGAAGAGCACGATACGCCATAGCACAACGAGCCCAGGCCACCGCCCAGATGTCTCTAGAAGGTGACTCTGTCGTTCAGCGAGGGAGAGTGGAGCCAGGCCCGTGCTAGGTTCCTGAGAGAGGAAGGGGAAAGGCGACTCGGCCGCAGGTTGGCGGATGTTGTCGCAGACCCAGCGTCGTTCACGAGGACTGGGAGGAGCCTGGAGCCCGATCCAGAAGACCTTTGGGGGCGTAGCTGCAACACAAGGCGGGAGACCATCTCTCGAGGAAATTTTCCCCGAACCCCTCTTTGCCCTCTGGCGGATGGTGACCACGCTCAGAACCAGTGAGGTCTCTGAAAGGGGCAGTGCCTTTGAGGGATCCAGCACAGGAGCGAGGGCAGAATTAAAGGCTGGCCACCGGAGGAAGGAGAAGAGAAGCCAGGACACTGATAGTCACGGGGGGAAGGTCTCGCACCTCCTCCCAGAGCACAAAGGATAGAGGCTCTGTTGGGAACGGCCACTAAATGAAAACTGGGGTCCCCTCCGCCCTTAAGGGGTGGCAAAGAGACACCGAAATATCGTCCGCGCTCACTACTGTTTTCACGCATGTCTCAGGTTAAATAGACGTGGTCCCAAGAGTCTGCAGAGAGGCCAGAAACCCGTGAAATCCCATCTGTGTCTGGTCTTGCTTTCGAGGGGTCCAGGGTAGAATGCGTGTGGTCTCCGGTCAAAGACATAGCGTCGAGGGGCACCCGGGTGGCTCAGTCGGTCAAGCGCCTGACTCTTGATCTTGGCTCAGGTCACGATCTCACGGTTCGTGAGTTCGAGCCCCGCGTCAGGCTCTCTGCTGATGGTGCGGAGCCTGCTTGGGATTCTCTCTCTTCCTCTCTCTCTGCCCCTCCCAACTCTTGCTCTCTCTCTCTCTCTCTCTCTCTCTCTCAAAATAAATAAATACACTTAAAAAAAAAAAAGACATAGAGTCAAGTGAGTTGCCTGAAGCCTACCAAGGTGGCAACACAGCCCAACGCGGAGCTCGATCCCACGACCCTGGGATCATGACCCGAGCTGAAATGATACTCAACGGACTGAACCACCCAGGTGCCCCCAACGTGAGCTTGTAAAAAAATGTATTTTAAGGGCATCTGGGTGGCTCAGTCAGTGAAGGGTCTGACTCTTGATTTCAGCTTGGGTCATGATCTCACGGTTCATGGGATGGAGCCCCACGTCAGGCTCTGTGCTGACAGAGGGGAGCCTGCTCGGGATTCTCTCTCTCCCTCACCCCACCCCTCCCCACGCTCACTTGCTCTCTCTCTCTCAAAACAAATAAACTTCAAAAAAAATTTTTTTAATTTCCTTTTTTACTGTGTCTACAAATTTCACAAAATCATATGGACCACCAGTCATGGGTGAGGGACTCTGATATTTTCCATTATTTTCTGTTATTATTTGAGTTGCCTGTTGTGACCCCAGAAACTGAATTTTTCTGACCAAGCAAGGAGAGTTGTCTGGTAGTTTGAACAACACTGGATTGGAGGGTCTTTTTTTTTTTTTTAAGTTTATTTATTTATTTCGAAGAGAGCACGAGTGTGTGCAAGGGGGGGTGGGGCAGAGAGAGAGGCGGGGAGAGAGAATCCCAAGCAGGCTCCGCACCGTCAGTACAGAGCTCGACTGGGTGCTAGTCCTCACGAATCACGACACCACGACCCAAGCTAAAGTTGGACGCTCCACCGACTGAGCCACCCAGGTGCCCCTGGACTGGAGGGTCTTTAAGATATTTTTCTGCTGGATGTTCTGAAAATTAAAGGGGTTCGATTAGAGACATGGCAAAACACAATAATGTTTATCTATAGCTTCAGTCTTACTGAGGCTCTCTCTCTTTGAGCTTTGTCCGCGTATGGGCAGTTGTGAAAGAAAAGTCAGATGTTCTGCGTCTCCAGGTGACGAGGTCCCCTAGACACGTGCTTGACTCCCCGACCTGGACACACACTAGCAGGAAGACCAAGGCACTTAGATCTCCAAACCCCAACAGCCTCGGCTGTAAAGGGGGGATGATAATGCAGACCTTACAGGTGGTGAGGAGGGTAAATGAGATCTTGGGTGTGAAGGAGCCCACAGGGGCCATGACGTGCAGATCCCTTGGACTAAACGTGATTTGCAGGCATGATCCGCTGGGCCACTGTCCCTACCACTTGTATTATCTGAGGTCCTCTGTGCACATTTAGATGACCTGTGGACCTCTAAAGGCACTTGAGTTGGCTACTCTTGGCTTAGCATAAGGCATGGGACAAAATGTGGCATTTAATTTGGGTCATTCTCTTTATTCTCCCTCGTCCTAGCACCATGGGAATCACTGAAGCCATGAGATCACAGGGCAGGTCCTTTCAGCTCGTCTTCTTCATTAAAATGGAAATCCTGTCCTGCTTACTCTTCAGGGTCATCGGAAGGTTCAAACGACATACGCTTTTTTCATTGATTCATCGTTCGTTAATCCATTCGGCCAACATTTACCGATCACTGTATGGCCCAACAGAAGCTTTCGCCGTTGCTTCCAAGAGGCCTCCACTGTCAAGAGAAAGGGCTGCATGATTTCTATGAGGGCACAACTTTTTCAGGTCTGTCTTTCTCTTGACAGTGGGGTGTGTTGGAAGGGGGGCTTTATCAGAAGAGCATGATTTTGGTGCCATGGCAGCTCCTTGTGGTATCCAACGTCTTTTCCTTCATGTTCTTTCCTTTGTCTTTCCTCCCCTACCCCCACTGCCAATATTTCAGAGACATTAAGGGATTTGCCCAAGATTTTTTTCAAAGATTTTAATTTTAAGTAATCTCTATACCCAACATGGGGCTGGAACTTATAACCCGGAGGTCAAGAGTCGCATGTTCTTCCGACTGAGCCAGCCACGGCCCCCAGGATTTGCCCAAGATTATTCATCCAGGCCATCCTCTTCTATAGGCATGCATCTTCTATTTTATGATGGGTACTGTTATTTTATGATGGGAACATGCTATCTCAAAGATGGGGTGAAATTGGGAGTGGTTTTTTTTTTGAAAGTTTATTTTTTCTGAGAGATCGAGATAATGCAAGCAGAGGAGGGGCAGAGAGAGAGAGAGAGAAAGAGAGAGAGAGAATCCCAAGCAGCCTCCACACTGTCAGTGCAGAGCCGGACGGGGGCTCAAACCTATGAGACTGCAAGATCATGACCTGAGCCGAACTCAAGCGTTGGACGCTCAACTGAGTGTTGTTTTTTTAAAGCGAAATTGAAAAAAAATTTTTTTATTGTTTATTTTTGAGAGAGAGAGAGGCAGAGCATGAGCAGGAGAGGGGCAGAGAGAGAGGGAGACACAGAATCCGAAGCGGGCTCCAGGCTCCGAGCTGTCAGCACAGAGCTCACGCAGGGTGGAACTCACAAACCCGTGAAATCATGACCTGAGCCGAAGGTGCACGCCCAACCAACTGAGCCACCCAGGCGCCCCCCCGGAGTGTGTTTTGATGTCCGTCATGGCCAACATCCCCCAGAACTGGAAGGTTCCAGTGCATTGGGATGTGACTGGCTTGAGTTAACATGGCCTGGCCCTCCTATGGGTAACAACACACACTCGTGATGAACACGTTAATCAGTTTCACATCCTGTGTCCCAGTAGTGTTTCTTGTTACTCATAATGCATCATGAGGTGGTTCTCCAGAGATGCTGGAAGAATAGTACGTCTAATTCTGGCAAATGAGGGATGATAAATTTGACTCCAATCATTTATGGAATGGTCCTAAGTGAGTAAAACAAGACAAAGACAGATACCATGTAAGTGGAGGTGAGTGGTAAAACACACAAGCCCGATCAAGATGCAAAATGAGGGCCCCACTTGGGTTCAGTTTGATAAGCATCTGACTCTCTATTTTGCCTCCGATCGTGATCTCGTGGTTCGGGAGTTTGAGCCCCACATGGGGCTCTGCCCTGACAGCATGGAGCCTGCTTGGGATTTTCTCTCTCCCTCTCTCTCTGTCCCTCCCCCGCTCGCACTCACTCCCTCTCTCTCTCAAAATAAATAAATAGACTTTAAAAAATGAGGGCACCCCTTTTTTGAGCCATGAGATTCGAATTTCTCTAAAATGGTCTGAAGTAATTCAGAGCTCTTCTGCAAAACAACGGACGGGTATTCGTCAAAAGTGCCAAGATCGTGAAGGTCAAATACTAAAGGACTATCACAGACTGGAAGAGAGCAAAGAGACACAACAAATATTTACAATATGAGATCTGGATTGGATACCAGAACAGAAGAGGGACATTAGCACAAGAACCCTGGTGGAATGCAAATGACGTCTGTAGTTTAGCTAATAACACTATACGGAGTTAATTTCCTGGTTTTGCTAATTTTACCAAGATTACGCAAGGTGTTAACATTAGGAGAAGCTCGGTAAAGGGTATATGTGAACTCCCAGGACTATTTTTGCAAATTTTCTGTAAGTCTAGAATCATTTTAAAATAAAAATTTTTTAAACGACTCGAAATATATAGGCATTATCTCACTGGACAATACTGGCCTGATCCACGTTTCTTCTTTGGCCTTAGGAATCAGACATATTTTTGTAGGCTTTTATGCATGTGGGTACTCAGAAGCTCAGACCAGGCTGAGGGATAGTCCTGAATAGATGAGTATGATCATGGAACTAAGTTCTATGACTCTAACATCTTTGTAACTCAGTTTCCTCATTTAGAAAAGGTGGGATTGGGGCGTCTGGGTGGCTCAGTCAGTTAAGTGTCTCATTCTTGGTTGTGGCTCAGGTCATGATTTCAGAGTTCGTGGGATTCAGCCCCCCATTGGGCTGCTTAGGACTCTGTCTCTCTCTCTCTCTCTCTCTGTCTCTCTCTGTCTCTCTCTCCCTGCCCCTCCTCTGCTTGTGCTCTGTCTCTCTCTCTCTCAAATTAAGTATTTTTTTTTTTAATGAAAAGGTGGGATTAGACTCCATTTTGAAGAACTCTTTAAGGTTTTAACGTTTTATGGCGTCTCTTCTGACGCAACGGTCAACACCAAGGAAAATGGCCCCTGGGAAAAGTTGAAGCAGGGATATTGAGGAAGGGACAGCTTCTTTGGAGTTAGCAAGACTTGGCAAACGTTCTGGAGATAGCGCTGGTTTGTGAAAGCCCTTTGCAAAAATAGCCAGAGTTAGCGCTATGAGTATTACCTCTGTAAACAGGCATGAACTCTTGTCGGATGTTGGGGATAAGGTATGCGGAGAGCAGACTGTGGGAAGGTCAGCTTACACCGCTGGAAACGATTAGCAAGCGTCCCGCCTTTGTCTGGAGGTCATTCACTCAGGGTGCTTATGGACTTGTCTTTTTCACTCGAAGCAATATTCTTGTCCAGGGAAGTAGAAAACTGTGTTAAGTGTAAGTCATTTTTTTTTTTAAATTCTAGAATCATTTATCCGTGCCCTGTCTCCATTTGCAAGATGAGGAAATTGCAAGACTATATGCTCATTTGATCTTGCCCGAAGTCACAGGAATTCAGTGAGGTAGGTTCCTCCTCTGTTCCATGCACTAATAATAGTAATCACTGGTCAAAGGGGTGTAAAGTGTCAGTTACGCCAGATGAATAAGTTCTAGAGATCTAATGTACAGCAACGTGATTACAGTTAACAGTACAGTGAAACCTCGGATTGGGAGTAACACTTGTTCTGCAAGTGTTCCCTAAGATGAGCAAACATTTCTTACGAATTTTCGCTTGATAAACGAGTGATGTCTTACAATACGAGTCACATGATCACGACTGAGCCGATGGTTCTCTCTCTCTCTCTCTCTCTCCGGGATTGTGGGTAATCGTCTCCCATGCTCAGATGCTCGGTCTCAGGCCACGATGTTTGGCAGAAATCAGTGATCTTTCAGAACGCTGGAAGGTGCCCACAACCGGCACTAGTGTATTTTTTGTCACTTCAAAGCACCTCTGGACAGTCCTTTGCTTCTCCAGACAAGAGGAAGCATCGGAATGCTTTGCTTCATTCTAGGTCAGGCTGCCGGCGGATATAGCCCTTTCCTCTGCTGCCTTGTTGCCAGTCACATTAAATACAGTCTAGGACAAGAGTTTATTAATGCTGTCCTGTAGTCAACATCCGTGCGAGCGTATGCAATGGCCCCCGTGCACAAAAAGGTTGAAAAGAAAGGCGGTAAGAAGGTTACGGTGGTTACGGTGGAAGTTAAGAAGGAAACCATCGAGAAGGGCAAACGAGGTCTGCGAGTGGCCGAAATTGCAAGACCTGATGAGAAGTCTACCTCTGCCTCTCGTCTGCAGAGGAAGAGGAGAAAAGCGTGGAGGACTCCCTCGCTTCAAATGAGATTAGGGAGATGTGTCAGATGTGGGAAACGGTTTAATGACAATGCAATGTCGCATGTCCGTGAAATCCTCAAAAGGAGGCAAAAGCGAGTGTCATTGGGTAGGTTCCTTGGTTTCTTTATTATTTTGTACCCTATTACAGTGTTGTGATCATTTTATGCGAAAATTTGTGGGCTGTGGGAGGGATCATCTGAGTTTCCATTCTTTCTTACGGGGAAATTCACTTTGAAGTACAAGTGCTTTTTGGATGACAGGCGTGTTTCCGGAACGGATTATGCTCGCAAACCAAGGTTTTGCTGTATAGTGTTGTATACTTGCAATTTGTTAAGGGAGTAATAGGTCTTGTGTGCTCACCACACAAAAAAAGAAAAGGGTGACTGTGTGAGGTGATGGGCATGGCAATTCGCTGCCTGTGGTGATTATTTCACAATGTGTATGTATATCAAAACATCGAGTTGCACACTTTAAATCGAGATAATTTTTTTAAAAATTTTTTTAACGTTTATTTTATTTTTGAGACAGAGGGAGACAGAGCACGGATGGGGAGGGTCAGAGAGAGGGAGACACGGAATCCGAAACAGGTTCCAGGCTCTGAGCTGTCAGCACAGAGCCTGACGCGGGGCTCGAACCCACGGACCGTGAGATCATGACCGGAGCCGAAGTCAGAAGCTCAATTGACTGAGCCACCCAGGCGCCCCAAATCGAGATAATTTTTACTTCTCACTTATACCTGGGTAAAGCTGGAGGGGGGAAACGAACATCGAGCCATTGTTTTGTTTTTTTCCTCTCCACCCTGAGCCCCTGAGGTGAGGGAGGTAGATATTTTGTATCTGCAGTTTGTGAAGGAGGGAGACACGCTTGGAAACATTGCTCCGCAGATCATACGCGGGGCTTTGAGCCCGGGACGTGCGTGAATTCTCCAAGGGAAGACGCTGGGTGGCTGTGAGGTATGTTTTCAATATTTCCCCCAATTGGTACTTCTGGTGGGAGAAGGTTGTCATCGCTTCACCACGTGAGCGTTTTGTTCTCCTGGTAGGATTCAACCTGTTTGTTTTAAAAATTTAATGGTTTAGGGGCGCCTGGGTGGCGCAGTTGGTTAAGCATCCGACTTCAGCCAGGTCACGATCTCGCGGTCCGGGAGTTCGAGTCCCGCGTCGGGCTCTGGGCTGATGGCTCAGAGCCTGGAGCCTGTTTCCGATTCTGTGTCTCCCTCTCTCTCTGCCCCTGCCCCGTTTATGCTCTGTCTCTCTCTGTCCCAAAAATAAATAAACGTTGAAAAAAAAATTTAAAAAAAAATTTAATGGCTTATTTATTTTTAAGTAAGCCCAGCACACGATGGGGCTCGAACTCACGACTCTCCGATCAAGAACCACACGCTCTACTGACTGAGCCAGCCAGGCGCCCCAGGATTCAAACTTTTTAGAATATCACACTCCATCTTTTCCACGAAGCCGTAGCATAGGGAAGTATTTTTTGCGAAACATGGCGTTTTGAAGGAGTTAGCGAGGGCAATCAGGTGAGAATAATGGAAAAGTCATCATTTAATGTTAGTCTTAAATGTGCTGTTTTGCTAAACTTTTTCTGAGGCCACTGCCCTTACTAATTTTGTGGGATATTCTGTGTTGCATTTTCTTTAAAGCTTCCTTATTTATTTTTGAGAGAGATCACATGAGAGGGGCAGGGGCAGAGGCAGAGGGAGAGAGGGAGACTCCCCAAGTAGGCTCCACACTGTCAGCACAGAGCCTGTTGAGGGGCTCAAACTCACTAAACACGAGATCCAGACCTGGGCCGAAATCAAGAGAGTCAGATGCTTAACTGACTGAGCCGCCCAGGCACCTCCTGTGTTAAATTTTTAATTCTTAAAATCTGCTACATTTTCTTTTGATGAGCTTTCCTTTTTTTTTTTTTTTTAAAGTTTATTTATTTTGAGAGAGACAGGGGGTGGGGGGGACAGAGGGTCTGAAGCAGGCTCCGGGGCCGAAGTTGGATGTTCAATTGACTGAGCCACCCAGGTGGCCCAGTAAGTTTTAGACACACAAAGCTAAACCCCTCAAACTCTCCTTGAGTTCAGGGTTTTCATCGGAACACGAATTCAGAACATGTGTAGGTCATTAAGTGGAAAAACTGTGATCTCCTAGTTCCTCGGAATAGTGAGTTGGTAAAACAGAACCTTTACTTCTGGGTTTTGATTGTGTTCCTGCGGCTAATTGCTCATCTCTAGGAGACCTCAAACTGCACATAGGAAACTTAACACACTTTTAGTTGGAATTCAATTTCAGAAATGTTTCCTGCTGGCCAGTTTTTTGTTTTTTGTTTTTTTTTTTTTTGCAGAACTCGAAGAAATGACCTTGATCAACCGCTCTTTATTTTTAATAAATGTTAGTAAGATCCAATTGACATATAACATTGTGTAAATTTAAGGTGTACAACACGTTGATCTGGTACATTTATATATCGCAATATGATTAGCACCGTAGTGTTAGCTAACGTCTCTCTCACGTCATTATCGTCTTGTGTGTGTGTGTGTGTGGTGAGAACAATTAAGTTCTAGCCTTTCGGCAACTTTGAAGTTTATAATACAGCATTGTTGTCTATAGCCATTATGCGAACAGCTCTTTAGAAAACATAGGTGTTGGGGCGCCTGGGTGGCTCAGTCGGTTGAGCGTTCGACTTCAGCTTGGGTCACGATCTCACAGTCCATGAGTTCGAGCCTCACCTCGGACTGTGTGCCGAGAGCTCGAAACCTGGAGCCTGCTTCGGATTCTGTGTCTCCTTCTCTCTCTGCTCCTCCCCCACTCATGCTCTGTCTCTGTCTCTCGAAAATGAATAAATGTTAAAAAATTAAAAAAAAAAAAGACGGGGCGCCTGGGTGGCTCAGTCAGTTAAGCGTCCAACTTCAGCTCAGGTCATGATGTCGCCATCTGTGAGTTCAAGCCCTGCATCGGGCCCTGTGCTGACAGCTCAGAGCCTGGAGCCTGCTTCAGATTCTGTGTCTCCCTCTCTCTCTCTCTGCCCCTCCCACACTCATGCTCTGTCTCTCTCTCTCTCAAAAATAAATAAATGTCAAAAAAAATTAAAAAAATATATAGGTGTTGAGGCACCTGGGTGGCTCAGTCGGTTAATCATCCAACTATTGATCTAAGCTCAAGTCTTGATCTCAGGGTTATGGGTTCAAGCCCCGTGTTGGGCTCTGTGCTGGGCATGAAGCCTACTTAAAAAAAAAGAAAAGAAAATATAGGGGTCACGGCCATGATTAGATAGTTACGGGAAATCATTTGCGGTACGCAAAATTCTAAGATGGCTTTCCAAGATGGCCCATCCTAGCCCTCAGACTGTGAATATGAAGACATCCCAGCAAATGGATTTTGCTGGTTACTTGTTAGTTGACCTTGTGGTAGGTAAGTTATCCAGGTGGGACCAATCCAAGCATATGAGCCCTTTAAAAACAGAGAGTTTTCTCTGCCTGGTAGCATAATAGCAAGTTCAGAGGGATTTGAGGCACCATTGCTGGCTTTGCAGTGGAGGGAATAAACGAGGGGGTCCAAGGACAAGGAGTGAAGAGCATCCTCTAGAAACGTGATTCTGCCAACAACCTGAATGGACGTGAAAGCACATTCTCCCCCAGAGCCTCCAGATAAGAGCCCAGCCTGGTCGACAATTTGGTTTTGGCTTTCTGAATACCAGAGCACGGAACCCACGTGAGCCTGTTGACTTCTGACCTCCAGAATCATGAGACACACGAACGTTGTTTTAAGCCACCTCATTTGGGTTAATTGTTAGGCAGTACTAGCAAACGACTACACCCATTCCCCAAAGTTGAAGGAACTAAGGCTATTTATTCTGGGTGACAAATGACCGAGGGGAGGGGCGCCTGGGTGGCTTAGTCAGTTCAAGGTCCGACTTCGGCTCACGTCATGATCTCGCGGTTCGGGGGCTCGAGCCCCGCATCAGCTCTCTGCTGCTTCCCCACTCATTCTCTCTCTCTCTCTCTCTCTCTCTCTCAAAATAAATAAATAAAGTTAAAAAAAAAATGACTGAGGGGAAACATTTGGGTAGCTTTTCACGTGCAAGAAGTAGTATTTTGTTTTATTATAGAGCAGTCCTGGCCAAGAAAGCTTTTTGAGATGACGGGCATATTATATAGCTACACTGGTCAAGACGATTCTCTGGAGCACTTGGCGTATGGCTGGTCCATCTGAGGCACTGGAAGTTTTTTTGTACCCTTCATCTTTGTGACTTGCTCATTCCATAACCGGAAGCCCGTGACTCCTACACCCCTTCATCCACCTTGCCCATCCCCCCCCTTCCCTTCCCCTCCGACAACCGCGAGTTCTCCGTATTTGTGGGTCTGTTTCTGCTGTTTTTGTGTGTGTGTTCTTTTTGTTCGTTTGTTTGTTTTTGTTTTTTTAGACTTCACCTATAAGTGAAATCCTATGGGCATTTGTCTTTCCCTGACTCATTTGAGTTAGCGTAATAGTCTCTAGCTCCATCCATGTTGTTGCAAATGGCAAGATTTCGTTCTTTTTTTATGGCTGAGTAATGTTCTGTCGCACATACATACCACGTCGGCTCCTGTAAATAATGCTGCAATAACATAGAGCTGCGTAGGGTGCGTATATCTTTTCGAATTGGTGTTTTTGTTTTCTGTGGCTAAGTACCCAGTAGTGGAATGACTGGATCGTGCGGTATTTCGATTTTTGACATTTTGCGGAACCTCCACGCTGTTTTCCACAGTGGCTGCACCAATTTACATTCCCACTGATAGTGCCCAGCCTTTCTCCACACAGTGCCAAGACTTGTTTTCTTGCCTTTTTTTTTTTTTAAGCGTATTTATTTTTTTGGTAATCTCTACACCCAGCATGGGGCTCCAACTCCTGACCCTAAGATCAAGAGTCACCTGCTTTTCTGACCGAGCCAGCCAAGTGTTCCTATTTCGTTGAGCATTTCATTTCTTTCTTTATTATTTATTTATGTATGCGTGTATTTATTTGTTTACTTAAAGTTTATTTATGTCTTTTGAGAGAGAGAGAGTTGGGGAACGACAGAGACAGAGGGAGAGAGAGAATCCCAAGCAGGCTCCGTGCTGTCAGCCTCTGTGCCCCTTGTTGGCCATTTGAATCGTGAATTGCTGTTTAGCTTTGTCAAGTGTTTTTTCTACAGCGATTGAGATGATCATGTGGGGTTTTCTTCTTCTAATTTGTTAATGTGTAGCATCACAGTGATTGCTTTGCATACATTGAACCACTTTGCCTCCCAAGGATAAATCCCACTTGGTCACGGTGTCTGATCCTATTCATGTGTGGTTGAATTCAGTTTATTAGCATTTTCTTGAGAGTTTTTGCCTCTGTCTTCATCCAGGATATGGGCTTGTGGTTTTCTCATTTTGCTGTGTTTTCATCTGGTTCTGGTATCAGAGTAATGCTGGCCTCATAAAATGAGGTTGGAAGTGTTCCCTATTCTACTTTTTGGAAGACGTTAAGAAGGGTTAGTATTAATACTTCTTTGAATGGTTGATGATTGATTCAGTCTCCTTATTTGCTATTGATCTACTTAAGTTTTCTATTTCTTCTAGATTGATTTTTGCTAGTTTGTATGCTTTAGGAATTTATTCAATGACCTTCTTTACAGACATAGAAAAAAGCCCTTGAATTTATATGGAACCACAAAAGACACCAAATGGCTAAAGCAATCTTCAACAAAAAGAACAAAGCCGGAGGCATCACGTTTCCTGATTTCAAAATACATTACAAGGCTGTAGTAATCAAAATATTTTGGTACTAGCATAAAAATAGACACATAGACCAATAGAGCAGAATAGAGAACCCAGAAATAAGTCCACACATCTACAGTCAACTGATCTTTGACAAGGACACCAAGAATATACAGCGGGGAGAGATAGTCTCTTTAATAAATGACCTTTGTGACAACTGTATATCTACATGCATAAGAATAAAACTGAACCCTTATCTCATACCATATTAAAAAATCAACTCAAGGGGCGCCTGGGTGGCTCAGTCGGTTAAGCGGCCGACTTCGGCTCAGGTCATGATCTCGCGGTCCATGCGTTCGAGCCCTGCGTCGGGCTCTGTGCTGACAACCCGGAGCCTGGAGCCTGTTTCAGATTCTGTGTCTTCCTCTCTCTGACCCTCCCCCGCTCATGCTCTGTCTCTCTCTGTCTCAAAAATAAATAAACGTTAAAAAAAAATTAAAAAAAAAATCAACTCAAAATAGATTAAAGACTTGAATGGAAGACCCAAACTGTAAAACTACTAGAAGAAAACACAGAAAGCTTCTTGACGTTGGTCTCGACAGCGATTTCTTGGATATGATACCAAAAGCACAGTCAACAAGAGAAAAAAAAAAAAAAGACAAGTGGGATTACATCAAACAAAAATCTTTGGCGGTGGGGGGGGGGGGCACCTGCGAGGCTCAGTGGGGTGAGCATCTGACTTGATTTCAGCTCAGATCATGATCTCATAGTTCCTAGGATCAAGTCCCGCCCAAGACTCTATGATGACAGTGCTGAGCCTGCTTAGGATTCTCCCTCTCTCTCTGCTCCTCCCCTGCTCATGCTCTCTCTCTCAAAATAAATAAATACACTTTAAGGGGCAGAGAGAGAGAGGGGGAGAGAGGGAAAACCCTAAGCAGGCTCTCCACTGTCAGCACAGAACTCAAACTCATGAGCCATGAGATCATGACCTGAGCTGAAATCAAGAGACAGACACCTAACCAACTGAGCTACCCCGGTGCCCAAATCATAAAATCTTTTAGATTAAAAAAAAAAAAAAAAGCTCCAAAACCAAAAAACTAAAAATATTCTAGAAAGCAAAGGAAACAGTCGATAGAGTAAAAAGGCAAGTTACGAAATGGGAGGAAATATTTGAAAGCCGTATATCTGATAAGGAGTTAATGTCCAAAATTCATAAGGACTTAATATAACCAAATAGCAAAACCCCATTAAAAATGGACATAGCGGGCGTCTGGGTGGCTCAGTCGATTAAGCAGCCGACTTCGGCTCAGGTCACGATCTCGCGGTCCGTGAGTTCGAGCCCCGCGTCGGGCTCTGTGCTGACCGCTCAGAGCCCGGAGCTTGTTTCGGATTCTGTGTCTCCCTCTCTCTGACTCTCTCCCGTTCATGCTCTGTCTCTCTCTGTCTCAAAAATAAATAAACGTTAAAAAAATAATAAAATAAAAATGGACGTAGAATCTGAATAGGATTCTTGCTCAAAAGAAGACCCACCAATGGCCAAAGGGTATATGAAAACGTGTTCAGCAATTATCAGTCATCAGGAAAACGCAACTCAAAACCATAATGAGATATCACCTCAGACATTTTAGAATAGCTATTATCAGAAAGACAGCACCTGTTAGCAGAAATGTCTAGAAAAGGGAACCCTTGTACATTCTTGGTGGGGATGTAAATTGGTGCCACCAGTTGGGAAAACAGTACGGAGGTTCCTAAAATACCTAAAAACAGATCTACGGCATGATCCAATAATCCCGTTTCTGGCTATATATCCAGAGGTAATAAAATCAGGATCGCGAAGAGATATCTGCACTCCTATGCCCTTTTCAGCATTATTCGTAATAGCTCAGCTATGGAAAAAAGCTTAAATGTCTGTCCGTGGATGAATGCATAAAGAAAATGTGGGATATGTAAACAACAGGATACCAGCCGTGACAAAAAAAGGAGATCGTGCAGCGTGTGAAAATGTGGGTAAAGCTGACGGACATTACGCTGAACAAAGTAACGAGACGCAGATAGACAGATACTGCGTGAGCTTACCTGTGGAGTTTAAATTAGTCCAACTCCCAGAAACAGTAGAGTGGTCGTCAGCAGGGGCTGGGCTGGGGGGAAGGCAAAATGGGGTGACGTGGGTCAAGAGGCACAGAGTTTCGGCTGCGCGGGAAGAATATGATTTTGAGAACCAGGGTACAACAGTGTGACCATAGTTGACAATATCGTATTGCGTATTTGAAATCTGCCGAGAGGGTAGATCTTGTGGGATCTCGCGCCCAAGAAAGGGGGAAAAAAGAGGAAAATGGTAACTGAGGTGATTGGTGGTGAATACTTCAAAATGCATGCATAGGGGCGCCGGGGTGGCTCAGTTGGTTAGGTGTCCAACTCTTGATTTCTGCTCAGGTCATGATCTCGTGGTTTGTGGGTTCGAGCCCCCCGTCGGGCTCTGGGCTGACAGCTTACAGCCTGCTTGGGATCCTCTCTCTCCCCCTCTCCCTCTGCCCCTCCCCAACTTGTGCTTTCCCTTTTTCTCAAAAGAAAATAAATACACTTAAAGAATTTTTTTTAAAAAAGGTAAGATAAAATATCTACCCCACAGAATGCTACAAGGATTACGTGAGCTGGTGGGAGTTGCCCTGCGCAGAGCAAAGTGTTACGGTCAACTCGATCTATCTTCTCTGCAACCAGCATTTCTATAACATTCAGCATCAGCATCTGAAATGCCATGATCTTTTTTGTCTGGGGGAGGCAATTGTCTTTGGGTGGCACCCATTGTCTTTGGGTGGCACCTTGGCCTCTTGGCCAGTGAGGCAGGCGGGGCAGGAAGGAGGGACCATGTGGGCTAGGGTCGTTTCTTTGTTTTGTTTTGTTGGGTTTTTTTTTTTTTTTTTTTTTTTTTTTGTTTCTCCTTCGGCTCTATAAAAAGAAGTGCTGACTCAGCAGGGAACATTTCTAGAATTTAATTTCATTAGGCGGCCGGAGAGTGTCTGTCCCTTCAACAATGAGCTAGCCCCGAATCCCTCAGCAAGAAAAGAAATGGTTTCTGTGAGAGTTTCTATGAGTGCCTTGCTGGAGAACATTCTCACACTCCAGTGACCTCTTCACTTTTACCAAGCCTTTCAGATGATGTCACCGGAACCTCACCGGAGGCGGAATCAATGCTTTGTAGTGCAGTGTCCGCTGAGTGTGTGATGCGGTAAGTTCCCAAGAGACCATTTGAGAAAGCCTCCATTCAATATTTCCCCCACCGCTTGATGTCATTAGGGGAAAGCGTGTCTGTGACTTAAGTGCTTCTGGGGCTTTGGAAGAAAGTGTCAAGTGAGATGGTAAGTCTTGTCTGTCTATACGGTGCTTCCTATTATCCTCCGCAGGAGTCCCTATGTTTGGCCGGTGTTTGGCCAAGATACCATGCTTTGTTGTTTCTGGCCACGCTAGAATTTTTCTGCCAACTTAACCCATTTGTGGGTTTTAATGGTCTTTCGTGTATAAAGCCACCTGTTCTTTTCTTTTTCTTTTATTTCGGTATGGTTTTTATAAGGGTAAGAGGCATTTTACTGTAGTCTGTTTGAATGGCCCCAGAGAAATGAACGTGTAATTGAACACGGTCCAGCTGCTGGTACTGTTTCAACTACCCATGTGAACCAGGGCGAGAGATTTGTGACAGGCCACTTTCCTATGTGCATGTGGCTGCGATCAGATAAGGAAACTGATCAATCTCAAGAAAAATAGCTAGGGAGTGCGTTTTAGAAGCAAAGATCCCTTTCAAAGTGCACTGAAATAGGTGGGACGGAGGTTCGGAGACAGGATGGAACAGAGAAGATTATTTAGGACAACAGCAATATCTGTGGAACCTCATCTGATAAGCACGTTTGTCCCGGATTATGGGTGTAAGTTGTATTTGGTCTTTAATTCGGATGATTTGTGTTTATAGACTTCTGTTTTCGCATATTTTCTGCCATTTCTAAACAAGCAAGCTTTAGCTCTGATTAGAGAACAACAGGAAATCAATCTCATGTGATTTTTTTTTACTGTAAATGTTTGAATTACATTTATTATATCTCTCCATCACTGTTTGCTGTCTGGTGATGTGAAGCCAAATTGGCCTGTGCCTACATGCTTGGCATTTGACCCTTCTGGGCCTCATTTCCTCATTTGCACAAAGCAGGTACAAACATCTGTGGTTCAGTAATTTTATATAGAAAACAAAAAACCAAAACCAAAAGCCCCAAACCACAAAGAACAATTTTGTTAGAATTGGGTGGCCGGAAAAGTTAAGGATTAGTGCTACAGAGGAACTGAACTGCCTGTTTTTGAGATTTTTGTGAAAATTAGCTTAGAAATGGCTTCGCATTGCCACGTGTCTGTAACTTGAGCCCATACAAGTTCTCAGATCGCTGTTCACGCTTTATCTTCATATTCTTTCAACTAGTTGAAAAGAAAAGAAAAAAAAAACCCAAATGCTGAAATAGGTATTTCACAATTTTCAGTGTGTAAAAATGTAGCCACCCTTGAGGTCAGACATGGATTCCTGTCCTGTTTCTTTTCTTTTCTTTTCTTTTTTTTCTTATCCTGTTTCTATACAGGAGGTGAGGAATGTGCGGGCTCAGAGCAGTGAAGGGACTTGTGGTCACGTGTCTAGTGAGTGCTAGAGTTTGGACTTCGTCCCAGGCCTCCTGTCTCCAGGACCAGTTCCCCTTTGACCGCCCCCCTACGTTTTGAAATGTAATTAATTATTATTATTATTTTAAATGTCTATTTGTTTATTTTGAGACAGAGTGTGGGGGGGGGGGTTTGTGGAGACAGAGGAAGACAGAGAATCCCAGGCAGGCTCTGTGCCTTCAGCCCAGAGCCCCATACGGGGCTCAAACTCACGATCAGTGAGATCGTGACCTGAGCTGACATCGAGAGTTGGATGCTTAACCGACTAAGCCACCCAGGCGCCCCTCTTCTGTTTTGTTTCTTAAAGTCCACGTGTGAGTGAAATCATAGGGTATTTGTCTCTCTCTGACTTATTTCACTTAGCATTATATGCTCTAGCTCCATCCACGTCATTGCAAATGGCAAGATTTCATTCTTTGTGATCACCGAGTGATATTCCATCGTATATATGATAGAGTAAGTCTCTAAGATATTTTGGAAGCAAGGTTTCCAGGACCTTGAGGGGCCAGCTGCTCTTAGGAAAAGGCCCTTCATTACCATTTAGGGAAACCTCAGTCATGAGACCCTTCATTTTTTCTTTCTTTCTTTCTTTCTTTCTTTCTTTCTTTCTTTCTTTCTTTCTTTCTTTCTTTCTTATTTTTTTTTAATTTTTTTTTCAACCTTTATTTATTTTTGGGACAGAGAGAGACAGAGCATGAACGGGGGAGGGGCAGAGAGAGAGAGAGGGAGACACAGAATCGGAAACAGGCTCCAGGCTCTGAGCCATCAGCCCAGAGCCCGATGCGGGGCTCGAACTCACGGACCACGAGATCATGACCTGAGCCGAAGTCGGCCGCTTAACCGACTGAGCCACCCAGGCGCCCCAAGACCCTTCAGATGTGTATTGGGGGCCATAAGCTTGGAGTATAATTACCAGCATATATCTCGGGGGAGGTGAGATGAAGTTTCCAAAGGAATTTTCCTATGTGAAAGTAGACTTTACAGGATCCTGGGGGGGGGGGGGGGGGTCAGGGTAATGTTAAGCCAAGATTCCCTTTTGCCCCAGCAAAGTGTCATCATCGAGAAAGCAGAGCTCCTAGAGGGAGGACACTGCCTGTTTCAAGGACTTGTCAGTGGGCTGTAGGCAGTAAGGGAGTTTAATTTCGCACTTGCCTTAGTTTCCCACATCACCATGGCAAGCGCTTAAACCCCTTTCCTTTGTTCTTGGGTAGCCCAGCGTGTCCGAGGAATATCACACAGGTTCCACCTGAGGGGGTGGAGGTAGCTAGTACTTTGTTCTCAGTTTGCCCCACGTCCATCCTCATCATAAACATCATAAACATGCTCCTTCATCATAAACATCTATGTGCATGTATCCTTTTGTTTAAATGTTTATTTATTTTTGAGAGAGAGAGAGAGAGAGAGAGAGAGAGAGAGAGAGAGCATGATCAGGGGAGGGGCAGAGAGAGAGGGAGACACAGAATCCGAAGTAGGCTCCAGGCTCTGAGCTGTCGGCCCAGAGCCCGATGCGGGGCTCGAACTCACAGACCGGGAGATCGTGACCTGAGCCGAAGTTGGACACTTAACCCACTGAGCCACCCAGGCGCCCCTGCGTGTATCCCTTTGAATCAGTATTTTTGTATCCTTTGGGTAAATGCCTAGCCGTGCAACCGCTGGGTCGTAGGGCAGATCTATGTTTAACTTTCTGAGGAAGCTCCCGACTGTTTTCCAGAATGACTGCACCAGCGTATGCCTTCAATTATTAGTACATTTGTTAGCCTGTTTCCTTGGCTAAACAAAGCCCTTTCCATGAGTATGTGATAGCAAAAGCCTTGGAAGTAGGAGCTAAAAGGGCGAAGTTAGGTTAAGGTGAGCTCCTTCTGTCTCCAAACTCTACAGCCGCAGCCTCGGCCCTGGCAGACCTTCCCCGAGGAGGTGTCCTCTGAAGCTGTGCGCTGTGGTTCCAGAAAAAGGTTCCATTCCAGCTGCCTGGAACGTTCTTGCATCAGATGGCCTTGCGGTTACCCTTCACTCAACCTCCGTTCAGCCACCCCCTCCTGTGAGGGGCCTACCCTAAACATCTTATCCAAAAAAGCACCCCCAGCTTTCCGACTCCATGTTCTATTTATGTATTTATGTATTTATTTATGTATTTATGCATGTATGTATGTATGTATTTATTTTTGAGAGAGACAGAGAGATAGAGTGTGAGCAAGGGAAGGGACAGAGAGAGAGGGAGACACAGAATCTGAGGCAGGCTCCAGGCTCCGAGCTGTCAGCACAGAACCCGATGCGGGGCTCGATCTCACCAACCACGAAATCATGACCTAAGTGAAGTTGGACGCTTAACCGACGGAGCCACCCAGGCGCCCCTCTGACTCCATAGTCTGTCCTCTTTTCCTCCTTGGCACTTGTCACCATCAGAGAGATGGAATTTTTTGTTGAGTTATTTGTTGTCTACCTCCTTCTACTAGCATACAAGCTCTCTAGGGGCAGGATCTTTGTCTGGTTTGTTCAGTTCACGGCTCCTAGAACAGGGCCAGGTCCCTAGGACCTACTCCATAAATATCTATTGAATAAAGGGATGGAAGAAGGACTCAAAGAGTAAAGGCTTTACGTGTGAACACGGACAAGAGCCAGTAGAAATTCCAGCTTCTGGAAACCAGAGGGTGGGATGGCCATCATAAGGAGGGTGCAACTCGGACAGGGAAATGACTTGCCCAAGGTCAAACATGGCCACTCCCCTGACAAGATCAAAGGGAGACATGCACATCTGAGAGACGTCACCCTGGAAGACATTTTCCGTAGGATGTGGTGAGGCACTGGGTAGTCAGTAATGACTGAATGGGATTCTAGTAATGTGCCGGCCTCTTTTGACTTCTCGGATTGCTTTTTCTAGAAGTGATCGGAGGGTAGACTGTGATATTCTGATTTGCAAGAAACGTATATTTGGTCGTTCAGATAACCCAAATAGATTTTTCCTGTATATATATTTGCTCTTCCTGGGCAGTTCTTGGCTCACAGATCCTAAGACCTGTGACCTAAGACCTTGGCTCACAGATCCTAAGACAATTTCCTAAGTGGTAAAAGCCATCAAGGTATCTTTTGCTATGCTAATGACGTCGCTTTTGGAATGCACCTAAGGATCTGGGGGAGGGGCTGGGGCTGGGGCCGGAATCCATCGCCAACGGCCAATGATTTACTCCAGGGAGCCTCTGAAAGAGCCCAGAAGAGGTCCGGGTTGGTGAACACAGGGACATGGGGGAGAATGGAGTATCTGTATCCTTATCATCTCCTTTAATGACCTGGTGAACGGAAGTAAGTATTTCTCTGAGTTGGGTGAGTTGTGTGGCGCGGGGGGGGGGGGGGGGGGGGGCAGGTTCCAATCTTGAAGGACGGAACCCTTCACCTTTGGGATCTGAAGCTGATCGTACCAGAATTGAGTTAAGTTGTAGGGACACCTAGGTAGTATTGCAAAGAATGCCTTGGTGTGGCGGGGGGAAAAAAACCCCCTCCACGCATTTGGGGACCAGAAGTGGAGTGTTTTTGTGAGTAGCAGAGACGATTTCCAGGTGGAAAACTGAGTTTTTCTAATAGAGGAACCTACGAAGGTAACTCAACTGTACTGGAAATATTTTCGAGAGTAAACTTGCAGTAAAACGTCCGAAATTTTCTGGCAATATGGAGACATCTCGGAGTCTTTTTAAAAAGTCCTGATGGAGGGGCGCCTGGCTGGCCCTGTCAGTGGAGCCTGGAACTCCTGGATCTCAAGCCCCCGCCTTGGGCGTAGAGATTACTTAAAACAATAAAATCTTAGAAAAAAGTAAAAGAAAAATTGCCGATGCCTGGGTCCCACTTCTTAATTGTGATGCTAATGGGCAGGCTGGGTTAGGAGTCCCCGGCTTGGAGAGAGAGAGAGAGAATGTGACTTTGGAGAGACAGTAGCGTTGAAACCACATCTCTCTCACTCGCTAGCCGCTCTGCTTTTGGGTAACTTGATCATTCTGAGCCTCAGTTTCCCCATTTGTGAAGTGAAGGTAATTGACCTAAGGGGAATTTTGTAGGGATTAAATGCGCCAAGGTCCATGAAGCCTATAGCGTGGTCCCTGAAGCCCGGGAGCACTTGATAAGGGTTAGCTGCTATGATCATGGTTATTAGTATTGGTATCATAGCCATTATTTTCAATCATTTTCCCTCTGGCTGCTTTGTTTTTTTTAGTTAAAAAAAAAATTTTTTTTTTTAATTTTTTTTTTTTCAACGTTTATTTATTTTTGGGACAGAGAGACAGAGCATGAACAGGGGAGGGGCAGAGAGAGAGGGAGACACAGAATCAGAAACAGGCTCCAGGCTCTGAGCCATCAGCCCAGAGCCCGACGTGGGGCTCGAACTCACGGACCGCGAGATCGTGACCTGGCTGAAGTCGGACGCTTAACCGACTGCGCCACCCAGGCGCCCCCCAAAAAAATTTTTTTTTTAAACGTTTATTTATTTTTGAGACAGAGACAGAGCATGAACAGGGGAGGGGCAGAGAGAGAGGGAGACACAGAATCTGAAACAGGCTCCAGGCTCTGAGCCGTCAGCCCAGAGCCTGACGCGGGGCTCGAACTCACGGACCGTGAGATCATGACCTGAGTGGAAGTCGGACGCTTAACCGACTGCGCCACCCAGGCACCCCTCCCTCTGGCTACTTTGAATTTGTTGGCAAAAACCGACCTCTGTGCTTCTGGAGCCAAAATAGACCGAGTTTGGAATCCGGAGGGGCAAGAACTTGGTCGCTCTGCCAGGCCAAGGAGGCCGGGGCAGGCCTCTGGCCTTCAAAAACTGCCAGTTCTCCCCGAAGGATGGGGCCGGAGGGGGGTGGGGGGAGGGGAAAGGCAGTGTTCAAAGGGCAATACAGGATCTAGCCGGTTTTGAAAACCAATAGTGTGTGTATATGCTGCCAGCCTCCTTTGTCAAATCTCTAGGGTTCCTGAAACAAAATGCTAAGAAGGGAAGAGGGGAGGCTTGCGGAAGAGCAGCAAAAGGTTACTTTGAAATCGAGCTTCTCTGAAGCGTTAGTGCAGCCATTTTGATGTTTGTTCAACTTGATGCTTTTAAGCGGTTTCGGTACGAGTGTCTAAGGGGTACCCACTTGGTACCATTTGAAGCCCTGGGGGCGGTCTTGATGTAGCTCTCTGTAGGGATGCCTATATAACATGGAGCTTGGCGCGCCCGGGGCGGGGGGGGGGGGGGGGCTCAGTCGGTTTAAGCATCCGACTTTAGCTCAGGTCATGATCTCACGGCTCTTTGAGTTCTGGTTCTTGGGTTCAAGCCCCGCATTGGGCTCTCTGCTGTCACCACAGAGCCTGCTTCGGATCTTCTGTCTCCCTCTCTCTCTCTCTGCCCATTCCCCTGCTCGCTCACTCTCTCTCAAAAATAAATAAAACATTAAAAACAAAAACAAAACAAAACAAAACAAAAACGAATGGAGACTGATTGCAATGGGGAGCGGAGATGTTTCAAACAGGCCTGCCATACAGTTCTGTTCCAGCAGACAAAACTCTGAATTCTGTGGGAGGCCAAGTTGTATATTGCTTCCTGGGTTACACGCCACACCGGTTGAACGGGAGGCAGGGATCCATGTTCAGATTGTCTTTGGTCAGAGTTGGGCCAGCTCCAGCGCCTGAATCAGGCCTCAGAAAAGCAGGTGGGTCGTGCATGGACTCACAGGGTCGAGCAAAGGAGCGGTGGTGGCGCCCAAGGGCGGGTCTGTTAAGGTCACGCAGGATGAAGGTAAGAGGGGGGCTTGACACAGCTTTGTTTCTCCTTTCTCTTACAGATACTCTTGGGATATGCAAAAGAGCATGACAGAGAAACCTTCCGCATGACAAAAAGCGGTCATTGGACCATCAAGGAGCCAAATGTTTCACCCCTGGGAACCTCTTTTGCTTTTGGAGTAAGGGGACATTGAGGTAACTGACCTCCTTTTCGATTCTGGTAGATTCAGACTCCCAACAAAGCTCTGTGAAGTAGGGGGGGGGGGGCGGTGCAGTGCAGAATGATGCCAGGACTCCGGCTGTCACACGGTGCATTTCAAGTGGAGGGAAGGCTCCTAAAGGTGGAAACGTTGGCGATGAAGTCTTTTTTTTTTTTTTTTTAAAGTTAGTTTCTAAAGTAACCTCTACACCCAACAGGGGGCTCGAACTCACGACCCAAGATCCAAAGTCTCCTGCTTTTGTGACGGAGCCAGTCAGGCGGCCCAAGCAACACAGCCTTATTAGTAGAAGCAGTTCCACACTTGCACTTGGTAAAGAACGCGCTCACTTGGCCCCCTGGGTGGTTTAGTCAGGTGAGCATCTGACTCTTGGTTTCAGCTCAGGCCACGATCTCGACGTTGGTGGGATTGAGCCCCCGGTCGGGCTCCGTGCTGACAGTGCGGAGCCTGCTTGGGGTTCTCTCCCTGTCTCTGCCCCTCCCCTGATCGTGCTCACTCTTTCTCTCTCTCTGGAAAATAGATACACTTAAAGAAATGTACTCAGTAAAATATCAAAGAGTTGGAGTCGGCTATTGAAGAGTGAGAAACAACACAGGGTATCTGCAGATACCTTTATTCAGGGCAGTCTTCAAAAGCGGATCCTTTTTATGCATCGGATATTTAAAAAATAAATTTCAGTGAGCTTCATGTGTTTTTTAGGGACACAGTGAGGGGCGCCTGGGTGGTTCAGTCGGTTGAGTGTCCGACTTCGGCTCAGGTCACCATCTCGCGGTCCGTGAGTTCGAGCCCCGCGTCGGGCCCTGTGCCGACAGCTTGGAGCCTGGAGCCGGCTTGGGATTCTGTGTCTCCCTCTCTCTCTGGCCCTCCCCCGCACACGCTCTGTCTCTCTCACTCTCAAAAATGAATAAATGTTAAAAAAAAAAAATTAAGAACACAATGGGTCAGGGGCGTGTGATTGGCTTCAATGGAGGAGGATGCGACTCGATTGCAGGGTCGTGAGTTCGAGCCCCACCTTGGGTGTAGAGATTACTTAAATAAATAAATAAAAGTAAACTTAAAAAAAAAAAAAAGAACACGGATGAGCAGAATCAAATTCCGGACGAAAGAGTCTATCATCCCAGTTTAGAGAATACTTTCCATTAAAATGACTTAAAATTCATTTTGTAAATCATGCTTATTAGGAGATTAGACCTCTGCCTATAGAAATATTGGAAGAATATTCCTTCCTAATCTAATGGAACCAATTCTCCTAACAGCATCTTCCATAATTTTCCATAGTTATTAGTCAAAATGTACAAACATACACACGTTGCTGGCAATAAGTCTCAAATAGGATGGGAATGCGCTTACACATCTTCCGTGTGGGTGATCGCATATTTTTCAAATGCCTTTGTGGAAGTGACATAGAAAACTTGGTGAGCCTGTTTTACCGGAGATAAGGAGGAAAGCTAATTAAGACCTTAGACACTTCTTTAGGGAGTATTTTAAGGCGCAAGACGTGTTTAATTGGGTTTTGCTTTACTTTTGAAAAATAATCATTTCCATCTCCCTGTTCAGGCAGTCGTTTTTTCATTTTCTTTCAAAACGATGCGCATTTGATCTTAGTTATAAATGACACATGACAAATAGCCTTTTGTGTCAAATAGAAGAAAGGGTTTGGGAGAAACTGACAAGACTTTTTTTTAGTAAACTCTTCTAATTTGCGTTAGTGGTTTATATTCAACACGGATACCAATGGCTATATTGCTAATCGTTCGCAACATCTTATGGGACCTTCAGCCCGTCTGCTGACTTGAACTTTTTCAATTACAAATCACTTGAGACCCCCATCCCTCTGCGTCTTCCCTCTGGAACTTCAGCTGCAGGATAAATATCTTCCCTTATTTGGTGCTGATGGAACTTTGCAAGTTGGAGTTAATTTCATCACAGTTTCCAACACCCAGAAGAATACCTTGCGTAGGCACGATCGTTCTGCAGCCCACTCAGTAACAGGAGGGATGATCTTTAAGTGAACCATATCAGGACTGTGAGGGCTTTGGATAATTTAGACAAGAAAATTGGAACAAGTGTGCATTTCTCGAAAAAATGTCACTCTGATTTTCTGCTTAGTGGGACTACGCCATCCGTTAATGCAAAAAGCCTCTCAGAGGGCTAGAGAGTATTTTTTTCTTCTTTCCACCACGCCAGGGAGGGTGCATGCCTGGGGCTTGTATGGTGTGCGTTTGCCTGTGTGTGTGTGTGTGTGTGTGTGTGTGTGTGTGTGTGTGCGCGCGCAGATGTGTATCTCCAGACATTGGAAGGTAGAGCTGGGTCCTTTCAGGCCCATGAATAATAACATACTGGACAGAGGAGCGCAGATGATGTCTTTCTACTGTTAGGGACATATTCCTGAGATGACTGTTCCCAGCTCTAACAGCTTCTTTTTTTTGGTTTGTTTTTAATGTTTATTTTTGAGAGAGAGAGAGAGAGAGAGAGAGAGAGAGAGACAGAGTACGAGTGGGGGAGGAGCAGAGAGAGAGGGAGACACAGAATCCGAAGCAGGCTCCAGGCTCTGAGCTGTCAGCATGGAGCTCGATACGGGACTCAAACTCATGAACTGTGAGATGTTGACCTGAGCTGAAGTCAGACGCTTCACCCACTGAGCCCCCCAGGTGCCCCTAAAAAAAACCTTTAGAGGGAGGGATCTTTGTTTTACGTTGAGACCCTACTCTGACAAAGGGAGGGAAACCAGGGTTGATTTTTTTTTTCCCTCCTTTTACAGTGAGTCATTCTAGAATAAGAAATCTCAAACCCCAAGGAGGAACCCTAGTAGTAGGGAGAGGATCTTGATTAGTGGGGAGAGACTGAGAGAGAACACTAGGTATTTTCTAACTGTACTTTTATCTCAAAGATTTAAGTGTTTCTTATCAGAGGCTAGAAAGAGTAGACCATAAGATTGGATGATAGTCTGGGGACAGAAGCCAGTAGATTGGGGGAGGTTGTAACAAGAGGCCTAGTATATAAATGAGCTGGAGAAACTGCCAGAAACCATCTCTGGGGCTGAGAACTATTCTCATTTTCCACATTTACTCTCTTGTTTGTTCCTCATAAGAGCCTTAGGAAGTGAGCTGCGGCACAGGCAGTTATCCCCATTTTAGAGATAACAAAACTGAGGCCCAGGGAGTTTACTCAAAGTCACTTAGCTACTTTGTCGCCATATCAGGACTGCTTTCATTTTCGGTTCTTGTGTTGTTACAGCTGTAACACAAAATGATTTGTGTTTATTTACCTCTGGGTTCTTTTTTTTTTTTTTTTTAAATTTTTAACGTTTTATTTATTTTTGAGACAGGGAGAGACAGAGCATGAACGGGGGAGCGTCAGAGAGAGAGGGAGACACAGAATCCGAAACAGGCTCCAGGCTCTGAGCGGTCAGCACAGGGCCCGACGCGGGGCTCGAACTCACGGACAGGGAGATCATGACCTGAGCCGAAGTCGGACGCTTAACTGACTGAGCCACCCAGGCGCCCCCTTTTTTTTTTTTTTTAATTTTGACCAAGAAGGATGAAGCATTTAGTTGACCTCCGTTATCCCCTCCCTTTCTGATTTTTATTGCTGTGTAGTAAGCAGTGCCTGTTGACCATGAGGAATCCACTTCCCTGTTCTTTGCTCTGGTGTTCTCGTCTGTAAAGTGAGAGTTGGGTCAGATGCTTTCAGAGTTTCCTTTCAGCCTTGATCTTTTATAATTAATTTTTTTTAATGTTTATTTTTTTTTTGAGAGACAGAGAGAGACAGTGTGAGCGGGGGAGGGGCAGGGAAAGAGGGAGACACAGAATCCGAAGCAGGCTCCGGACTCCGAGCGGTCAGCCCAGAGCCTGATGCGGGGCTCGAACTCACGGACCGCGGGATCATGACCTGAGCCGACTGAGCCACCCAGGGGTCCCCGTAATTAATTAAGAGTTGAGGAACACAGTCTCTGATTCATTTGTACAGTCTCTTGTTCCGATTGCTACATCGCTGCTGCTGTCTGAATATGAATCTTTAAAGAGTTCGTGCTTGGGGCGCCTGGGTGGCTCAGTCGGTTGAGCGTCCGACTTGGGCTCAGGTCATGATCTCACTGCTTTTGAGTTTGAGCCCCACGTCGGGCTCTGTGCCGATAGCTCAGAGCCTGGAACGTGCTTCCGATTCTGTGTCTCCCTCTCTCTCTGCCCCTAACCCACTCTCATTCTGACTCTGTCTCTCTCAAAAATAAATAAGCATTAAAAAAAAATTAAAAAAAAAATAAAGAGTTCGTGCTTAAACCTGGAGCTCATGGTCGCAACTATGACTTCTGTACGAGAAAACACACATTACCGATACCAGGATCGACAGAGGTGAGGTTACTAGATCTTGTATAGCTTTTAAAAGACTAGTAAGTAAATATGAACAATCGTATGCCAGTAAATTTGACAACTCAGTCGAAATGACCTGCTGCTCATGACCGGTCTGCCCCATCACCAGTGATGCTAAATGATCGTGATAATCCCTGAAGGAAAAAGGGAAGCGCATTCGTCCCTTCAATCCATAATTGGCCTGACGCTGAGTCCCAGAGACCACGCACACCAAGTCTCTACTGGTAATAAACGCTGCATATGTCATCTTATGAGACCGTGATTAGGCTGATGTGTCCTTTTTGCCCAGGACTCTTTTGGTCATCACTTTCAGCCTTCGTGTTTAGGGGATAAGTCAGATGATGTCGTGCCAGGGCTGAGTTACCAAACATTTGCTGTCCTCTTCAGAAGCTGGATAGGACAAGAAATACATTTGTCAGCCCCTTGTGTGCTTGATAGAAAACACAAAAAGCCATCTGGCTGACAGCCGCATCACACGTGGGCAGTGTGGCAGGGTGGAAAGAGCCCGAGTCGGACTGTTCTGCATTGGAATCCCAGCTCTGCCACTTGGAACGTTGCGCGCGTGACCTTGGGCAAGCTATTCGCCCTCTCAGAAACCTACTTACGTGTAAAATGAATGTGGTGATGCGACTTTCCAAGGGGTGTTTTATAAAGAGTTTCTAGCCTAGCACCTGCCACAAAATCGTGCTCTGTAAGCGGGAGCTGTTTCATGAAGGAAGATACAATGTCATGAGAGCCCGTACTGTTTCTAGGTGTGTTTCAGAGGCTGCAGATGGAAAAGAATTCCCAGGGCTTGTTTTTTGTTTTTGTTTTTTTTTTTTCCAACGTTTATTTATTTTTGGGACAGAGAGAGACAGAGCATGAACGGGGGAGGGGCAGAGAGAGAGGGAGACACAGAATCGGAAACAGGCTCCAGGCTCCGAGCCATCAGCCCAGAGCCCGACGCGGGGCTCGAACTCACGGACCGCGAGATTGTGACCTGGCTGAAGTCGGATGCTTAACCGACTGCGCCACCCAGGCGCCCCACCCAGGGCTTGTTTTATTTCTGTTTCTGCGCCATTGCCTAGTGCAGGATCCGGGATAGAGCATTCAAACATGCTTAGTTGATGAATGAATGAACAACTGATGGCAGGAAACGGATCACCTCCACGGGCTTGTGACTTGTTCAACACTAAGTTGGCAAAGCCACTCACACCCGCCTCTTCCGGTCCTAAGGCGGGTGCTTGCTTAGCAGTTGCTACCTTATTAATCTGTAACTGTTTTGTCCCCTCCCCCCTCCCCACTCGAGGACCATTTGTGTTTCCAAAGGCCTGTAAGTCACTTTCTTTGCTCTGTTAGGTCCATTTTCTCAGGAGGGTAAATGGGATAATCTTATTATTTGTTTATTCGTTGAGTTTTGAGTAGGGGAGGGGAGACTTTAAAGAAAGGCATCGGTTGCAGGGTCCCTCTGGGGCCACACAGCCTGTGCCCAGAGCCTTTCTGCGTTTCTTTTGGGTACCTATAGATGCTTCTAGAAGAGTCTCCTAACTACAACACTGAGGCATCTGCCTTCTATTCTTTAGCAAGCTGACTCTCACCGAAGAGGAAAAATAACATACAGCCTCCCTCTCATGTGCTTGCCACGATCCGTGTTCTTGATTCACTGACCCGCAGACAGAGGCCCTACTTTGGACTTGGACAGCACGCTGGCCTATTTCTACTAGCCTTTGTTTCTTTTTTTTTCTTTTTGAAGACTTTGGGTTCTGGGCTTTCAGACCCTGGAGATTAAAAAAAAAAAAAGCCATTAGCTGAAGTAGTTTTCTCAAAATACAAAGTGATAATTGCTTTCTCTGTGGAGTTTAAAAATACTTGGTTTCCATGCTGCCTAATACCCAGTGCTTTTAAATGCTTGACTTCCAGGCTGTCCAGCCACTCTGAATCATTTTAGTTGGGTGCATGACTGCCCACAAAGCTACCGTTCCTAGTTCCTCTTCATATTTCAAGTGCTTGCAATGTTCATAAACATCCCTTTGCCCCCACCATACCCGCACCTCATGTCTCGGGGCCCCTGCTCCGTCTGTCTTGGGGAGAGAATGAATCTGTTCTGTATAAGCATGGGGCAGGTTTGTTAGATCAGAATTTATGAGGCTACAAAAGGACAAATGACACTTCTTTTTTATTTTATTTTTTTTTTAATTTTTTTTTCAACGTTTATTTATTTTTTGGGACAGAGAGAGACAGAGCATGAACGGGGGAAGGGCAGAGAGAGAGGGAGACACAGAATCGGAAACAGGCTCCAGGCTCTGAGCCATCAGCCCAGAGCCCGACGCGGGGCTCGAACTCACGGACCGCGAGATCGTGACCTGGCTGAAGTCGGACGCTTAACCGACTGCGCCACCCAGGCGCCCCGACACTTCTTTTTTAAAAAATGATTTTCTTATAAAGGTTTTATTTTGAGATAGAGTGTGAGTGGGGGAGGGGCAGAGAGAGAGAGAGAGAGGGAGAGAGAGAGAGAGAGAGCGTGAGCAGGGGAGGAGCAGAGAGAAAGGGAGACACAGAATCTGAAGCAGGCTTCAGGCTCTGAGCTGTCAGCACAGAGCCCGACGTGGGGCTTGAGCTTAGGAACTTCGAGATCATGACCTGACCCAAAGTCCGAGGCTTAACTGACTGAGCCGCCCAGGCGCTCCCACAAATGACACTTCTTAAGCAGAGGCTGAGAAGGAACCTTGATTCCCAGGTCTGTACAGAAGCTTTCAAGATTTCTTGGGGGCAGAATTCAATGTGTCCTGATGGCTGAATGCCACTCCTGGTTGAAATAAAGGAAAGGGAAATGTACTTTTCAGGTCAAGAGAAGATATTACTATATTTTTATGTTCGATGGCTAGAAATTTCTTAAAGCAGAAAGTATGTGGAGACAGGAATAAAAAAATAGCTATCTCTCCTACTTACTGATCATGGGCTTTGGGGGTTGGAGGGTAGGGATGGGCAGTGAGTGATCCGCGTGAGAATTGTAAACAATTGTAAAGAGCGTGTAGCTTGGATTCAGATAAATTTGGCTTTGTGGGGAGCAGGAAACATAGCTGTGTGATTGGGGACAGCCCCATTATTATAATCTATAAACATTAGTAATCCGCTCACATTACTGATGTGAGAATTTAATACAACGTATCAACACCCCAGCGTCGGTCGTATCTCACATAATAGGAGCTCGATAAATGGTGTCTCTTGTTAGAATCCAGGTTGCAAAATGGTTCTTCCCCACCCCAAACTACAGTGGGCAGCTTTAAATAAATGGGAATGAGTTGTAGAAGAGGTGTTTCCAGGGCCCGTCTTCAAGTCTCATGGGTTCTGAAGTCAGACTGCCTGAGTTTAGTGGAAGCTATTCTACTTTCCAGTGAAATGGGGACATCCGTACTCACCTCATAGGGTTGTTTGAGAATTTAAAAAGTCCTATCATATTCGGGGCACCTAGGTGGCTCCGTCGGTGAAGGTTTCGAGTCTTGATTTTGGCTCAGGTTATGATCTCACACTCATGGGATGGGGATCTGCTGCATCGAGACCTGCGTGAAATTCTCTCCCTTTCTCTCTCTGCCCCTCCCCTGCTTGTGCACATGCGCACTCTCTCTCTTGTTAAAAAAAAAGTCCTTATAGGTCCTTAGAAAAGTGCAGGGCAGGGGTGCCTGGGTGGCTCAGTCAGTAGAGTGTGTGACTTAATCTCAGAGTTAGAGGTTCGAGCCCCACGTTGGGTGTATTGATCACTTAAAAGTAAAATCTTCAAAAAAAAATAGTACGAGGCACTAAACATTCAATAAGTATTTGCTATCATTTTATTATTATAGAGTCTAAATAGCTCTCCATTGTCTGTATCACAAATACTGTTTTTACATATAAAGCCCTTAGAATAGTGCCTGGCTTGTAGTGGGCACTTGATAAATATTATTTGCTCTTTCTTTTCCTCTTGCATATTTATCTTGTATTAATTTATTCAATTATTTTTTTAAAATGTTTATTTATTTTTGGGAGAGAGAGAGAGAGAGAGAGAGACAGAGTACAAGCAGGGGAGGGGCAGAGAGAGAGGGAGACAGAATCCGAAACAGGCTCCAGGTTCCGAGCTGTCAGCACAGAGGCCGGCGCGGGGCTCGAACCCATGAAACCGTGAGATCATGACCTGAGCGGAAGTCATGGACGCTTAACCGACTGACCCACCCAGGCGCCCCTATTTATTTATTTAAAGCTTGTTTATTTTAAGAGAGAGAGCGCAGGCGCGCGCGTGCGAGCGCACAAGCGGGGGGAGGGGCAGAGAGCGAGAGACAGGGAGACGGAGAATCCCAAGCAGGTGTCGTGCTGTCAGTGGCAGAGCCCGAGGCAGGGCTTGATCCCAGGCACCATGAGATCGTAACCTGAGACGAAATCGAGAGAGAGTCGGATGCTGAACCGGCGCCCCTATTTGCTGTTGGTGGGTTTTTTTTTTTTTTTTTTTTTTTGCTTCCAAGGTTTAAGTTCTATTTTTAGCTTGTTTATATTGAAAGGTTACCTGTTTTTATTTATGGCATGCTTCTGCAGCAGGCACTGTGCTAAATGAAAACAACTCTTTGAGGCAGTTATCCTCAGTTGAGATGAGGAAGCCAAGCCCCTGTGTGCCCGTCGTCTTTATTTGGTTTCAATATCACCAGTTTGTCCTTTGTCTCCTTAGTGGGCGTGTGGCAGGCAACTGGCATGTGGCAGTTCGGGCCTTGAACCCCGGGTTGGTTGGGCTCCACGAGTGCCGTGGTCGTTAAATTATACTGCTTGGCAGATTTGCAGTGAATGGTGCAACTTACGGGCTTAGCCAAGTTTGCATCAAAATGTGAAGTTGAGTGGAATTATTCCCTGAATGCCAGGGATGGCCTTCCGTGTGCCGCTAGCTGGTAATACCCAAGGAAGCACAGACATTGGGGAGCCCCCAGACTGAGTCTCTGCTGTGGGGGCACAGTGCTTCTCATCGACATCCCTAGAGACGGGCCAAGGTGAACAGGAGGTTGATAAGGGCTTCTGCACTTCTCATTACGTGTTTGGAAGCAGCCTGGTTTTGGATCGAGGCAGCTCCCCGCTGTTGTGTGCAGAAGACTGAAGAGAAGTACGAATTCCTTATAGCATTTGCAAAAGAGAGAGAACTTGAATCTGTGGGCTTGAGCCCGGACGTTAACGCGTGCCGTTGTGAACCGTCTACTCTGCTCCGTTGCTGAAAGGAGACCGGCTGGTTCCTGAACGTGCCTCCCTGGGTTGGTCCCAGCTAGATAAAACCCAGTAAGGAAATTCTTCTGGCTTTTGTTTTCGGGGAAGGTAGAAGGGTCGGGATTAAAGAAGACGGTGCTGGAGCTCAGTCGGTTGGCTTAGTCGGTTGAGCGTCTGACTTCGGGTTCAGGTCATGATCTCACGCTTTGTGAGTTTGAGCCCCGCATCGGGCTCGCTGCGGTCAGCGCAGAGCCTGCTCTGGAGCCTCTGTCGCCCCCTCTCTCTGCCCCTCCCCTGCTTGGCCTCGGAAGATGTTGACTCTCTGACCTTTGTGAGGGTGTGGGCGTTGGGGAGAACTACATTTATGAGGCTCTATGAGTGGCTGTGTCAAGGTGAGTGGGAGGCTTTAATGTCTTGAGTACCACAAACTATGCTGAATGGAGATCAACCAATGCAAAAAACAGCATGTGGTCTGTGACCCTTGCGTATCTGCCCCTTTGAACTAGAACGCAGCCCTGGAGTGTCTCCTTTGTGGAATTCTGACTGTGTACCGGGATTAGTCCACGTGCTTTACGTACTTTATACCCGTGTTTCTCATAAAACCCTTTCATACGGCCGTTATTGTCTTCATGATCTCCATTTTTAATTTTTAACTAATTTATCTTTTAATGTACTTTTTGAAGTGTATTTATTTATCTCTGAGAGAGACGGAGAGCGCGCGCGCGTGGGGGAGGGGCAGAGAGAGAGAGGGAGAGAGAGTGAATCCCAAGCAGGCTCCGTGTTGCCTGCGCAGAACCCTACGTGGTGTTCGAACTCCTGAAACCGAGAGATCATGACCTGAGGTGAAATCAGGAGTCAGGCACTCAACCGACTGAGCCACGTAGGCGCCCCTATTTTTAATTTTTTTTAATGTTTATTTTTATTTTTTTTTTAAATTTTTTTTTCAACATTTATTTATTTTTGGGACAGAGAGAGACAGAGCATGAACGGGGGAGGGGCAGAGAGAGAGGGAGACACAGAATCGGAAACAGGCTCCAGGCTCTGAGCCATCAGCCCAGAGCCCGACACGGGGCTTGAACTCACGGACCGCGAGATTGTGACCTGGCTGAAGTCGGACGCTTAACCGACTGCGCCACCCAGGCGCCCCAATGTTTATTTTTATTTTTGAGAGAGGGCACGAGCAGGGGAAGGGCAGAGAGAAGGGGACAGGGGATCCAAAGTGGGCTCTGTGCCGACAGCAGAGAGCCCGACGCGGGGCTCAAACTCACAGACTGTGAGATCATGACCTGGGCTGAAGTCGGACGCTTAACCTACTGAGCCACCCAGGCGCCCCATGATCTCCATTTTATTGAGGAAAATGGAGTCTCAGAGAGGTTCAGTGACTTGGCCAAATGACATGGGTAAGAAGTAACAGAATCTGGATAGGAACCCGGACCCATGTGACTTTTTTTTTTTTTAAGTTTTATTTATTTAAGTAATGTCTACACCTGACATGGGACTCAAACTTACAACTCATGAGTTGCATGCTCTTCAGACTGAGCCAGCCAGGTGCCCCGGACCCATCTGACTTTTCAGTACATGCTCTGCTACACCATGTTGGTGAGGGCTGTCCAGGATGCTGGGGGTCACAGAGCTTCTTAGAAGACTTGAGAGTGATCTCTCACTTTGTTGTGTCCTTCAAACGGCCCTTATTCATCGTGAAGCACCACTTAGAATTCCTCACTATACATGATTTTGAAAAAAATTTTAAATGTTTATTGTATTTATTTTGAGAGAGAGAGAGAGACAGAGTGCGAGTGGGGGAGGGGGCAGAGAGAGATTGAGACACAGAATCCGAAGCAGGCTCCAGGCTCTGAGCTGTCAGCACGGAGCCCGACACGGGGCTCGAACTCACAAACTGTGAGAGCACGGCCCGAGCCGAAGTTGGACGCTTAACCTACCAAGCCACCCAGGCGCCCCACCGTACGTGATTATTTTTAACTGCTTTATGTAAATGTGAAAAATAAAATAGTCTGTGTGATGGGCCCATCTTAGCACCCTGGACCATGAAAGTGTTAAAGATGTTCAAGCTTTCAGGTGCCTGGCTGGCTCAGTCGGGTGAGCGTCCCACTTCGGCTCAGGTTGTAGTCTCACGCTTCCGTGAATTGCAGCCCCACATCGGGCTCGTTGCTGTGGGCACGGAGCCTGCTTTGGATCCCTTGTCTCCCTCACTCTCTGCCCCTTCCACTCTTTGCCCCCTTCCCTGCTCACTCTCTCTCAACAATAAACATAAAAAAAAATGTTCAAGCTTTGAATGTGTATTTAGCCTAGAAGTGATGATTAACAGACATCATAGCTCTAATGATATCACAGAGGGAGGGTTCTAGAACTTTAAAACCACCGTTTGGTGTGTGAGGATGGGTGTTCTCCCTAACTCAGGAGTGAAAGGCTGTTGGAGAGCCTCAGGCCCCCGTGACCTGAACCGTCTCTTTTTAGAACGTGTTGATTTATTTATTTTGAGAGAGAGCGAGAGCATGAGCAGGGGAGGGTCGGGGGGAGGGAGAGAGAGAGAGAGAGAGAGAGAGAGAGAGAGAGAGAGAGAGAGAGAGAGAGAATCCCAAGTAGGCTCCATGCTGTCAGCACAGAGCCCAACATGAACCCACGAACTGCGCGATCACGACCTGAGCGGAAGTCAGGAGTTGGGTGCTTAACTGACTGAGCCGCCCAGGCGCCCCGCGGTGACCTGAAATTTCTGTCACCAAGCTGGAACTTATCATTGAAGCGTCAGGAGTGTATAGAAGGTATTTTGATTGTTTTGGACTCGGGTGATTGGTTTAAAGAGGTCACCGCTGCGAGGAATTTCATTAGTCTTATAGAATCCAGAGACTGATTTACTGTTGAGTTAATGGACGATTGAAGGGAGAGAAGGATATGACACCTCTTTAAGCTGTCTCATGGATCCCTCCAGAAAATCTTAAGGTAGGTCTAGAATATCACATGTCTGAGAACACAGCATAGTTGCATTTATGGGTCACAGTGGTGGGAGCAGGAATGTGGGCTAGGTCCCATGGGTGGGTGGAGAGGTACTCGTCGGTCAACTAAGAAAGCAGGCGCCGGGCTCCCAGCTGTCAGCACAGAGCCGGACGCGGGGCTCGAACTCACGGACCGTGAGATCGTGACCTGAGCCGAAGTCGGACGCTTAACCGACTGAGCCACCCAGGCGCACCCCCCCCCCCCCGCCATGACTTATTTTATAACTGGACGTACCTTTTGACCACCTTCACCCATTTCACAACCCCCCCACTCCCCGGTCGCCTCCTGCCTCTGGCAACCACCGATCTGTTCTCTGTATCTATGAGCTGGATTTTTTTTTTTTCCTTTTTGTAGAGTCTACATAGAAGTGAGACCATCCTGTATCTTTTGTCTTCCTCTAGACTTATTTCACTTCGCATGATGCCCTCAAAGTCCAACCATGTTGCAAATAGCAAGATTTCATTTTTTTTCAGGCTGAATAATATTCCACTGCAATAATATCGCAATGAACATGGTGCAAATATCTTTCCGAGTGAGTATTTTTGTTTTTTTTCTGACTGTTTACTGACTTCTCCTTTTTTTTTTTTTTTGAGTTTATTTTTGAGAGAGAGCGTGAGCAGCGGAGGGGCAGAGAGAGAGGGAGAGAGAGAATCCCAAGCAGGCTCCACACGGTCCGCTCAGAGTCCGATGTGGGGCTCGAGCCACCCAGGCGCCCCTCCTGACGTTTATTAAAAGCTCCTCTGGGGGCGCCTGGGTGGCGCAGTCAGTTAAGCGTCTGACTTCAGCCAGGTCACGATCTCGCGGTCCGGGAGTTCGAGCCCCGCGTCAGGCTCTGGGCTGATGGCTCGGAGCCTGGAGCCTGTTTCCGATTCTGTGTCTCCCTCTCTCTCTGCCCCTCCCCCGTTCATGCTCTGTCTCTCTCTGTCCCAAAAATAAATAAAAACGTTGAAAAAAAAATTAAAAAAAAAAAAAAACAAGCTCCTCTGGAGGGTGTTTTTTCTTTTTGTATCTCTACTTAGATGTCAGAGTAGACGAGCGTCTTGAGTATGATTAGCAATCCCCTGCAATTTTAATTTCCATTTATCAGTTAAGTGGATAGAATTTCCTTTTGGCCCGTGGGTCTTGCTTTTTTCTTGACTCTTCAGTTTTAATGGGTTTTCCCCTTCCTTTCCCTCTCACCTCTGTGCATGGCCCCTTGGCCACACAGCTCACATGTTGCCCGTTGTTTTAGGTCTGGAAAAAATTCACTGACCTGAACTAGTATTTCGTCTTTCAAATGATTCGTCTTCCCCTTTGAAAACCGACGTTTCCCCTTCCCGATGTCCCTTGTGCCAGAACCCTGCCGAGGCTGAATTAGCAGCTTGACGAAGGCTCCGTGGGCTTGGGTGGCTCGGTTGATTGAGCGCCCCACTCTGGGTGTCGGCTCCCATCAGGATCTCACGGTCGGTGGGAAGCTCGGGTCACGATCGCATGGTTCGTGGGATTGGGCCCTGCACGGGACTCTGCGTGGAGCCTGCTCGGGATTTCTCTCCCTCGCTCTGTCTCTCTGCCCCTACCCCGCTCAAGCTCTCTCTCTGCCTCGAAATAAATAAATAAACTTAAAAAAACAATAAGGAGGCTTGACAAAGGAGAAATACCTCTGGTCGTGGCGCCTGAAATAGACCGACGCGTGAACGTCCTTTCCTTCCGAGGAGGTGACGAAGGTCCCCTTTTTTGCCGAGGGTCGGTTGACACCCAGATGGCGTGTCTGAAGTCTTCACGGAGCCAAGCGTGGTTCGCCTATTTGCAGCCACGGGAAGGACTCCGGTCCCTTCTGCATTTTATCAGCTTCTCGGGGGCAGATTCGTGGTATGTTTTTATTCCGCTGTCATCGTTCCTTAGGGCTTATGTAACAGCTGCCGAGCATAGTTCGAGCTCTCTATCGATGTGGTGACCATATTTTTCCAACGGTGACCTGACAGGGTGCTTACGGAAACAACGGGATGGGATATTTGCCGCCCAGTGGTACCGCCGCCGTTCTTACAAAAACAAGCGCATATAACGGTAAAAGGTCCCGACACGCGGCCTGTGTCCTTAGTATCTTTCCTTTTTGCTGGTATTTCATATGTCAAATTTTGGGAGGCCTTGTACCTTTTAAGAGTCTGTTAGAGACTCCTAGAGCGAGAGGGAATAAAGTGGCCCAAATTCATGAGGGTGTGGAAGAAGGAGCATTCTGATCTGCAAGCGGGGAAAATACTTCCGTCGAGAGAAGCCATTAATGTCCTGGAAAGGGCTCTTTCAGTCTCCGGGCCAACATTGCCTCAGACCGCTAGGAGAGCCAGCCCTGAGTGCCTAAGAGGTTTCCGCAAATGTCGCGACTGTTGGAAAAGAGCAGGAGGTTCTTTTTCCTACTTGACAACATGTGCCCTCTTTTCCCCTCTTGGGGGTATTTCTTTCTCTTGAGATCAAGAACCAAAGGGACCTGGCGCCTGGAAGGTTCTCTGGCTCCTTGAAGGTCGGGGCGGGGTGGGGCTCCTTTCCCAGCTCTGGGGATCTGAAGGTGCCGTTCCTCCCCTGAGTTTATAGTCACCGTGTTAACTCTGCAGGAGTCCTCCCCTAAGAGTTCCCTCCGAAATCAGGTTGAGAGGGTAGCGTTCATTGCTGAGTTCTAGATAGAAATAGCTCTTTAAAAAAATTAAAAAGAAAATTTATTCATTTTTTTAAGAGACAGAGACAGAGCGTGAGGGGGGTTGTGGCAGAGAGAGAGGGAGACCCAGAATCCGAAGCAGGCTCCAGGCTCCGAGCGGTCAGCACAGAGCCCGACGCGGGGCTCGAACCCACAAATCGCGAGATCGTGACCTGAGCCGAAGGTGGGCACTCGACTGAGCCACCCAGGCGCCCCTAGAAATAGCTCTTATAAACTCTTAACTTTTTTTTAAAGTTTTTTATTTATTTTGAGAGACAGAGAGAGTATAGGCAGGGGAGGGGCAGAGAGACAGAGCGAGAGAGGGAGACAGAATCCCGAACTGGTTCTGCATTGTCAGCACAGAAACCGTAAAATTATGACCTGAGCTCAAATCAACAGATCCTTGGGGCGCCTGGGTGGCTCAGTCAGTTAACATCTGACTTCGGCTCAGGTTATGATCTCGTGGTTCGTGAGTTTGAGCCCCGCGTCGGGCTCTGTGCCGACAGCCCGGAGCCTGGAGCCTGCTTCGGAGTCTGTGTCTCTGTTGCTCTCTGCCCCTCCCCCACTTGTGCTCGCATGCGCGCGCGCGCTCTCTGTCTCTCTCTCTCTCAAAAATAAACTATAAAAAAATTAAACAAAGATATTAAAAAGAAGAAAAATAGAGTCGGATGCTTAATCACCTGAGCCACGCAGGCACCCCTTACCTACCTCTTTATGTCTGAGTTTTATTTTTCTTTAAAACAGGAGCCATAACACCTAGTTTAGAAAGGCCCCTGCAGAGAGCCCGTGAGACACGGTATAGGTGATGCTGTTGGCCTTCAGAGGAATGTTATTTACTCCCATCTCCTTGACTTCCCTCTTCCGTTTCCCCACCCCCACCCCTATCCCTCCTCCCCCTTTGCCAGGGTGCTCTGGTCAGACTGGTTTAGTTACTCTTCCTTGAGCGCAGTCTACCCTTTCCAACCTCCGTGCCCTTGATTTCATCATTGCCTGTTCCCGAACCACCCCCATTCTCTTCCTCACTTAGAACATTTATACAGATCTCTGGCCTCTGCTGGGCTCCCGAAGGCCTTTTGCTTTGAGACCGCCCCCACCGCAGTTTAAATCCTGCTCGTCGTTTGAGGCCATCTCAAATTCCTTCTCCCCCATGAAAGCCTTCCTAGATCTGATCATGACCTGAAATTTCTCGCTGGCCCCCCCCCCTTTTTTCCCCCTAGACTACACGAAATGTATTTCTTCCTCGGCTTTGTGGTAATGGTGTGTTGCCAGCCTTACTGATGCGCTCCCCGAAGTCCAAGCTCCTTGAGGACAGGGATCTTGCTTTATTCACTTCTGCAGCCTCCTCAACACCACCTACTGTCTTGCTCCTGTTAGGAAGGAACTTAGATGGTTACTTGACTGGTCCGTGAAATCAACCTTGCTGTAAAGCTGAACTATAGGAGTTCACCAAAAAAAAAAAAAAAAAAGCATTTCCTAGAAATGCATTTCAGAAATGCATCACAGCGTGTTTTGGTAAGCATTCAGGAAGCGTCCGCCCGGACCATGCTCTAGGAAAGCCAGAAAAGTAGATTTTTCCCTCAGTCCGCGATGTTGGCACGGAACCTGTATTTCGTTTTGCTTCCAGATCAGTACTGACGTCAGTCCCCCAGCAGCCTCGGCTGGTGCTAAATTTCATATTCAACAGGATAGGCTTTGAAAAGTAAATGGAGGGGCGCCTGGGTGGCGCAGTCGGTTAAGCGTCCGACTTCAGCCAGGTCACGATCTCGCGGTCCGGGAGTTCGAGCCCCGCGTCGGGCTCTGGGGTGATGGCTCGGAGCCTGGAGCCTGTTTCCGATTCTGTGTCTCCCTCTCTCTCTGCCCCTCCCCCGTTCATGCTCTGTCTCTCTCTGTCCCAAAAATAAATAAACGTTGAAAAAAAAATTTTTTTAAAAAAAAAAGAAAAGTAAATGGAGTGAAAACCCATAACCTGGGAAGCTCTGCAATGAATGTGCATGGTTAGTGTAATCAGTGACTAATTACGGTGAGGTTTATGGCCGTTTTGCTCTCTCACCCTGAAGAAATTTCAAGACCAGTTACGCACCACTTCCTGTCCACGAGTGTGGGGGGCCGGAGGGTCGGAGAGGGGACGTCACCAAGAGGTCCGCTTCTATCATAGGTGAGTTGATAGATGAGCTTGAGGCTTGAAGAGTAATTCTTCTAAGTGGGTCATTCGGTTTCCTCTGGTGATCCAGAAAGTCTGGAATGGACCCCATGCTGTCAGTACAAACCTTTGAGGAAACTGGGAAATAATTGCTAATAAAAAGTGGCTGTGGCTTTTGCGGGGATAAAAGGAATCATTTAGAGCCTCCGACACGGTGAAGGAGGCCAAGTCTGAATTGTGGTCCTCAAGCTGGCCTGTCCTTTAAAAAAAAAAAATTTAATGTTTATTTATTTTTGAAGGAGAGAGAGAGAGAGAGAGAGAGACAGAGTGTGAGCAGGGGAGGGGCACAGGGAAAGGGAGACACACAGAATCCGAAACAGGCTCCAGGCTCCGAGCTGTCAGCACAGAGCCTGACGCGGGGCTCGAACCCCCAAACCCGTGAGATCGTGACCTGAGCTGAAATCAAGAGTCAGACGCTTAAGTGACCCAGCCACCCAGGTGCTCCAAAAAGTCCTTTCTGATGTCCTCTACTCACCCTGAAATGTGACGTCACTGACCAGGGTTCTGAATGTCACCCTTTGGAGGAAGGGGGTGTGGCAGAGGGCTTCTTGAGGTGTCAAAGCCTTAACCCCAGGAGACGTGTGTTTAACTATGGGGTTTCAACTAGTTCCTGGTCAAAAGTGCGAGTTTGTAAACCACTGAGCTGCACCCACACTTAACTCTAAACTAGGGGGAAGAAAACACCCTTCTCCTATGGATGATGCGCTGAGGGTCAGCGAGTTTAGTGTGTGGCTTCGGGATAGACGTGGGGTCATGCGTAGAGGTGTGACTTAAAGTCTTTAGTTTGGCGATCTTTCTACCGCGTCATAGTGCCTCCCGTTCGTGGCTTAGAGGAGCTCTGTATGGTGAGCTTAGGGATACAACTGAATTAAACATATTGAGATGCCCGAGTAGTTGTTTTTTGTAATGTGTATCTATTTATTTTTATTTGTTTAAAACAATTTTAATGTGTATTTATTTTTGAGACAGAGAGAGACAGAGCATGGGCAGCAGAAGGGCAGAGAGAGAGGGAGACACGGAATCGCAAGCAGGCTCCAGGCTCCGAGCTGTCAGCACAGAGCCCGATGCGGGGCTCGAACTCCCGGAACCACGAGATCATGACCTGAGCTGACGTCAGATGCTTAACTGACTGAGCCACCCAGGTGCCCCTTGGTATTTCTTTTTTAAGGAAGCTCTATGCCCAACTCAGGGCTCGAACTCACGACCCCAGGATCAAGAGTTGCATGCTCTACCAACTGAGCCAGCCAGGCAGCCCCCGTGGTTATACTTCATAGATGACTTATCTCTAGGTGGTTGATGCCTTGACTCCCGAATTTCTCAATCAGCATCCAGAATCCTAAAAAAGTGGGTCTTGACACATCGCTATGGCGTAAAGGCAGAGACAAGAATGGTTTTTGTTCACAGGGCAAGAGTTATGAATGGTACATATCTGAGTGGCTCCTTTTTTTTTTATGTTTATTCGTTTTTGAGAGAGAGAGTGATAGGGGGAGGGGCGGGGGGGGGGTGGCAGACAGAGGATCCGAAGCTCGGCTCTGCACTGACAGCAGTGAGCCCGGCGTGGGGCTCGAACTCATGAACCGTGAGATCCCGGCCTGAGCTGATGTCGGATGGTCAAATGACTGAGCCGCCCAGGCGCCCCTATCTGAGTGGCTCCTTACGGACATCAGGAGGCCCAAGGCAGTTGACTGTTTATAGGAGGGAAAAGTATTGAATGAATGGCCTTATCCGTGACCCACGTTGCTGTGCCTTAACACCTGACTGAACGATCACGTGGTTTCCAGTCTCGGTTCCCTTCCAGCGCTGTGGCCTTGGGAGCATCCTGGAAGGCCTTTTGGGAGAGTCTTAAACAGTTCTTTTATGAGCCCTTCCTACTGCCCTCCATTTTGTCCCCTGTCCAGGGATCGTGCCGTGTTCTGCGTGGAGCTGATCCAATAGGTCCCTCTGTGTCCATTTACGTCTATTCTCGGGGCCGGGCCAGGCCCGGTGGTGACTCATCACGTTGCTTTTCATTTGGAAGCAATTTTAGTAGCCCCAGATGGATGTTTTGTTTTGTTTTGTTTTGTTTTTGAGCTTTCGTTTTATTTCTAGCAGCAACCCTCAAAAATCAATAGTTGAAAAAAGAGGTAACGGTGATCCTAATATTAGCCTGGGCTCCTCTCACTAGATTGTCCCAGCGGCCACTCGTGGTGGGGGACAGGCCGAGGGAAGGATGCTTTTCCTTTGGTGTATTTCTTCCAGGGATCGGCACTGCAGTGCTGCGGGGATGGGGTTACCTCCAGCTGGAGCTACGTCGAAGATAAGGAGACCAGCTCATGAAAGCTGGTTAGTCTGTCACGGGCAATTTATACTCTGCAAACAAGAGCCGATATCTGTTTGTTTGTTTTGAAAAGAGAATGCACCATAGCGAGGCGGAGCTGCCTGATTGGCAGAATGTTGCACAAAACCTGGGGTGGATGTGTAGGAACGTGACCGTGAAGGAAACGTGTTGCCGTGACTGTCGTGGGGGGTGGGGGGCCCTCATTACCTGCCCTGGCCCTGTGACTGTTTTTTTTGTTTGTTTGTTTGGTTTTTACGTTGATTTATTTATTTTGAGAGAGAGTGTGAGCACAAGTGGGGGAGGGGCAGGGAGAGAGGGAGAAAGAGAACCCCAAGCAGGCTCCGCGTCGGCGGGACTCGAACTCACCAACCGTGAGATCGCGACCTGAGTCGGACGCTGAAGCGAATGAGCCACCCGGGGCACCCAGTCCTGTGACTGATTTTATTCGGCATGACGCCCACTGCTCCTAGAATATGGGGGGAAATAGCCTGTCTTACCTACTTCGCAGGGTGTTGCAGCAATCAAGGAAATAATAGATGTTCTAGTTCTTTGAAACCCGTGGAATGCTAGACACACACCCACACACACCATCCGTCACCACGTCCCACTGGAGAATAATTGTGAAATTCTGTCCCTTTTCTGTCTGCCCCTTTCTGCTCCAACCAGAGTTCATACGCTTTTTCTGGGTTACTGCACATGCCTCCTGATTTCTCTTTCTACCTCCAGTCTCCCGTCTTCAATAGATTCTCCACTGTACTGTCGGACTCGTTTTCCAAAATCCACGCTTCATCATGGCTCTCCTCCTCTGCTCTGAAATCTTCAATAGCTCCCTAGTACCTATGACATCAAGTCCAGACTTCTTGACCTGGTATTTAGCAGTCTTTGTGATCTCATGCCTATCAAGATTTCCACCCTCTTTCCCCTAATATTCCTTAATACTCCATCCAGCCTATAACATTTAGCCTCCGCAAATGCCATATCATTTCTTAGAGCCTTTAGGATTTGGTCATTTCCTTGTCTTTACTTTTTGTTTTCAAGCGTCAAAATTCAGTGTCCCTGGGACCCAATTTATTTAAAAAAAAAAATTTTTTTTTCAACGTTTATTTATTTTTGGGACAGAGAGAGACAGAGCATGAACGGGGGAGGGGCAGAGAGAGAGGGAGACACAGAATCGGAAACAGGCTCCAGGCTCCGAGCCGTCAGCCCAGAGCCTGACGCGGGGCTCGAACTCACGGACCGCGAGATCGTGACCTGGCTGAAGTCGGACGCTTAACCGACTGCGCCACCCAGGCGCCCCCCTGGGACCCAATTTAAATGCCACCTTTTTTTCTGTGTTAAGCTTTCTGATCGCTCCCCTGGGGGCATCTGTTTGGCAAGGATATTGTGAAGGGAACTCAAGCGTTAGGTGGTGGCCGAGTCAGGTGACTACTCAGATCCCTTTCAGTCCTATTCATTTTTCTAAGCTTGTGCTTCGGCATAAACCAAAGAATGCCTTCCCCCTCCCATTCTTCCTAGCATCTCCCCTCTCCTCCCACCTCTTCATACTGGCAGACAACCTTGCTGTTTCCACCAAAGAGGCAGGCAAGCTGGGGCACTTTCACCGGAGCGGACAGGATGTTCTTCAACACTGCTCTGAAAAAATAAATGGTGCCAGTCTGTTGGCCTGGCACGCTATCCCAAAACAATTTTTAATCACTGTAATCGCTCTCTATTTATTCTTCAGGCATTTTGTGACATCCTTCAGTTGCTGCCTTGCCTCCCTGCCTCCCTCAGGTATGCACCTTCCTCTCTAGACTTTAAGCCCTCTGCGGGCAGAGACCTTGTCTCATTCATCGTTTTTGTCCCCCATAGTACTTAAGGGTACTCAATCTCTGGTGACTTGAATTGACAGTGGATGAAGAAGGAGCTTTTGAGGTGGTTGTTGTCGTTGTCGTCTATTATTTTGAGATTGTTGTTGTTGTCGTTGACGTCTGTTATAACGTCTCTCGATCGTTGTCGATCCCTCCCCATCGGCTGTGACACTAACCATTGTGAAGCTTCCTTTTTTTTTCGATCGTTGTCGATCCCTCCCCATCGGCTGTGACACTAACCATTGTGAAGCTTCCTTTTTGTGGCTGGCCAACAACCAGTCTCCTACTGTGATGGAAAGACTTTGATTTCTGGCGGAGCAGCTCTTGGCTTTGTGCAACAATTCGCCCGAGTCCCTAGGAAAGAGAGCAGTTTCAGAAAGAATGATTTGTTTGGTTTCCATTCGAAGCAGGGAGAACAAATAGCAATAAAGTATGGCGTGGCCGTGACACTTTTCACTGGGGATCCTATGGCCGCGTGACCCACAACTTGAACAAAGTCCCATGAGCAGGGGCGGGATACAACCCCAGAGAGCCAAGACAACTGTCACCCCGAGTCCGGAAGAGGGGGGGGCCCTCGGAACGAGCAAAGAGGACTTCATGGCGTCTACCTTCGTAGATGCACTTGGCAGGACAGCGTGGGGGTGGCTGGAAGCGGGGCTGTGCAAAGCATGGAGAGGAATGGAAGCCAAGTTCATTAGGTGACGTTGGTGGTTTTATTTTACCTGTAGCTCTGATCACAGATGCCAAGTCTTGTTCTCCCCTTTTTGTCCCTGTGTCTTTCTCTGGATCCTGGTGAGTAAACGATATGCCTAGAGGATCAACAAACAATTTGAAATACTGAATTTTTATTTACTTATTGAGAGACAGAGCATGAACAAGGGAGGGGCGGAGAGAGAGAGAGAGAGAGAGAGAGAGAGAGAGAGAGAGAGAATCTCAAGCAGGCTCTGCACTGTCAGCTCAGAGCCCGACACGGGGCTTGGGTCCACCAACTGTGAGATCCTGACCTGAGCCGAAGTCAAGAGTCAGGAGCTTAACCAACTGAGCCACCCAGGTGCCCCGGGAATACTGAATTTTTAAGTGAGGTTGAAGCCCGTGCATGGAGGTAATTGTCAAGGACCGTGAGACTGTAGAGATATGGACGCCTACAGACCGACATAGAGACAGAACACTGCAGGTCGGACTAGAGGTGCAGAGAAAAGACCTGGTTTTGGTATAATCAGTGATACCGACTGAAAGGGAGACTGGGCCAACGGGAAGCGAGTAGTCAGTATGGAAACCCAGGCGAGCCGGGGCCAGAGGGACTCAGATTCTAGGAGGGCATACACATTCCAGGCACTAGGAAGGTCATTGTCCCAGTCGGGAGGTCTTAGGCCTTACTCTGGCCTGGGTGAGCTATCCTTGAGCGGCGTCTTCTCTGAACTCCCGAGTCTATGCCCATCCCAACTCATCTTCTGATGACGGATGGCAGTCTGCAAGAAGAGGTTTGGACAGCACATGCATGCACGTGCGCACACACACACACACACATGCACACGCACACACACCCCACTTTGGTCTCTGTAAAGGAGTCCTCCGTGAATGAATACATGGACATTCTGCTAACCAGGACAATCTCTTATGACTTGGGTAGCGTGGATCGGTTTGCCCCCGGGTCTGACTCACTCAGAAACACACGCGGGATGGAGTTTCCGGGAACAAGTTCTGAACGATGGTGTATTTGCCAGAGGTTCCCTGAAAAGCCTTTTGGCCGGCTGGCTGGTCAGCTTTCCCTTCGGACACCCCCCTCCACCGCCTGGCTGCCCTTCTCCGGTTACGGCGAGGGGGACCGATCGGCTTTGCCCTGCCTTATGCCAGACGGGAGAGTCTTCAGATGCCAGCAAATGTCTCCTCGGCGCGCTCCCCGCCCCCATCCATCGCGGTTGGGGGTGTTCCTCTTGTTTGCCCATTTCTTCTCGCATTTTGCAAATGCCTCAGCTGTGTTTGTGTCTTTTCCATCCTTCAGTTCGGAGCAATCTGTTCGTTTTGACGAGCCAGCAGCTTCCACGGCGTGCTAGAAAGCCGGGGCTGGGTAACCAGAGCTTTGGTTTTTCCCCTGTTGCAGTGATGTCAGCGAGGGTGGAGGGCTGCTAAACTGTCCCTGTCTTTTTATCCCCCGAGTCTATTGTTACGATAAGAGAAACACCACCACTTTGCACCCTCATTCTGTGCCCCTCCCCCCCGCAACGATTTTTTTTTCTTTAATTATGCCATTTCAAGATGTTTGCTGCGTTATCTAATGTAATTTATATTATCTGTTGACAATTACACCGGAATGGACTCATTTAGAATATTTTTGTGAAAGTCAGTGGGGAAACCAAGGTTTTCTGTTTAGAAACTTGACGTTCTGTGTTGAATTGTGTTCTCCCAGAATTCCTGTGTTGAAGTCCTCTCGGTATCTCAGAATGTGACCTAATTTGGAAATAGGGTCCCTGCAAATGTAATTAGTTAAGTGAGCTCATATTGGAGCAGGGCAGTAGGGCAGGCCTGTATGCAATGAGTGGTGTCCTTATGAAAAAGGGAATTCAGAGGGGGCGCCTCGCTGGCTCACACAGTAGAGCACGTGACTCTCGATCTCGGGGTCGTGAGTTCAAGCCCTGCGTTGGGTGCAGAGTTTACTTAAAAATAAAATCTTTAAAAAAAAAGTGGGGGAGGTATTTGGAGACACCTACCGGAAGGAACACCAGGTAAAGGTGAAGGCAGAAATCAGGGTACTGTTTCTACGAACCAAAGAACACCAAAGATGGTCAGCAAAGCCACCAGGACTTAGGAGAGAGGCATGGGACGGATTTTCCCTCCCAGCCCTCCGAAAGAACCAACCTTGCCGACCCCTCGATCTCAGACTTCCGGCCTCCAGAACGGACACAGGAAGTTTCTGTTGTTCTAGCTACTCAGTTTGGGGTCCTTCATCACAGCAGCCCTGGCAAACCAAGGCCCTCCCTCCACCGAAACATTGCAGCTAAGCGTGCGTTCCGTAGACGGAGGAACAAACACACGGCTGGTGAACTCACAACATGTCAGGCGTTTTGGAAGTCTCGACAGTCTGAAGGTCGCTGGAGGATGGAAATCGTGGGTCCCCAGAGCAAGCCCCGAAGCCACGTGCTGCCCGAGAAGGTGGAGATGATGGGCAGAGCTCGGAGCTGCCCGCCAAGGGCGGGTGAAACTGGGCGGATGTTCTCTTGTGTGTTTGTAAAGTCAGGTCACACGTGCCCACTTCTCCCCTTCTTCACAGGGATGTGGTGTGCGTGGATGTTTGCAGGTGTTTGGTCAATACAATGGGCTGAGGACTGCCCCCCCCCACCCCCCGCAGCGTCCTATAGACTGGAAGTTATTTGGCCCCTTCCAACGTGAGACCTCAAGTGTAACTCGCCCTGCTCTCAGCTGTATCAGATGAGTCATTGGGAGCAAGCCCTACCCAGATGAATTCAGTTTATTAATGTTTGGCCCTGGCCCCTGCCAGGTGCTTTAGGATAAAGCGACTCAGCAGAGCTCAGGGAGGTGTTGGCAAGACCTTCCCGGGGGCCACCGGTTCTGCCCTCGCTTCTCCCTGCCTTTCTGCCTCCGTGCCCTGAGCCGGCGTCCTGATCCCGGGCTTCTTTTTTTCTTAAATTTTTTTTAAATGTTTATTTATTTTTGAGAGAGAGAGAGAGAGAGAGAGAGTGCGTGCACAGGGGAGGAGCAGAGAGAGAGGGAGACACAGAATCCGAAGCAGGCTCCAGGCTCCGAGCCGTCAGCACACAGCCCGACGCGAGGCTTGAACTCACGAACCGCGAGATCATGGCCTGAGCCGAAGTCGGACGCCCAACCGACTGAGCCGCCCAGGCGCTCCCCGATCCCGGGCTTCTGATGCTCTGTGCCCACTGCGTTCTAGCCGTGAGTATCCATGCCGGCAGCGGCCCACAAAACAGGCACCGCAGTCTTAGGTCAGCCTGGTCTTTCCGGAGGCCAGCTGGGGGTGGGGTTGGGGGGTGGGGGGAGCGCACCCCGTGTTTCCGCTTTGCCTGGCTCGTCGCCAGACAATCCGAGCTGCTCCAGTTGGAAAGACTTTCTAGAGGCCAGAAACTGGATCTGGCTCGTGTGCGTTTCAGCGGCTCATTTTCCCAAAGCTAATTCGTGCCTTATTGCTCAAGATTCAGTGGGTGTGTGTTTTAAGTAGGATGATGATATTCGCTGAACCAAAAGTTGGTTAGGTGGTCCAATCGTGGGTTGTGGGGCAGGAATATATATATATATATGAAAAGTCTTACAAAGGTATGAAAATGAAGTATGTAGTTAACAAATTTGACAAATCGTTTCTAAAAAAATGTTTGAGATGCCTATGCGTGTGGGGGAGGGGCAGAGAGAGAGCTTCCCAAGAGTTAGCATGGAGAGTCAGCAGGGCATCCGACAAGGGGCTCATGAATCGTGAAACTCGCGAATGTCCTGAATCGTGAGATCATGACCTGAGCTGAAATCAAGAGCTGGACGCTCAATGGGCCGAGCCATCCAGGCGCCCCCCGACAAGTCCTCTTTATTGAAAAGTACATGCAGGAGTTTCTGAAATTAGAACAGACGCGGATAGTTCACAACAAATACTTAACTGAGTGTCAGTTACGTACCAGGCACTGTTCTTGGTCTTTGAAATCTATCAGGGCACCAAATAAAAACAAGTGTCTCTGGCCTTCTGGAGCTACATTCTAGAAGTAGGGCTATAAATCCTCAAACGTTCAAAGTCCCTTCCTGGGATGTTTTTACAACGCAAGTTCTTTCCAGGTGTCAGCATTTTCGTGAATAAACTTTGAAGTAAGATCTGCTATTTGCAGGAGTACTCGTCTCTCTGTGCCGCAGGGGAGGTGTTGGGAAAGCCATCTGGCTGTTGGCTCTGGCTGGCCTCTGCTTGGGGAATAGAGAACTGGACGGTAGTCCTTGGGTGACTTTATCTCCTGCCCCAAGCACACCTTTGTTGGGACCTTTGTTGTCGTTTGAACGGATGTAGGCGCTGCTTATATTGTCACAGGCTTCGAAGTGGTGGGTCTGCTGCCGCATCTCCAAGGACGGTTCTGTGTGCCGTCGTTACCTTTTGTCGTTACCTTTTAAGTATCGGCAGCAGGCGGCTCGCCTGCCATACACCTGCCCGGCTCTTAAATCGTTGCGGAATAAATGAATGAGCAAATGGGAGCCTTCCGGATAGCTTCTTCTGTTGGCAAACGGGAGGAATGTTGGTTCTTGCTGCACTGGTGAAATCCAGTGTCCCTTAAAATAAGGAAAGGTGCGGACCACGTGGGTCGATGGGTGGTGCTGCCCTGGGTTTTGAGATTCTACTTCTCCCCATGGGGGAATTGTGACAAGGGTAGCGAGGGGCCAGAGTTGATCGAAGACACTTTTTTTTTTAAAGTTTATTTTCTTTATTTTTTTTTTAATTTTTTTTCAACGTTTTTTATATTTATTTTGGGACAGAGAGAGACAGAGCATGAATGGGGGAGGGGCAGAGAGAGAGGGAGACACAGAATCGGAAACAGGTTCCAGGCTCCGAGCCATCAGCCCAGAGCCCGACGCGGGGCTCGAACTCACGGACCGCGAGATCGTGACCTGGCTGAAGTCGGACGCTCAACCGACTGCGCCACCCAGGCGCCCCTTCTTTATTTTTTTTAACAAATGTCTTAAAAGTTTATTTATCTTGGGGCGCCTGGGTGGCTCAGTCGGTTGGGCGGCCGACTTCCGCTCAGGTCATGATCTCGCGGTCCGTGAGTTCAAGCCCCGCGTCGGGCTCTGGGCTGACGGCTCAGAGCCTGGAGCCTGTTTCAGATTCTGTGTCTCCCTCTTTCTGACCCTCCCCCGTTCATGCTCTGTCTCTCTCTGTCTCAAAAATAAACGTTAAAAAAAAATTAAAAAAAAAACTTTATTTATCTTGAAAGCGCGCACAAAGTGCTAGCATAAAGCCCGACGCGGGGCTCAAACTCCTCACACCATGAAATCGTGACTGGAGCGGGGATCAGGAGTCTGATGCTTAAGCAACTGAGCCACCCAGGCGCCCCTAGTTAACCTCTTTAAAGGCCCTCCTCCAAATACAGTAGCATCGGGCTTTAGGGCTTCAGCATATGAATTATGGTGGCGAGACAGCACCTCCTATCATACCACCCCACTGGACTGTCCGTTAGATGCAGGTCCCGGGGGTTCTGAGGTGGGACTTGTAACAAAACGAGATAGTGTGGGGCGCCCGCGATGGTCAGATGGTGGAGGGTAACTGAAAGGATTCTCTTTCCACCGGTGAAATCGTAAGGATTCTCAAATATATGGTGGAGAAAACCAAGCAGCTTTGCCCATAACTCACTTTATAAAGCCTGCCATCGGTCTGTCAAGACAGGGTGGTCAGGAAGGCAAGTCAGTTCAGTGCCTGGCAGGGCTGAAGTTGAAAAAGAAACTAGTCTTTGAGAGGTTGGGTGTAAGTCAACGCAAAAATCAGTAAGAGAAAAGATTTTGTGTTTCTGGATTTGCCCTCATGGGTATTTCTTAACTTCAGGTTCATTTACTAATTACGTAGATGATACTTTTGGCTTACAAATAAGTAGCTTGGATTTTTATTTAGTTTGTGATGTAAACTATTGCAGTTTTATGCTTATTCCTTGGTTGACCAGCGGTTAGGTTCCTTCTAGCTCTTGGAGTGAGAGCTGGGGGCTGAGGTAAAATCCCTATGCAAGACCTGTAGAGCCCACGTAAAAATCCTCTCCCATTCTGGACAGTCGTAATAGAAGTTGAATGACAGGGGCACCTGGTTGGCTCAGTCGATTAAGTGTCCAACTCTTGGTTTCGGCTCAGGTCGTGATCTCCCGGTTTGTGAGATCGAGCCCCACGTTGGGCTCTGCGTTGACGGTGCAGAGCCCTGCTTAGGATTCTCCCCGCCCTCTCCTCCTCCCTTTCCCTACTCGCGTGCTCTTTCTCTCTCAAAATAAAGAAACTTAAAAAAGTTGAATGGTAATAGCCGTGTGTGTGTGTGTGTGTGTGTGTGTGTGTGTGTGTGTGTGTGGTAGGCTTTAAGTGACCATGCAGTTATAGCCCCTTTGCTTGTTATATGGCTCTCAGTCCTGGGGACCCGGAGGTGGCAAGCTGTTTGAGGACCTCCTTTCCCTCCGTCACCACGGGGGTAGAATATAAAGGCTCATGAAAAGTATACTACATTTGTTACTTTCTCCAAACTGCTGGGCTTGTCATTCTGTCATAGAAGGAAATTAGGTTTGTCTGACATCGTATTCTTCATTGTCAGCTTGATAGATTGCCCTGTGTACCTCAAAATCTTTGTCAATTGGTTATTTTCCTTTTTTTTTTGTTCCAGGCTTTTTCTAGGTATGAAAGTTAGCAAGTCTCTAATTTCTGACCATTGTTTCTCCCATTTTAATGGTGCTGTCATGTTCATTCTTTCTCACTTGTCAGAGTTCTCTTAGTTTTCCATGGGCAGGATTCGTGTGCAGCAAAACTGGAAGCCTGCCAAGCTGATCTTGACACGCTCTCACTCTCCACTCCACTCCTTTCTCCTGGGAGAATTCTTTCTTCATCAGGAATTGAAACTGTGACCCCACCCATACACAGTGGGCTTATGTTATTTATTATATTATTATATAATTGCCTGGAATGCAACTAATTTTGTTTCCCGCTCCCCTCCAGGCTTAAGGTACTCTGTTTTGGTGGGTTTTGCTATTTTAACAGGGACCTCTTAAAAGACTTAAACCCTTGGAAGAGCAAGGGACTGTGTTCCTAGTGGTGGAATATCGCAGAAGGGTGTGCATCATTCTCCGTGCACCCCCCCCCCCAGAGGCAGCCCCATTCTCCAGGGAAAATAACCAGCATTTGTGATGATGGTGGGATTTTCTCTGAAGCCAGGCAGGGATCTGTTCCAGAGCAGGTGTTTCCCCTGTCTCCTGGTTCAACGAAAGGGCTAAGGTTTTCTCCAAAAGTTGCAAAAGTACCTGAGCTCATTTTGCTAAGAGGTAATTGTTCAAGGTCCTCAATGAAGACGTGAGCAAATGTTGAGAAAGAGAGTTTAAGAGTGTCATGGTAAAATAAAGGGACAGGGCTTGTGAGGACTGTGAAATCAGTGATGTATTGGGTAAGCCTAACCACAGCCCTGGTAGGGTCCTAAAATAGCAGAATGGTCAGGCTGGGGAGGGATCTTAGAGGCTCTCTGGCTTATCTATCTAATGGGTGGCAGCGTGGAATATTGGGAGGTGGGGGATGCAACATGTGCTTTATTATAGTTTTATTTATTAAATTAAAAAAAAACATTTATTATGGAGAGACAGAGACAGAGCATGAGCATGGGAGGGGTAGAGAGAGGGGTAGACACAGAATCCAAAGCAGGCTCCAGCCTCCGAGCTGTCAGCACAGAGCCCGATGCGGGGCTCGAACTCACGGACCGCGAGGTCGAGAGTCACATGCTGTTCTGACTGAGCCAGCCAGGTGCTCCTGGACTTTTTTTTTTTTTAATGTTTATTTATTTTTGAGAGACATAGTGTGAGCAGGGGAGGGGCAGAGAGAGAGAGGGAGACACAGAATCCGAAGCAGGTTCCAGGCTCCGAGCTGTCAGCACAGAGCCCGATGCGGGGCTCGAACTCACGGACCGTGAGATCATGACCCGAGCCGAAAGTCGGACGCCCAACCGACTGAGCCACCCAGGCGCCCCTGGACTTGTTTTAAAGAAGGAACCATTTATATTTTGATGAAGTGACAGAATCACCATTTTATGTTGATTAATTTGTAGTTCTTTGTTTGTAAATACCTGTGCTGTCTCCTGTCTACAAGTATTTACTCCATTTGATAGTAAAGGAAATTGAGGTCTACAGAGGTGAGGACTTGCCTAGTAAGCTGGAAAAGACAAAACTACACACATAATTAAACAGGCAGAGCACAGAAGATTTTTAGCGTAATGAATAGACTCCATAACATTATTAAGATGGGTATGTGACGTTATGGATTTGTCGAAACCCACAGAATGTACAACACCAGTTTTGGTTCAGAGCACTTTCCATCCCACAGTAATTCCCCAGATTAAAAAAAAAACCCTTTTCTTTTTTTATTGGTGTACATTCTGTGGGTTTCGACAAATCCATAACGTCACGTACCCATCTTAATAATGTTATGGAGTCTATTCATTACGCTAAAAATCTTCTGTACTCTGCCTGTTTAATTATGTGTGTAGTTTTGTCTTTTCCAGTTTTTCGTATAGTTGGAATCAATCCCACAGCCTGTAGCCTTTTCAGATTGGCTTCTTTCACTTAGTAGCATGCATTTAAGGTTCCTTCATAGGTTTTCATGGCCTGACATCTCATTTCTTTGAGCACTGAATAATATTCCATTGTCTGGATGTACCACAGTTTATCCATTCACCTACTAAACGACGTTTTTGTTGCTTCCAAGTTTTGGCAATTCTGAATACTGCTGTAAACTTCCCTGGGCAGGTTTTTGCGTGAACATAAGTTTTCGACTCCTTTGGGCAGATACCAAGGAACACAATTGCTGGAACATACACTAAGAGCATGTGTAGTTTTGTAAGAAATCGCTAAGCTGTCTTCCAAAGTGGCTGCACCATTTCGCGTTCCTATCAGCGGTGTACGATGAGTTCGTGTTGCTCTACATTCTTTTTTTTTAAGTTTGTTTATTTGTTGATTTTTGAGAGAGAGCGAGAGAGAGAAGAGCAAGAATGAGCAGGGGAGGACGAGAGAGACGGGGGGGTGGGAGTGGGGGTGGGGGGAAGAAAATCCCAAGCGCGGCTCGAACCCGAGAACTTTGAGATCATGACCTGAGCCAAGATCAAGTCAGGATGCTTAACTGACCGAGCCACCCAGGGGCCCCCTGCAGGTGTTTGAATACAGCTGGCTGGTGACCCAGATTCCTTCCTCTATATCCGGCTCTGGCTGTCCTGTAGGTTGAAGTCCCAGCTTTGGTCTTCCTGTTCGGCCTCTTGGTCTAGCTTTCGGCCCACAAAGTTTAGACCTAACCCTCAAGTTCCTGCAATTGGTCCCATTTGGTAGGACATTGAAACTCATCGAAGGGCCTTTTCCCCTGTCTGTCGGGTTTTCCTTTGTGCTTAATTCCTGACTGGGATCTGGATCCTTTGCGTCCTACTTCTAGTATGGGGGACTGATGTGATTTCTAGAACTTCCTCCTGTCAAGATAGGGTGACTAATCCTGTTACACTCCTTTTTTTTTTTTTTTTTTTTAATTTTTTTTTCAACTTTTTTTTTTGTTTTTGTTTTTATTTTATTTTTGGGACAGAGAGAGACAAAGCATGAATGGGCGAGGGGCAGAGAGAGAGGGAGACACAGAATCGGAAACAGGCTCCAGGCTCCGAGCCATCAGCCCAGAGCCCGACGCGGGGCTCGAACTCACGGACCGCGAGATCGTGACCTGGCTGAAGTCGGACGCTTAACCGACTGCGCCACCCAGGCGCCCCAATCCTGTTACACTCCTGATGAGAGTTCCTAGAGACCATCAGAGGAACTTGATGGTATCCCCGGGCCAGGCTGACAGCAGCAGAACTGTGCTGAGGGTTATAATGGAAAACGTAGGTTTCATTGTAACAACCAAAGGCTCCTTGTAACCCCACGATTGCCTGGGAGGCGGGCGGCCGCCTCATAGTTTGCAGAATCCTTCTGAATAGCTTTACAAATGACTTCATCATTGCCCAGTGGCCTAGGGGGAGTCAACTCTAACCATATTTCATCATCTGACTCTTAGAAGTAGTACATCTTTGAGTTAAAATTACACATTACTAATATGACCAAAAGGGGCTTTGTTGAACCATCTTTCCTTCCCCGCAGCTAGAGGCGAGGGCTGAGTGGCAGGGACTCTGCGTCTGGCCTCCACTGGGCTGTGTGACCTTGGGGCTGGAAGGGGCTGAGCCGGGATGGACCACACATTAAGGAAGGGTCTCCTTGAACCTCTTGTTTCCATCTATACGTAAATCTCTTAACAAATTGGAGAGGAGGTCTCTGAAACTCAATTAGACTCCCAAGCGTAAACAGTTTTCACTCCCACTACTGGACTTCCCTGACTCCTGATCAAGTGTTCTTGTCTGTAAAAGGAAGCGAGCTATTGTCCTGTATTAGAAAACAGGAATGGGCCAGACGGCAGACAATCTGCTGCCCAGGCAAGAACAGCTAGAAACTCTGAGGAACAAAACCTCCCGGGGAGTCACTCTCACGCCGAGCCCCGGCCGCCCCGGCACACGGATCCCTGCACGTACTGCTTTCTCGGGATTCCGTTCCCTTCGTGGTTTTCTGGGATCTGTAGTTCAGGTGTAAGGGCTATGGCTGCAAATACTTCCTGGACCAAAGGCCAACGGTCCTCTCGTCTCCCCCCCCCCCCCCGCCACCCCAATACATACACGCGTGCGCACACAATGTAGCACTCTGGGAACTTATTACCTGAAAGTTTCTCCTCACCTGCACCTGCTCCTCTTAGGGTGGGTGTGATCCTGGAGAGCTAGAACCAAGAATCGATCATCCATCCATCCATCCATCCATCCAGTCGTCCCCTGACTTAGTCCGCAAGTATTTGATGGGCTTATAGTTTGCTAGGCTCTCGAGTTGGCACTGGGGGAGGTGACAAACATATGTTAGGCGCTACAAAGAAATAGAAAGTAATAGGAGAATATGGGATCCAGGGACCTAATACTCCCCAAACTTCAGGTCTTTACCTCCCTTAGTGCCCAGGCTCTGACGTTGTTCTACCCTTCTATTAGCTCCCTAGTACCCAAAACTTCATTCAGAGGAGACTATCAGGGAAACATTTAGATCTTGTTCTTTTAAGACCAGCAAATCCGAGTACTCTGTGGAAATACTCATGGGAAGTAACCTTAGAGGCTGGAGCATTGTTGCGTTTTCGTGAAGGAAAACTTCTTTAGGTGCTACTAGGAAAAAACATTTTTTGAAGGCACCTGGATGGCTCAGTCGTCTAGGCGTCTGACTTCAGCTCAGGCCATGACCTCACGGTTCGTGAGTTCAAGCCCCACATCGGGCTCTGCGCTGACAGCTCGGAACCTGGTGCCTGCTTCGGATTTTGTGTCTCCCCCTCTCTCTCTCTCCCTGCGTCCGCTCCCTCTGACATCAAGTTTTTGAAAAGATTTTTTTAAATTTATTTTGAGCGCGTGAGAATCCCAAGCAGGCTCCCTGCTGTCGGCACAGAGCCCGATGCGGGGCTCGATCTTCTGAACCGTAGAATCCTGATCTGAGCTGAAATCAGGAATCAGACACTTTACCAACTGAGCCACCCAGGCACCCCAAAGGATTTTATTTTTTATTTTTTTAAGTAATCTCTACATGGGGGCTTGAACTCCCGACCCTGAGATCAAGAGTCACGTGGCTCTGCCCACTGAGCTAGCTAGCTAGGCACTCTGAAATTGTTGAATTATTATTTTTTTCATGTGGCTTTTTATTTTGAGAGAGACAGAGAGTGAGCAGAGGAAGGCAGAGAGAGGGCATCTCAAGCAGGCTTCGTACCGTCCGCGTGGAGCCTGATGCGGCTGGGACTCACAAACTGTGAGATCACGACCCGAGCCGAAGCCAAGAGTCGGATGCTTAACCGACTGAGCCACCCAGGCGCCCCTGAAATTGTTTATGGACTCACCGAAGACTTGTTTCAATCAACAACTTAACATTTAAAAATGTAATTTGCGTTCTACGGGATACGTATTAGCCAAAGGGCCAGACTACTCTATAGTAACTAACCTTGGATTCTCCGTGTCCTAAAATAGGAAAAAGGGACCCAGGCTGATGAAGGATGAACCCAGGTTGATCGAGATTCTACTCTCTTGAAGATGCACGATTTGGAACACATGCCACATAAGAGCAGAAGCTGGAGGCCACTAGAGGCTTTTGCCTGTTTTTAGGCGGGAAGTGATACATGTAATTTGTGTCTGTGTTTGATTAGCCAGAACTAGTCACGTATTCCCACCTAACGGCTGACGAGCTAGGTCCCTTTTGCTGAATGGGGACCAGGAATTGGTGACCACGAAGATCAATGCATAGACTGAATCATTTTGGATGCCTTTTCTGAAGCTTTAGGTTTGCTGCGTTTTGTAACCATTCGTTTCCCTGCGGCTGGAGATGGGTGATGAACGAGGGTCGACAGGGGCAGGGGAGGCTGTGTGTCATGGCAAAGGCTTGGGTGCCTTCGATGTCCTTTTCTGCCCCTCGCGAGGCTCTGTGGGGCAGGCAGGAGAGCAGAAAGACTGGGGTTGTTCTGAAACCCGATGGCCGCTAACAGGCGTTGATAGATGGCTTGTTTTGTAAGGTGAATTTCAGAGGATTGGCTTTGGGCGATTTGGTTGTTTTGGTGAATTAACCTAAAGGCTGAAATGACAGACGAGCTCTTGTGTTTCTTCATTTCCTTTTAGCATCGTATTTTTTCTGCTTCGAGTTCTAATTGACAAGTACAATTCTGATATAGAGTGTAGAACACGATGATTTGATGTATGTATACACGGTGATGAGATTCCTACTCCCAAGTTAGTTGTGTGTTGTTTAATGTGAGCGTGAATTTATCATGAGAAAGGATGGATAATTTTATCAGCTAGCTGACGACAGGCTGTAGTTTGGAAAGGCTTCGGAAGGCCAGTACAAGGGCAGCTAGTATTATGAATGTTTTGGTTCTGTTTGTAGGGGGAAGGGGAGAGATCAGTGGGGGCTGGGCAATGCTACTAGAAGTACGGCCCAATTTTCTTTTTTTTTAAGTTTCTTTCTTTCTTTTTAATGAGAGAGAGAGAGAGAGAGAGAGAGAGAGCGAGCATGCGAGCAAGGGAGGGGCAGAGAGAATTGCAAGCAGGCTCCATGCCGTCCGCGCGGAGCCTGACATTGGGCTCAGTGCCACCACCGTGAGATCGTGATCTGAGCCGATATCAGGAGTCAGATGCTTAACCAACCGAGCCACTCAGGTGCCCCAGAAGGGCACAGTTTTGTTGATCGCTCTTCCCTGATCCCCTGATCTATGGGGACGAATTTTGAAAGTCCCAGGAACTGGGGCTTCTCTGTTTGCTACTTTGTAGCTTCCATTATAAAGTAGCATTCCCAAAAACGTATTTTCTATTCTATGTTGATTCGCAATGAACTGAAGTAGTAGTTCCTTTTTATGTTAAGCTGAAAGCACTTGCTTCTAACAAAAGACTTTTTTTCCCCCCCAAGGTTTTATTTTTAAGTAAAATCTACATCCAAAGTGGGGCTGGAACTCCCAACCCGTGAGACCAAGAGTCGTGCGCTCTAATGGCGTGAGCCAGCCAGATGCCCCGTATGACAAAAGATTTTTATTAAGACAATTTTATACCATAATAATTAGGATTGGCATACATTTATTCTTACAAATATTTCTTAAAAATTGATTACTTCAGTCGTGCTAATATATCTCCTCGCCTAGTTGACACTTTGTTTTTTGTGGTAAGAGCTCCTAAAATCTGCGGTCTGAACAGATTTCCAGTATTCAGTACAGTAATATTAGTTATAATCATCATGCTGTACATTAGACCATAGATCTATTCATCTTACATAAGTCACTCTGTACCCTTTGATTAATCTCTCCCCATTTTCTTCTTTCTGTGTCTGGTTTGTTTCACTTAGCATAATGCCCTCCAGTTTCATCTACGTTGTTGCAAAAGACAGGATCTTCTTTTTTGAAGGCTGAATAACATTCCATTACACACACGCACGCACACACACACACAATTTCTTTATCCATTCATCTAGTGACGTACGCTTAGGTTGTCTCCCTATCTTGGCTATAATGAACATGAGGGAGTAGCTTGCTCTCCAAGGTGTTGATTTTATTTCCTTCGGGAATAAAGAAGACATATTGTTGGATCAGATAGTAGTTCTCATGTTAAATTTTTGAGAAACTTCCGTACTGCCTTCCGTACTGCTGTGCCAACTTACATTCCTACCAATAGCGTACAAGGGATCCCTTGTCTCTACAGCCATGACAGTTTTGACAGAAATAGGAAAAAAAAAACAACTCTAAAATTTGTATGGAACCAAAAAAGAACCTGAGTAACTAAAGCAGTCTTAAGAAAGAGGAACAAAACTGAAGGCATCACACATCCTGATTTCAAACTGTATTACCAAGCTATGGTTATCAAAACGGTGTGGTACTGTCATAAAGGGAGAAACCTAGACCAATGGAACAGAATAAGGAGCGAAGAAATAAACTCAAGCATATATGATCAACTAACTTTTGATAAGGGCACAGAGAATACACAATGGGGAAAGAAAGGTCTCTTCAGTTAATGATACTGGGAAAATTGAATATCCATGCAAATGAGTGAAAGTGGACCCTTATCTTACACCATACCCCAGAATCGACTCGGAATGGATTAAAGATGTAAACCTTCGACCTGGAGCCATAAAAAATCCTAGAAGAAAACAGAAAACGTTGCAATTGGACTTGGCAGTGATTTTTGGGATTATGGCACCAAGAGCTCAGGTAGCAAAAGCAAAAATAAACAGATGGCAATTACACTAAAAAGCATCTGCACAGCAAAAGAAACAGTCAACAAAATGAAAAGTCAACTGGTGGAATGGGAGAAAATATTCGCACACAATACATCTGATAAGGGGTTAATCTCCACAATCGATAAAGAATATGGCACTTGAACCAATGACCCTGAGACCACGACTGAGCCAGCCAGGCACCCAGAAACCAAATAACTTGATTAAAAACTGGGCAAAGGACCTAAATAGAGATTTTTCTTAAAAAAAAAAAAAAAAAAGACTTACACATGGTCGACGTGTATCTGAAATCTGCTCAGCAATGCCAATCATCAGGGAAATGAAAATCAAAACCACAATGAGATATCCCTCACATCTGTTAAGACGATTATTAGCTGAAAGTACTTTTGTTCACAACGCATTTAAGAGACCCTCATAGTAATGTTGTCCAGTGTTTATACAAAGGTTTAAATAAAATTATATGTTTAGATACTCTTCGTTCTCCGTTATCTCAAAATCCATTTTTTAAGTGACACGGTATGAAATTGCTGATCAACTGTTTCATTGTTTAAGCCCTTATTCTCTTCCTGTTGGTCTGTCCCTAGGTTCATATAATGAAAAGATTAATGGGGGCAACCGGGTGGCTCAGTCAGTTAAGCGTCCCCGACTTCGACTCGGGTCATAATCTCGCAGTTCACGGGTTCGAGTTCCGTGTCTGGCTCTGTGCTGACAGCTGGAGCCTGGAAGCTGCTTCAGATTCTGTGTCGCCCCCTCTCTCTGCCTCTCCCCTGCTCACGCTCCGTCTCTCCCTGTCTCTCCAAAATGAATAAATGTTAAAAAAAAAAAAGAAAAAGAAAAAAAAATCAATGGATGAGGAATTGGGGAGAACTTGTAGTTTGAGATCTGCCAATGCTAAGCTGCATGACTTTAGACAAGTGAATTGACTTAATCGGACGAGGGGTACACTTTTGTACTTATCCTGCATCCATTCTTTTTAACATATTTAAAACATTTTTTTTTCAGTTTTAATGTTTATTTTTGGGAGAGAGAGAGAGAGCATGGGCGGGAGGGGGAGTGGGGGTGGGTAGAGAGTGACACACAGAATCCGAAGCAGGTTCCAGGCTCTCTGAGCTGTCAGTGCAGAGACTGATACGGGGCTCGAAGCCACAGATCGTAAGATCATGACCTGAGCCAAAGTTGGATGCTCAACCGACTGAGCCACTCAGGCACCCCTAGACCAAAGCAATTCTTAACCTAGTTCACTTTGGGGAGCCTTTAAAGACAAATTGCCATTATTTCTAGGTACACTTAATTTCTGGGGCTGGGGTGGACCCTGCAAGGCGATAGCGAGGGTCCTCTGTAAACTGCCTTACCTTGAGGAGAAGAAATGGCCTTGTTGGGGCTCTCTTTCCCTGGGAGTCCTGAGAAAGCCACGAGTAGAGTGGCGATGTAGTCCGTTAATGGCTTCATAAATTATTCGTTGCGTGCTTTTAGGAAGGATTTGAAGTATTAGTAATTCTGCATACTGTGGAACGGACTGCTTTTCCCGAGCAGCCCTCGAGTCTTTGGTTTGTACCTGTCACCCTGGAAGAGCTTCAACAGCTGCAGAGATCTACTGGCCACCTTGGACCCTGCTGTTGGCATAGGACTAGGCCCTCCTTTAATGTCTCTGCCCTACCCTAGGGCTTGGGACCACCATTTTCCTTTTCTTTCTTTCTTTTTGTTCCCATGCTTTTGAGCAAAGTTCAGTGAGTAGCTCTTGGAGACTGAGCATCATGAACCCGGTTGCTAACCCTTGTCTGGCTTTGTACTGAAGATACTGCTCCTGGCCAAGATGCTCCTTGATTTGCATTTGGGGTTGAGTCCTCTTGGCCCACGAGCCCTGGAATTCAGATCCTTTGTCTTTGCTCCCAACCACCCATCCGGTCTTTATTTATTTTTGGGAGACAGAGACAGAGAATGAGCAGGGGAGGGACAGAGAGAGAGGAGGGAGACACAGAATCCCAAGCAGGCTCCAGCCTCGGAGCTGTCAGCACAGAGCCCGACGTGGGGCTCGAACCCACGAACTGGGAGATCATGACCTGAGCCGAACTCGGACGCTCAACCGACTGAGTCACCCAGGTGCCCCCCCCCCCATTCCAGTCTTTTAAAAACTTACTTATTTTGAGAGACAGAGAGCAGGGGTGGGGCAGAGAGAGAGGAGAGAGAGAGAGAGAGAGAGAGAGAGAGAGAGAGAGAGAGAGAAGAGAGAATCCCAAGCAGGCTCCGCACTACAGGTGGGCCTTGAACTCCTGAAACCACGAGGTCATGACCTGAGCTGAAATCAAGGGTCGGACGCTTAACTGACTGAGCCCCCCAGGCGCACCCCATTCCAGTCTTTTAAAGGAGTCATTGGTTTATTCAAAAAGGTTTCTTGTGTTTACAAGTACTGTATTTAAATTTCCCGTGGGTTAGACGCTGTTAAATGCTGCCCAGTCCTGATGGTGCTTATGTTTCTAACAGGGGAAACGGAATAAGTGAAGAGGTCATTGTAATACTGTGTGATGTATTATAATCCCACAAGAGTGAGCACACGGCCATTGGGTGGCTCGGTCGGTTAAGCGTCCCAGTTCAGCTCAGGTCATGATCTCGCGGTTCGTGGGTTCGAACCCCGCCTTGAACTCTGTGCTGACGGTGCAGAACCTGCTTTGGATCCTCTGTCTCCCTCTCTGCCCCTCCCCCTCGTGCTAGCTCTCAAAAATAAACATTTAAAAAAAAAAGAGTGAGCACAGGATGTTCTGGATTGGAGCACATAGTAGAATCTCCTAATTCAGTGGGGCTGGAACTTTATAGAGGAGGTGATGTTTAATCTGAGGTTTGAAAGATGAGCATACGAGTTAACCAGGCAGAATAAGAAGAGACTGGAAGAGATTTCTTGTGCTTCTTAGATGTTCCGCCTATGTTCAATCTTGGTGCCTGCTCTTCACCATAATATTGTGTTTTCCCTCTTCTCAGAGCATCCACTTTTGGCCCACAGATTAATGTCTTGATGATTGAGGCACATTGGGTGGCTCGGTCGGTTAAGCGTCTGACTTCGGCTCAGGTCATAATCTCACGGTTTGTGACTCTGATCGCTGCGTCGGGCTCTCTGTTGTCAGCATGGAGCCTGCCTCAGATCCTCTGTCCCCCTCTTTCCCTGCCCCTTCCCTGCTCGCGTGTGGTCTCTCTCTCTAAAAAATAAACATTAAAGGAAATATCTTGATAAGGTCCACTCATGTGGACTTTTCCCAAGGATGTGCCCCGTGGGTCCGTGTGGTGTTCAGGCCCTGGCCAGTCACACTTTGTCTCTTTGGCGCTGGTTAGGACAGCCTAGCATACGTCCATCTTGTGCATATCGAGACGGGCATCTCGAACTCTCCAGGAGTCTCTCTGTCGTGCGTGTCAGTTAAGGCGTGGCAAGGTGGCAATTTTCACACTTGTGTAGAAAGAAAGGGATACTTGAAGGTGTTTGGAGAAAAGTAACGGCAGAAGGTCATGGACTTGGGCCTGGGAATTGGGGTGGCAGGATGCTGGAAAGAAGCAAGGCCAATGCCAGCTGATGCTAGCAGGTGTGGATCAAAGTGGCCAAGAGCGAGAAAGGAAGGAGTTGGATTAGTGGCCAAGGCAGGATCATGAGCAGTAATCGAGTCCAAATTCTTCCCTGGAGCCAGCAGCCCAACGTGAAATGTTTTGAATTATAAACTGGAAGAGACAGATGATGACTAGGCAGCCAAGTGGTCGGGAAGCCAAGGTTGGTCGTTACCGGGGAGACAAAAGAACTGAGAAGAGGTAGGGTGTTTGGATGCTATCGTAAGGGCTCAACCACGGAGTTGTATTGGCAATGCTGTCGGGCTCTTTCTTTTTTTCAGCGGTAACTCGGGGTTTCCTCCGGAAAGTTAGGATCTCGGGAGGAGAGTGTGGCCACGTCCGGGATTAACTTCACCTCTAGCCCTTCTAAAGGCCAAGCGTGACATCCTGCCTCCAAAGGAGGGTGGACTTGATCAAAATGACCTTGTCTGAATGCTTCTCTGAAAGAGTCCGTTTCTGAAACGTTCAGCCCTGATCCTTTTCATGTGCAGAGGTTGACAGGGAGATTTCTAAGGACAGAAATGAGGGAAACGGTGATTCCTAAAAGGTAGACTGCTGCAATCTGTGATGAAGCCTTCGCCGGTCTTCACAAACGTTGCAGAATGAGATCAATATGCAGCGAGCCTTTTTTGGCGGGGGGCGGGGAGGCACGCTGGGCAGGGTGAGATCTAGCCACGTTGATATGATGTAGTTCAAGTGTATTGTGTCTTCACTTGGCAATAATTTTATGTGTATGTCCTAAGACATATAAATATAGTTTGAAGGGAAAAAAAATTACCCCAGGTAAACACATAGAGTATTTCCACTACCTTACGATTCCACCGATGGGCTGGGTCGTCCTCAATTGCACCTTTAGGTTTCACTCCTGCTGTAGTTTACTTTCTTTTTAAGTTTGTTTATTTAGGGAGAGAGAGCGAGCGCGAGTGTGTGAGTGCAGGGGAGAGAGTGGGGGGGAGAGGCAGAGAGAGGGAGGAGAGGGAGAATCCCAAGCAGGTTCTGCGATGCCAGCACAGAGCCCGATGCGGGGCTTGAACTCCCGAAACCGTGAGATCATGACGTGATCCGAAACCAAGAATCGGATGCTTAACTGACTGAGCCACCCAGGTGCCCCACGGTGGTTTATTTCTATTTCTGTGTGGGAATACAACACGATTCTTTTGGCCGGTCCATTATCTGTAGACGCTTGATTTCTTTTTTTTCCCCAGCGGTTCTTGTATTACAAGCAAATACCATCATAAACATTATTTTCCTTGTCACTCACTGTATATATGGGAGGGTTTCTCTTGGGCATTCACCCAGGAGTAGAATGGCTGGGTTAAAGCGTATGTGCGCGTTCAACTTCACGTAGTAATGCCAATATGTTTTCTAAAGTTTCTAGAATTTTCTAAGGTACCTAAGAAATAGCAAAGCATCACAGACTTAGTAGTTGGTATTTTGTTGGACTATAATTTTTTTTTTTTTTTTTACCAATTTGGTGAATATTTGTGGGCATATAATTAGGATTTTAATTTTGCATCGTGCTTGTTGCTATTGAGGGTTTCATTAAGTTTTTCCCCTTCTTCCTAAAAGGAACATGTAGTGTTATGTACAGATCTTTCACTTTGTGGCTTTTTATTTGCTTTAGGGTATCCCCGTGAAGGTTCTGAATTTAAGAATCGGCAAATTTATTAGTCTTTTCCTGTATGACCTTGTACTTTGTGTTTTATGAAGCCTTTCCTTACTTGAATGTGGTTAACTCTAGTCTCCTTTCTTGTGTGGTAATTACTCTGATTTTTATCCTTTGCTTTTACATGTTTAATCCACTGGGAACTTACTTTTTGTGTATGGTTTGAGTAAGATTCAGGCGTTTCCCCCCCCCCCCCCAAATGTTCCAGCACCAGTTTGCTTGTTTATTTAAAGGTTATTTATTTTTTTTGAGGGGGTGGTGGGGGTGGGGCAGCAGAGAGAGAGAGAGAGCGAGAGAGAGAAAGAAGGGTGAAAGGGAGAGAATCCCAAGCAGGCTTCCACACCGTCAGCATGGAGCCCAATGTGGGGTTCAAACCCACGAACTGTGAAATCATGACCTGAGGCCAAAGTCAGGTGCTTAACTGACTGAGACACCCAGGCGCCCCTCCAGCACCAGTTTTTAAGAAGTCTGTCCATTTCCAGGGGTGCCTGACTGGCTCGTTCAGTAGAACTTGTGACTCTTGATCTTGTGGTCGTGAGTTCAAGCCCCACATTGGGCATAGAGCTTAATTAAAACCAAGAGTCCGTCCATTCTCCTACTGATTTGCATTAACACCACTGGCCTATATCATGTGCCCACGTATGCACAGTTGTGTTTCCGGGCTTTTTATTGAGTTCCATTGATTTATTGGCCTCTCCCTTTATCCTGGTGACCATGTTCTTAATTACTCTGGTTCCGTGACAACTCTGGATATCTGGTAGGGAAATGTCCTCAACTCGTTCTTGTCCGTCATGTGTGCGTTGGCTATTTTCGGCCCTTTGTCCTTCCTTATTAACTTGAGAATTCGCTTGCCAAATTTCACAAAAGAGAAACATTGGGAGTTTGATTTGGATGTTACGTTCTGCTATCAGGCTTAGCTCATACCAAGGTTTCCTTTTCTTCTTTAAAGTTTATTTTGCGCGAGAGGGTGCGAGTAGGGGAGGGGCAAAGACAGAGGGAGAGAGCGAGCATCCCAGGCAGGCTCCGCTAGGTCAGCCCCGAGCTCCGAGCTCGAACTCGCAAACCCCGAGATCACAACCTGCGCTGAAATCAAGAGTCGGATGCTAAACCGACTGAGCCACCCAGGCGTCCCCAAAGGTTTCCTTCTAAACCTCATCCCTGCTTGACTTTCCTTAGCTTTTTGGTTTTTTCATCAAAAATTTTGAATGGGGGGCGGGGAGGTAAAGTTGGCAGCCAAGTTGTTACATTGGTTTCAACGTAGGGATGGAACTTCTCTAGGCTCTGTTGTTCTCCCCACGGGTGTATTTGCTTTTCTTACGGAGTAGGGTGGCTGGAGTCTAGCCCAACTTTTTTTTTTATTCCAAATGTAAAAAGGCCTTTGTTATTCTTTTTGAGCAATAATATTCGAACAATATGAGATGTCATCCAATGTGCTTCTTGTTCACTCAAGAATTGGTCAAAGTTGGGGGCACCTGGGTGGCTCCATCTGTTAGGCCTCCGACTTTGGCTCAGGTCATGATCTCGCGGTTCGTGAGCGCGAGCCCCGCGTCGGGCTCTGCGCTGACGGCTTGGAGCCTGGAGCCCGCTTCGGATTCTGTGTCTCCCTCTCTCTCTGCCCCTCCCCCACTCACACTCTGTCTCTCTCTCCTTCAAAAATAAATAAACATTAAAAAAATCGGTAAAAGTGGAAGAAAAGATCCCTGTTTTTATTTTTACCACCATGATCATAGTTCCAGTGGAAGAATGAAAAACACACAAAAACCAAAAAAGTGAAACATAAACACAGAGAAAGCCCAGTTACCATTTTTACGCCAAGAAACATTCAATCACCGTGAGAAAGAAACGTATGCAGGTGACAAGCCAGACTCTACCATCTGAACGAATTACTTTTTAAGTGCTTGATTGAAAGATTTCTTCCTGGGACTCCCCCATGGTTGATGGTCTTGAAATGCCTTGTTTTTTTAATCGTGATACCATAAAGGTTATTTTGTTTCATCAGATTCTTGACTCAGACCAATCGAGTTTTCATTAGTCTGTTTACAGCGGAAAATTCCATCCTACTTGACATGATTTCAAATTCATCCATAATCCTCTATTACGTGTGATTGATTGAGCTGAAGTATTCATCAACAGAAAGGCTTCTGGTACACCTCATTCGGCTTCTGAATTGCATTTCCCGTAACGGGGAAGAGCCCGTCTTGGGTCATCTTATTGTTTGTGTGTTTGCCCCGTTTCATTAATAAGGAATAACACAGCCTAAGGAGAACATCAATAAATAAAATCTAATATGCTTTTCTTCAAATTAGAAAAGTTGAGGTTTATCTCTTAATATTTATAAAACCCGAGTTCTCCGTTCTAGAAAAGTACTCTAACTTTCATCTGCAAATAAACAAAAGCTAGAATTTGCTGGGCTAGCCCAGCTTTTGGCAGAGTCGGTTTGCTGAGCTGTGAGTTAACGTATCGGAAACATCTGTATTTATCTTATGCTGGCTTCAAGGTTGGAAGACAAAAAAGGGTTCTTGGGTGCTATTGGGGAATGGACTCAGCTGCCTGTAACAACCTCCCCCTCACTCAGCTACCCCCAATTTTTAAGACCATTATTACTTGGGCACCCGGGTGACTCAGTTGGTGGGGTGTCTGACTTTGGCTCAGGTCATGATCTCACGGTTTGTGAGTTCGGAGCCCCACGTCGGGCTCCGTGCTGTCAGCACAGAGCCCGCTTCGGATCTTCTGTCCCCCTTTTTCTCTGCCCCTCCCCTGCTTTCTCTCTCTCTTTCTCTCTCTCTCTCTCTCTCAAAAATAAATAAATCTTTAAAAAGAAAAAGACCATTATTACTAATTTCCCTCATTTTTAAAAATGTAAATGTTATAACATGAACTTAAAGTATTATAGATGTGATTTCAGACTAAACCTAGTCCTTTAAATAAATTGAACTGTAGGAGAAACCCAATATGTAGATTTCTGTTTTGAGTATTAGGTTAGGCACTTAGATCAACTTTCCTTTTTTTTTTTTTTAAATTTTTTTAACATTTTATTTATTTTTGAGACAGAGCATGAACGGGGGAGGGGCAGAGAGAAAGGGAGACACAGAATCGGAAGCAGGCTCCAGGCTCTGAGCCATCAGCCCAGAGCCCGACGCGGGGCTCGAACTCCCGGACCGCGAGATCGTGACCTGAGCTGAAGTCGGACGCTCAACCGACTGAGCCACCCAGGCGCCCCTCAACTTTCCTTTTGAAAGCAAGCGAACCCTGTGCAAAATATCTTGTAAAAGTCCCCTTAAATTCACCAATGGTTAGGGCCAAAAAAAATTTTTTTTTTTTTAGGTCAAAAAGGTGAGTTAGAGTCCAAACCTGGACGGGTAAACCAAGCTGTCCCAGAAGCATTCACCCTAAGAGCAGCTTTTTCCAACAAAGGAAATTGGGAGGGTCAGTATCTATGAATGCTTTCTGCCAGGTAGTTTGCTTTGCTGGATATGAACATAACCATAACCTCTCAATCTTGGGCAAAATTCGTCTGGTCAGTTTTTTCCAGCTTTTTATTGTCACTCTTTTTAGATTCACATGGCTTCTGTATGTTTATTGTAAACAGCGTAGAACTGAAATTTCTTGTTTTCCCCGTCTGATGACGTTTGCCTCTTAACTGGAACATTTTAGATCATTTACGTTTATTATGATTACTGATACAGTTGAACTTACATCTGTCATTGTATTTTGTGCTATCCCAGCCTGCTTGGAACTTTCACTGTGGTAGTCCAAATAACACTATGTATTTTACTTAACCTTGGTTGATTCTTGGGCCAACCAGTAGCTCATGGGATGATAGGTCCTTGTTTAGCTATTATGGTCCAAAGAAGAATGATAAAGACTTTTTTTTTTAAAGTGTATTTATTCATCATGATGGAGAGAGAGAAGTGGGGGGAGGGGCAGAGAGAGCGAGAGGGAGAGAGAGAATCCCAAGCAGGCTCCACACTCTCAGCACAAGAGTGCAAGTTGGGGCTTGATCCCACAAGCCGTGAGATCATGGCCTGAGCCGAGATCAAGAGCCCCGACACCTAATGGACTGAGCCACCCGGGCACGCCACGACTTTTTAAGTACAAATAAAATATGTTGAGCCAGACTCCAGCCATTGGAGTAGGAAAAATCAACGTTGGCAGAAAAGTCCAGCCTTTTTGCCCGACGAGCCTTCTTGGGAGGCAACTTTTGTACCAGCTATGGCTCATCGCGGAATGTGGCGTATATTTTGCTTTTTTTCTATGAGTGGCCCATTGTGCCTTTTGTTCCTGTTATCAGGTCGCCGAGCGTGAATAACTGTTGATCCTACAGGCACCTATGTCGTTGGTTCTCAAAGCCGGTCGTTTTTGTCAAGGAGGACCGCGATGAGGATTTGTTTGTTCCTGGTTTGGATTAATATTTCATGTATTTTTCAGTACCGTATGTCTCTTCTTTCATATTCGTGAACGCAGAATTATTATAACTTTGAGACCCTGGCTCCCGTCAGTGATTATGTGAGATGTAAGAGCTGATCGTTTAAATCCTTTTCAGGGGAAAAACCTTTCTATTTTTCTTTGAGATGCTTTGAATTGAAACAGTGTTAGGAAACGATTAGGTGAGTCCTCCTTTTATGCCTCTTTTCTACCTGGAATACAGCCAGATGGTCAATAAGCCAAGTGGGCACCACCTACGTGCTGTGTGACTTTAAGAATGCTGGACTTAATGCCCAGTATCGTCAACACAGACAACAATGTCGTATGATCACCATCGAATTGAAGAGACAAGATCTTATCCCAACCACTAAAGGGAATGAGAAATCCTCTGACATGATAGAGCTGCTTACTATTACTACACTGGCAATTATATTACAACACACAAGGGTATCAAATCAACCTGTTGTATAGCTTAAATTTCCACAGTGTTACATGCCAAATACATTTCAATTAAAAACCACCACCACCACCACCACCACCACCACCCAACTTGGAATAGGTTGCAATGAACCCTACCTGCACCCTGCTTTGAAAATGGTGTTCTACCGATGCATGGGCGTTCTACCCATTCCGCAAAGGATGTAGAGACGTGTTTAAGAACACTTGGAATAAAGATGCTTCAGAGAACGCTGACAAACACCGAATGGTCCTTTCTGCACAAATCTCTTCCAGATGTCTGAAGTTCCACCGTCCACAAGTCTTTTTAGCGGACGGGGTGCCTGGCTGGCTCCGTTGGCTGAGCGTGCGACTCTCGAACCTCAGGGTCGTGCGTTCGAGCCTCCTGTTGGCTGTAGATACTGCTTAATAAAACAAACAAAAATCCTTTTAGTGCAATGTGGCTCTTGTCCTCTTTTAAAATGAAATGATCCCCCTGGAAGATGTGACGCTTGGCCTCTCTGACACCTCCTGGTTCACTGGATCTCTTTTCCACGTGAGCCATAGTCTGGGTACGTGAGGGGCTGATGGAGGGAGTATGAGAGGTGAGAAGTGTGAGGACAAAATGCACGTACCGTGTAATGTTTGTGGAAGACTAGAAGGCCCCGAGCACTCAGATTATCCTTCCAATTCAGTGGAAGCCTAGTGACCTTGGTTATGTTCTGATATAGTAAGGGGTCCGGGCAAGGAGAAAGATGGGGGGAGGAGGAAGGGGTTAAAAGGAAGGGTGCAAGTTTAGGGCTTATCAGGAAATCCAAAGAATGCAGGTGTCGGATAGGCTTGGAAAACTTCCCCAGCGTTGCAGTAAATGCCTACACACCAGCGTCACGTTCCTGTTCTTTCTCAGAGGATTAAGTGCAGGGGCGATTAATTCACAAAAGGAAGCCTCGACTGCCTATTTGTAGAGATGAGGAAAGGTCAGAGAACGTGGTGGTGGATCGCGTAATTTCTTGGTTTCAAGGCTGCTACGAATGATGGTTACTTTAACTTCGGTGGAAGGTTTTTGTAAACAAGCACAAAGCAGGTGGAAATCTAAATAACAGAACATTATGATGCCCGCAGTGGTGTTGCCAATACTAAATTTCACTAATGAAATCACACAGTAAACGCATTTTTAAAATCCCAAGCTGCAAATTCAAGGTCCCGGGAGATTCTAGAAAGAACCGTTGGCTCGAAAGACAGGAGTCGAGGGATGGGTGGCAAGTAGCCTGTATTTTTGTGCGTTAAGCACGAGTGTGTGCTAAATTCATACATTTAGGCGCGGACAACCGAAAAGTCCCTGCCTTAGCAATTGTGAAATCGTTCCCTAATAGCAGTGATTAGCTACAACAGAAGGGGGCCTTTGGCTTCACGAATAGCCATTTTCAGATTGAGGTGCGCTTTCATTCTGCAGGGGCGCTTAACCAGAGCCTTTGAAAAGGGCACCGTTTGGTCTTTCTTTAAAATGTCAAGGAACCTACTACTTAAATGGCCTAAGTGACCTGGGCTCCGTTGCTCCAGGCAACGTAGGGGTTTAATCTGCGACAGCCACGTATGATGGAATTGCCATAAAGAAAAGAAAAAAAAAAAAAAAAAGCTCCAGCATCCTTCCTCGTCCCGACAGAAAGCAGGTGGTACCTTCACAGGGGGTGATTGAAGGGAATTGAGTCAAGGGCCTTATTAAGGCTGTGTGGGCAGGGTTAATGGAAATAAGGGTTGGTGAGGCGCCCCCAAGGAGCTGCTGCCCTTTCTAGTTCCCAAGGAGGGTGGAGAATTCAGATGTCTGGATGGGCCAACAAAATCATCTTGTGTTACTTTTTTTTTTTTTTTTTTAATTTTTTTTTTTTTCAACATTTATTTATTTTTGGGACAGAGAGAGACAGAGCACGAACGGGGGAGGGGCAGAGAGAGAGGGAGACACAGAATCGGAAACAGGCTCCAGGCTCTGAGCCATCAGCCCAGAGCCTGACGCGGGGCTCGAACTCACGGACCGCGAGATCGTGACCTGGCTGAAGTCGGACGCTTAACCGACTGCGCCACCCAGGCGCCCCTTGTGTTACTTCTTTTTAACAGTCGTGAAGGAGCAGGGAGGGTGTCGTTTCTGCCGTCACCGCCTAGGAGAGAGTCCTTCTTCATTTCCAGTAGTGGGTGCCCATGTAGACCCCCGACAAAGCACCACGGATAAATAATGTCCTCTGTCTTAAGGGGCTCAGTTGAGAAGGTCATCGAGATTAGGGAGATCCCGGAGGTATTAGTTTCCCATGGGTGACTCTGATAGGGTGACAATCAGCAGTGGTTTTTTTTTTTTAATATTTACATATTTGGGGGAGAGCGCAAGCGGGGAAGGGCAGAGAGAGGGGGCAGAGGATTCAAAGCAGGCTCCGCACTGACAGGCTGACAGCAGCAAGCCCGATGTGGGGCTCGATCGCCCGAACTGCGAGATCATGACCTGAGCCGAAGTCGGACGCTCAACCGACTGAGCCACCCAGGTGCCCCTGCATCAGTGGTTTTTGAGCCACTGTTTATCATCTCCCCTTCTATTTCATTTTCCATAGAGCATGAAGAGATCACTTTCTATAGGGAAAAGGAAAGTTTAATGCTCATCCAATGGAAGAAAATCTTAATCGTGAAGGAAGAGGAAGAGAGTTAAGAAGTAGGGGGGTCGACAATGACTTCAATTCTTCCTTTCTCGGCCCTCACACCATGCTCTTACCATCCATCCTTGCTGTCATTGACCATATCTAGTCAATGATGCCACTCGGCCCAAATGAACATTATTTTGTCCTATTACGAAACACTTCTATGCGAGAAATTTGAGTTCTCCTGAGGCGTACGTTTGTGGCGCGGAAAAAAAAAATGTGTGTAATAAAAGCTTTACTGGTGTATAATTTACATACTATACAATTCATCCATTTCAAGTCTAGAATGAAGGGGCGCCTGGCTGGCTCAGTTGGCGGAGTGTGTGACTCTTGATCTTGGGGTGGTGAGTTCGAGACCTGAGTTGGGTGTAGCGATTACTTACAAATAACATCTTAAAAAAAAAAAGCAATTAAATGACTTCTGGCATATTCACATAGTTATGCGACTACCACCGTTATCTAATTCCAGAATATCTCATCAATATTCCATTGTATACTTTGTTTATCCAGTCATCACTTGATGGGCGTGTGGGTTGTTTCCACACTTGGCTATTGTGAAGGGCAGCTATGGAAATTCCTGTACAAGTTTTGGCATGGACCTATGGCTTTATTGGTATTGGGTATATACCTAGTAGTGAGATTACTGGGTCACGTGGTAACTCTAGGTCTCACTTTTTAAGAGACTGTCAGACTGTAATCTATAGTTGCTGTACTATTTCATATTTCTTTCAGCAATATGTGAGGGTACCAGTGTTCCTCCGTATCCTCACTAACACTTATTGTTATCGGCCTTTTAGATTTTAGGTACCTTGGTGGGTGTGAACTGGTATCTCAATGGTGTTTTCTTTAAAAAAAATTTTTTTTTTAATGTTTGTTTATTTTTGAGAGCTAGAGAGAGACAGAGTGCCAGCGGAGGAGGGGTGGAGAGAGAGGGAAACAGAGAATCCGAAGCAGGCTCCAGGCTCTGAGCACAGAGCCTGATGTGGGGCCCGAACTCATGAACCCTGAGATCGTGACCTGAGCTGAAGTCGGACACTTAACCGACTGAGCAACCCAGGTGCCCCTCAATGGGTTTTTAAAAAAATGTTTATTTTGAGAGAGAGAGAGAGAGCGAGAGAGAGAGAGCGCGCGCGCTCACGCGAACAAGTTGGGGAGGGGCAGGGAGAAAGAAGGAGAGAGATAATCCCGAGCAGGCTCTACACTGTCAGCACAGAGCCCGACTCGGGGCTCGAGCTTACAAACGAGAGATCACAACCTGAGCTGAAACCAAGAGTCGGACGCGTAACCCAGGTGTCCCTCAGTGGGATTTTGATTTACATTTCCCTGACGGCTAATGATGAGGCACACCTACTCATGTGCTTATTGGCCGTTCGCATATCTTCTGTGGAGAAATGTCTAGTCAGACGCTTTGTTTTATTTATGTTTATTTATTAATAAAAATTTTTTTTTAAAATAGGCTCTATGCTGGACATGGAGCCCAATGTGGGGCTCGAACCCATGGCCCTGGGACCAAGACCTGAGTCAAGGTCAAGAGCTGGGATGCTTAACCAACTGAGCCACCCGGGCGCCCCTTTATCCATTTTTTAATTGTGATATTTAGTTTGACGTTATTGTAATAGTTGTTTATTCTACCACAAGTCTTTTATCAAGCAGAGGATTTGCATGTGTTTTCTCCTGTGGTTCAGTTGTATTTTCCCTTAATGGCATCATGGGGTACAACTCTTTCTAATTTTGAAGAAATCAAATTAGTCTGTTTTCTCTTTTGTTGTGTGTGCCGTTGGTATCCTATCTAGGGAACTAACGGCCAAATCCAAGGTCATGAATATGTATTCCTAGTTTTCATTCTAAGGATTCTAGAGTTTGGGCTCTGAGCATATAGATTGTTCACTCAAAATGGATCCAGTTTGGTAGGTGGTCTGAAGGTATTTGGGTCTAACTTTTTTTCTTTTTGCGTGTGGATATCCATTTGTGCGAGCAAACAGATCAGATTTTGTGGGCTTCGTTAAAAATGCCTGTGTATGGGGGTGCCTGGGTGGCTCAGTCGGTTAAATGTCCCACTTTGGCTCGGGTCGTGATCTTGCAGTTTGTGAGTTCAAGCCCCATGTCCGGCTCTGTGCTGACAGCTCGCAGCCTGGAGCTTGCTTCGGATGCTGTGTCTCCCTCTCTCTCTCCTGCTCATGCTCTCTCTCTCTCTCTCAAAAATAAACATTAAAAAAAATTAAAAAAAAGTGTTTGTGTAGAACATGCAGGAAGTTGGGGAGAGGGCTGTTTCTCACGAAAGAACTCATTTAGAAGGGGCGGTCAGTAGTAGTCCAACAACATGGCAGTAAATGGTCCTCTTTGTGTCCGTGTTCTACCTCTTGGAAGATAAAGCAGTCAGGGCGATCAAGAGGATTAATTTATTTAAAAAAAATTTTTTAACGTTTATTTATTTTTGAGACAGAGAGAGACAGAGCATGAACGGGGGAGGGCCAGAGAGAGAGGGAGACACAGAATCTGAAGCAGGCTCCAGGCTCTGAGCTGTCAGCACAGAGCCCGACGCGGGGCTCGAACCCACAGAGCAGGAGATCATGACCTGAGCCGAAGTCGGACGTCCAACCGACTGAGCCACCCAGGCGCCCCAAGAGGATTAATTTAATGGTGCAAAAGGGTTAATGTTACCTGGCACCTACTTGGCCCCAGACAATAGTGATTCAGTCACAAATAGCCTGACCATAGATGTTTACCTGGGATGCATCCAGATGCCGATGGTTTGGAGAGGTCTGGGGGGAAGAAAAAACAGACCAAAAACAACAAAAAACACGATGAGGTGTGGTCGGGGGCAAGATATATATATATATATATATATACATACACATATATATATACATCCCTGGATTTAAATGGAAAATTCTAACTCCTCTGTTCTCGTGGGTAGGAGACGATGAAGCACTCACGCACGCACACACACGCGCGCGCACACGCACACACGCACAAAGGACTCTTGATTTCTTCGAGGGGGATTCAAGCCCTGTCTAGTCAGGTTACAGGCTTGAAAAATTATACGCTGTCCTGCTAAAAACAAAAACAAACTCCAAAGGCGGTGAAAACAAAGGACAGTGAAAAGACACGGGGATGTTTAGGAGACAGTAGAAACCTACAATGTTTACGTTATTTTTTTTTCTCCCGCAAGAAGTCTCCTCATTTGCTTGCCTTCATTTCATGAAGACTTTTTCTAATGCGGTGGAGAAAACCGTTTTCCTCACGGGTGTGACCGAGTCCCCAAAGCCCACTCCTGGCCCTGCTCTCACATTTTGCTGTGCCACATCCTCTCAAGTGCCAGACAAGGTCTCTCCTGTTGCTGGCCTCGGATGAAAATCACGTCCCCTAGATACCTTACAGGGTCAGAGGCTTATAGGGTCATCAGGGTTTGGGTCATAACGTCCCTTTAAAGCTGGAAGAATGCTACGTGCTCCTATTGAAAATTTCGTGTTCGTGGCTTTAGCTCGTCTATCTGAGAGAAAGAGGCGAGGGAGCTAATTCACATTGGGCAAACACCTGAAACCCGAGGTGATTCTTTATTCTGGTTTACATCCTCCCTGCGTGATTAATATAGCACATCATGGTCCCAATTAACATCGCTTTCCGTAGCTTAGTCTGATGTTCGGCAAGGTGACATTTGGTCGCCGTTGCGCAAACGTCCAGTGTGGGTTTTTTGTGTTTTTGTTTTTGTTTGTGATTCGGGGAGTAATTCACACGCACCCTAAAATACTCTCCGTCTCGGGTTTACAAACAAAAGATGAAGGCCATCAGGAAGTACAATATTCTTAGGCTCTGCTTCCGCAGCTGGCCCAGCCTCAGCGCTCTGTACCTCGTAAGTGCAATTAGCGATGCTTTCAAAAGTCCAAGTTGCCGGTGACTGAGTGATGGCCTCCTGCGTCTCTTTCTCCTGAAAAAGCCGCACAAGATGGGATTTCTCGACAGAAGGCGAAAGTCCAACGGGAGTCCGCTGTTCACGCCTTCGCATTCATCAGGGTTGGCAATTTCAATTTTTCTCCACTCATACATCTTTAAAAATGGTTAAAAGTAATTTTCACCGGGAGGAAACGCCGAAGGTCTCCACAGCAGCCTTGGGTGAAAGCGGGGCTTACGTACTTAACGTTGGTCGTCTCTTTTGGGGCCACGTGTCCCAAAGACAGAAAAATCTTCCATTAAACAGTTACCCCCCCCCAAAAAAATCAAGATTTTGATAGGCTTTTTCAGAGAGCTCGTTAGAACTGCTATGGGAGACCAACCCTTTTTGATTTGGTGGATAGTTTTAGATGCCAAGGAAACTCGTAACCTTAGCAAATGCATCCTGATTTTTTTTTTTTTCCCATGAATTGTTAGTTGTCTCAGCAGTGAGTCAGTTGGGGGCTACCTCATTTGGTATTCTGTTTTTATTAGGGAGGATGCCCAGGACGCTGGTAATGCAAACATTTCCTTCAAATAGAACAGGTGTTTAGTCTGTCAGCATAGCATTTTGCCTGTGGTAATTTCTCCATTCATTTCCAGCCCCCTCCAAGTACTGCATATGAAAATGATTAATGATTATACCTTTATTTTTATTCCTTTTGGAACTGCCAGCCCTGACTATTTACACAAGATCATTATATTTTTATAGATCTTAAGCACATCTGCTGAATCAGCAAAGCAGAGAGCTCTAACAATTTCACTGATTATAGCTACCTCTTTTGGACCTTGCCAACAACTATGACCAAATCACTTGGGAGAGGGGGAGGGGAAGACCCTGGGTGTTTGAAAGGCAAGTAAATACAGCGGACGAGTTTAGAAATATCGATGTTATAAGCTGTAATAAAATGGAGCTCCACGGTGGCCCCAGCTCCTTAGAGGTCCCCCAAAGGCAATACTTCCCCCAAATGAGTTTTCGTTGCTCCTTTCAAATGGGAAGCCAAGAGTTGGGAGGGTTGTGAGTATGGTTCTCTTCCAGGGAGGCTGTCTCTTTTTCTTTGGTTTTTAAAGAGTTTATTTTTATTTTTATTTTTATTCATTTATTTTAGAGAGAGTGAGAGCACGAGCTGGGGCGAGGGGCAGAGGCGCAGAGGGAGAGAGAGAATCTCAAGCGGGCTTTGCGCTCAGCACGGAGCCCGCGATGCGGGGCTCGATCGCATGATGCTGGGATCACGACCTGAGCTGAAATCAAGAGTTGGCCGCTCAACCGACTGAGACACCCAGGCGCCCTTAAAGCTTTTATTTTTAAATAATCTCTGCACCCCACGTAGGACTTGACCTCGACAACCGCGATATCGAGAGTTGTACGCTCTAAGCCAGCCAGGCGCCCCGCTCTTTTCTTAAACCGGTTTTTCTTGGAGGGCTCTCGGCTTTCTGCAGTGCATCCTCTGGTGGCATTAGTGGCCTAGGCCCAGCTGCAGGCGTCCAGCTGTGACGATCACAGCCCTTCTCAATGAATCCAACTGTTCACTTCCGCATCATCCGCCTTTTGGATAGAAACACCAAAGACCCATGGGGTGCCTGGGTGGCGCAGTCGGTTGAGCGTCCGACTTCAGCCAGGTCACGATCTCGCGGTCCGGGAGTTCGAGCCCCGCGTCAGGCTCTGGGCTGACGGCTCGGAGCCTGGAGCCTGTTTCCGATTCTGTGTCTCCCTCTCTCTCT